>NC_059429.1:24030153-25230153 GCF_021028975.2 Sphaerodactylus townsendi
CCCAATATAATCTCCATCACAGAACCAGCAAGCCCCATTGAGGTCTATGGTGGGAAAAAACAATTATTTTTTCCCACCGTAGAACTTGCTGAATGAGCCTGGCAGATTCTCTGCTCTGAAGTGGCTCCATTTCAGCCAATGGGGAATTTCTGGGGTGTTTGTGGGGTGCACATTTTTCAAGGTAGAGCCACCAAACTTTCAGGGTCTCTTCAGGAGACTCTTGATGATCCCAAACTTTTGGGGGTCCATAATGTGGACCCCCTACACCAAACCTCACCAAACCTGGGTGGCATCATCAGGAGAGTCTCCTGAAGATACCCTGAAATTGTGGTGCCACTATCTTAATAATGCGCCCCCTACAGACTAAAAACAGAAAAAACCCTTAACAATGCCAAAAAAAATCAAACGAACCTCAAGGGTACCCTGAGATAAGGAAGATGCAGGGTCAAGGGTACCGCGAATTTCCAAAGGTTGGGAAACACTGCTCTGGCATCTGAACAGTGGCCTGAAGCTCTAAGTCACAGGAGAGTTGATTAAAAAGCATTGATGCACGCCACTAATTTCCCTGGTTGAGGGCCAGCCTCTGCCAACTTGAGTTGGAGCATCTGGTGTTAGGACACATCTGGCCAAATAACTTGCAGAGAGAAATTCCTGGAGGGGCACTCGTCTTAGAGCACCACCTGCTTCATGGTCATTTCCATGCCCTCCAGACTGCTCCTGCCTGGTTTCATTGTTTATTCTTGCCTGGTCCTCACCTTTCTGCCAACAGGTACTCAAAGGTACTCACACAACAACCCAGTACGCGTATTACTTTTAAAATATATTTGGAGCAGGACATCAACCCAAGGGAGGGAAGTTTAGGAAGGGGATAGCTGAAGGAAAGTGGCGGAGAAAACGCCTGAGAGAATTTTTTCTCTCTTTCTCACAACATCTGTAGAACTACAGGAGGCATCCACAAAATGCTGGGGGAAAGAAATAGGACTAATAAAAGGAAACATTTCTTCATGCAACACGTGATTGGTGTTTGGAATGTGCTGTCAAGAGGAGGGTGTAGTGATGGTCAGCTAACCCGGATAGGGGCTTGGACAGATTTATGGAGCAGAAGTCGCATCTTTGGCTGCCAATCTTGATCCTCCTAATTCTGAGGATTGCAAATGCCTGAGCAGACTAGGTAGTGTTCGGGATAGCAGCAGCATCAGGCCATTGCTTTACACACCCCTGTATGTGAGATCCCAAAGGTACCCAGGGCTACTGCGAGTAGCAGAGTGCTGGATGATGATGGACTCTGGTCTGATCCAGCAGGCTCTTTTTCTATGTTCTTATGTCTTATAATCCAACAACACTTTGAATATCCATGAAAACTGCAACATGAAAACAATTGTCCGGAGAAGGGTTTGGAGCAGGCAGGCAGCTTTGGGATAGAACAACATAAAATATATGTTCTGGTTACAGCCAAAGAAGCCCTCCTTGGCATAGATGCCACTCAAGCCAGATCCTTGTGGCACAGAGAGAGGGAGGAGGGAGGGAGGGAGGGAGGGAGGTCTCTTTGGAATGTCCACATGGCAGGGACATTTCCCCAAAGTCATACATGACCTTAAAGATTAACATCAGCACTTTGCTGTTGCTCTAGGGGTGGCTAACCTATGGTGCCCTAGATGTTCATGGACTACAATTCCTAATCGGCTTCCTGCCAGCACTACACCTAAGTCCCTCTACCTCTATCTGTACCCACAACGACCTATTAAGTACACAGGCCTCAGCTGGCAGTACAACACAACACACTTTGTCTTTATTAGGGCAGCACAGAGGAGCATTTGCAGTTATAGAGGCTGCACAGAGGAGCAAACGGGCTGGAAAGATATCCAGCACATTCCTATTCCCAGAACTATGTATAATCCTCTACTATTGTTACTAGATGGCATCCCGCAATAGTTTCAAACTTTGAAGCGCCCGGTTAAAATCTTGCGGCTTCGTTCCTTTAACTCAGCTGATAACCTTCAAGCAGTCTCGGTGCGCGCCTGCTTCTCCCTCTTATCCGGGTGTGGCTGCAATTAAGGTTGGCCTTACTGGACAAATGGCCCATGCTAACCTTTATAGGGTTGCCAACATCAAGGTGGAGGCTGGAGATCTGCTGCTATTACACCTAATATTATTACCAGAGAACAAGAGATCACCTGGAGAAAATGGCCGCTTTGGAAGGTGAACTCTACGGCATTCCCCTTCGCTGGAATCCCCGCCCCCTGCTCAAAACCCCCCGTTTTCAGGCTCCACAGAATATAATTCTGTCAGTCGGGTAGACATGAAGGTTAGCTCTTGCAGGCTAAAGATTACAATAGACTGAAGTGGCCAGGAGAGCCGAGTGGAGCCTCCACTCCCTGAGGCAGTATACCCCTGAATACCAGAAGTAAAACAATAATAATGGGGCAGGCATATTACTCATATGCTCTCTTTTTAGCTCTACATAACAGCAGATCGGGCTGTTCCGCTTCAAGGACTTGAGACATCCCTGGCGGGCAGGGTGGTCTATCCGCAACTATCACCCCTGGTGGTAGTGGAGGAAGAAGAGGAAGAGGAGTTTGGATTTATATCCCACCTTTCTCTCCTGGAAGGTGGCTTACAAGCTCCTTTCCCCTCCTCTCCCCACAACAGACACCTTGGGAGGAAGGTGGGGCTGAGAGAGTTCTGAGAGAACTGTGGCTAGCGCTAGCCCAACATCACTCAGCAGGAATGGAGGAGCCCCTGGCCCTCAGGTGGAGGAGTGGGGAATCAAACCCGGTTCTCCAGATGAGACTCCACCTGCTCTTAATCACTACACCACGCTGGTGTGAAGCCTCCAGGCCGGGCAGCAGTCTACCTTGGCAGGCTGCCTCCCTCACCTTCCCGCAGCCAAGGACGCGCCAGAAGGACCTCGCCTGGGCACGTTTACTCAGAAGTAAGTCCAGCTGGGCGCAACGGGTGTGTGTGTAAGGACGGCGCCAAGCGCGATCCCGGGCGGGTTTGCTCGCGAGGAAGCCCAGCCTGCACCTGGGAGCGCCTCTCCCTGGCGTTTGCGCCGCTTTGCCAATTCGGAGCCCGCGATCCCTCCACTGCCCCCTGCGCCGTGATGCCGGCCATCCGCCGTGGCGCCCCCTTTCCTTCGTGGTTCAGCTCCGCCCCCTCCTCCCCAATCGCCCCTTCCCCGTCCCTCCTTCCCCGGGTCCCCCTTCCTTGCAAGCCTTTGCTGCCACGCCCCCCTGCCTGCTATTGTGCAAGAATAGGACTAGGGCGAACGTTTGGAGCAGCTTCAAGATCCTCTGGTCAGTTTCCTGGCTCCTTTTTGGGATGGCCAGTTTGTTCCCGCTGTCAAGTTTGGGGAAAGGGAGGCGGGGCACCGGCAGGAAAGAGCTCCCAGTTGCCTTTCAATTTTTCCCCCTCTTTGGGATGGGGGGAGGAAGTTCCTTAAGGTCTGGCAACTCCCCAGCACGTTTGAGAAGCCCCACCGCAACGATCGTCGTAAGGAGGGCAAGGCAGCAATGGCCGTTATACCGATCGCTATACCGCTCGCTATACCGATCGTTGTAGCGATCGTTATACCGATCGCTATAACGATCGTTCTAACGATCGTTATACCGATCGCTATAACGATCGTTCTAACAATGGCAATGGAGGAAGGCGGCTCTTGCCGGCGGTGCCGTTTTGGGGAAAGGAATGGGGGAAAGAGGCTCCTGCCGGCTGCCGTTTTGGAAAGGGCGGAGGGGGGAGGGCATCCCACGGAGGCGGGACTTCGCCTCCACCGGAAGCCAAGGACGGAAGCCCCTCCCAGCGCCTCCTGGGCAATGGGCCTCCTGGGCCTTTCACCCCGGACAGCGCGCCGGTTGGGCTGCCGCCCCTTCCTCCTCCCGCTTGATTGGCCGGCGGGTCCGGAAAGGCGGAAGTGGCCAGCCGGCCCCGGGAGCGAAGCGCCCGGAGGGGAGGGGAGGGGAAGGAGGAGGGGGGCCCCTTCGGCAGGGACGCCCGCTGCTGCTGCTGCTGCTGCTGCTGCTGCTGCTGCTGCTGCTGCTGCTGCTGCTGCTGGAGGGTCGTCGTCGCCGCTGGGGGGACTCTGGCCCTGACGGACGGGGAGGGGCTGTCAGTGGAGGAGCGCTCTGCTGGAAGGGCCTGGGGGACGGTGGGTCCGTCGCTTGCAGGGGGGGGAGGGGGCAGCAGGTGGGGGCAGCTCCGGCCCATGAAAGGGAGGCATGCATGCATGGGGCCGATGCTCCCTAGCCATGCAAACATTCCCCGTAGACAGAAAGATACCACAACAGAGAGAAAGACTCTGCCTCCTTTTAGTACGGTTTTTCTGTTTTCAGGGAATTTTAAAAAGATGGAAGATGGAGAAAAGGGCAGAGACTGAAATAAAAGAAAATGAGCAAGGCAAGAAGAAAAGGAATGGAGACAAAAACACAGTGGGAAGGGGATTCAAAAGAAAGAAAGAAAGAAAAAACAGAAATGGAGACTGTACACCGCCCAGAGCCCTCTGGAGGTGGGCGGTATAAAAGTCGAATGAATGAATGAATGAATGAATGAATGAATGAATGAATGAATGAATGAATGAATGAATGAATGAATGGATAAATAAAACATGGCCATCCCAAAATGATGCCTCGCTTGCAATCTGAAGTGGTACAATCCAGTCCACCACCTCTTTGACACTTGTATGAATCCTGAAAGTACCTCTGTTGATTTAAGAGGAATCAATAGGAAGGAACAAAAGATCCCCGTTGGAGATCAATTCAGATCTGCCATGGATCTAGAGGACGGGAAAAGAAAAATCAAAAGGAAGTTCTTGGTTGAAACAGAAATTGAGACTCACCCTTAACTCTGATATTCTAGAAGGTACCAGTATGTCAATGAGGTCATGGTTATCTCTTAGGTGAATAGCCAAAGGAGGTTCCTGAATCCCAAACCTACTTTTTAAAAAACAGGTAACTTGCTGCTGACAGTGGTCTTTGTTACCAGAACTGAGGGTGTCGTATCGCAACCCTTCCAGGCCATTTTAATTTTGCTGGGCAGACCCACGCACCTGTAGCTTCCCAACTTGACAGCTGCAAGGCTATGAAGGCTTTAAAGGTAAGCACTGACATCTTGAGCTGAACCCAGGAACTGATGTGCAGCCAACAGAGCTATCTTAAGATAGCTGAAATACATCAGTAATGACTCACTCCTGACAACAAGCAAGCTGCCACTTTTCGACTAGCTGCAGTTTCTGGGTTCAGCTCAGGTCATATTCAAGGGCAGCCCCATGAAGAGGCTGTTATAGTAGTCTAGTCTCAAGTTTACCATGGCATGGATCTATGTGGCCAGGGTTTCCGAATCCAAGAAGGGAGCTGGTTTTTGAAATGGGAAAAGCTGGAAAAGCACACACACACCGCTACCATTTTTCCAAGAGCAGAGTCAGAGACCCCCACCCCAACTGCTCCTCCGCCTGGTCCTCTTTGCTGCTCCCCCAGCTGCTTTTTATAGTTGGTGGGGTTGGGGCAGTGCCCAGTCAGCCACCAACAGCAGGACTTCCTTCCCAGTCTGGTCAGGTAAAGTGGCTCTGCCTGGAGTGTTCCTCTGTGATTACGCAACCTTCTCTTGTTCCTATAAACTGACGACTGTCTTCTCCAAGAAATATACCTACCTGGCTGACCTGACAGGGCAGGCCACCACAGCTACATTGCAATATTTTAATAAACACATGCTGACTGTTTATTGTGTTTGTGAAGATGTATTCCAGTTGTTGGTTTTCACGTGTGATACTGCCCTCTGCTGGTGCTACTCAGTAAAGACTCCTCATGGCACAGGTGAGCAAATGACAAAAATCCACGCCCCTTCCTCACCCCGAAAGAGATTGTAGTTCACAGGCAAACTGGAATGTTCTGGGTTTGTTTAAACTGTAGCCCAGCCACAGTTTCTCTGGGTGGCCAGTAACATGTTTCTAACAAGAGAAGTGCTGGAAGACCGTCTGCACAAGCCTCGGCCAGGAAACTCTGCCTTATTGCCTTTGTTTTGTGGGCCTGCGTCTGTATCACAGCCTGTCTTTCCCAGTCTCCCAACGGTTCATAAAATGCCATTTTGGAGCCCGCTGCAGTATAATGGGAAATGAATTGGCAGAGGCAGAGGTAGGAACAGAGATACCCAGTCCGATTGCATTACCACTGGGGGGCCCAATTTGCCAAACTAGCGAAGCGCTCTCTGCAACACCATTCGCTTGGAGAGACTCTTGGATCAAAACAGCTAAGAGAGAAACATACTAACACATGGGAAGATTCTAGATCTTTGTTATGGTTGTTTTGGTTCTATTTTAGCACCAACGCCCGGTTGTCCTGCCTCATTCCCAGCCACAGAGAATCTGGTTGATCAGCCGCTTAACTGTCACGGTGCTGCTTTTATTTGTCCTCTTCATTTTCATTTAATTCCTGGCAAGAAACACACCCACCCACCATGACAATACTCCACCTAACGGAGTCCCATACCCTGAAATGCTCCAAGGCATCAAACTGTCCCCATATCCACTCAGGCCACTATTATAGGATCTATTAACATCAGTTGTGCCATTTTGGACTCATCCATATGATTCCGACCATCAAGTCATCAAGCCCAGTCTTGACTATTTGGACTGGCCGTGGCCCTCCAGCATCCCAGACGGAAGCCGTCCCTTCACACCTGGTTCTTTTTCTGAGCTGGAGCTTCCAGGGCCTGGGCCTGTGACCTCGGATGCTCTGCCACTGAGCCACTGTCCCTTCCCATCAACGTGACGTGTGTCAACAATACTCTTCCGCCTCCACACAGGGCAAGTCCTTCAGTCCCCTACATTTATAAACATTCAGTCTGACAACATGATTGCAATTTTCAGAAGCCAGCTGGAGACCAATCTTTAGCGACACCCAGTTGGTTGTTGATATCACCATTCTCCAAGAAAACAATTTCCAAGGGTGATTCCAATGTAAAACGTCTGAATCAGAATTAATAAACAAAACAAAAAAAGACTGCATTTCCAGAAGCCCGTCATGCCCCTGGACGGCTCGACAATGAGACTTCATGTTGAAAATATTTCCTTTCTTGAAAACAGAATCACGATTAAGCATTTAGACTCCCATTGACAGAACTAGAGTTTGCATGCCGAAGGAGCTTCCGTTATATCATAAGAACACAAGAAAGAGCCTGCTGGATCAGGCCAGAGTCCATCTAGTCCAGCACTCTGCTACTCGCAGTGGCCCACCAGGTGCCTTTGGGAGCTCACATGCAGGAGGTGAAAACAATGGCTTTTGCTGCTGCTGCTTCTGAGCACCTGGTCTGCTAAGGCATTTGCAACACGAGATCAAGGAGGATCGAGATTGGTAGCCAATAGATCGACTTCTCCTCCATAACTCTGTCCAAGCCCCTTTTTAAAGCTATCCAGGTTAGTGGCCATCCCCATATCCTCGCCCCCGTTGCTCCGCCCTTCCCTCAACAACCAAGCTCCACACCACCAGACACCACCCTTCGGTGCCAGTTCCCAAGTGGGGAGCATTGTTCCCAAGGGAAGGCAGAAATATGACCTTCACCAAAGCGATCCATACTCCCCAGCACTCGGAAGCGCGAAGCAAGCAACCGCATATCAAACTAATCAGCCCCTGCAGGAAAGCGCAAGTCACAAGCCGGTAAATGGAAGCATCCCCAATTTTAGGTTCCCACATAGAAGAAATTACAGGGTCGGGCCAGAACAAGGCCAGGTCGCGACAGAGCCTTAACAGGGACCCAAAGATTCCTTGGCCATTTCAGGTATTAATCAAGTTATTTTTATTGCCAGTTACTGCTGTTGTGAATCATTTTGACTTTGCTATTGTGAATCATTTTGACGTATTTGTACTTCCTGCGTTCCATGGTTCTTTGGCCCTGCTTTTGACATCTTTTCCTTCATGGCTTCATTTGTATCTTCACTCTAGTACAGCGATTCCCGGACTGGGCACACATGGTGCCAGCCGGATGAATTCTGTTTTGCTTAAAATAGAGATGGTGGTTTGCAAATAATTTCTGGCCACAGGTCTGCTTTTTAGTCCTTCATTTTTGATCTAAATATCTAGAACAACTTTTATACACAGAAAACATGGATGCCGTTATCAAACATTTGTGGAGCTTGCTAGCAGGTAACCCTCAAGGACTTGAAGAGATCATTTCAGTTACCCTATACCAGGGGTAGGGAACCTGCGGCTCTCCAGATGTTCAGGAACTACAATTCCCATCAGCCTCTGTCAGCATGGCCAATTGGCCATGCTGGTAGAGATGATAGAATTATCAGACCTATTTTATCTGAAGTTCTACTTTCCCACACTATTTCTTCTTTCTCTCCTGGCAGCTTCCATATCCACTCTTCTTTCCCTGCTTCCTTCCCGCTCACCAACCAACTTTTATTTGCACCCCAAGTCTTATACTTTATTATTTATTTACTTCATGCACACTCCAGCTTTCTCCCCAATGGGAACCCTAAGCCATTTTCATCCTTCTCCTCTCCTCCATTTTGTCCTTGTTGGAAAAATTCTAATAGTTTCTCAGTAATACAGAGACACGTGGATTGGTTCAATAGCGCACATAAGCTTTTATTGCAATAAAGCAGGACAAAGAGCTGCAATCAGTCAAAACCAATGTCCAAAGAACACATTTCAAAAAGCACCTTTTATACAGTTTTCAAAGCAAGCAGTTTAATTTTGCAAATACCTAATTGGCTACATTTTCCCACCACCCATTTGCCTGCTGGAGATTGATCTGATGTCAGTATGGGCTACCGCCCAGGCCACTTACAGGGTGGAATCCAACCCCCTCTATCTCTTGTTGAGAAAAAGGGTTTGTCTGCTAACCGGCAACCATATCAGGGGACCCAGGAATGGTTCAGCAGAGCCCAGAAGAGGGCAGGGCAGCAGTCAAGATAAACAGCATTTTACATACTCCCTGTTTCCCCCAAAAGTACATTTGTTTGTTCACAGCATGAATGTATCAACAATATGTATATGACAGTTCTCACTTCAGGCTTGTCTCTGTTCCTTCTAATTGCTGACACTTAAAATTCTGGCCATTCGCCTTACAATCTAATGGTTGTAGGTATGTAAAATGCATATTAGTATGTAATGTAAAATGTAAAATTATGTAAAATGCACATTAGCCTTACAATCTAATGTATCCTATATCCTCACAACAACCGTATGAGGCAGATTAAAGACTTGCGAATAGCGCAATTCTCAAAAAATCTGGTTAGGGGGAAATAACACAGGGGAGACTCGTTTTAGGGGTGGGGTCTGTGCGAAGTGCCCCCCCCCACGCGGATTTGTTCCTGTTCTAAACCAGTGTTTAATGGCCCGTGTGGAGTGATTTGATTCCAGTAGCACCTTCAAGGCCAAGAAGATTTTCAGGTTATCAGCTTTCGAGACTCCCTGTAGCATCTGTCCAAATGAACTTTCTCTAAAAAAGCTGATACCCCAAAAATCTTTTTGTCTCTAAGGTGGTTCTAACCTAACTCAGATATGTTTGTCTAGTGAAAACATGCTACTTGCACGTGACAAAGGGGGATTCCGCACAACACATTTCTAATGCGTTGCAATCGTTATAAATGAACTCATTTTCCCTCGGAAAATTGCAACTCGTTAGAAATATACTGTGCGGAGTCCAGTCCAGGAACATTTATGCTGGAATAAAACCTTGTTTGTCTGCCGCAAGACTCCAGCTTATCTGTGTCAAGAAACGCAAAAGTGAAAGTTCCAACTTGGAAAGATTACTGAACTCCGACCTGGGAACGCCTCCACGTTTCCCGTTGAAAACAGAGGTCCCTTTTGTCATAAAGGATGGTGGAGGGGGAAATAAACTACATGTCCCAGCATTCCATTGCGAAGCCTCCTGCCCGGGATCAAAGATCAGCGCGGCTTAGAAAGGAACTAAGGGCAGAGCCCGGTGGCTGTGTGGTTGCAACGCTTGTTTCCAGTGGAAGGACTGGTGGGGAGACAGTGGATCGACTCAGGGCGTTTCAATCTCTATACAAAACGACAACGGCAGAAAACAGACGGCGCAGAATAGGAATGGGCGTCTGAAACGCCTCCTTGAACTTGTTGCAAAGAAAACGGGAGTTTCTCTTTCGCTTTTATTTCCTGATCAGCCAGAGAACCATTGTTTAGAAGGAGGTAAGAGAGAGGGGGGAATTTGGTTTGTCCCGAGACTGTTCATGTTAATTTTTAACAGTCCAAATCTGGCCGTGTTCAGGGCAGGAACTTAGTGACCAGCTCACGAAGTGATCCTTTTGCTTTTCCCATGTAAGTGTCCTCTCTCTCGCTTAACATAAATCTACAGAGGAAGATTTCTGCTAAGATCATGGGAATGTTTGATATGCTTAAAAGAGGAAAAGCTTAAGGGCAAACATCAGGGAAAGACTACTGTAACTCTTTCCACAACTGGGTTTTTTTTCCTAGTAAGGATTCATATTTGTAGGGGTTTTGTGTGTGAATGTGGATATATCTGTTGAGAGAGCAGGCGTGCACATTAACATCATGTGGAACCAGTGAGCAAAACAGGCATCTACAAAAAGTAAGATAGCAGTCTATACATGCAGACTTCTTTTGCACGCAATGTAGCACTATTTTGCATATAGATCCATGCACAGTTTATGGATGTAGCATATTGGATCCTAAACCTCTCTTTGATATATACAGCTGTGGATGGCAGGGGAAAAAATCCCTGGTTTAGAAATTTGGAATGAGAAAAAGTATGACTGTTTATTTAAGAAGAATTCTTGTCTTATTTAACTAACCATTTCTAGCATTGATTTTAATTTGTTTCTTTTAGCTGGATCTATCTATATAGATAGATATTCCAAGACCACAGGGGGATGGTATGGAACTGTTTTCAACCTGCCCAGCCAGTCAGGATTGACAAAATCCCTGGAGTGAAACCAAATAAATTTTAAAAAAATCAAAACTCAGGAGAAGATGGCGGAAGAGTTCACACCCACTGCTCAAGAAGGTAGATTTGCATATCACAGGTGTTGTACACTTGACTTGGGCGGAAGGGGGTGGGGGAATTCCTACAAAAATAGCCACCAATGGGTAAAAGGAAAGAAGATTTCAGTCTAGCAGATTCAAGTCTTGATTAACTTTGTCTTGAATGAAGATCAGGTGGTGTTAACTCTAAGTAGGCAATTTAGTTGGCGGAATTAGTTGGAAACAGAAAGCAAGAGGGCATAACTGGAATCAATAACCTATGTATACCTGGATAGTCCTGGGTGAAGCCTCTCAAATGAGCAGGAAGTTGTATAATTAAAATATGGTTTTATTAAAGAATAAAAACAGTAAAACAAGAAATATATTTTAAGCAATGAAGATATATATACATACAAAGCATACAAGAGCTGACTGAGTGTGATTCTGTACAGGCCTAGTAAAATGGGTTGAGACCCTTTTTAAAAGCATTTTGGGGGGAGAGTTCCCACAGAACTTGCCTCCAAAACACTGCTAATCTGTTTTAGTGGCTAGAAAGTGGGTTAAATGAAAATCACTGATTTAGCTAAATTTCTCCTCTAACCCAGGTTGCAAATGCTTCCTGCTCGCCTGTGCAAACTACAACAAGCAGGAAGCGCTCAGTCCCCAGCCCCTACTGTCCACCATTATGGTGGATCCCCCATGCGACCGCTGTCAAGAGTGGATCCTCCTAATAGGCAGCCACCATGCCGTATAGGTAGGTAGGATGACACACTGAGGATGAGCTAGCCCCATTGTTCAGTCAGGCACACCTTAGGGCCAGGGGAAAAGTACAGCGGTTAACTGCCTTCCCAGGCTTGACCCACAAGATGGATCCCAAAACTCTGAGAGGCATCCATTTTGTGTGGAGCAGTGTCTTGCTTTTATGCCAGTCTTTGGCCCTCATGCCATTGTGGCACCCCTTAGTGGGAGGAGGGGTCTGACTGCTTACAGTAGGTGTTTATGAGGTCACAGACAGCAAAACCTTCTACCTCTGCTGAACATCTTCCTGTCAAAGATGGAGGGGCATGTTTTTCCAGTTTGAAAGTAACAACTTGCATGACCCCCAGTAGGAACCAAAGGAATTATCCTGTTCTTAGTTTATTTTATTTCTAGGATCAACATAGCTGACTAAAACCACACAATTGTTTGTTTAACTTGCTTTTTACTTGGCCTTTATTCTCAGTAGGGACCCCAGCAGACTTTCCTTGGTCTCTTTTCTATTTTATTCTCACAAGAACTTTGGGCTGAGAGTATGTGACTGGCTTAAGGTAATCCAGTGAGCTTCCATAAACAGAATGGGAATTTGAACCTGGGTCTCTCAGAACCTAGTCTGACACTTTGACCGCTGTGCCACTCAGAGAATTCTGAGGATTTTGGTTTTCAACTCTATAGTTGAAGTAGTGGAGACAAATAGTCAATTCTGATACACAGAAAGTAGACTGGAAAGAGTTGGGGGAAGAACTCCAATTGGCTACAAAATTCAGTGTCCCTTTAGGTCAGTTATTTCACAGTACAATCTTATGCAGACCTCTGCGCTGTCAGTCTCACACTGCCTTGTAGTGTGAAATGGAATGAAACCACTCGGAACTCGTTGGATAAAGGTAGGGTATAAATGTGATGAATGCTGTCCAATGGCAAAACCCAATGGGGACTGTGGCTCAGAGGTACAGCTTTGTATGCAGAACGGCCCAAGTTCAGTTCCTCCAGTTGAAAGGATCAGGCAGTAGGTGATATGAGAGACCAATGGGGAGCTTCTGCCAGTCAGAGTAGACAATACCAATGGTCTGACTCAGTGTTAGGGGAGGAGCTCTGGGGAAGGCAGAATTCCACCCTCTAGAAATCTGAAAAATCTGGGAGGGGAGGATCACTGTGGAGGTTGCCATGCTTCTTGCTGAGAGAGGGGCAAAGGCCCACACCTTACTACACATTGGCATGGTCTCAGATATCCAGGGTGGTGGGAGGTATTTCCCTGGGTAGACAAAGGTAGCATAAGTCCAGGAACCAGATGCCATCATGTCCAGCAGTGAAGTGGGGGTGGAAGCTGACTAGTGTTGGCTCCTCCCCTGGACCACACCCTGGTCCACCCCATGGCGGTGAGGGAAGGCAGTGAAGGCACAGTGAGGGCACAGGGATACTGTTGCGGCGATGAGCATTCATTCTGCTTGCTAGCCCGGGGCCACTCCCACCGGCATGTTTGCCCCCACCCCCTTTGGATGATGCTATAAGTCACTTTAGGATGGCATAATGGGGATTAGTTAGCCCCTGGGGAAAAATTCAGTGATCAACCAGCAGGAAGATTGGTGCCAAAACTTTCTGAGAGGCATATCCATTTTGTGTGGAGCAGTGTCTTGCTCGTGTGCCAGTCTTTGACCCCTTTGGCTTTAATGGCACCTCTTAGCCAGGAAGAAGGGTCTGTCTGCTTACAATGAGGGGTTCAAGCTCCCTGGCGTGGCATGTCCCTGCCAGCCACGGGATTGGTGCTGCCACACCTGCTGGTTTGAGGCCTGCCTATGACATGGAAGAGGGTTCTGGTCTCTGGACATTCAGTGTAAGGCAGCATTAACAGCAGACATGTCTCAAGTATCTACCCTGCACACAGATAACCCCTGGTCCAATCCTTGGCATCTCTGGCTCCAAGGATCAGACCTTGGAGAGCGCCTGCCAATCAAAGTCTATACTGACCTTGGTAGACGAATGGTCTGAATCACCCTAAGGCACCTTTGTGTGATCAACCGTAGTGCCTATTTGAAATAGCAGCTTGAAAGTATTCATATCTACATTATAGGACTTCCTATAGGACTATAATTAGCTTCTTAAGGACACAAATGATTTTGAAGTTGCAAATTATTTCACAAAACCAACCATTTGACATGCTGCCCCTTAACAGGTTACCCTGAAGACCAGGAGCTGATGTCACAGAAGGTGATGACTTTCCAGGCCTCAGATAGTGACACAAATAATGCCCCCCCAAATAAAACTCAAGAAACTAGTCCAGCAGACACAGCTAAAGATATAGAGACGTTGGGTCCTCTCTACCATGAATCAAATAGTTTGACTGAGAATTACTCTAGTGTAGATGAAGAAGATTCTGCGAGGGAAAAGCTCTTCAGTTCTGAAACAGTTTTGGTAGAGAGAGAAGCTGGTGACCAGCTACAATGCAACATGGAACCTCAGACTCATCCAGAGAACTTATCTGATACTTCTGTAGACGAAGATACAGTAGATTCTTTAGATGATAACAATGAAAGAACTGGAGATTCAACCCAGGCTGTTCTGCAGAACTCTCTGGCAGAAGAAACGAATATCTTACATAAAACTATCCTTGAAAAAGAAGCAGATCAGCACAGCCAGAATACCTCTGAGCATCCTGATTCTGAAGAAACGCAAGAGGACATGTTGGAAGAAGAAATGGAGAAATTAATTCAAAGTTTGGAAGGCACAGAGAACAAGAGATTCTTATCTGAAGGTAAGGATCAACAAGAAAGCTCTATAAACTATTCAACTTATCTTTTTAAATTACTGTGCTCACCTTACAATGACTATGTCAATCTTAAATTTATCAGCAAAGAAATCTTCAAGTCAGGTGTAGTGAATTGTAGAAAAGGAGTTTGGATTTATACCCTCCTTTTCTCTCCTGTAAGGAGACTCAAAGGGGCTTACAAACTCCTTCCCTTTCTCTTTCCACAATAGACACCTTGTGAGGTAGGTGGGGCTGAGAGAATTCTGAGGGAACTTTGATTAGCCCAAGGTCACCCAGCAAAAATGTGGGAATGGGGAAACATCTGGTTCACCAGATAAGGGGCTGCTGCTCATGTGGAGGAGTGGGGAATCAAACCTGGTTTTCCAGATTAGAGGTCACCTGCTCTTAGCCACTACAACACACTGGCTCTCAAACTATGCACTTGGAATAAGGTATGCAAATTAGGATTGTTGCATAAAATGGAGTCCCAACTATGGAATTTCAAAAGATGGCACTGTGTTGAATTTACGATTTTTGGGTCTTTGTTATTAAGTGAAGAAGGGAATAAGACATTATACATTAAAAAAGAAATTAGTGTTTTCCAGGGGCAAGGGAATAGAACCGGGAGGAAAGACATGACCATGGGGATACTATAAGATTTAGTTTTGCCCTTACTTAGTGAGACAATTGACAGTGCAATCCTAAGAACACTTTCCTACAAGTAAGCTCCATTGAATAGACGTGTGTAGGTTCTGAGTAGACCGGTTTAGGATTGCTCTTCAAGTCTCCCTTTGCTATATCTCTTATGGTTCAGACTACACTCCACTGAATCCTGTACATGTTTACCCAGAAAAACATAATATACTAAATTCAATGGAATTTCTTCCTAGGTACGTGAGTGTAAGCATACAGCATTTAGTTGGATCCTGCTCATGTTTACTCCACATGTTTAATCCACTGTGTTCAGTGTTGTTGCTTTTAGATAATTGTGTTTAAGAATGTAATATAAAAAATAACTTTATTGGTTGATTTCAAAACATTATCAATTAACATTTCAAATTTAACAGGTAACATTTAAATACTCAATTACAATTTACAGTCTTTCTCAACTTAATATTTATGTCATATATTTAATTATTACAATTATATAAAGTCTAATAAACCAGAATGTATACTTTAAAATATTCTATAAATATTATCGCTATTAATTTACAAATAAATTCTAAGTTTTATAAAACTTTTCAGGGTGTCCTCTCAGTTTCCATGTAAGTTTGTCTATAGCCATTATATTAGATATATTTCTTTCCCAGTTTTCTAACTTTGGTATTTCATTTGTTTCCCACATCTCGGCTATTTCTATTTTGGCTATTGTTAATAAACAGATAAATAAGTTGACATTTCTATTGACTATTTTATTTTTGGTCATTCCTAGTAGAGTTGTTTCTGGTTTTCTATCTATTTTTGTTCTAAATATTCTATCCATAACCTTAACAATATTGTTGCAAAATGATCTTATTTGGGGACATTGCCACTACATGTGTATATATGTGCCTATGTGTGTTTATCATTTCCAACATTTGTCATCTTCTACATTACTGAATTTGGATAACTTAGCAGGGGTGTAATGCCATATAAAGAATGTAATCTTAACAGACAGATTCCAATTTTTATTCAGGGTTAAGACTCACTGAATTCAGCAGTACTTATTTCCAGGTCCAAATATTTACTTTGTAGTCTTGAGCATTAATGATCTTGAAATGATTGCACTGAACTCAGTGATGCTTTCTAACATTTAGACTCTGCCAGCTATCTTGGAAGCAATTCTTTCTCACCTTGAGGTATCTACAAGTCTGATTTGACCTGTTCAGTTTGTCATTTATAGTACCTCCATCCAAATAAGTTATCTTGACCTTCTTTCTGCATACCATCTGTATGTTGAAAGAGCCTGCTCATTACCCCTTTAATTTCAGTAACTGGAGAAGTTATTTCCAGGACCACTGAAGTGCCTTTTCTCAAATGCAGGGCACCCTGTGTGCAGAACAGAGACTGAACTCTCTCCAGAAGATACCAGCCAGTGCCTTTCACAAGAAGTAAGGAAGCAGAGCCGAGTGCAAGAATGCATGAAGAATTATCATCGGTCTTTTCTAAGCAACGGTGAGAACAGCCTTGGCCTCAAATAAGCAAAGGACTGGCAAAAAAAGATGAACAATTGCATTTATTTGCACAGAAACTGCTCATTCCAGTCCTTGCACTATTTGAAATGTCATCCCGATTGTTTAATGTTCAAAAGCTTAGTATTTACTATTGGTTAGAAGTTATTGCTTAAACAAACAGTTGCCCAATCAGATTACAAACATCAAAGATAATAGTAGTAGGAAAGAACAAGGAAATGGCCCAGTGTTGCACTATGGCTGGCAGCCTATCAGTTTTTCTGCTGGTGAAAGAGTGAGGAGGGGCCCCATTTCACTACAGAAAAGGCTGTGGCAGGGATTAGGTACCTGTGTGGACAAAAGCTATATGGAACAGGGACTGCAATTTGAAGAGGGACAGAGCAAAGGTGAGCAAAAAAGCTGATGGGATCCCATCTTCTATCTTTCCCTCCATCTTCTGATGTGCTCCTTTATACATGGAATTTCTCTATCACTAATAGATTGCGGAGAGTTGTGCACATTCCTAGGTGTGTCCCGAGGTATTTGCAATAAAAGCACCTGAACAGATTTCTTACTGATGATCAATCTGTTATGTCAAAGATGTGGCTGCCTCTGAAAATGGCAACTGCTTGTGTAGCTATTTTAGTTAAACAAATAGCTCCTCTGTAGTACCTAGAAGGACATACCTGTATCATTGTACCAAGGTATTTCATTATTTGTTGCAGAGCCACAACACTAGCTTGGGGAATTAGTTGCAAGGTGTTTAAATGGGTTCAATTTGGAAAGGGAGCAAGAGGGATCGTATAGGTCAGGAGGGAGCCTTTTGGTACAAAGTAACCCTCTGTGCCATTGCAAAGTATGTTTAAGGGACCTTATTCCTGCCCTTTTACACCAATGTAACTGCAACTGCTCCTGAAGAAACAGATTATGTAAAGAAGTAGGAATAAGCTCAGTTCACCATGAGGCCTCCTTCCCATTTTGAAGATCACGAGAAACTTCTTAAAGAAACCATTAAGGTAGGAGATATTTTCAGTACAAAGTTAAACAAGGTTGCAACATGACTCCATTGCCATGTGTGTATTTTGCTTTGCACTTTGGTACAATTAAATTGAATCATTTTTTTTGTCTGTCCTTTTTTACCCCCTCTCTAGTAGGCATTTTACTGGGAGCTGGTTTGGCTTTGGTTGCGGTTTTCATAGCCTGCAGCGGATACTACACTTCCGAGCCCAAAAACATGCCAAAAAACCCAGCTGTGGAGGCCTTCTTGCAAAGATTTGATCCCCTAAAGGACAGCTTCCCAGGTCAAAACCCTCACCTGTGGGGACGGGTGCGGAAAGTCCTTCAGAAGCACCTCAATACTTCCTACCACACCGAACCAGCCATCTTAATCCTCACTGCTGCCCAAGAAGGCAAATCGACCTTGAAGTGCCTGAGTGTCCAGATTGCCGACGCTTATTCCTCATCTCTCCAGGGAAGCACAGTGCAAGTAGATGGCGCTTCTAAGTCCACTCTGAGCAGCGATGAGGCCAAGCTGGCTGTTGATACGGAACTGAGCAATGGTTTTCATGGAGATGCGAAAGCAGCAGTGGTCCATCGGTTTGAATCCCTGCCCGCTGGCTCCACCTTGATTTTTTACAAGTACTGTGACCACGAGAGTGCGGCTTTCAAAGACGTGTTGCTGATTTTAACTGTTCTTCTGGAGATCGACAAATTAGAAGCTAAAGGCAGCCTGCAGGATGTCGAAGAGAAAGTGCGGGACTTCCTCTGGGCCAAGTTCACCAACGCGGACACTCCCAGCTCCTACAATCACATGGACACAGATAAATTGAGTGGGCTGTGGAGTCGCATATCCCACCTCGTCTTGCCAGTCTTTCCCGTACAAATGGTAGATGATGCTGGCTGCTCTTTGCAAACCAGACCACAAGGTGAATGAGGTGGGGCTTTAAGAGAAAGCCTAAAAGCTCTCAGGTATTTCCACCAACCAGGAAGCCTTTTTAAAAAGAGGCTATAAGCCAGTCATCAGCACTAATGTGGTGAGCTTATATTAGATCCGTTATGCATAAACGAGGTGTCTGTTTTGGATCCTTCTTAGCATTAGAGAAGAAACCGTAACCGGATTTATTTTGTAACTGCTTAGGCATGTGTGTCACAATCAGAGGACCTTTAAAATTTACATAGAGAAAAGCAGGCAATATTTTTGCACAATGTATATCTGGAATGTTTTTGCTGCTGAAGGAAAATGGAAAGAGTATGAAGACAGAAAACACTCTTGGCAGAATTTGCCCTCCTTAAATGTCAGTTTCCAAGGGGCACTGTCTCCTAGTTTACATTCACTCCAGCCTTACGGATGCCTTGTCCGTCAAAAAGTAAGAACTTGCACAGCTGTGGCAAGCCGTGGCACTTTAGAGGCTGTCTGCACTGTAGAACAAAGCATGGTACAGGGTGTTTAAAGCATGTTTAACATAGTACAGAAGAAACCTTCGTGGCAGCTCCATTGTTTCTAGCTGCTCTGTTGCCAACTAAGGGAGCTGGTGTAGACTAAGCACAAGGTATGCAGGGCGTGTGGAAATGGGAAGCACCAAGTTACCTCCTAAGGTTCATGCATATGGACTCCTAGCAAGTTGCAGGACCCTCTTTTTCCTCGCTGTGAAGCAGGAAATGGATTTATGCTGCGCTTGCTGAGTGAGCCAAGCGAATTGTGGAAGGATGATAGTTTGGAAGATGATCCCACCTGCACAAATAAGACATGCAGTGATGACAACAAGGGCGCCGGCCCTCAATGGGTGCACATCAGGTGTGGCTCATCAGGGAGGTTCCACAGTCTCCAGATACACCAAATACCAACATGCTCCAGGCAAAGCTTGAGCACGTGAGACTGGGTAGAATCTTAATGGAAGAGTATGTTGTTAAATGAGAAGCAAAGCCCGTCTGAATGTGGCAGGCAAATGCAGAAAGCTGGAAAGGGGAGATGGTTAGGGCTGAGTACAAACAATTGTGCTCGGTAAACTTTTGAGTTTTTAAAACCTAGAAAATTTTAGTTAAGCCAAGTAAAGTCGATACCCGTTAGCTTTACTCAGCTTTTACCATTTTGGGTTTTTTTTTTTTAAACTTGAAAATTTTCAGTTCTCTCCACTGCTGGTTCTCAAGTCCATATGTGGGAAGTGGGGAGAATTTCTCCCCACTGGGAGGGGTGTGGGGTTTGCTTGCAGAGAGTGGAAAGCTCTGCTCTCTTCAAGGAGCCTCCCCCCCCCCCCCGCCCCCAAATCCCAACTCTGTGATTGAGGGGGTGTTGCTTGCAAAAGCAGAGAGCTTTATTATCTGCAAGCAAAAGCCAAAAAGGCCAAAATTATTAGGCTTTTTCAGAACTAGGCTAGTTTGGGGCTGCCAAATGGACTGGGGTTTTTTTTCAGTAAAACGAAAGCCTGTAAACTTGATAAGGGTACAGAGGGATTGTAAATATAACGGAACTGTGTTATTGTCTAAAGGTAATCTCTCAGGACAAATCTGCCCCAATTTAGGCAGTGACAGACTTCCTGTAAAAAGAGATGCTTTTCAGGGAAAAAAGCGCTGGAAAATCATGGCATTTCCAGGAGCCAAGGAAAGAGGCCACACACAAGTGAGGTTGTATTCACAGATCCAGAACACAAACACAATAAATCGCTGGAAGAACAATGTCCTTTAACAATGATTATTTTGAGGGCTTGCATGACAGAATCTGCAGCATGCTAGCATATAGTGTAGTTTGGACTCAACAATTTGCACCCATTACTTGGCATTTCAAGAATTCCAGAGCATTTCCCATGGAACCCCTGCTTATTGCTGTCCCCTCACATGGGGCCTAGCCATGCCTCTGAGTCCTTGCTGTTGCCTCACAGAAATGGACAATGCAGCTCCAGACAATGTGGTGTGGTGGCTAAGAGTGTCAGACTAAGATCTGGGAGAACCAGGGTTGAATCTCAACTTTGCCATTGAAGCTCATTGGGTGATCTTGGGCGAGTGACTCTCACCCTAACCTACTTTACAGGCTTGTTGTGAGGATAAAATTGGGGGGGGGGGGGGGCGACGACGACGTAAGTAAATTTGGATCCCCTTTGGGGAGAAAGGGTGTATAAATGAAATAAATAAATAAAACATACCCAATCCTCCCCAGGAACTACATGTGGGCAAAATGTCTTTGAAGGAAAGCCGAACACCATTAATAATCTGGTCACAGCAGCACACGTGGAAAGCTTCCAAAGAATCCTAGGGTTCTCTGTGGAAAGCCACTGTTTTGAGCAAAAGAGAGGAAGAAGACTAGGAAGATTTTTCCCTGTGGGGACAATGAGAATCTCCCACAGTAAATGGAAGCATTCAGATGACATGTCCAATTAAGGCATGATTCAAGTGGCTCAATCTCCACCCTCCCCCAGACCTCATTTTCTCCAGTTCAAAGGGGAAACTGTATGGGGGCAACTATGGGGGGGTGGCCATGTTCATCTGGATGCACTGTCCGGTCTACTGTAGAGAGGGAGGGAAAGATCAGGTCTGTTTTCAGCATGTTGTGGAGAAGCTCACTGCCACACACCATTTCTTTCTCTTGCCTTTTGAGTTCTTTAAAAGGCTTTTATTTTCCATATTCAGCTAGGCTGTAGCATTGCTGTATGGCTCAGCAGGAGAAAGGAGAGGGGCATTGTGGGTCCCAGGCACAGCCACTGAAATGCCATTGCTTCTGTGCATGTGTACCAAGGGGGGAAAGTGGAGGGTGGGGAGGAGCTGGCAGAACATCCTGCAAGGAGGAAGCATGTAGACACTCAGCCTCTTCCTCCCCACTTGCAGCTGTTGCCATGGTGAGTGGGTGTTTTCACCTCCCCAAGGAGATGCAGGGCAGGTAGAAGCAGAATTGACAGCCTGTGATTAAAACAAATGAGGGTCAAAAAAATGTATATGTAAAGACATAGGAACTGAGTTTTACAGTCTCTCAATTTCAAGTATGGCTATGAGAAAACTTTTAAAAGTTATTAAGAAGCCTGTTCAAAAAGAAACAGAAGTTAAAAAAGCATATTCAGATAAATGAAGTTGTACGATATCTCAGAAAGAACAGAAGGGTTCACTTAGTACTACCAAAAGAAAGTATCACAGTCAAACCATTAAATATATAAAGGATTTTGTAAGAGCTCTCCAAAGAATATACAGGACTATTTGAGGCTCCTTAGCAAGTGAAGGATGGCTGAAGTTAACTTATTCTGTGCCAAATGAATATGTCTTCTGACTACTGCTGTTAGTAAATGTAAGAGGAAGTGTACAATACTGAGATGTTGGGAAGAGTTTAAGCTAACTCAACCTGGTAAAAACAGATTTTTATTATTCCATTACACTGTTCAACCAAATAACTTTTCCCTGTTCAGAACTTTACCCTAGTCACAGACACCAGGAAAAAGATATTTGTTAATTTGAGGTGCTACGGTAACTGTTTACCTTGAGAGTGTTGTTGTAGTGCCTACGAATAAACCCCAACAGAAGGCTGTATGTTTAACAATGCCCACTGTATACTACCACATTTGCTCCAAGCACACACATAAACAATTACGTCTTACAGTGTATGTTTGTACCCCCATATGCATGTTTGGTAACTAATGAGGTATGTTATTTATAAAATGATAAGAGCAACAGTTCTATGGAAAACAAATTCCAACAATTTTAGCCGAGCCATTAGCGAAATTTAGCTGGTGTAATTTTGTACTCCAATGCTTTAGCATGGTCTGGCGGGCGGTTACTCCAGTGGAAGATTCAGGCTTTTTCTGTGATAAAGTGATAAACTGCAATTAATTTACCTCAACCTGGTAAAAACAGTTTTTTATTATTCCACTTCACTGTTCAACCAAATAATTTTTCCCTGTTCAGAGGTTTAACCTGGTTTAACCCTAGTCACAGACACCAGGAAAAAGATATTTGTTAATTTTGGGTGGTAACTGGTTATGTTTGGGAATATTATAGATTGTCCACGTCAAGGTTCTAAATCGAAATTCAAAAACATATTTGAGTTTTTGCAAGGAAAATGCCCCAAGGAGTGGAGTTACCCCTGATGTCCAAGTCATTATCAGTACAACACTGATGGTTAAAACAGATCAACATTCTGGAAGGCAGGTTAATACAATGCTGGAAGGCAGGTTAATATTATACTCAGTAAAAATGTCTTCCAGTTATCTTTACAATTTATAGATAATATAAATTTGATTAGATACTCTGGCTTTATCACAATTTTTAGAAGCACTGTTTGTATTAAAATTGTTCATTTTGAAATATTTTTTAAACCTGAACCTTAAAAAAAAACTTAAACCCAAAGGAGGCTGCTTTGCTTTGCAGAAACAGATACCAACATTATTACTGAATTTGCCACTGCTGGGCTCATGTGCCTTGAACACATTTCTGTGCCTCAGTTTCCCCGTTTGCAAACTGGGTCTGGATTATCATGCTACAACTCAGTAGCCAGTAATTTGTCTGCCAGTAATTTCTGAGAACATATTTCTGTAGCACTCGCAAATTGCAAACATTACGATTTTTAAAAATCTTGTTTCATAATTTCAAAATAAAGTGTGCGGTCTTTGGTTTCTTTTGCTGTATTTTGATGGATCCAGCTGGGGTACCAGAACCAGACTTTTGATGCCCTCTTTTCTTACTGACCTTGATTAATTTTTAAATTTTCTTTCACATTCATAGACGTGGATGAAATTACTGTTAATGGTTTCACAGATATATTTCACTTCCTGCAACCCCGTCTAAACTATATCATACATTTAGTTTATCAGTATAGTTTATCACTGTAGTACCCTCTGAAATCCGGAGGTAGGAGTAAGATTACCTGTCCAGGTAGTCCAAACACAGGATACTCTGGCAGCTTTAGTAACAGGTTCCTTTTCTGTTTCTGATTGGGAAAACACTTGAACATTGGACAATTGCAATTAAAACACAGACACAAACATGCTGAACAAAAATTAGGTAAGGCCCCTCCCATATTGGCTTTGAGAAGAAAACAGAAATCAGTTTGTGTGGGCCCAGCTTACCTAAAAGTATACCCACATATATACTTCACTATAATGTAAACTGATGTTGTGGATGCGTTCATTCAGCCCAAAAAAGAGTGTCTTCCATTTCCCTGGAACTGGCTGATGAAAGTGATAAAAATCTGCTGTTTGAATACCTGAAATATATTTTGACATGTATATGTCAAGTATTCCACAAACTTATCCCAGTAATCTATATTTAGTGCTATAGTACTTTTAAATGTGGAAATTCCATTTAATCATCATGGCCAATAAGTCATTAATAGATCCAACCTCTATGAAGTCATATAATCCCTGTTAAAATTATCAACATTAACTGTCATCATCACATCCTGTGGTAATGAGTTCCATAGTCTAATTGTGCCAATTCACTAATCATTAAGAAAAGCTTTTCTGTCCTGAATATACTACATGCCAGTTTTACCAGGTCCCTGTGAGTTCTAATATTTTGGGAGAGGCAAAAAAAGTTCCATCCTTTTTTTCCACATCACAAATAATTTTTTAAAAATACTCATCGTATTGTCGAAGGCTTTCACGGCCGGAATCACTGGGGGGTTGTGGGGTTTCTGTATGAATACGGACAGACAGCCCGGAAACTACACAACCCCCCCCAAAATATCCCTCACCCGCCATCTTTTTTCACTGAACTCAAAAACCTCAGATGTTTTAAGCTTTGGATTGTACAGAAGATACTATGACACCCTAATCATTCGCATTTATCTTTTGCATTTTTCTCCAGTGCTACAGTTTTCCTTTTGAGTCATGGTAACCAGAACTGTACACTGTAGTCCAAACATAGCAGCATTGGGGATTTCTGTAATGGCACTACAATCCTAGGTTGTTGTTTTCATTCGTATCTTTGTTATCCCTACCTCGGAACTTTCTTTTTTTCATTACTAAGCCCTATTGGGCTGATGTCCTCACTGAGTTCTCCTTCAATGATCCCAAGATCGGTTTGTTTTATGTGCTTTCCTTCACACTTAACATGTTTACACTTACCTTGAACCTTTTGTTGTTGTTCTGTTGCCCACGCACCTAGTTCAAAGATCCTTATGGAAATTTTTACATTTTCCTGGGGTTTTCATGGTTTTGAATAAGTGCATATGGCTAATCTGTTATCCCACAACTGCTAAGTTTATTCAGCCTTTGGTGAGGGACTTCACCAAATGCTTTTTGGTGTAATCCAGGTACATAATATCTGCCAGATCGCTTGTAACCATATGGTTGCTGACACTTTCAAAGGACTCAGAGTTGGCAAGGCAGGATTTCCTTTGCAGAAGTCATATAAGGAAAGGGAAAGGAGCTGGTCACAGGGAAGGGAGAATGGGACAGTTGTATATGGCTGTGCAAGAGAGTGGGAGGGGTGAACGCTGGCAGTGAGTGGAGGAAAGATCTCTGGGGCAAATTGTGCTCAATGGAAAATCTTCTGGCACCAAAGAAAATTAAACTCACACTTAAAGTGGTGGTGTTTGGCGTGGGGAACTGGAAAGTGAAAGCAAGGCACAGAGGGGAAAAAATCCATACAAGGAACTTTGCCTCGTTGGGACACTTGCTTCTGCCGTGCAGCACATACCTTATGCATAATGGGCCATGGATCCGTCCTCAGCAAATCTGGATCTTCCATACGTTCACTTTACTTTTAGATGCTACATGCCAGGTGCAAAAAAGCCTTGGACATGCAGTTTCAAAGACTACCTTGTGTTTATGCCAAGGACTTGGGTACCATAGAGAATTAGTTTCTGTGCCCCTGGAGACTTCCAGCGCAAAATTCTTTCCTCATTTTCCAAGACCTCCTTGCATTAGCATTTCACACATGAGAACAAAGACCGAAGAAGTTATGTGCATCTTGACCAGTGAAGACGTAATCTAATGCCAAAGAGACTTTGCATAGTGTCTCTATGACCTGTGCTGCCTCCACATCCTTTTCCACATTTGCCTGGAGACTGAGAGCTACAATTTGAACCTATGCACTAAGCACCTTCCTGTTTTTAAGATACAGCATACCAAAGAGGCAGAGATAGGACACAAACCACATAGTTCATTGGGAACCATTAATCGGGCCACAGTGCACGCATGTACCCTGCAGGTCACCAAATCAGGCTTAGAATGAGGCATTTTTAAAAATTCATTGCACATGGGCATGCACACCACCAGAGGGCGTTACATTACTTTTAAAAAAGCCTCTGTAAAGGGGGGGGGGCTGCAAAATTATGTGTGTGGGAGCGGTCACATTATTGTGCAACCTCAGCATCTATAAACTGTGACTCAAACATTCTGAAAGGCTAAGGTATTTAACAGAGAAAACATTTTCTTCTACCACAAACACTTAATTTAAATAACACATGTTTTTGCACTGTGTAAATTCACCTTAGCAGTATACAGAACACTGTAAAAACTGATGTGCAAATTCAGTTATTAGGTTGAAGGCAAGGCAAAGTAAAACCTTAGGGTGATTTTATTCTTAACGTTTTAACATAAATACATACCTACCTGAATTTGTATGATCCTTTTTAAAAGGAAGCTACGTAAGCCAGTGGCTATCACCTGGTGGAGAAACCTGCACCGGATACTTCAAAGTCACGAACAAACCATAACTAGCTCACCTTTTCGTGCGGCTAGGGGGAAGCGAGGCTGGTCAAGCCATTTTTCACCCTGCTGCCTGCTTAGTCAGCAATCACACTCCCAAGCAGCTGCCAGTTGTAAGCCGCAGAACAAAGGAACGTACGGAGGGCGTGCATCGATGCCTTTTAAAGCACAGGACAAGTCCCCATCTGAGCTGCGCTTTGTATTCCGGTCCGTTTCCTGGACCACACATGCTGAACCCATCAACCTTTGCAGGTCAGCCGTCTAATCCAATAATGATGTTCCCATCTGCCGTATGGGGCTTGTCTAGGTTTCCTCCAAAAAAATGTGTATTTTAAAGTTTGTAACTGTGTATTTTAAAGTTTGGGGTGTGTGTTTTTTCTCAAATAAAGATCAAATATTTATTTTTAAAAATAGATTTCCTCCAAAATGCAGGGAAAAGACTGATGGAAAGAGAAAGAAAGAAAAAAACCAGACCTATTCTGCAGCAGGCATGCTGCTTGCTGTTTCCAAAGGCTCCTGAAATGGCAGAAACAGACGTTTGTACGGTTATGGTTATGAGAAAGAGTTTATGGCAACCAGCTACCTTAAACCCTGCAGGCATATTCCTCCCTGAGTGTCTGCTCTTAGTGCTATCTTTAGACCTGGAAATAACAGCTGTGCAAAGGATTTGCACTTGTTCGGTGGGCACTAAATAGACTCTCGCCAAAAGGCAAGAAGAACAGAGAACTTCTTCAAAGCACCGAAGTAAAGCAGATCCTTCCATTGAGACCAGGCCATTCTGAGCGTCATACTGTGGAGTTAGAGAACTGGATTTGTTCTGTGGTGGAGGAATATACAACCCTACTAACATCTTTTTCTGAGACAGACTACAGCCGATGTGGTATCCACAATATTAGGAATTATTTTATCTTTTTAAAGTGGTGAATTGTTTCTTTTGAACAATGTAAAAATGGCCTATAAACCAGTGCAAAGAGTTAAAGTTGCCGGTAGCAAGAGGCTTCTCACTAGTTGAGCTCTGCTTCCTGCCTTTGCTACTTGGACTGGTGGGCAAAAGGCCTAGGGGCTGGAACTGACATACGGTAATACATGACATCACATCTCCCAGAAATCCCAGATCCCAGCATGTTAGACCACTGCCTGATGCACTGATATCACCGCCACAATTTTGGTTAGATGTGATGTCTCTTGTCACCAGATTTCACCCATCTCCACATCCTGAAAGCTCTAGAGCAGGGGTAGGGAACCTGCGGCTCTCCAGATGTTCAGGAACTACAATTCCCATCAGCCCCTACCAGCATGGCCAATTGGCCATGCTGACAGAGGCTGATGGGAATTGTAGTTCCTGAACATCTGGAGAGCCGCAGGTTCCCTACCCCTGCTCTAGAGGATCTTGGCTGATGCTATGGCATCCCTAACAGGGAGTGGTATTAAATCTTTTAATGATGGCAACAGTGACTTCAGCAAGTAATTGTGAGTTAAGGTACATTCCCAGTAAAATAGATTAGTTAAAAAGACTGTGGGATATAGTTAGGACAGTGACACGAGCAGCATTGAAGCTGCGAAAAGTTGAGAAGTGAGCTGGCATACAGTATCGTACTATATAGAAGAGGAACAGGTATCTAAGGCCCCTTCCGCACACGCAAAATAATGTGTTTTCAAACCACTTTCACAACTGTTTGCAAGTGGATTTTGCCATTCCGCACAGCTTCAAAGAGCACTGAAAGCAGTTTGAAAGTGCCTTATTCTGCATGTGCAGAATGAGCCCAAGTGAATTATGGAAATAGGTAAATTGTCACAGTATAAACTATGTACATGAATTATAATATAGCGTAGCACATTTACAGTATTTACCATATTTTTGTATCGATGTGAGAGAATATTATAGTATTGTATTTTGCATTCTAAAAAATGTAAAAAATCACTTGTCTCCTCCTTTTCATCTCAGAGACAAAAGTGGGCATCCTTTTTGTCAATCAAGTCACAAGTCAGTTCCATGAGATAAAGCTTTATAAAGTGTGCTTTATAGCAGTGCTTTTCAACCTTTAAAGATACAGACCTCTCCAAGCAATGAAATAGGACCCACAGAGCTACAGCCTTGTCCTTTTCCCTCTGCTTTCAGTTCTCATTCTTACTCTGAATATAAGAACATGAGAACAAACAAGCTGGATTAGACCAGAGTCCATCTAGTCCAGCACTCTGCTACTCGCAGTGGCCCACCAGGTGCCTTTGGGAGCTCACGTGCAGGATGTGAAAGCAATGGCCTGTTGCTGCTGCTGCTGCTCCTGAGCACCTGGACTGTTAAGGCATTTAAAATCTCAGATCAAAGAGGATCAAGATTGGTAGCCATAGATCGACTTCTCCTCCATAAATCACTCCAAGCCCTTTTAAAGCCCTTTTAAACTCTGATATCTCTGCTACCAGCAACATTATGGTCCATTTTTTTTAAAAAAAAATAAGATTAAAAAAAGAGTTTGGGTATAAGTTTTGAAGAGTCGAAACTCTCCCCATCAGATATGCTGGGTTTCTGATGCATGAACTTCTTTGTTCTCCCCTTGGCAGGATCATCTACATTTCTATGGCACTGAATGGCCCAGAAGAGATTCAAACCCTATTCCTTCCCCCCCCCCCCCCCCCCCCCCCGCCAGCCAGAAAAGATGCTTTATAAACTCTGAGCCTGCAGAGACATAAATATAGGACACCTCGACAAATTCTGGTGTGTCTTATGCTTTTTCACTAAAGGGGGCTTTTACTTATTCCCATGTGGTCCACTTCAAGACCTAGAAGTATTTAACCGCACACTTTATCTCAGTACAATAAACCTGTCCAACAGGTTAGTATTAGCTCCACACTGGCTTGTAAGCTGAGGTTGAGTATGGCTTGTATATGGCAACCTACAAAGATCAGAACAAGGAATTGCCCAGCTCCCGCATCCCTTGCAGCTTACACAGAAGCAAGTCTTATTGTGATCAGTGGGACTCCCCCAATTAAAGTGTGCACAGGATTTCAGTCACAGCCAAACTATACAGCAGATCTGTGATCAGATCTTCCTTTTAAAAAAGCTTTAATTTAGCCAATGGGAGGGGAAATTGAATCAGGTTGACAATGCCATGTGGGGTAGTTCCCAGTTAGGTTGTCCCAACGAGCCCTGTGCAGAATAATGCACTTTCGATCCACTTTCACAATTGTTTGCAAGCGGATTTTGCTATTTCGCACGGTAAAATCTAGCTGCAAAGTGGATTGAAAGTGCATTATTCTGCATGTGCAAAAGTCTCCTGCCTCTTCCAAAGCTGCCATTAACCATGATGGGGAAACAGGAGGGTTCTACAGTAGCCATGGGATTTCAATAGAGGAAACCACATGGTAAAAAAGAATTAATCCCCTCCCCACCCACTCACACTCCCTTCCTCGGCTAGCATTGTGGCTCTGGTCCAATTCTCCCGGCCCAACTGCTTAAAAACGAATCAGGAAGTCTGATCTCCTACATAATATAGCTTGCCACTCTGTGATTAAAATGTCAAAATTCTGTATCAGAAGTCAAATTCTGCGTTCAGAACAAATTCCACAAGAAATAGTTCAAGTGGCTTACTGATCTACAACTGCATGGAAAAAATGACTGAAAACACTCAAGCAGTAAGGGGCTTTGAAGTGAACTACTGACATTACAAATGCTGGCCACATATGAATGAGATACTTGCTCTGCTTTAAATAGATCCCCATTCCAAAACTGACACAGAAATTAGATTTTGTACAGGCATCTGCCACACCAGGATTACAGAATAAGAACAATTTAGCATTTCTCATGCTATGGTCAGGACACTTTGTATCTTAACTGTCATTTTTTTCCCCTATTCCTTTTCGATGCAAATATACACTTTTTATGGGCTTGGAGGGGGGGGGGGCAGTATCAGCGGAAACCTCAGAAGCCAGATGCATGGCTGAATTTTCACTGCAGAGATCTTTGCTCTCACAATTTCTAACAAGACCAGAACACATAACGTGAAATAGGGAAAACTAAAAATACATTGTGCAGAATAACAAAAGTCACACGAATCTGCTCATTATGCAAGTTGCAGAATTCAGCCTCTCTTGGTACAGAATTTGGATTGCCTACAAGCACAATTTTCTGTACCGTGGAAAACAACCAGTTCTGGCAGCCACCTAATAACCTTCCTTTTCTCTCTGTGCAACGGTGGTCAATAATTGCTGTATAGCAAAATGGGTACAAGGAAAGGGAGCACAAAAATTTACATAATTACAAAAGGTGGAGGTAAATGATGGACTCAACGGATGTTAAATGAACCTTTTAAACCCCCTAGTGATGCTTACCAGATCACAATGTTTATGGCCCTGGGGCACAGCCTTTTGAAAACTTTTTACATCTGTGAATATGTGGATGGGCTGTTAGAAAAGGAAATCCCATCAGGCCTCAAGAAAAAAAATATATTTCCAGTTCTTTCAGGGCTGCACCAGATGTAAATGTGGCTGCCAGCTATAAACGCACCTTGCAAAATGTCCATCTGCTCTGAGGAGATTGTGGGTAGCTCTTTGACCTTGATAATACAGCCCATTAACAATGTATTCCACACATTGTGGGATTTCAGTTTGGGGTAGACTGGAGTCTCCACACACTAATTCCATTTGGCCTGCTCCAAGTTAAAACAAGCATAAAGTGTTCTGGTGGATCTCAGGATAAGGACAATAGCAGGGGTATATCTTTGCTGGGATGCGCCTAAAAACCTGCCTATCAAAATTATATTTGCCCAAAGAATTCTGTGTAGCAGGATTTTCTACATTTTGCACTGACTACCAGGTAGATCTGGCTGAGAGAGAACAACTAATCTAGTGAGTTTTCATGGCTCAGCGGAAGTCTGAGCCAACCTCTCCCTGCTCCAAGACAATCTACTACACACTTCATCCAGGCACTTTAGAGTCTCTTGTGCTAGACAGGAACAAAACCTGAACTCAGTCCTTAGAAAGTGGCCATTAGGAAGTCATTAGAAAATGCAGCTTGGTGGGGGTCTTTTAGAAACTGTGAAGCTTGCTGGTTCTTTTGACTACAGATCCTTGGTATTACCAGCATTCAATTTTATCCGTCATAATAATAAAATAAGGTATAGTTGGCAGGTGTGGACAGTTGCCTCCTCCAGACAGGGAAATAAATTCCAGGACAAGAAAGAAATGCATCACACTATTCATAGATTTAAATTCCTAAACGTAAGACCTTCAAAATCTACCACTGAGTCCACTGAGAGGCTTGGCAAAGGTCCTCCTAAATTCATACACAAACAGGGTTAGATGTGAAAAGGAGGGGCTATGGCTCAATGGTAAAGCATCTGCTTGGAATGCATAAAGTCCCAAGTTCAATTCCCAGCATCTCCAAATTCTAGGATCAGGCAGCAGGTGATAGGAGGAGGAGAAGAAGAGGAGTTTGGATTTATATCCCCCCTTTCTCTCCTGTAGGAGACTCAAAGGGGCTTACAATCTCCTTTCCTTTCCCACTTCACAACAAACACCCTATGAGGTGGGTGGGGCTGAGAGAGCTCCAAAGAGCTGTGACTTGCCCAAGGTCACCCAGCTGGCATGTGTTGGAGTGCACAAGCTAATCTAGTTCACCAGATACACCTCCACAGCTCAAGTGGTAGAGTGGGGAATCAAACCTGATTCCTCCAGATTAGAATGCACCTGCTCTTAACCACTCCACCACTGCCACTAGAGCTCTGTTTGAGACCCTGCAGAGGTGCAGCTAGTCCACAGTGCTGACCTCAATGGACCGATTCAGCAATACAGCATTCCACATATGTTCAAAATGCCGTTGGTAACATCATAAGGACTTCTATGTGCTCCTCCAGAGCCCCGTTCTACTCCTAACCAAGCAACTTTCTGCCCCATGTACCCATGAGCTCCATAAAACATTCCACAATACATCATGCAGGAACACATCAGCTAGGCTAGGGCATGGGCTGTAACATTTAAGTTTTGGCTGCGTCTATGCTTCTGCACAGATCCAAAAAGCTTATCTCTGCTAGAAATGAGGGAGCTTCAGCTTTCGAAGTGGTGGCTACATTTTTGGGAAAAAATCTTCTCCTTGGGTTTCTCATGGGAGTCTCTTCATATGCTTACCACCACGGAGATTTACCATCGTCTAAAGACCAGACTGTATGACCAGGAATACCAGTCTCTCCTGAGTGCTGCGCAAAGTTCTTGTTCCCCTCTATATTTTGGGATCACACTCCAGAAATCTAGTCTTGCTGTATATTTAGAACAGCTTGTTAACTATAAGTGCAGATGGGTCATGACCAGAGCAAGGTGCAACTCATTCCCCTCTGTCTATCATCCCACGAAGTGAGCGTTGTTGTTGGTACTGTCCCAACACTATGGACTCAATTCCTCATATCCTGCTTTACTGTTCGAGGTATAATGATACTAGAACCGATCTGGGAGCTTTACTACCTCTAGAATTTATGTTTTTCTCAGACAAACTAAAAATGTCCAGGCTATTGAACAGCCCTAATGTAGAAATTTCTGAAGCAGTTGCCACATTTTTAATCCGTGTTCTACATGATGTGAAACAATGATCCTGTTATTGTATTTGGAATGTATGGTACTTCTGGTTTTATGCCTAATAAAGGTTTTTGGATTGGATTGGATTGGATTGGATTGGGAACGCTTCAGATTCAGAGACCTTTATTAAGCATACACAACATAGGGACAAAAAGGAAAGAGCACAATAGAGAACAATGAAAATAGTGTGAACAGAAGCCAAGGGAACCTAGTTCAAAGTGTGCAGCAAAAAATTGGCTACAATTTCCATTATTTCAGCCTTGGGATTGTTAAGCAGAAAAATCATATCTGCCTTAACCTAGCAGAGGTTAAGGCAGAGAAATCAGACCTAAAGCTGTTGTACTTAGGGCAGGAGAGCAAGATGTGTTCAAGGGAGTCAGTATAGGAAGGGCAGAAAGAACAATGGTGATCATGCCGAGGGATGTTTGAGAACCGACCTTGAAGTAAAGACAATGGAAAGGAATTGCCTCTTGCTCTTGAGAGTGCCCATCTAAGCTTATGGTTTGGGAGTTGGTTCAGATAATGGGCAATGCAGAGCTTTTGGGGAATAATCCCAAAGTACAAGGGTGAACAAGAACTCTGTGCCTTGCTCAAAAGGGGACACATCACAGAAAACACAAGTTGGTAAAAGCCCTGGATGAAGGGTGTAACACCACACAACGGGGGAGGAGAACCAAGTAAGCCAGGTAATGCAGCCAGCCCAAGCTAGTGGTACTTGAGACCCATATTCAGGTTTGAGTTACTGTTTCTCCAGCTAGACTATTTGCCCATTGTTGGAACTGGAGACATCTGTGAAGTGCGAGCAAGTCAAAGATCTTCTCTTCTGTTCACTGGGGAAAGACAGAAGATCAGGTACCTATAAAAGCCCATGTTGATCCAGAGCCTTCATTCCACCTGCCAATTAAAAGGCCAGCAATGCTCACTGCTACTTCCCACCTGCACCTGCCAACAGCTCCCACCACTAAGCATGTACAGATTTCTAGCCTCAGCTTATCATCAGGTTTTTTGTCCAAGCCCTGGAGCCATGACACTTGAGCAAACTGGTTGCTTAGCATGCAAATCCAGCAGACGGATAGTGTTACAGAGTCAAGTAAGAGGGGTGGGGATACAGCAGAATGAGCTAGAATGCTGGAGTCTTTGGGGTCCTGATCAATGGCTCTGAAAGCTTCTTTCAAGCAAATCCTTTTGACCTACTTAAAGTGAGCCATTGAGACATCTATGCTCACTTGATGTCATAAGAGTGACATTCATGCAATGCAGAGATCTTTAGTTTCCACTGAAAACAAAAATCCATCTTCCTTTTCATTGGAGATAAGTCAAGCAGTGTGCAACTTCAAACATGCACTCCAGGTAAAGCAGACACACTCTGGCTTTAAAAAGAGAGTAGACGGATGCATGGAGAAGAGGTCTACCAATGGCTACTAGCCAAAGTGAATTAAGCGATCTTATGAACCCCAGTGCTAGGAGGCAACATCACAGCCCCCAGCCCCTGTTTCTTGGTTCTCCAGGGCAACTGTTCTAAAAAAGGATGCTGCACTTGATGGGCCACTGGTCTAATCCAGTATGGATCTTTGTATGTTCTTGTGTTTTTTAAATCAGTGATTCTCAACCTTTTGAATCTTACATCCCATCACTCTATATAAACCTAAATAATAGGTTCCAAGTAAAGCCACAAATGTCAATGAACTTTGTTCATTTATTTACCGCTGCTGTAAACATAAACCTAAATAATAAATTAAAAATGTAAAAAACCCCTGGGTCCCACCATGACAGAAAAAAAGCTACTTTTCCCCAAAAAGGAACATTTATACATATATTTAAAGGCATTCTGTTGTTATTGCCGGCATGCCAAAAGGCCTCAGATGGATAAACTGTGGCAGGTAGGACCAGCAGGAGAGGACATGTAACTCTCACAGGTGGAAATGGGGTTGAGAGAAAACGGATTCTTAGAAATTGTTATGAAAGTCCACCCACGCCCCTTTCACACATGCAGAATAATGCACTTTCAATCCATTTTCACAATTGTTTGGAAGTGGATTTTGCTATTCTGCACAGTAAAATCCAGCTGCAAAGTGGATTAAAAGTGCATTATTCTGCATGTGCGGAAGGAGCGTTAGACAACTTCAGAATCCCACTGGTTAAGAACCAATACTATAAGCAACACTGGCCATGTGGTTGCATTGTGCAACTGCTTGCAACAAAACAAAACAAAAATCACCGACACGTAAGCATTGGTGATTATTGAACCATGAGGATGGAAACATCTTCCTTTCAGGTTTCGAATAAGGGATGCAAAACATTTCTCTTCAGTCTGGTGTTAGTTTGACTCTAGTATTTTGGCTGCCAGTGTCAGAGTCAAGACAGTGTCTAACCAGCTCCACACAAACACAGGATGACCACAGACAAAAGAAACAAAGGCCAGGATACTTCTATTCAGATGCTCCCACCAGTGACCTTGCTATCTCTATTGTTACTCCCATGCTATAGTCTTCATTGTTACTCATACTTCTACTCAGATGTATGAGTACGGATGCCCTCAACTATTGACCTGGTTGCCTTCTTTGTTACTCACAGACAATGTTTCTCCACCCACCCTGGACACTCCAACAGATATATATACTCCACTTGCTTTCCCGACATCAGATCCTCTGAAGATGCCAGCCACAGATGCAGGCGAAACGTCAGGAGAGAATGCTGCTAGAACACGGCCATACAGCCCGGAAACCACACAGCACCCAAATATATATATATGTGCATATGTGTGTGTGTGTATATATGTGTGTGTGTATATGTGTGTGTGTGTGTGTGTGTGTATATATATATATATATTATATATACACACACATACATACATATGTGTGTGTGTGTGCATATGTATATATATATATGTGCGTGTGTGTGTATTTATGTATCTGCCATTGTACATTCAGGTGTGAGCTTGCAAGGGTTTTCTAGTGGTCTATCAGCTGACCAAAGGAACTGAAAACTCTGCTCAGGCAGTGACAGGGTAGAAAGACAGACATGCAAAACTCATGTGACACAGTCATCTTTTTTAAAACGTGGCATGCCTTCTGCACATTCAACTGTATATGAAGGCACCAAACATATGCTTTTGTTTTAAAAAAATCCTTTCTTAGGCCCCGCTTAATCAATATCCTACCAATTCATTAGGATCATAACATCCCCACGCTATCCCCTCCCTGTTTGCCACATACCTCCACAGTGCACAAGGCACATTTTCCCTCAGGGCCAAGATCAATCCTGGGTTATCGTAAGTAAACCACTGGAACTAAGCGTGCCAGCCTGGGAAGGCAAGGGCCAACTCCGCCGTGTGGAAAGCTGACCTGCTGCTGGGGCTCCCCAAACCAACCCCACTTTTCAGACTTTTGCAAGCTCTTGCCCACAGAGTCTTGCCAACAGGCCATTCCCTCGTGGGCCCCTCCCTCAGCCTGTGCTGCGGGAAGGACCCTGCGCAAAGCTGCTGCTTTTGTCCCCTTTGAAGAGGGCGGCCGGCACCTCGCGGCGGCCCCCTCCGCCCGTCCCTGTCTGGGTGGCTCTCAGGTCGCCTTGTCAATCACCGCCCGCCCGGGAGCCGCAGGGCTGCGCCGCGCTCGCGCCGCCACCCGACAGGTTGCAAAGTCATTAATTACTTACTCGGCCATGCAGGTTTGCGCTCGGGCGGCTGCAGCTCTCTCGCTGCTGTCGCCTCCTCGCCGCTGCCCATGGAGCATTAGAGCGCACCATGGCCGCGCCTCTCGCCTTCTCCGGCCCGGCGCTGCTCTTGCTGCTGGCCTGTGCCCTGCGCGCTAAGGTAAGGAAGCAGGCGGTGGGTTGGGAAGGAAGGCGCAGGCAAGGGTGGGCGCGCGTCCTCCCTCGGCGGGAGCCTTTGCAAAACCCCGCTCCCCAGTTAGCTTTGCAAATTGCAAGCTTCGGTAGCGGCCGCTGACGCCTCCGAGGGAACGGATGCAAGTCCAGGCAGGCGCTTTGGGTCTGGCATGTGTGTTGCAACCAGACGCGCTTTGGAAAACCCGTGTCTCAGCAATTAAAAGTGACCCCCCCCCCCGACTAAAATATCGCAGAGAGCTGAAGACACGGGTCTCCCAGCGCACGTCTGCTTAGATGGTATTCTTCTCTTCCGGCCGCCCCCTCCCCAGCCTGCGCTTAGCCAAACTTAAGCAACAAGAATGGAGGGGGTGAACTGTTTTATTTCTCCAAAGGAAGAGGTTCTTCCTGTTAAGAATTTTGCTCTTCTCTCTCGCTTGCTCATGATAATTCAGTGGTCATTTATTTGAAGGGATTCTTCCAAAAAGCATTAAAACGCTTTTTGAGCTTCCTGGGATAGCATGGCAGATGGGTAAATACTCTTAACACCAGGTAGATCTTTGTTGAAGAAGAGCGAATATACAGTTTGCCAGTTTGTCTGAAAACCGTCCCTGAAAACCAGGATGCTGCCTGTGAAATCTTAATGATCCTGATCCTAAATATTATATAAGCAAGGATATTTTAGCCAATATGGTAGACTGGGGTCGAATCTGGAGACCCAGGTTCAAATTCCCACTCTGCCATGGAAGTTTATTGGATGATGCTGGCCTTGCTCTTGGCCTAACCCAGGGGTGTCCAACTCTGGCGCCCCAGATGTTCATGGACTACGATTCCCATCAGTCCCTGTTAGCATGGCCATCGCAGTGGAATTGTAGTCCATGAACATGATGGGGATCGTAGTCCATGAACATCTGGGCTCCCCGACCTAACCTATCTCACAGGGTTGAGCGGGCATGGGCCGTTTGTGTGGCGTTTGTGGCCAGAGATACCTTCTGACCTGACAGAGAAGCTCTAATTAAAGCTCTATGCTCTTTAATAACACTCTCCGTCTCCCTGCAGCTGTGAAAAAAAACACCCTCCTTGGCCAAGCCCTTCTTCTTATTACAGAACATCCATTCAGAGGCCAGCATAACCTCTGTCATTATAAATTACAGAGGGGGGAAAAAGTTCACTTTAATCCACACTCTCTTCTCCCCCTCCCAGCCGGCCAGATTTTACGGGTCACCACAACCATTGTGTCCCTGTTTCTCAGAAGCTTATGAAGAAAAGCTCAGCCACTTCCTCGCCCCCAGGGGAAACATTCCACCCTGCAGAAAGTGGACTGTGCATTCCCAAACAAAGCCAGGCCAGACTACTCTGTTCTGTTTCCCAGACCTGAGACATTTCCCCTCCTGAAAGCTGAGGGCACACTTCTGTTCAAAAACAGTTCTCTGTGTTCAGATGTTGCCGTCCTGGGCAGAGTCCGCAGGGATGTGCCACAACTGTTTGTAGTCAGGAGAAGCTCGTTGGCTTGATTTCTCCCCTTCTTGCATTTTATTCTCACAACCACCCTGCAAGGAAGGTTAGGCTGAGAGAGAATAAGCAGCTCTAGGTCATCTAGTGAACATCAGGGCAAGCTTGAACCTGAATCTTCCAGCTTCTAGTCCAGCACTTTAGCCCCTACACTACACAAGCTCTCTCACCCAGGTTCTTGCATTCAAAATCTACTGCAGTATTTGCTTTATTATAATTATTGAATATTTTGTAGATTAAAAAACTGATGGCTAGACATATTTCCCCAAATAAATATGCATAGTGGTTGTAGTTAATATATTTGATTATTAGCATAGCAGTGGTAATTAAGTGAGGAAAAGTAAGACTCCCCCGAATTAAAATCTTTAAATATAGCGCTTTATATTCGTTGTATGATTGTTTTGGTTTTTGTTTGTTTTTGTATCCTATTTTTGATGTTTTTGTTTTCTGTATTCTTGATATTTGATATAAGTGAGAAAATAAAGTATGTTTTTAAAAAGAAAGTGCGCTACCAGATTTGTTTCAGTAGGCATGTTCAAGTTGCACATTTCAGTTTGAACCAGATAAAAAAAGTACGTGCCTAGTAAAGAGCAAGCAAAGCAGAAGAAGTGACCTGGGAGTTCTTAAGCTAACCATTCCCTGTTTCTGTCAGGACAGTAGTGAGGGAGAAGATGCAGATGGGACCTGGAATGAAGAGGTGACCAAGTGGTGGGGCGAATGGAGCTCTTGGTCCACGTGCTCTCGCACCTGTGGAGGGGGTGTGATGTCGCGGGAAAGGCACTGTTTACAGCAGCGGTAAGTAAATGAACAGAATTCACTGACATTTGTGGCTGTCCTGTGGAAGTTTCATTAGCAGAATGCCCCTGTTATACCGTAGGTTGGATCCATTCTCTACGATGTGGGAGCGTTCATTTAGACATCCACTTTGACAGGAAGGACCTTCTTGGTCATAATTAAAGGTTATATATGTTGTTAGAAGATATAAAGTTCTTTTGAATACAGTTTAAAAAGCAAAGTGGCGTGCTTTCAATGGGAGCTCAAAGCTATGCTTGGATTTGGTGGTAGAGCGCACGCTTCCTATATAGAAGGTCCTGGGTTTAATTTCTACCTTCTCAGACTATTAGTGGTTGGAAAAACTTCTCTGCCTGAGATCTTGTCACCATTAACAAACTGGGCCAGCAGTCTGCCAGGTTAATATGGCAGGTTCAGTTGCTAAGGTTCATAATATTTAAAAAAACAGAAATCGTGAGAACATTAAACTCTGAGTTTGGGAAATTTATTAAACATTGAAGTTAGGTAGATATTTGCTTCTGTTCTCGTTCTTGAACTGTGTTTTTTTGAACAGGGTTTTTTTGTTTTGCCTGTGGATTATAGTCTCCACTGTTGATTAATGTCCTGTGGAATTCTCCAGTTCTGTTGTAACAAAATCATCCATGTCAAAGATCAACCAGTTTATGCCTTCTCAGTTTTATTAAAGGGTGAAAGTACAGCACAGAGCGTGGCATTGGGCTGTCCCTCTCAAGGATAGTCCAGGAGACTTCTCTGAATGTTCAGTTTTCTTCTTCTAAAAAAACCCAGTCACTGGCAAGCTGAACACAGTTACACCTTTCAATGGACACCCAGAGTCAGTGGGCTTAAGAAGAAGCAATTCTGCTCAGGATTCTGCAAGTCTCTGTTCTCACATTTTTCACTTGCTAAAGAGATGGACAAAGATGCAGTTAGTATTTTAGTCAGTTGCTCATTAAGAAGGAAATCTTCTCCATCCTTTCAGAGTTGCATCAGTGACTCAAAGGCAGATTCCGCATGGGCCAAAAACAGTGGTGTGAAAACGGTGTAAAATGGTTTAAAACGGTGTAAAAGGGTTTACACTGTTTTCACACCGCTGTTTTTGGCCCATGCGGAATTCACCAAAGGCACTGGAATGAGTGACAGGTGTTTAGTAAATGAGCAATTTTTAGAGAGTTAGCATCCAGTGCATCCAGTAACTTCAGTGTAAACATAATGGAAAGGGTTGCCAATTTCCAGGTAGGGCCTTGAGATCTCTCAGAATTATGACTGGTGACCACACTACAGACATCAGTTTTCCTGGAGATTAATAGCTGCTTTGAAGCGTGGACATTATGCACTGCTGAGGCCCCTCCCCTCTTCAAATCCTCCCCTTCCCAGACTCCACCCTCAAATTCTTTGGGAATTTTCCAGCTTGGCATTGACAGCTCTATTAATCAACCACTTATTTAAAAAGTGGTTGCTGTCTTGCAATCACTTTCCATCCTACGCCACTTTTCCATATAGTCCATCTCTCCAAAATTTTTGACTTTGACTTGGAACAACACACAAGGAATGAATTTTTTAAAAATTAATTCATGGCTTGTGTGAATTCAAGTCAGCTGGGCTTTTGATAAGGTATAGAAGAAGAAGAAGAAGAAGAAGAAGAAGAAGAAGAAGAAGAAGAAGAAGAAGAAGAAGAAGAAGAAGAAGAAGAAGAAGAGGAGGAGGAGGAGGAGGAGGAGGAGGAGGAGGAGGAGGAGTTTGGATTTATATCCCCCCTTTCTCTCCTGCAGGAGACTCAAAGTGGCTTACAATCTCCTTTCCCTTCCCCCCTCACAACAAACACCCTGTGAGGTAGGTGGGGCTGAGAGAGCTCCAAGAAGCTGTGATTAGCCCAAGGTCACCCAGCTGGCATGTGTGGGAGTGTACAGGCTAATCTGAATTCCCCAGATAAGCCTCCACAGCTCAGGCTGGGAATCAAACCCGGTTCCTCCAGATTAAATACATGAGCTCTTAACCTCCTACGCCACATAGTCAGGTATTCTGCAAGGATAACTGGGCACAAACCAGAAACACCAAAGTCCAGAGCTGGCTTCCAATCCCGACTTGGCTCTTCTCTCATCAGGCAAGCCACAGACAACTCAGTGCCCAGAAGGCCCTTACCCAGAGAGGGAGGCAGCAGGGAACCCTGGATCAGTGGCCAGCAGGTGAAATTGACAGATCCAGCTACGTAGCAGTTCCACTGCTGCTAGAAAGGAGGCTGGAGACCTGGACAGCTCAGCAGCAGCTTATAGATGTGAAGGCCAGCAATAGGAAAGAGTAAGAAGATGGAGGAAGGAGGCTTTTAAAGACCAGTAGGGAGAACAAAGAACGGACAGCCCTGAGAGTGGATGCCCACCTTCCTTTTATCATTTTCAGGAAGAGGCAGGTGGGTCCAACCCTGATTGGGGCCAAGGTCCAGGGGGTGAGCCCAAGAGATATATATAAGGGAGGGAAACATTGGGTAGGGTCCACAGGGGCAACAAGTGAGAGAAAGCGCAAAGGTGTGCTCATTTGGGAGGGAGGAGGAGGACTAGGATGCCTAAATGGCCTTTCCTTCCCATTTTGGCAGGGAGGATGGTCCAAAACCATGCAAGATGGCAGAGGGTTGGTGAAGCAGTACAGCAGAGGGGAAGCCTCATGAACAGACACAATCCGTGATAACTCCTGGAAAAGAAATAATATGGTTCCAAAAGATCAGAATTGAAAAATGCTGCGGACTGGACTATATCCTACCTACTTGGCCGAGTTAAGCACAGAGCCTTTCTCTATACCAAGTACCACTCACTGCCCCTTCGCCAGCAGTGATGTCCAGTGTGGGCTCCACTACACCTGTCAAGGTGTTTCCTGTTTGCATCTGAAGTCTTGGGGATAAATTCCAGAGGGTCCTGAATGGAACACAAAAATTCAGGGAAATTTGGGTTTCCCCTAGTCAACAGACTTAATAGGTGGATTCCTGGGCAAGTATGTCATAAGCATGAGTGGTTGGCTTGGCCATAGTCATAGAAGCGCTCATATTTATGGGCTTGGAAGCTTCTCATAGCCACAAGATATCTTGAGACTGGCGTGGCCCATAGAGAAGCCAGTTTGGCCTGATTGTAGGGTTGCCAGACTCCAGCTGCAGCCTGGAGATCTCCTGGAATTACAACTGACCTCCTATTGATAGAGATCAGTTCTCCTGAGGAAAATGTCTGTTTTGGAATGTAGACTTGATGGCATTGCACCCTGTTGAGGTCCTTTCTCCTCCCCAGACTCCAGGCTGGCAACCCTGCCTCACTCCCGTGGCATCCATCTTGTGTTCTACTCATTCTGACAATCCCCAAAGTTTCCAGAGGTTCAGCAAGGTTGGGGGCCCCTACTGCAGAGGGAGGCTTCACACTTAAGGAATAGTAAGATACAATCTACTCTCTTCAGAAGAGGAAGACTAGCCTTAAAAAAAGATTTTTAGCACAATTGCATTTCCTTCTGAGGCCAACTTTGTATGGCAGGGTTACTGGAGTCTCCCTGACAGGTACAACAACAACAACCACCTTTATTTGGCATTTAAAAATAGGTTCTAGAGCATTGCCAGACCTTTTTGAAATACAAATCAAGAGTACATTCAAAGCGCAGATAGGAAGACTGTATATAGCAGTATACATTACTTAGAAAGTTCTGTCACTTGTAAAAGAAATTTTGCTAGTTTTCCCAAGAGCATGACATCTGTGTTGTTTAACAGAAACTCCACAACAGAACAGTCAGAGTCACTTTCAGATTTGTCTAGGGCCAGCCTGGGAGAGAAATTCCTAATGCCCACATATCTCGGACAGTCAAGAATAATGTGAGCAAGAGTCTCCACTTGATTTTTACAGTGTGGACAAACCCGATCCTGGAGAGGTATGGATAAGTAACGACCCTTTGTAATGGCCGATGGGAAGGTATTGGATCTGGCCCTTGTGATAATCCATCTCTGTTGGGATTCAGTTAATAATTCAAGATATTTGGCTATGTGCCCCTGTTCCGGTATTATTCCGACAGAGAGGGGTGAGCATGATTTATTTGCTTGCCCCATATTTCCTTGCTGACTGTGAACCCCTCAGACGAGGAAGATGAACAGAGAGGAGAATGCTAAACAAAAAGGCGAAGCTGTTGTTACCATGGCAGAAAAATCAATACATATTTTAAATATCCCAGGAGCAGACATTCTAGCTCGGTCACACTTCTCGCCACTGTTTTCCAGCTTAATTACCTCTTCGTTCTTAATCTGTGTTCCTACTGTTTTTGACATCATTGTATTTCTTGGTCCCCACTGGCTTCATTATTCACCCCCCACCCCCCACCCCCCAGGTCCAGCAGCCAACATTCCCAGTTCCTTCCTTAACTGAATGGTGACAACGGGAATTTGGATTTTGTTCTCATGAATTCTCTCATCCTCAGCCCACCCACTCCAGTTCCCCTCTGGTTGGTCCGCAAGGGCGATTCAGAAGCCCTTACCTCCACTCCAAAGAGCTGAATGTGACCCCTGGAGAGGCACCTCTTAACCTGCTACTCTAGATCCTGCCGGGCTAATGAGAGCTGGCATCCAACAACCCCCCCAAAATTCCTTTCTATTCTGCATGAATGCACTTCTGAGCAGAGGAAGCTTGAACGAGCCCCCCTTCCTTTCCTCTTTCCTTCCGTCAAAAGGAAAAGGGGGAGGCAAAGCCCCTTTGCCTTTCATGTAGGCTGGCTGGCTGCATAATTAAGGTCCGGATATGCCGAAGTGCCTTCCGTCTGGAGAGGGTAGTGATTCTCAAACACCCTTGGAAATAAACTGTGCCATTCACAAAACATGCACAGGAGTCCTTCTCTGTCTCTTTAAAGAAAACTTTCTCTCTTGGTAAAGAATGTACGGATTAGAGTTCAGGTGGCTTATCTTAAAAATACAAGTTTTAAATCTGCCTGCATTAAGTGAAGCCCTGTAACAGGAGGAGTTACAGGTTTGCTCATCAAAACCGCTGCAAGCCCATATCCCCCATCTCAAAGGAACAAAATTCATTTCTGGAAAGCACAGGATATAAATCTTTTAAATAAATGTACACATATTACTCTGTCCTTCAGGCCTGAGCCAGATGGCCTTCAGATTCAGTGAAATATATATTCAGAGGAAGTCTCCTCTCCCCAAGGCAGGTCTAGTGTTTGTTCTGTTGGAATCAGAGCTCTTTTGGACTCTTTAACATGTGCTGTGTGTCTTAAAGGAAGGCTGGCAGGATGTGTTTAAATTTTAAAATGAATAATTGCAGATCTTTGCATCTGTCTAGATGACACATGCTGAAAGCCTTGAGTGTCTTTTAATCCCCAGAGAATGGGTGTTTCCTTCCTGCTGAAGGAGAGACGCTTTGCACATGTTCTAAGGTACTCTTGTTTACCAGATTTATTCACAGACTGAGCTTTGAAGACAGTTTATTGAGCTTAGGCACTGTGAGTTCAGACTTGGATAAAGTCCGAATGTAAAAGAAACTTGAGTGCTGTGTGGTTTCCGGGCTGTATGGCCGTGTTCTAGCAGCATTCTCTCCTGACGTTTTGCCTGCATCTGTGGCTGGCATCTTCAGAGGATCTGGATGCCAGATTCAGATCCTCTGAAGATGCCAGCCACAGATGCAGGCGAAACGTCAGGAGAGAATGCTGCTATAATTCTGACCGCCATACAACTCCTGAAAGCTCACAGCACTCAAAAATCGATTCCGGCCGTGAAAGCCTTCGACAATACATAAAAGAAACTGCTTGCCTCTAACCCAGCATCGGAAAGGAATGCTTTTATGTATAGCAGAGCTGGAAAAATAAAAAGAGAAGGGCAACTAGTTATTCCAGGGTGTTGTTATGGAGTTTCATGTTGCCTGTAGAAAGAGTGATTTTGAGCCCCTGGATCAGAACCTTCTGGAAAACCGGAAACTCTCTGAGGGTGGGGAATTTTGCAATGCGGCACAGCTCTGTCCATAAGCATATTCTTTTTTATCCTGTAGGCTACAAGCGTCTCAGGGGACCAACAGTACCATGTGTCTAGGCCAGTCCAAACACTACCAATTGTGCCAACAACAGGTAAGATTTGCACTATTTCCTTGGTTGTAATTTGGGCATTCGTCCGCTAGATGCCCCTCTTGGTGCCTTAGCAAATACAGTCTGCGTTTTAAGACGTGGACATTCGACCAGCCACCCCGATTATATAATCGACTTAATGTCTCCATAATTTCTTTAACTGAGAATAGGTCAGAAAAATGAGAAAGAGGATCCGAACGTACACTTTGGATGATAAAGGCTTGAGCTCGGTTATTTGATTTGGTCCAATCGAATTTCCTCTTGCGGAAGAATGATTCAGATTACTTGATTTCTCTGGGTAGAAAGTAAAATAGAGTTCAACTAGTACTAGGCTATTATTATCTCCAAGAAAGGAACCTGCAACCCCTGCCCAAGCTACCACTTTTCCCCTTCCCCACAGTCTTTTCTTCCCTCCCCCAGAAGCCTATATAAGTGACCTAAAAAGCTACTTGGATTTGATTCCCCACTCTGCCACCTGAGCTGTGGAGGCTTATCTGGGGAACTAGATTAGTCTGTGCACTACAACACATGGGTGATCACAGCTCTTCGGAGCTCTCTCAGCTCCACCCATCTCACAGGGTGTTTGTTGTGAGGGGGGAAGGGAAAGGAGTTTGCAAGCCCCTTTGAGTCTCCTTACAGGACAGAAAGGGGGGATATTAACCCAACTCTTCTTCTTTAGACAGAAACAAATATCCTTAGAACATGTTTTCCCAGAAGGCAGTGTTTTCCATATTTCCCTCATTCAATGCAAGGAAATATATGTGCACACCTTTTTTTTAAAAAAAATTGAACTTAATTTTACTCTCTGGCCCTCTCTGTTCAGCCATGCACTAGCCATAGAGATACCTGGGTCTTAGGTGAAAGGGTATTAATTATTTTAAACAAGGGGTACTTCTCCACCTTTGACCCCCATCACAGTCTATCACTATTTACAGAAGTTGTGTTTGTCTAACTATGTAATGGCAGTTTCTAGGTTCACCCCAGGCCTTGTCATTACCAAACTTCAGGCATTTTCAGAGCCTGGTTTGGACTGGAACAGTCCTTCCACACTGTTTTCACCAACTTGAAACAGCCCCAAGGATCCAGTATTTTCCTCATTCATGCCTCATCTAGCATCTGAAGATGCAGGTTTCCCCATTAGAGCAAACAGCACCTGCCCCAGGACTGTTTCAAGTCAGGAAAGTGGCATGCAAAGGAGACTTTACGTTCCCTCTCCCCTGTGCCACAGTCCCAGTGGCATACAGCTAATGGGGACATGGGGTATCCCATGTCCCTGGGCGCATGCTGTTTTGTTATATGAGGGGGCACTGGCCAGGTCCCTGCGCCCGGCCTCTCCAGCGGTGTGTTGTCCCAGCCGGCGCCTGGAGGCTCCCCTCGTGCCAGGGCGCTGCTTGTCAGCTGAGCTGTTCACCATGGCCACAGCCTGGTTCCCTTCCCCCTGGGAGGCCAGGGTGGGCAGGAGCTGGCCTACCACCATAGTGCCTGCCTGAGCTGTCTGCCACTGAGCCCCGCCCCCTGGCTTCCCTGCAGGCCCTGGGGAGGGCAGGAGCCGGCCTGTAGGGAGGCGGGGGGAGGAGGGGCTCACTGGTGGGTGGCCCAGGTGGCAGGCTGGTGGGCAGAAGCCAGCCTTCAGGGGGAGAAGCCCGGGAGAGGCTGGCCCAGGCAGGCACCGCACCAGTGCTCATCCTAGCCCCCTCTGAGCCGTCCCCTGAGCCCCAGCCTCCCCTGGTCTCCCTGCTGGCTCCTGTAAGTGGGGAGTGGGGGGGGGGGGGGGGGTCAGTGGCATGGGGAGCTTGTCATGCCACTTCACAGTCCTGATCTGAATTGGAGCCCCTCACATCTTGGGGGTGGCTGCTTCATTTCCAAGGGGCTCTCATACTTTTTGACTGCGTTTGAGGTTTTTACCACATTTTCCAATCCACTGCCTTGCTTCTCAAAGAGGGGGCACCTCAAAGAGATGCAGGACCAATTTAACCCTCATACAGAAACGAAAATATTTTCGTTTATTTCCTCTTTTAAGTCTCTGAGGGACCATGTGTGTTCTGCACCCCTCTTAATCCTCACAGTGACCTTGTGATTTAGGTCAAGTGGGGAGGGAGGGAGAGAACGAATAGTCCAAAGGAAGAAAGAAGATCAGATGATGCACTTAGCTTTTTTTTTTTTTTGCAGCTTTGCCCCGCCAACGCAGCCAGTTTCAAACAGCATCAGTGTGCCAGTTTCAACGCCAAGGCCTTTGGGAAGCGCTATTACCACTGGATGCCCCTTTACCCAGGTTTGTCATTGCTCAATGGCTCAACAGAAACTATAAATGGAGAGATAAGGACAGGGCAGTGTTTGCAAAGGTATTGGGAGATTAATCTCAGGAGGGTTGCCAAGCTACTCTGTTGTAACAAAGCTAAAACCAGCGTTCCAGTACTTTAAACAGATTAATGGCAGCCTATACTCAAGTCCACTCCATGAGAGGCATGATGTGTTCTCAGTTGGAAGATGAGTATGCACATGTGCGCAACAGTGAGCTCAATAAACCCCACAATGGCGTTTTCTGGATGGAAATAATATCCTGGGGGAAAACCGGGATCATACATACTAGGATGTGTTTGTATCTCGGTTTCTCCCTCTGCATGACTGCCCGTCAGCGTGTACAGGCCGGGAGGAAGAACTCCAGGCAATTGTACACGGTTTAGTTTCATTTTCAACGCCAGTGTTGCCACGCATGCGTAAACTGTCCTGTTCTGATTGGCGGTGAGGCGGGAGAAATAAACCAGTCCATCTCCACGGTGGTTTTTTTACGCTATGGGAGTGAAGCGTGGGTTTGTATTAATAAGTAAACATGAACCCGGCCGATTTATCACTTTTTGGAAACTCAGGGATAAGGGAAATCTCGCAGGGCGGGCCCAAGTTAAGCCCAGAAGCCATGCGGAAGTTGTAGCTGAACCGGGATGTTTCACCTCCTTATCCCAGGATATATGGTCTGCGCGTAAAATGCCAATGTTCCTCATAGATATCCAAACAAATTCTACAACCTGCTTGTATTCAGGCATCACGATTTAAGCATGGCTGAAGAAGAATGGGCACAATCCTGGTTTGTTGCCAGTTTACATGCATGCCTTCCTCCTCACAGACCCAGTAATGAACACAGTTTGTTCCCTGGTTTTTCCCCCATACCTGTGGTTACGTTGTGATGTCTGAACTCTGCAGCATTGCTTGCTGTGGCCCATCTGATGCCAGTAGAGGGCCAGAAAGAGAAGCCAATCAGCTTCTTTGCCACCAATGGCTGGGAACTAGCCCGGATCTGGGGGATGGGGGAATAGTAGTGCCTTCCTCTCTGTGCTGCTCCAAGCCATCGTTTGGGTGGCTTGGTCAGAGAATCCACCCCGCTCCAAACAGACTGAATTTAATTCCCAAGTTTATAAGTCTTCAGTCTAATTCTATTTTGTTATGTCATGCCCAAATGTGAGTTCCTGGGCAAATTGGGTAGTTGCAGAGTGTAGCCATATTTGGCTGCAGTAGAACTGTTAGATTTGAGTTTAAACACACCTTAGAGCGCGAAAAGATCCTTGGGGCAGGAGCTTTCAAGAGTCAACGCTCCCTTTTGACAAAGTATATCTGATTAAGGAAGCTTTGATTCTTGAGAGCTTCTATCCCAAAAATCTTGTTGGTCTCCAAGGTGCTACCGAACTCAAATGCAGTTGGACAAAATGGAGTCTTGTTTTGGCTTTTGGCTTCCCTCATAAACCAGGAAGTCTTCAGTTGCCCAAGGCCAGGACCTGTTTCTCCATCAGGGCATTCAATTTCTCTCCAATCTTCCCAGTGACAATCACAGACCAGCGATGCAACTGTGTACCTTTTAAAGTGTATACGTTAAAACAGCCAGCTCATGGGCTTAACAGCCAGAAAACCACTTGCCAATCACCACCAGGAGAGGGAGTCAAGAAGATGTGTCAAGTGGAATGTTCTTGCTTGGAGGGCAAGCATAAAACTGTAACATTTTCAAGGCACAAGACATTCAGAGGTGGCTTGCCACTGCCGGTCTCCACATCACAACTTTGGTATTCCTTTGTAGATCTCCCATCCAAATAGTTGCTAGGGTCAAGAATGAGAATGTGTGGCTAGCCCAAGGTCATTCAGCAAGCTTCAATGGTGCGAGTGGGGATTTGAACCTGTGTCTCAAGGTCCTAATCCAACACTTTAACCACTACACCACACTGGCTCTCAGCAGTACATTACTAAACCGTTGGATACCTTGTAGCATCAGCTTGCATTGATTCTCTAAAGGAGAGCTGCTGTGGTCTCACACCCCTCTTCCCCTGAAGTCTCTCACATCTTTCTCTCTCTCCGTATCTCTGTGTTCTGCCGTAGATGATTACACCAGCATCTCCAACAAGCCGTGTGATCTCCAGTGCACCACCAGGGGTGGAGAGAGACAGCTCATGGCACGGGCCCAGGATGGCACCTCTTGCAAAGACAGGACTCTCACCAAGGGGTCTGCATTACTGGGAAGTGTGAGGTAACATGAAGGAACCAAGAGCGGCTTATGTGGCTCAAATATGACCAGAGGTGGTTTTGCCTTTGATATGCAATGGGGCTAGGGTGCCATTAATGCTGGGGCACAGAAACTTAACAACATTGAATCAATTAATTTAATTCATAATCCCATCTTTTCCCAAAGCAGCTTATATCATTCTCCTCTTCCATTTTATCCTGGGGTAGACGAGGTTAAGAGTGTGTGACTTGCCCAAGGTCACCAATGTCTGTGGCACAGTGGGGAGCTGAACCTAGGGTCTCCCAGATCCTAGTCATACGCTCTAAGTACTACACCACAGTAGCTGTTCAAAACTCCTGGTCAGGGCTGTAGCACAGTTAAAGAAATCAGGCTAGCCATGCTGCCTTAGACCAAAAGGTCCATTACAATATTGTTGCGTTAACAAGTTACCTTGAATTCCAATGCAGTGAAATGCAGAGTAACATTTATCTCTGTCCATTTTTCCACAACATACATCACTTTATAATTTTCTGTCATGTCCCTCCTCCGCACCCACTCACACCAGGTTAGTTGTCACTTTCTCCCTGTTCTTTGAATGAAGGGTATGTAACTCCATACTCTAAATACAGTAAAGGGAGGGGTAAACTGAGTAATGAGGTGTAGAAGAAGCTGCGATTGGTATGAATTACGTAGTATAGCCGGTGAACATGGTGCTTTACGGAGCTACTAGCAGTAAAACCCACTGTCCGAACAAATACAACAGGCAACTGTTGGTGGGTTAACAATGCCCACTGGGGAGGCCAACCCCTCATGCCTTTTCTCCCCACTTGGCCCCGCAATTTACCACAGTAAAGAAAACCTTGCCTAATTATTCAAATTTTTAAAAAGCTTACTTACAGGTTGCCCCTCCCCCACACACAGACAGACTCCCCAACTTTGCAAGTGGGCTCTCCTTTCTCAGGTTCCCCCCTCTCCTCACACACACAGACAGGCATCCCTAACTTTGCAAACAATCTCTTCCGGGTCAGCTGTGTCTTTAGAGAGTTTGTCCCATGTTCCCAGGTAGGCACCACAGGGACCCGTGTTCCCAGGCAGGACTACAGGGCCCTAGTTCTGGTAGAAAGAAGCACACCATGGGGGGAAGAGGGGAGTATAGCTTCCTACAACAAGGGCTGCTGGGAAATGTAACCCCTGCCCCCCCTGGGAGGAGCTGGAATCTGGGTCCTCCCACATGGCCGAGGACTACACTTCTCAGCAGACCTCGCTTTCTCTGGTTCGCCATTGGGAACACTCTGCTCAATCATATAGTAAAATATGAACAAAAGGCCTCTTCCTGCCCTGAGGAGTTTATAGTCTGTGATGTGTTCTCAATGTCTGCTGAGGGCAGGAGTGGAAAGTGAGGGAAAGGGTTACAAGGGGAGAGGGCAAATAAATGCAATTATATTTAGATTAGATATTTAATTTATATACCGCCCTCCCCCAGAGGGCTCAGGGCGGTGTACAACACAATAAATAAACAATAACATAATAATACAGTAGGACTAAATATAGTAAGTTTAGGCTTAGAGTCAGTTGGGAAGGAAGATTGAAGACATTTGCCATTTCCCCACTGAGAAATTAAAGCTGGATACAACCAGGTTTCAAAAGAAACAGCACCTTTTCATTTCGGTTTCTCCATCCCCACTGCAGCGTGTGTCTAGTGAAGACCTCGATGCGTATCACAAATTCAAGCAATGTAATACTCTCCATGAACACGCAATCTGCTCTATGGGTCTTCTCTTCCTTGTCCTGATTGGCTGTTGTATTGTGTTGGGGCGGGAACTTTTTTTAAAAAAAAAAAATCCCGCAGCTACGTCACTATGTAAATGCGTAGGCAGAATTTCCCCACCTTCTGATTATGCTGGAGCGGGAACACTGCTCCACCCCTGATTGAAACTTCATGTTATTCTTATTTTCGTTTTTACATTCGAACGGAACCATGCATAAACAATTTATCAAAATCATTATACCGTAGCTTCCTATTTATGTTCCTTCATAGCCGCATGGCCTTAGCAATATACAAAAAAAAAAAGGCTGTGCGCAAAGCCCACTGTGCTCTGATTGGCTGGAAGGTTCGAAGGGCGGGAACAATAAGCCGCATCTGTCCCCTATTTCTTCCCACCAATCCGGCTTCAAAGTGTGATTGGGGAAAAAGGTGCACTTCAATGCAGGTTCTGAAGAAAAAATCCGCGGGGATAAGGGGAGCGCGTGCTAGGAACCAGAGTTGAATCCGTGTTAGAAGCACTTAAGCTTGATTAGAGGAGTTCTTGCTGAAACCGGGTTTTCATGTGAGTATCACGCGATAAATTGACCTTGGGGAATCGACCATTAAGAGCCAACCCCCCCCCCCCAACAAAAGAGGTGAAATTTGAATTGGAGTTTGATCGGTCTTTGTTAGTCCAGTTCATAGGAAAGCACTGAGATTTGAACTCTAAGCTTGCCTCCTTTCCTTCCGCAGCCGATAGGATGTGATGGCAGCCTCTATTCTTCCCAGGCGATGGATCGGTGCCGGGTGTGTGGAGGAGATGGAAGCACTTGCTACAGAGTCTCAGGCAGTTTCCGGAAAGGGATCTCACAGTTAGGTACACTCTGCTAATTGCATTGAGCTATTTCCTAAGCCAGTGATGGCGAACCTTTTCGAGACCGAGTGCCCAAATTGCAACCCAAAATCCATTTATTTATCAGCAAAGTGCCAACATAGCTATTTAACCTGAATACTGAGGTTTTAGTTTAGAAAAAACGGTTGTCTCTGAGGCATGCGTTACTCGGGAGTAAGCTTGGTGGTAGTCGGTGGCTTTGCTTTGAAGCAACCGTGCAACTCTTTGTGACCCTTTGGGGTGGTGACTATAAATCACATAATAAATAAAATAAAATAAAACTCTTCCAACGGGTGAATCACGACCCTAGGAGGGTTTACTCAGAAGCAAGCCCCATTGCCAGCAACTGAGCTTACTCCCAGGTATTAAAGAAGGTAGCCGCTTTAGTTCTCCACATGAAAATCAGTGGGGTTTAACAGCGCTTAACAGGGTTACCTACACTGCTTCCCCAAAATTAGGTCTTAGGTTTAATTATAATAATCAAGCCCAGTGGCCCAGGCCAGCCTAGATGTGTGTGGGGGTGGGGGTGGGGGCACTCTGTTCATGCATGCCCGCAGAGAGGGCTCTGTGTGCCACCTCTGGCACCCGTGTCATAGGTTCGCCACCACTGTCCTAAGCTGCGTCTTAAGAGTGACCTGCTGGTTTCTAACCAGTCACATTGCAAACAAGCGCCCTTGGGCTACAGAAAGGGAGGGTCTCCAAAACCTCCTTTCTATCAACCAAACCTGGGTCTGAAACACACACACCAAGGTTGAGTCTGCAGGTTGGCTTGCAAGGTGAAAGGTGAAGGATTTCTGAGCACTGCCAGGGCCGAGGGCCAGGTTTGTGCGGGGAAGCCACAGGATTGAACTGGGGATGTTGTGGTCTGGAGACAAAACTATTCCAAATAAAAACACAACCTATAAAAAATAAAAAACCCATCAGTGAAAGGAAAACGTATACTACAGAAAAGAGGCAGGCAACAACAGGGTTAAGCATGTGTGTTGGCTTAAAATAACAGGTAAGTATTTGTGTGCAGGTGCTAGTGCAAACGCTTAAGAACATAAGAACATAAGAACAAGCCAGCTGGATCAGACCAAAGTCCATCTAGTCCAGCTCTCTGCTACTTGCAGTGGCCCACCAGGTGCCTTGGGGAGCTCACATGTAGGATGTGAAAACGCAATGGCCTTCTCGCGGCTGTTGCTCCCGATCACCCTGGTCTGTTAAAGGCATTTTGCAATCTCAGATCAAGGAGGATCAAGATTGAGGTACAGCCATAAATGCGACTTCTCCTCCCATAGAAATCTGTCCAAGAAGCCCCTTTTAAAGTAGCTATCAGGTCGAGAAGTGGCCATCACCACCTCCTGTGGCAGCATATTCCAAACACCAATCACCGCGTTGCGTGAAGAAGTGTTTCCTTTTTATTAGTCCTAATTCTTCCCCAGCATTTTCAATGAATGCCCCTGGTTCCTAGTATTGGTGAGAAAGAGAGAAAAATTTCTCTCTGTGTCAACATTTCTACTCCTGTCATAATTTTGTAGACTTCAATCCATATCCCCCCCCTCAGCCGCCTCCTCTCCAAACTAAAAGGAGTCCCAAATGCTGCAGCCTCCTCCTCATAGGGAAGGTGCTCCAGTCCCTCAATCATCCTTGTTGCCCTTCTCTGCACTTTTCTATCTCGCATCAATATCTTTTTTTTTTTGAGATGCGGCTGACCCAGAACTGGACCCACCAGTACTCCAAGTCGCGGTCGCTACCACTGCTGCTTATATAAGGGCACTTGACAATCTTTGCAGTTTTATTATCAATTCCTTTCCTAATTATCCCCAGCATAGAGTTTGCCTTTTTTCACAGCTGCCATGCATTGAAGGTTGACATTCCCATGTGGAACTATCAACTTAAAGAGCAGCCAAAATCCCTTTCCTGGTCTGTGACTGATGATAGCACTGACCCCTGTAAGCGTGTTAATGTGAAGATTTGGATTTTTGCCCTAATATGTGCATCACTTTACATTTTGCTACATTCGAACTGCATTTGCCATTTTACCACTGAGCCCACTCCACCTAATTTATCAAGGTCCACTTGGAGCGCTCTTAATCGCTTTGTGGTTCTCACCACCCCTACATAATTTGAGGTATCATCTGCAAACTTAGGCCACCCACGCTACCCACCCTACTTCCAGGTCATTTATGAATAGGTTAAAGAGCACTGTGGTCCCAAAGAAAGCAGATTCTTGGGGGACACCACTCCCGACATCTCTCTCCATTGTAGGGAGAACTTCCCATTTACCGCACCCACTCTTTGTTTCCTGTTTCTCAATGACAAAAGCACAGTTTTTGATCCATAGGAGGACTTCCCTCTTATTCCTTCATTGCTGAGTTTTCTCAACAGTCTCTGGTGAGGAACTTTGTCAAAAGCCTTTTGGAAATCCAAGTAGACAATGTCCACCCGGTTCACCCCTGTCCACATACGCCTGTTTACACCCTCGAAAGAACTTTCTAGTAAGTTTGTAAAGACATGGGGATTTGCCTCTGCAAAAGCCATGCTGACTCTTTCTCAGCAGGTCTTGCTTTTCTACATGTTTTATAATTTTATCTTTAATGATAGATTCTACTAATTTACCAGGAACAGATGTCAAACTGACTGGCCTGTAATTTCCCGGGTCCCCCTAGATCCCTTTCTTAAAGATTCAGGTGTGACATTGGCCATCTTCGGAGAAGTCTTCAGGGATGGAGCCCTGATTTCAGGGATAAGTTGCATATTAATGATAAAGAGTGAGAAGATCCAGCAATTTCTTAGCTTGAGCTCTTTAGAGAACGCTCTTAGGTGGGAATGCAATCTGGGCCAGGGGATTTGGTAACATTTAGTTTTATCAATGGCTGCCAAGAACTTCTTCACTTGTCTACCACTATATCTTAAGCTAGTTCACCGGATTCGCCTCCTAAGAAGCTTGGTTCAGGTGCAGGAATGTTCCTCACCTCCTCTTGGGTGAAAACAGATGCAAAGAATTCATTCAGCTTCTCTGCAATCTCCCTGCCATCTTTTAGCACACCCTTTGTTCCTTTGTCATCTAACGGGCCTGCCGCTTCCCTTGCTGGCTTCCAATGCTTACCACCATTACTTGGTTTGACTCTGCTTTATGTTTACAAACACACCAGTCTAGAACTCCCAAAAGGAACTAACACCAAGAAACTGCTTTGGATTGGATTTTCTGATCTTGTTTTTTTTTATTGATTCCGCTTTCACAGGGTATGTATTTATCACTAACATCCCACCTGGTGCTATGGACATTCTTATAATCGAGCAAAGGAAAACTGAAAACATCTTGGGTAAGCAGTAGTAAAGAATGCCTACTTGGGGCAAATTTGTCCTTGGATTGGAGGGGAGAGAACTTTAGGGAGTTAATTGTAGGGTGTGTGCCCTAGGGAGCATTCACAGGACTACACTGTTGTCTCCGTCTTCTTTTGCACAAAGGCCCTAGACTTCCTTAAAGGTCTCCCATCTAAGTGCTAAGCAGAGCCGACCCTACTTAGCTTCTGAAATCTGAATTTGGGCTAGTCTGGGCCATCCAGATCAGGGCAATGGCAGACATACAGTATCACCAGTGGCGTATTTGCCTAGTGGAGGGTGCAAAAATTTCAGGTTCGTTTGTGTTTTTTGTATTTGCTAGTGTTTTTTCAGTTTTCAGCCTGCAGGGGACACAGTTTTTGGCTAACAGCACCAAAATTTCAGGGATTGTTTGGGAGACTCTCCTGATAATATCACCCAAGTTAGGTGAGGTTTGGTTCAGGGGGTCCAAAGTTATGGACTCCCAAAAGGGGTGCCCCATCCCCCATTGTTTCCAAAGGGAGCTAATAGGAGATGGGGGCTACACCTTTGAGGGTTCATAACTTTGGACCGCCTGAACCAAACTTCACCAAACCTGGGTGGTATCGTCAGGAGAGTCACTTAAAGATACCCTGAACGTTTGGTGCTGCTAACTTAACAATTGCACCCCTGACAGCAGGAACCCCCCAGATTTCCCCAGATTCTCCTTTTAAATCCACCCCCTCCGGCATGGGTTTCAAGGGAGAATGTGAGGTCCCCAGTTTCAACATTGAAAGTGATGCTGTTTCAGGGTGATGGAGAATCCACCCCAAAACAGCATCACTTTCAATGTTGTTTTAACTGGGGACCCCAGATTCTCCCTTTAAAGTGGATTTAAAAAAAGAATCTGGGCTCTCTAGTTTAAACTCCATTGAAAGTGATGCTGTTTGAGGTGGATTCCACTAGAGGTGTTTTGTGAGAGATGATGCTGACATTCGTGTGGTAAATGTTTTGCTGGGGGTGATTTGTGAGAGATGTACATGCTTAATACCCATTTGCACTGGCTTGGAACTGTTTCTCAGGCTAACAACCTACCTCATAGGGTTGGTGTGAAGGCAAAATTAGGAAAGAGAGTTGGTGGGGAGAGAGCCATGTATGTTTTGCTGGGGGTGGAAGGTGTTTTGTGAGCTGGTGCAAAAAATCATTGTTTGGTCGTGGTGGGGGGGTGGCCATTACCCATGCTCTGAGGGTGGTGAAGTGAGAGCCAAACTCAGATTTTATTTCCGGGCTGCAGTTTGCCTAGATACGCCTCTGAGTATCACAAGCTGTGCAACATTTTGACAATAATGAAAATTCCAGAATATACTTCAGTGATATGTTAAATGTTTCCATTAGGGCAAATAGTAGCTCCTGGGCCTTTAACATGTCAGGAAAATGGCGCAGGAAGGAAAGCTCAAGCCTCCTCTCAACACACAGTGTAATTCCAACTCTAACCAACCCCACGCATGCCAGGGAAACACAGAAATCCCAAAACATGCTGGATCAAATATCCTCATTGCTGCCATGAGAACCTTGTTGTAAGTGAATTGGCCCCTTGCTGTGTGTACATATTCCCATCACTCTTTGCATGGCAAGGGAGGAGCTGAAAGAGTTTACTGCCAGTACCTTGACACACATGGAGAAAGCGATGGGCATAGTGAGGAGAGATGGTCTTTGATATGCTGGGAGCTGAGTAGTATGGTCCTTGTGCTCCAAATGTCCAATGTCTCAAGTTGCCTGTCTTGCAGTAGACATCCATGTGAAAGACACTTGTTTGACTCTCATTCCCCTTCTTTCTCCTTTCTAGCACTAGCTGACGAATCCGGGCACTTCTTCTTCAATGGGAACTCTGCCATCGACAACCCACAGAACTTCCGGGTGGCTGGCACTGTGTTCAAATACCGTCGGCCTTCCAACCTCCACTCCGATGGGCTGGAGTATATAATTGCCCAGGGGCCCACCAATCAGTCTCTGAACGCCATGGTAGGCAAAAGAGTCTGTATGATCCATTGCTTCATTGCTGGTTTTGTGAGCCCCAAAACTGCCAGCAGAGTGCCTGATTCCTAGCCTGTTGAGATAAAGTTTCCATCTAATGCTGGCTTCCAAGTTGATTAAACCCCAGGCTCAGTTGGTTGCTTGACCAACCTGTGAATTTCCATAGCAGGTTGTTGAGACGGGCTGAGCAGGCAGGCAGATCTAACAGGGACCACAGCAGTCCAGCAGGTCAAAATTTTGCGTCTCCCAAGTCATTCTTGGATTGTGTCTTCCTTAATGGGGGCTTATAGGAGAGCAAACAGCTTTGGGTGGGAATGGAGTGGCATCTTCATAAATCTTGAAGAAATTTTTGTGCGGTTGGATTGAAGCTAAGTCCTAAAACAGTGGCATCTGATGTGGAAACTTTTGTTTCATCAGATTAAATGGATGTTTTCTCTTTCCTTGTTGAACTCAGTACTATAACTTTAATGGGAAAATGCCCCATGTAACTTATGACTACACGGTGCCACGAACGCTGTCAACCGCTCTGCAAACTGTCCCTCCAGCGTTCAAGATGCCTCTTTACCTTCATCTACCGGAGCCCAGCCATAACCAAGATGCAATCCCGTCCATTTCTCAAGATTTCAATGCCACTTGGATCTCGCTTGCAGCAGATGACCTTGGAGAACGTTTCCCACAAGGGGAAGAACATGGCGGCATGACCTTCAGTAGCCAGAACTTCTTTCCAAGAAATTCCACAACACCAGGCATGGACTGGGGCTGGAAACATGGGGAAGAGGGGGAAAGTTTTAGCTTCCAACTCCAACGACTATACCACGCCAATGGACCTGATGAAGCGGAAGAAGTGGGAGTAGGCAAAGAAACGGATTTGGGTAAGTATATTTTCTTGCTGATCTATTTTCTTAGACGTTGGCAACATTGGACACCTTCCAGTCTGACATTAAGCCACATTTGCTACATCCAGAAAATTCTAAATCTGTATTCAAGTTATACAGCCATCCTTACGTATGCAGTGCGGCTAACACACATAATTTCAGTCAGTCATAAAACTAGTCAATAATTTAACAATTAAAACATCTGACTTATGCAGTTTTTCCAGATGGCGATTTCAAATCATATAACAGATCCAATTCTTGCCCTAGTTTTAGAATATCCTGTTTGGGCAGGAGGAGGGGGGACAATTTTGGGGTCTATTGTGACACCATATAGTAAGTCGATAGCAGCCTCAGTGGTAAACTCAGCAAAACATTTCAGATTTACAGACTCTGCGGAATTGGTTGATATCTCGCAGGACCCTAATGTCCATCCGCAGTGAATTCCAGCAAGTAGGAATAGTGATGATAAAATTGCCAATGTGTTCAGTTGTAGGTGAAGAATAGTGTTGCAAATATATATCAGCAAATGAATATTAATTCCATCTCTTCTTTGGGAAAAAGGCTTTAGTTGGAAAGGTGGTCAACTGAGGCCCCTTCCGCGCTGGCCAATAAACACGGCTTAAGGGTGGGATAAAACTCAGGTTGGGGGGCGGGACTTCGCACGGATCCTGCTCCTAACTTGAGTCCACTCCATATTTTCCCGCCAACCTGGGTTTTTAAAGAATTGCAATTTGTGGGATTCTTTTGTTTTAACGTGCCTTGCAGGCGCGGCCTAGCAAATGCTGAGGGCAGGAGGTGCATTATGTTTTTAAAACTTCCAGCTCCCATCTATGAAGCCACGCAGGCACTTCTGGGGACATGAGGGGTCAGCAAGGCTCTGGGGGTTCATGTGTGCCTGCCTGCATAGCTGCACATTGGTGGGAGGTAAGTAAAAAAAAATGTGCCTCTGTGCGAAGGCCCTGGCCGAAGCGCTGACTGCCCATGAAGAGCCAGCTATTTGAACGGCCTGGGGCAAGGACAGGTTCATGTATCCCGCCTGCAACCCACTTCAAATTTGCTGTGTGGAAAGAGTCTGAGGCTCATTCCGCACATGCAGAATAATGCACTTTCAAACTGCTTTCAGTGCTCTTTGAAGCTGTGCAGAATGGCAAAATCCACTTGCAAACAGTTGTGAAAGTGGTTTGAAAACGCATTATTTTGCTTGTGCGGAAGGGGCCTGAGAGTATCCAGAACATCTCTGGCTCACTCGCAGCTGTTTTCTTTTAGATTGGCTCTCAGGTGTTGTTGTTTTTTTAGCTCTCAGACTCAACCATATCACAATCAGCACAGCCGTCCCTCATGGTGTACCCAGGCCCGAGCTAGAGACTGGAAGAATCGTGACGTCCAGACTGCGACTCTTCAAGAAACTGTGTCTTCGGGACCCACGAAATGCTGCTTTTTGCAGGGAATTGCACTACCTAGTGGTCAAGCTGGGAAGGAAGAATTCAACAGTGGGGTTTTGGAATGACCCCTTAGTAGAATGGCCAGAAGGACTGCGCAAACAGCCAGCAAATGAGAACTTTCTAGACAGCACGAAGACTGAGGCATACACACTAGATGAGGCAACAAACGACACTGTGAGGGTGACATCTTCCAAACCCAGCGCCAAGTCCAGCCTTCATAATGACTTTGGGAATAAACACCTGTCAGAACCTCTGCAGTCTCCTGGGACTGAAAGGTAAGATAGGAATACATTGCCTAGGGAAGGGTATCCAGTTGTCCTCCTAGGGGGGCAGACGTATTGAAAAGAAATTTTGCAGAAGGTCTTTCTGTCCTGTTGAAGACCAGCATCCTCTGAGCTTCATAGTTTGGATGAGTGACAGACATACAAGCAAGCTGAATTTATACATTCCCCTTCTCCATATTTCAGGCAGATTGTTTACCTGTTCCTCTTTTTAAAGTTCTGTACATGCATTTATCCTTCAGAGTACAGAACTTCTCGAGGGACTGCTTTATTTCTTGTGAAAACCTATTGAGTCTCAGTCCATTGAATGGGAATTAGTGGTCAAAACCATCACTTGGTTGAGAGGTTCACTAAGCGGTTGACTTTTTACCACTCTCTAGGCTGCTGAGAAATGGTATAATAACATCGGAGGGCCTTTTCTGTTCCCTCTAAGTAATGATCAGCAAAACTTTTATTTCTCATAACAGATTGTTCATCTGTGAGTTCACCAAAGCCCTTTTTCTTCTGCAGCAACGACTTTGAGCTGAACCCCCTCGGCCACGATGACATCAGCCTGGCTGACATGTATCGCTGGAAAGTGTCCGCCTATGCTCCATGCAGCTCCACGTGCACCTCAGGTGATTTTGCCTGGGATGGCATATTGGTGGGAATGGGTGGCCTCAAAAACAAGAGTTGCTTCAGTTTGTCTTGTTCTGTAGCAACCAGAAAGGTCTTGCGAGGAACCATTGTGGAAAAAGGTAGCAGAGCACTGGACTCCGGTTCACACCACTGTATTTGCTGCATGTGCATTTAAACTGCGCATTCCGTCTTTCTTCACGATATCCTGAAATTCCACTTTATGCAGAGCCAGACCCCTGTTCCATTTTGTCCCGTGTTGCCTGCTGAGACTGGCAACAGCTTTCTAAGGTATTGGGCATACAGTTGTCCTCCTAGGGGGGCAGATGCATTGTCCTTGTGCCATGTGGCTTAGGCTGTTGAGTCTGTAACATTATATATGCAGGCAATGTGATGGATGGTCTGATTCTAGTCTTGGCCACTCCTTGCATCCATATGTATCTGTCAGCTGCCCAGAAACATTTCACCTGCTGCAGCGCACACACACTGTTGAACAGCCCTTACTGTCAGGAAGTTTTTCCTGATGTTTAGGTAGAATCTCTTTTCCTTCACCTTGAACCCATTACTCCTGGTCCTAGTCTCTGAAGCAGCTGAAAACAAGCTTGCTCCCTCACCAACATGGCACCCCTTCAGATATCTAAACATGGCTATCATGTCACCTCTTAACCTTATCTTCACCAATCTAAATATACCCAGCTTTCTAAGTGTCTCCTCATAGGGCATGGATTCCAGACCTTTTACCATTTTGGTTGCCCTCCTCTGGACTCGTTCCAGCTCGTCAGTGTCCTTGAATTGCTGTAAAGCAAGCAAATACTTGCACTTCTACTTCTTCCTTGGAACAGTCTGAGCAGCTGTCAATAGAATAAGTCTTTAGGGTTGCTAGTGAATATGGGATACAGTCTGCCTTAAAAGGAAACATTTTGAATGTCTACTTAGGGATTAGCACCTCCTATGCCCTGTGCATTCGCTACGATGGCGTAGAAGTGGATGAGGCATACTGTGATGCGCTGACACGTCCAGAACCCACTCACGAATTCTGTGCAGGCCGAAATTGCCAGCCTAGGTGAGTGGAATGAGCCAGCCGCTCGATCATCATCCAGAAATGGTTTTGAATGCATTTCATTGTAATACTGAATATCAGGCTTATGACTTGAGGCTGCTCAAGGATAGCTGCTGTGTAATATCTTCTTATGTCCTTTTATTAATCATTTGCTTATTCACTACACTTTTATCCTTGACTTTCTCCGAGGAGTTTCAGGCCGAGTACCTAATTCTCCTCTCTTCTGTTTTATTCCCACACCAATTCTGTGAGGTATATTAGCCTTTGACAGAAAGGTGGGGAAAAGCTATGGAAATAAAAAGGATTGCTAGATATGTTTTTTTAAGTCTGCACTGTTTTTGAAAAGAGACAAAACCTGGTTTTAATCAAAGGACTAACAGTTATCATTCAGAGTCTTCAGTGGGAGATATATTTTACTATTGAGTGTGAATAGGAGAGAGACCCTCTGTTAAGATAAAATGAATCCAAATGAGCATACTACACCAAGGCTAAGGCAAATAAATAGTAAGTGCAGAAATTTAATAAAAGTGTAAGAAAGGCCATTTCCCAACTGAGAAATTAAAGCCGGATACAACCAGGTTGTATAATCTATTTCAAAGAAACAGATCAAATAGGAAAGAAGGAGGAGTAGCATTATACGTAAAAGACTGTTACAGCTGTGAGCAGGTCCATGACTTAAATCCTCCAAGCCAGACTGAGAACATCTGGGTAAAAATAAAAGGGGAGAGAAACAACACTGATCTAATGGGGTGTGTGTGTCTATTGTAGACCCCCATGCCCATCTGAAGATATGGATGAGGTCAGATGGATGAGACATTCTTGGAACAGATGACCAAACTTGCATAAAGAAGAGAAATAGTAGTACCGTATATACTCGCGTATAAGCCAACTTTTTCAGCACAGTTTTTGTGCCGAAAAAGCCCTCCTCGGCTTATACGCGAGCCACCCACCCACCGCCGCCACTGTCACCCACCGCCGCCCGTCATTCCCCTCACTCACCCACTCGTCTTAAGCAATCTTTGGAGCATTGCCCTTTTAAGAGAATGATAGAGACATCCTGCCCGAGCGGCAGCTTCCCTGGAGCCAAGCCTTCAGAGCTGGCAGGGGAAAGGAAAAGACGAGTGACTTAGGGGAAGGACGGGCTGCATTAGGCAGGAGCCTGCTGCCCCCCCCCCCCCACAGGCTTGCGCCCGGCATCCTTGGTGGCCCTGGCTCTTCCCTGCCCCCGCCTGCTCTGCAAAAAGCAGTCGTCTGCTTTTGGGGTTTCCTTGCAAGTGAATGCTCTATCTGGCGTTTCCTTGCTTGCAAGCAAGGAAACGCCAGAGCAGCCAAGGGCTGGGGCTGGGGCTGCTGTGGGGATCCGGGAGGTGGCGGGGGGAGCGATCTGGTGGGGACCAGGTACCCTGGCTCTTCCCTGTCCCTGCCTGCTCTGGCGTTTCCTTGCTTGCAAGCAAGGAAACGCCAGAGCAGCCCAGGGGATCCAAGGGGAGCCAAGTCTGCTGTGGGGATCCAGGAGGCAGCGGGGGGTGGGAGTGATCCGGTGTGGAGCGGGTGCCCCTGCTCTTCCCTGCCCTCACCTGCTTTGGAGTTACCACCCTAGGCTTATACACGAGTCAATAAGTTTTCCCAGTTTTTGGTGGTAAAATTAGGTGCCTCGGCTTATACAAGGGTCGGCTTATACACGAGTATATATGGTAATGGGAGATTTCAATTATCCGGATATTTGCTGGGAGTCAAACTCTTCCATGACAGTCAGGTCCAACAAATTTCTCACTTGCCTTGCAGACAATTTCATGGTCCAGAAGGTGGAAGAAGCAACAAAGGGAACTGCTATTTTAGATCTGCTCCTAACCAATAATGATGACCTGATTAGTGGAGTGAAAGTGGTAGGATCCTTAGGTGGGAGTGATCATGTTCTTCTGGAGTTTGTTATACAATGGAAAGGGGATGCTAAGCATAGTCATACACGCATTCTAGATTTTAAGGAAGCAGATTTCAGTAAGCTTAGGAATCTACTGGGTGCGATCCCGTGGTCAAAAATACTAAAAGAGAAAGGAGTGCATGATGGCTGGGAGTTTCTTAAAAGTGAGATCTTGAGGGCACAATTTCAAACAGTTCCAATGAGAAGGAAATATGGGAGGTGTCTAAGGAAACCAGGATGGCTGTCTAAAGAACTTTCAACTGAGCTAAGATTTAAAAAGTACATGTACAAGAAATGGAAAAGGGGGGAAATCACCAAAGAGGAATTCAAACAATCAAGCAGGATGCGTAGAGAGAAAGTCAGAAAAGCTAAAGCTCACAATGAGCTGAGACTTGCCAGAGAGGTTAAAAACAACAAAAAAGGCTTTTTTTGGTTATGTTCATCCCCTGTTAAGATGTCAGCCCATATCTCCTCTTGGATGATTCCCCTGGTCCGCCCGTCAAGTTACCTCAAACTCAACTGTGTATTGTCTTCTTCTGTATTTCCCCCGCCACTGTGGAGGTGGGAGACCAGCCGGTGGAGTGAATGTTCCAGGACATGTGGGGAAGGCTACCAGTACCGAACGGTGCGCTGCTGGAAGATGCTGGCTCCAGGCTTTGATAGCTCTGTTTATGACGACCTGTGTGAGACAGCTGGTCTGACCAGGCCCATGGAAAGGAAATCGTGTGTGAACAAACCCTGTGGGCCACAATGGGAACTGTCAGAGTGGTCTGAGGTATGTCGTTGTGTAGCAGTGTTTAGCGAAAGCATGAGCTACACCAGAGGTGGGATCCAGCAGGTTCTCACCAGTTCCCGAGAGTGGGTTACTAATTATTTGTGTGTGCCGAGAGGGGGTTACTAATTGGGTCCGCTTTTCCATCTCCACGCCCTCGCCTCCCCGAGAGGCATACTGCCTTTGAACGTGAAGGTTCCACATAGCAATCGCGACTAATAATGTAACTCCCTGAACTGGGTTAATCCCTTCCAGGTACTGCAATTCATGGATTCTCAGCCTTTCGTGCCTTATATCTCCCCAGTCTCTATCAAAGAGCCTGTGTGTTTCACCATTGCTGTGTTCAGATTTGTGAGTTGGGGCATTTTCTATAATGTGATGATGATTTAGACATGACCTGGTGCAAAAAATTTTTTTGGGGTCGTGGTGGGGTGGCTGCCCATGGGGGGTCATCCAACTCAGGTTTTGCCCAGGGCTCAGGTTTGCCTGGGTACGCCTCTGCCCCCTTTGCTGGCGGGGGGGGGCCTGGCGAGGGAACCTGTTACTAAAATTTTTGGATTCCACCACTGAGCTACACCCAGATGTGGGGAAATAGTGAGGTAAGCAGCAACCGTGATGGGAGGGAGTAGCTGAACTGTATCAAAAACAGGCTTATGTTTAGCCCTCCCCTTACACCCATTTTTTCACACCCGATCTGTCCTCCCCGTGAGCTGCCATTGACTCTGACAGGAAAATCTGTGGCGTGGGTGATAGGTGTTATATCAGGAAGCCAGCAGAAGGGGAAAAGAGCTAACACCCTCATTACTCCACACCACTACTGCAGTTCCATTTCAGTCCCCTTCCCTAGAAGCTGCTATTAATAGAAATGAACAAAGATGGCTGTACCTTTAGCATCTCTTTAAGCACAAGGTTACATGTATCTTGTGGACACGTGAGCAGCAAGAAAGGTGAGTCATCTCATTTTCTTCCTCTTGCACTTGTAGAGCAGGCTCTCAGAAACTCAGTCTGCAGGCAGACCTCAGTTGGTAGCCTTTGCAGTACCAATGTTGTGTTATTTTGACCTACATGACATTCTCAATATATATGACAGACACAGGTATGTATCCCATCCACTCAACTCAGCTAAGTATGAAGCCTTCCATCCAGTCTAAGGAAACATCCTCTGATAGAGCAAGCTTGGAATATCCTCTTTAAAAGAGGAAAATGCCTCAGGCTGGAAAGAGTGCTTCAAATTAGGCTGATTTGAGTGGGTAGAATACAAGCCATCATCATAGACTTGGGTCCATGTTTTAGAGGTAGCTACATGTGGGACACCTGTCTTCTCTAGGATAAACTTTGAGTTCAATCCTAGAAGTTTATATTGGGAAGGGGGGGAATGTTGATTGGAAAAGCTGGATCTAATTCCCTCCTCTAATCAAATTCATAGCTTCCCTCAGTTGCTTTTCATTTTTTAAAAAAGAAATATATAGCTCATGTCTCCTTTGGTCTTGTCCCTAAGCCCCAGCCCTTTGCTAGCTGATTTTTCTCCCCCCTCCTAAAGTCTGCCTTCCCCCATTTGGGGGTGGGAAGGGGAGAATGCCAAAGGCCGTCTTCACTTTTATCTCCCTGGGCCCTCTCAGAGAGTTGATGGCTGCCCTTCCTATCCATTCAAGGCTGTTTTGGCATGCTGATTCAGTCAGGAGCAATCAATTTACTTGGCTCAGCTGAAGGCCCTGGCTGACTGAAAGAATAAAACCCACCTCACCTCTGTTCAAGGAGGTCCCTTAAGTTCCTGTTTTGGCTACATATGCCTTCTTTGGACCTTGTCACCTGCTTTGTTAAGTCCAGGACAAAGTGAAAGAGAGAGCTGCAGAGCTGGGCAAGTGTGAAAAAAGGAACAGGTACCCCATACCAGTTCTTATGGTCACAAAAATATCACACAAGTGATATTCTTTCCCATGCCATTCCAGTGGTTCACCAACTGAGGTCTTTTTAAATATTGCCTCATTTTGAAAACCATGGAATGTTCCATGTTGAAAAAAAGGCTGATTTTGAGACAAATTGCAGATGTATGTCTTCCCATATGAAACTGGGATATGCCCATAATAATAAAATCTTACTCAAACTCAGCTGCCTAAGGCAACGGTTTCTTTCTGCCTCATGATGAGGATGGTTCTGTCAGGAATTTAAGTATGAACTTGCTACTGTTAAGTCACCTCAGGAAGATTTGCTCTATTTCAGTGATGGCGAACCTATGGCATGGGTGCCAGAGGTGGCACTCGGAGCCCTCTCTGTGGGCACACGCACACAGAGTTTGTCATGTGGGCGGCGGATAATCACCCCCCCCCACACACGCACACACACATCTAGGCTGGCCTGGGCCTCTGTGCACACACCGCGGTGAGCAGGGAAGACTCGGCTGGTGGGCCTAGTGCCTGTGCTCTGGGTGGCTGCTGCCTGAGGGGGAGACGGCGCAGAGGAGGCAGAGATGCTAGAGAGGAACAGAGCAGTGTGCGCGGGACTTGCTGGAGGCTACAGCAGGCTGGCCCCTGCTTAAGTGGGTGGGGTGGAGGAAGAGGGAACCAACCGTTTTTTTCTAAACAAAAACCTCAGCATTCAGGTTAAATTACCGGGTTGGCACCTTGCGATAAATAAGTGGGGTTTGGGTTGCAATTTGGGCACTCGGTCTCGAAAAGGTTCGCCATCACTGCTCTATTTCCTGAGCAGGATTAGGGGAAACTGTGATCGTACAACTATTAATGACAAAAGTGCCTTACCCATAATGTAAAAATATTATTTTCTTACCCCTTACATTTTTTATGTTTCCTTTCCCTTCTTGCCCCTTCTTTCCTGTTTGTGATTTTACAGTGTTCTGCTTGGTGTGGCGGTCCAGGGACCATGAAGAGGGAGGTGCGCTGCTCGGTTGAGCCACATCTGTGCAACAAGTCACTGAGGCCTATCAGTGAGAAGGAATGTTCAGGCCCTCCCTGTGACCGCCACTGGACTGCTTCTGACTGGGGACCAGTGAGTCCAGATGCTTTGCTGTTTCTCATTTTAGAGGAAAAGATAGAAATGGGTGGGAATGTGTGTGTGTGCAAAGAAGGTTTGTTATTTATGGAAACTCATATCTCTTAAAATGTGGTACATAAGAACATAAGAAAGGGCCTGCTAGATCAGACCAGAGTCCATCTAGTCCAGCACTCTGCTATTCACAGTGGCCCACCAGGTGCCTTTGAGAGCTCACATGCAGGATGTGAAAGCAATGGCCTGCTGCTGCTGCTGCTGCTGCTGCTGCTGCTGCTCCTGAGCACCTGGTCTGCTAAGGCATTTGCAACCCCAGATCAAGGAGGATCGAGATTGGCAGCCAATAGATCGACTTCTCCTCCATAAATCTGTCCAAGCCCCTTTTAAAGCTATCCAGGTTAGTGGCCATCACCACCTCCTGTGGCAGCATATTCCAAACACCAATCACACGTTGTGTGAAGAAGTGTTTCCTTTTATTAGTCCTAATTCTTCCCCCAAGCATTTTCAGTGTATGCCCCCTGGTTTTAGTATTGTGAGAAAAAATTCTCTCTGTCGACATTTTTTACCCCATGCATAATTTTATAGACTTCAGTCATATCCCCCTCAGACGTCTCCTCTCCAAACTAAAGAGTCCCAAATGCTGCAGCCTCTCCTCATAAGGAAGGTGCTCTTCTATAGGGCCACAGCCCTGCTGACAGGGTTGACATAAATGTCAGTTCTCTGATTCTTTCTGTCACATTCTTGCATATGCATAATCAGACAATTCACTGTGTCTGGAACAGACTCTGCCATATATTTTCAGAACATCAGCCTAAAATTCTAGTCTAGAGGCAGCCTTTCCCCTCACACACATTTTTAAGAAGTCACATTATGCCCTTGACCTCAGAGTCCAAGCAGCTGCAAGGAATTCCATCAATCCTACAACGCGTCAAAAGTCTTTCAGTTCTGTTCTGATGGTCAGGTGACCCTACTTTCAGGTAAGAGACTGCTTCTTGACCACTGTTACCTCAAAAGGTCCCTTTGTTTCTCCCAAGTGCTCAGGTCTGTGTGGTGAGGGACGGATGAACCGCTTCGTCACATGCCGCAATTTGGAGGGGCAGGTGATCTCGGACTCCCAGTGCGATCCAGACACCAAGCCTCTAGCAATTCATCCCTGCGGAGACAAGAACTGCCCTGCACATTGGGTTAAGCAGGAATGGGATCAGGTAAGTCAGCATGTTGTTTGGCAGGGACCTTGAACTTGCTGTTCTCAGTAATAAACAAACAAATAAAGCTTACCTGTTAACTAGCAGAGGGTGGGGGGGGGGGGAAGGCTATGATGTTTCTTCTCTTGGCGGAAGAAAGCGCCATCAGGTTTCAGCTAACTTATTGAGACCCTGTGTAGATTTCAAGCCAGGAGATGAACAGAGATGGCTTGCCTGCATCTGTGTAGCAACCCTGGACTTCCACACTGATCTCCCAAGTGCTAACCTTGGCTAACTGGTTAGCTTCTGAAATCTGACAAAATTGGGCTATTACTGGACCTCATCTGTTGAGCTACTGGGAAAGAATGATCCATCTTTATTGTAATACTTCTGTGTCAGTGCGTAGTTATTCTTGGGTGTGTGTTAAAAAAGAGAAATCAATATTAAGAATATGGAGGGCAGCAAAACCACATTATCTCTAGCATGTTGAGTGAGAGGTGAAATATAATAATAAAAGAAAACATGCAGCAAAAAAGATAGACACAATGGCTTGGATCCTAACTTTCTTCCCTTTCCATCGAATGTCCTCTGTTGCAGAGGCAGTGTGTTGCACTGGAGTGCATTCTGCCTATGGCAGATGTTCTTTGTTCGCATAAGATCCAGTATCTTGCAACAAGAAGAAAACATCTGGAATTGGATGGGCATATGAGATGGCATTGCAGAAACAAATGAAAGGGTTAGGAAAATTGGAGCTGATTAGTGTCACATAATCCTTATAAACCCGTGGTGGCGAACCTTTGGCACTCCAGATGTTATGGACTACAATTCCCATCAGCCCCTGCCAGCATAGCCAATTGGCCATGCTGGCAGGGGCTGATAGAGGAATATGATCCTCCACTACATCTGGAGTATAAAAGGTTGACTAAACAATATCCCCCAGTTACTTTACATCTTCCCTTCCATTTCCTCTTGTGTTACACTCATCCATCTCCCTGCTCCTGGGGAGGTGGGAGAGTTGCTGAATAAACATATGTTAAAAATCCCACCATGATCCAAGTTGCATCTTTGCCCAGCAAAATCCACTCTTTCTAGGATGAGAGGCTAAATGGTACCTCACTTTGGCCATTACAGTGCAATGCCACATGTGGCCGAGGCGTCAAGACTCGGATCGTGCTGTGTGCAGGGCTGGAGCACGGTGTGTACAGGGAGTATCCGGAGAAGCAGTGTGATTCTTTCCCAAAGCCAGAAGTGCAGGCATCCTGTTTCAAGAGACCCTGTTCCACATGGTTTTCAACTTCCTGGTCCCAGGTAAGGCAAGAGGTCATTGTCTGCAAGGGGCAGACAATGAGAGGGTGGCTTATCTAGATATTTTGGATCCCAAGCAAGCCTTGTACTCTGTGCTAAACTCGATGTAACCAGAGCAAAACCATGAAAACAATGCAATCTCATGCATAATACAAATCATAAGCAGCCTACCATGTTTGTCTCATTCACCTCTACACAGACATCCCTCCCTCTCTCTCATTCACCTTCTTTACTAGCATTTCATCCTCTCAGTTCTGTGATGCAGGCTCCATGTATGGGAAACCCTCCCAGGGAAGTCACAGTTGGTGCAAGAAGTCATAAGCAAAAGAAAATGGTGTAATCGTAAGCTGCTGTACATGCAGACAGATGTTTTGTGTACAGTTGCCGACCTGATCCAGCAGTCAGAACTGCATGCATATCACTCATCAGTGGTAGTGTTTGTATGGTGCTCAGCATGACAGCCAGCTTGGTGTAGTAGTTAAGAGCAGGGGGATTCTAATCTGGAGAACCGGGTTTGATTCCCCACTCCTCCACCTGAGTGGCAGAGGCTTATCTGGTGAACCAGATGTTTTTGCACTCCTACATTCCTGCTGGGTGACTTTGGGCTAGTCACAGTTCTTTGGAACTCTTTCAGCCCCACCTACCTCACAAGGTGTGGGGAGAGGAAGGGGAAGGAGCTTGTAAACCACCTTGAGTCTCCTTACAGGAGAGAAAGGTGGGGTATAAATCCAAACAACAATTCGCTTGCAAAGTGTTAAAGTGCATTGAAAGTGCATTATCCAGTATGTGTGAAAGGACCCTGGAGCTACCTGTGGGGAACTTCAGCTACGTTGCTGTGACTGGAGCCGCACCCCAAATGGTCATATACAGTTCATAGAAAATTGCTATAACAGCTTAACCCTTCATCAAAATCAGTCTAAATATTAATGGCTTACAAGATTTATTTAGTCTAGGTCTTTGGACAATCTGATGGGAAAGAACTTTCCATTTTTGTGGAAAAGCTACCTACTTCCTCATTGACAACTAAATGGAACATTTAATATGCACGGATGGGGTCTTCATTTCTTCCTTCCACAGTGCAGCAAGACGTGTGGCACAGGTTTGCGGGTCCGAGAGGTGAAATGCTACCAAGGAGAAACCTTAGGGCAGGGCTGCGATTCATCTTCCAAGCCTGAAGCTAAGCAACTTTGCCAGCTACAGCTGTGTCCTACAGATGCTCCAGGTAAAGAACAGGATTTCCTGTAGGAACAATCTTATGGTCCTAGAACTTGAGGAAGAAAGCGTCATCACTAGCTTTACTGGTCATGTGTTTGGGGTCTTTGCGATAGTTATGGTGGTGAATGGTGATTGGCTAAGCTGCCACAATGTCACAGGAGGGGCAGACAGAAGGCTGAGTTGTTCAAGACTGAGCAGGCAGGAGGATCTAGGAAAGGAGGAGATGGAAGAAGCAAGTGGAGGCAGCAAAAGGAGAGATTAGTGTAATTGGATGACTGAAGTTGTTGTCCTGAGAAATGAAGAGAAAAAGAGGACAGAACCTGTGAGGGGAAGGTTAACTGGGGGAAGAAGATGGGAACTATAGAGGTGAGAGAGGCTATAGTTCATGAATTGATTTGAAATCAGCAGCTAAATCTTGGAAAGAAAATCAACCGAAGCCTGCTGGTGTTCTTGGTAGTCGGGCAAGTGATCTTACAACATTTCCAGGAGCAGGGAGAAAGCAGGCATCCCTGCAGTAGTAACAGTAGTAGTCATTATTTGCAGTCAGTTTCTGTTTTTGAGCATTTGAATTGTTTCAAATACATGATCTTTTTTGAAATAATTATAACCATGCAAGGTAGGTCAAAAGCAGAGGTGGGATCCAACAGGTTCTCACAGGTTCCAGAGAGTAGGTTACTAATTATTTGTGTGTGCCGAGAGGGGGTTACTAATTGGTGATTTTGCCACGTGATTTTTGCCTTAGTTACGCCCCTCCTCCGCTCCTCAGCAGTAGCGCACAGAACTTGAAGCAGTCTAGCAGAAGGTGCACCGGTGTGCGTGGCAGCCTGCGCCTGCGTGCATTCGTTTCCCGCCCAAGGACCGGCGCAGTGGCTGCATCCTTGCCACAGCCCCGTCCAGCAATGCCCCGCCCCTGGAATGCCTGGCCACGCCCCCTTCGTGCCCCACCCAGCCCCATTGGCACTACGCCACTGTTTGAATCCCACTACCATGGGAACCTGTTGCTAAAATTTTTGGATCCCACCACTGGTCAAAAGTAACCCCATTTTGCAAGTGGCGTAGGTTGAGGCTGAGAGGGAGTCATCTACTTAAAGCCTCCTAGAAAACAGAGAAATGCAACCTGGATAGCTTTAAAAGGGGCTTGGACAGATTTATGGAGGAGAAGTTGATTTATGGCTACCAATCTTGATCCTCTTTGATCTGAGATTGCAAATGCCTTAACAGACCAGGTGATTGGGAGCAACAGCCGCAGAAGGCCATTGCGTTCACATCCTACGTGTGAGCTCCCAAAGGCACCTGGTGGGCCACTACGAGTAGCAGAGAGCTGGACTAGATGGACTTTGGTCTGATCCAGCTGGCTTGTTCTTATGTTCTTATGTTCTTAACATGAATAGTTCCTACTTTAGAGCTTGGGGGCGGGGGGGGGGAATTGGCATGTGACGAGCGCAACCACGTGTGATTTGTGAGCATCATGAGAAAGTCTGCTTTTTGATCATAAAAGGGCATGCAAGTTGAGGGGAGCTAAATCCTTGCCTGTAGATACCCAAAGCATTTTTCTTCCCACCTGAGAAACATACTTCAATCTGTAGCAAGGTCAGAGGACGGAGGAGGCAGAGTTTGCCAGCCCTCACTTACATGTTCAGTTTTCTCTGTGTGTGTGTTTGTAAAAAAGATATCCTTCCTCGTTTTGCATGTGAATAAATATACCTGGATGCTGCTGTGATGTCTACCGTGGCCTTCAGTTCATGTTTCTTGTCATATTTCCTTCCAGATGAGGACTGTGAAGACAAAGCAACAGCTAACTGCGTGCTGGTCCTGAAAGTGAAGCTCTGTTCCCACTGGTACTACAGGAAGGCCTGCTGTAGATCTTGTAGGAATAAGGCACTCTGATTCCCTCCACCTGACTGTCTGAAAAGTGTCCTGCCAGAAACAAGGATTGGGATTGAAATCCACATTCTGCAGCAGAAGCTAAACCATCAGCTTCCAAGGATCCCCGTTCCTCATTCCCCCCCCCCCCCCCGAAAACATTACCTAGCTGCTCAAATCCTTTAGGTAGCACTCAAAAAGGACCCTGTTCATGAGGCCTTTCAAAATACTACACAGCCAGCCTCAGGACCTAAGCTCAAACTGCCAGAAACAGACATTTTGCCACGCTAAGAGAAAAGCACAATCCCTTCTGCCCCCACCCCTATGCTGGACTGCTACCTTTTTCTTGAGTTATCAGCCGCCTTCCCACAGTCAGCTGGCTGTCTCCATGGATGTCCACATCCTGTTCCTTCTGTACAGCAGTGTGAACTCTGACTTCTGAAGAAAATACTGGTACTTAGGCATTTATATAGCACTTCAGAGCATTTAGAGGCCCTCACGTACGTTGCCTTGTGAGGTGGGTCATCTCAATATTTCAGGTAAAGGAGCGAAAGGTGAGAGAAAGAGGCTTGCCTGAGGTAACTGAACGAGTTTATGGATCCAGAAGCAATTAGGCCCCGAGGTGTTGGTGGGGGGCAATGTTGCACCAACTCTGCAAAGCCAGTGCATATGGTATCCACACACAGCCCATATTATTCCGGTGGCATTCAGAAGAAGAATGGAAGCTTGGATGAAAGGCACAATGAAGGACAACTCAACTCCCTGGCTTAAGAACTTGGTGCTTTCTCTTTTTTTCAGCTGCATCCAGCTTAGATCTTGGAACACAGGAAGGTGTTTGGAAGAACATTATAGTGAGGGGCAGAGGTTAGCTGTGAGAAACAACGCTTTCAATAGATGTGGCACGTTGCCCGTGTTTAACAGCTTTTCATCCAGCAGATCACTGTTTTTCAAAAAAGCATCACTTTCAAATAAAGAGAGCGAGATAAACACCTGCTTTGTGACAAAGTAAATTGATTCATGGGGCCATGGCAGGCTCTGGGCAAGTAGTTGAGCCACACATAGCAAACCAGGATGTATGGGAATGTGGCCAATGGGATTCCTAGGAGGGCAGACCCACCCAATGCTCTTGCAACAGTTAGGTCTGGGGCACTTGTAACACTTCTGGTTCCCCTGAGATGCAAGGGGCACATGCACAATTGGCTTTTGATGGATACACCTCACATAGTCTGAGTTTAAATAGGTTCTTCTCCCACCCACAGAACCAGCAGAGGGCCTTCTTTCAGACTTTTGTTTTTAAATTGGCAATTGCTAATGAGCTATAGCCCTAACCTGTATAGCCTCAAGCTAGCTTGTTCTTGTCAGCTCCCAAAAGCGAAGCAGAGTCAACCTTAAGAACATAAGAACATACGAACTAGCCTGCTGGATCAGACCAGAGTCCATCTAGTCCAGCACTCTGCTACTTGCAGTGGCCCACCAGGTGCCTTTGGGAGCTCACGTGCAGGATGTGAAAGCAATGGCCTTCTGCTGCTGGTTTGTATTTGGACGTTCAACTTCCAAGGAATACCAGGGGAATGATGCGAAGGCAGGCAATGGGAAGCCACCTCTGAACCTCTCTTGCCTTGAAAACTCTACGGGTCACCATAAGTCAGCTGTAACTTGACAGTACACACACACACACAAAATAAGCTACTACTTCTGTGCATTCCCAACTTTTTTAAAACATTAAAATCTTTTTGGGCTACAGACGTTTTTAAAAAATTAAAGACTTGGCTTGGAAACTTCTTTAAAATACAGGCCATTCTGAACCACATAATTTTAAATGAAAGCTGGGAATTCAAAGAAACCAGTAGGTTATGGTAGCAGATCCTCAGAACGTTCATACACCATTGCGATTGTCATTTTTTAAAAAATGCCCGCAAAGGCTTCCAGTGGTATGGGGAAAGCAGCAGGAGATGCTGAGGCAAGGCAAGTGAGACACATAAAAGCAGACATGAATCCCAACTCATATAAATCAATCATATACACATATTTTATAGTAAAACCCTGCCATTTGGTGCTTGTCTAAGTAGTCCTTGGCAAATTTCACGGCTGCTCATCTGTTTGGCTTGGCAGATGTTTTAAACGTGTTTAAGTATTCAGATTGGTGCCAAATTAAAAAAACAACACAGCAATTGTCTCATGTCTGATCATCATAATCAAAACAAAGCAAGTTAAATCATTAAAACAAATTCAATGCAAAATTTATGGCATCTTCACTCCGGCGTGCTCACAAGACAATGGTCCTAGCCTTAGTCGAGGTTTTTGGTTTAAGTGCTATAGAGTTCATGACAGGCATAAAGAAAGGCATGAAACAGCCATTTTAGTATTTCAAAGTCCATATTTATTTTTCTTGATAACTTCCAGCCTGGTTCCATAGCTGAGCGACAAGTAAAAGATGTTAAAATCAAATGACAGATCTGAAGTACAAAGAAGGGAAAATTTATGGTAACAGAAGATCAGGGTTGTCTGTTCTGTTCACAGTGCGTCCTCTGCCAGATGATGACTTTCTGTCTGATGATATTTACCCCTTCACCCCACTTCTCCCATGATTACTAAGTCAGTATAAATAGTTTCCTGCCACAGGTGAAGAGGGGAAGAATCTGCACCTTGAACAAAGAAGTCTCAGCTTTGGCTTGGAACAAAAAGAGGGGCATGCTCATACTTTATTTGTGCAGGGAGTACATTTCCAGTGTTTGTACCCTTAGCTTAGGTGAACCACGAAGAGACAGTGAATTCAGGCCAGCATCTTAACACTCCAGTGTGGTTTCAACAGTGTCAAGAACAGACCAAGTCAGCGCAATGCATGCTGGGATATTCTCGTCCCTTCTTCAGAATATACCCGCTTCTGTTTGGGAAGATGGCATTTATGAAGGAAACCTTTAGGGATGTTTGTTACCTATTCAGAAATTTGCCCTTGGGGGGAAAGTTTTAGCTTGAAAATGGACAATGATTATAGCATGCCCTGCACTGTGATATTGTAAACTTGACTGATTTAGTGAATCTGGACTAAAGGTAAATTACCAGTTTATTTTTATAATTGCTGTTGGAAATAGAAATCAAGCTTCCCCAATAGTACTTTGGCGCTCGATGGAAACTAATCTGGAAGACCCAGGAATAGTTCCAACTATAATTAAACCACATTTTAAACTCCTAAGCTTCAAAATATCTGTTCTTGTCAATCAGTCTAAGGGCCAAACTACCTATCAAGAATTTTGGCAAGTAAGATCCAGGTTTCCTGGACCCAGCTTCCTTTCCCTGCAGTTACACAGAACTATGAGGACAGGAATTTTGCAAAACCCACAGTCCAATTTGATTCAGGATAGCAGTGTGTGTGATGGGGTGGGGAAGGCTATTGCTTTCCCTATGCGGTCTTCCAGAGCCAAAAGTCCACAGGAAGTGGTAGGGCACATTCCTCCACCAAAGCTTTTCAGACTGAGGAAAACAGTGCAGGGGAAGGATATCCTGAGCTGAACAGGGGTCATGTAGACTTTAACAGTTCCTATCCCCACAGCTGTTGAGTTGCCAAAAATTGCAACAAGTAATTTGACCCACTTGCCACTCAAACTCAGAGGCTCTCTGTCCAACTCTGCTTCCACTTTATGGCATGCAAATAGTGGCCTCAGAAGATATTGCCATTCACCAATGACCAGATATGCAGTGTTATGGGCATTTATGTTTGGATATGAACATGGACCTAGTTTCTAAATTGGGGCAACTGCCTGGCCCTTCCAAATGGAGCTTAAATTAAGGCATGTGGGTAAAACAGAAAAAAAAATAATCCCTACAGCAAATCATCACTGGAACAAAATCAGATGTAAACAAGAAAGAAAAACCAGAGCACATCACTTTTCAGATATTCCCTCAGCATATTTGCAAACCACTGAACTGAACTTTCTACCCAATACTAATCAGTTCAACTCCACTGGACACAATGCGGAATAAAATTAGTTGGGAGCAAATCCCCGCAAAAGCAATGAGATAGAAATGTTTAAAAGTCGTTCTTACACATTACACCAAACAAGACCAGGGAATTCATCTTACAGCAACAGCCAAAGGACCTTTGGAGGGCCTTTTCCCAGGCCAGTGAGATTACATTATAGTCTGGACCTTGCAAGTTTCTCCCCCAAGCAAGCCTCCAACTCTCTAAGAACTGGGTAATGCTAGTGTGGGGACTTTTAAAGTAGTCCAGAGCTTCACAGTTTCATACCTCTACACCCACACCTCTGCAAAAAAGCTCTCATGCTGTTGTCACAGCCCGAAGTGATAGAATTTGGCCCTGATCACCTTTGAAATGTGATGTTGGAGGACAGTTTCAAGGATACTGTGCACCAAAAGACAAATAAATGGATTCTAGATCAAGTCAAGCCTGAATTGTCCCTAGAAGCTAAAATGACTAAACTGAGGCTATCATACTTTGGTCACATTATGAGAAGACAAAGAGTCACTGGAAAAGGCAATAATGCAAGGAAAAGTTGAAGGCAGCAAGAAAAGAGGAAGACCCAGGATGAGATGGACTGATTATAAAGGAAGCCACGGGCCTCATTTTGCAGGACCTGAGAAGGCTGTTAACGATAAGACATTTTGGAGGACACTGATTGATAGGGTGTGACTTGGAATTGGAAGTGACTTGACAACACTTAATATACACATATTGCTTCTGGGAGGGAGGAGGGTTGTGTTTTTGAATGCAAGGATGAAACATCCCCCTTTGTGTAGTAAAGAAGCACCAGGGAAATGGGTTACACTAACCATTTACCCCCAATATACTGCATGAAAGAAGGATTATTTCAGATATTTCTAGCACACTTTTGTACACTCAAAACCCAAGTCACTCAACAAAATAAATTAGAAAACGGTAAAACAGCGACAGTGGAGTAAATCACCCGATTAAAAAAAATGGTAAAATAAAACAAATAAATAAAATAAAAACAAAAAGATAACATAAAAGGCTAGCCCGATCTCATCAGACCTTGGAAGCTAAGTGGGTCAGCCTTGGTTAGTAGAGGGATGGAGACCACCAAAGAAGTCCAGAGATACTGGACGGAGGAAGGCAATGGCAAACTACCTCTAAACGTGTCTCGCTTTGAAAACCTCACAGGGTCACCTGTGAATCATCAGCTGTCAGCTGTGAATCAACGGCAAAAAAGATAAATAAATTAGGAAAGTACTAATCACCTTTACCTGTCTTCACTCCTTCCAAATAAAACTAATTTTTGATTCAAAAGGAGAACACTGTGAGTGCCAAGCTAATATCTCTGTGCAGGGCATTTTAGAGTCTGGGTATTACTCTTATTCAGACTGCTCTGACCTCTGATGGTCAGGACACTCACAGAAGAGTGGAAGTTGAGGAAGTAGAATTATTAAAAATGCCCCCCTGTGGCAACCTGAAGTAAGACAGTCCAGCATTTGATGACTCTGTCTTCTAAGTCCTGTTAACAAGTTACAATGAATGCACACACAACCTGCATGTATATGCATAGGCATGTTTGTAAGAAAAACAAAAACAAGGTGCATTTGTGAAGTAACCAGGAGGCAGTACTTGGACAAATCATGCATTCAGTTGTACGCGTTTAATGTAACATGGGAATTACTCAATGGACATATAAAGAAAAATCAAGTGTCTACTGTACATGGAATGTATATATGTTCACTGAAACTTGTGAACAGGTCTCCAGGCAATGAACAGACCATCTCTCAGCCTCTTTCCGTTGTTTGCAAGAGTACACAGCCTAGAATTGCCCCTGCTGTAAAATAAAAGCAGGAAGAATGGTACAGGAAGAATACAGCCCTACTTCAAAAGGGAGATGATTTTTGTTTTCGTTTCTCCTTTTAAACAAAGAAGGAATGAAGAGGTAGGCCTGCTCTGAGTTCCTTGGAGCAAGAAAATGATGGAAATGTACTAGAAAGAGGCTCCCTAATCTGGAAAATGGAATACTGAATGTAGAAGGCTGGTTACTATTCTAGTAATGTGACAGACATTTTTTTTAAATTGGGGAAGTATTCAAGATTAAACCCCAAAGTGGAGCGGTTCTCTTTACATCTTCATCATGAACCCATCAGTTATGCCTCTGGGGTGGGCAAGGAAAAGGATTAAAAGCTATGCAAAATGGATCTTATAAAGGAGGGAATTCTGTACAAAGGAAATGCTGAGAGTTCTCAGATGGCTTGTAGGTCATGTGAAGCAGCTCAAGTTAGCATAAGAAACCCTTCATGGCAGATTTTAAGTCTATAGTCTTTTGGCTTGCAAAATCAGTACATTTCTTAAAGGCAGCTGCCTTGTCATTCTTAGAAAGAATGTACTCTGTTGTTTGCAGTATAACCTATGAAACCCTCAGACAATATGCAATTAAAAGCCAAAGGGCTCTGCACTGAACCATAAGGCACTCCCCCACCAGCCCCATACCTGCCTGCAAAACCACACTCTCAAATAATCACTTATACAGTTATCTCTTCCACTTTACTGGTGTTAGGGATGCAGTGCCTCCTGCGATCTGGAAATCTGCATAAAATTTTTGGGCTGCCCTTCGTACCAGAGAAGTCTGATTTTTTTTCTTTTAACTTTAAACATGACATTGTGTATATTTATGGTATTAAAAGGTAAAATATGTCGATATTATACAATACTATACATATATTTTATGCATTTCTGAGTTTCTAAACTGTTTTTGTGTCACCTGCTGGTCTTTGCACGTTGTCTGTGGTTTCCATAAAACTCGACCAAAACGCCAATGCAATTTCTTAGGCCGACCTGCAATAGATCAAAGCCGCGATGGGGAAAGTCACAATGTGAAAGGAATAACAGTATATTCTGCCAATCTCGCTGATATTGAGAACTGCCATCCTTCTATAATAAGCATGTTGATACCTTACATAACTGATCGGCAAGTAGTTGTGCAGGAAGGACACTTGGAGAAGTGGGAATGGAAGATAGTGTGCCAAGACTTCCTTCCAAGTGCTAATGCAAATTGTCACCAAATTCCACTGTCAGAACCATCACACCCGTACACTGAGAGCCAGTAGGGGTTAAAAGCAGGTAGACCCTAATCTGAAGAACCATGCTTGATTCCCTACTCCTCTACATGAAGCCTGCCGGATGATCTTGGGGCAATCACAGTTCTCTCAGAACTCTCTCAGACCCACCTACCTCACAAGGTATCTGTTGTGGGGAGAGAAAGGTGATTGTAAGCCATTATGAGACAAAAGCAGAGTTAGAATTCAAGCTCTTCTTCTTCTGCTTTTCTATATATATATATATGTGTGTGTGTGTTTTTTCCCCAGTGGAACGGAGGGAGTTCCAACCCATAGTCCTCACTGGGCCACACCTGACTTTGTTGCCTCCAATTTCTAATTTACCAAGCCACAAAATGTTAGAAGAAGAAGAACAAGAAGAAGAAGAACAAGAAGAAGAAGAAGAAGAGTTTCGATTTATATCCCCCCTTTCTCTCCTGTAGGAGACTCAGAGGGGCTGACAATCTCCTTGCCCTTCCCCCCTCACAACAAACACCCTGTGAGGTAGGTGGGGCTGAGAGAGCTCCGAGAAGCTGTGACTAGCCCAAGGTCACCCAGCTGGCGTGTGTGGGAGTATACAGGCTAATCTGAATTCCCCAGATAAACCTCCACAGCTCAGGTGGCAGAGCTGGGAATCAAACCCGGTTCCTCCAGATTAGATAAACGAGCTCTTAACTTCCTACGCCACCTGCCCTATGCTTGAGTTGTGTGGAATGCTCAGTAGATAGATGTAAGTAGCAGGTTCATATTGCATTTTCAAGCATGGTCATAGAAATTGCTACCTGGCTTCCTTTTCTACATTACCAAAAAGCCTATATGTTTGTGCATAGAGAGGGTTTGTATTTGGCAAAGGCAAAAGGTTCAGCTCATTCAAGATAGTTTGTCTTCCCAAGTAAAGTATACCTGTCCTCTCCTTCTACCAGCCAAGACAACTTGTCCAGAAATTACACAGAACTATCCCATGTGTACCAATAATCTCACAGCAAAAACAATTCCCTTGTCCCTTTTTGCTCCTCTCCTCCATGCAGAAAGTGTTGCTAAGAGAATGGAGGTCCATGCTCAAATGGAGACCAATTCAGAAAGAAGAGAATGCAGGGTACTTCTTACCCAATGCTGCTGGTAGGGCAGGGAGGATATATAGCAACACAGCAAACTAGCCTTGGTATGGAAAACAGCAGCAGTGATGCAGAAACAAACTACGTTGTGTCTGGCCATCTCATTTCCACACTTTGTTGAGACCTGCAATAAGAAAGCCGCTACACATGTTACAGTGAAAAATGGTGAATTCTTGTATATTTGCACACAGGAATGCAAAAGGATTCATATGAAAGGCCTTGGGTCTCATACACATAAGAGGATTATCATACAATTAGCAATGCTTCACCATGCCAATAGGTTCTAAGCCAGTTCCTGAACTTCAGTTTGCTCCACTAATAAAAAATGCCAAACCTCTCAAAATGGACTTCTTGTGGTTAAGGAGCCTCTGGTAGCACTTGCATGTTGTCTAGCCTTTTCCCTGATAGGTTAGTTGTGTACAAACAAGAAGGTCTGTGTTTCATGGTGGAAGATTCCTGCAGCTTTCCACTGGCAGTTGGAAGTGGTACACAGCGCCGTCTTAAGCAGAGTGATGCCCTTGAACTCAACGGCTCAGAATTATGTAACTCTTTTTACTGGCACCGACAGGAAAGGACATGGTGCAGAGTGGTAAGCTGCAGTACTGCATTCTAAGCTTTGATCACGACCTGAGTTCAATCCCAACAGAAGTTGGTTTCAGGTACCCAGCTCAAGGTTAACTCAGCCTTCCATCCCTCTGAGGTCAGTAAAATGAGCACCCAGCTTGCTGGGAGTGAAGGGAAGATTACTGTAAAACCAACCCGTAAACATAGTCTGCCTAATAAACTTCGTGACGTGACATCACCCCATGGGTCAGTAACGAGCCAGTGTTTGCCCATGGGACTACCTTTACCTTAAACCACTTGTCTAGAGCTATTTGTACACAGCTATTCTTCATAGAACTGGAATTCTAGTGGATTGGGGTGGAGGGATGAAATCCAGATAGTCACAACTTCCTTCAAAAGTCATTGTGGTTAATGGAATTTTCGATTTCCTTGGGGATCCAGTGTGCAGAATTTATTTGAAATTTGTGACCAGACTAGGATTATAACATGCATTTTCTCAGGAATGAATCCCATTGGTATACCTGTAAAATGGTCCACCATTTTGTATTCAGGATAAGGCCCAGTCCAATGGGAAAGTGGGCCATTTGTGCTTAACTCAACTGAACAGGCCAAAATGGCTGGAGGACCTGACGAAGACAGAGACCTTCCACACGTAGTTGGCACTGGAGGACTATTGGCCACACTTTTTGAAGGATCAGTCCAGGAACTCTCCCAATACAGCTACAGTACTTGACATTAGCAAAGGGTGAAATTGCAATTTGTACCAAACTCATAAAGCACTATAGTACACTCCCAAACCTAAATTTTCATTAAAAACTGCCAATAATTCTCACAAATAATACACCAGTCAAACTTGGTATTAGCCAAGAACACTCCCTTCTGCTCAGACATTCTTTATCTTGCAAAACCCAGCACATTGCCTTACAAATCAGGACTTGGTTACAAGAGTATCTTGCCTAGTTTTTTTTGTTCTTAAGGAAGCTTGTGAGATTAAAACTTTTTTTGGCAACTATTCAGAACGGTCTTATCACGTCACTGGTCTCTCATCTCCCAGTGTTTTCCCCTTCCCCTTTAATTTTTGCATATCTTAGTTTGTGTGTGTGCACGCAAGTGTGTGTTTGTGTGCATGTGTGTGGAATAAGCTGAGAATGGCTACCCTAGTTTACATTCTAATACAGATGAGAGCATTCCATTGTAATTCTTATACTACAGGGATAACCAGACCATTCCCTGCCTCCGTTTCCTCACCCACCAATCATCTACTTCCAATGCATAAAAGTGCTAGCAGTGAGTTTGGCAGGTCTTTTGCCATACTTCTGGCTAATGCTGTCACTTTTTATTTTTATTTATTTATTTTTTCAATTTATATACCGCCCGATCCCCGGGAATAGCAATTCCCAAGGGACTATTGTGTTAGTGCGAATTCACGTTACCCGTCAGAGGAGGTCAGTGGCTATTGCTTTGGAGAGAGTGACAATAAGGAATTGCCAAGTGTAGAGGCCAAAGATGCTGGGGAAGGGGAGCGGGCTGACAAGAGTCGTTAAATACAAGTTAGCTTGTACTGTACATAGCCCTCCTTGGACAAGACCCTTGAGTGGATACAGCAAGACCAGTTGCAAATCCCAGAATGGCTAAGTTTAGCCTTTGGTTTCAAAGTTCCCTTCTTTCACTTAAAGAAGAACCTTGCTGATCAGGAGCAATGTCGGGTCTTGGACTTGCATTTCTTTTTTGTTGGAAGGTTTCCGTAGCAAACCCAAAATTTAAATCCCTGTCACCCCGAGGGGATCCTACGGAAGCACCCTGTGAGGAACAGCTATCATACTTCTGTACTAAAAGCCCTCGGGTTTGGAAAGGTCTCATGTATGATGCAGTGGTGGGTCACCGGGAAACTCTGGAAAGTTGCCATTTTGATGGGCAGCCCCATTTCCTTGCAGCACGTAGGTGCGTAGGTGATCCTCTCGCCCCCATTGCGCACCATATCAGCGGTCCGTATGTAAAAGGGGGAGCTATAGGGGGAACAGGTTGGGCAATAGTTCCGATTGCCCTGCTTGGTAAGCTCATGGGGTGGAAAGGAGACGTTGCCTTGCCCGTCCATGATTCGAGAGTTGCAAGCGTTGCACATGGCATAGTGTGAGTGAGGGGGGAAGTCAGCCTCCTCTTCCTCCTCCTCTTCCTCCTCTTCATCAGATTCATCTTTCTTGCAGCAATAATACTAGAATAAGAACAAAATGATCTGTGGTTAGCAAACCCACAAGTGCATTTTGCAAATACAATAATTTGGGTTTGGATTCAGCTCCAGATGTTCACTAAAGGAAGGGTGGGAATCTCCACAATTCCCCACTCAAACTTTAAACCCTCAATTCTCAAGCTGCAAACCCTCAGTTTGCCACTTAGACTGTTTCTTAATTATTGGGGAGTATTTCAGGCTGCAGTAGGACAAAGGAGGGATGGAAATCCCTATCTGCTGGCAGAAATCCCTTCCTTCACAGGAAATTACAGTGGCATCTAGCACTGATATTTTGTGCATATATTTTAGATAAAATATTTATACTTTGGCTTTCTTGGGTAGCCAAAAGTGACTTTCAAACATGACCAGAAGTCAAGTAACATATAGTTAAAATCAACAACTTGTATCCAACCACTGGTAAAGTTTACCTAGTGGAACTTCCCCACTTGCCTCTACCGTTGTGGCCCATTGAGCCAATCTTATTTTTTTCTTGGAGGTCAGGAAATCCTCAGGAACAGTATAGGGGTCTGATCCTACAAAACCTGCTATTAAAGATATCACTGTAGTTGCCTTTTGGGCAGAAGGAAATGTCTGCATCGCTGAACAACTCCTTACCTGTAGCCTACAATAGCAGAGAACAGCAATAATACACAGCAAGATAACTGTTGCTAGTATTCCGCCAGTGATCACGACAGTTCCTGCTGTCATCCGCCCGATTCTCCATGAAACTCTAGAAAACAGCAAAAGGGGTGCATGAAACTTGGAAATTTCCAGCCCCCACAGATATAGTTCTGGAGCTCTAAGTTCAGTCATTGTGCTTCCCTTCCCTTATTTCAAAGAAGACTTTGCAATCCCCCAGAAATGAGATTTTAATTGGGTTACTAGTTTACCCAGTTACAGCATGATAAACAAACACTTCGTTTGATGAATCAGAGCCAGTTTTAAACGGCAAATTTGGATGAAAGGAACTGCCGGATAAGGACACCCTTGTCTGTTTTCTTGTTGATAGACAAGGATACTTGAATTCCGACATGTTGCTCTAATAGGGAAGGACAAGTGTTAAAACTGATCTGAAAATGGCCCTTTCCCAGTGGTGGGATTCAGTCGTTTTGGCCCAGTTTGGCCGAACTGGTTGTTAAAAGCCCCCTCAGCCAGGCAGCGCTGGAGGCATGTGTGTGGAGCAGAGAGTTCAGCCTCCGGGTCAGCTCTCCGCCCCTGCCCTGGGCTCCTGGGGCGGGGAGGAGAGCTGAACTGGGAAGCGGCGCGGGGGCCTGGGCGGCCTCTAGCAGGGCAGCACGGTTGCAGATCAGGCTGCGCGCCTGGGCTGGAAGCATGGCCTGCCCTAGCCTTGGGCCACCACAGAGGGAGCATAGTGGGGGGGGGGGGGAGGGGAGAACAGGAAGGTAAATAATTAGAATCCCACCACTGCCCTTTCCTCACTTTCAAACATTCTGGGGCAGGAAATAAAATGTTTCCTCCAAGGAATTCTGCATTGTTCTCCCGCCAAAAAAACCTCACATTTTATTTGCAACATCAAAATATTTTAAATGCATTCTGTTTTCTAGCAATACTTTTGGCTGAAACGTTTTTTTAAAAAAAGGCTTCATTTGCCTGTGCTGTCTCTCCCAACCTCTCTGCCTTGCCTCCACTGCCTCATAGGGGCCACTCGCTTCTTGCCTGCAGAAGTCCCTTGCCCTGTTTTTGGAGCATTTTTGATATTTTGGGGGGCTTCATCTTCACAGCATTGATTTCAGAAGACACGGGGAATCGCAGCAGGGGGCCACGAAGCATAGAGGCACGGATTTGTCTACACATCGGGAAAAAACAGGGGAGAACAGAAAATCGTGGCCAAGGGGGTGAACATGAACAGAAATCATGTTATTTGGGGGGATCTAAAATATTTTTTGTAAAGGTTTAGGTGACTAGTGTGGAAACAGCCATTGAGTAATAGCTTTAATAAACAGAGTGTGCTGGGGTACCTAACTTGTTTGTTTGTTTGTTTGTTTGTTTGTTTGTTTGTTTGTTTGTATCCATCCATCCATCCATCCATCCATCCATCCATCCATCCATCCATCCATCCATCCATCCATCCATCCATCCATCCATCCATCCATCCATCCATCCATCCATCCATCCATCCATCCCACCCACCTCTTGAAAGGGTACCTAACTTGTTTGTTTGTTTGTTTGTTTGTTTGTTTGTTTGTTTGTTTGTATCCATCCATCCATCCATCCATCCATCCATCCATCCATCCATCCATCCATCCATCCATCCATCCATCCATCCATCCATCCATCCATCCATCCATCCATCCATCCATCCATCCCACCCAATCTCTGAAGGGCTCTGGGCGGACTAAAATATGGCACTCAGTTCAAACTGGCTGAACACATCATTAACAACCAGCGACCCATGTTGGAAAATGATGCTCTTTTAGGTAAGTATTAGCTTTCATGGATACCCATGTTGAAGATTTTGTCCAAATCCCTCTTTCAGACAATTGGTAAAGGTTTCAAGAGACACATCTTCATTTTACATCTCCCTATTCTAGTCAATATTCCTTAATTTCAAAATGTAGGTATGCTATCATGCCATCCATGGGGCAGATCATTAGATGAGAAAGAAGCAAACGGCACATCAAATTCATGTCACGAAGCCCTGACTTTTCAGAAAATGTAGATGCTGTGGTTTTGAGACCAAAAATGTTGGGTGTGGGGAGAGGGAGAGTCTTTTAATCTCTGGCCATCTTCCTTTCAGATGGTATGCTCCCCCAGCTGCCTTCCCTCCATGCAGACCATAACATGGTGTGGGAAGGAAGGCCAAAACTCTCCTCCCTTCAGGCCACGCTCCTGAGTCTATTTGGGCCCAAGGAGAAGCAGTGGCATAGTGATTAAAAGCAGGTGTATTCTAATCTGAAAGAACTGGGTTTGATTCCCCACTCTGCCACTTGAGCTGTGGAGGCTTATCTGGGGAATTCAGGTTAGCCTGTGTACTCCAACGCACGCCAGCTGGGTGACCTTAGATTAGTCACAGTTCTTCTGAGCTCTCTCAGCCCCACCTATCTCACAGGGTGTTTGTTGTGAGGGGGGAAGTGTAATGAGTTTGTAAGCCCCTTTGAGTCTCCTTACAGGAGAGAAAGGGAAGATATAAATCCAATTTTTCTTCTTCTCTTGTAAATGTGTCCCTGGATCACTGTAGGAATAAATGTTGCTGGTGTGCATGTGATTTGAATGGAAAATTTGCTGGAGTCAGGTAAGGTTAGAGTGGGAGGGTTTGCTGGTTGGAGTTTCATGCTCTTCCTTGTAATGTGAGATATGCCTCTGACTATGAGCAAAAACCGTTTGAGAATAGAACCATAAATTCTGCAGTTTCACTAGGTGGCGATAGCTTGCCATCACATCAGGTAGGAAGTTACCCAAGACGTCTAGGGACCAGTTTGATCTGAGCTTGGAAATTCCAGCAGGGTAGCTGAGTTTGTCTGTTGCAGCACCAATGAACAAGACAGGAATCTTGTGGCACTAACAAAACTAACATATAGACTACAGGCCATGGTTTATTTATTTATTTTTGCTTGTTTGGGGGTTTAATCTGGGAAGAGACTCTAGCAAATGCAACACTCTGCATCTAGGCCAAATTAGATTATATATGTGACAACAGTCAGGTTGGAGATCAGACATAGCATTGGGGATCTAAAGTTCTCAAGAACTCCTGGGCCCAAAAAGACTCAGGAGCGTGGCCTGAAGGGAGGAGAGTTTTGGCCTTCCTTCCCACACCATTTTACTAAGCCAAAATGGCTGTTTATAGCCTTCTGCCCCACTGTGGGGCTTCACGTGTACTGACTGTAGCAGATGGTACCCCACAGTGGGGCAAGCAGCCCCCTCCACTTTGGCTCAGGAAAAGAGCCCTTGTGGAAATGCTGAAGACTACCCCCACCATGATTCCAAATTGAATTGGGTCCCAGATCACTTAGGACCTTTAGTTTCCGACGTTACACATGACAGCTGGAAGCTGGATGGAGGAATCCTGACCTGACTTAGGTTCCTCCTATGCCTAGTTCAGGGGTCTGCAACCTGTGGCTATCCAGATGTTCATGGACTACAATTGTAGTCCATGAACAACTGGAGAGCCACAGGTTGCAGACCTCTGGCCTAGTTTGTCTCATACTGATAGAAAAAGAAGCGAAGAAAAGTTTGAATTTATACCCCATATTTCTGTCCTATAAGGAGACTGAAGGTGGCTTACAAACTCCTTTCCTTTCCTCTCCCTACCACAGACACCTTGTGAGGGAGGTGAGGCTGAAAGAGTTCTGAGAGAACTGTGACTAGCCCAAGGTCACCCAGCAGGAATGTAGGAGTGCGGAAACACATCTGGTTCACCAGATAAGCCTCTGCCACTCAGGTGGAGGAGTGGGGAACTCTTAACCACTACAACACGCTGGATAAAATCTTGACACCCCCCCCCCCCATTTATCCTTGTGACTTCTCAAGGCTGTAGAAGATTTTAAATGCTTACGTTCAGTGAAGGGTGCGTTGGATCTGAAAAGAGAGAGCACAGAAGAGAAGGGAGGGTTAAAAACTCTCGTTTTTATGCTGTAGAATCTCTTAGTAGCAGGAGGAGGCAGACACCCATTCAAGACATGCACATTACAGAGTAAGTAAAGGGGGGGGCGGAGTTATTTCCCCATTTTTGTTGCTCCACATGCACAGAATACTTCACACAGAGTAGCAAAAACATACTCATGTTTATATTTTAACAGCCATTCAGAGGCGTAGCTGGGCAAAACTGCACTCGGTGCGCATTCCACATTTTCCGCCCCCATGCCCCCCATGGCGCCTCACCCCCCCTGCAGCGCCCCCCCTTCCCCCACTTACCTTCGTTCCTTTTTCAGAACTTTTTTAGGCTGCAAAAGGCCTTGTTAGTAAAAAAAGGCCTGATGGGAACTATACTTCCCAGGAGACCTTGTGAGCCCCAAGGTCTCCTGGGAACTGTAGTTCCTCAGTCCGTTTTACTGAGAACAAGGCCTTTTGAAGCCTGAAAAAGTTCTGAAAAAGGAACAAAGGTAAGTGGGAGAAAGGGGCAGGGGGGCGTCACGAGGGGGAGGGGCCTGGGGTGATTTCTATACCCACCAGGCGTGCGCCCGGTGCACGATGCACCCCCCCTCCCGCCCCTTGTGGCTTTGCCACTGCAGCCATTCCCTTCAGCAGCTGTGGGAAACCCAAACCCAACTCTATAAAAACCCAGACATCTAGTTTTGCCTTGTTCTAAAGGCAGTGACATAGGTATAGATTTTTTATGGGGTGGGTTCAGGGGCATGGCCACACCTTCCCAAGGCCCGCCCCAGCCTCAGTGCTTATAAAAGCAGCTTTCCAAGGCCAGAGACGGCAGAATCCACTCCCCTCCCCCCCACTGGCTGGGCTCCCAGCCGGCAGTCGGCAGTCCCTTCTGCCCTCCCCTCCAGGCAGAGGTGTAGCTAGGGAAAATGGAGCCTGGTACAAAATCTTTTGCACACCCCCCCCCCCCCCAGTGGGCGGCCGTTGTGATGCTGGAATCCACCTCCAAACAGCATCACTTTCAATGGTGTTTAAACTAGGGAGCCCAGATTCTCCTTTTAAATCCACCTTACAGGGAGAATCTGGTGTGTTTTTTAGTACAATGGGCTTTACTACTAGTGTTCGTATAACGAAGAACACAGACTTTTTTCAAATGAGAATTCTGTACTCAATATTTCTTCCTCTGCTGTTTCTGAACTTTTTTCAAAACTGCAACATTTACATAGCTGTAAGGCCGATTCCCCACGCGTGATACGCAAAATATCAAAAATTGAGGAAGAACTCCCACTGCCTGATCGATGAACAAGGATTAGAGGCGTAGGAAGCCCAGGACAAAATGGCACCCAGGCCTGTCTGCAGCACCCCCCACATGGCCAGGCCCCCCTGCCAGTCTGAGCATGAGTGCAAGTGCTCCAGAAGCCTAGGCTACACAGAGCCATACTGGCTCTGTTAATAAAGGTGGTTTTAACAGGTTTTTTTAACAGCATACCCAGGACCCTTTGCTGAATATGCAAATTAGTAATTTGCATATTTAGCAAAGGTTCATGGGTATGCTGTTAAAAATTTTAATTCATTTTTAGTTTTAGTTTTATGCCTTGCCCATTCCAAAAGGGCTCAGGGCAACAACAACAACATGTTAACTCTACATTACAGGTAAAAATCATAATTTTAAAAATGCTCACTTAAAAGATAGCCCAAAGGCGGGACCTGCCTGCTAAAAAAATCCTTTATTAACCTGGGTTTCTGGAGCACTAGCACTTAGGCTCAGCCTGGCAGGGGTGTGTGTCCATGTGGGGGCCATTTTGTGCCCCCATGTGATTTACAGTGGTGGCACCCGGGGCAGATGTCCCCATTGAAGCAATGCCACTGACAAAGATACATCCCGGTTCTGGCGCTCATTCTCCCCCTTATCCCATGTCTTTGCCGAATCTGCTTGAAAGTACTACTTTTTTTAAAAAAACATGTCTTTGATCTAATTTGGAGAGGAGGATTGGTCAAATTTCCCGCCACGGAAAGTGACACAAATGCCTTACAACCAATCAGTGCACACGGTGCTGTTCTCGTGAGAGCACAAGAGAATGATAATCAACCAGAAACTAGGATGAGGGAGACGTCCTGATGTTTTGCTGTCATAACGTCAGCACGTTTTTGCGGGAGAACAAAAAAGGTCCCGCCCCAACACAGTGCGACAGCCAATCAGAAGAGACCCACCAAGCTGATTGGGGGGTAGTGGGGATTGTTACATTTCTTGAATCTGAAATAGGCCTAGATGTCATTTTGAAGAGGCAATTCAAAGATGTCTCAGCCTCCATTACTACTATGACAACTACCAACCTCAAATGGCAGCCAAAACAACTCCTGGAGCAGGTGCCATTACCTGAAGGAACAGAAACACGTAGCCTCCTCCCCTACCCCCCAACAAAGAATCATATTTTCCAGGCAAACTTGATCTGCACATAATCATTACTGCAGCAGCCCCTGATTACATGCAGCAATTACCCCAATACCCTTTTCAAAATTGCTGTCTGCCGTAACATTACATTGGTAGTGCAATATGAAATTGACAAAGCTAATCCAATCAACCATGCTAGCTTGTATCTCTGCCTGAAGATTAAGATTGCAAGTTCTACGCACTGGCGTAATGCCCATTGGGCAAGGTGGACAGCTGCCCAGGACATCACCTTGTGGGGGGCATCAAAATGCTGGGTTCGTTTTTGGGTATTTTAGTGGTTTTCCATTTTTGGCCTGCAGGGAGCGCAGTTTTTTTGGCTAGCGGCACCATAATTTCAGCGTATCATCAGGAGACTGTCTTTATGCTACCCCCCAAGTTTGGTGAGGTTTGGTTCAGGGAGTCCAAAGTTATGGACTCCCAAAGGGGGTGCCCCTATCCCCCATTGTTTCCAATGGGAGCTAATAGGAGATGGGGGGCTACAGTTTTGAGGGTCTCATATCATTGGCCCCCTGAACCAAACTGCACCAAACCTGGGGGTACTCATTAGGGCAGTCTTCCTAGAAGACCCCTTGAAAGTTTTGAAGGACTGTGACTTCCAGAAAATGTACCCCCTCAGCCTGCAACCCCATTGACAGCAATGCAGCACCAAACTCAATGAAGCAACAAAGGGAATTCTTGGGCAAATTTCTAGGATGTTCCTGTAGGGGTGCATTTTGATGATATATCGGCACCAAGAATTTCAGGGTATCATCTAGGAGATGATGGGTACCCCCCCAAGTTTGGTGTAGTTTGGTTCAGGGGTCCAAAGTTATGGACCCTCAAAGGGTAGTCCCCCCATCTCCTTAGCTTAAAGAATGGTGGGGATGGGGCACCCCCTTTGAGGGTCCATAACTTTGGACTCCCTAAACCAAACTGCACCAAAATTTGGGGGTACCAGGAGGACAAGTTCCAGCTGATACCCTGATATTTTGGGGACGATACAGCCAGAAATGCGCCCCCTGCAGGAACATACCAGATATTTGCCCAAGAATCTTTGTTCTAGCATTGAAGTTTTTCTCTGGCTATTGCTGTCCTATGTGGGTTGCAGGCTTTAATGTGGGGCACATTTGACCTGAACTAGGCACAGTCTCAAAACTTTCAGGGTCTCATCATGAAGACTGCCTTCTTGATTATAGCCCCTGCAGAAGTTCATGTTAGATTTTTGGTTGGTTCAGGGGGGCCAAAGTTATGGACCCTCAAAACTGTAGCTCCCAACTCCTATTAGCTCCCATTTGAAACAATGGGGGATAGGGCACCCCCTTTGGGAGTCCATAACTTTGGACTCCTTGAACCAAACCTCACCAAACTTGGGGAGTAGCTTAAGGACAGTCTCCTGATGATATGCTAAAATTATGGTGCTGATATGTCTAAAAAGGCACCCCCTGCAGGCACCTGGTGCAAAAAAATTTGGTTGTGGTGGCCGCCCATGGTGGGGGGGGGGGCATCCAACTCAGGTTTTGCCCAGGGCTACAGTTTGCCCAGGGCTGCCTCGTTACGCCACTGGTTCTACATGAAATTGACAAAGCTGATATAATTGATCTGGCTTGTGCTTGTGCCCGAACTTTACATTGCTAATGCAATATGAGAAAAAGAATACTTCTTTAAATTTATTTATTTATTTATTTATTTTATTTTATTTTATTAAACTTATAGGCCGCCTATCCTGGCGAAGGGAGACTCAAAGTGACTTCCAACATAACTGTTACATAGAACGTAATCAACAACATAAAATACTAGAATCATTTAAAACCTAAGGAACTGGCTTGACGGTTTACTGCAAGGAACTATAGGTTAAACAACACAGTTCCTTAAGTGGAGTAAGACAGGCGCCCCGCTTGAGAATAACCATTAAAAGAAGAAAAAGGGGAGGGAGTAAGTAGGGCCTGGGATGGAATTTATAAGTAAGACAGGCCCAGCTTTAATAGAATGGAACGGCAGTCTCAGTTTTGATTTCAATTCCAGTTCCAATGGGATTTCAATTCCAATTCCAGAATTCTTTTGAAACAAAGAGAATGAGGGGAAGGACAAAATTGCTGAAGGGGAGGTTGTGGATAAGGGCAGGTGTTTGGTGGGATGGAGAAACAAAGACCATTTCAATTTGATTATATAATCAAGGGAAGCTGGCTTGGAAAAAAATAAAAAAACATTGTGGTTAAAGTGGTTGGGGAAACAACAGAGGAAAAATGAAGGGAAAATGTTTCTGAAACCAAATGGAGGGACAAAATGCTTGGAATTCAAAGGAAAAAATGTAGCATTTATCAGCAACAGATACTGTAAACAACTCAACTTGTGTGAAAAAGGCCAATACTGACCTGAACAGACCAAAGGTCTGACTCAGTATAAAGCTGCTTTATATGTTTTCATCTCTGTGCCAAACTGTTAGCTATTATGACAGATTGTGCTGGGTTCAGCAGAAAATTAATAGCAAGCCAAATACTTACTCTGAAACTGTCCCAAACGGCACGTGTCACATGGGCCTGAGATGTGAAGACTGATGCCAAAAGCTCCACATGGTCACAGAGACCTCAGCTTGCCCCTAAGGAGGAGAAAAGCATAAATAAATGGAAAATTCAGCACTCATTTTACTTTGGGGACCAGAAATTAGGGTTTCCAAAGAGCCATTTTTATTATGCTTTTTGTCTGGGGTGGAGAAGCTTGTTAATTGCTTTGGACACAATTTCCAGAATGTCTTGTCACTGAAAATTATAAGTGAAGATGGTTAGCTCACATATGTGTGGTGCTAGTTCACATGTTCATAAAGAACCTCTGCTTGGAAGGGGTCACACTGCATGTGCTTGGATTTTTCCACACGAGTAGTATGTTGCCAAAACACTGCATGCACTCATTTTTTTCTGAGAAGCTGATGGAGGCAGTGGCTAGCACCGTCTTTGTAAAGACCCCATACCATTTGGTCTTGGTTGCCATGGGCACCCAGCCAGAGGTGGGATCCAACCAGTTCTCACCACGTCTCTAGAAGTGGTTACTAATTTTTTCTGAGTGCCGAGAAGGGGTTACTAAAGCAACCTACCTACCCAATAGGGACTGGAGGTGCATGTGTGCGGCGGCGCCACTGTTTGAATCCCACCACCATCAGAACCTGTTATTAAAATTTTTGGATCCCACCACTGCACCCAGCGGAGTCCAGGAGAACATGACACCAGTCCATTCTTGCTTTTGCTTGTGCTTGCTTTGTTTAGAGACTAATAGTAACTATTCCCTCCCATAGCCAGACAGCATCTGGACCCTTATCAGAGTCCTGACCTTGAAGGAACTGCACAGTCCAAGAGCACTGGCTTTTGGGAAAATCATGGCGAGGGGGGTGCATAGTGAGGGATAGGCTGCTGCTTAGTGTGAACCTGGTCGATTCCCCACTTCAAAAATGAAAGCAGATACAGGGACCTTTTGAACACGGTTTCATGGTCCCCACTGCAGCTTCTGCCCCCTTGTTCCCAGAAACGCAGCAGCCTTGCAGGAGTCCCCACTGTTGGCGGATCAAACGCGTGATCCGCTCAGGGGCTATCCTGATTGGCTGCTGTGTTGTGCTGGGGCAGGATTTTACTTTCAAACTGATGGATCCACGCTGACTATACGCGGAGATGAAGAAATGGGCGATTAAAACAAAGCCCTGTTTCCGCACACTTCCACGTGGATAAGACATGTAGCACTGCTTTGTATTGCCTTCTACTCAGTCAAACAGTCAAAAATGGCCCCATGTTGCTTCGTATCCACGTGGATCTCTGGTCTACATGGAGGCGCTTGGAAACAGGGCTTTGCTTTAAACGCCCGTTTCTTCATTTCTGCATAGGGTTGTTCAATCCACCTCAATGGGGAATCCTTCGTTGTTGCTGCATTTCTTGGAACAAGGATCGTTTGTGGGTCAGAAGCTGCAGTGGGGACACTGAAACCGTGCTCAAAAGGTCCCGGTTTTCCCCAAACCGGTTGGTATCTACATTCATTTTTTCGGTGGGGAATCGGCCTAAGAAGATCTTCCCAGTACATGGTTTAGATTCTCAAATCAAACCTCCCTTCCTATTTCAGCCCATTCCTCATCACAACCTTCTTTTACAAACTACCATGCTCTTGCACAACCTCCATTCATTTCAGTGGAGCATCCTCAGAAGAGCGTCCCTGTACTGTAGCGGTGGTGGAAAGTGCTGTCCAGTCAATGCCAACTTATGGAGCTCCTGTAGGGTTTTATAGGCAAAAGACATTTAGAGGTGGTTTGCTATCACTTGCCTCTGCATCGTACTCCTGGACTTCCTTGTTGGTCTCCCATCTAAATACTAACCAAGTCAAACCTTGCTCAGCTTCTAAGATCCAATGAGATTGGGCTAGCCTGGGCCCCAATCTTGGGGTCGTGGGTTGTACTCCAAATCATTTTGTTTTCAAGGGAGCAGGTTTTCATGCAGCTATTTTGTGGATCAGCCTGGTGTGCATCCCATCTATACAGGAATGGTTTGAAGCTAATTAGGGGAGAGGTGAAATCAAGGTAACTGCTTACACTTCTAGGTTGACTGATGCAGTCCCAAGACACTGCATTTATTCCCCAGTACTAGAAAAGTTGGCCCAGGACGGAGCTGTCACGTTTAATTAACACCACCTGTCTCTTGTTGAGTAACACCTCTTTCAATAGCATGCTCGTAAATTGATGGCACTGCAAGAGTCCTCTGATTTCAGATGCAATCAGATGCAATGAAAACCTCTCCTTGGCAGTTTATTTATTAACTGGAGAAACAAAGCAAAGTGGCAGCCGAGATAAGAGAACCAGCTATTAAAAATAGTTCAGCATGAAAACTTAAAATGTTAAAATACATTAATATGACCACATGTCTTTAAAATTTACCAACTTCCAGGCCTCCAGATATTCTCACAATTAATGGATTTTAATGTTTTGTTTTCAGGCTGAACTATTTTTAAGTTTGTTTTTATTATTGTAGATCCCTCGAAACACGTTGACACGAAACACATTGGGATCACTGAATAAACACTGTTTATACATTGAAGATTCTATGTGCACCTTTAGTTTTGCCTTGTTTTTATCTTTTCTGGTGCAGCCCACCTGTGCAATTCTTTAATATCATCTCCTTACCCCTCCCCAGGTCATGCAACAAGACAGATGTTTTAAAGTTTGACAGCTCATAACTTCTTCACACATTACATCCAGGACACACTTTAAAGAAAAATCTCAGTTCTGTCACCTAAAAATTTAACGTATGAATGTGCAAAATGACTATTCAAGATAACATATATCATGGTAAAACATTAATCAGTAAGTTAGCTAGGTCTGACTACTATTCCATGCTGAATGCAAGTAAATGCTAAGAATGCTAAGTAAAATGTAACAAAGGGATTATGAACATCAGAAAACTTACATGCCACCTGTCCCGAGAACTGCTTAAGGTGGCTTTCAAAATAAAACAATAAAATCATAAATCATGAAACTTATTTTAAAAATCCAACAGCTATTGAAGCCCCAGCCATAGTACAGAAGAGCAATTAATGCATATCAGTTTGGCTATTGTGTGGGTTTTCTGGGCTGTGTGGTAGTTTCTGCCCCAAACATTTCACCTGCATCTATGGCTGGCATCTTCAGAGGCGTGTCATGGTAACAGTAGCCAGTTGATCCTGGCTGTGAAAGTCTTTGAAAGCACGTTGGTTTGTTTTTATTCCAATTGTATTCCAAGATAATTTTGAGTTTAACATTGAAGCATCCTGCAGGATCAGGCCAACTTCCCTCTGAACAGACAAATAAGGCAGCAAGTCTAGCCACACTTTCTTGGAAGTAAGCACCATTCACACATTGACTACATCAGGACAGGTATCCTGGTAATCCTTTTTAAGATTGCCCCCCAAACATCCTTAAGTGATGGCCTATCTATACTACTGACTCAAGTTGCCATTCCATCTCCCCAGGATTTCTGGGAAAGGAAGTTCTGTGACATTAGTAAGAGGTATCTAACAGACTGCTCAGTGCAATACAACTCCCAGGGTCCTTTGGGAAAAATCCTAACAGGTACTGGTCTCAAATTGGTGCCTTTGTAGCATTGCTATACCCTGTAACTCATCTGAGGTCTATCCTATACCCCCCACTTCCATCTTTGAAAACCACAATTTGGGATTCCCATAACTGCTTAGTTGACTGGCAGCAACCCTTTTAGTTACCGGCCCTTGTTCAAATCAGCAATAGCACAGCTGACAGGGAAAGCACAACAATAGCACAGCTGACAGCATCTAGGATGTCCACCTCCCATCCTGGCTTTGGTTGCCACAGCAACTTGTCCCCATCTCTCTTGTGAAATAGAAGTCCCAAAATTAGCTCCCAGTGTACAAAAGGCTGCTTTCTTCAAGAAACCAGAGCCCAGGTATCACAAGACAAGTTCTATTCTTATCCCCTCTTTCCAGCGAGGAGGTGACCTGTATGCTTGGCGGCAGAAGAAGCAGCTTTGGGGAGACAGCAAAACACTTCCTTCCCTCAATCATTTTCAATCCTTTTTCAAATGCAAGCGGACGTCCAACTTTCTCGCAGCTCTGACCTCCAACAGAAAGTCTTGTGTTTGGAGAGCAATTTATGTTTTCTCACAGCAGGCCTTTGGGCAGTGATGTGAGGGGAAGGTGTGAGGCACTGGGAGCTTCTTTCTGATGCTCAATCTCACCTGTGTAGAATAATTACTAGTAGACTACAAGCATGGATTATGCAGCCACTCTTATGGCATTAGGACAGCCACTATTGTTTACACTTGAAGTTACAAGAGTACTTTCAGAGGGAATATAACATACAAAGCAGAGCTTGAACCCACGAGGGTGAAAGCATCCTTTAATCAGCTGACATTTCCAGGAAAGAACAAATGCACACTCATCTCTGCAGTTGAAAAAGTTACCAAGGCACCATTTGCTCACATATACTCCACTAATCCACTCACAGATAATGAGGTTAATCACTTGTGGCATGTTAATGGCCTGAAAGGAAGTGGGGGGGCAACAAGGCAGCTCTGCTCCAATTTATGAAACCTTTGCTCATGGAATCTTATTGGAGCACATTCTTTCTGCTCATACTCAGCTAAGCAAGTAGCTATTAAAAAGGCTTGCCATGAACAATACAAAAACACCCAGGAAAACTTAGAAAGTATGAAACATTGTTAGAACAGTCTTTAGTCTTCGACTTTCCCAAATATGTATACCCAGAGGTGGGATCCAACCAGTTCTCACCACTTCTCTAGAAGTGGTTACTAATTTTTTCTGAGTGCCGAGAAGGGGTTACTAAAGCAACTTCCTGCCCATTAATAGGGACTGAGGTAGGTGCAGGTAAAGGCGTTTCACTGAGTTTGAATCCCAATGCACCATCGAACCTGCTATGCCTGGATCCCACCACTGTGTATACCGTATATTAATATAGTGTATATATCTATATATATGGTGTTATCAAGTCACATCTTACTTATGGCAATCTCTAATGGGGTTTTCAAAACAAGAGACATTCAGAGGTGGTTTGCCATTGCCTGCCTCTTCTACTTGCTTAGCTGAGTATGAGCAGAAATTTGGAAGTCTGCCATCCAAATACTTTCCAGGGTCGACCCTGCTTTTCTTCTGACGAGATCAGTCTAGCCTGGGCCATCCAGATCTGGGCATATATTATATATACTGCATATACATTAATATAAGATACTACCATGAGCCATTCTAACTGTCCTGATAACAGTTTCTTTTCCCATTTCTTTGCCTGCTACGTTCTAGCACTTGTCAAAACGATTCCATTCCAGTTTATGCTGCTGTCTGATTATTGAATGTTTCCAGCCCAACTCCATAGCAAGCGCAGTTGTAGAAACTTGTTTCAAAATGTGCCAACAACAGTGGAAAATGATGACCACTAAGAGTGACTGGGATACAGTGTAATCTTAAATTTGAGTCCAGTAGCACCTCAAAGACCATGAACATTCCCAGTATAGTCCTAAACAGAGTAAGTCATCTTTACAGGAGTTTAACTCTGTTTAATACTGTACTGTTGATTAAATTGCAGGATGCTGGGTGCAAATTAGATTTGAAGATGCTCCCCAGACTCTTGGGACGAATCAGCAAAAATAAAAAAAACACAAACTGAAAATAGAGCAATTCATCACTGGCTGTTTCCTATAAGGTGATAGTGACAAGAAAACAAGATGGGTTTTTTATTTGTTTGTTTGTTTGTTTGTCTGTTTGTTTGTTTGTTCCACTTTTATACCGCCCTCCCCCAAGGGGCTCAGGGCGGTTTACAACATAAAAACAAACAAATGGATAAACAGAATAAAATGCTAAATATTAATACCAATTAAAATGCAATACCAATACCAATTAAAATGCAATGCCAATTAAACTATTAATACCAATTAAAATGCTAAATATTAATACCAATTAAAATACCAATTAAAATTAATACCAATTAAAATATTAATAGTAATTAAAATATTAATGAAGCAGGAGAATTTTTTAAGATCATGTACTAGATAGCAAGTCAATACAAGCCAAATGGGGTACTCTCGCTCTATACAAAGCATTAACTGCACCAAAATTTTAGATTGCTTGTAAAACTTCAGGCAAAAAGTAGACTCTCTACCATTTAGTATTTATTTTATGTATTACAACACTTAGATCTTGCTTTTCCTCATTGTTCAACAATGCTTAATAATAAAAAGATATTTTCAGTTAAAACCAAAAATAAAATAGGAGCCCTCAAATCTTCCCTCCTCCTTTCAAAATGCCTGCTTTCAAACCTCCTCAAAAGCCCATGATAATGGCAGGTCATGTCGGGAGTCCTGAAGAACTCCAAAGAGGTGACTACCTTCACCTCTTTAGGGAGTCCAATTCACAAGGCCAGAGCTATGATGGAAAGGATCTGGTCTCTGGTTGATGCCACAAAGGCCACCCTGCTTAGTGGCATAGCCAACAAATAGCTGTCTGACAACTATAACTGGTGCTCAGCAACATATGGAAGGAAATGATTTGTGAAATATGTGGCTCCCAGGTCGTGAAAGGCTTTAAAGGTCATAACCAGCACCTTGAATTGGACTGGCAACCAATATAGCCATTTCAAAATAGGCAACACATGTTCCCAATTAACAGCCTCTGACGATAGCTGGGCAGCCACATTCTGAACCAGCTGAGGTTTCTGGGTTGTCTTCAAGGGCAGTTCCATGTGAGTATGTTGCAGTAATCCAACTGTAAGGCATCAGAAGCATCAGCCAGTATGGACGTCATCAGCTGAGTCTACATAATAACAGAGTTGGGAAATCAGATGCAGCTAATAGAACAGTGGTGGTGAACCTATGGCACGGGTGCCAGAGGTGGCACTCAGAGCCCTCTCTGTGGGCACGTGTACACAGAGTTCGTCATGTGATAATAATGTAATTATTTCAGGGAGATTATTAGCATTAAACCTAAGACCTAGTTTTGGGGAAGCAGTGTAGGTAACCCTGTTAAGTGCTGTTAAACCCTACAGATTTTTATGGGAAGAACGAAAGAGTGATCCTTTACCTGGGAGTAAGCTCGGTTGCTGGCAATTGGGTTTGCTTCTGAGTAAACCCTCCTAGGGTCGTGATTCACCCGTTTGAAGCATTGCACAGTTGCTTCAAAGCAAAGCCACCGACTACCACCAAGCTTACTTCCGAGTAACGCACGCCTTGGAGCCAACCATAAGGTTCACCATCACTGTAATAGAAGGTGCTTCTGCACTCCATGCCAACATGTCTTTCAAATAGTAAGACAGGGCCCATGAGCATGACTAAGGTTATCTCTACGAACCACGTGAAGAATTGGTTCCTCTCACACAAATGGATTCCTTCATTAAGAACCAACCCTTCTTAAGTAGCAAAGCTTCAGTTAGAGATCTAGACTAGATTCCAATTGCACAGAAGGCTTAAGAATACATTAAGTAATTCTGAGGAGGAATCTGAGACTGGCTTTCAAAGCATTTTGTGGGAACTCAGGACTGTGGCATGTGAGGATGAATGTGTGAGAAACTTGGTACTCTGCAGGTGGAAATCTGTTGCTGTTCCAAAAATGTTGACAGCCTCCAAGGCAATGTTGGGTCACTTGTTGCTGCTACCCCCTGGAGAGAAAAGTCAGTTTGAAGAGAACTCAATGGGAATGTTTCAGATCCTCTTGGAAAAATTATGTATTTTTATTTATTTTTAAGTATTTAAGCTATTTTTTTATTTATTCACAGTACAGACCTCTGATGAATGAAAAAAACCCTTATATCAACAAACAATAACCACAGTTAAAATATACCCCTAAAACCCTAAGTAAAAACCCTAAGTAAAAAAAAGCCAAACCAGCAAATCATCCAAATGAAAAAAATAAACTAATTAACTGATACATCTCATAAAGCTGAACCGTTTCCCAATTCCTTAACTAAATTCCACTCCATCCCCTCATATACAGTTTTCATAGTCACAAGACCTGCTGGAATAATAGTGCCTTCGTAAGAGCCAACGTGGTGCAGTGGTTAAGAGAAGTGGACTCTAATCTGGAGAACTGGGTTTGATTCCTCACTCTTCCGCATGAAGCCTGCTGGGTGACCTTGGGCCAGTCACAGTTCTCTCAGAACTGTCTCAGCCCCACCTACCTCACAACTTGACTGTTGTGAGGAGAGAACGGGATGGTGGTTGTATAAAAACCGACTCTTCTTTTAAAAAGCTTCTTACCTCTGCCAGTCTGCCTACCTCCTCTGCCATGGCATTCTATAAAGTGGAATCACATTCCATAAAGTGGCATCACAGACATAGACTTAAACAAAAGACAGACAGACTTCTCAGAAAGAGGAGATCACTAGAAGATGGCCTCCGTGTACCAATCTTAATGGAGACATGTTTCAGGAGAGATAGTTCCCCAGCCCCAGGTATGTGTGGGCCATAAGAACACAAGAGCTAGATCAGACCACTGGTCCATTAATCCAGCATCCTGTCCCACACTGTGGCCAGCTAGTGGTCCGAGAGCTTCATGTGATAAAAAACAAAATGCTGGCATGAACCCAGAACAAAACTAAATGCCAGTGAAGTTACTATTAGATCACATATTACAGTAGTATGGTTTTTTGTGTGGCTTCCAGAACGGCTGTGTGAAACAGGAGCTCCGATTCATACATTGCATTTAGCGTGAGTGAAACCTCCAAGGCTGCACTGTCTGAAGCAGCCATCTTGGCCATTTGCATAGCTGAGTCACCCTTGACAAGGAGTTTAATCTAAACCTCTGTGGCAGCAATCCACAAGGAGATCTAGATGGCAGGTGGATAGCAAATCCATCAGAGAAGACAGCAACTGGGGCAGAGATGCCATATCCCCCCCCCCCCACTTCAGCTGATTATACTGAAGGGACTTTCCATTCCCCACTTGTCCTGCCTCAATGAAAGCTTGGCCCTGACGTATGCTCTGCAGATGGTTGACACAGCCACAGCTGGACCCATTCCTTTCTAGTCAGAGCTGGATTGCACAAACTCCCTGCAGAGCAAGAAGGGGCTCTCCAACACTCACAGCTTCCCAGCCAAAAGGCCGAGGCCTTGGGCTGCGGCCAACCCTTTTCATTTTGTCTCTTGCTCCTTGTTATTTTTTTGTTAATCAAAACAGCTTCTCCAAATGTTTTCCTCCTCTTCTCTGCCCCGGAGGGGAAAGAGATTACTCTGGCTTGAATGAGTCAAGGACAGTTTCAGAGGCACTGGGCCCAAAGCCTCCACATGAGAGACACCTGCCACAAAGCTTGCTCTTAGCCCTCGAGAGGAGAGAGAGAGAGAGAAAGTGGGGCCAGGGAAGCCAGCCATGTTTCCGGGTTTAAAAATAGGTTTCTGTACTGCTAGAAGACCGAAGCAGGCCTTTGGCAAAACTGGTTATTAAAATAGATGCCTACACGGGGCACCTGGTTGCACTTGCTCTCGTAATTTTGAGAGGTCCTGGAAATGATCCTACTGTGGCAGGCTTTTGTGCTTCCCCAGGATAGCTCAGGACCTTTCTTCACGGTCAACTGGAAAGTTTTCTCTGTGACATTTTAGCATTTGTGCAATTCTCACTCAAGCCCATTCTCAGAGCTACGGGCAGAGTTGCTTGTTCGAGTTTCCTTTGCCCAAGTTGTACACTTTCTCCCTTCTGAGCTCTGTCCTGCCCTCTTGTCCAACAACACATCCCTGCTGTGCCCCACATCCTCCACCCCTCTCCCTCCATGCCAGTGGTACTCAACCTGGGGGTCGGGACCCCTTTGGGGGTCGAACGACCCTTTCACAGGGGTCGCCTAAGACTCTCTGCATCAGTGTTCTCCATCTGTAAAATGGATGAATGTTAGGGTTTGGGGGCAGTGGTGGGATCCAAAAATTTTAATAACCGGTTCCAATGGTGGTGGGATTCAAACAGTGGTGCCGCCGCACACACGCACCTCCAGTCCCTATTGGGCAGGGAGTTTGCTTTAGTAACCCCTTCTCGGCACTCAGAAAAAATTAGTAACCACTTCTAGAGAAGTGGTGAGAACTGGTTGGATCCCACCACAACATGAGGAACTGTATTAAAGGGTCACGGCATTAGGAAGGTTGAGAATCACTGCTCCATGCAGCTTTCATAAGCACACAGAGCTATTCTTACAACCCAGCAAACACAGTGGAGAGCCACAGCGGTGCCCAGACACACAAAAAGCAGCATGGCTTCTCAGCTGATTGGTGCCTTGTTGAGTGTCCTGTTTTTCCACAGTGAACAGATGTAAATGTTGTCACAGTAGCTGTTGCCATCAAAACCCACCTAGTTGGTGCTCCCAAGGTTGTTGTAACATAGGGGTCCCCAACTTGCTGGCCTGTAGAAAGTTTTGGTGTTCTGAGAATGAGTAGGAGGCAGGGGTGTAATGTGGGTGGGGCAAGGCAGGACTCTTGCCCTGGGTGCCAGTGGCCTGGGGGCATACTGGCCACCAGTGGCAAAGCTACAAGGGGGTGGGGTGTGTGCATTGCACCAGGCGCACACCGGGGGCATGCGAAAATCACCCTGCCCCCCTTTCCCCTCACCCTGCCTCGCCAGACCTGGCCCGTTTTCTGCCGGCAGAAAGCTGTTTTCTGCTGGCTGGAAAAAGTAAGGGGCTGGGTTGTGGGGGGAGGGGCCGCAGGGGGGCCAGAAAACACAGAGTGCACCCTGGGCACACTCCTGCCCAGCTACACTGCTGCTGGCCACCGCCCCCGTAGCCAAAGATTGCTACATCAAGCAATCTGAGCCTTTAACTTCATATCAGGCAAGTGGCCGGGAAGAGACTGGGGGGCACAGACAAGGCTAAGGAAGGGGTGTCCCTTCCCTAGTCTTGTACCTGCTCCCAGTCTCCTCCCAGGCCAGTCATTCTTCTGGCATGAAGTCAAACATAATTAAATTTAAAGGAAACACTAGTCAGTCTGATGCAGGGGAGGATGTTTCATGGGGTGGTGAATTTTGGGGAGTGGGGTGGAATTTTGATGCTTACCCTGGGTGCTACTTTCTTTAGCCCCGGCAGGGGGCACCTGTGGTAAAATGACCCTTAGGAACTCGTTTCTGCCGTGGAGAACGGGGGACTTACACTGCTGGTGTTGGCCTTAAGCTGCTACATCCGCAAAAGTACATGGTGGTGGCGAAGCAAGAAAATGCAGCTGTGTCGTCAACTGAAGCTGAATTGTATCCACTGCAAAAGTATGCCGACAGCTCAACCGGATGTTGCAACTAATGCAGGACTTTAGGACAGATGAACTCAAACTCATACAACTATTGGAAGACAACCAAGGATCCATACAACTCACATAGACCGAATTAAACTCACAGACATGAAGAATCAAGACACATGAAGACAGTCTTATTGAGTTGCACTCCTGTCGTACAGAAGATATGATGGCAGATGCATACAAAAAGCCACTTCCCACAGAAAAGTTTGACAGTCTACTTAAGAAGATGAATCTGATGGACTTTTCACACTAGACCTTGAGAAAGGGTGGCGGAAGAGGCAACGTCTGGTACACAAAAATGAGAAGAAAACCCAGCAGGGGGGTAGCAAGCCAGCAGTCAGATGGGGCAGCGAGGGTAAGACTGTCTCTCCTTTTAAGTATCATTCCTTTTCTGTCTCTAGGTTGCAACTCTTAAGGCAATATCTAAATTTTTCTTGGAAGTCACTCTCACTCAACTGATTATGTAGATAGGAAACGATCTTTGTCTCTACTCTTTACTATCAAGCATGATGGTTCCCTAAATGTTCATCTGCACTTTAATCATATTGTACATCTTTCCTGTTGTTAATAACTCTGCCAACGCTGACTGGTCCTCATGGGTAACTGATTGCACTCATTACATCAGCCATTGGAAATCAGGATCACAAGGAAATGATTTTTGCTGGCAGATATACCTCCACAGGCACATATAAATTGGACCTCCTGCACCCCCCCTGCCAGAGCTGCCAGCTAGAAGTACAGCCATCCACTCTGTATATTAAAGAATGGAAACAGATTAAAACATGCCTTTCTGTTTGTTCAGAACAAAAATGATCCCAAGGCTGTGATTTTGGAAGCTGCAGATCTTGTTTCAGACAGGAGTGCAAACAGCACACACGATCAGTTGTAGTCCATCCCTGTCACACAGCTATACCCTGTTCAGAATAAAGATGACAGGAGGTTTGTGAATTCATCTGCCATTTCCTGGATTGTCTTTGTTCTAGAATGCTGGGTAGGCAGTAGGGCCCAAGCGGATAGCCCAGGAAATGGCAGATGAATCCACAAATCTCCTGTCATCTTTATCCTGAACAGGGTATAACAACTATGAACTGAAATGGTATAAAAGTTATATTAAAGCACAGTTAGGACATCATTGACCCTGGCCCTTTAAAGACTTCATTCCTCCAAATGAAGGGTGCCAAAGTATTAAAATCCACCACTCCCGAACATCTTTTCCTTTTGATGTAAAGCGAAGAGGGCATTGGGTCTTTCAAACCCAAGGGATAAGCACATCTGTAAGAAAAGATATGTTCTCCTTAGTTTATGGATCCACAGTATTTTACCCTTCGCCCCCCCCAACTGGATTATAAATGAAATTTGTTTAATTGGGGAGGAGCCGTCATTCAGTGGCTGAACATCAGCTTTGAATGCAGAAGGTATCAGGTTCAGTCCAAAGCATCTCCAGCTAAAAGCAAGAGGTAGTGGGGTGGTGTGAAAGACCTCCGCAAGAGAACCCGGTGAACCACTGGCCAATTGGCCATGCTGGCAGGGGCTGATGGGATTTGTAGTCCATGAACATCTGGAGAGCCGCAGGTTGCAGACCCCTGGAATAGACATAACTGTCCTTGATAGGTAGACCAATGTTCTGATTCAATTCCACATGTTCTATTGGCTTTAAATCTCTCTCTGAGGGGAACTTGGTCTGTTGAAATGCTGTCCCACAGGATGTAAAGAGAGCTTTGCAGGCAGAGACTTGGCAAGCTTTCTTTACATCCTGTGGGACAGCATTCCCACCACCACCACTTTTCATTAAGGCTGAAATATCCATAGAAATAATGTATTTTGCACAACCTTTTTGGGAGGGAGGGCAATGCCACTTTCCACTTTATTACACACACACGTGAGCACACAGCACAATACACAGATACACACTCTGATGTTTTCCAACCTCCATTTGTGGCCTAGAGATCTCCCAGAATGACAACTGACTTTAGAGTTCAGTTGCCCTGCACAAAATAGCTGCTTTGGAGGGTAGGCTAGGCTTTAAAGCATTTACCCAGTGGCAGTGGCGTAGCGCCAAGGGGACGGGAGTGGGGTGACGCACAGGGCACACACCAGTGCAGGGGCGTGGTGAGGGCATGGTGGGGCATTCCGGGGTGGGCGGGAGCGTGGCAGGGCCCCAGGGGCCCTCCCTCTGGCCCTGCCCAGTAGAGGTACTATTACCCAAGGTGGAGACACAGAGTCTCTCAATATAGTGGGAAAATTAGTTTAGAACAGACTGCTTTTAAAAGGTTGCAAGAGGTTTGGGTAGGAGATCTTTAATGCCTGCTTATAGAAGAAAATCCACAGAGAGGAATGTGATACAAGTTTGACAGTCTTTATTGCAGGGAGTTGCTGTTACACAAGCATCTGATTCAATTCAGCAAACACACAACACAAAGTTCATAAGATATAGATAGGTTGGAAAAATAGATTTTGGAATAGAAATAGGATATGGGGCAGATGGGTGATACAACCCAATAGTGAATTGAAGAAGATCCAGGGTCCAGAGCCAAACGACCAAAATCTGGTTCCGGGGGTGGGGGCGTGCAATGGGTTGGGCCCAGCAACGGAGACGGAAAGATATCAATGGTTCTGGAACAAAGGTTTTGGGGAGGGGTAGGTTTTTATGTTAAAACTTCACCTTTGGGAGCGGCAGGACTACCTCTAGGGGCTGGCGGGTCGGCCTTTGGGAGGGTTCTGGGTGGATGTTGTTGAGAAAAGAATGGAGTTCTGTGAGGTGGTCACAAGACGTTAGTTACAAAAGGGACAATTTTTGGGTTAAGACAATCAGGAACGGAATGACATCAGCAATTGTGGCTGAAATGGGTATTGTATTCAGCTAGGATATTTTATCTTTTTGAAAACACTTATGTGGAGCTGCAAATATGCTGACATGGCAGGCAAGCTGAGAGCATGAGAACTGGAAAACCATACCTTAGGTAACACGGCCAGTGCAGAACCAATATCCCCTTACTAGTCTAGAACGTGGGCAGGGAGACCTGAGAAGCAACCCTCCCCCACTATGCCAGTGAGATATGGTAACAGTCCCTCCCTTCCAGTGTGCCTCCCTATACCCCCACCCCAAATCTCTAGGAATTTACCCACCTGGACTTGATAACCTTCTGTAAAATGGGAGCAATTTCACATGGCAGGTTTGGGGAGAGAACTCTGTTAAAACAACAACTTCCTTAGTAAAGAACAAAAGACCAGGAAGAAGAAAAAATGACTCATGTAGTTTAAATGTAAATTGCACCCTGCCATTACATAGGAGAGTGAGGTAGAAAAGATGCCCATTAGATTACCAGCCTGCAAGTGGATTTAATAATAAGGCTGGGTAATTGCAAGCAGTTGGGAGGAAGCGGTACGGAGTGACCTTTGCAGACTTCCCTCGAGTGAGCAATGTCCAAGAACAGACGGTGATTTATGATGCCAGGAGCTCTTTGCATCCAGAAAACTTCATTTCACAGGAGCCATGATTTGATTTAGAGTTCTGAGAACAGCGTGCAATTATCCCGAAGTTCAGAGCAAGCAAGCAAACAAACAGGCAGGCAGTAGTGAAATTACTGATGGGGGGTGGGGGTGGATGGAAGGAGCCCATCCCCAAGCAGATATATTGTGCGCAGGAAAACATCCACCCCCACAAACATACATGCTTTGAAGGATGGCGTAGAAATGTAGGGGAATGCTTTCTCTACGGTGGCTCGAACAACACGTCCCATTTTTCAAGGGAGGCTACCAAACAATTATTTATTATTTTATTTTCAAAATTTGCATCCTGCCTCTTTGCCCATACGAGCACCACCAAGGCAGCTAACAATTTAAAACATACGTTATAAAATCACTTTTCAAAACCATTAGATTCATCACCACCGCACTCCTAAAACACACATCATTAAAATGATTGAAAAACAAAGTTATAATGATGACCCTGATTGGGAGGAAAGACAACATAAAAATGTTTTGAATAATAAAAAGGAGCCCCGTGGTGCCTATGAGTACCACACTGGAGATTGTTGGCCTGATCTATCTCACAGGATGGCTGTAGAATGGAAGAAGATGGAATTATGTGCAGAGTTCTGTGGTGGAATAGTCAGATTAAAATGTCACAGATACTCCATATGTTGCCATGTTGGTGAATTTTCCACCTCTCCTCCATGCCCTTGGCTATTGGTACTAGGAGAAGGGAAACTTGGAATGTCTCATCCATTTAAACACTCCTACTCCATCTAAATGTTCCTCTCCCATAACTTGTGAGAACACTTACTGTTTTACATGACATCATTCCACTGTTTCTCTGTTACCACTCTCTCTCCTGGAATTACTGCTAGCCACAGCTAATAATGTAGAGAGAACAGATGTGGAGAGGACCGATGAGAAGCCCTGACTAGGAAAACCCCAAGCTAGCCTGATCTCATCAGGTCTCAGAAGCTAAGCCGAGTTAGCCCTGGTTAGTATTTGAATGGGTGACCTCCAAGAAATAGCTGTATTTGTGACACAGAGGCAGGCAATGGCAAGCCATCTCTGAGCTTCTCTTGCTGTGAAAACTCTATGAGGTGGCAATAAGTCAGCTAAAACTTGATGATCCCCCTCTCAAACAGATGGGAAACACAATTTGATGACATGATGAGCACTGGGGGAGAAGAGAGACCATTAGATTCAGGTCTCAGAAGCTGGATAATTCTGAGATACCATTGGTTACCACTGGATACCATTTTTGATTGCATCCCCCCACAGTGGGTGTAACGTGTAGTCTGGCCCCTTAAGGAAGAAAATGGGAGGAAATCCAGAGCCTTGGAATCCTATCCAACAAATCCTCTCCAATGAAAACGCTTCTTGGTGGGATGGCTGCTCTGAGCAGAGGAACCAGTGGCCTATATTGCATGTGTATACACAAAGACATACTTGCCAGTGCATTCTTTTGCCTGTCAACATCACAATGATATACTGCCTGCCAGTATAGGAAGGTCTGTTTCCAAACAGCATTTGTCCTATACATTAGACTATAAGAACAGCAGTTTTTTTCTACCCAAAAATATAGCCTGTTCTTTTCTTTTTTTGAAAGGGGTGAAAAAAGAATTGTGTGGGTGGAGGTACAAAGGATATTTGCAGCAACAGAGGCTGGATAATGCCCCTTGCATTGCTCATTGAGCAGCACACAGTGATAACGAGATGAGCACTTTAGAGTTACATAACTTTCCTTTGCCAGGCAGCTTTGCCTGCTGCCCTTGAGTCCTGTAACCAAGCGACATCAGTCAATATGCTGGATGCTACCTTTTGATTAGAGATGATGGTTGTAATCCCTGGACAACAGACCCCACGCAATAGCCCCACTGAAATTAAATGGGCTGTGGCATTGCATGCGATTTGTTTATTTCAATGTGGAAGGAGAGGGGCCTATATGCATTTATTTTCATTGGATGCTAACATTTCTCTCCCTTCTTCTTGCCTACCTGCAGGTTCTTTGGCAGCCTGTAGACAAATGAAACTATCAACAATAAAAATGCAAAAGCAAACAAAACAGTGGATTAATCAGACTGCCAGTGGCTCGGTTCAGGCAGAACACACAATCAAGTTGTTGTTTTTTTAAACTATGGCTAGTTTGTAAAACTGGGATTCAGCTCAGAGATAAATTACTCAGATCTTAGTTTGCTAGAAAATGCTGATCTTGGCACTTCTGCAGATGGATTTCTCCCTGGGTCAAAGCCCCTGATTTAAATTGGAGCATCCACATGAGTGTAAATCACTCAGGCTGAACACAATTTAGTGTTGCCCTTTAAGCCATATCAGAGAAAAAAGCCTCCTTTGATCTGGTCCAAAGGTGGAACTTCAGGGAGGCTGCTGATAGAATATCTACCTATATCCAGCCACAGTGGATAGGGGCAGAGCTAAACTCTGCCTTCAAAATGGTGAAGGTCATCATTATATTCCCTCTCTCTACCCTGTTTTTGGCCATTTGCTTTATTTTCATCTCAGGTGAGTCGTGCTGACCACTTGGGCTTGTGCGTGTCAGGTGGCACAATCTCTGTCACATGTGTGCAGACACAAGGGGGGAAAAGAAGATGAATAATAATCTTAAAACTATGCCTTCAGACCCTGGTTTGACAGAACCCGACTAACCATAGCTAACAAAACAATCTACATTAACCACAGTTAACTTAATTAGTCCATGTGTTTGTTATGTCTGAAATTATCTTAGATCTCTCTCTGTACAAGTCACTACCTTACATTCATTGGTGTCCCAACATGCCCAAGAAAGAGAATCCCAGGACCTAGGAGGTATGGCACTGGGGTCACCAGGACAATTTCCCCTCCTCAAGGACACATGAAGAGCATCCTTCAGCTGCCTTGCACCACTACAGAGAAAAGTAAAACACTGCACTTGAGGGATTATGTTGTGATAAGATGCAATCCTGCCCACTCTGCTTCTTGACACTGGCCTGCGTGCTGACCCTCCTCCCCATAGGGTGGAGGCCTTCATAAGAGGCCTGGGGGATGGAGGGAGCTGGTGAACCACATGCCCAGGCAGGGGCTGCTGGTGGCTCGCGCCCTCTGGCAGCAAGGGGAATTCATCCAGAGGCCAGTGCCCAGATCGCTCTCACTATCTTGCTGCTCTGGGTGTTGGTGTTTTCCCCATCCATCGGGCTGGAGGAAAGTTATTATTGGGGACAGCAGACGTGCTGCCCAGTGGTCACTGGGGAACAGCAGACGTGTTGCCCAGTGCCGGATTGGTCCCCTATGCTGTGCCTCTGCTTCCTTTTGCCAGCACACCATGGCTGTGGCCAAATTTTACCCACACAACTGTGTTTTCTGTGTCTCCTTCTGCATCCTTGGACCGCTTCTTCCCCTCCTCAGGCGGCAATGATTCAGATGTAATTAAAAATTGATTAGCATTTCTAAAGAAAATATAAAGATGTTATATAAATATATGCCATGTAAATTCAATACATAGAGCACACGCAGACCACCATCCAGAGGTCACCCATATGTAACCTGCCAATCACAATAAAGGGCATTTAGCGAGTGCACTAATAAAAGACACACCATCAGCCACCTGTCAAAAGGGATGTCTTCCTGAACCAGAAGCGTTCATCCTTCTCTAAATGACCCAGCAATGTGGATTGACAACAGCATGCAAATTGAGAGGAAGAAGTGATTGTGATTTGTATAGTCCCTTAGGCAATGTGTTATTTGGTTCCAATAATGTATATTTTATTGGAACCAAATAACACAATGCTTAATGAGGATATTCCCACATCCTCTTGCCCTTCTTCCATTGTTTGGAGTATGTAGCTGAATTAAAAGCCTTCCTCTGGCTGTATCAACAAACGCTCATTTTTCATCTCACATACCCTCCATCCTTAAATGCTTGCCGTCAATCTCTCTGGCTTTCCTTCAAAAGCCATTGTAAGTTTAATAGTGACAAATAGAGTTTTCAAAAATGGACTAACGATCCAATCCCTTGCACATTTACTCAGAAACAAAAATAACTGATTTATTTTTTGATTTAAAAGTCTTTCTGATAGGCACACTCTCCACTTCACAGCAAGGTGGCTTGCAACATATATATGCCAAGAAACCCCCGGTTTAAAAGGAACGTTAACATAGAACTTTGCTCAGAGAGCAATTCGAAAAAGAGTTATATACTTTTAAATCCACTATCTTCTAGGAACTTAGAATGGTATAACTCTGCTTAAGACCACGCTGTCAATTCCCTATTAAAACAGCTGATTGCCAAATAGCATTTTGGATCATAAACACAGAGTGAAGAATTAAGACACAAATAAAAGAACTAATAGTAAAAGAACAGAAAGGTACTGATGGTGACAGATCTCTCCCAAATTCCTCTTCCTGCCACAGTCCTTTTCTACCTTGGAAAAGATCAATCAAGTGCAACTTTGCCGATGGAAGACAAAGAGGGGACTGTTTCACTCATTTCCCCCTTCAGACCAGCATGCTTCTAGTCCACGTGGATCCTGCATCACACTCTGGCCCCTTCCGCACACGCAAAATAATGCATTTTCAAGCCACTTTCACAACTGTTTGCAAGTGGATTTTGCTATTCTGCACAGCTTCAAAGAGCACTGAAAGCAGTTTGAAAGTGCATTATTCTGCATGTGCGGAACGAGCCTCTGAGTCAACTGGGAGGAGGTGAATGTGGGAAAAGATCTGAGATCCTTGCAGTTCACAGGATCCAACCCAATATATGGAATGTGAACTCAAGATGTGGATTTTAATTCAATTTTTCTTGATGTATAACATTCAGCAATGATATCAATGTGGTGAACGATTTCCATGCATTTTTATTTTGAAAATGCAAAGGTTTTTTTTTCCAAATACCTCTTTTGCATGTACTGACTTATCTCAGTGAAATATCGCTAATACAGAGCTACAACAAGGCTAGTTTCCTTCGTACTCCTCTGTCTAGCTGTGCTCAGATCAAACTAAACAAAGCTAAAATTCATTCCATAATAAGCAATTTAAATGAAGCACAAAGTCTATAGTGAAAAATAATCTGAACATTCATTTGGCAGATCAGAAAGCACATTGCGTTCTGGCCACTAACAAGAAGTGAGCCGATTGTGTTTCATAAGAGAATAAGAATCCTTGCTGTATTTTCTCAGGTAAATGAAACCCTTCAACAAGCCTGGCTGCAGAAACCTTGAAGGCCCTGATAAAGACCCCACTCAAGTCTAACCTGTCCAGTGTAGGGGTGTAGGCAGTGGTGGGATTCAAAAATTTTAATAACAGGTTCCGATGGTGGTGGGATTCAAACAGTGGCGCCGCCGCGCACACACCTCCAGTCCCTATTGGGCAGGGAGGTTGCTTTAGTAACCCCTTCTCGGCACTCAGAAAAAATTAGTAACCACTTCTAGAGAAGTGGTGAGAACTGGTTGGATCCCACCTCTGGGTCTAGGGATGCAGAGAGCCCACAAGGTAGTGGTTTATATTGCCTAAGGTCAGCAGACAAACAACATTCTATCCACCTAACCTGTGACCTTCGTGTCAGTGGTTTTATAGAGTCAAAGAGAAAGCCTGTCTGTCTCAGAAAAAGATGTTGGTAGAGTTGTATATTTTTCTCCGCCACAGAACTTAACATGCTGGACCTTCTTTGTTGTAGAATGCTCTGCCTGGGTCCTAGTGCCTACCTAGCCCAAATGGTAGTTTTCCAACTGTAGACTTTATTCGGCAACCAAAGCATAACCAAGCATAGACGATTCTGCGGGACAAACCACAGGCTAGATCTTAAATCCCTGATGCCCTTGACCCCCCCACCAGGCCCAAGGCGTCACGGCTTCAGCATAGTACAAAGGGGAGGGCACAAAATACAGGAACCACTTCATACCTGGGAGGATGGTAGTACAGCCAGGTCTGCGGCCAACTGACCAGAGGGGAGAGGGGAGACGGGCTGGCGCCAGCATGATAACCAGCATTAATGGCTCGATTCTCCTTCCCCAATTGACAGAAGGGAGCCATCCTAACATTTTTCTCCGCCACAGAACTTAACATGCCAGACCTTCTTTGTTGTAAAATGCGCTGCCTGGGTCCTAGTGCCGACCTAGCCCTTCTTCCCTCAAATCCATTTGAAAGTTTGAAAGTAAAAATACATTTTGGCATTTTTCAGTGAACTATAAATGAAGTATCAAAGTACCATGTTCAATAATGCACAAAATAATGGTTTTGATAAAGGCAGCATGTAAAAATGAATGATACTTCTCATATTCTTTTGGGACCATATTCTAATGAGGAAACATACACTTTTCCCCCTCCACTGTACCTCAACTTACTGTACTTACATCTTTCTCTGAGACAGAGTATAATGAATTGGCATTCCTAGTTATTAATAGTTTCAGGTGAGTAGCCACGTTGGTCTAAAGTAGAAGAGAAAGATCGGATCCCAGTAGCACCTTTGAGAGCAGCATCCTATATAATAGCGATGGCGAACCTTTTTGAGACCAAGTGCCCAAATTGCAACCCAAAGCCCACTTATTTATCACGAAGTGCCAACACGGCAATTTAACCTGAATACTGAGGTTTTAGTTTAGAAAAAACAGTTTGCTCCGAGGCACCCGTTACTCAAGAGTAAGCTTGGTGGTAGTTGGAGGTTTTGCTTTGAAGCAACCATGCAACCCTTCCATCGGGTGAATCATGACCCTAGGAGGGTTTACTCTGAAGCAAGCCCCATTGCCAGCAACTGAGCTTACTCCCAGGTAAGGGATTGCGCTTTAGTTCTTTGCATGAAAATCAGTGGGGTTTAACAGCGCTTTACAGGGTTACCTACACTACTTCCCCAAAACTAGGTCTTAGGTTTAATGCTAATAATCGAGCCCAGCAGCCTAGATGTGGGAGGGGGGGCACTCTGTTTGCACGTGCCCACAGAGAGGGCTCTGAGTGCCACCTCTGGCACCCGTGCCATAGGTTCACCACCACTGCTTTATAACATAACAGACCAAGATCGGAAGTTCAAAAAAAAATGGAATGTCTTTTGTATATACACAGCAAGAGGTTCAAATGAGAATTAAAGATGTTAAATTAATAATCATTCATGTGTGTTGTAACAATAAATAAAGTCTAAACATTATTTCCATATGTCTAATGAAGGGAGTTTGACTTTTCAAAGCTTATAGCCTGAAAATCTTTTTGGCCTTTAAGGTGCTGCTGGATTCAATCTTCATCATTATTAAATACTACATATTAAACTACACGGTACACTTATTGTGTTGATACTTCATATACTTGAAAAGATGAAACTCATCTACACTACCATCACACCAGTGGTCTATCAAGGTCAGTACCAGAGGTGTACCGCCAATGGGGCGGGGTGGGGCATGACACTCCGGGCAGAGTGGAGTCATGGCCAGACTGCAGAGGGGGTGTGGCGGGGGCATTCCAGGGTGGGCAGTACTACAGCAAGGGCACAGCGCGCATGCATGCCCTGGGCAGAGTTTCCCCTCGCTCTGCCTCTGGTTAGTACTGTTTAGTTTGATGGGCAGCGGCTTCATAGGGTCTCCCGCTGAGGTCTTCCACCTCACCTGATTCTTTGAAATAGAAGTGCCAGGAATTGAGCCTGGGACCTTCTGCACGACAGGCAGATGCTATACTACTAAGCCACTGCACCTTTGCCTTATAAACATAGTTATCTACCAACAGCATTTGGGGAGTATGTCTGTCCTTCCTCTCTTTCTCCAAAATGCCACTGAACTGCATTCCTAGACAGATATGCTACTAAACATGTAGAATAAAGAACTTGTTGGCTTTCTCGTACGCACCAGAAAATGCACACTTTGCATCCCAGAAGGGGATAGCGTTTCCAGGTACAACTAAGCAATTTAGTGTTTCCCGTTCCTCTTCTGCACGTCATGTAGTAAAAACTGAATGAAATGCATAAGCAATGATGCCACAGGTTGAGAAAAGTGTGACCCATCCATAATCTGTAAGGCTTATTCTTGTTCCCTGTTAACAAGGAAGGAACATTGTATGTCCAAACCAAACACAAGAAGTCTAACTTCTGATTGCTGAAATTTGTGTTCAGTACAAAAGAGTTTTTGGAGACAGCTGAGCAATGTCTAGGTGATTTTTGTAGAAATAGAATGTGAACTGTATATATAATTTGTTATGCTATATCCACTGAGAACAAAACTATTTAATAATATGGGGGTGGGTGGGTGGGTTAGAAAGCAATGATTATATTCTGTTCACAAGAAGCCTTGTGATATCATACTTCAATAACGTTTGGCTTGTATGCTTACCAAATACTTAAAAAGGCTCCACTAGTTGGTATAAACTAGGGTTTTTCAACACTGCCTTGGCAAATTCCAGGATATTTGAGGGGGCAGTGCATGGGGAGGATTGAGTTTGGGAAAAATATATCACTTCTGGGTAATGTTCTAGACTGTTCCCCTAGTCTCTATGGTTTTTTCATAGAGACCAGAAGAAATTCCCACAGTGTCACTGTAGATGTTCCCCCCACACCTTGCTCCTCAGTTCCTTGGGGGAAGAAAATTGGGGCTGGAATTTCCCAGCCCTGGGTAGATGCATGGAAGACTTCCTAGGCCAAATGCCAATTACAAAGAGAGCTGGACAGATCTTTTGACCCTGACCAGTAGCATGTGTGAATTAGGACTATCAGGTCTCAGGATCTGATACAAAGATTCCGAGTTTTCTTTGTTGAGTCTCTAGGGTAGCAGTTAAATTGCAGCAAGAGGAATGAATGAACAAGGCAAATTCTTCTCTACCACACCCATCCCTTCAACCTCAGCTCCCCTTTTAAATGTCCTTCGTACCTCTCCTCACCCACCTCAGTGTATGTCTTCGATGCTTCTTCCATTCTGCACGTCGCAAGGAGAAAACAAGGATCCTGCACATGAAATCCAGAAGAAGGAATGCCTGGGCTTCATACCCCAATGATCAGGATCTCAAGGCCTAACCAGATGCTACATTATACAAGCATACAGTTATGGGTACCGTTATGTGTTCTTGTACCTGTTGCTGCCACTGAAGGTACCACTGAGAAAGTCCCACCTGCCATTGGCTCCAATGAATGTGCTGACTTCTCTTATAAACCGTCCCTTTATTTTGACAGCTTCCCTCCAAAGCTGATATATAGCATGGCAGAAACACGAGCCAAGGAGATGAATCGATGTATTTTTCTTGACGCAACAAAATGTCTTTAACCAGCCTAGAACAAACAGTGGACTGGATGGACCTTTAGTTGACCCAGCAGGGCTATTTTTACAATCTTAAAAGTCTTTACCAGCCCCAGGAAACTTCAGATACGGTGACTTAGTGATGATGAATACTTCCATTTGATTTTTGGAGGGCCATCAGTCTGACTGTTAATTGCCCAATGCAAAGTTTCTTTTCTCTCTTAGAGTCTTGAGAATTAATTAAAACAACAGCCCATAAGGATTAAAAAAAATAGGGACAGAGCAGACAATCCTAGGTGGAGGATAGGAATAGTGCTAAAATCCATGGGGGCCGGTTGGTGCAGATACATTTGTTTAATTGATGCTGCACTCTTGAGGCAGAGTTATGCTCCGAAAAATGACTCTGTAAATTAATAACATCATGATGTTCTATATTTATTCTCCTTCAATGACGTCCATGCCAAAATGTGCACCGCATGCAAGTCAGTACAAGATTTTGCCAACAGATGTGGCCTCAGCAGCACAATTTGCAATTGCTTTGAAAAGTTCAGCTCAAATCGAACTCTTCCACAGTAAAAAACCTGGAAGAGTGGCATCCTTCTAAGACCACTGATTTCAATGGACTTAGAATGGTGTAACCCTGCTTCGGATGGTACTGTCAACACACTAAAAACCACCAGGAAGGTCTAGAATCGAATCAGTATGAATGCTGATTCCTTGTTAAGTCGAATAGTTGGTATTAGATTTACTTGGATTATTTGCACTCCTCCCCTCCAGAATCTTTTGAAGATGGCTAACAAGAAGCACCAAAAATATCATGCAGACGACACTCAGATCTATCTTGTGCTGTTGGCTGGCAGATCTCAAGGATGCTGCAAAAATATTGAAACAATGCCGGGAGGCAATTTTGGAGAAGATGGGGGCTAAGAAACTGAAACTTAATCCTGAAAAGATGGGAGCACTACTGGTGAGTGGAAAAGCCAACCCAGGCTTTAAGGCAGGGGTCCCTCAGACTGTCCCTCAGACTGTTAGAGGGCTGGACTAAAAAAAACTATGAACAAATTCCTATGCACAAATGATTGTTAAATGTTTGATTTCACCTTTCAGCCTTTCTGTCATGGTCTATTTTTAGAACAGTGACCAAAGTATGTCAAGTACAGGGTGGGCTCCAAATATTGTTTGGGAGGCTGTGGAATACCTTCCCCTGTAAAAAAAAAAAAGCAGAACTTTCCCAATGAAGCATTCCATCTAACCCAGGATCAGGTATCTTCCTGGGTTCTTTCCTCCCTAGCAGCCAGCGAGCGATTCACCAGCCTGGCTGATGCCAATGGGAGTGAGGCGGAACAGAAAGCCTTAGAGCAACACATGGAGTAGCGGAGAGGGAAGGGCGGAGCAGGCGTTGCCACATGTAAGGTTTCCAACTCTGGGTCAGAAAATGCATGGAGATTTGGGGGTGCCATCATGTAACTGCAATCAATGGCCGTTGGGGCCGGTTCCTCCTCTCCCTCGAGCCCCCACTGCACATGAATGGAGCCATCGCTGCCATGCCTGGCGGGCCGGATAAATGCCTTCAGGGGACCACATTTGGCCCCCGGGCCGTAGTTTGGGGACCCCTGCTTTAAGGTATCACTCATTCAGGATGGGATGGCATTCCCCTTGAAGGGAACAGTCTGTACTTTGGGGGTGCTCTTGAATCCAGACCTACAGTTGCTTAAGCATGTAGAAGCAGTGGCCAGGAACACCTTTCACCACTTTGGATGGTGTGCCAGCTGTGGCCTTTCATGGGCAGAAAAGATCTGAGATTGGATGGGTGGCCACCCTAGAACAAGACGCCTCATTCATGACCAGAACTGTAGAATTTGTTTATTCTCCTCTGGCAGGGGCTGATGGGAATTGTAGTCCATGAACATCTGGAGAGCCGCAGGTTGCAGACCCCTGGTCTACAGTCACAGTTGAACTCACAAATCATGTTAAAGGTCAACTGTTGCTACTTCGCCCTAGACTTACTGTCTCCGGCCTTGCTGTTGGCAAACTTCTGCTGATTAGAAGATGAACCTTTCTTTTTTATATATATCATAACAAATTCTCCCTTTGGAGAGGGCACTTTCCCTGGCTGTCACTCTACTCCCCTGCCCCCACTCCCACCTTTGGATTGGGCTGGCTGTCTATAACACACCATTGAGCTGGCATTTTGTAGAAAACTAAAGTCTGTTGTGTGAAACAGGCTGATACATGACATGTTGCAGATAAGCAATGATAAATTACCTTGGGACCGGCAAAGGGGCCTCAGGCAGAACTATCTCGGATGGTTCATGAATCATGTTGTCATCTGTAAGCATTCATACACAGAGAAAGGCCAACACAAATAAGACACATGCGAGGCAGTTCAAGAAGAGCAAGAAACATGTCTGGGATTTACCCTTTCTTGTGTCCCTCCCTTCCCACTTCCCTACTTAAATGTCACAATCAATGTATCTGTCATTTTACAGCATAGGAAGGGGAAAGAAAGAGTCATGCACAGAATTTACAGAGGTCTCATAGTGATTAAAGAATGGAGGGGTTGGAAAAAGCAATAAGAAGTAAGCATGAGACAATACTCCTTTGGACTCGGTTGCAGCTGGGGTTAAGCTGGGATGACATTTAAGGGTGGTTTGCACTGAGGAAGGATACAGATGTTGGAAGAGGCAATATCTGGTGTACAAAGAAGAAAAGGAAATCCTGCTGGAGGCAGGAAGAGGGACTGTTAGAGAGGACAGTGAGATCAGCATCTTCTCTCCTGTTGAGTGTCATTCATGGTCTGTCTCCAGATTGCTACTCTTAGGGCAATACCCTCTTTCCTCTCAGAAGTTCTGCTCTGAATCTTGCCCTTGGGCAATATTGCTCGCTCCCCTCTTTTCAGGCCTGCGCCATACTTGGCCTGGCAGCTCACACGTCCACAGCTCTGATGCAGATGGCCCAGCTATTATCATCGCCCAAGGCCGTGGGGCCCCTTTCTGTTGCTTGCAAGTAACTAGCTCAATAGTGCTTAACTGTTTCTCCTTATCTGTCTTCCTGAGGGAGTAAACTGTCTGTCCCAAAAACAGTGTCTCTTTCCCACTGTCCTTTCACATACTGATACTTGGGGAATGCGAGGGTTGGGGGATTATGAGTCGAGTCAAACTGTAACCTACAGGTATATACCAGGGGCCAGAGAGCCAAACTCCAGTTTTGGCTATATGGCCATTGGGCTGACACAGTTCCAATAAAGCTCTTGAACTTTCCTTGAGTCTTGTTGTTGACTGGGGTAACAGACCCTTACACCTCTTTACTATTAAGTATGTTACTTTCTTAGTAGAAAGTAACATCTACTCTTTAATCAGGTTGTGTACCTTTGCTTTGTTAATTACTCTGCCAAGCTCCAAAGGACTCAGCACCACATATTTTTTATTTCTCTGATTGTGTCAGGATTCAGGAGGCATCTATAATTCCAGGGTCCAGGCAGAAGCAACAGCAAATTGCTGCTTGATAACCCCAATCTGCAATCTTGGTAGCTGGAACAAATATCACTGTGTTTCATGGGTGGGACAGCTCTGGACTTAGGTACAAATGAATGCACACCCATCCTTGCATCCATACAGGGCTGGATCTAGGGGGGTGAGTGGGGGCAAGTGATCCAGATAGCAGAGAGAGAGGAGGCAGCAGGAGGAAGTGGAGGAGGTTCAATTGCCCAGAAGAGATGGTTGTTCTGCAGTGTGTGTGCCCCATTCTCCTGATTAGGCTGCTGCTAGGAGGTGGGGGACTCTCAATTGCCCAGCAGAGATGGCTCATTCTACAGCACACACACCAATTTTCCCTCTGATTAGGCTAATGGGCAGGAGTGGAGCCTGGTTCCAGGTTCAGATGCAACAGGATTATATTTATCAGTTTCGCCAGCATGGCCAATTGGCCATGCTGGTAGGGGCTGATGGGAACTGTAGTCCATAACATCTGGAGTGCCAAAGGTTCACCACCATGGTGCTAGGAGATGGTGGAGGCTCAATTGCATGGAAGTTATGGCTTCTTCTGCAGCAAGCATGCCCCATTCTCTTAATTAGGCTGCTGCTAAGGGGGAGGGGGGCTCAATTGAATGGAAGAAATGGTTCATTCTGCAGTATGTGCATCTGTTCCCCACTTAGGCTGCTGCCAGGAGGTGGGGGGTGGGCAAGGAAAGAGAGACCCGAGGCAGGGTCATATTAACCCATGACCAATTCCCTAAGCTTTTAAGTACTTAAGCCACCATTTACACTTTCAGTATTCACCCGGACATAGATACCAAGTTGAAATAAAGTCTTCTGACCTCTTTTCTCACAGCACAATCATTCTTTCTTTTTCTTTTTTCTCTTTTGAAATCCTGACTTGTCTTTGTACATGTTGGCTGCCATTTGTTCTGTTAAAAAATTATCAATAATAACTCTTTTGGCTGGTCGCAACGACTTGTGGGAATGTTCAGGCACATATGATCGATGTCACAACTAGACTGTAATAAGGGAGGACATGGTATGACTTCACGACCCTGATGCTAGCGCGCTATTGGCTCGCTGTCTTCCCCTCCCCACAATTGACTCAAAACAAACCTCAGTTGCCTTTAACCATTGGAGATTTAGGGCGCTGGTGACAGTGGGTCAGCAAAAAAACCTGATGGGCTCCTAGTCCGTGTAGGACCTCTAGACTTCAGAGTAGACGGCCTTATAGATAATACAACCTTGAACCCAAGACCTCAGAAGAGAGTTGCAGACCTCGGTAAAATAGCAGCTGTTGCGAGTAGTCAGGTGAGACTATGGTGAGCAAAGAGAAGGGGGAGCTAAAGGTTCCTGAGAAGATGTTCAAAGTTCTATGCAGTGGAGACGTAGACCCCGAGATAACCTTCCTTGGCCTTATTAATCTCCCTCCTTCCCTTGGCTGAGGTACCATCTGCTCTTCTACTGGAAGGATCTTCCAATTCCTTGTCTTCCCACCCCCTCAAGGACCACATGTTGCCAGTGGCCATAGTGGCGTAACGCCAATGGGACCGGGTGGGGCACAACGCCCCGGGCGGAGCAGCAGAGGCCGTGGCTGGACCACGGAGGGGGCGTAGTGGGACATTCCAGGGACGTTCTGGGGTGGGGGAGGACTGTATTTTCCCACTAAGGCATAACTTGCTTTAATTTTAAAATTTTACTTTTAACTTTACAATTTCATTTTTTTTTTAGAAAATACTTCACACTGTGGACTCAATCCACATGGAAGTTCAGCAGGAAGCCCGTTAAAATTAATGGGAACTATACAAATGAAAACAGCTGAGTTTTTGTTCAGTCTATTGTTTCTATGTTCTTGCCACAAGGGAATTTCTAGTGGATCATGTACGAAGCATTGACAAAACTGCACGGAAGTCTTGCCTTGTGCACCTTAACAATTAATAGATCTGTCAGAGCTGACATCACTCACTTCATCAGTTACAAGAACTGGGTGACAGATGTGTTTACATATGGATAGAGAAAATATTTGTAAACCCTGGGAACAAAAACCAGTGAAATGCAAGAGATATAGGCTGTGATGTTTCTGTGCAGAGATAGAGTCAGAAAAGCACAGTGACCTTTCCTAGCAGCAGCAAGTGGTAGATCTACTGAGCAAACATAACATCTAGGTTTTAATAGAAATAAAAGTTTTCTCACATCCTTTTTGTTGCAACAATGCTGTAAAATAAATGACTTAAACTTTGAGAGGAAAATGTACATCGATTCCTAGTCGTGCAATGTCCATTCTGTTCACTCAAAGTCCATTCTCAGGTTTTAATCCCTTGATTAATTGAAAAAGGTTCTATCAGAATATGCCTGTGATAGGAGGCTGTTTTTGATACAATGCTGGCCAAACCACTGAAGCAGAGGTGTAGCAAGGAGGAAAAGTGCCAGGTGCAATGGTGCATCCTCTGCCCCCACCCTGGAACGCCCTCACCACACCCCCACAGGGGCGTGTGCCTGGTGCATCATGTGCCCCCCCGTCCCCTTGGAGCTACGCCTCTGCATTGAAGTGACTCTTTACAGAACTTAATAAGAAAAGTGCTGATGCACCAGCCATCAGTGGCATGATAGGTGACTGGCATCACCCTCCCACAGCCACACCACTTGATACCTGGGTCAACGTCTAGCTTGGACCCAGGCAGCAGTGGCATGGGTATTAGTCACCTACCCTCTGCTCATAGCTAATGTGTCACACCATCTTTAATAGCAAAGGAACAGCCCCAGCAGGGGAAACATGTTCCTTTCTTGGAGAGACAAAATACTATATTGTTCTTGCTTTTCATCTCTGCTGTAGCTTTAAGTCAGACATGAAAGCATTCTTGTTGTTATACTGTTCAGCTTCCAGTTTTCCTGGAGCTTGGAACCTGCACTCCTATTCCATAGAGTACTGGTTTATTTATTTATTTAGTTTAATTTATATCCCGCCCTTTCCCTGTAGGGCTCATGTAACCTTGGCGTAACCTTGCTACCAAGAGACATTAATGAAAACTAAAGAATCCCTATCTCTCATCCCCCTCATATGAAGAAGAACCTCTTAAACAAAACCCACGGAGGACCTGAATAAGAATGCAGCTGGCAACAAGACTGGCTGTTTTCTTTTTCAGTAGCTTCTTTTTTTATTGCAAATTGGCAGTAACCAGGAATATTAAATAAACAAGCAAGCTGGCATCATCCGAACCTCTCTCCATCTTATTCTTCTACTGGTCCATTCCGCCTCAGGACTCCCTTGCCAGTTCCAACTTCACTCCCTCTTCATGCTCGCTTAATTCAATGAAATGTCTGTCTGTCAAATCAGGCCAGCTTCTGTCTTACCAGAATCTTCTAAAAGGCCTAATTGGAAAAACAGCAAGCGGGAGGGGGCTACCTTTTCAAAACAGGCAGCATCGACATACAGTCAGGAATGGCTTAAACCCTCCCTGATCGGGATGACTTAAAAGACAGAGTGCATTTTATTTTGGCACATATGCTGCCAAGTAATATTCATCAGCTTTCTAATATGCAGCACAATTTGGATGAATTGGTGTGTGTGTGAGGGGGGTGGGGGCAGGACATGCATGCATGTCACTTCATTTGTTATTGCCTGATATTTGAAGCTGTATGCATAAGTGGACTTGCTTTGTGTTTGAGACTAATAGGACAGTGACATCTGCCGGGTTCAATTCACTGCAGTTAATTTAGATACACAAGCCTTATTAGAGATGCTGCAATAATGATAAGTAAAAAGGGCAGGTTAAAGGTTTTGGTGGGGTCCAGGAAGGGAGTACACAGGACCCCCTCCCACCCTCTTTTTCCCACCATGGCCCCCACTCATGTCTTCCTGACCACCGATTTGCTCATTTTCCAGTCTTGTCAATTTTGCACATCTTTCTTTAACTGTGCTGGACAGTGTGTACACAGTGGTGGGATCCAGAAATTTTAGTAACAGGTTCCCATGGTGGTGGGATTCAAACTGTGGCGTAGCGCCAATGGGGCTGGGCGGGGCCCGATAGGGGCGTGGCTGGGCATTCCGGGGGCGGGCATTTCTGGGCGGGGCTGTGGCAAGACGCAGCCACTGCGCTGGTCCTTGGGCGGGAAACGAATGCACGCAGGCCCAGGCTGCCACGCACGCCGGTGCACCTCCTGCTAGACTGCTTCAAGTTCTGCACGCTACTGCTGAGAGGAGGGGCATAACTAAGGCAAAAATCACGTGGCAAAATCACCAATTAGTAACCCCCTAAGAACATAAGAACATAAGAACAAGCCAGCTGGATCAGACCAGAATCCATCTAGTCCAGCTCTCTGCTACTCGCAGTGGCCCACCAGGAGCCTTTGGGAGTTCACATGTAGGATGTGAAAGCAATGGCCTTCTGCTGCTGCTGCTCCCGAGCACCTGGACTGTTAAGGCATTTGCAATCTCAGATCAAAGAGGATCAAGATTGGTAGCCATAAATTGACTTCTCCTCCATAAATCTGTCCAAGCCCCTTTTAAAGCTATCCAGGTTAGTGGCCATCACCACCTCCTGTGGCAGCATATTCCAAACACCAATCACACGTTGCGTGAAGAAGTGTTTCCTTTTATTAGTTCTAATTCTTCCCCCCAGCATTTTCAATGAATGCCCCCTGGTTCTAGTATTGTGAGAAAGAGAGAAAAATTTCTCTCTGTCAACATTTTCTACCCCATGCATAATTTTATAGACTTCAATCATATCCCCTCTCAGACGTCTCCTCTCCAAACTCCTCTCCCTCTCGGCACACACAAATAATTAGTAACCTACTCTCGGGAACCTGTGAGAACCTGCTGGATCCCACCTCTGTGTGTACAGCTACATCTATCCCTACCCAGTAAAGTATATTCTGAACAGGGTGTATATGATGGGTGTTGAGTGTAATGCAAACTGGTTTTTTTGGTGGGGGGGACTTCACACAGGTCCCATCCCCAAAATTAGTTTTCCCCATTTTATTTCCCTCAATGCAAGATTTTCGAAAATCGCTAAACCAGTGGTTTAGGAAGGTGTATGTATGAATGGACTCTACTGACTGCTGCACCTAATTTCAACTACACTGCTATGCAGTGGTGGGATTCAGCAGGTTTGCACCACTTTGGCAGAACCGATTGTTAAAATGGTGCTTGCAAACAACCAGTTGTTAAATTATTTGAATCCCACCACTGCTGCTATGGGACATTTACATATGCCAACCATGCTCAACAAGTGATTAATGCACATTTGTGAACATTAATCATTAAAAAAGGATGAAAAGCCTGAATTTTGAAGAGTGATCTGTCAAGGCTAAAGAGAAGGAGTCCAGGCTCTTGCTTTGGTGGGAAATCTACCCTCGCCAGCTCTCATCACCACTACTCACCTGAGTGTATGGGGGATTCTGGGGAAAATCAGGGGCAATCAGCATCATTAGTAATGTCACAACATCATTTCTGACATGACCCGGAAGTGACTTCACCACACAGGACCATGCTGTAGAATTCACCCTACATCTTCCAGGAGGCCGTTTCTGAGTGTGGAGGCCACCACCAAAAAGCCAGGACTAAAAGACTACAATAAAGGGGTAAAAAGGACTGCAAACAGGAGCTGGCCCGAAGAAGCTACCACCAAGATTTATACAGCAACTGTATCAGAGAGAAGTTTTCCTGTAAATCAGGAGAGCTGGAGCTTGTGCAATTAACATCAACTGAGAATTTCTGCGAAATGATAATGATTTCGCCACCAAAATATATTATTCTATCTGCTTGGTTTACTGCCAACACCCATGGTTATTTCCACTTTCCTGCCTCCCCCCCCAAACACCAAGTCATTTCACAGTGGACAGAGGATGCATTCTGGCCTCCAGCTCAGAATCTGAGCTGTCAGAAAATATTTAACTTGATAGAGGGCAGCTGCCCTGGTCCGGCTGTAAGATACACATGTAAAAGCATTCCTCTCAGAGTTTTACACTCTGCTGCCCAGCTCTTTTTCATACATGCCGAGTTCAGAGTTTGGCAAGGGCTGTGAGACTCTGCTCAGAGGCATTCTGTTTCCCCCGTTCCCCAGCAGACACACACACTTGCACAAATGTCAAAACTGGAGGTCAAGTTCTCACTTGCAAAACTCATCGGCTCACAAGACAGAACCACATCAGAGTTTGCTTGGCCACACACCACAATCCCTGCTTGTTCATGGCTCTGAGGCAACTTCTTCACGGATAGCGGAAGAGGAGGAAATCTATCAAGTCTTCCATGCATGAGCTTCCCCCATCTGACTTTTCTCAAGTCGGCTGCCTGCTGGCTTTCTCACACAGCTGGAAGGTGGCACCAGCTGAATCTCCCAGGGCTTGCTAGGTCTTTTGGCTGAAGGCTGGGTCTCTGTACTTTGGCCATAAAAGGCTAGATCACGGACAGCACAAGCACAGCAGAAACAGTAACGCCCCTGGCCCCATTCCCACTGCAATAATCTATGCCTCCTGGAAATTTTGCCCCATGGATCAGTAGACCTGCAGGAACATCATGGGGGTTGAAGTGAGCGGTTGTAGGGACAGGAAGAAATTCCATTGCTTTCATTTATTTATTTACTCACTCAATTCATATCCCACCTTTCACCCAGATCGGTACCTAAAGCAACTTACATCATTCTCCTCTCCTCCATTTTACCCAGACAATGACCCTATGAGATAGGTTGGGTTGAGAGAGAATGGGCCCAAGGTCAACCAGCGAGCTTCCATAGCATGAGTAGGGAGTTTAACCTGGATTTTCCCAGATCTTAGTCTGACACTTTAACTACTACCCGACATTGGCTTTTCATGTAATATGTAGTGATTAGAATATAAGCCAATTTTGCCAGGGTGATACCTGGTGATACTTGTGCCCAGTGGAGGGATTCAGCAGGTTTGAATCACTTCAGCAGAATCGGTTGTTAAAATGGTCCAGTTGTTAAATTATTTGAATCCCACCACTGCTTATGCCCTTCAGATGAGCTGCCAAATGAGGGCCTTTGGTGGCTATAGCTTCTCAGATTCCTTTCCATCTGACCTGCTCCCTCTCCATTGTTGTACAGTACACTGGGCATCCAGGCTGCTATGGAAGGCAGGAGAAAACAAAGGAATGCAGGGGGGATGAGAAAAAGCTGAAGTTCAAGGGATACATTTAAGTGGTAAAAATGCTTTGCAGTGTGTATTTGAGCTTGCAGAAAGCTGGGGTGGGAAAATGACTAACTGGGCCATCCTAAGTAGGTCTACTAAGAATCCTACTTAGATCTATTCTCTGCTTACACCCAAGAAGTGCTCTTAGGAGTGCTTTTAACAAAATGAGCTAGGCCATATAGCTGAATATCTTTCTCTCATGCAAAATCTGAGGCAGCACACAGCTTACGCTCTTGCTCACTTTAACGCTATGCCATCTGTCCTACTCTCTGGAAGATTCCAGATAGTACCATATGCAGAACAAGTCTGCCCTGGTGATTTAGCAACTATTGAAACAGTACAACATATTTTATTTTTCTGCTCATTCTATGCTGAGATTCGGGCAAAGTTCTTAACCCCTATTTTAGCCCCGAGAACCGACTCTTCTGTTGCAGCTTTGGCGTCCTTCTTATTAAATAGCCCTTCTGCGGATCTGTGTGAAAGGGTAGCCAGTTTCCTCCAGGGCGCTATAAACCTTTGCCTTGTTAGGAACAAGTGTCAATTTTGGTACCGTAAAATGATAACACATATATATTTTACAATGTAGTTTCTTCTATGTTTTGTATTGCTTTTCAATGTTAAACAACTGTGACTCCTTTTGCTGGACTGTACTTCTGATGCCAATTAAGGCTCATGTATGTATGTAAAAAATAAAATGAGCTATGAATGAGATTTTTTTGACTTGAACATTGTGTGGGCCTTAAGCTAACCTGCAAATGACACCTTTGACCTCCAGTCTGCAAGACAGGCTTATAAATATTCCTGTTTTGAAGGGTTATTATTAAGGATTACAAAATGACTGATTCATCTAAAAGCTACAGCACTTATTGGCTACATTTTGACCCCCCCTCCCCCCAAAAAAATAGAGAGGGAGAGAGAACCCAATATAGAATTTCAGAAGACAAAAACTCTCCAAACATAAATAGCACAAAAGGATTTTTGAAAAACAATTCTGAAATATTTCTGAAGTGCTTTGAACCATGTAGGAAAGTTCCATCATGAGCAGCCCCATCCAATTGGCTGGATGCCCAGCCATGACAAATTGCTGATCGCAAAGAGGCTTTCTGGTGGTGTGGGGAGGCTAAAAATGCAAACAAGACTCCTCGCCACGGGAAAGCCCCCCTTGGGCTTAATGGGCTTGCTCCACCGAAAAGGTGGTGAAAGTCCAAAGCCTAAGCCGCCAGTGCAACAGGGTCAATGGCCAGGAGGAAGTCAACTAGTGCTGGCTCCTCCCTCAGCCACATCTCCTATGCAGGTGCTGGGGGTGGGGGCATAGGACACTGGTGCAGCGTTTCAAACTGTGTCCCACCACCATGAATGGCTGCAGTGGCCACGCACAGGCAGATTTGCTCAGAGGTGGGATCCAGCAGGTTCTCACCAGTTCCCGAGAGTGGGTTAATTATTTGTGTGTGCTGAGAGGGGGTTACTAATTGGGTCTACTTTTCCATCTCCATGCCCTCGCTTCCCCGAGAGGCATACTGCCTTTGAAGGTGAAGGTTCCATATAGCAATTGCGACTAATAATGTAACTCCCTGAACTGGGTTAATCCCTTTCAGGTACTGCAATTCATTGATTCTCAGCCTTTCGTACCTTTTATCTCACCAGTCTCTATCTAAGAACCTGAGTGTTTCACCATTGCTGTGTTCAGATTTGTGAGTTGGGGCATTTTCTATAATGTGATGATGATTTAGAAATGACCTGGTGAACACATTAAGCTGCCTTACTTCCATTAAGGTCAGTCTATTCAGACTGCCAGCAATTCTCCAGGGTCTCAGACAGAGGTCTTTCATGCCACCTGATTCTTTTAAGTGGAGGTGCTAAAAATTGAACCTGGGACCTTTTGCATACCAAGCAGAAGCTCTGCCACTGAGCCACAGTCCTTCCTCCAGAACAACATGCCAAAACTAATAAGGTATACACTAGTAAACCAAATGATGGCTCAACTGTCTGTCTTGCTATCCTCTCATATTTCCCATTCTCATTCATTTTGGAAAGCAGCACATGAACACCATGCATTTATCTGCTAGTCTTCTTATTAAAGGCAGGCTTTTATTAAAAACACAAAACTCTTCAAGGTAGGGTGGGTTCTTGGTGACTTGTGAAGTGGACTGACGGGGGTGGGTGGGTTCCTAAGTCAATCAGACATGTGTACAGTCAGCTTCTGCTTCAAATATGCAGGACTGCCCCCCCCCCAATCCAGCTCAGTCCTGCACAGGAATATCTGATCATACAAAGGACAGTTCCAGAGCAACAACTCTGCTCTAAAAATGTTAGTTCTCTTTTCCTCGTTAACAGGCTAGTGTTGCTATTAACCTAATGCCCAGCCTGAAGACCTCAAGGAAAGCATTCCACCCCCCCTTTCCCTTTGGCTCTGGTCCAGTCTATGAATCCAGTTGACAAGGGCATACAAAGGCAATTTCTTTCCAATAGCTTTTAAAATGATGCCCATGAATTGCTAGGGTTTTATCGGAGGAAAAAGGGCTTTAATACCATTCTGATCATTTTGGATGCTAAACTTGATGTTGACATCTTGGCTGATCTATTATAATTCTCCCTTCACGATGCTCAGCAGCTTTCTGTCTGCTCTTTCAATTACAAAGAAGCCATCAGACAGTTTTTGAAGATGTGGCAGCGTCCAAATTTCTCCTTTCCAGAAAAAAATGGTCTACTGGATAACCCATGAATTAATTTGAGACGTATCAATGATTTCAACATCTCTTGTATAGGAAATGCTTCTGCACAAGAATAAAGAATGAAATATATGTAAATGTTTGGCCAATTATTTATAGGAAGACAATTCTGAAAGGGTAAGCTGATAATCCTTCAGTAAGCAGTTCTACTGTTGGATTGGATATCCATTTCTACAGTTTTTTGATGATGAAGAAGAGTTTGGATTTATATCCTCCCTTTCCTGCAAAGAGACTCAAAGGGGCTTACAATCTCCTTTCCCTTCCTCCCTCACAACAAACACCCTGTGAGGTAGGTGGGGCTGAGAGAGCTTGGAAGAACTGTGACTAGCCCAAGGTCACCCAGCTGGCATAAGGTTCACCCAGCTGGCATAAGCCTCCACAGCTCAAGTGGCAGACCAGGGAATCAAACCCAGTTCTCCAGGTTAGAGTGCACCTGCTCTTAACTACTACACCATGCTGGCATATAAAGCTGCCTTACACTCTGGTAGTATAATACCAGTCAACTAATGTTTATGTGTGTTAAGTTGCTTCTAACTTATGGCGAATTAAAGGTGAATTAATGACCTCCCAAATGGTCCCACTGTTAATAGCCATGCTTACAAAGTAAGTCCCATAGCCTTCTTTATAGAGTCAATCCGTCTCATGAAGGGACTATCACTTTTCCTACTGATTTCAACAGTCAAACAATTCAGCAACAAAATAAGATTAACTCTATTGGGAAATGCCCATTTCCACTCCTGTGCCCACCTTGAGATTCTGCAAGATGGCAGGTAAACATCCCAGTAAAGTAATACACAAGAGTATTTTGTTTTAGCCCTGAGGCTGTATAATACACTCAGATCAGTAATATAGGAATGAGTATTGAAAACAGTAGTTGCGGTGACAATTTCTCCACTATAAGATTTCAATTCCAGGAGTTGCTAAGTTATTAATTTTCACTGGAATTGGGGGAGGGGGGAGCAATAGGAGAAAACGGAATCAGACTGTGCTAAATCTTGTGTGCATGTGGTATTCAACTCCCATATGTTATACAAGCACTAGTCATCTGTAACTTCAAAAAGATCTCAGAGAAAAAAACAAACATTACCATCACTTTCATTCTAACATTTCTAACACTTTCATTCTAACATATAACCTCAGTGGAAAAACAATTTAACCAAGGTCATACCTCAGGTGCTGTTGTAAAAAGTGTGTGCCCCGCCACTTAAATTCAGGGGGGGGGGGGGGGGCTTGCATTGTATTTTCCACTAAGCTGCTCCATCTCTGATTTCTTTTTGTACTTCTGCCAGAGGCCTTTTTGCAACATGTTCCGGTGACAGGCACAAACTGTTTCAAAGGGACCCTGTGGACAGAATCTCTGAGGAGAGGCATTACCACAGTCACAGATGTGTGGCCTGAGGGAAAATCAGCAGGAAACAACCCACTGTTTAAATGCGGTCAGGACCTGTGCTTCGGGTGTGTCGATTTGGTAGGTTCTTAGTGACACTACAATTCTTTTTAACACATCTGGTGTTCTAGGCCCCTTTTTTTTTTTTGCAGGAGTACAGCATGTTGAGTTTAGAAAAAGAGATTTGCCCTAAGGATGGAACCGGCGGCTTATCGTTGCTAGACAGAAAACTAGCGGAGGGAGCGTTCAGAATAATGTTTTCCTTCACTGGATGGCAATTTTGTAAGCTGGTAGAGTTCAGCAGTTTAGGAGAATGAATGACAAGTCAGGAAGCCTGAGGTGAAAATTTCACCTGAGCCATTAACTACCTGGGTGACTTTAGACCGCACATTTCAACAAATGAACTTGAAAGGGAATCTCCAAGATAAAATGGCTGAACTAGGGTTCGTTATAGATGAGGCCTGGAGATGTTCTGGAATTACTGATCTCTCAATTACAGAGATCAGATCTCCAGGAGAAGACGGCTGCTTCAGAGGGTGCAGTGTATGGGATTACACCCTGCTGAGCACCTTTCCCTCCCCAGGCTTCATGCCTGAACCTCCACGAATTTCCCAGCTTGAAGTTGGCAACCCTTATTAATGAAGAAGAAGAAGAAGGAGGAGGAGGAGGAGGAGGAGGAGGAGGAGGAGAAGAAGAAGAAGAAGAAGAAGAAGAAGAAGAAGAAGAAGAAGAAGAAGAAGAAGAAGAAGAAGAAGAAGAAGAAGAAGAAGAAGAAGAAGAAGAAGAAGAAGAAGAAGAAGAATTCGGATTTACACCCAACCTTTCTCTCCTGTAAGGAGACTCAAGGTGGTTACAAGCTCCTTTCCCTTCATCTCCCCACAACAGACACCTTGTTAGGTAGGTGGGGCTGAGAGAGTTCCGAAGAACTGTGACTAGCCCCAGGTCACCCAGCAGGAATGTAGGAGTGCGGAAACACATCTGGTTCACCAGATAAGCCTTTGCCACTCAGATGGAGGAGTGGGGAATCAAACCTCCAGATTAGAATCCACCTGCTCTTAACCACTACACCACGCTGGCTCTCAAAACGTGCAATTTCTCACTCTTTACTGGTAAAAGAGATTGAAGGTAGCTGCGCTGGTCCAAAGCAAAACCCCAAAGCAAAAGCACATAATACCTTTTCTGAGGATCAGTCAAAATGACCCAAAAATGTGTATAGCTTGTTACTTGTTTAGAACTTTTCATCAGTCTGGATGTGCGTGTTTTTAACTAAGTAGTGGGGCGGGAGGGGGGGGGGCTGGCGTTAATGTGCATCCTAGGGAAGAAGAAGGGAAAAATGGAGACACGTAATTGAAAAATAGAAAAAAGCAGCAGTTGATTAAATCTCTCTGTAGCACTAGACAGGACATTCAGACTCCTAAGAAGGCTGAGAACAGTGGACAAACATGATAGTCATTGTATTAAAAACCCAGATATTAATCTTAATTTGTGCACAAGTCAGAGGAAGCCAAACTGGGTATTATTGCTGAATGTAAACACAAAAGCACAGCCTCTTCCAAGGTTAGTTGTCATCCCCTTGACAAATTCCACTGTTTATCAGCTGATTTCAGGTATTTTCAAAGTAGAAATGGGCATACATGCCCATCATTTCAGACAGGAGGTTGTCAAAGCCTTAGGAACATGACCTGTGAGCCAAACTAAACTAACATGACACATACTCCCCGGGCCCACAAAAATGCAGAGGTGGAGATACCAAGGCACCAGGGAGGGTGCGCATTGCACCAGGCGCACGCCGCCCCGCCCCCTCGCAAAAAATTCAGGTTTGTTTGTGTTTTTTAATTTTTATGTTTTTTAGTTTTTGGCCTGCAGGGGGCGCAGTTTTTTTGCTAGCAGTGCCAAAATTTCAGAGAGTTTTCGGGAGACTCTCCTGATGATACCACCCAAGTTAGGTGAGGTTTTGTTCAGGGGTTCCAAAGTTATGGACTCCCAAAAGGGGTGCCCCATCCCCCATTGTTTCCAATGGGAGCTAATAGAAGATGGGGCAACACCTTTGAGGGTCTATATCTTTGGAACCCCTGTACCAAACTTCACCAAACCTGGGTGGTATCATCAGGAGAGTCTCCTAAAGATACCCTGAAACTTTGGTGCTGCTAGCTTAACAATTGCGCCCCTGACAGCAGGCACCCACAGGGGTGCCCCCAGTGCGTCGTGCCCCCCCTCCCGGAGCTACGCCTCTGAGGGAATGCCTTTTGAGAAAATAAACATTGACAATCGCCTGTTGCAACTCTGCTCCATCAACTACAACTATACCCATATTGAAATTAAGCATCCTGAAACAATAGTTCTCATTAGAAAAATGAAAGTGATTCGTGCCCCAAAACTTGTGATAACTTTTACAGATATCTACAAATCAATAATAGGTCGTTTTGATCTTGGTTGCATGGGTGGGAAGCAAGGACTTAACCAGCAACTCTCTGAGGACAGCTCAAGACTGCAATCCTGTGGACACCTTCCTTGAAGTAAGTGCCATTGATTAACATGGGGCTTATGTCTGAACAGACCTGCTGAGGATTGCTTCCTGTGTCTCCTTTCATCTTTCGCAGGGGACAAGAAACAAGGTGAATTTTTCCAAATGTTACAAAGTACCACATCCCTCTCCATTAAATTAATGCAACCCTCTCTGGATAGATTGACAGCCCCCCACAACCACGAAGCAGAATATCTTGCTATGAAATGTGCTGGGTTTGAAAAAGAGAAACTTCCTTGGGTTTCTAATTGAACTCATACCTCATTTAGCAGAAAGAGCTGCCAGATGGGATTCAGACATTCCGTCATAGTGCCTGACAGATCGTTTAATCACTCATCCTGCTTAACAGAATCCCAATCTGTGCTGCTCTCTCCTTCATAGCTACTTCCCTTCTCTTAAGCATTTGCAGAAAATACACCCACTAATCCAGTGTTTCCCAACATTTTCGACATCACGGTACCCTTGACCTCACTCTTCATATCTCACAGTACCCCTGCCACCCCCCACCTTCCCCTCTCAGGGTGAAGGGAAGCACTGGGGGGAGGGGTGCGGGAATTGGCTGCTGACCTTGTGGCAGGCCCTGCCTCCTGGGCCAGCTCCATATCCTTGCTGGCGCCAGCGGGAGACCCCACAAAAGTGAGGGGGGCCGGTAATGTTGCCGCAGTACCCCTGGGACATGCTCACAGCACCCCAGGGTACCATGGAACCCTGGCTGGGAATCGCTGCTAATCCCTGTTTTGAAGGGCCAAATCACACTGTCATGCAATAGTGTATGAGCACATAACCACATGAAGCGGCCTTATACCAAGAAGATCATTGTCTGTTAGGGTCAGCATTACCTGCTAGGGCTGCCAACCTCCTGGCAGTGAATGGAGATCTCCTAGGATCAGGGGCGGAAAGAGGGGAAACTGCGCCCAGGGGACGCATGTGCCCCACACCCTGCCACGCTTCTGTCCACTCCCGCCCCACCCCAGAACACCCCTGCCATGCCCCTGCAGGGGCGCGTGCCCAGTGTGTCGCACCCCCTGCTCCCTAGGCACTACGCCACTACCTGGGATTACAACTGATCTCCAAGCAACAAAAATCAGGTCATCAGGAGAGAATAGCCACTTTGGAAGGTGGCCCCTTTGGCATTATACCTTACTGAAGCCCCTCTCTTCCACAAAGCCCACCTTCCTAAGCCTCCATGTCCGAAATCTCTAAGTATTTCCCAGCCAAAATCAGGCCACCCTGTTGGCAGTGGTTCTTCAGGAGCAGCAGTGGTGTAGTGGTTAAGAGCAGGCGCACTCTAATCTGGAGAAACGGGTTTGATTCCCCACTCTGCCACTTGAGCTGTGGAGGCTTATCTGGGGAACTAGATTGGCCTGTGCACTCCAACACACGGCAGCTGGGTGACCTTGGGCTAATCACAGCTTTTCGGAGCTCTCCCAGCCCCACCCACCTCACAGGGTGTTTGTTGTGGCGAGGTGAAGGCTTCTTCATAGCCTTCAGCAGAAGTCCTCCACATCATGTACTACCTGATTCTGATCACTCTGCCACCAAGATTCCTTTCCTCTTCTTTCTCTCTTTAAAAACCTAGCATCAACAATATTAAGTGGACGAGTTTCTGTTTTGTCTCTTCTCAGCTCCTGACAATGAGCAACACTTGTGCATGTTATTGTTAATGTGAACCACATACACTCTGATTCAGAAGCGTATCTAGGGTGGGGCAAGTAGGGCCACATGCCCTGGGCACTCTTTGAAGAGGGCTACCAGATGGTGCTATGGCTTGGGAAGAGGAGACAAAGATTGTCCTAGCAGCAGGGCCAGCCACAGGTTGTAGAGAGGGACCAGGTGGGTAGCAAGGAAGCCTTGCAGAAAGGGCCTACTCCCATGGGGCCGAGTCAAAGAACCAAGGAAGGGGTGAGGCTTGGGTCACATTACTGGGCCAACGGAAGGTTTCAGCTCTTGGACTCTGCCTCACCCTCTTCCTTTCTCTCAATCTCACCTTGGGTCTTTCCTCCCCCTTTTATGTCAGAATCAGAATCTTTATTACAGTCATAGACCAGTAAAAACCAGCATAAGTAGAAACCAGCATAAGGTATGTGCAAGGGGACAATGAAATTAAAATATGAACTACAGTATAATCTAAGCCCACTTTATGGTATGAACCATCTTACTGTGCATTTCAAGTGCTGCTGCACAGAACCTAGCAACACTGTATGTTGTATCAGAATTGATATTGGTCTCTGGTTCCCACCCTTAAACTCTCACCTCTGACCCTCAATGACTTCTTGTTCTGAAGGGCTCCCTTGTTCTTTCCTGATCCCTCAAAGGTCTGCCCCTCTTGCTTCACTCTGTGTCTCTCACGGTTCCTTGGCCAGCTTCCAGACCAGGCTACACCTTATGTGCTGCCCTGCCTGGCTGTCTATTGACCTTCTAATTGCATCCCTGGGCAGCTGAGGTCAACAGGTCTTCCAGACACAGTTCCCCTAGTTGGCCTGTTGGATGGGCTTGTTGGGCACTCACTCCTCTGTAGAGTGAATGCAGGTCAGTGGCTGGGGGCAGGGGAGATGGTCTGGGGAGGCCAGGAGATCTGATGCTAGAGGGTGAGGCCAGAACTTGGCTTAAGGGTCCAGATGGCACTCCGGATATCCCACCACTTGGCCTCTGACTCCCCAGCCAGATTTTCTGGAAAGAGAAAAAGAGTTTCTTAGTATACACACCCTGCAAGTCAGGCAGGATTTGCAATCTAGTACATGCTTGCTCAAGACTCACAGTGAAATCAGTGGGACCTACCAATGCATAAATCAGCAATGGTGATAGGCTGCACAAGCCCATTTAGAACTTGGGAATCTCCTGGAATTGCAGGTCGTCTCCATATAACAGATGCTTTGAAGGGTGGACTCTATGGCATCGTACTCCACTGAGGTCCATGTCCTCTGCATGCTCCACCTGCAAGTCTCCAGGAATTTCCCAAGCTGGATCTGCAACCCTACCCCCTCATCTCCCACCAGTGGCCAGAAGGGACCTAGCAACCCTAGATGTGGATAAACACAGAAGACACATTCTTCCTTGGAGAAACAAAAGAATGAAAGTGGATAGACAGGTAGAAATTGGATTTACTTAAGATCAGTTGACTTAGGTTTGTAAAGCACCACCTGTCTTTGCCATTGGGATGAACGTTGCCAGATTCTAATGTGGAATACAGCACAATATTCCAAAGCCTTTATAATTCCACTTTCAACTGCTGGAGGAGCAGGAATGCCTTACTGGTGCTCAGGAGAGACTTTGGGTTCACAAGAAAATCTAATTAGTCGGGTTCATAGCAAATTTATCCATGTAGTTTAGTGTCCCAGATAACCACATATCTGATAAAGTGTTTTAAGGAGGGCTGTAATGTAGGCAAGGACCGAGTGTGGCTAAATTAAAGCACAGCAACCAGGACAGTTCTTTGTTGAAGATCACAAACTGGGAACTAGGTTGATGCCAAAGCCCCGAAGTTTACCAGCCTTTAATCAGGTTGAAGAAGGCAAAAACAGAAGACCCGGTAATGTATTGATTGGAGGGGGAAGATTAGAAGTCCTCCACAGGGTTGCCAGATTCCCTGGCAACTGGTGAGGCATGATTGCCAGCTGCATGTTGGGAAATTCCTGGAAATTTTGGAAGGCAACCTAGAGAAGACAAGGTCCTCTGCAGGGTACAACAGAGGGGTAGCTCCAAGGGGATGGGGGGCGATGCACCAGGCACCTCCCTGTGGGGGTGTGGCAAGGGCGTTCTGGGGGTGTTCTGGGGCGTTCCAGGATGGGGGGCGTTCCGGGGCGGGACGGGGTGGAAGACGCACCGGTGCACCGGGCACTTTCCCCCCTTGCTATGCCTCTGGGGTACAATGCCATAGAGTCCACCATGTTCTCCATGAGAACTGACCTCTGTTGTCTGAAAATGCACTGTAATTCCAGGACATTCGCAGGCCCTATCCCTATGTAACTGATAATGTACTTTCTTGTTTCAGGTTAACCAGACAGCCTCAGGATCTGATCATCAAAGAGTACGTTTGAATCCTGAGCTCACTAATGCATCACTTCTGAACCGGTGGGACTCCACTTCACCGAACCTGTTCAATATTTGATGCTTTCTTCCTAACTAGAGAAGCGCAGATGGTTTTATTTGGAGGTGGGGGAGAGAACATACAGGTAGAGGGCAAGGAGCTGATTTTTAAAAGGAAAAGGAGAGAGGAGGAAAAGGAGAAGAGAGCCAAGGAAGAGAAAGGCATGAATTAGTGATGGGCCATCCAGAGAGAAGGTTCTGGCTAGGCGGGGAGGGGAAAGCCAGGAGAAGCTGCCAGCCATGCATGAGAATGTGATGTGACAGATACAAATGTGTACTACACTCTCCGGACATGTGGGGGAATTAGAAGAGCATGGATTCTTGCAGGAGGTGTTGGCTCTTACATGGGGAGGGTGAACTGCAGTCAGCAAATGCCCCCCTTTGGAGCAACTAAGGGGAGTGCTATATAAATAGTGGGCAACTAATATTATTTGTTTACAAAATACTTCTGATGGGCCTCTTGAAGAAGGCTGGCTGGTAGCACCGATTTCAGATGATATGCAGGGGAACCATTGAGATTGGCAGATTTGGAATGACTGGAAGAAAAAGGATGCTGAGCAGATACAGTGTCTGAAAAGTAAGTTTTTAAATTTAAAACCAAGTGAGAAAACAGAAATTTTGTACCCTTTAGTAGTGCCCTCTGGGCAGATAGGTCTCCACCCTTTAACTCAGTGGTGGCAAACCTATGGCACGGGTGCCAGAGGTGGCACTCAGAGCCCTCTGTGTGGGCACGCGCAAACAGAGCCCCCCCCCCCCCACATCTAGGCTGGCCTGGGCTGCTGGGCTCGATTATTAGCATTAAATGTAAGTCCTAGTTTTGGGGAGGCAGTGTAGGTAACCCTGTTAAGCGCTGTTAAACCCCACTGATTTTCATGCGAAGAACTGGAGTGCAATCCTTTACCTGGGAGTAAGCTCGGTTGCTGGCAATGGGGCTTGCTTCTGAGTAAACCCTCCTAGGGTCATGATTCACCCATTGGAAGAGTTGCACAGTTGCTTCAAAACAAAGCCACCAACTACCACCAAGCTTACTCCCGAGTAACACACACCTCGGAGCCAACCGTTTTTTTCTAAACTAAAACCTCAGTATTCAGGTTAAATTGCCTTGTTGGCACTTTACGATAAATAAGTGGGTTTTGGGTTGCAATTTGGGCACTCGGTCTCGAAAAGGTTCGCCATCACTGCTTTAACTGGTCTATATCCTTTCACCCAGTGGTTCTCAACCTTCCTAATGCCACAACCCTTTAATACAGTTCCTCACATTGTGGTGACCCCCAACCATAAAATTGGTATATATAAAATATAAAAAGACTGTTTTCTGATGGTCTTAGGCGACCCCTGTGAAAGGGTCGTTCGACACACAAAGGGGTCGCGACCCCCAGGTTGAGAACCACTGTTTAACCCAATGATGCTGTCCGTGGATGGGTAATCCTTGGGCAGGTTCCACCCCTGAATGGGCTGTGCCCCTCCCCAGATTTGTGCCTCCTTACAGGAGGCAACCACTGGTCTCCCATCTAATGTAGCTTGGTACTAAGCTACAGCTACGACCTGAGCCTACAAGACTGACATTCTGATATCTTCCTTTGCATCATAAACCAATTACAGCTGTTCTTTCCAGAAGGTTTCCGTAAGAGACTGAGTTTAAAAGCTGATATCCTGGAAGAACTGAATTTCCCAGAAAACAGCAAATAAACTATTACACACGGCAATAAAACCAGGGGGTCTTGATAAACCCATGCAGATCCCAATATGAAACAACATGAAATTAGTTCTTCCATGCTACACAGGCAAAGCCTGCATCAGCTTCCCAGCTTCTTCCTTTACCTGTGTCCACAATTGTGCTGTTTCCAAGTGTTGGAAGAGAAGGACTTTATCCTGTTACGCTGTTTCCTGCCTCATCCTACAGAGGGTTTTTTTACTATAGATAGCCAGTGGCTAGATAGGGACCTAGGAATTGACACCTCTACTCTATCATGCTGGTGCTATCCCTTTGATATTAGACTGATACTCTTAGGGACTTCCTTCCTTCCGGCTCCTTCCTCGACCCCTCTCTATTACTTTTTTTCCTAGTATGCCTAGAAGAAGGATGGACTCCGTACATCCATCCCCATCCAGCTAGATTAGGATAGCATAGTGAACCTATCTACCTACCTTTCTATCCAGAATGGAGTTCACTAATAAATACTCTTTTTATCAGATTAGAAACTACAACTGACTCCGACTTTCTTTTGTGTAAGCTTGCCACACATTGGGATCCATCACACAAATGCACATGAGGTAAGGCTTCTGCTGTGCTGTTTAAGCCAACCGTGCACTCTGCTAACCACGAATAAGGATAATCTCCAACTACCCGGAGCACTTATCCCAACACCAAGAGCAATGCAGAGCTGAGGCCTAGGACAGCAAGCGGGCAGAACATACAGCACGCATAAAAACAGCTTTCAATTAACTGGTGCAAATTAGACGTTCTCTGAAAATTCTGGAGCATATAAAAATGAAGACACCCTCCCGCACCCATTCGGTAGAAATCAGTACAATACTCCATTTTACAGGGCTTTTGATTTAGTACTAAAGTGGCTGTGGATGGCAAAGAATGGCCCAGGTGGGCAGGAAGCATTCATAGGCTGTTAAGAACATAAGAACATAAGAACAAGCCAGCTGGATCAGACCAGAGTCCATCTAGTCCAGCTTTCTGTTACTCGCAGTGGCCCACCAGGTGCCTTTGGGAGCTCACGTGCAGGATGTGAAAGCAATGGCCTTCTGCGGCTGTTGCTCCTGAGCACCTGGACTGTTAAGGCATTTGCAATCTCAGATCAAGATTGGTAGCCATAATCTCATTTGGCAGTTTTTGGGCACCTACACAACAGCAAGTCACTAACTTACTGCAGGCCCTCCCAAGGTCTCCCTTGCTCTTCTCACTGGAGAGGAGTGGGTTGGAGAGATCTTTCCTTGAATCTAAGCTGGCACAGGATCAAGTCAGTAGAAGGAGCCAGTGTTGCTGGCTCTTCAGGCCTTGGTGAATTCAAAATGTGGGCCTATTACAGAGATGGCCCCGGCTTCCAATGGGAATGCCAGACACCCGTCGCTATGCTGTGTGCCTTTCAATTTCTGCAAGTCAAAATGTACGGCCAAGAAAAGAAAAGAGGATTTATTTTTAAAAATCACATTTTTTTTTCAGCTGGTTGGATTCTGCAAAAGATGCCCATGTATCCAACAGCCCTTGCACAAACATAAGCACTAAAAATACTCGTTGCTGCCTGGTTGTGCTAAGGTAAAATGATTACATTCTTGCTAATTTTTGCATACCAGGAAGACATAGCACAAGGTATTTCTTTTGGCACAGTTCCAGAAACAAATGAAACAAAAACTATTCCAACCATCTGTTGTCAGTCAATCAATAATAGATTAGAATCATGGACCAGCAGAATTTAAAAAAAAAATCTGCTGCACACTCCATCGGTCCACAGGCACATTGTTATTTTATTAGAATTCTTCTGAAGCCCTATGCATTGATGCTCATGCAAAGTAGAACTGCATGAAGTACCTTTTGCTTTCTGCTCACACATCACTGGATCCAAACCGGCAATGTATAAGATAAAGAAAGACCCCGTGTCATTTTTACACCCCTAATTTATATTTTTATATATATATCGGTAAACAACATACATACATACATACATACATACAGACAGACAGACAGACAGACAGGAGGCCTTTTGCCAGCTGGGAGGCTCCCTGTTTCCGCCCTGTGACAGAGGCGGGGAAAAGGCTGCCCCAGAAAGCAATCTTGTATCAAAAATCGGGAGAATTAAAAAACCCCGTGGGACGCAAGACAAATTGCTCAAAAGTGGGACACACACACATACACATACACACATACATATACACATATATATACATACATATACATATATATATACACACACACACACATACATATATATATATACACACACACACATATATATAATGTTTATATATAATATACATTATATATATAAACAATATACAAAGAGAAAATAGTAGGCACCTGTGTCCAAGCTTTCATTCATAGATCTTCAAGCACTTTAACAAACTTTTTAATTAAGGCTCAGCACTCCCTTGGGCAAGAGGTATTATTAGCTGCCATTAACAGATGGAAGAAAGGGGGGGAAAGAGCTAGGAAACAGACTGAATAGAAATTTTACACCATGCAAAAAAGATAACCAGACTCATGAGACCCATCAGCCTGCTGACCATCTGGAGAAATGAAGCAGGAGAGCAAAAGGACTGGACACCATGTACCTCCTTTGTGAAGTTCAACAGTTTAAGGAACTGAAAACTTCTCCTTAATGTGTTCTGATGGCAAGACCCCTGTTTGGGTCTAAACAACTGTGCAAGGTTGCAGTCTTCCCCATTCAGTTTCCAGAAAAAGGATTTTATATAGCTATAAGAGGGTAAAAATAATATGAGAGAGAGGGGGGGAGGGGGGGAGGAAAATGCTAAGGTCATCTCATACTAGACCAGTGCTTCTGAGTTGCACACATCTATTATGCCAGGCAAAATGGGAGCTGTCATCTCCAACAGAGAGCCTTAGTGACATAGATCCGCAGAATAGGATCTTGGAATCTAAAGTTCAAATTCCCACCCTGCTGTAGAAGTGTACTGGATGGCCTTGGACCAGTGACCACCTAATCTCTCCACAGGGCTGTTGTGAGGATAAAATGGAGAAGAGGAGAACAGGGTAGGCTGCTTTGAGTCCCAATGTTACAAATGCAAACAATTCTGGGCATTTCAGAAATGCAGTGGTCTGGTTCAAACCATCTTCTCTTCATATGCAGCAAGGGAGCAAGAGTTTGCCTTTCTGCCACACCCTATCAAGCACATCTCTTTTGCTTCTAAGACAGTCAGATTCTATAGGGCAGCATAACTTTGCAACAGATTATACACAAGGAGACTCCAACGCTCATAAGAACATGAGAAAGAGCCTGCTGGATCAGACCAGAGTCCATCTAGTCCAGCACTCTGCTACTTGCAGTGGCCCACCAGGTGCCTTTGGGAGCTCACCTGCAGGATGTGTAAGCAATGGCCTTCTGCTGCTGCTGCTCCCGAGCACCTGGTCTGCTTCATAGCAACCTAGAAACATTAAGCCTAAAGAGTATAAATAATTTGTTTATGTTAATGTGAGATGGACTGTAGGGCTCAAGAATCAGAATTCACACCATAATCCCATATTATGGAAGACACAATCTCTCATCTATGACATGATAAGATGCTCCAATCCAGAAGAAGGGAAGTTGTGCCTTTGAATGTTGAACATAAAGTAAACCAGTCAATACATTTAAGATCTCTGTTCAGCTCACTGACTGTTCTGGTCAGCATCATACATCCAAGTTGCCTAAGTAATGCTTGTTAAAGGTAAAGATACTCCTCTGTGCAAGTACCAGGACATCACTGACTCATGGGGTGATGTTACATCATTATGTTTGCTAAGCAGGTTATATTTACAAGATGGTTTGCCCTTACCTTCTCCAGTCATCTACACTTAAGAAGAAGAAGAAGAAGAAGAGGAGGAGGAGGAGGAGGAGGAGGAGGAGGAGGAGGAGGAGGAGGTTGGATTTATATCCCCCCTTTCTCTCCTGTAGGAGACTCAAAGGGGCTTACAAATTCCTTTCCCTTCCCCCCTCACAACAAACACCCTGTGAGGTGGGTAGGGCTGAGAGAGCTCCGAGAAGCTGTGACTAGCCCAAGGTCACCCAGCTGGCGTGTGTGGGAGTGCACAAGCTAATCTGAATTCCCCAGATAAGCCTCCACAGCTCAGGTGGCAGAGCAGGGAATCAAACCTGGCTCCTCCAGATTAGAATGCACCTGTTCTTAACCACGACGCCACTGCTGCTCCTTACTTCCAGCAAACTTGGTACTCATTTTACTGACCACAGAAAGATGGAAGGCTGAATCAACCTTGAGCCGGCTGCCTGAAACTGACTTCAGTCATGATCGAACTCAGTTTGTGAGCAGAGCTTTAACTGCAGTACAGCAGCTTACCATTCAGCCTTACAGGGCACCTTAATGTTTCTAGGTTACTACTGAAGCATCTTTATCAATGTGTATACATGTTTATGAATTTGACACACTGCTGTCAGCAGGATCTATCCACTATTTTTTCCTTCATGTTCCAATTTGGATACACAGGCTGCCAACTCTAAACTAAAGGTGTTATGTATCCCTGGCACTGGCAAGAAGTTCCAGAAGTTAGTGTTTACTGGGATATAAGCTCTCTTTGGAGAACAGAGCACTGGATATTTGGGGAGGAGTGGCTTGTAGCTTTTGAAAAATATACAGGTAGTGTGACAGGTAGAGGCAGTTCTACCATAGTAGCAGACCCACCCACCCCAGTTCCCCAAAGAAAGAGATCCTACATGCCTAGATGCTTCAGCCAACTTCTAGCATGGCCTTCTGCTTCTCTTTCTCTGTTGGACTGCCAACTTCCAGGTGGAGCCTGGAATTACAAGTGATCACCAGAAGACAGAGACCAGTTCCCTGGAGAAAATGGCTGGTTTGGAGGGTGTCTCTTTCCTCCTCAACCCCTGCTCTCTCCAGGCTCCTCTTTCAAACCTCCAGGGATTTTCAAGGCAGGAGGTGGTAATCCTAGACTCTCCCTCTTCCAGTGTCTAAAACAGTACTCCCTTCAGCCAAGGAGGGTTCATCTCCTCCAATCTTTCTGATGGCTTGCCTGACCATTCCTATCAAGGCCATTTCAAGGGATTGTTGTAAGAAACATCCCCATGCCTTTTGTTATGGACAAACTAAGTCCCAATGATCAGGACCCAAAATTAATTACCAGAGATTCCATTAAGGCTCTGTTGGACATTCACCAGTAATTTTTTTTCTGGTTGAAATTGGCAGTTTCAGTGAGAAAACTCTCCTGAGAAATATTTAGATTGTACAACTCATCTCTCTTTTTCCAGTCCTATTTAGAGTCCTCATTCCCCCTGATGGATGATTTTTCTTTTTCCTGAATCAACACAGGGGAGTCTCACAGACAGTAATCCTGGAGTGAGTAAACAGCAAAATAAAAATAAAGACATACAAACTGAAGGTCACAAAAGGAAATGAAGGGACATTGATTAGGGAAATGGGACAGCATTTTCTCACACTATCAACAACACTTTTAGAAAATAATAAGGAGATTTGGTTCAGTCCAAGATTATATCAAAAGAGAAAAAAACTTGCTACAATTTTTCTCTTTATCATAGGCCAGTGGTGGCGAACCTATGGCACGGGTGCCAGAGGTGGCACTCAGAGCCCTCTGTGTGGGCATGCGCAAACAGAGTCCCCCCCGCCCCACATCTAGGCTGGCCTGGGCTGCTGGGCTCGATTATTAGCATTAAACGTAAGCCTTGTTTTGGGGAGGCAGTGTAGGTAACCCTGTTAAGCGCTGTTAAACCCCACTGATTTTCATGCGAAGAACTGAAGCGCAATCCTTTACCTGGGAGTAAGCTCGGTTGCTGGCAATGGGGCTTGCTTCTGAGTAAACCCTCCTAGGGTCATGATTCACCCACTGGAAGAGTTGCACAGTTGCTTCAAAGGAAAGCCACCGACTACCACCAAGCTTACTCCCGAATAACACACACCTCGGAGCCAACCGTTTTTTCTAAACTAAAACCTCAGTATTCAGGTTAAATTGCCCTGTTGGCACTTCTGAGATAGGTGGAAATGAGAGAGAGAGTTCTGAGAGAACTGTGACTAGCCCAAAGTCACTCAGCAGGCTTCATGTGCAGGAGTGTGGAATCAAACCCAGTTCTCCAGATTAGAGCCCATCTGCGATTAATCACTAAATGACACTGGGAATAGGATGGCTTTGAGCAGTATCTAGTGGCTGTCTATTTGGGGACTTCAGGGGTCTAAAATGTGTTTCAAGAGATTCTCTAAGCATGTTCAACTTTCTTATGAGTTCAGTACTCATGAGTTTTATGAGTAGCACACTCCTTCCTGTAAAGAACTGGTCTAGTAGGGGATGACCTTATCATTTTGCTATTTCTTTCTTATACTATGTTTTTATATTATTCTTGCTGCCCTTGAGCTGCCATTGAAATCTTTTTTTCTTGATAGTGAACACAGAAGATTTGCAGCCTTGCTCTGCCTTGCTCTGCACTGACTACTTTCCAGGCACAATTTTTTCACCTTAGTTGAGTACTCCCCCCCACACACATACACACTCTCATAGAAGGATGCCAGGTAAAGAGAGGTCACATGATGATTGCATTGATGTCATAATGCCACATAGTTAATCAAATATGGCTATATGTTGACACTGACTGTGGCAAACAGAACTGGTTTTAAATGTGGGATGAGAGAAAACTGAAATGACAGCATGCATGCAAATCTTGAGGCGGCTTCTGTGGTTGTCAGAGAACCCGTCCGCCACACAGTCTCATTTTGGCAAGGAAGGAGGATCCAAGAAATTCTAACTGGCTGAAAGTTGGTCTAATTCTTGATTCTGCAATAGCTATATTGGTTCTGCTGTTAAAACCGTAGAACAAAGAAATTATGAATATGAAAGAAGAAATGCGGAGAGGGCTTTTCCTCACAATTCATTTAAAATGTTTTGAGGCAGGAAATGAAATGTTTCCTCCATGGAGTTCTGAATTGTTTTTACCCCCAAATGTTTATTTTCAGCCTAAAAACATTTTAAATGAATTCCTTTTAAAGCGATTCTCTGGCTGACACATTTTGAAAACATCTTCAGTTGTTGTGCAATCTACTGACTATGTTTCCCATACTTCTCTGCTTCCCTTAACTTCCTCCTAAGCACCATCTTCTAAGCTCAGGGAGGTCCCCCTCATCTGTTTATTTGCAGAATTTAGCTGTTGGTTCTTTTAATTTTGCAGGACCAGTCTTCAAAGCATCGAGTAAACAAGAATGCCGCACGAGGCTGTGAAGCATTGAGGCATCAATTCAAGACAGAACTGAAAAAAAGAAAACATTACGTAATGGCCGCCAGGAATTGTTTCAAGAGGGTGAGTTCAAACAAAGGGGGGGGGGGATTTGAAAAGTTTTATGTAAGAAACTGCTGAGGTAAATGTATACTGCCCAAGGTGATAATTAATTTGATAATTAATTTGATAACCTATTGGTTATAGGATTTGTAATTCATTTCACCTTTCTGATATGGAGGGAAAAGTGGATGAGATGGTTATATTTTATTTGGTCATTTCTGAAGCTTTTAAATAAAACAAGTTACTCTTTTAAAAAAGAAGTGAGGGCAAAGCTGCCCGGACCAATCGCATGGATGATGTTAGCCAATCGTGACAAAGGGCAAGCGACTTCTAAGCAGCGGAGCTCTGTTGTTGTCATTTTTGCAGGTACACACCTAGGACAGCTAATGGGGAAGGGGAAATGGCCTCTCAATGATGACTAAACTGTTTGGCACAAATCACCTCACCTTTTTTTGCCTAGCATTATGAATTAAGAGATGCTGAAGCTAGAAAAGCCATGGTTTTCTTGCAGGCAATCCTTGGCAAGAAGGGATTTCCTGAAAGCCATTCTCTAGCACCAATCACTTGATCAACTAGTACGGAGTTAGGAGGTCTAGGCTACAGGGAATTCTGCCTGCCTTTTACGTGGAGTAAATTTTTTAGCCTATCTTGATCTGGAGTTATACACACACACAGTTGTTATAGATACACACAGATAGTGCAGTTAAAATCAACTAAAATGTCCTTGGTTTAAAATAACAACAACAAAACTTTAGTCCATAAAAATACAAATTCCAAATGCTGATTTTTCCTACCATACTGCATGGCTCAGCAAGAAGATACCAGTCAATTGCTTGCTCTGTAAATGCAATCTATCCACAAAGGATACTCTCCAATGCTGGTTCCTTATCTAACCTTGTCACTGCTTGGCCAACTCATTTCTCTTAAACTGATTATTTCTTCTATCGGTTATGGGACTGTACAGAAAGGCCTAGCTACGGCTATTCACATTTCCAGCAGAATGCCATTAAAATGGAAGCTGACGGGAATATGAAAAGATAAATAAGAAAACAGAGGAGTTACAGAAGATCTAGGAAACAGATGGGAAATCTACCGTGAAGCTTTTTTCCTAAGAGGGAAACTGCTTTAAGTAAGCAACAGTTCTGTTCATAAAGCAAGTTGCATCATTAGATAGGCTGAAAAGTCAGCCTTCAAAAATTTTTAAAATCCACATCCCCGACACGTACATTTTCAATCACTCAGTCTTCAAAGGGTTCAGCTACACATTATAGTTTCTTCACTGTTTACTTTAAATTACTTTTACTCCTGCAGTAAGTTTTCCTCAGCAGGAAAGGGGGGGGGGTGAATAAAAGCAGTTGGAGATTTTTGTTCCCCATGAAGAAAATGGCAGTGGAAGAAAGAGTTAAACCTGCTCTCTGTTCTCCACCTTAATAAAGCAATTCCATTGCTGCATTTGGAAAAGTAAAAATAAAAAAAGTTACGATCATGGGAGAAGCCATAACTTTAGTCAGACTCATTCAAAGGTCACAATAAACTGTACTGAAGGAAATGTTACATAGGAGACATAAATTACTGGCCAATGAATGTTAGCATTTAGAAGAGTATAATCCTTTCATAGACAAGAATGCAACTCCATTTCATTTCATGACCGAATATTTACCAGTAAGGCAACAACACTCTGAAACTTTGCCACCCACAGCTACAGTCAAGGTATCTATGTATTAAAGGGGACTTCTAGATATTCAGGAAAATATTAATTAATTATAATATTAATATTACGATTAATTTGTAGATTAAAATCCCACCCACCAATGGCCTAAAGAAGGTTGGTCAAGTTTATTACCCTCAAGATGAGCAGAACGGTTGGGAGTCAAAGGCAGAAAATCAGACACATGCTTGTTGCTCACGAAGCAGCTGCTTGACAGAACCACAAACCTCTTGCTTGTGGAGAGGTTTATGAAGCCACAGCTGCTGAGTAATCAGAAAGAGGCTGTCTGAAAGATGAGAGTGTCATACCATGCATGCTTACTCTGTTTCGGCATTGCAATACCCTCAGGACCTCTTTATTTCCTTGGTTGCTGGAAAGCAAGGCTCTCCTCTCCATGGGTAGCTTATCTTTTGGATGACTGACAGGAAACTAGACAGATGCACAGCCAAGCTCAGGAAGGAAGGCCAACAGCCTCGTTCCCCAAAATTTATTAAGGCCAAATTGCCTTGGCACACCGTCACCCCTCCCGTCTTGCTTCCTCTGCAGTGTCAAAACTTAAGACTGTAATGCAGGAGGACCATATTGTTCTGTTTATGCTGTTTGGTAGAGCACCTTTTGTGGCTTGTTCCTTAAAAGAGTCACTAAATTAAACACACATTACTGGTCCTCACCTTGAAAGCCCTAAATGGCTTGGGGGCAAGTGCCTCAAGGAACATTTTTGACCTTCTTTTCATACTAACCAACCCGCCAGTTAAGATCTGTCTCTCAAGCCCTGCTCCCCTCAGAGGAGAGGCAGGTGACAACTAGAGACGGGGCATTTTCTGTGGTGGCCTCTCACATTTGGAACTCCCTCCCCATTGAGGTTCATGTAGTACCTAGCTTCTTTCAGCTAATTCTGAGAAAACTCAGTGCTCAGCCTGGACTTTGGCAACCCTATGAAATGCAAGAGAGGAAACTATGCACACTGCTCACGCATAGGGTTGCCAGCTCTGGCTTGGGAAATACCTGGAGATTTGGGAGGGTGGAGCCTAGGGAGGTAGGGTTTTTGGAGAGTGGAGGGACTTCATCAAGGTATAGTATCATAGTTTTCACACACACACACACACACACACACACACACACACACACACACACACACACACACACACACACACACACATACACACACAGAGCAGCCATTTTTCTCCAGTGTAAACAGATCATGCACATCTGGAGAGAAACTGCAATAGCAGGAGATCTTCAGGCTCTGGCGTAATGCCCATTGGGCAAGGGCCCAATTGGGCCCAGGGCATCATCTTGTGGGGGGCATCAAAATGCTGGGTTCGTTTTGGGGTATTTTAGTGGTTTTCCATTTTTGGCCTGCAGGGAGAGCGGTTTTTAGGCTAGCAGCACCAAAATTTTAGCGTATCATCAGGAGACTGTCCTTATGCTACCCCCCAAGTTTGGTGAGGTTTGGTTTAGGGAGTCCAAAGTTATGAACTCCCAAAGGGGGTGCCCCTATTCCCCATTGTTTCCAATGGGAGCTAATAGGAGATGGGGGCTACAGTTTCGAGGGTCCATAACTTTGGCCCCCTGAACCAAACTGCACCAAACCTGGGGGGTATCATTAGGGCAGTCTCCTGATGAGACCCTGAAAGTTTTGAGACTGTGCCTTTAGAAATGTCCCCCCCCCTCCAGCCTGCAACCCCCATTGACAGCAATGCAGAAAACTCAATGCAGAACAAAGATTCTTGGGCAAATTTCAGGATGTTCTTGCAGGGAGGGCATTCTTGCACCCCCTGCAGGCACCATGTCCTGGTGCAAAAAAAAATTGGTTGTGGTGTAGGGGCCGCCCATTGGGGGGGGGGCATCCAACTCAGGTTTTGCCCAGGGCTACAGTTTGCCCAGGGCTGCCTCGTTACGCCCCTGTCTTCAGGTGTATATATGAGTCCTCCAACAGCCAAGACTAGAACTAAGTACCTTTTCAACTGCAGTCTAAAGGGAGAGGTGAAAAATTGGGCTTAGAGAATGGCATCTTCTGCTGGGAAAATTATGAATCCAATTTCCATTGAAAGAGTCATTAGCAAAAACCAAGTGCGGAGAAGGCCCTACAAGACTTCGCGTATCCCAACATGTTGGTTCATATTGCCCAAGGCTAGTGGGCTAACAAGATTGTGTCTGTCTAGCCTTTCACTGTAGACCTTTGGTTAGGGTTTCCAACTCTGGGTTGGGAAATAATTGGAGATTTTGGAGATGGAGCGTGGGGAGGGACCACAGCAAGGTACAATATCATAGAGTCCATCCTACAAAACACTCATTTTCTCCAGGGAAACAGACTGAACATTGGAGACATTGGTACATTAATACCATGAGCCATACCGGCACTTGCTTGGATTGTTAACCTTTGAGCAACCTACCCCACTTTCATTATGGTGGACTCACCCAGATGTTGGCAACACTACAGGAATCACATTTGCTATCTAAAGATTTAGCATTCCTGATTATTAATTAATATATCATTAGACAATGTGTGTGTGTGTGTGTGTGTATAAAGCACCACCAAATTGCAGCCGACTTATGGTGATTCCTTGTAAGATTTTCAAGGCAAGAGGGGTAGTTTGCCATTGCCTTCGTCTGCATAGCAACCCTAATATGCCTTGGTGGTCTCCCATCCAAATATTAGCCCTTCTTAACTCGGGATCTGCCAAGACGGAGCTAGCCTGGGCCATCCAGTTGAGGGCATAGATAAAACAGAATGAACTATATAATACACTCGTGTCAGTGTTTCTTTTAGGTAAACACTCATGCTACCTACTGACTGTGTTGTGGGGGAATGCAGGAAGAGCTATGTTTTGCCTTGGGTCATCTCTCTATGACCCTGGGAAAAGCTTCCAGAGATTACCCTGTGACAGGGCCAGATTCACAGTGTAAAGAGTCATGGAGCATGTCTGGGGCTAATTTTCAGGCACTTATGAAATTTTCACATGTCCCTGCTTGTTATGAACAGCCAGTGCTCTGTGTATGTGGCACAAGGCCCAGAATGTGACATCTCTGAATTCTACCTCTGAGCAATCTCCACCCACATATCCGCAAAGGTAAGTTTCAGCCATTCCAAAGACCTTCACTGTCTGTGACAATAAATCTATAGAATAACTCAGGAGGAGGTGTTACCGTCAGTGCGCCCCAGATGTATAATGGGAAATTATAGCCCTGAGCCCTCTTTCTAACAAGGACGTTGGACAGCCACAGAAGCACTCCAGGCATGTATGCATGCATGCGTACATTATGGTCTTGCAGCTTTTATTCCAATGGGCTACCTGCCATCTGTCCCAACATTATGCTCCAGATACTCAGCAAGAATGAACCGCAGCAGCCGTCTGCTTCATGCCTTTCTCTGTCAGGTGTGACAGAACAAAACTGCTGTTTAAAGTCCCACTAGACTTTGGGGGATTCTTACTGACTTTGTAAAAATGGATTTAAATTCTGCCTGTAAATGCTTGCAACATTACAGTCATGCTACTGTTGGCTTTGGGTTCCATTTCTAAGAGTTCTGCTTGAAGACAACTCAGAAGTTACAACCGGCACAAAATGAGGCTGAATATTTACTGCCTGGTTCTCATCACTATGAACACATCAAAGCTGCGCTTAGTAATTATGCCAGTTTCGCATTACCTTCCAGATTAAACTCAATGTGCCAGTCAAACCTTTGAAGTTCTTTGAAGTTTAAGATTTGCAGGTCTGAAGGACCACCTCCTGAGCCCGAATCTGTGCACTACCTTAGATCTAACCAGTATTTCTTTCTGCCAAATCTCCCTCCCCATTATTGCCTCCCATGACAACCACAAGATCTTTGCCTGTCCTTTGGACCACCTGACCTGAAGCCATTTGACAGGCCCCAACTCACCTGTAAACCCCTCCTCTCTATTAACATTGCAAAGCAATTAGAATCAATTCAGTTGTTCTGCTATAGTGATACCACTCATGGGGCTGTAGACTGGGGAACATGGGATAGATTATTATTTGTTAGCTTTGCTTTCGAATGAGAACCTTGTAAAGAGGCAAGTTATGAATGTTGTCCTTTTCAAACCAGTACGAGTGTAAAATATGTGGTGTGTTCCCCCTAACTCAACTGGAAAAGAAGATTTAGATTTTATAAACAATTCCAAGATATCAGCAAAGCACCACCATAAGCAACATCAAGACACCAGCACAGCAAATCTCTCAGGCTTATTCTTTTCTACATAAAGATGATAGTAGATTGTATATTTCTTCACTAGAGAAGAAAGCATGCTGGCCCTTTGTTGATGTAGAATGCTCCCCCTGGGTCCTAGTGTTTACCTAGCTCTGCTCCCCCCGTTCATTTGAAAGTTTGAAAGAAAAAATACATGTTGGTAAAAATGCTCTTGTGTCAAAGTACCATGTTCAATAATGCACAAAATAATGGTTTTGGCAAAGGCAGTACATGAAAATGAATGATAATTCTCCTATTTGTTTGAGACTATATTCTAATGTGGAGGCACCCAACTTTCTCAACTGCTGCACCTCAACTGACCAGACTGTCTTTATGTGGAACAGAGTATAGTGAGAAGCAAGATGTGCACACGGACCTGGCACATAAGTAGGGTTGCCAACAGGTCTGGAGAAAAAGAAGTCCTGTTCCTTTAACAGAGGCTTAATGTGTAGCAATAGACAGTTGACGTTTTTCATGTCATGCAGATAAGTACCTCCAACCAGGTAAAGAAGCTTCTATTAAAAGGAAGGAGCATTTTTTCTCCAAGCCTGTTGGCAGCCTTACTGAAAGGAAGACTGAAAACATATTGCAAATTCTTTGGTGCCAGGATCAAATTATTCCAGCCCCATCTTTGTGATGAAGGATATTATTATTATTATTATTATTATTATTATTATTATTATTATTGTTGTTGTTGTTGTTGTTGTTGTTGTTGTTGTTGTTGTTGTTGTTGTTGTTGTTGTTAGACTTTTATACTGCTCACCCCCAAAGGGCTCTGAATGATGTACAATATAAACAACATAACACAATTTAACAAAAGAGCTCTCTCATAATTTAAATATAAGTACAATATAAATATAGGCTCTAAACATTAAAATAATTAAGGCCATTTAAAACACAGCGTACAAAATATAGTGTCCAGACGATCTAAAAAGCCCCTCTTGAGAGGGAGACAGAAAGGCCCAGAGAGTAATAAGGACTGAAGAAGGTAAAAAGGGGGAGGGGGGCACCACTAGCTTCTCCAAAAGCCCGGTGGAACAGCTCGGTCTTACAGGCCCTGCAGAACTCACCAAGATCCCACAGGGCCCAGACAGTTGGAGGGAGAGCATTCCACCAGGCAGGGGCAAGGAGAGGTATTAAAACCTCAGCAGCTGATTCTTCTAGAGAAAAGTAGCTCTGGAAAGCAGAAATGAGGTGGGATGTGTGCACGCTTAACCCTCTGCCACATGCCGCTTTTCTCTTCCCAGCCCGCATTCAGATACGTATTTGGAAAGGTCAACATATTTTTGGAATGCAACTCTGTGGGGCAGAACAATGGCTGGAATGGCACTGTAAGTGGAAGGACAGACACCCTCCCCAACACCCATACTTCTCAACTAAGAAAAAAGTCACCTATTCCCAAAGGTCCTTTTCCCTAGTAGCAGTAGAAATGAGAGTATCAATTTGGTGCATTGATTATGAATTGTTTTTTCACTTTAGGAAATGCTTGAAAGTGTCTTCAACCCTATGAATGAGTGAATGACAATCCACTGATCCATTTTAAGGGATGCACACAAATCTATATGGCCAGACCTTCTGCCATTGAATGCAATTGTGAAATGTTTTGCTGGGACTCCATAATGAATTACCACATCTTTATAAGATGGCCATTTCAGGTTTTGCAACTGCCTCTCTTACAAGCCACCCAATTTATAAGTGATGCTCACTGTCCACTGCTCTAAAGGGGAAGATAAAAATTTAGGGAAAGAGTGCGATTAATTGAAAAGCTTGTAAATCCAATTAAGGGTTGAGTGAAGGAAGAAATTACAGCTAGTATGTATTCAAGACAAGGTGGAAGTTGGTTTCCAGTTCAATATTCAATTCAGATAAGCTGTTCTGATCCCAATTCCTTATTCAGGCTGCTTGAAGACCTTCAAATTGAATAAGACTTTGAGGACGGCTAATAAAAAGGTAGCTGTGGTTCATTCTGTTATTTGAGGCTCTACCTGCTACGTGAACAAATACAGCCCAGACACCAGTCTTACCACTTGGGAAAGAGCTATGCTTCAGAGACGTGCCCACTTTGAACAATCCCTCAGCTTTTGGTTGTTGGTAAATACTGCCTAGGGATGTGGAATGGTGTAGTATAGGCTACTTTTCTTAGATTTCTTAGATTTCAGAAGCTAACCAGTGTTGGTACTAGAATGAAAGACTGCCAAGGAAGACTTTGCAGATGCAGAGGAAAGCAATGGCAAACTACCTCTTGCCTTGATACTACTACAGGGTCACTGTTAAGTCAGCCGTTATTTGCTTCATTGACAAAACAGCTCATCCCCAAACCAAGAAGCCAGTTCTGGCTTTCCTACATCTCACTGGAACAGGAAGTGCTGCAGAAGAAGACAGGAGACATCACTTTTTGATCTGCAAGGAAACTCCAAGTGGGATCCTTTGTAGGAAGATGCTTAAACTGCAACTTCCCTTTTGTGACTGGTCCCAGCTCCCATGGCAGCCATCTTGTGTTTGGCTCCAGCTCTCATGGCAGCACCCTCAAAACTCCAAAATTACTCACAGGCTCATCAAGATTGGGTACGCCTGGCCTAAGGAAATACATTATTATTATTATTATTATTATTATTATTATTATTATTATTATTATTATTATTATTTATTAGATTTTATATACCGCCCTATCCCAACAGGGCTCAGGGCGGTGAACAGTATAAAACATCATAAAATAACAATTTAAAACAGTTACATTCTAAAACAGTAGCCCACAACCCCACATATAAACCCAAAAACAACCCCCCTCAGAGAAGAACAATGGGTCTCAGTGGTGTTAATGACCCTTACATGCAGAACTAGGAAGCATTTCTTTACAGCCCCAACACAGACTTAAAAAACACAGCACATTCATAGATCTGCCATTCTCCTGTCCTATATATTTCAAGCTAATAAGCGTACTTATTCATTATGAAAAAGCATGGGTAGGTTGCTTGGAAGCTTAAGCTCATCACCATCAATCACTCCTCAGTCAAGTCATCCATCATGTGATTGTGTGGCGTATCTGTGGCCTTTGAATAATAAAGCACTTAAGAACTCTGCTTATTCATTGAACCCAAAGTGTGACATTGACTCCTTACTTTTTTGTACATCAAACATCAGCTTAGCACACTGGCATAACCGGAAAGATAGTTTATCTATTTACAAACAGTTTATCTGTTTACAAATCTGGTATCCCCCACAGGAGAAAGACATTATTGGGCTGACATTCCAGGAACTGACAGAGCTTCCTCTGTTAAGGGAATATCATATTGGGTTCTAATCCCAACTTGGCCATGAAGTTCATTGAATGACTTTGGGTCAGTTACTCTAATTCTTTCCCAAATCTACCCCACAGGTACCTTATGTACCAATGGACAAAGATCACTGCATTCAGCTGATGAAAGTCTACTGGTGATCCGCCCGGAGCCCCTCGGGGATGGGGCGGTATAAAAGTCTAAATAATCAATCAATCAATCAATCAATCAATCAATCCCTGGCCCAAGAGAGATCTGGCTAGCCTTAATTAGGAACAAATAATAAGGCTAAACTTTAATATTAGAAGAGAGCAAAGCAACATCTGCACAAAGCTTGAAATCATGCTGGTTGATTCCCTACAGGGGAAATATTCAGGGATACTCATGGTAGACATCCTGGTTAAAGGAGGGACTCCCCACAGCTCCCGGACCAAATTCAGCTCTGTTCCAGCCCTGCCCTGCAATATCCTCCTCATCCCTGGATTTTCAAAAATTGCCAGGAAGGAGGATCTTTTCTGATGATCCTGGGATGAGACCGATATCATGGGGAATCATCCACCATTATCCCGGGTTATTTTTCCCGCCCTGAGTCTCCGTTCAAGCTGTCAGCCAATCACAGCACACAGTGGCCTGGGTATGCTCAGAACAAGTGACTCAGGACGGGCAAGAATGCGCTTTCTTCTTGGATATAAAGCTACGACCATGCAAAGGAAAAAACGGAATGCGCTTTTTTAATGTGCTGTTCTTGGCCACGAAGCTCTATGCTTTGTGATGATGTAGCTACGTAGCTGTGACAAAGAAAAAAACAAAAAAGGGACGCTCGTTCACATTCCTGGCCCAAAGCAACAGCCAATCAGAGAACTAGCAACAAAAGAGCCACCGAGCGGATCCCGTAGAAAGGAGGTGGATGTTTTGATCCCGGTTTCAACTCAAGACCTCAGCTGCAGTGGGGAGGGACAGACCAAGATAAAAAGGTACTAGTATTTTATGGTCCCAGTTCAATCCCAGGATATTTCCCCCATGGGGAATTGACCGCTGTTATATAACAAAGTATCACAGAGGTTCCAAAGTGTCAAACAATGTTGTAACGAAGCGAATCGATATGGTAGCCTTAAATTACAATCAGCTGATATAGCACCTACAAAAAATCCAGCAAAATGGCTAGAGACAAATACCCTGTCACGTAGTACTCAAATCCTTGTAAACATGAACCACAATTGGTTGTTGTGGGTTTTCCGGGCCGTGTGGCCATGGTCTAGCAGATCTTGTTCCTAATGTTTCACCTGCATCTGTGGCTGGCATCTTCAGAGGTGTATCACAGAGAGAAGTCTGTTACACACTGTGTCCAGTGGAAAGAAAGAAAGAAAGAAAGAAAGAAAGAAAGAAAGAAAGAAAGAAAGAAAGAAAGAAAGAAAGAAAAGTGCTACCTTCCTGTTAGCTTCACAGCTCTATATAAACATATTCTGGGTTTGATCAGGCCTTGGTATTACCTCTGCTTCAGCAACCCTGATATCAAAAGGATATCTTTTTACATAATAGGAATCCATTAAAGTTTCACCATCTACTCACTTCTCTCCATTAGTATTCAAGTGGGCTGTTTTCTTCCACCACTTTAAGTCATAGAGGGCAAAGGGTTGGGTACCAGGCGTGGCATTTTCCTGCAGGGGAAGCTTTCAGCTGACAGCGGAGCCTCTTGCATTGAGGAAGACATCTTGCACTGGAGAAAAATCCCACAACCCAATGAGCTGGAGATCCCAGGAGAATTCTGATTCCCTGCACGGTGTTTTCAGAGCACATTCCGTGTGGGAGAACACTGTGTGTAGCTGCTTCACATATCATGAGAATAGTCTTGCTGAATCAGGTCAAGGTCCTTAATCTAAAGTTCTTTTTTCCAAATGCTGTCTGTCAGGTAGATGCTTTGGGAAGCTGGTGTGGGGTAGTGATTAGAGTGTAGGTATTAGGACCAGGGACTACCACATCTGAAACTTTTGCTTAATCAGGCAAGCCTGTCAGGTGACTTTGGGCCCATTAGAGTCTCTCAGCCTAACCTACCCTCACAAGGAGGTGGTTGTTGTGAGAATGATGTGGAGGATGGGGGCAGGGAAGGAGGTGTAAAACCACTTTCAAGTTCCCAGTTAAGGAGAAAAATGGGACATCATTTTTTTTACTTGATGGCCAACATCTGACCTGATACTTCAGGGTTCAGCCTCTGTAAACAGGATTTCAGTGTCCTGGCTTATAGACCAAATCTCAAGGAACACGGTTAACCTCTTTCAAAAGCTACCTAAAGCCAAAGGCCATTACTACAACTAGCAGAAATGAATTCCGTGCGTTAACGACTGAGCATGATAAAATATTTAAGAACAGAAGTGGGTAGCCATTTTTTTAAAAACTGGCATGGATGCACTTCAGTTGATAGGAACCATTTCCAGAAAATGTAGGGACTTCTAACATCCCTTTTAAGAAGAAGGAAATGCCACCAATGGGCAAAGCTGCCGAAATAATTCTTTCTGTTTTCTTGTTTAAATATTTATCTACTTGCTTCGTGTGTACCCTGCCTTTCTGTCCAATGGGGACCCAAAGAGGCTTACATCATTCTCCTTTCCTCCATTTTACCCACATAACCATCCTTTGAGATAAATGAGTCTGTAAGCAAGCTTTCATGGCTAGGGCTCCAGGAGAGGCCTGGAGATTTCCCACTTATTACAATTGAGCTCCAGACAATAGAGATCAGCTTCCCTGGAGAAAAATGATGGCTGTGGACTCTATGGCATTATACTATGGCATTACACTCTATGGCATTATACCTGGTTCCCCCTCCCCAGTCCCCTCTCCCTAGGCTCCACCTCCCACATCTCCAGATATCTCCCAACCCAGAGCTGGCAACCCTATCCATGGCACATTGGGTATTCAAACTTGGGTCTTCCAGATCCTCATCAAACAAATTAACCACTACACTGGATTAGTGTTAAACACCAAGTGGTTAAGAGGACTGTCTTGATGAATTTGGGTATCTCTTCAAATCAGGTTTCTTCAGCTTGCAAATGACTAGTTACGTTAGAAGTGATATTCAGAGAGAGCCAGTGTGGTGTAGTGGTTAAGAGCAGGTGGATTCTAATCTGGAGAACCGGGTTTGATTCCCCACTCCTCCACCTGAGTGGCAGAGGCTTATCTGGTGAACCAGATGTGTTACTGCACTACTACATTCCAGCTGGGTGACCTTGAGCTAGTCAAGGTTCTTTAGAACTCTCTCAGTCCCACATACCTCACAAGGAGTCTGTTGTGGGGAGGGGAAGGGAAAGGGAGCTTGTAAGCCACCTTGATTCCCCTTACAGGAGAGAAAGGTGGGGTATAAATCCAAACTCCTACTCCTACTCCTCCTCTTCCTCCTCTTCTTCTTCAGTAGGTCAGCTTGGAAGTAAGCTCCATTTTATTCAATGGGGTTTACTCCCAGGAAAGCATTTTTTTAGATTGCAGTCACAGTGGCCTAGTTCACCACCTTCTCAGCCTCCTTGACAATTTGATACTGAACCAACCCAAGGGATCTAGGAATGTATTGGAGGTTTGCAGCAAAATGTTCTCACCGTCTACCAGTTTACAGTAGTAATAAATGCACAAGAGTCTCAAGTGTGTGCATCGCTTCACACTTACATACGCACACCATTGGCTTTCACTGCATAAATTTGCACATCCCTGGACATCTCATGCATACACACATACCCTTTACAGATTCCCAGCTGAGCGGAACAAAAAATATGGCATGAAATCTCTTAACATCACTGCCAAATGAAGCATGAAACATACTTTCAAGGAAGGAGCAGTAACAAAGCCACGTTAAATATTTCATCCCGAGAACAAACCATTAGTATTGTGAGCTCTGACCCTCAAACTGTGAAATGGCTTCTTGAGGATACACTGGATCTGCACCCCAGCTCAGCAAAAGGGGGACTCAGCTTGGGGGAGAGATATTTCCCTAGGAATTTCCCATTCTTCTTCTTGACCACTGGACTGGGTAAAGTCTTGCAACGATTCACATAAGGGATACAGTCCTTTAACAAAAACAAACAACTTGTCATAATCATTTTGTTTAAATTAGTGGCATAATTTTTCATTTAAATTAAAAGGTCACATACTCCTTTCTAAGAGAATCCTGGCCTAAGCAAGATAGTGAGTTTGTTTCTCTGAAATACGGCAGAATAATCAGACATCAGTAATAAGGAAACATCCTGGCCCAATGCTTTATGAGGTTTTAACCATCACCACCACACCAAAAAAAATCCCAAAGTTACATTTTGTACAGCACTGTGCTTATCATAAGACACCTAGGCCCTTTCCGCACAGGCCAAATACAGTGCCCTGGGGACGGCAAAAATGCCGTCCCCAGGGAGCTGTTCACATGGGGGGCGCAGCTGCTTTGCAGCCGCGCCGCCCTTGCTCCTCCCCAGCGGCGCGAAGCTGCCATTTTCCCACCTCGCTCCCTGAGCAAGGTTTTTGGGAAATGGTGGCTTCCAGCCACTGCCGTGTGAACGGCAGCGGCTGGAAGGCGCCATCCCTCCTTCCTTTGCCCAATTGACCTACGTTCTCTGCGACCGTCTGGCACATCGCCGAGGCCTGGGGACACGCCCCCCCTGCCCTGTGACTCCGGAGCGGTTGCGCAGGGCGGGGGCGTGTCCCTTGGCCTCAGCGATGCGCCAGACGGCCACAGAGAAGGTAGGTCGATCGGACGACAGCGCTCTGCGGCTCCGTCTTCCCGTTCGTTACCGGGACCGTTCGTGCAAACGATCCCGGGGGGGTAGGGTTGGCGTCATGTACGCCGACCCAATCCCCAGCGTGGCTGTGCGGAAACAGCCCTAGAGTAATCTCCAGTCCTACTTGGAAAGAAGGAAACAGCACAAAGTCGGGTAGTATGTCATCAACAGCCATCACTGAACACCTTAGCTGGAAATGGAAGAGAGTGGAAGAGAGTAAGGACCAGCAGAAGAACAGGGAAGAACTGAAATGGGGCACAGTCTGGCTACAGATCATCCCACTGTTTACAGTCAGAACAGTGAGATTGGGTTTGGATAAAGGATGACTACTTGAACTGGTGGGGCACCAACAAAAATCTTTCTTTTGCATTGTTTCTTTCGAAATGTTCTTTTGCATGGCCGAAACAAAATACAGGGGAGGTGTCATTCCTTAGGAGCAGATGCTGAGGTCTGTACCTACAAATTTGGCTGTCACCCATGAGAAAGGTCTTTGAGGCTCAGGATTAAAGCCTTTTCCTCATGCACTGTTTACCACAGATTTCCCCAGTGGTCAAACCTTGTGTCTTGGAAACGTTTTCTGTAAAAATCATTGCATTTATTCCACACACTACTGCTGAAAACATATTATTCCTGATAGTGGTAAGATGCCATCTGTGATGCAGAAGAACCACCCTTCCCCATTTCTTTTTCTTTTGGGCAGGCACTCTAGTATTACATCACAGGCCCCTTCCGCACATGCAGAATAACGCACTTTCAATCCACTTCTACAATTGTTTGCAAGTGGATTGTGCTACTCTACACAGTTGCAAAGTGCATTGGAAGTGGATTGAAAGTGCGTTATTCTGCATGCGCGGAAGGGGCTATATATAGTTACTGTTTGAAGCAGCAATTCAAAAATGTCACAGCCTCCACTTCTACTATTGAGAACTACCAGCCCCACACAAAGAATGACATTTTTTCAGCCAAATCTGATCTGCAGTTAACAATTATTACTATAGCCGTCCCCGATCACATGTGATGATTATTCCCAGTACTCTTTTCAATCGCCCCAGCTTCAAAACTGCTCTCTGCCCTACAATTACATTTGCAGTTCCACATGAAACTGACAAAGCTGATCCAATAGACCATGCCAGTTTGTATCTTTGCCTGAACATTAGGATTGCAAGCTTTATGTGAACTTGACAAAGCTGATCCAGTCAGCCATGCTAGTGTGTATCTTTGTCTGAATTTTAAGTTCAACAGGACAAAGAGATTTTTTTTAAAAAAAATCCTTTTGAAATTGGAGGAAGGGGAGGTAAAAATGACTGAAGAGGAGGTTGGGCAGCTACAAAGGGTGTGGATAAGGTGTTTGTACAAAATGGAAGCAAAATAAATCTACTGGAGTAGGCCCCATTACTTGAAAGAGCAGAAACATGTAGACTATCCCCCCCCCAAAGAACCACATTTCCCCAACCAAATTAGAGCTGCAGTCCCTTTTTCAATATCATCCTGCAAAAACAACTTTCCTTGCCCATTTCACTTGCACCTAACTGCGGACATAGTGTATCTCCACCTTAACGTTACATCGCTAATTCAAGATGCAATTGACACAGATTGTACAATCGACCTGGCTTGTGCCTGTGATCTAACATTACATTGCCAATGTGATACAACAAAGATAATTTTTTTAAAAAAATCCTTTCAAAAATGAAGGGAGAATGGGAGAAAAAATGGTTCAAGGGGAGGAAGGGCAACTACATGGGTTGTGGATAAGGACCAGGTGTTTGTTGGGGCAGAGAAATAAAAGCTGGTTCAACAGTGATCTTATGCTCAAAGGAAACTGGCTCGGAAATAGAAAAATTGTTGTAATAAAAGTGCTCGGAAAACAATGGAGGAAAAATGAAGGGAAAACATTTTCAGAACCAAACGGATGAACAAAGTGTGCAATTAAAAGACAAAAAATGTAGCAAGATACATTGTAAACAACTCATGCAGAAAAAGCCTAAGCATGAGAACAAATCTAGAGATCAAAATGCTAACATAATACATGACTGTTGGTTTCCAAGTTGGATCTGGGAAATCCACTGAGTTGCGCCTGATCTGCCTGCAGGGTGGGGAAAGCTATGCTCACAGCAGCAGCAACAACAAAAACTATCAAAATACCATTAACAGAGAAGACTACATTGGTGGCGCACATGCTGTACATTTGGTAGGGTATCTGCATTATTGACGTGGTATCTGTGATGCTGAGTAAAAAGGGCTGGGAGCAACCAGAAGGGCTTAATGTGAACTGGGGGATTTGTGGGACATTGACAATTGGTATACGTCAGAGGAGGCGGTAACTCTCCGAATTAACTGAATTTTCTTATTCTGGGTAAGCCACCTAGGGATCCTTCTGGATTGAAAAGCAGTGTAGAAATCAGATGAATAAATAATAGCGTAACAGCAGCATTCTTGCCGGGCTACGCAGCAGTCTAGTCTGTGAACATTGGAAACCATAGCATTTCTGAAGATAAGAGGCCATAGGCTGGGATATACGATCCCTGGAAGTCCTGCCTTCCACCTTTCCAAACCCAGGAATGACCAGTATGGAATACCTACCCATCTAAAGTTGCATACACAAGTAGAAGCCTGAGACGTGACTCCTCCTGTGTCTAGAACTGTGGGCAACAGACTCAATAAGCCAGGGACAGAAAACAGAATCCAAGCACCAGCAACCGTACCACAATGAGAAACAGCCAAGAAGGAATCGGAGTCATACAAGAATCCTTTTCTGCCACTAAGGGATCCTCACTTTGCCATTTTGCTGCTCCTAAGGTGAATCCAAGAGGGACCTGGGGACCCTCTGGAATTACTGCTCATCTCCAGACAACAAGATTAATTCTTTCAGAGAAAATGGATGCTTTGTAGAGTAAGCATTGTATCCTTCCTCTTTGTAGAGTAAGCATTGTATCCCTCCCCAACTCTCCAGAGGTTTCCCAACCTGGATCAGGTAATCCTATCTCTCATCCGCCATTGGCGGCCAGGGGGGACTGGGCAACCCTTGCATGTGAAGAGAGACAGAAAGTTTGCCTTACTCTCCATATCTATGGACTAGCAGTAGACGCTTCCCAAAGCCAGCAAAAAACCAGACTCACTAGGGCTTGTTGTGTCTATGTGACCCAACAAAATCTATGGGCCGAAGACCCCTAGCTTTACTGAATTGAACAGCAGGATTTCTCCAAAAAGAAAGGACCAGCCTCTTGCTGGGCTAAACACAGTCCCTTAGTTTTTCTTTCATTCTCGCAGCCATGCTAAACAATTTTACCAGATCTTTCTTTTCCAGCCATCTCCATGTCTGAAAGACAGAATTACACTCTCAAATTCTCAGTATAACCTATGAAAAAATTTCCCCTTGGCATGCTGGAAAAGAAGCTTAGGCTCATTCCGCACATGCAGAATAATGCACTTTCAAACTGCTTTCAGCGCTCTTTGAAGCTGTGCGGAATGGCAAAATCCACTTGCAAACAGTTGTGAAAGTGGTTTGAAAATGCATTATTTTGCGTGTGCGGAAGGGGCCTTAGTTAGGATACACATTTTGCTAAAATGCTTTGAAACACACAGGAGAGACGACAGCTTTGATTCTGGTGAAGAAACAGTCAAACACAATCACAACCTAATCTACCCCACAGGTTTGTTGTGATGATAAAATGATGGAAACAGCTTAAGGTCCCCATTCAGGGGAAAGGCAGGGCTTCAACAAAATAAACAAACAGCACTTTCATCTCTGGAACAGGAAGGTAACTTCTAATTCCCACTACCACCACCTTATTCCTTCAGTTTAGCCACTGCTGGTTCACAGAGATCATTCCTATTTCTGCCTGAGCCCTCTGAATACCTTGACATTTTGTTCTACAGAGGTGCAAAAGTCATTATCATTAGATCTATTTCCATAGGAGTGTCCAAGGTTTTTTCCCTTTCCAAAATACTTTTTTAAAATTCAGTAGGAATCTCACAAATTAATTGACCATACAATAGCAGTGCTGTAGAAATGCCATCATGGGTAACCTTCTCATTATTTAGATTAGATTACATAGCATAAAACAATGGTCACTGTCAGTTTCAGGAAAATATGCTAGCAGATCGAATTGGTGCATACTGCAATAAATACCCTGTTTCCCCCAAAAATAAGACCTACCCCCAAAATAAGCCCTAGTTACAGATTCCCCGACGCAGCTAATCCGGTCACGTGGAAGGCACAAAATCATGGGGAAAAAATAAGTCATCACCTGAAAATAAGCCCTAATGCATCTTTTGGAGCAAAAATTAATATAAGACCCTGTTTTATTTTCGGGGAAATATGGTCTCCATGTCTTTGGCTCATTCCGCACATGCAGAATAATGCACTTTCAAACTGCTTTCAGTGCTCTTTGAAGCTGTGCGGAATAGCAAAATCCACTTGCAAACAGTTGTGAAAGTGGTTTGAAAACTCATTATTTTGCGTGTGCGGAAGGGGCCTCAGTATGGTTTTATTCCAACCTTGTGGAACATCTGTTGTTGGTCAGCCACTTACATTGTAAGTTTAGGAACTGTGCCTGAATTGTTACCTGCCATCATGGTTCCTTACTACATGCCTGCAACCAGACAATGCGCTCGATCGAGAGAAGTGGTGTTTAAAAACCTGAGCAGTGGACCCTGCATTAGTGGGACAGAGCTAGGAAAAAGAAGATGCTCCTTAGTATAGGGTGGGTCGTAAAGCTAGTTTATAGTGAAATGTGCTTACGTTGATGAAACCTCCATGACTGACCGCAGTGCTACGATGACATGGAATGTTCACAAACAACTTCAAATATTAAAGGAACTATTCTGACAGAATGACAGTCACTGGGAACGTTCCCTATGAGGAGAGGCTGCAGCGTTTGGGACTCTTTAGTTTGGAGAGGAGGCGGCTGAGGGGGGGATATGATTGAAGTCTACAAAATTATGCATGGGGTAGAAAATGTTGACAGAGAGAAATTTTTCTCTCTTTCTCACAATACTAGAACCAGGGGGCATTCATTGAAAATGCTGGGGGGAAGAATTAGGACTAATAAAAGGAAACACTTCTTCACACAACATGTGATTGGTGTTTGGAATATGCTGCCACAGGAGGTGGTGATGGCCACTAACCTGGATAGCTTTAAAAGGGGCTTGGACAGATTTATGGAGGAGAAGTCGATTTATGGCTACCAATCTTGATCCTCCTTGATCTGAGATTGCAAATGCCTTAGCAGACCAGGTGATTGGGAGCAACAGCCACAGAAGGCCATTGCGTTCACATCCTACATGTGAGCTCCCAAAGGCACCTGGTGGGCCACTGCGAGTAGCAGAGAGCTGGACTAGATGGACTTTGGTCTGATCCAGCTGGCTTGTTCTTATGTTCTTATGTTCTTAACGTTGTCAGTCATGACCAGCAGCAAAACTTCATGGACCCCAAAGACAGGAGCAGCACTGCACAACAGTTTGAAGACCGCAGAAAGGTCTCCAGTGGTAGGAAGCTAATCAGATGTCGGATTTTATGTTTTGATTTGAACCAGCTGGCCAGCCAGTTCCTTGCCTACAGGACATTAGTCAACATAGATGGAGCTCTGGGATTCAGTCCAGGCTAAAATGAAGGCGTGTTTCATATAGGTTGGAACACGCAGGCCGAGGCAGATCCTGAGACGCTGCATAGTTTAGCTGTTATCTTTTATTTAACCTATTTGATCATCAGCATTTGGCCTTACAGTTAGTGACACTCTTTCCTGCAGCGCACATCACAGTTCCTAAATTACCAGCGAAGCTCTTCAGTTAAAACCTTACTGCCTGAGCTTCCTGTGATTATAGTCATTACAACTAAAACAGCTGCAAGGCTGCATAATAAATAAATATCAGCCCAAACGTTGTTCAGAAGCAAACACAGTACTATCGGCACCACACAAAGGCCAAATCCTTTGTGTGGATTGAATTCCACTGTATGTTTCAAAGTTTTAGCATCACAGCAGATATTCCACCACTGAGCCATATTATGAAGAGATGCAGTCTGTTATATCCAGAAGATCAGGCATTTTAAAAAGAGAGTTTTAAACGAAGTTTTAACTTGTGGCTTTTTTTCTCTACAGAGTAACAACCAAGGATTGACTTAGCAACAACTAAGCAGTTGATTTAGCAATAACTGAACAATTGATTTAGCAACAACTAAGCAACACCTTATAAAGTACATTTGTCCCCCTGTTGGACTTTTGACAGACATGTTGTGACTTCCTGGCTGGGATATTCTCCCAGGTGAGTGAGGGACAATTTGTTCTAGACTAGAAAGATTTCTTATGACTGAGGCATTATAAGGTCTTGCCCTAGCACAGGGGTAGGGAACCTGCGGCTCTCCAGATGTTCAGGAACTACAATTCCCATCAGCCCCTACCAGCATGGCCAATTGGCCATGCTGACAAACTGATGGGAGTGCTGGATTCAGGCTATCGGAAAACCCTGAGTCTATGCTGAAATTGAGGCATGATTCACACATTGTATTACACTTTCTAAGAGGAAACGACTTTGTGCAGAAGACCTGAGTGCCATTCTCAGAAACTCTTCCAAAATTCATCTCAGTTATAAAAAAGATTTATAACTGCTATTTGTAGTCTGGAAGCTTGACACTACTACATTATTGTATTAATTTTGATTTCTGAGGAAGGCCGTTTGGTCAAAATGCTTCTGTTTGTTTGGGTCAAAAAAGTGTCCTATTGGACCCTTCTGTGTATTGTAAGTGTGATTTTGTATGTATCAGGTAGGCTACTGTGGGCCTTTTACATGTGTAGATGATTTTAATGTGCAATAAATACGTATGTGGTTTTGACATTAAGTAGTAGTACATTTAGTGGCCCTTTAAACATTTTCTTGACCTTCTAGGTACTTAATTTTAATTTGAATAGGGTCCATGGTGCATAAGGAAAGGGGGCTTAACTACACCCCATTTCCCCAACCTGAAATGGCTCCTGGGAGCCACCATTTGACTATTAAGGAAAGTTACATGCACCGATGGCTACATGCACATTTCCCCATTGAGCAAATCGCAACTCCCCAGGGCCATTTCAGGTCAGGAAAATGATGCGTAAAGGAGATTTGAGTCTCTTTCCTTGTATGCCAGAGTTTACTCCTGATCTAAATCAGCCCCACGTGCCTGGGAGTTAATTTGCCAGCAACCAAAAGCAGGGAGGAGAAAGAAAAGCAGTACTTGAGCAGCCACTCTGCACATGTAAAGATTTTATTTTTTTTCTTTGCATGGCAGCAAAGGACTGAAACGCCCTGACCTGTTTAGCCCAGACTAGCCTGACCTCTTCAGTCTCAGAAGCTAAGCAGGGTCAATCCTGACAAGTATTTGGTTGGGAGACCACCAAGGAATAGCAAGGTTATGACATGGATGCAGGCAACAGCAAGCCTGTCTGAACGTCTCTTGCCTCGTAAATCCTATAATGTCACTGTAAATCAAATGTGACTTGATGGCCAAATTGGGGGAGAGACCCCCTGCAAATGGCTGACTGAAAGTACCTGATAATGGCCATATAGCCAGAGGTGGGATCCAGCAGGTTCTCACAGGTTCCCGAGAGTAGGTTACTAATTATTTGTGTGTGCTGAGAGGGGGTTACTAATTGGTGATTTTGCCACGTGATTTTTGCCTTAGTTACGCCCCTCCTCTCAGCAGTAGCGCGCAGAACTTGAAGCAGTCTAGCAGGAGGTGCACCGGTGTGCGTGGCAGCTTGCGTCTGCGTTGCATTAAGTTCCATGGACGCGGCGCAGCGGCTGCGTCCTTGCCACAGCCCTGCCCAGGAATGCCCCGCCTCCGGAATGCCCAGCTACACCCCCGTTGTGCCCCGCCCAGCCCCACTGGCGCTACGCCACAGTTTGAATCCCACCACCATGGGAACCTGTTACTAAAATTTTTGGATCCCACCACTGCATATAGCCAATACAAGAACTTTCTAAGGTGCCATCAATTTATGTCTGCAACTTACTTTGTGTCCTTCGAGTCTACTGTGAATTCTGGAGTGGATTAGTATGTGGTCATTTCAGGACTGTCTAAAATACTGGCCCGGATCAAAGAGCCACCCGCAAAACAGGGCAAAAGTTATCATTGGTGGTTTTTTGCAGGGAACCGTACCTCAGCTTCGATATTGGAACTTGCTCTAGCAGAATACCATTGGCCAGACAAAACAGAGCTTCATATGTAATGCAATTATGAGTTGGAAATATGGCTACGGAAAAAATCCTAGGAAAATCACCTGAGAAGCCTTCACATCTTTTTCTTTTTTGCTTCAAAAATAGATGTAATTTTACTGAAAACCTTGCCTAAGAAATTTCACACAAATAATTTGATGTATACACATATTGGGAGGGAAAGACATGTTTCACTAGCCAAGCTTCTGTCAAAGCATTGAAACTTCCAGATTATGTATGATCATCCCTAAGGAAAAAAGAAATGGGGTGTTCTTAGTTTTAGAAACAGCAAAAATGCAGAATCTACAATCATGCTCTCCCACTAGAGCAGGGGCCTGCAACCTGCGGCTCTCCAGATGTTCATGGACCACAATTCCCATCAGCCCCTGCCAATTGGCCATGGTGGCAGGGGCTGATGGGAATTGTAGTCCATGAACATCTGGAGAACACTGGATTTAATTTCTACTAGAGCAATGGCCAGTCTTACCTTTAAAAAAATTGTTCAATATACTTCCATACAGATTAAGAAATTGAGGAAAGACCCACAATGTAGAGATGAGAAATTGTGATCTGCGGGTGACATTTTCTGCTCTATACTTATATTTCTAGGTAGGGTTCATTCAAGCTCTTTGAGATGGTATTTTCCCGCAGAAAAGATACTTTCTCACCTGGAGATGGCTGGCCCATTATGAAACACTATAGCAGTGATGGCGAACCTTTTTGAGACCGAGTGCCCAGATTGCAACCCAAAACCCACTTATTTATCGCAAAGTGCCAACACGGCAATTTAACCTGAATACTGAGGTTTTAGTTTAGAAAAAACGGTTGACTCCAAGGCGCGCATTACTTGGAAGGAAGCTTGGTGGTAGTCGGCAGCTTTGCTTTGAAGCAATTGTGCAATGCTTCGAATGGGTGAATCAGGACCCTAGGAGGGTTTAGAAGCAAGCCCCATTGCCAGCAACCGAGCTTACTCCCAGGTAAAGGATTGTGCTTTAGTTCTTCCCATGAAAATCAGTATGGTTTAACAGAACTTAACAGGGCTACCTACATGTCATGCCCAGTGGCCCAGGCCAGCCTAGATGTGTGTGTGTGTGTGTGTGTGGATTTTCGCCCCCCCATGACAAACTCTGTGCATGCGTGCCCACAGAGAGGGCTCTGAGTGCCACCTCTGGCACCCGTGCCATAGGTTCGCCACCACTGCACTATAGTGTCTATTTTGCAGCTCATTTTCCAGGAACAAAACTCAAGCAGATATTTATGATCCACTCAGTCCTTTGCATATGTACATGGTCCAATCCTTTGCATATGGTCCAATCCTTTGCCCATGGACATGGAACTAAGCCCCCGCCCCCACACTTCAGAGGCACTGAATCTCAAGTAAGCAGTCAGAAGACTGTACCTTGTGATTGCCCAAGAGGCGAAACTCTTTTCCCCCAAGGAGGTGTAGAAACGTTATGTATATCTTCTGAGTAGAAACAGCGGTGATTGGAATAACCAATACTATCTGGGGGGAAGGCTTCTTATGTTATTGGCCCTATGAAGTTCTAATTAAGATGAAAGGATCATGTAGTTAGATGTTACATGCATAATATATTTTCCTGTAGGAACCACCACTTTACTGATTAGCCAATTCTAGTAAAATCCTGTAAGTGTTTAGGGAGGTGTCCTATGTTAATAAGGAAGAATGATTTGTTAATCGATTTTGATGAAAAGATTTACAAATTATGCCTGGCAGGGAACTTCCAAGAGGAGGCGGTCCTCCTTGTTACTCATCTAGAAGGAAATCCCACTTTTCAGTTGCATGCGTGTGTTTTTTTTCTTCAAAACCAATGTTTTAGGCATGTAAAAACGTATTTAAACAGTCAAGTTCCCTATGACTGATAAACTAAGGTTGCTTTAATTGAAACACAGCTCATACTTCTTATGTTTTAAATACATTTTTATCCCATCCTTCCTCCAAGGAATTCAGAGCAGCATACACATATCTCCCCATGTTATCGTCACAACAACCCCGTGAGGTAGGCTATACTGAGAGAGAACGGCAAGCCTGAGGTAACCCAGTACACTTCTATGACAGACTGGGAATACGAAGCTGATTTTCCAGAATTCCTAACATTGAGAGAAAATGACTACCCCAAGGTCACCCAGACAGCTCATGACAGGCAAGAATTTGCAACAAAACTAAAATCTAAAAGTTGCCAAAAAACTATGTATGTATGCATGTCCCCAAACACCAGGTGCGTAGCTGCAATGGGGACATCTGGGGCAGCTTGTCCTGGGTGCCGCCATTGCAGTCACGTGGGGAGGTGGGGATGGGGAGGGCGCACATGGGCAGTTCATGCCCCAGGAGCAGTTCCCCCTCCCTTCGTCATTGCCAAACACAATTATAAAACAGTGTAAGTACATAAATTTCAAAATTATTTCAAAATGCAACACATATTAACCCCAAAAGGAGCATTCATAATATATATAAAAACAATTTATAGAAATGTGTACACCTGCAATATATAAAATACAACAAGGTGCATTTTATTTATTGCACATTCAGTTGTTTAAAAATCATTTGCTATTATGAGTTCTTTTTAGTTAATGTGTTTTACTTTTTGAAAAATATTTTCACGTGTACCCTGGGCTATGCAGACCTGTATACACATATATATTTATTTTTCTGCCACTTCTTGCTTTTAAACAGGGATTTGAACCCAGGTCTCAAAGTCATAGCTCAACACTTTAACCACTATACCAAACTGCTTCTTATTAAGATTGCTACTCAAACTTCCAGAATGGTAGGTTAGTCTCTTATGGCAAAACCAGAAAGGAATTTCGTAAGTCTCCCAATTAAATAAAGTTTCGTTGGTTAGCTGTGGGAACCCTGTATATAAAGACTAAATCTCTGACCTACTGTAGTTGGCACCTATGTGAAAGAGAAGAAGTACAGCCAACAGGGTGTTGTGGTTAAGAGCAGGTAGTTTCTAATGTGGAGAACTGATTTGATTCCCCACTCCTCCACATGAACAGCAGACTCTTATCTGGTGAACCAGGTTTGTTTTCCTACTCCTACATTCCTGCTGGGTGACCCTGGGCTAGTCATAGTCCTCTCGGAACTCTCTCAGTCTCACCTACCTCACAAGGTGTATTGTGGGGAGAAGGGAAAGGAATTTGTCAGCTGTCTTGGGTCTCCTTACAAGAGAGAAAGGGGGTACAATCTAAACTTCTATTACAGGAGAGAAAGGGGTTCAAACTCCTCCTCCTCTTCTTTGGCAGCTCCTGGTGCCTGGTTTTCATAAATATTTGTGTATAATTGTTTGTTAGACTTCTACCCTGCCTTTCCCACCTCAGGCTCAAGGTGGCTTTTAAATTAATTAAATTAAACTTTAAAAAAAGAGTTTTGCTGATTAATTGGAGGGGGCCTTATTAAGTAGATTGGAAGGTTTTAAACCAATGCATCTCATTGATCAACTTGGGCTTAGAAGGGGGTAACTGTGCTTCGAATTGTATTGTGAGTGTTGAAGACCAAGCTTTGCAACCTCCACACAATGTTTGTGAACATATGGATTGAAAGTTACCTGCAGTATTGGAAGTGTCACACTTCCTCATTATTTTCTAAGGTGCTGTATTTAAATTTAGCTGCCACTGGGAGATCCAGCAATGGAATTATCATCTTTGGGGAAACCAGCATCGAGAAGGACTCTATTTGCTTCCAAAATATTATCAAAAGAACAGTGAGAGTTGGGGGACATAAGCTTTCAAGAATCAAAGCTGCCTTTGCCAGAAGCTAGGGAAACAGTCACTTCAAATGCCAAACTTAATGTTACTATTTTTAAAGAGTTGGGTCCACAGAGACTCAAATTTCCCACATACACATTGCAATTGCAGTAACTAGATGTGCTCTTTTTAAGGCAGACCAAATGGGCTTGAAATATAACAAAGGGACAAAGGCAGGCTTCTGTTTCCACCCTAAGCTGTCTTCCCATGATAAACCGGCTCTGGGGGAAGTTATTTTCCCAATTTTGCTGCTTCACATGGATTATTTCCCTGACCTTGCAGCTTCACCTCCCCAGAGTTTTCTTTAAAAACAATAGTTTTGTTTGGCAGCATGGTATAACAATTGGACTAGGATCTGGAAGATTTCAAAGATGATGATGATGATGATGATGATGATGATGATGATGATGATGATGATGGCAACGTGCATTCCCCCTTTCTCTTCTGTAAGTAAACTCAAAGGGGCTTACAAACTCCTTCCCCTTCCCCCCTCACAACGAACACCCTGTGAGGTGGGTGGGGCTGAGAGAGCTCAGAAGAACTGTGACTAGCCCAAGGTCACCCAGCTGACGTGTTTTGGAGAGCACAAGCTAATCTGAATTCCCCAGATAAGCTTCCCACAGCTCAAGTGGCAGAGTGGGGAATCAAACCTGGTTCCTCCAGATTAGAGTATACCTGCTCTTAACCACTACACCACTGTTGCTCCCCATGTTGGTGACCAAGAGTTAATCACTTTCTCTCAGCCCAACCTACCTCACATGGTTGTTTTAGGAGAGACTAAAATGGAAGATGAGGTTGTAAACTGGTTTGGTTCCCAACTGGAGAGAAAGAAGGTTTTAAGTATCTAAATAAATATTTTTTTTCTTTTTTAATTAAATATTTCATTTCGATATGATTAAAATTCATTGTTACATATAAAGTAATATGTGACACATCCAATCTTACAACCTGTTAACATCCAATCTTACAACCTCTTAAATTCCAACTAGAGTTTTCTAGTCTGAATAAGATCTAAGATCCAAGTACATTTTATTCTTGTACAAATGACCTTTTTTGTTCTGGGTGAGTTGAGTCTTTGGTTTATGTAATCCAAAACAACTTTCAATTTCCTTCCACACTTTACCGACCAGGGGCATATTTTTAGTGGTTTTTTCCGTTTTTGGCCTGCAGGGGGTGCAGTTTTTAGTCTAGCAGCATCAAAACTTCAGGGTATCTTTAGGAGATTATCCTAAAGAAACCAGCCAGGTTTGGTGAAGTTTGGTTCAGGGGGTCCAAAGTTATGGATTCTTAAAGGTGTAGCCCCATCTCCTATTAGCTCCCTTTGGAAACAATGGGAGATGGGGCACCCCCTTTGGGAGTCCATAACTTTGGACCCCCTAAACCCGTGGTGGCGAACCTTTGGCACTCCAGATGTTATGGACTACAATTCCCATCAGCCCCTGCCAGCATGGCCAATTGGCATGCTGGCAGGGGCTGATGGGAATTGTAGTCCATAACATCTGGAGTGCCAAAGGTTCGCCATCACTGCCCTAAACCAAACCTCACCTAACTTGGTGGAATCATCAGGAGAGTCCCCAAAAAAATCCCTGAAATTTTGTTGCTGCTAGCCTAAAAACTGCGCCCCCTGCAGGCCAAAAACTGAAAAACACTAAAAGGTACAAAAAACAAATCTGAAATTTTTGCTGCCCCTTCCAGGCGCACGCCCGGTGCAACACACACCTCTGGCCCCCTTGTAGCTCCACCTCTGGTGGGGAGAGAGCCATGCATGTTTTGTTGGGGATGGGAGGTGTTTTGTGAGCTAGTGCAAAAAATCATTGTTTGGTGGGGGAGGGTGGCCGCCCATAGCAAGGGGGGGGGCAAACTCAGGTTTTGTCCCTGGGCTCCAGTTTGCCTAGATATGCCTCTGCTACCAACTATCTGTTATGTACCAAAGATGTCAACTTTGCCAGTTATCTAAATAAAGACCCAATGGAAGCTTCCTGGAAATGTCAATTACGCTGCAGCCCTAAGATCACAAAAGTTAATCACTGGAGATTGTAGTAGAATTGGGATGTGGGAAACTCAGCTCCAGGATGGTTTTCCAACTAAGTTATCCAAAGGACTGCTTTGACTAGATGGTGCTACAAAGAGGGATCCCTGTGCAGTGGAAGGATTTGGCTTGTTTACAGCTCTCAGAAGCTTGGGTAGTGATTGGCATCCCCTCCTGAACTTGTGAAGCTGATAGGCAGGCCTAAGGCAAGTCTCTGCTGCTCTGTGGTCCAGTGGATGAAGATCCTTTGTCTGGGCCAACAAAATACCTTGAACCAGCTCTGACTCAGGTTCAGTCTATTTTCACCTAACAGAGTAGCCTTGATTGAGTCAATCTATGCCACAGAGCTGTTGTAAGATGAAACTCCTTCAAGGAAAGGTGGAATACCTATTAAGAACTAGTATTTTTTTTTTCAAATTGGATACTCACTTGCCCTGAAAAAAATAAACATTATTAGAAAGGAATCAGCGCTCAGGAGTGGAGCTTGTGTTGTGTAGGCATTAGGTCCTCAATCCAATCTGTAATACCTCTTGATAATGGAGACTGAAAAAGACCCCTGAACAGGTTTCGAAGAACAGTGAGCTACTGCATGGTTTGAAGGTATAACGCAGTTTCTTATGCACCCAAATAGGATCACCAAATCCCACTTCCTGATAGAGGACAGAATCATCCACACATTAACCTATATCTGTACCACATATTGAACCTAGATGTCAAAGTGTCATCCAGGTATAGAGGACCACAAGTTTAAATATTCTTGCAATGACCTCAGGTAAAATGCTTCACTAAAGTACCAAAAAAAGAGAGAAGAAGATGGTTTATTTTATTTTTATTTTACTTCATTTGTACCCCACCTTACTTCCCAGTGGAGACCTGAGGCAACTCACATAATTTTCCTCTCCTACATTTATTCCCACAACCACCCTTGGTAATACCATTACAAATTATCTCAAGGAGGTTCTGGTGGGTTTTCCGGGCTGTGTGGCTGTGGTCTGGTGGATCTTGTTCCTAACTTGACCTACCAGACCACAGCCACACAGCCCGGAAAACCCACCAGAACCAGTTGAATCTGGCCGTGAAAGCCTTTGACAATATCTCAAGGAGGCTTTATTTTAAATAGGGCTAAGGGCTGGTAAGCCAATAAATAAAGTACTTGATGGCTTCTATGTTCACTGGACTTGGGATAGGTGGTGGATAGAGAAATGTGGTGTTGGTTTCATTGATCAGTATACACAAGTTATTGTATTTGCACTATTATGAAGAGGAGAGGGGCCCTGTATTGAATCTGTGCTTTCCCACCAAAAAACACAAGAGAGAAATTATTTGCTTGGGCCCTTCCAACATCCGCTTAAGCTATCACAAACCAAAGGTTCTGAATGTTTACAGGCAAGTTGCTTTACCAAGGTGGTACAAATGGCTCAAGGAAGTGAACTGAGCCACATATGACAGAGGATGGTGTAGGAAAGCCAGTAGCTAATGAAGTTTTATTCAAATACAATATCCTTTGTTTATTGCAGGCAGGAGAGAGTGAATCCCCAGGTGGCTTACAGGAAAGCGACAGCAATAGTGAGAATATTTACATACTTACAAAAAGGAAGTCAAGTAGTTGGTAGTTGCTAATTGGGAGCAACTAACCCCAATGAGAAGTAGGGTTGCCAACTAGCCGGAATAAAATACACAATTGCCTTCCTTGAGATTGAGATTGCAAATGCCTTAGCAGACCAGGTGCTCGGGAGCAGCAGCAGCAGCAGAAGGCCATTGCTTTCACATCCTGCATATGAGCTCCCAAAGGCACCTGGTGGGCCACTGCAAGTAGCAGAGTGCTGGACTAGATGGACTCTGGTCTGATCCAACAGGCTTGTTCTTATGTTCTTATGTTCCTTCTGTAGCAAGGGTAAAATCAACAAGTGGCATTTTTCACATCAAGTTACAACTTTGAAAAGAACTCCCTGATGGTAAGGGCTGTTCGACAGTGGAGTACACTGCCTTAGGGTGTGGTGGAGTCTCCTCCTTTGGAGGCTTTTAAACAGAAGCTGGATGGCCATCTGTCAAGGGTGCTTTGATTGTATATTCTTGCATGGCAGGGGATTGGACTTGATAGCCCTTGTGGTCTCTACCAACTCTAGTTCCATGATTTATGTAGGGTTTTCAAGGCCAGAGATGTTCACAGGTGGATTGCCATTGCCTGCCTCTGTTGTTCTGTTGTCTCCCATCCACATAATAACCCGGCTGACCATGCTTAGCTTCTGAGATTTAACAAGCCTAGCCTGGGCTAACAAGGTGAGAACTTCCACAGCATGGTGACAAGCATTTTCACTTGCTAAGGTGAAGGAACCAAGCTACTGTTAAAGGTAGAATAACAGAAGCTGGCTGGGAAGCTGGCAATCTTGTGTGGAGAACTTACCATGGAGAACTTACCATGTTAAAAAACAGGAGTTCAATGGCACCCTATTGACTAACATTCTAATTCCCATCTAACCTTCTGGATTCTGAAAGTTACTTCTTCAGATACATGTAGTGAGACTTCACTAGGCAGACATTTATGTATGAGGTTAACAGGGGGGGTGGATGGTAACCAGCTGGGTCCAAGGGCCTAGAAATGCAGGAAGTATGGTGGTGGAGGAAAGTGCCATTGTCGCAGCCTATATGGCAAACCTATAGGGTTTTCAAGGTAACCAACCCAGCAAAGGTACCCTGCCATTGCCTGCCTCTGCGTGACAATCCTAGTGTTCCTTGCTGGTCTCCCATCCAAATACTAACCAGGACTCACCCCTCTTAGCTTCTGTGATCTGATGACATCGGGCTAGCCTGGGCCATGCTGGTCAGGATTAGGAAGTATGGGGTGAGGTATAATTTGCAAAATTAAACTATACCCAAGAAAAATCATGTCCTCACATTTCACTAAGCTAGTTAGAGCCTGCAGAGGCTGAGAAGTCTGAGATTTCTCTAATGCCAATGTAGCATAACGTTTAGACTAGGATCTGGCAGACTTGGGTTCAAATTCCCACTCTGCCATGAAGCTTTCTGGGTGATCTGAGGCCAGTCTTTCTCTCTCAACCGCACAGAACTGTTGTGAAGATAAAATGGAGGAACAAACAATTTACACCACCCTGAGTTAAAAATAAACAAACAAAGAAAAACCCTTCTCTGATAGCAGGGGTCAGTCAAATAATCTAACATAAAGTACAACATTTGGCGATGTGGAGTGACGAAAATGAGAAACCTAAATGGTGCCTTTGTTCCGGTCTTCAGCAAGAACCACAACCCCAAGGAAAGTTCTACAGCACAAACTCCACAGGAAATGACCAGCCATTGCAATCAAAAAGAGCTTCCAGGTGGCTTGGGGGGTCAATGGGATACGTAATCTGACCCATGGGGGGGCGGGGTCCCCCATGACACAGTTGATCCCAGGAGAACTCCAAAACAGAAGACAGAAACAGAAATTGGGGGGAGGGGGAGGGGGAGGGGGAGGGGGAGAGTCATAGATCTTGCTCTTCTGTGTACAGCTTGAACGCTGCCTTTCTCATTCACTTGCCTCTCCTTGACCAAATATATTAACAAGCAAACCCCTTGCCAGTAGCTTCATGGAGCAACCGTTACTCCCACTCTGCTCTATGAACCTTATCCTTTTCCTCTTCTCCTCCCCCCCCCAATAAAACAAACATCTTCTAAGTGCAGAAGGCTCCTGTTCAATTTCCTAAGCCAACCTCCTCAGAGGAAATAAGAAAGGACAGAAGGAAAACCCCGCATGGTTTTGCCAGTTTGCACCCCCCCCCCCGAAGGATTTCCCATCCTCAAAAAAGAAAGGTAAGGGGTGCACTCCCCACACAGCACAGGTTAAGGAGGAGGGGGGGACGGAGGGGAAGGTTCAGTGTTGAATGGAGACACGTTTGAATGTTAATAATCAGCCTCAAGGGCTCGCTGGTCACTCTGGCGCGAACCCTGGTCTGCCGCGGTTTGTTTTCCTAGGAAGAGAGCGTCGGAAGCACGATCCCCAGACAAACCAGGTTTCCAACAAGGGTAGAGGTGGGTGGTGGGGAATAAGGAAAGCCAATTGCGATCCTCCTTAAGGAGGGGTGGGGAAGTGTCACTCTCGTAGAGGAAACCACCGCCAACCCACCGTAACACAGCAGGAATCTCCATGCAAAAGGAGTCCCTCCATGACACAAAACCAGCTTTCCCCGGGAAATGGCCTTCCGTTCCCCTCCGCAAACGCCAGCATCAAACAGCTCCCGCCCAGCCGATCCTTTTTAATTGTAAAGACGCGCGACAAGAAATCTACACACGGGCAGCTTCCCCGAACAACTTACCTTGGAGATGGCTCTTCGGGCAGAGTCGTGTGGTTTTATTTGCCCTGCTGTCCGAGCAACGCCCGGCCACAAGAGCAACTGCGGAGAACTAGTGGAAAGGGAGCGGAGCCGGCTGGTCAAGAGCAACCGCGCCTCCAGGCTCTCTGCGCGCTTCTGGTAGGTTTCGAGGCGAGGCTTTCCAAAAGGGGGCACTAGATTTCCCCCTGCTGCAGGGGGCGCCTGCGCGTCATCGCCTGCCGGTGGGAGTTTGGGGACCCCCCCACCAAGCAGATCATAGGAGGAGGGGTCACAGATTCACGGGAGCGTTGCCAAATCCTTCTGGAGAAAATCAGACCCCGGGTCATTCCAAGCCACTGTCATAAACTCTCCCGGCCGCGTTTCTCAATTGGACGCAATTGGGTATGCGGGGAATTACCACCACCCCCTATCCAAAGAAGCCAGAAGAGCTGAGATTTTCCTTCCAAGTCCAGCTTCCGACGTCTTCTGTCCCTCCCAGATTCAGCTGGGTTTAAAAGCAGCTTGTTAAACATCGGGCAAAAACGTCGCCGGAGAGCATCGAAGTGGTGCAGCCACTCTTTGGAAAGAAAGGGGGGAAGAAAACCTCAGAAACTTGCATCAAGAAGAGATCTGGAGTCAACCGATGGGTGGAGCGACAGGAGGGAAGGCGGCCCCTTTGGGGATTCAGCAGAGCCTCGGAGCAGAGGAGGAGAACGGCGAGAGAGAAAACGCGCAGAGTTCATGCAAACCCAACAGGTTGCAAACCCAACACCCCACCCCACCCGGTCGAAATTGCAGATGCTGCCTGTTGTAAAGCAGGACTAGAAGTCGGCAGAAAACGTGGAGACCAGCCTTTTCCGCCCTTCCGGTGGTGCTGTCCGCGGTGCTGAAAACCTTTTCAAATTGCTCATTATCAGCCAAATACGCACACTGTGACACACACTCTCCATTAGCTGGACCACATCGTTGGCTCGTATCACCATTCTTCGCTTCAGTCCTCATGAATAAAGCCTTGCACTTTTGGGGCCAGCTTTTTAGAAAAGCTTTAACCTTTTCCTGACCCCAGATGAACTGGGTTTTTGGGGGGTGGGAGTGTTGTGAGGTTTCCCGGTTGTATGGCCCGGAACACGGCCATTCAGTCCATACATGCTACTGGAACACGGCCATACAGCCTGGAAACCCCACAACGCTCAAGTGATTCCAGCCATGAAAGCCTTCACAAATACATTTTTTTAAAATGAGAAGGATAAAAAGGTAGTAGTAGTAGTAGTGGTGGTGTTGAAGCCTTCATTGGCATTGTAAATTACAATAAACATTTATCAATAAAAAATAGAATGCATCAAATATACAGTATACACATACAAGTAGTTCCCATGAGTTCTGTTTGTAATTCCAGCTCTTATCAATAAAAAGCCCAAACGTAACCACCAAAAGCTACAATCCATTAGTGCTTACTGTTTTGCAGTTCAGATAAAAAGTGACATCTGATAATGAGACTGCAACATCTTTCTATAAGTCCTCTGCACTTGCTTGGGTTTGGATATCAGGGGTCCTGGGTTGGTTTCTAACAGAACTGCTTCCCGACAGATTGAGAAGTGGACTGATTATACAGTGTTATAGATTTCCAAATCTAGCATGGAATAAATAATACTACTAGTTAGGAAAAAATACACGGTGAGCTGAAACATAAATCTTCAGTTCATAAGCTCAGTTAGTAAACACAGAATATCAGTAGCCATTATATAATGTAGCCAGCAGTATTGATATATTAGTACTAACAATTTAATGCTTAATATCCATCTAAGTAGGATAAAAAGGTGGTGGCAGAACTATATTTAGAAATGCTTGCAGATTTGTACTCATGTGGATGGCATTCATGCAAAGGATTCTGTCGGATGTTTTACACCAAAATGCCTGAAGAGTCAGAAACATGTTGGGTGACAAAGTGCGACATTCAAGCCTTGTAATAGTTCAGCTCACAGTGACCCCAGGGTTGCCAGTGGCAAAATCTTTCCATGATCTGAAGGCAGACAGGGCTGAGTGTTGCATGCAAGGGTTGGCTAGGCCATTCTGTTGGTATTATCTGTTTGATTTTTCAGCTTTTGCAATAGCTGTACTGTTCTTTTTTTTTATTATCTGAGGATTGTCCTATAAACATCTTGCAATTTCTGGTGCATGCACCTTTCCCCCCTCAATATTCAGAGGTTTCTCCCCTCCTTTGTTTTTCTTCTGTATTCTTCTGGAGATTTTCAGTATGGCTCAATGACAGCAACTTTTTGCTTATAATGATGCTAAGCTAAACTACTAGTAGATACTTCTTAACATGATGGGTGGTCCTGTGTTGGAGCAGCAGTGGCGTAGGAGGTTAAGAGCTCGTGTATCTAATCTGGAGGAACCAGGTTTGATTCCCAGCTCTGCCACCTGAGCTGTGGAGGCTTATCTGGGGAATTCAGATTAGCCTGTACACTCCCACACATGCCATCTGGGTGACCTTGGGCTAGTCACAGCTTCTCGGAGCTCTCTCAGCCCCACCTACCTCACAGGGTGTTTGTTGTGAGGGGGGAAGGGCAAGGAGATTGTAAGCCCCTTTGAGTCTCCTGCAGGAGAGAAAGGGGGGATATAAATCCAAACTCTTCTTCTTCTTCTTCTTGCTTGGGATGATTATGAACACATGAAGAAGAAAAGGATTAATTACACCTTGCAAGTCTCTTCCGTTATAGGGTACTGATGTAATTACTATATCCTAGAGGATTACATTATTAAGAAACCGTGTGGTATGTTCAATGATGATGAAGGGCTTAAGCTGAAATGGATTTCTATTCTTAACAAATGCTCTATGGATTTGATGTTACTTTTGATAGAAAGAATCCAAAAAAGAAACTGAGACGTTTCTTCCCATATCAAAGATGCTTTTGAGAAGTTAAGCACTAATAGCAACTCATCGGAGGCTTAAGTTAAGTCAGTGGAGAATGAAGGACATTAAGATTAAGAAATTTAAAAGGGATGAATAGGATTACAAAAATGGCATGGTGTATCTAGGCCGACTAAAATAATTTGCAAAGTTTCTTTTTCAAAACCGCCAGTCTCTGACACTGACAGTAACCATTATCTGGAGGAGTTGAGCCATTCAAAGGGTAAAGATATGGTAGCTCCTTTTACAGCACTCCATTCGTGCAGACAATGCTGCACAGCTAGAAAAGAAAATCCTCCCATGCATCTTTATTGCATCCAGAGGCAGAATTTAGTGGTAAATCTTTCTTCTAAGAACTTTTCTGAGGAGATTAATGTTCTAAACAAAGGTTTGAGTTTTGTTCCCATCCCCAAATATAGTGGTTTCCACACATGACTGATATTTTCAAACTTATCAAATCAAATCTTACTATGTAATTGAGCAGTGGGTTCCTGATGATGAACCAAAAAAAGTGCATCATCCAGGACAGCCCACATTCCAGCTCCTCCCAGAGGAACAAGAACTACACTTCCCAGCAGCCCTTGTTGTAAGAAGCCATACTCCCTCCTCCCCCCAGGGTGTGCTTCTCCCTAGTGGTGGTGAACCTTGAAAAGGGGGGGGGGATGAAGGAGGAAGAAGAAGAAGAAGAGTTGAATGTATATCCCCCCTTTCTCTCCTGTAAGGAGACTCAAAGGGGCTTACAAACTCCTTTCCCTTCCTCCCTCACAACAAACACCCTGCGAGGTAGGTGGGGCCGAAGAACTGTGACTAGCCCAAGGTCACCCAGCTGGCATGTGTTGGAGTGCACAGGCAATCTAGTTCACCAGATAAGCCTCCACAGCTCAAGCAGTAGAGCAGGGAATCAAACCCGGTTCACGAACCGGTTCCTGGTTCTAAAGTGCACCTGCTCTTAACCATTACACCATGCTGGCTCTCAAGCCATGTTCCCATCTCCCACCATAGTGTGCATTGCCGTACCAGGACTAGGTCCCTGTGGTGAACTTTGAAGAACTTCCTGGGACAGGAGGGCAGGACGGGTTGGCCCCCTTGGTGGGCACCATTAACCTACCAACAGTTTTCTGAGTTTGTTGTTTTTGTTTGTGCAATGGGCCTTACTGCTAGTTAACAGAATATTTTGGCAATAGCACACATTCATCTACCATTGACCACCTTCCACATTTATTCCATCTACTCAGAACTGTAATATCTCAGTGTTCAGATGGGTGTTTTTGAGAGACAAGGGTCCCTTCCGCACATGCAGAATAATGCACTTTCAATCTACTTTCAATCCATTTTGCAGCTGTGCGGAATAGCAACATCCACTTGCAAACAGTTGTGAAAGTGGACTGAAAGTGCATTATTCTGCATGTGCAGAAAGGGCCATGGAGAAAGCTGAGAAGGAAGTTGCACATTCCTGGGACAGCTTACCTTATGAGGAACATTATATATTACGAAATCTTGGTAAAGATACTTCAATTGTCACGAAGCCTGCACACAAGGAAGCAGGAATTGTGATCCAGGATACAGGGGCTTATACACAGTTGTGGGACAACTTTCCATGAGACTTTTTACAAAATTCAAAGACTCCACTACGCATATTACCTCCATTTTTAAAGTTATCGTTTATTTTAGCTTTGAGATAGACTGACAAACCTTGTTCTTTTTTGATTAACAAATATTCTAGAGTTCCAATGATTAAAATGTTTCCTAAGATTCACAAATCTGTATGTTTCCCACTTGGTTGACCCATTATGTCATTATCCAATTCTATATTGGAAACTTTAGCTAAATATCTTGATTATTTTTGAAGTATTTTGTTCCTGTTATGAGATCATATATCAGAGATCCTACAGACTTCACTGTTAAGATTGAATATCTCCCTTTTGAGGATGTTGACCTTTTGGTCACTATGGATGTGAATTTTTTACATATCAACATATCACTTACTGTATTTTTTACAGAAGAGCAACACAAAGTTTCCTCCTACTTCTTTTTTGATGCAATTATTGGAAAATGTTTGGGAGAATTATGATATTTACTTTCAAGATCAGTTTTATTTCCCCATTCAAGGTGTGCCCTTGGGCAGAGTAGTTGTACCAACTATTGCCCATTTGTTTATAACTAATTTTGTTTATAGCTAATTTTGAAGTTTGTTTTTCAATCTTCCACCACTTTATTGCATTGTTTAACATTCATTTCAAATATATTTTTGGCACCTTTATTATTTTCAGTGGAAGAAATTAAATTTCAGAACTTTTTTGAGTGGCTGAATGGTTTACAACAAACCATTAAATTTTCTTATATATCGGATTTCAGTCAGATTGCTTTTTTGAACACCTGTGTTTCCATGTTCATGAAGAACCATTCATAGTTACACCGTATACAAAACCAACAGATAAGAATTTGTTACTATATGATATCAGTTCTCATCCAGCACAAATAATTACAGCTCCTTTTTACATGTTAAATGAAATACCACCTCCAGAGTATTAAGCAGAAGCTGAAAACCTGGCTCAGAAATTTCAACAACATTGAAACCATATCAGAATTGTTACATCAGCCAGAAAACATGCTAATTATAAACTGAAGATTTATTTATACAACATTCCACTTCTGACTTTGATAGTACAATGGTTTGGGTTTTTTTGTTTACAGTTCTGTCCTCTTGCTGTATAGATTAAGAATATTATCCTTAGGCATTGACACTTTTTAAATTCCATTCCATCTTGTGATTTAAAAAACTTAGAATTTGATTTATGAGATCTCCATCCATCAAAGATCTTTTGGTACCTGGCGACTTTAAAACTGTGAGTATCACAACCATTTTACAAAGATCATTACAAATATAATGGACACACCTTGTTGCATACAAACAATTCAAACCAAAGCTTTAATTCATTCTTTTATTTAAAGGGCTTTTACTTTTAACCCCTCTTCTAATTGTTTACATTACATTTGCCCCAGTGATCTTCTTTATGTGGGCACCACTACACGTGCCTTGAGACACAGACTCTCTGAATACATCAGTAAAATTGGAAATTGCAATTTTCAAGCTCCTTTAATAGCTCATTTTATGGAAAAATACAATCTACCAATTGATTTTAATTTTTTGGTTATTGACAGGATACTACCTAGACCGTATCAGTTTCAGAACATAGAAAATTTATTGCTACAGAGGGAGGCTCACTGGATTTTTACTCTAAATGTATTATCTCCACATGGTCTAAATTGACCATTCAGATTTATCTCCTTTCATATAAAATTGGTTCAGGTATTTAAAAGAGCTTTATCATATTTATTTATCTCATATTTAAGAGCATTCAAAGGCAAAAAAAAATGACTGTGAAAGGTTAAAATTCCTCACAAAGCCGTGTGTGTGTGTGTGTGTGTGTGTGTGTGTGTGTGTGTGTGTGTGTGAAACATACTGGGAGTGGGTGGAGTTTAGAACTGCTGCTGATCAGATTGTTGATAGGAACTCTTGGAACCAAAGCATTCAGACATGTTTGTGAATAGACCTGTGATATTGGCAAGGAAAGGGAATTTGGGGAAAAGAGCCCTACTCTAGCCAAAAAGGGGAATAAACTTCAAGGGAAAGAAGAATTCCAAGCCCTAATGCTAAAAACAGAGTTAGTTAATCTCCTGAACTGTGTAGAGAAAGTTTTCCAGATATTTCATCAGCCCCTACCAGCATGGCCAATTGGCCATGCTGGTAGGGGCTGATGGGAATTGTAGTTCCTGAACATCTGGAGAGCCGCAGGTTCCCTACCCCTGGTATAGAACAAAGGGAGCTGACTGAATGGGAGAGATTCTGTCAGAGAGGGACCAATCTCTAGCTCTGAAGTGGATTTATTTCAAAAACTCTGAAGTGATCCCACAGTTTGGGGAAGTCTGAAGGGAAAAGGGAGTTGGGTGAATACTCCATTCCTTCTAGATTTGGGGCATACATGAACCTCTGAGCTCAAGTCTGAGTCAAAGCTATATAACAAGAAGGTCTACCTTATTACAAGGAATTTAGAAATCTGTAACAAACTGAAATCTTATTAAACAGCCAAATGCCACCTGAAGTGTACTATTAAGAACATCTTAATATCCTACTAGATAAAAGGCTAGCCATGGTGGTGACAATTCACTTCCAGCCAATTGCCACAGACACACAGTTTGGGGATGGGGCTGACACGGACAGATTAAAAAAAACTACTCAAATGAATAGTGGAATCTGACTGTTACTCATCCTCTTGCACGCTCGCCCTAGACACCCTGCCCTGGACTGTTTGGGAGCAGGGGAGAGGGATGTATTATGCCTCAAAATACAGGCACCTTTCTGAAATATTGAAGATACATACATTTCAATCAAAAATTGCCACTGCTGTTTTCTGAACCAAAAAGGGGCCTTTTAATAACCCCACCCCCCCCCCCAAAAAAATGTGATGGACAATATGAACCTCAGTAGTTAAAAAATGGCCCTGCTAATAAACTGAAGCTTTAGTTATCTGATTTAGAAGTCAGTTAAAGCCTGCAGTTCTATTTAAAACACATTCCCATAATGCTGAGTTACCTTGGGTGTGATTAACGGGAATCTCTTGGAAGCAACATCCCTTCCTAATGTTTTCCTAGCTCTCATCAGCCAATTGGCATCTCAAGGCATCTTTAATAATTCTGGTGGGGCGTTCTTTCCTCATGGTCGAGCATCTTTTATTCTTCTCTCCTTTGCAGTTTTTGAATAGCTTAGCTAACACTTTAAACATCATGTCTTCTCTTGCCAAAGGGGGGGGGGAGTTGTAGGGGACAGAAGTGGGACAAGGTGATAACCAGAACATTCCCCCTCCCCCCATTTATATTTCGAAAAAGCATCGGATTCCATTCTCAGCTGCTTGGGCACTTGCAGAGACTGTCACTTGCAGTCACCATGACTGCCAGAAAAACGTAGAGAATCACTAAATCAGAACGACGGCCCTTCGGAGCTGCTCTGTGCTGGTGTGAAGAACTATAAAAAATGCTGGGTAATAAAGAATCAGAAGAACTCACGGGGCTTTGCCCCATTTATGTAAATCTGCCTCTGTTAATCCTCATCCCTACCATCCCATTCTTAAACACGATGCTCAGTACTACTCTTTAAAAATAAAGGGGGAAGAGGAACACATGCAAACTTTCAAAAAATGTTGAAGACACGGCGAAAAAATCTGGGTGGGTGGGTAAAGGGGGGAATGGAATACATACGATATTCACTTCCTTATCCAACCTGAACTTATTTTGCTGCTTTAACAGCGTTAAATACGTAATACATGAGAATGAACTTTTTGGCAGCTAACGTGGGAGTGGGGGTGGTCTAGCTTTGCAAAATCTTATCCTATCATTGTGTTGTTTTGGTTGCTGCAGATTAACAAAGCAACACCTCTAAAACTCCATTATCCGCCCTGAAGATCTGAAAATCTCAGTCATTCATAAGTGGGATCCAAACAGTAAAAAGAGTTTCTCGCCACAGTTTTGTGTGCTACAGTTTGGTCACCAGCCCAGTCTTGGTCACCAGCCCAGCATTGAGTTTAGTATGCTTAAGCCCCTTTTATTTCAATGGGGCACAGATGTGCACAGCTGTGAAGTAGACCAGGACCACTCCCCTTCCTGAGAAGGATTCCCGGCAAGCCCACCCTTTGGGTCTTCAACTGCGAGGCACCACATCTACAGTTCATTAGTAACAGTGGTGGGATCCAAAAATTTTAGTGACAAGTTCCCATGGTTGTGGGATTCAAACTGTGGCGTAGCGCCAATGGGGCTGGGCGGGGCACAACGGGGGTGTGGCTGGTCATTCTGGGGGTGGGGCATTCCTGGGCGGGGCTGTGGCAAGGACGCAGCTGCTGCACCGGTCCTTGGGCGGGAAACAAATGCACGCAGGCGCAGGCTGCCACGCACGCTGGTGCACCTCCTGCTAGACTTCTTCAAGTTCTGCATGCTACTGCTGAGAGGAGGGGCGTAACTAAGGCAAAAATCACGGGGCAAAATCACCCATTAGTAACCCCCTCTCGGCACACACAAATAATTAGTAACCTACTCTCGGGAGCCTGTGAGAACCTGCTGGATCCCACTTCTGATTAGTAATTTCTTTCACAGTATGCGTAAATGAGATAGACAAGAAAGTGGATTAAAATGCTTTAAAGTAAAAGTGTCTGTTCTCACAAAGCAGCCTCTCTGAATGTCCCATGGCATTCTACTGAAAACACTCTCCAAGGAGGTCATATGTTCAAGTACCTCCCTTCTCACTGGTCTGTCTACTCCAGAGCATCTAGATGTCTCTGATCCTCTATTGATAAACACAGAACACACACAGCTGTCAGGGAAATGTGTCTTTCTTTTCAGCGACCTGCTGGCTTTAAGATTTGGCAAATGAAGGAAGCTCAGCTTAGAAAGACGAGCAAAGTATGTTTGCAAGAGGGATGCCAGACCAAGCTCCTAATGCATTGGGGCCATCAGAAGAATACACACATGCTTGGTTCATACAACAGAATACATAGATGCTAAGTTCATTTTCAAGGAAGCATTGAGGTCCCAGCTAAGTGTGCAGCCTGAAATGAAGGAGCGCACCCAAAGGAAGGGGAAGTTAGAACATTAAACCAAAACTACTCTTTGATTATTTATACTCCGCTTCTCCCCAATAGAGACCTAAAGCAGTTCACAACTCCATTTCAATCTCACCACAACCCTGTGAATTAGGTGGCGCTAAGGTCAGTCAACAAGCTTCCATGGCAGAAGGGAGCATCCAGCCTGGGTCTCCACAGTCCACCCATCTGACCACTACACCTCACTTGACACATACCCTGTGCATATAATTGACTACAAAAGAGACAAAAGTATAATGCTGGAGACCAAAAAAGAGTCAGTGTGGTGTAGTGATTAAGAACAGTGGGCTCTAATCTCGAGAATCGGTTTGATTCCCCATTGCTTCATATGAGCAGGGGACTCTTATTTGGTGGACCGGATTTGTTTTCCCACTCAAAGAAAATGATAACTACACTCCTACCCGTGAGGCCTGCTGGGTGACCTTGGGCTAGCCACAGTTCTCTGAGAACTCTCTCAGCCCCACCTCCATCACAAGGTGCCTGCCATGGAGAGGGAAAAGGGAGGAGTTTGAGACTCCTTATGGCTGAGAAAAGCAGGGTATAAATGCAAACTCTTTTTTTTCAAAAACAGTTTTGAAAAACAGTTAATTTCTCATTTGGTATACATGTTTCTTTCTATATGCTATAGCCAAGAGCAGCAATGGTGTAGTGGTTAAGAGCAGGTGTACTCTAATCTGGAGGAACCAGGTTTGATTCCCCGCTCTGCCGCTTGAACTGGGTCATAGTCCAATCGCTTGAACTGGTCATAGTCCAACACTGTAATTACCATACCACAGTACTTAAAAGGAGTTTAATTTACATCTGGCAACTCTAGCCCATGAACACTGATAGCCTAACAGCTCACTGTTCGAGCTAATTTCTAGCACCATCAATCCCATCCTAGGGAAAATGACAAAGCAGTGAGCTGAATTGTGTTCCCAACCTCAGGTTTTGCTTGCTCAGATGTCTGACACGAGACTCTACAAAGAAGTTGCAGCAGAGAAGTCACAACAAAGCAAAAAAGGAAGAAGGTTGTCTGAGAGAGGCCAGACTGCACTATCCCCAAGGGCCTCTTCCTTAATTCTTTGTGTCTGCCAAGCCACAGATGTTATTTGGCTTGGCAGATTCTCATCTATCATCACTGAGAAACTTGTGGGCACAGTGGCTTCATTCAGCATCTACAGGCAATATGCCCTCTGGGAGATGTGGTAAATATGGCTCCAGCCACCACTTCCAGTCCCAAAATATTATTTGCAGCCAGGCTGGAGTCAGAAGAATAATCAGCACTGCCAGACAGCAAGTTCATTGCCTTCTACTGAGGAGAAGTGGTGCTATTCTGTGACATCAGATGAAACCAGTGTTCAGGGACACCTAGAAGCAGAGGTGGGATCCAGCAGGTTCTCACCAGTTCCCGAGAGTGGGTTACTAATTATTTGTGTGTGCTGAGAGGGGGTTACTAATTGGGTCTGCTTTTCCATTAGAAATTCCATTAGGTCCAAAAATCATAAAGTCCTGTTGTTTCCTATGTGGCTGGTTAGCAAAGGTAGAAAACGGGATAATTCTCCCTGTTGGGCTGTTTTAAAAACATGTTTTAGAAATATGGTAAAGTTCCTTGTTTAAGGAAAGTATCCTTCTTTTGATTTCTAGAAACAAAATTAAGTATTTGAAAGTATGAAGTATTTGACAGGCAGTCAATTAGAGGAGAAGTAGTTGTTTCTGTTGGCAATAGACAATAGGACTTGCTATAATGAGTTTAAATTATGGACAGAAAGATACCAGCTGGAAATTAGGAACTTTTTTTTACAGTAAGAGTTTTTTACAGTAACAGAGAAATTATTAATGCCCCACCCCCAGAATGCCCAGCCATGCCCCCGTCATGCCCCACCCAGCCCCATTGGCGCTACGCCAGTTTGAATCCCACCACCATGGGAACCTGTTACTAAAATTTTTGGATCCCACCACTGCCTAGAAGACTAATATCAGGGCCAGACCCAGATTTGAGGGAGCTCTGGATAGACAGTGCCAGTCCCCCCTTTACCAGCAGGCCAGTGGTTCTCAATCTTCCTAATGCCACGACCCTTTTAATACAGCTCCTCATGTTGTGGTGACACCCAACACTAACATTTATCCATTTTACAGATGGAGAACACTGATGCAGAGAGTCTTAGGCGACCCCTGTGAAAGGGTTGTTCGACCCCCAAAGGGGTCCCGACCCCCAGGTTGAGAACCACTGCACCAGGCTCTTCTCTCATGCCTCCATTTCCACTCACTGAGCCCCATGCCTGTGAATCTTTCTTCTCCTGCCCTCTCATCACCTACATGTCTGTTCTCAAGGTCTGTCAGCTCTGTGGGAATTACCTGGAGGTTTTAGGGGTGGAGCTTGAGGATGGCAGGACTTGGGGAAGGGAGGGACTTCAATGGGGTATAACGCCACAGAGTCTGCCTTCCAAAGCTGCCATTTTCTCCAGGTGATCTCTGTTGCCTGAAGATCAGTTGTAATATCAGGAGATCTCCAGTCACCACCTTGGGCTTGAAAAAGCTGCTGTTCCCTGACAATGGTGGGCTGTGCTTACAGTTAGAAGCATGGATGGCAAAGGGTTTGCAAGCAAGTGGGAGGGCACCAGGGGAGGTGCGTGACCAGTAGCAGTGGGGCCCCCCCAGAAGAACTGGGACCTGATAGCTGCTCCACCTGAGGGGATGCTGAAATCAGCCATGACTAATATGATTTTATTCCAACATCAGCTTTAGCAAATTGGAACCCTCTACATCAGCTGTATACAGTGGGTCCTCAGGAAGCAGATATTTACATGGACGGGGTGGGGGTGGGGAAACAGGGTCAAAGAGACAAGAATTGCAGGAAGTACAGGGTAAGATGTAATTCCAGGGGGAAGTGACAGAGAAATGAGTAGAACCAGGACTTCACAGCCATTTCTGGGGTTAGCTGCAGAGGTGGGATCTAACCAGTTCTCACCAATTCTCTAGAAGTGGTTACTGGATAGCTTTAAAAGGGGCTTCGACAGATTTATGGAGGAGAAGTCGATTTATGGCTACCAATCTTGATCCTCTTTGATCTGAGATTGCAAATGCCTTAACAGTCCAGGTGCTCGGGAGCAACAGCAGCAGAAGGCCATTGCTTTCACATCCTGCATGTGAGCTCCCAAAGGCACCTGGTGGGCCACTGCGAGTAGCAGAGTGCTGGACTAGATGGACTCTGGTCTGATCCAGCTGGCTTGTTTCTTATGTTCTTACTAATTTTTTTCTGAGTGCCAAGAAGGGGTTACTAAAGCAACCTCCCTGCCCAATAGGGACTGGAGGTGCGTGTGTGCGGCAGTGCCACTGTTTGAATCCCACCACCATCGAAACCTGTTATTAAAATTTTTGGATCCCACCACTGGTTAGCCAGTTTAGAAAAACTGCAGAAGGGTGTGAGCATTGCTCCCATTAATTCTTTCTGCATGTTTCTGGGATTTACATATCAGTATTGCATTCTGCCTGCATTTCATGGCTCTTTGACTTTGGTGTTTATTCATGTCCCTGAATAAATACCAACCTACTGAGGCTCTACTATGTGAGTCTTATTGTGAGATCTATCTAGTCCACAAAGTTTCGGCTGAAATTATACAGTGTTAGGGTGCTGTGTGGTTTCTGGGCTGTATGGCCGTGTTCTAGCAGCATTCTCTCCTGACATTTCGCCTGCATCTGTGGTTGGCATCTTCAGAGGATCTGACAGCCACAGATGCAGATGCCAGCCACAGATGCAGGCAAAACGTCAGGAGAGAATGCTGCTAGAACACGGCCATACAGCCCGGAAACCACAGAGCACCCTAGCGATTCCGGCCGTGAAAGCCTTCGACAATACATTATACAGTGTTAATCTTTGAAATGCCACTATGGTTTATTGCTGCTTTCCACAGGGCCCTGAACACGTTATAAACAGATGCATGAGAAATGTAGTAATATTTGTTACTGTGAACCACAGAGATAAAATAGTTTCCCCCCCACACCTAGCATTGTTAACTACCTGGAGGAAAATGGGCTGACTCTTTAACAGAGGTTTAATGAGATGTTAATTACCAAATGATATTATTGACCTCCATACCATGAAAAACTTCAGCTGTTTATTTCCATATATTAAGACTCTATTCAAGGGACAGGACATTGTTCTCCAGGCCTGCTGGCAACCCAGACAGAGGAAACACCCTCCCTCATATGCCCCTGAGCTATTTCTCCAGGAATCTGCAATTTACAGACACTTGCTGCTGTTCTCTTGGTAGCTATGATACTTAAAAGGTACATTGATTTGAAGTTTTCAAACTTTATACACACAACACCTGAAGTCAATGGAAGCCAATTTAATCTTTTGTAAAAAGAGACCTGTAATTTTAGCCATGCACAAGATTATCTTTTTTTTTAATTAAGAAGCTGATTAAAAAGAAAAAGGGAAGACAGGGCTTCCTTGCAAGAATACAAAAACCTATTTTAAGGCGATCTATCTGTCAATTTGTGAAGCCACAGCTAGCTTTGGATAATCTTTTAGGGCATTTACTATAGCCACACATGAATGAGATTTAAAACTCAATCACAGGACTCACAGATTTGCCAAACACACACACACCCCTTCCCAAACAAACTAGTTTTATACATTTACCCCACCAATCAGATACATTTGACAAAAGAAAGGGTAGACATAGACCTTTAAGCCACTATTTGTACACTTTGGTATCAGTTGATTGAAATGAACTGTCTATCACTTATGCCTGTGCCTGTGTCATGGAATGTTAATGAATATTCCAACTTTTGAGAAAGTTAAAATCTAGCAACGCACCATGCCTCAAGGCAGATGGGATTTTGTTCTTGATACTAGAAAGGGATTCCTAGGAAAAGGGAGTAGATAGTGCTGTTAAACTGTATGTGAATGCTGTGTTATAAAACGGTGCACTGGGTAGGTAATAAATCAAATACAGCATCTAAAACCCATTACAACTATCTTCTTGACACAGCATAAATCCAGCCAGACCAAAGTATATTAATTTCTATTCCATACAGTGCCAGTTTGGGCTCAGTTCTACAAAAGGAATATGGATCCATTTTTGTTTTTAAATAAGGTGCTAGATCTCCCTGGATTTTTCCTCCAAGCACTTTAAAAGCATATTGTAGACATACATGGCTTAGATCTTTCTTTTCTCTTTGAGCCAATTTGCTCCAATGGTGAGAACAAGAGAAAGCAAAACTATGTATGATTGAGGAAGGCTCTTCTCCACCATGAATCAGAAGTAAACATCTTCCCATCAGCTTAAAATCTGCTAAGTGTTCATAAGGAAGACAGTTGTTAGGGTGAATTTGATTTAAATCAAATCTATTTCAATCCCAATTTAAATCTTTAGTCGGTGAAACTTGATTTAAATCATGGTTTTCTACATAAAGACTCATTTTTGCTGGTATAATCTTAATATTTACAAGTAGACAAAGGTTTCATTTTTAGAATAATAACTTTTCGAATTAGTTTTACAATTATATTTAAAACTTACTGATGTGGTTATAGTATTAGAAATATATAGGTTGATAATTATGAAATTATTCCAAGGTGAACTATTTTCAGTTTCATTTGACCCACCAGGCCTTACATTTCTTTGTTGCAGTATTTGTCTTTTGCATGCATGTCTGCATTATCCATAGGAAAAGGAACTTGATTAAAATATTCCCAAACTGGCTCTCTTTTACAGCCTGCTGCCATAATTGAATTTCTTCTTTAATGAGAGGATATTATGATAAAACCTCAGACTATACACACAAAGATACCAAGACTTGTTAAGTAGTCTGCTCAAAAAATTTCACTTTCATTTTTATTGCTTGCCCCTCCCTCCTCACACTTAGCTCCTTGTGCAGATTTATTTCACTCCAATGTTCTATTCATTGAACTTCTTGAATCTTAGTACTTAAGAGGTAAGCAGTTGATTCTGTGTATATAGATTTGCAAATGAACAATGGGATTAAGTCTTTTTCTCAACTTTGTATGTTCATTTTATAACATTTTTACTGTGAAGAGAAGGCATGTTATTTCTTCAGACACAGTTTTGAGAACTGCAAAGACAAGCATCTGTGGTAATATTTTCTAAATGGAAAAACTGCCAAAAATACTCTTACAGAAACCTCTGGATGAGCATATCGTTGTGAATGAATTAATAAAATTCATTTACCAAAAAGGAAAAACAAAAAAAGAAATATTACATGGATATACAGTCGTATGCTACATAATTATAGATGAATCCTTATTTCATGACCTTTGGACTATGGTATATCCTATATAGAAATCTATTTAAATTATCTTTTTCCTCAAAAAGCATTTCAATTTTTTTAAAATTTTAAAAATCTGATTTAAATTAAAAAATCCAATCAACATGTTTAAAATCCAATAGTTTTGATTTTTAAATAAATCATTGATTTTTATCCACCCTGTTAATAATCTCTATCACAGAGTTTGTGTTTTCCAGTGATGAAGCCCATTGGGTTGTCACTTTCATTGAACTCCCTACTGTGATCCCAAGATCTTTTTCTTTCTCAGTTTTAGTAAGTTCTGACTCCATTAGCCTATACTTGAAGCTGAGATTTTTTTTTTGTCCCAGTGCATATCTGCTTACACTTACCAGCACTGAAGTTCATTTGCCCATAATCATTCACTCACCCAATTTGTGGAGATACCCCTGGATTCTCAAATTACCGATTCCGTAACTCTGTTAAATACAAGAAAATGGATTGAATTTATGAATTCTATCACTATCTCCTTTTCTTGCTGTTTATTTCTCTACTTAATTTTTTTTTGCTTTTCCAATGTCTTTCTTAAAATAATTAGACTGTCAAACCATTCAATTAAAACTTGCAACAAAAGCCATCTACATATTGTATCCGTCTTTGTGAAAAGACCCTTTAGCCAGTGGTGGGATACAAAAATTTTAGTAACAGGTTCCCATGGTGGTGGGATTCAAACTGTGGCGTAGCGCCAATGGGGCTGGGCGGGGCACGACGGGGGCGTGGCTGGGCATTTCGGGGGCGGGGCATTCCTGGGTGGGGCTGTGGCAAGGATGCAGTCGCTGCGCCGGTCCTTGGGCGGGAAACGAATGCACGCAGGCGCAGGCTGCCACGCACGCTGGTGCACCTCCTGCTAGACTGCTTCAAGTTCTGTGCACTACTGCTGAGAGGAGGGGCGTAACTAAGGCAAAAATCATGTGGCAAAATCACCAATTAGTAACCCCCTCTCAGCACACACAAATAATTAGTAACCTACTCTCGGGAACCTGTGAGAACCTGCTGGATCCCACCTCTGCCTTTAGCTTCCTTTCCAACTATGGCCACTATGGGAGTTTCTCTACCTCTACACACTTCCTTTTTGGAGGGGAGGGGAATACCCTCCTCATTCTTTACATCATTGAACACTTCCCCATACCCCACCACTTTGGAGCCCCCCTTCCAATATCAAATATTAAACATACAGAAACTCTCTAAAACTTCCACATATGCCTATGTTTGGAGACCATTAACATTTGTCTTCAATACCATGGTGCTTTAATACCTTTGGATAAAACAGACACACATGCTGCGCATACCTTCTTGTTCCATCTACCCCCAAGAGTTGCCTTTGTCATATTTTGCATATGTTCCTTCCTTCCTCTTTCCACTTAAAGACCCCTCCTTCAGTCCATCTCATGAAAGGGGCACCTACCTCTAATTACATACTCGCCCATTAAAGTAATTGGTGAATTACAGCAAGACAGGCCCGCCTCCCCAAAGATGCATGCAGATTGTTTACTTTTCCCTGAATAACTTTTCAAGCCGGGTTTTGCATCAATGAAAGAACCTAAAAAAGGAAATCCTCTAAGCCAATAATGACTTGCCTGTGTCCTGGGAGACTGAAGAAAGCTGGCATGTAGGATTCACGTCATCACAGTCCTTTTACTTCTGTCGGCCGCAGGTCACCTCCAGCACTGCTAGACTGCATCACTTACATTTCGATCAATTACGAGCAGGACTTTTAACAACTGTTGGCAGGAAGAGAGAAGCGGTTCCTGACCTGTAAAGTGCCGAATTGTGCAATCAGCCAGACCTTCTGCCAATGTAAATTCCTTTGGCTGCAACAGAGTTTATGTTGCATGCTGTAACTTCATGTCAAGTGAGTCCAACACTGAACTTTTAATGGAAGGTACACTTGTATCCACTCTGATGTGGATTGCCCAGGCTAGCCTGACCTTAACAGATTTCAGAAGCTAAGTAGGGTCAGCCCTTGTTAGTATTCAGATAGGAGACCACCAAGGAAGTCCAGGGTCGCTATGCAGAGGAAGGCAACGGCAAACCACCTCTGCTGACCGCTTTCCTTAAAAACTCTACAAGGGTTGCCGTAAGGTTGCGATTTGATGGCACTTTACACACACACACACACGTATTTTATGATCTGTTATGACCTGCAGAGCTATCTCACGCAAAATCAAACCATGGACCCATCAGTTCCAATGACTGTGACTGGCAATGGCCCTCTCAAATGGAGATCTCTTTCTTTTTAGCCAACAACTGAACTTGGGTACCTCAAGCATGCACTTGATGTACTTTTGTACCCATTCCACACAAAGGTCATGCAGAATGAAAATGAAGATCAACAGAGAACATTAGAAGAGCCATGCTGGATCAGACCAACGCCCCATCTAGTCCAGCAATCTGTTCACACAGAGGCCAACCAGCCACCTCCAGGAAGTCCACAAACAGAAAGACTGCAACAACAGGCTCCTCCCTGAGTTCCCCAGCAACTATATAAAGATGTCCAAATCCAAGAAGAAAAAGAGGAAGAGGAGGAGGAGTTTGGAATATACCCCCCTTTCTCTCCTGTAAGGAGACTCAAAGGGGCTTACAATCTCTTTTCCCTTCCCCGCCTTGCACAACAAACATCCTGTGAAGTGGGTGGGGCTGCAACTAGTCCAAGTGCTCAGATTAATCTAGTTCCCCAGATAAGCCTCCACAGCTCAAGTGGCAGAGCGGGGAATCAAACCCAGTTCTCCAAATCAGAATGAACCTGCTCTTAACCACTATGCCACTTATTTACCAAGTGATGCAATTTACCTCCATGCCATGAGAAGTTTTAACCGCCTATATTCATATATTAAGTTTCTGTCAAAGGGGAAGGACATTTTTCTCTAGGCCTTTTGATAATCCAACCAGCATCACATTTAAACCAAATTTAAGTGTTCATGGGAAGGGGCAGGCTTTGGAAGAGAAACTGCTGCCATTTTCTTCTGTTTCCTCTCAAGAAGTTTTGAACACCCTATCCAATGAAGGAGCTAGACCAGTGGTGGCGAACCTTTGGCACTCCAGATGTTATGGACTACAATTCCCATCAGCCCTACAATTCCCATCAATGGCCAATTGACCATGCTGGCAGGGGCTGATGGGTATTGTAGTCCATAATATATGGAGTGCCAAAGGTTCGCCACCACGGAGCTAGACTAACAGAGTAAAATTGCCAGTTAGGGCACAATATTGTTCCACAGAAAAAAAGGTTGTTTGGTCAGTTCAGGTGCAGCAGTTGAAAAAAATTGTATGCTTCTGCATTAGAATATAATCCCAAATTAATACGAGAATTATCACTTGTTTTTATACACGGCCTTTTAAAAACCATTATTCTGTGCATTATTGAACACGGTACTTTCACACATGTGAATTTATGCCAAAATGTATTTTTATGATGGGGGAGGGGAGCAGAGTTAGGTAGGCACCAAGAGTCAGGCAGAGCATTCTACAACAATGGCGGAGGAACATACAACCCTACTATTATCTTTCTGTGAAACAGAGTATAGCCAGTGAAGCTCAGCTGCCATGCTCCTTACTTCCTTGCTTACGATCAATCTAAGGAGTGCTAACTATTCAGCCTCTGCCTTAGTTCTAGCCTGGTCCATTTGGCTGCACCAATCTAGAACAAGCAACTGACTTCCTTGCAAAGACTCATGAACACAGCTTTTGGTGTGAAGGTAAGAAATAGCAGAACAGCTGAGTGCCAGGCTCATCAAGCAGAGAAGCACCAAGGGGGCTGGGGGATGAGCAGGCTGAAGGTCTCACAACTTGTAATTTTCCACATAACACAGCTCCCATTCTGAAGTTATCTCTGGACACCACCTTTGTTCCTTATAAGCATTTCCTTTCTCAGTAATCTCTGTGTTCTGCTTGCTCACCCCAAGACTTGCTCACAGCAGCAAACTCTAAGCCTTTATACTTGCTACTCAAAGAAGATCTTGTAACGGAGGAGTTTTACAGTTTAAAAGAAACCTAGTTCCCCAAAATCACAAGAACCTTTGTGGATGGCCTCAGTTAGTACAAAAGGCCTGTCACAGCAACTCTAACCCATTTAGTATTGGTGTGTTAAATGTTTATGAACTAGTTCTTATTTACTTGGCTAGTCAGCAGTGTAGGGACACTCTGCCCTACTAGCTCCAATGAGCACCAGGCAACCTATTTGAACAATATTGTACATCTGCAAACCTGCCAGCGCTTGAGGTTACTGATCACCAATTTCCTTCCTCATTCAGCTAGCAAGACTGTTCCCACCAACCATCCTGCAAAGGATAGTAATGGCCAGATGCCTCTGCATTGATGTTTGGTTACCCCAACAGAAAGTTTGAAAAACAGAGCTCCTCTGCTCATTCCACACCGAGCCTCTGTCAGAAAGAAGTCCAAGAGGCATTGGGGGGGGGGGGGGATGACGCCCGGGGCAAAACCTGCTCTGGGTGTCCCCCCACGCCCCCCCCACACCCCACTTACTGGCTGGGCTGCCCCTGGGTGCCCCTCGACCCCGTCCCACCAGGCTGCTCCTTCAGCCAGTGGAGCCTCCGCCAGCTGAAGGAGCAGCGGGGGGGGGGCAAGGGGAGGTGTGTGGGGCGAATTATCTGCCCCCACATGACCAGCTGGCATGTGCCCGGGGACTTGTGACCCCACATGTCCCCGTGAGCACTCCACCTCTGCCAAGAGGCAATGATGTGTCACATAGAGGAATAGCTCGTCAGTGCCCAAGTTCCCCAAACCAGAGCACATAATCTAATTGCATGGAAGATCATAACCTGTCAGTGACTGTAGCGTGAACTGCCTATAGAGGTTCTCCACTAGAGGGGCAGGGAATAAATAAGCAGCTCCAGACCTAAAAGCACCTGGCAACCTCCCCTGTTTCAACACCCCCCAAACCCTCCCATTGCCCAAGGCCAGCCAATGCCATGTCTCTTTAAGGCATCTTTCTGCATCCATCACTCCCCTGGCCAAGGCGCTGTCCTCATTTCAAGCGAGGCTGGTGGGAGACTGGGCCCCAGAGGTAGCCGGCTGATGACCCAGTCTCCTAATGGAGCTTGACAGCAGTGGGATTAAAAGCACAAGTGCAGCGTCCAGAAAGCAGTGAGTAAGATCTCATCACCCTGCAATCAGCCTCTTTCTTTAAAGAGCTGAACCATAAAATAAACCTTTTTGGCTGGGAAGGGCAGGAAGGAGTCCAACAGAGTGATTAAAGATCAGTGGAAGGAACTGAAAAGAGAAGGGGGAGTAGGAAGGGAAGGGGCCAGGACATGTTCCTTTGTGGGGGGGAGGACATGAGAGCCGGTCAAATGGGAGATGTTGTCTTTGTCAAATTTTGTTTGTGGTCTCCTGCTCAAAGCAACACTGAAAATACACACTTAAGACCCAAAGGACTAGGATCTGGAAGGTCCAGAGGCATATCGGGGGGGAAATGATGCCCAGGGACAACACCTTCTTCGGGTGCTCCCCCCCCCCCAGCCCTCAGCCCCAATCCCCTGCAGGCCAGCTCCTGCTGCCCCCAGGCCCTAGGGGGGCAAAAGCCGGCCTGCACAGAGGCCAGGGGGTGTGGCTGGGGGCGGGGCAGACCACCACGAGCCCCTCCCATGCTTCCCTGCAGGCTGGCTCCTAGATCTTCTGAAGATGCAGATTTGATCTTCCAAAGATGCAGGTTTGAATTCCCACTCTGCCATGGAACCTCCCTTCAGCCAGTCAGTCTTATTAATGCTTGAAGCTAAATTTGGCCCAAGATCTGCTAGCTAGCTGATGAGTGCCCCCATGCCCTCCACACTTAGGGGGTCGAACGACTCTTTCACAGGGGTCTCCTAAGACTCTCTGCATCAGTGTTCTCCATCTGTAAAATGGATAAATGTTAGGGTTGGGGGTCACCACAACATGAGGAACTGTATTAAAGGGTCACGGCATTAGGAAGGTTGAGAACCACTGTTGTAGAGGATTCAGTTCTTGCCATATTCTTTAGGAACTGATTATCACAATAAAATATCTAAAATGTGAGATGCTTTTAACCATCCCACTAGGGCATCTTTGAGCTTTGTGTTACAACTTACATAGCTATCCATGGCTGAGGTCCACAATGGAGCTAATGCTCAGTAGTGAAAACAGAACTGTGAAGAGCACATTTTGTCCTGGCAACTGGTGGGTTCAGCGATCAGCTGAGAAGAGTACAACGTTCTCACAGCGAAGAGTATCCAGGGCTAAAGCCGGCAGTCAAGCCCAGGGTTACCAATCTTTAGGTGGGGCCTGGAGATCTCCCATAATTATAACTCATCTCATGACTACAAATATCCGTTCTGCTGGAGAAAATGGCTGCTTTGGAGGGGACATTAAACCTGCTGAAGTCCCTCCTCTTCCCAAATCCCACCGTCCCCAGGCTCAACCTAGCAACCTCCAAGAATTCCCAACCTGGAATTGGCAACACTGTCTTAGGCATCTTCTGGGGTGTTGCTCCTCAGAAGTTCACGAAGGTCCAATAGAAGTGTGACAAGGAATAAGCAAGAACTTGCACATCCAATCTTGTATGTCCCCAGCAGGAGTGGCGTATTGACAGAAAATGGAGCCTGGGGCAAGAACTGAATTTTCCGCTTTGTGAGCGGCCCCTGGGGCAAAGAGAGGGGCTGGAGGCTGGCAAAGGCCAGGAGCCTGTCGGACCCACCTTCCTGACTTGCTCTGCTGCACGGAGGGGCCACCATCCAGAAGGCGTGCAGACGAGGCAGCAGTGGGGTTGGCCCTGCGGCCTCCTCAGGGCAGCCGGCCCAGCACGCTATCTGCAGAGGGGCAGGCCCTTCCTTCCCCGGTGAGCACCAGCCACACGGGACCTGTGGGGAAGGAGGGGTGTAGGGGGGGATTTTCCACCCTCCACGTGACTAAATGGGTGCTGCTGGAGACATTTGCCCCCATATGTCCCCCTGGGTGCCCAGCAGGGACCAAAGTGGCACCGGAGAAAGCACAACAGGTTCTGGTGGGCTTTCCAGGCTGTGTGGCCGTGGTCTGGTGGATCTTGTTCCTAATGTTTCACCTGCATCTGTGGCTGGCCTCTTCAGAGGTGTATCACAAAGAAAAATCTGTTTCACACTGTGTCTAGTGAGAAGGGAAAGTTTAGTGCAGTATATTGTCCATGTCCCAGGGTGGGGAACCAATCATTAAGTGTTTGGGTGGAATTTGCTATGCAAAGGTGTGGTTGAGTGCATTGTATTGCGAATGGGGTTATCAGTCCATTTTTTAAATACTGGGAGCCAAGCTTTGTTAATTTTCAGAGTCTCTTCTTTCTTATTGAAGTTGTCTTGGTGTTTGTGAATTTCAATGGCCTCCCTGTGCAATCTGACATAGTAACCTTCCAAATTGTTCAGAATTTCAAATAAAATGTTATGTCCAGTTTTGTTTAACACATGTTCTGCAACTGCAAATTTTTCAGGATGGTTAAGCCGACAGTGTCTTTTGTGCTTCTTAATACGAGTCTGAATGCTGTGTTTTGTGGTTCCTATGTAGACTTTTCCACAGCTGCAGGGTATGCGAGAGACTTCTGCAGAAGTGAGGGGATCTCTCTTGTCCTTTGCTGACAACAAGCACAACAGTTCACCTTGCCCACCATTTGGAGAGGTCACATAGGGAATATATTGCTAAGTCTCCCCCCACAACACACACAACTGTGCCTTCCAAACTCCACATGGAGACGGGACACAACCAGCATGGGCTTGCCCCATGCCAAACTCCACATGAAATTCAGCACTGGGCAGTTCTGTTAGGTGCTGGACTTGGCTTTCCCAGGTCCAATTTTAAACTGCAGGCTTTGAACCAGCAATTTAAAGTATGACCAAAACCACATTGAACCCACCATTGAATGAGCAGCTCGGCTAACTGGCTCTAGCTTTATACTGTGGACTCCACCCAGAGGTGGATCCAACCAGTTCTCACCACTTCTCTAGAAGTGGTTACTAATTTTTCCTGAGTGCCGAGAAGGGGTTACTAAAGCAACCTCCCTGCCCAATAGGTACTGGAGGTGCGTGTGTGCGGCGGCGCCACTGTTTGAATCCCACCACCATCGGAACCTGTTATTAAAATGTTTGGATTCCACGACTGGCTCCGCCCCCAAGCTATACCTCTGGTAAGATGGAGCGTGGGGGCAGGGCCAATAGTATAAAGCAGGAGCCAGTCAGCCTGGCTACTCAGTTCAATTGTGGACTCAGTGTGGCTTGGGTCAAGCTTTAAACTGCAAGTTCAAAGCCTGCAGTTTAAAGCTGGACCAGGGCAAGTCAAGCCCAGTATCGAATAGGCCTGCCCTGTTCTGAACTCCATATAGATTTCACAGGTCAGAGTTGGCAATCCTAACCAAAAACATGAGATTTGCATGGCATTATTCAGCAATGTTTTTGGAGCACCGTATTCTACTACGTAATTATTCCAACAGTAAAGAAAAACAACCATTTTCAAAGACATGTAAATTGCAACCTCTCATTTCCCTCAGAGCAGAGGTACCAGCATGGCCTCCTTGTTTAAAGGGAGAGAGCGAGAGAAAGATGTGGGAGTGAGGGAAGGAACTCATCAACCCTTAATGAAACAAGAAGCCTTTCTAGGATTTTTTTTCACTTTCACTGTCACTTTAATGGAAAACATAGCAAATGCACTCGGGTGGCTATAATAAAGCAATTGTTATGGTCTCAAGACCAGCAAAGGGTTAAAATTATTAATTGTAGATTTCCAGGCTTCAAGCTATTGCTGAAAACCCAGGATTTTCAGTTAAGGGAATGAGAGCAAAATGAGGCTGCTGGATTTTTCAGGGGTCTCAGAGGAACGTAAGCCTAGGGGATTTTGCAACACAAGTTCCCTCCATTTTGTGGCTCTCTTTCTCACAATACTAGAACCAGGGGGCATTCATTGAAAATGCTGGGGGGAAGAATTAGGACTAATAAAAGGAAACACTTCTTCACGCAACGTGTGATTGGTGTTTGGAATATGCTGCCACAGGATAGCTTTAAAAAGGGCTTGGACAGATTTATGGAGGAGAAGTCGATCTATGGCTACGAATCTTGATCCTCCTTGATCTCAGATTGCAAATGCCTTAGCAGACCAGGTGCTCGGGAGCAGCAGCAGAAGGCCATTGCTTTCACATCCTGCACATGAGCTCCCAAAGGCACCTGGTGGGCCATTGTGAATAGCAGAGTGCTGGACTAGATGGACTCTGGTCTGATCCAGCAGGCTAGTTCTTATGTTCTTATGTTCTCTCCTGAAAGTGTCTCATTTGTGATTAATTTAGTCTGATGCATAAAGCCACTCATCTGCTATTTGTTTATATCTCATTTTCCTTTCCTTACCATGGTAATTAAAGTGGTCTACAAGTTCCATATGGCTTCGGTGGACATAACCCTTATTAGCTCTAGAAGACGTCAGTGAAGGAGTTTATGCACTATTATTATCCATCAATGTACATGTATCTTCCACAACAATTGTACAATATTTTTGCTTTCCCGCCAAATGGGATAATGGACTAAATGTGATTATGTGTTTCCTAGCTAGTTCAAAATGCTGGCACAGAAAGACCTTTGGCCTACTTCACTAAAGCACTAACCTTGGGATTCCCATCTTATCCAATTTCATATTTTATACCTGCCCAAAATAAAAATAATCGATGCCATGAAGATTCAAGGGCAAAATCTGGCATTTGGGAAAATATTTGTGAATATTGTTGTAATTCTTACAGAGTCAATCTCTAGGACAGGATCTGGTAACCTAGGCTATTTGTGGAAAGCAGCAGGTCTAGAAAATGATTGTATTCAAGCCACCATGAATTGCCAGGCTTGGAGTATGAGAGATGGCTATACTGGGGTCCCCACTAGTGGGGCTATTGGGCTCACCAGCTTCAGTCAGGACATTCCAGACATGAGGTTTAACAAGTGAGGGTTTCTCACAACAGTCATCCTCACTATATTTGGAAGCAGATAATTATGAAAGCCATCAATGATGACCTCAGTGTGCGGGCAAGACAATACGGGAGGACGTGGTCCTTCTAAGCATGCTAGTCCCAGACCTTCAAGGCAAGAGACTAACAGAGATGGTTTGCCATTGTCTTCATAAGAACATAAGAACATAAGAACTAGCCTGCTGGATCAGACCAGAGTCCATCTAGTCCAGCATTCTGCTACTCGCAGTGGCCCACCAGGTGCCTATGGGAGCTCACATGCAGGATATGAAAGCAATGGCCTTCTGCTGCTGCTGCTCCTGAGCACCTGGTCTGCTAAGGCATTAGCAATCTGAGATCAAGGAGGATCAAGATTGGTAGCCATAGATTGACTTCTCCTCCATAAATCTGTCCAAGCCCTTTTTAAAGCTATCCAGGTTAGTGGCCATCACCACCTCCTGTGGCAGCATATTCCAAACACCAATCACACGTTGCGTGAAGAAGTGTTTCCTTTTATTAGTCCTAATTCTTCCCCCCAGCATTTTCAATGGATGCCCCTGGTTCTAGTATTGTGAGAAAGAGAGAAAAATTTCTCTCTGTCAACATTTTCTACCCCATGCATAATTTTATAGACTTCAATCATATCCCCCTCAGACGTCTCCTCTCCAAACTAAAGAGTCCCAAACGCTGCAGCCTCTCCTCATAAGGAAGGTGCTCCAATCCTTCAATCATCCTCGTTGCCCTTCTCTGCACTTTTTCTATCTCTTCGATATCCTTTTTGAGATGTGGCGACCAGAACTGAACACAGTACTCCAAGTGCGGTCGCACCACGGCTTTATATAAGGGCATGACAATCTTTGCAGTTTTATTCTCAATTCCTTTCCTAATTATCCCCAGCATAGAGTTTGCCTTTTTCACCGCTGCCATGCATTGAGTTGACATTCCCATGGAACTATCAACTAAGACGCCCAAATCCCTTTCCTGGTCTGTGACTGATAGCACTGACCCCTGTAGCGTGTATGTGAAGTTTGGATTTTTTGCCCCTACGTGCATCACTTTACATTTCGCTACATTGAACTGCATTTGCCATTTCTTAGCCCACTCACCTAATTTATCAAGGTCCGCTTGGAGCTCTTCGCAATCCTTTGTGGTTCTTACCACCCTACATAATTTGGTCTTCCTTTGAATAGTGGTCTCCCATCCAGGTGCTAACCAGGGCTGACCCTGCTTAGGTTCTGAGATCTAAAGATACCAAGATAGTCTTTCGTAAGAGCCATCATGGCATGTACATAAGCAAACTTCTTTTAAGATCTTATTATGTTTGTCAAACCGAAGCTTAGTGGATAAAAAATTGTGTCTCAACAACAGAAAACTTCTCCTCAATTTTGGAACATCCAAATGTCTAGCAATATGCTGCCAATTTTAATTCAGTCAGGGTAGTGCAGTGGTGGCGAACCTATGGAACGGGTGCCAGAGGTGGCACTCAGAGCCCTCTCTGTGGGCATGCGCAAACAGAGTCATCCCCCCCTGCCGCCACACACATCTAGGCTGGCCTTGGCCACTGGGCTCGACTATTAGCATTAAGATCTAGTTTTGGGGAGGCAGTGTAGGTAACCCTGTTAAGGGCTGTTAAACCCCATTGATTTTCATGTGAAGAACTAAAGCGCAATCCTTTACCTGGGAGTAAGCTCGGTTGCTGGCAATGGGGCTTGTTTCTGAGTAAACCCCCCTAGGGTCGTGATTCACCTGTTGGAAGAGTTGCACGGGGGCTTCAAAGCCACTGACTACCACCAAGCTTACTCCCGAGTAACGCACTCTTCGGAGCCAACCGTTTTTTCTAAACTAAAATCTCAGTATTCAGGTTAAATTGCCGTGTTGGCACTTTGCGATAAATAAGTGGGTTCTGGGTTGCAATTTGGGCACTCCATCTCGAAAAGGTTCGCCATCACTGGGGTAGTGGGATTCTGGAGTAGAATTACACAGCCCAGAACAGCAGAGGAAAAAAAGCTAAAGGGGAAAGGTTAATGAAATGGGTGGGAATTGCTGCATGAAGAGATGACCTTGCTGGAGCTGGCATGATTTTCCTGTTCCCTAAGTTTAAAATGCCGCATGAGAACTTTCACTTGAAAAACACAGTTGCTCAACTTCTAAAACGATTAAGGCATTTTTAAAAAGGGAATTTCATAGGTATACCATGGAAGCTAGTGCTGGGTGTATTTATTTGATGTTTCCAAAATCTTTTCAAGTGCAATGTGCATTTGGAGGTTTTCTGGCCCCTCTGGGTCTTTGCTGGGAATTTACCAACCAGAAGAAGGGCTTGCACCCTAAACCCTGCGGACCCTCCCCCAATTAAATTTTACTCCTGGTTTAATCAGAGTAGAAGGGATCGTGCTCAGGAGACCATTTTGGCTTTCACTGCGCAAGCCAAGCAAGGGGAGCCCAGACTATACGGAGTAGGAAAGGGCCTCCAGCATTCTGCACTCAAGATTTGGCAGCCGCCGCTGCAGCACTTTGTTAAAACTGAAATGAGCTGTCATTTCCCAGCCTCCTTCTGCCAGCACCAAATGCTTTCTGACAGCCCATTTAAAACTCAAAGCACTTCCATTTACAGCCGCTGCAATATAACTGCTGACTGCAACAGCAAAGGGAGAAATGAAAACGTAGATATGCAAGAACGGATCTCTGCCTCTGTCCCGACACATGGCACTGGTGTCCAAACCACAAACTTCTTTCTTCCCCTTCTTCCTTGGGTGATACTCCTGGACTGCCCATTCCTCTTCACTTGGGTACACATAGGTTTTTTAATTTGCTTGTCCACATCGGATAATTCCCAGCTGTTGGCCCCAATCCCTTGCCGTTGAAAAATTGAGTAGGAGAAAAAGTGGTCAGAAAATTACCTCCATAGTTATGCTCTAGGAATTTCCCTGTGTCTCTATGGTCTTTACCTCAGAGATTAGGAGAAATTCCTTGAACATCATCTGGAAGTGACACTGCATTCTCTTCAAACTGTACTTTTCCCAGGTACCATCCTCAAAATCTCCCTGTGGACTATATGTGGCCTGTGAAGGTAGCCTCAGGACCCACTCCCCCCCACACTAGAAATTAGCGTCACTGGTGATATCTTCAGGTAGAACTGAATGATCTCATGGGTAGGGTCCCAGTGAGGCACATTTAGAAGCAACCCTGAACCATCGTGGCCCATATCCTTGTTCTGAGTTGCGTGCTCCTCTTCACAAGGTGTTTTTACTTTGTAAGACATCTTGAGCAAATCTCTAGAGAGGCAGCATATATTTTTTTTTAACTGAAAAGAGATAATTTTTTCTAAATAAAAGATGAAAAGAGCATCCCTAGTACTTGTTGCTACAGATTGGCTGCTCTTTTTCTACCAGCACCTGAGGAATTCTGGCCAAGCTTCTTTAGCAAGTCTTGTATGAGCCATCCCAGAAGAACATCATCACACCCTGCCCAATTAATACAAAACTACAAACTGCTGAGTTAGATCAGTCATGAAACATAAGAACATAAGAAGAACATAAGAACAAGCCAGCTGGATCAGACCATCTAGTCCAGCACTCTGCTACTTGCAGTGGCCCACCAGATGCCTTTGGGAGCTCACATGCAGGATGTGAAAGCAATGGCCTTCTGCTGCTGCTGCTGCTCCCAAGCACCTGGTCTGTTAAGGCATTTGCAATCTCAGATCTAGGAGGATCAAGATTGGTAACTATAGATCGACTTCTCCTCCATAAATCTGTCCAAGCCCCTTTTAAAGCTAAACATCAAGCTGTCTTTTGGAGAACCTAATCAGAAGGCCCAAAATCGTAATCTGACTCCAGCACTACCTATAGCCTGGAAAAGTCTGCAGAGCATTTTGCACAATTTGAAGAGCCTGCAACATATCCCCCCCCCCTTTTAACATCCCACCTTTCAGAGCCCTCAAAACTGGCACACTATTTTGTTCGGTTGGTTGGTATTCATAAATGGCCTCAGCTTTTGAATTTTTGGGCTGTTACTTCTCAGTAAAGAACTCCAGAATCTCATAGACCATAGGTGAATAAGAATCAGGCTTCTTTAATGCCCTCGATACCCTCTTCCAGAACAACTGGTTCAACAACAAGCCTGAGAGTTTTTGGTCACCTCTGTTCTCAGGCTACATCAATATAAATGTAGTGAACTACGACCCCCACACCTCACTGCAGTCCATTAGATGCTCCCCTAGAGTGCACACCTCACTGGAGTGAACCATGCCCGGCTTTCAGGTAAAACTGGAGTGAGAGGGAACACTCTATTGCAGTTCAATTTTTAATTCCCTTTAAACATTCTTGTTTCCCCTCCAGGGAGCTCCTATGCAATAATCCTGGTAACACCTGTTTCCAGAACTAACTTGATGTGAGTTTCTCAGCCGTTCATTCTTTCCATGCTAACTCATTGCAGTGAACTCTGAGTGTTTTCACTGATGGGATGGAGTAATGCAGCATTGTCTGTTCTCTGTACATTGGAGAATGGGAGATGGTGGATGGATTCCCCACTTGCAAAGCAGCCAGCAGCTGAGAGTTGCCAGCTCTGGCTTAGGAAATTCCTGGAGATGTTCGGAGTAGAGTCTTGGAAAGGTGGGATTTAGGGAGAGGGACTTCAGCAAGATTTAATTTCATACATACTAACTTTTGAAGCAGCTGGTTGTGGTGGGTTTTCCGGGTTGTGTGGCCGTGGTCTGGTGGATCTTGTTCCTAACGTTTCGCCTGCATCTGTGGCTGGCATCTTCAGGGGTGTCTCACAGAGGGAAGCCTTCAACAGTACATTCGGAAGCAGCCATTTTCTCCAAGGGAACTGATCTCTGGCACCAGAAGACCAGTTAGAATTCCAGGAGATCTCCAGCCACCACCTGGAGGCTGACGACCCCAAACCAGCTTCCCAACCCAGTTGCATGTTGAACTTGAAGGGTAATTGCCATTTTTGCCATAGTGTGGTGCCCAATATTTCTTTACCAAACATCAAACCAACAGAAGAGAGTTTTAAGTAGCGTTATTTGCAAAGGAAAGGGAGACACCCTGCCTGGGTAGACTCCACCGAAACTGTATATCTGCAGTATGTTTCTTCTCTTCTCGCAATTCGCCACACCCTCTCTGTTTCCCCATTGGCTAAGGGTACTTAGAGTCACAACTTTCCGATCCACCTATTTACATGTCACTCCTTGATATGTTGCCCCCTTCCATACTCTTCCTGTATGTTTATTACTGATGCCCCTTATTCAGACTGGGGTGTTAAAGTTAATATTCATTAGCCCATTAAGCATGCTCAATGCATACAATCTGATGCAAGCTTTGCCTATTTGCCTACTTATCCAACTTGACTGGTTTTAGCTGTTTTTGTCCTGTTCTAGCCTGGCCAACTGCTACATCCTTTTATCTCATTTCTTTGTTCTTGTAAAAAACACATTCCACATTTGTCGCAATAGGAATGGGGGGGACAGGTCCTTTGTTCCCCTACATCCCAACAGCTAAAAGTCTGGGCCATTGTCTAATCAGCTCCTACCTTGACTATTGCAACCTTCTCTATGGCCTACCTGAGGCTTAGTCTTCATGATTTACTGTGCCATGCTGCTGGCTGGTGACATGTGTAATTGCCATGGTTGTTGATCTGCCAACAATGATAAGCATTATGTAGTGCAAAGGAGTGGGTTTTTTTGGTTTTTTAAATTCAATTGCTTTTTCAGCTCTGGCTCCAGTCTGTTGGAACACTGTCAAGTGATACTATGGCCCTGCAGGATCTTATGCAGTTGTTCCACCAGATGTATGATTAAGGCAGCCATGGTACTATCTGGTTTCCCTCTTCCCTCTCCACCTAGCTCAGGGGTAGGGAACCTGCGGCTCTCCAGATGTTCAGGAACTACCATTCCCATCAGCCCCTACCAGCATGGCCAATTGGCCATGCTGACAGAGGCTGATGGGAATTGTAGTTCCTGAACATCTGGAGAGCCGCAGGTTCCCTACCCCTGACCTAGCTGTATTCAGTTAGCTGTCAACCTTCACAGGACAGGGTGTATTTTCCACCATCTTGGAAATATGTTAATTTAGCAATTTATTGGAATATTAATGTTTAACTGGTTTTATTATTGGAATTTTTTAATGCTTAACTGATTTATGTATTAGAAGTATATTGTGAGCCACCCCGAGACCGAAAGAGGGTGGCAGCATATTAAAAAGGTGTTTAAGTATTTCTCCCTTTTGATCCTATGGACACCTTTGGAATTTTGAGGACAGGTAGTGGGTACCACAGTAGAATGAGAGCCATGAGAGGTGAGATCAGACGCAAATGGCTGCCATAGGGAAAAATTAGAAAATATTGAGTGGTTCGAAGCCAAGCATCCCCCTATGATGGTGGCCACCGTTAACAAATGGCACTGATGACATTGTCTTTCTTTACTTTTAGAAAGAAACAAGTGGATACCAGGATATAATCAGTAGGCCCCATAGCACCTATCGGTGCCACATTGGGGGCCACTGCTCTAGAATAAAGGGCTTTCAATATGCAGTACCCACACACAGAGAGAAACCCTGTCCTAGGTTTTAAATAATTTTCATAAGATCTACCTCCTTGAGCCAAGATTATAACAATATTTACTTTTCATCATTGGATTTCAGAGTTCTTTAAAGACTTTTTTGTTATACACACACACAGAGGGAGAACAACAAACAATTTAGGTTGCTATTTATGGCATTTGCATGTTGCTTTTCTCCCAACAGGAACCCAAAGCAGCTCACAGAAAACACAAATCTAATTCTTTTCAACAAATACAATGTCCTGGGACAGGGCTGCCTCCCGGCACCTTACAGCCTTTTTCATACACGCACACCTTCCTCGTCACTGACAGCCCTGCCCTTGGACTTACCACAAGGGACCTCCAGGAAACCAACAGCCAGAAGAAACAGCAGGAATATGGCAGGAGGGCCCGAGCAACAAGAGCAAGCCACAGCAGTTCCAGGGAATAGGAAGGAGGCAGCACAGCCCTAGCCAAGCGGTGATCAGCTGTCTTCAGCAGCCTTAGAAGACAGGATGGGGCAAGCACAGCCTCAGCCAGGTTGCAATCGAGGAGGGCCAGGAAGGCTGAAGAGTCAGTCTGAAGCTGGCAGAGCAAGACAGACAATTCGGCAGCCACTAGGAGGCTGGAACAGAGAGTGACCAGGAAGGAAGGAACCTGCTGAGAGGGATAAAAGGGGGGCAGAGCAAGAGGGAGGAGGTTGGAGGTTGGTATGGTGCAGGGGCTCAAATCTGCAGGAGTGCTGTTAACTACCTGCCAGAAGTAAAGAGCTTATGAACAGAACCCTGAGTTGTGTCCTATTTGTACCAGAAAGGTAGCTGAGCTTCTGTGATGCCAAGGTGGCCTATCCTGCAGCAAAACCATCACCTTGAGTTTTAAAAAGTTTTTCTCTCTTGGAAGAGAACAAACAGGAAGGCGAAAGTCAATTTGATTGCTTCCCAGTCTTACCTCAGCCACCTGATGCTAGATATACTTTTTTCCACATAAAGATTCAGGTAGAATTATAAATTCATCTGGCAGATGCTGGACGTTCTTTGTTTTAGAATGCTCTGCTTGGGTCCTAGTGCCTACCTACTTCTGCCCGCCCAGCCAGGTTCAAATGCAAAAATAAAAAACACACTGAGGAAAAGGCCACTTCGGAGCTGCTTCTTCTAGCCCTGCAAACCAGGGACACAGAGGGAGTGCCAGCGGCCCTGGAGAGGCACCTGGAGCCTCTGGCGCTGAATCAGATGGAGGCGTTGTCTGGCTTTCAGTGCGGGGCTGCGTGTGACTGTTCTTCTCACTCAGCATCTGGAGGAATGCAAGTGACAGAGGTCGATTCCCCACTCACCATTAGATGCACGCTCCTCATGGCAAATACCCCGGGGTCCTGCAGCACTCCCCACTACACCAGCAGTGACAACGCAGCGACAATGCAGTCACCCCAATTTTGCTGCTCCTCCCACCCCTCAGCGCGCGTCATTTTGGATCCTGGTCGGAAGTACACCTTTTTGAAATTGCGCACCGAACACGGAGCAGGGGTCCCCTCCACTTTCACTTTTGAAGTGGGGAAAGGGCCAGAGGCATTCCGGCTTGACCCCTCCGCACCTTGAGGGACAGAAATTCGTTGCTGACAGAGAACCACTGTCCAGGGACCAATTGATCCCCTCTGACATCCCCTCAGGGTGGGAGATTGGATCCTCTTTAACGGGACTCTTCCTGGCTGCAGAGTGAGCCGGGGCCAGGTCAGCTGCCGCTGCCGCTAGGGGGATGACGCACAGGACAGACCCTACTGCTGCTCCAGGGTCACAGGATCACAACGTTTGCCTGGTGACGGCTACTTCTGGTCTGGCAAAGAGCAGCCTCCAGCCCAGCTCGGAGGATAAAACAGCCCTCTGCATCCGAACTGGGTTCAGCAACTCCAGCCATTTTAAAAAGTCAAGATTTGCTGATAGTTGTTCGATGAACTATAAAAACTCTTTTATCACGTTTAATTTTACGCAGAATAATGGTTTTGACAAAGGCTGCACTTAAAAATGAATTGTAATGCTTGTTGTCATTCGGGACTATTTTTGTACTGTGGAAGTGTAACCCCTGTGTCAGAATGAGATGACCCAGAAAGGGGTGGAGTCTGAAATGAAGTAGAATGCTGCAGAACTCATGAGGTTGGAGGAAGCGAGACTACCAGGCTGGGACCTTGATTGATTTTATTAAGCCCTTAACACCTTGTTTAAGGTAACTGCAATGTTGTGGGGAACTAGTGGGAAGGGAGTTTATTTTTTTTGCTATATTGTAAATGTTAGAATTTATTGTTTCAGGGTTTTTGTGTATGTAAATGGTGAGAGTTTTCTGGGAACCTTCATCATCTTGAAGCCCATTCACCAAGCCTCAGAAGTCTTCAAAACCAACCACCAGCAAAGAAGAATTGGACTTGGCAATATCAGTAGACTGTAAATAAGGACTTGAAAATGCAAACTTAACAGGACTGCAAAGTGTAAATGTTAAATGTTTTAAAAGTGTTATTTGTTAAGTAAAGTAAACTGTTTTGTTTAAATTTGGTTCTTTGCAACTCCTTCCAAGTACTGCCCCACAGAGCCCACAAGCTGAGGTTACAGAAGCACACTACTTTCTTTTCCACTGCACCACAACTGACTGCACTTTAACCTTTCTGTGGAAAAGAGTATAGCAGGAGAAACTGAGGCAAAGCCTCAGAACTGGGAAGGGAAACTGGGAATGCCCTGACAATTCCTACAAAGGCCAGTTGGTGGGAGCAGTTGAAGAGAGAGAGAGAGAGAGAGGGAAGAGTCCCTCCAAGGTGGTGGGGAAACCAGATGAGTGGTATGTGCCAGGTGCCAGACACCTCAGAGGACATGGTGAAATAGGGCATGCAGGTCAGAGCATGGCTGCTCTGCCACAGCAACAAACAAAGCATATCCTAGGTTGCTCCTGCCTGAAGACATTGCCTTACACAGGACCTAGGTATTCCTGCAGCATTGCTCAATATGGCAGCATTACTTCCAGATCTTCACATAGAAGTGACATCATTGTGTTTAGAGACATTGACCCTCCCCATGCCCCTCCCCCAAACTTCCCAGGGTTGGCAGGCACACACTTGGCAATTCTAGCACAAACCAATTATGGCTTAATTGAGCCTTGTTTTCAAAAAATGCATCACAACACCTATTATCAGCTGTCCTTTGCCTAGCTATTTTTAGCCTTTTCTACTATTCACTTTGCCTTCTTTTAAAATTAGATTGCAAGGCCATTTGGCAGGGGCCTCTCATTTTTTTTAATAGAGTCTATACTCTGTTCCACATAAAGATGTTAGTTTGTTGAGTTAAGGTGCAGCTGTTGAGAAAATCGTATGCTTCCACATTAGAATATAGTCCCAAACGAATATGAGAATTATTCATTTTTACCGCTGCTTTTGTCAAAGTAATTATTTTGTGCATTATTGAACATGGTACTTTAATACAAGAGCATTTGGGCCAAAATGTATTTTTATTTTCAATCTTTCAAATGGATGGGGGCGGGGGCGGGGGGGAGAAGCAGGGCTAGGTAGGTACTACCCTGTTTTCCCGAATATAAGACAATCCCCGGAAAATAAGACATAGTAGAGGTTTTGCTGAAGTGCGAAATATAAGGCATTCCCCAAAAGTAAGACGTAGCAAAGTTTTTGTTTGGAAGCATGCCTGACGAACAGAATACAGAAATATAAGACATCCCCTGAAAATAAGACATAGCGCATCTTTGGGAGCAAAAATTAATATAAGACACTGTCTTATATTTGGGGAAACACGGTAGGACCCAGGCGGAACATTCTACAACAAAGGAGGTCCAACATGCTTTGTTCTGTGGTGGAGGAATACACAATCTATTAACATATTTATGCGAAACTGAGTATAGACCATCGATTTCCCCCCTCCAGCATTGCCTAAGCGTCCCCCCCCCCCCCCCCAACTCTTGAAGCTGGTTCATCACAATATATATTTTGACTCAATATCACCATTTTGCTGATCCCAGTCCTGGCCTCCGTCCCAGTTTTCAGTATGTAGTTAACTAATTTATGCTTTTGGGTTTGCTTGATCGAGTGGTAATTCTGAGGTAAGGTGGTTTTAAAAGACAGGAATGGAAATCAGGAAACTCTGGACATCTGCTTGGCAGACACACTGCCAACTCTCACTTCGTCTTGGGTGGAATTCTGTGGCTGGCAGTTGACACATGGCCAGGAGTCCACTTCTCCACTGCAAGGCGACGGGCATGCCATTTTCCATGGAGAAAACTGGGATGGATGAAACTAGGATGCTTAACTGCAGGATGGGCATCAGCATACCCTGAAGCAGGATAGGTGCCGGCCGGGGGGCCATGGCCCCTTATGTCCACCCACTCATGTCCTCAGTTCCCTGCCTGTGTGTCCTTCCCTTGCTTGCAAGCATTCCACTTCCCATGCCAGGGAAGAGTGTGCAGGCAAGCAGGCCAAACGAAGCACTGAATGCCACTCCCAGCCACACACACTGGCCAGTGCCCTTGAGAAAAGGGCACATAGGAAACTGTGAGCTTGGACAGTGGAACAGGTTGAGAGCAAGCAAGGGAAGGGTCCAGAGACAGGTCAATGGTAAAGGGGGCAAGAAGGGAGGAGTGAGCAGGGATCCTGGAGGAGGGCAGATGATGGGCCCTCAGAGTCTAAAACTGGCCCTGCTTAATTGTGTGCCCCCCCCCCCCCGACATTTATGTCCTGTAATACTCTGCCACCTTCTGCTGGCTGCTTTCCCCCTAACTAGGGCTCATTCCGCACATGCAGAATAATGCACTTTCAAACTGCTTTCAGTGCTCTTTGAAGCTGTGCGGAATAGCAAAATCTACTTGCAAACAGTTTTGAAAGTGGTTTGAAAACGCATTATTTTGCGTGTGCGGAAGGGGCCATGTTTCTCAGATGATTGCTGCATCAGGTGAGGAAAAGAGGAAATACAGTTGCTGGGCTAGAGGAGCAAGGGAAGGAAGGAATGAAGGGGGTAGGTAGACTTTTGGACTGATCCTTGTAGTAAATATAGAAAAACTTGGTAAGTTTGTAGGGCTGCGCAAATAAGGAGCAGAGTCCATTGCTTTTATAAGAAATTTTTTACTGGCTATAAGGGAAGGGTAACTTGGAATTAAAACAAATTGCTTACTAACTGGCTAGCCATATATGCCAGCTACCTCTAGCTATCACATGGTGTACAAACTACATGTGCACACAGGTTGAGACTAACACACACAAAGGAGACGAGATTAGCTATATAACCTTTGTCATATATGCGCCCTGGCATGCAAGCCATGCCGCACTCCTCTGACCAATAGCTGGTCATTTGATGGGCCATACATCTCTGACCTCATTAACTAATTAGCATGCACAGCATTAACTCTTTCATAACTGGATTGTGTGGCTGGCACTTGCCAACTACCAACAATCCTTTTGAGGTTTTCACAGAATAGGGGCGTGCATGAAAACAACCACCTAGAGAGACCCAGTAGGGGATAGTGGTTATTGTATTGGACTAAAATCTGGGAGAACCAGGTTCGAATTTCCAACTCTGCTATGAAATTCCTTGAGAGCCAGTTTGATGTAGTGGGTAAGTGCAGTAGACTCTAACCTGGAGAACTGGGGTTCCCCCCACTTTTCACATAGTGACTGACTCTAATTTGGTAAACCAGGTTTGTTTCTCCACCCTTTCACATGAAACTTGCTGGGTGACCTTGGGTTAGTCACAGTTCTCTCAGAACTCTCTCAGCTCCACCTACCTCACAAGGTGCCTGCTGTGGGGAGGGGAAGGGAAGGAGTTTGTAAGCCGCTTTGAGACTCCTTACAGTTGACAAAAGCAGGGTAGAAATCCAAGCTCTTCTTCTTCTGGGTGACCTTTGGGCCTGTCTCTTTCTCTTAGCCTGGGGTTGTTGTGGGGATAATATGAGGGTGAAATGGAAGAGGGGTAAAAATGCACAACACAGATGAAAGTGCAGAAGAAGTCCAACCGTTCAAGTATAGATTGGCTATGTTCAGCGCGGAAGCCTGTTTCTCCATGCCAATCTCTCTTACTGGATCAAAGAGCATACCTCAAAAATCCGAAGCGGTAAGGTGATGGATGGCCACATCACTGCTTATCTTGCAGAGCTGCTGGTACAGTTCTGTACCACCAGTCAGCGTCATGGTTTGCGTGGAAGATCCTATCAGTCAGTTGTTTCTTGGTGTGGATATTGAAAGGACTAGGAGGTTTGCTTGCAGAAAGATAAACCTAAAAGCTACAATCCCTTGGCATGCTTATTTAAGAATGATCGATTGAATTTCTCAGGGTTTACTGCTGAGAAAAGAGTCACAGGCTCAGAGCGTCTGTATAGCTAACTACTCATGGTAAGCCATAAGGATTAACCTGGCTCAGACAGGTTTTGGAACTCACAACAGCTCCAAAGAGGAGGAAGGTTTATTGCAGAGAAGCCACCTTTACTTTTCTTAAAGAGAGGCTCTGAGCTGATCCTGAAAGATTTAGGGTTTGCTTTAAAAAATATGTAAACTTGACAGGTTGCTCAAGTTCAATTGAATCCCATTAAGTCAAAATGTCCAGCCCAAGTTATCTGAAACTTGCCATTAAGCTGCTAGTAACTTTTGCAGAGGAAGATGGCAAGCTTGCTTTAAAAAGTGAACGCTGCCTTGCTTGAAATAGGAGATGCAGCATTTTTGGAAAGGTTGTGCCAAAGCAGCAATTACAGGGAGAGGTGGATTTGCTGCTCTTCGTTGGAAGGCAAAGAAATGGATCACAATTCTACAGCACTGTGCACACACCGACGTGGATTTAACGAATGAGCATAAAGATGAGAATGGAACATTTCAGTCTATAGATGAAGAAGATTGGGCCATGCATGTATTGTAGACTCAGGTGACACCCTCTCTTAGGATGTAGAAAAATCCTAATATTGACAGTTTAAAATGTTAACAGGGTGTTTTTTTCTCTCTACTCACAACCATTAAACCCACGACGATCATTTCATGTGTACCCTTGCAAAAGGTTAGACAAAGATGTAGTGTGTGTGTTACATGCCATCACATCACTTATGACTTATGGCAGGGGTCTGCAACCTGCGGCTCTGGAGATGCATGCAGCTCTTTCAGCCTTATACTGCGGCTCCACATGGCCTGGAGGTCGGAGGGTAGCATGGGCTTGTCCCTCCAGCCCTCCAGAGCAGTGCTGGAAGGAAAGGGGAGCGGAGGGGTTGAACCGGAGGCAGCTCCGTGCATGAGGGCGCCGCTTTTCATGTCCCCTCCACTCACCTCTCCTTCCAGTGCTGCTCTGGAGGCTTGGAGGGACAAGCCCATGCTGCCCTCCAACTCCTGGAGGTCGGAGGGTAGCATGGGCATGTCCCTCCAGATCAGCTGCCATCCCCCCTCTGCCATCCTCGCAGCCATCATTTCCCCTCTGCCCCACAGAGCAGGCGGCTGCCTGCTCAATCGGGCAGAGGGGGTTGGAATGGCTGCCTCTCCGGCTTGGTAGACCTTCAGGGCCAGTACTTGGGATATCCTGTGTGCTCAACTGAGGTCAAAAATCAATTTTGTATTCCTGTACATTTTATATATAGCAACACTATGCAGGCGTACCTGTTAACAATGCCCTGTGCTTGATCGCCATCTAGTGTCAGCAGCTGGAACACGACATAAAAACTTGCCCTTGTTGAGATCAGACCGGAAGGGATCCTCTCATTCATGGGTCCCCAGCATGAGTGCCACCAAGCGTTTTTTAAAAGTGATGGTATCCAATGGGGCTTTTCCCCTCATTGGCTCTGTAGATTTTTTAAAATGTTGCTTTGACAGCAGCTGCCACCAAAGCATTAGGATTTTCACTGTGAATGCCGGTAAGCTTTGCAACTGACTGTGCCTCCTCCTTCTTTTGTATCTCTGCCCACCTGCTGTGTTAAAATTCCAAAGATGCCCACAGACTCAAAGGTTGAGGACCCCTGGTCTAATCCCGTGGTGGCAAACCTTTGGCACTCCAGATGTTATGGACTACAATTCCCATCAGCCCCTGCCAGCATGGCCAATTGGCCATGCCGGCAGGGGCTGATGGGAATTGTAGTCCATAACATCTGGAGTGCCAAAGTTTCACCACCATGGGCTAATCCAACATTCTGAGGTAGCCTGTATGCATCTCAGCATGGCACAAACACAACACAGAAACATAGAGCTGGGAGGGACCCAAGCATCACGTAGTCAAACTCCATGCACAATGCACGGTTAGCGCACACGCACCCCACGAACCCCTGCACCATGCCCAAAGGAAGGCAAAAAGCCTTCAGGATCTCAGACCAATGTGGCCTGGAAGCAAAGTCCTTTCTGACCCCAAAGTGGTAATGAACATTACCCCCAAGGCATATCAGGAAGGGCCATGAAAGTCAAGCACTAGCTCAGGGGTAGGGAACCTGCGGCTCTCCAGATGTTCAGGAACTACAATTCCCATCAGCCTCTGTCAGCATGGCCAATTGGCCATGCTGGTAGGGGCTGATGGGAATTGTAGTTTCTGAACATCTGGAGAGCCGCAGGTTCCCTACCCCTGCACTAGCTCATCCCTTCCAGTCCTGCCTCTCACAGTTTGCTGAAATTCATAGTGAATCATAGAATCAGCATTGCTGTCAGATGGCCATCCAGTCTCTGCTTGAAAACCTCCAAGGAGAACCCACCACCTCCCAAGGAAGCCTGTTCCACTGAGAAACAGCTCTGTCAGGATGTTCTAATGTTTTGCCAAAAACCTGTTCAATTTCAGCCTGTTGTTTACGGTACAACATTCTGGAGAACTTGGCTACATCCTCTATAATAGCCCTTCCAGTACTTCAAGATAGCTATTACAGTACCCACCACTATGCCTATACTAGGCTGCAACTCCCTTTCTCCTGTGTTGTTTTTGCCAGGTTGAGCACCATTTCCCTCGCAAAAGAAGTCTGAGGCAAAGTAGGGATTTTACTTTCCTCTCCCTGCTTCGGGCCTCCCACTTCCTTGGTTTTTTTTTTTTACTTTGATCATAATAAAAATGTCATCTCTAGCCTTAGCTCCTACTGAGCTTTAGCTTTGCTAATGCTCTACCTACCAGCATTGGTTATTTGTTTACATTCATTGTTCTATGACACTCCCCCCATTTCCCAAATGAATCTTTTTAAAATTCCCAAATCTTAAGAAAACTGTTTATAGAACCACCATTTTACCTTCGCACTGGAATCCTTTGTGATTGTGCCTTTAGTATCTTGCTTTTAAGAAACTCCCACCCGTTTTGAATTCCCTTCACCTTGAATATTTCTGATCATGGAATTCTACCCAGCATAACTTTAATTTTGTAAAAAATGTGTTTTTCTAAAGTCTGACCTGTATGTCTGACAATGTACAGCTTTTCCTTTCCCCAAGATCTTAAATTCCAAAATTACCTGGTTTCTACTATCCAGGGTGCCCACTACTTCCCCTCATTAGCCAGTTCTTCCCTGTGGGAAAAAATCAAGTTCAAGATAGTAGTTACACTCCTTTTAAACTATGGTTGCCAGCAACCTAGAGGCAAAAAGATATCTTATCCTATTATTAGAGGATTAATGGGATGTTCTGTACTTTTATGCCATGAAAGGGTTCAGCTACTTTCCCCGTACATTAATTAAAGGGACAGGGTATTTTTTTCCAGGCCAGTTGGAGGATGGTACTCTGTCAACATTTGTACTGTTAGCTTACAGATCTAAAAAATAAGTTTCCTGGGAACAAGCCACACCAAATGGACCTGAGCAGGATTCTGGGCAGACCTGTTCAAGATTGTTCCCTTGGCCACCCTAAAAAACAACAGATAACCCAAAGCTAAGAAAACGTGCTCCCCCTGTATTTTTCTCTCCCATTTGAACAGGGCCACTTGGCACACTACCTGTATTGCTTAATAAACCCTGCTCAAAGGAGAGCCATAATGCTCGCCAGGTTCTGCCTTGTTACATGGCAGATTTAACAAGCAAGAAAAGGCTAAAAGATTGTGTCCATGTAACGATGGCTCAGTTGAATCTCTGGTCCACCAATTACTACACTGTCTCAGATTCAAGGAAATCAGATCCAAGTATGTGAATCTTACTCCTTTACATTTACCAGATCTCCCCGATTTAATTAGATTACACTACTTGTTGGACAATCCTGATCCTTCTCTCTGTATGATAGTGGCAGACTTTCTCCTGGAAATTACTAAATGCCAGTAGATTTCCTTCGACCTAACATTTATTTCCTGTATTGTATATGCTTTTTAATCCATTTTTTTATTATTGTACTGTTGTCTATGCCAATAAAGGCTTGCTAATAAACAGATAACCCACATGACATTGTGGTCAGTTTGTTGCATTCCATTATCTCTTCATACTTCTTGTCTTTCCCTGCTGAGGTTTTTTCAGACTTGACTGGTTGTCCTTCTTAAAAAAGACTTGCAAGTCCCAGAGTTTCCCAAGGTCCTGCTCCTTTAAATTATCAGCTTCTCCTTTCTGCAGCCCAGCTGGGGACTCCCTGTTCTCTGCTTGTTCCAGAAATAATTATTTATAAGCCCTTTTGAGGAAGAATAAAGAAACAGAGTTGTGCTTACCTGTAACCGTTCTTCATCAAGCGGTCTTCTGTAGAGGCATGATTGGGACTGCACATGTGCAGGCCAGCTGCAGAAAAGATGTCCAAAGCTTTCTAGCAGACTAGAGTGCCTCTCCTCCCTCTGGTGATTTCCCACCAAAATGACAAGGGCACTACTCCCTCAGTTCTCTTTTGGACGCTTCTAAGGGGAAATTTCTGGTGCTGCTCTATGTTTCCTCACCTCGTTCTTGAGGCTGCGGAGACTTGTTTCCTCATCAATAATCATTCTTGTGAAAAAAAACTACATTTAAAGAAGACATTTCTGAATTACCATTTTGTCATGGTTGAAGAGGAGCCTCCTCAGGATTGTGCCAACTGTGACTTTAAAATGGCATTTTTGGGATCCTTTCGGCTCCCTTAAATTTCCACCACAAATAAACCTGAAAAAAGCTAAACGGTTTTTTGGGGCTCATTTTTGGTCTGGCTTTTTTTGGATGCACATCCCCAGTAGTCTTGCCTTAAAGGACAATGTATTCTGAACTGCAATTGCTGAAGTCGGTCCCCATGATGCACAGAGCTGTGCAAATGAGGTGGCGATGAAGATCTGTGTAAGAATAATGATGTTGAGAAAGATGAGGAGGAAAATGATGTTTGGGACATCACACAGGCAATATGCCACAAATTCAGACAAAACACCTGGAGTACATGACAGGACACTATAATTCCAATGTATCCACTGTAGTCATTCTTTCCCTTCAATCAAAATCCCACGGACTACATTATTGTGTCCTATGCCCCTCCACTACACTGGATGTTCATCTTGGACTTTGCAGCTCTCACTCTGCTAGACTAGTGATACTGCAAGAACCATTCCAATAGACCCTGGAAGCCCAGCAAGCATTCCAGGCTCTGAAAACCCAGTTTGCCACCATGCCCTTGCTCAGGCACCCTAGCCTTTGACTTCCATTCATCATGGAGACCAACATCTCTAGCTCTGCTCTCTGGACCATTATGTCACCAGAAGAGTCATCAATGGAATCACTTTGACCCTGTGCATATTACTCATGGCAGTTCACCCTTGCAGAGCAAAATTATAGAATCAGGGAGAAGGAACTGCTGGCTATTAAAGTATCATTTGAAGTTTGGAGATCACCTAGAAGGGGTTTGAGATCCAGCACAGGTGCACATAGAAACAGCAGAAGGGAGAACACCTTCAGACTGTGTGTGAATTGAACCAGATGCAAATTGCTGTTCTTTTTATGGTTCAACTTTACCATCAATTAGCGGCGTATTTGCCTAGGGATGAGGGGTACCCTCTGACCCCAGGCGCCACTAATCTGGTCACATGGGGGTGCAAAATTGCCCCCCCCCACATGACCATGAAGACGGCAAGGCAGCAGGAAGTCCTGTTGTCTCATTGTCTTTGGGCACCCTTGACCCCGCCCATGTCATCATCAACATGTGCAGGGTCGAGGGCATCCAGCTGCCATCCCCCCCCCCCCTTGCTCCTGGCTCCCAGCCGGCAGTCCCTGGCCTCCAAGGGACTGCTGGCTGGGAGCCGGGAGCAAGGGGGGGCGTCTGGAGACAATTTATCTCCAGGCGCCATTTCCCCCCGATATGCCTCTGCTATCAATTACATTCCCAGTACTTAGAACAAGTAGGGGCATGCTCTCTCTTGGAAGCCTAAGTATACTGTTACACCAGAGAAGGAACTTTCAATGCCCCCAGCCCTCCCTGTGCAGGAATGCCAAAGCCTTTTGATTACCTCACAACCTCTCTGTTCAGAGGTACACTGCCTCTGTACCTAGAGGCTCCACTGATCGATCAAAACTAAAAACCTTTGATGCTGACTGGAGGTAGAAAACCTACTGAGCCCTGGGAGTCAGCAACTACCTTCGATCCAAGAACCATCTCTGGCAGAAGAGAAGGGAAAGGGTGATAATTTCTGATGTCTCAGAAGGGGAACTTGGAGGGACTTTTAAAAAGATCAGCACTAACATGGACCTCTCACCAAGGATGAACTAAGGGAGTGAGGCTCCAAAGGAATTGCATTTCTGTAACTTCTGTGGCACACAGATACTTCCCCCCTCTCCTGCTCCTCTCCTGGAAGGCCAGTTTTAAGGGGTAGGGACAGAACCCACATACATTACATGGCAAATCACTGATTTCTTTTTTACATATTGACAGAAGATTTGTAGGCTATACTCAGAAAACTGACAAAATTATTATTACACAAATATTTACAGTGTTTGTTGTACAAGGAGTATCCAGATATAAAAATAAATATGTTACATTATGATATCTTTGGCAGGAATCTCAAAGGCTCTGAAGCTCAGTTAGCAACGACTTTCTGCTCACACACCTAAGGTTAGACTTTTTAAAGTAATGTCAGTCACTGGCAGTTTTAGTAATCTTCACGCTAGATAAGGCTGAGACTGGCAACTGGAAGTTGCATCCATTCCTCGTTCTCCGACTGGGCAACGGCAGGTGGGAAAGGAGACAGTACTACCCAATAAGAATAATGCTGTGCAAGAAACAGATTCTAATCTGGGTTGTTATTTTGAAAACACGTCAGATTCTCTAACATTGAAGCGCTTCTTTTGGCATCGGTGGATGAGATACAAGCAGTGGGAGCTTCTATGCCAGATTAGGGTTGAGAAAGAAAAACAAAAGATGCTTTGTGTGTGTGTGTTTAATGATATGACTACATTAAACACAGATCAAGCCAGGGCCATCTGTCCCTACAGAGGCAGGAAATAAACCACTACAGTACCAGGGGAAAGGACTCTGTTGCACTCCTGTACCTGACATTTTATTTATTTATTGAAAACATTTAATACTGCCTTTCTGCCCAATCAGGTTCCCCAAGCAGCAAACATGGAAGCAATGCTTCTCATATTTTGTGACTAAGTAATTTCCCCTCTCCACACATCCAATTCTGACTCTGCCAGGACATTTGAAACCTATGTGCCTGGAGTGATGTCTTTCCATAAATGCACCCAAAACTTACTGGTCAGTTTTAGATTTGTTTTAGTGGTGTTTTCAGTGAATATCTAACATCTTAACAGTTGCTATTTGGAAACACTGGTGCAAGACACTTGACCCAGCAAGACTGTGATAACTGTCAAAACCAACACTGTAGTATAGAGAAAACACAACTGTAAAACATGAAAAAGCACACACGGGAAAACAAACACTCAGTCCCACACGAGTCCATTGAGAAACTGGACTCAAAGCTATTTTGAGCCAAGGTCTCACAGCCTCCATGGACACAAAAATTTTGGTCACCATCCCTAATGAAGCAACAGACCACTGAAATTGCTCAGAAAGACATCTAACTATTCTTTGGTCTCGTTCATAGGTTCCTCATCCTCTGGCTGAGGAAGAAATATTTGCCAGATGTAGCAAGACGTGCGGAGGCTCCCAAGGCTGCAGAAGGGCAGTAAGGGATACAGAACACTGGGGAACCCTGAAGCTCAGCTGTGAACGCCAAGGCATTGTTGTGCCCTCTCTCTTCCTGGACGCGTGAAGGGCTGGGAGCAGTGAAGGGAACAAGTTGAGTCCTGGAGACATTGTCTTCTTTTGTCTTGGAAGGTACTTCTCCTGCACAGTAAAAAATACCCCAACAGAAGAATACCACAGTGGTTATACGATCCATTAGATGTGGATTCAGCTGTCTGTCTTAGCTGTGGTTTGTTAGGAAACAAACAAATATGGTTTGTTAAGCCTTATTTAAACTTTTGAATCAGAAACCTGGAAGCCATATTTAAGAATGTAGCACTGTAGCAGAGTGAAGTATGATGCCTTCCCACACAAATGCACTCCCCAATGCTAGGCCAAGCAATGCCCTCCCAAGAAAAAGCCAGACTATATGCCATTAAAGGTTAAATTAATTAATTAATTGAAAAAGCCAGACATGCTGGTTTGCTTCTCCATGTGGTCATATAAATGACCTGGACTTCTTGTTTACACTGCAGAGTGACTAACAACATGAACGAGCACTGAAGATAATCAGGCTAATAAGGTTTAAATTCAAGGGCTGGCATTTGAATCAGGAACAACCAAGTAATCTCTTTGGTTCCCAGAGCAGGCAGATTATTAACTGCGTGCTGGGTATGCAAGTAGTTATTTTGGACATCTATACCTTAAGAAATAGCCATCGTGGTTCATCCAATTGGTATTCTTGACATCTAAGAACATAAGAACAAGCCAGCTGGATCAGACCAGAGTCCATCTAGTCCAGCTCTCTGCTACTCGCAGTGGCCCACCAGGTGCCATTGGGAGCTCACATGCAGGATGTGAAAGCAATGGCCTGTGCTATGGCTCATTGTTTAGGACCAACATGTCTGTAATCTCCAGAATATTACTAGGGCATAAGGTTCTTGTTTCATCACCCAGGACACACCACAGACTGTTGAATGTCACTGGACTCCAGACACCACCACAGTCAGATTTGTATACATTGGTTACACAGTTCTGTCATAAGCCCACAAGTACCTTTGCATTCGTCCACAGGAAAGGCAGACAATTCTGGAAGAGACTGTGGGTTGGAGTCAAGCAATTTGTTTGCATTCAAGTCTGACTGCTGGGAAGGACCAATGGAGTCATAAAACTCCTCCAGTGTCTGTGACAAGCGATCAGCTGCAATTCCAAGAGACTCCGTTGTCTGAAATCGAATGGAACAGGAAAAGCCTTGTTTACTGCATAAAGAACCCCAAGGAAAGTGTCTGAAGGTAAAGTCGTATCATTATGGAGTCACCAGGACATTTACAGCCAGGACGTCTTCCAAATCATTCAAGGCAGTTTGAAGTCTGCGGGCCAAGGGTGCACTGAAACTCAGCTACAAGAAAACGATGAACAATTGAAAATAATGAACACTTCGAAACAACCCTAGCCTGTCAGCAAAATAGACCAGCCTGCTCAACCACTCCTCCTGTGCGGGAGGGAAACTAGGTCTGGCAAACTATTTGCTTGAAGTAGTACTGATAATAATTTAATAATTTGCAGTCAGCAACCAGTAATAAAAAGCAACTACAACAAAATGTAAAATAAGAAATTCCAACAGCTTTTGGAATTACATCAGAGTAAAATTGCTAATCAATATCACAGCACTTAGCAGATCAGAAGGTCTCCTGTCCTCCTGATTTTCTGTATTTATTGACCAGAAGGCAAAACTGCGCTACAGATCCAGAAACCCACTCATTCTGACCCAGAAGTAAATGATCTAATCTCCAATTGTTATCTTTCGCCGCCCAATCAGCCACTATAGGTCCTAGTATTTCACCTCTAAGCTTGTTATATATAGGGCATTATCAACTCCATTTAGGGAGCAGGTATACAGCCTCTAATTGTAGGGAACTTCCTTGTATTTGCCCTCCAATACCGGAGAAGGCAAGGTATTGCTTCTAGCTAGTGTTAGCATCCTCCTTTGATTTTTCTTTTCTAAAAAGAATAGGTAGGATGCAGAATTCACCTGATATTTAAGATTGTCAGGTGACAAATGGTGAGGAAGAAGGCTTAGATAAGATTGTCTCTGTATTGTATATTCTTTTTCTAACTAGCACCTGAGCTTTTTCAAGGCCCAGGTGTAAAAGGGTGGGGTGGGGGTGCAGGATCTCAGCTGCTGCAGTGTGGCTTGAACAGCCTTTTGCCAATTTGATTGAAATTCAACTCTTAGTATCAAGGGGAATAGTCCCTGGGGATTTAAAAGGGCTGTGAGCCACTTATTTATAGGTACTATTTTCTAATCCATGCGTCTGACACACATTTTGGTAGTTCCAATAGAGACCTTAAAAATTTGGCCTGAACTTTCTCTAGAATATTAAAAGAAGAAGGGGACAAGCCTAAGTATGATCCATACACCAACTCTGGAATTGTTTTGGCTTTAAATAATTTGAGGGCAGCTGGAACATATAATCCTCCACAAGTTCTACAAAATTTTATAATACGATTCACGGAACTTTCTCCAGCGTTTTCCATTGTGTTACGGGGGTAAAATTTTGCCCCTGAGGACTGTAATGCTACCCCCAAATATTTGAAGCTATGGACTTGTTCAATTTTGTTTCTCAAAACTGACCATACCCTATGCCTGGGTTGTTTTCCTGCAACCAAGATTTCAGTTTTTTGAAAGTTGAATGACAATTTTTTGTTGCAGTAAGAAGCTAGCTTGACCAGGGTTCTCCTTAGTCCTATTTGGGTTCTTGATAGGATCACCGCATCGTCTGCATATAGAAGCTGTCAGAAATTTTTGGAGGTTGGTTGGTCAAATTTTCTACTAGTATATTCAAATATAAAATGAAAAATGTAGGTGCTAGAAGGCAGCCTTGTCTTACTCCCTTATAGGTCTTTATTGAATCAGAGAGCATATCATTTCGATGGTATCTGACTCTTAAAGTGATGTCAGAGTGAAGGATTTGTATAAGTCTCCTATCAATAGAGGAATTTTGTCGTTTCGCCCATAGTCTCTTCCTGGGCACTGAGTCAACGGCCGCTTTCAAATCAATGAAAGTGGCATGTAAAGAGATGTCTCTCCCTGAAGCGTATTTTTGAATGAGATGTTGTACAATAAGACAATGATCTATTGTGGATCTGTTTGCTCTGAAACCCACCTGTTCTGGGGCCAAAATTTCTTCACTAACTAATCAATGTTTCTCTAAAAGATCTATCTAATCAAAGTTTCTCTAAATGATGTTTTGAATAGAGCCTGCTTGTGTTACTGAGTAAGCTTATTGGTCTATAATTTGCCGGGTCAGATTTGTCTCATTTTTTGTAAAAAGGAACAATAGCTGTGCCCCAATTCTTGGGAACTCTACCTGTTTCATCAATAAAGGAAAAGAGAGAGGCCAGGAATGGGCCCCACCACTCAGTGACAAAGGCTAAGAAAAGGGAAGAGGTGGGGAGGCCAATAATTATTGCTGCCTCAACCACAGACCTGTGGAAAATCCCAGTTTTACAGACCCTCCAGAATCGCAGTAAGTCCCACAGGGCCTGGGTCTCAGGTGACAGAGAGTTCCACCAGGCTGGGGGGAAAATGCTCTTGCTGTAGCTGAGGATAGCCAGGTACTTCTAGGGCTAGGGACAACCAGCAGATGATTTCCAGCACAACACAATGCCCTCCGGGGGTTGTGCTGAGATGGTCCTGCAGATCCAACTGTCCCAGACTGATTAGGACTTTGAATGTTAAAACCAAAACCTTGAACTTAATCCAGTACTCAACTGGTAACTAGTGCAGCTGGTGAGGTTCAGGTTGAACATATGATCTCAATGGGGTTCCTGTAAATACCCTCACTGCTGCATTCTGGACCAGTTGACGTTTCCAGATAAACCTCAAGGCATCACCCAAGGCTAGTAGCTTATTTGCTGACCCTCCACAACATTTACCTGCGGCTCCAGTTCTTGGCTATGTTGGGCTTCATTATTCCTTTCTTCGTTATTCCAAGATTGGCTGGAAAATACTGTAACGTCTGAGCACAAATTATTGAAGGTATCGCCTTTTTCTTCTTCTGCGACAGAAAGTCTACAGTTCTCATCCCAGATTTCTGTGCATAAAGAGACCGGCTCCAAATCTGGCAATGGAGCTGAGAATAGGCTAGATGGATCCTAGAAAACAAACCAAGACAATGTCCCAGTGCTATTATTTTTACAAAAGGATTTAAACATCCAATAGTTGGGGGGAAAACACCCCACAAACAAAATTTCTGCAATTTAAATTACAGTGCCTTATCAGTGGGAGTTACACTCTTCTAAGTCCGTTCAATAGAACTTAGAAGTGCATAACTCTGCTTACAGTAGAACTATACAAACTGTTCAAATATCGCAACAGCAGTTTTTATTGCCCTGCCAATGTAAATATACAGAAAATAAATATCCAATCAATAAAAAGAGCAATGTACAACCATTTACTGTAAAAATAGTTAGCAATGACATTTCTCTCCATTCATGTTCATGATTCAATTGCACAGTAAAAGAAGGTCAGACATCATGGGAAGGGAGAGAAAGATGAATTCAAAATTTGCTTCAGATTTCATTTGTTTGTTTCATTTATATCCTGTCTTTCTCCTCAATCGGGACCCAAAGCAGCCCACATCCTTCTTTTTGCCTCCATTTTATCCACACAGCAACCATGCGAGTGTTGGGATATTTGGGCAGTGGAGTGCTCAAAAACATACACACAGCAGCATTTGCGTGTGTTGATAAGAGACTAATAAGTTCTTTGGTTGTTGTTGGTTTCCCAGGCTCTTTGTTGAATAAGTTCTTTGTTGTAAGGAATTCCGTTATAGACAGGATAGAGTAGAGACAGGTTTCTATCAAGTCTAACTAACTGGGATGAACAGAGATGAAGGTGTGTCCTGCCCTCATGGCAAGGACGTAGGCAAGGGGAGGGGTTCTCAGGTTCAACCCCCCCATACATGTCCAAAGCTCCACCCCGTTTGTGGTTTTTTTTGTATTTTTGTGGGTTTTTTGTTTTTGGCCTGCAGGGGGTGCAGTTTTTAGGCTAGAAGCACTACACATTCAGGGATTTGTTGGGAAACTCTCCTGATGATGCCACACAGATTTGGTGAGGTTATGGACTCCCAAAGGGGGTGCTCCATCCCCCATTGTTTCCAATGGGAGCTAATAGAAGATTGGGGCTACACCTTTTGAGAGTCCATAACTTTGGATCCCCTGAACCAAACTTCACCAAACCTGGGTGGTATCATCAGGAGAGTCTCCTAAAGATACCCTGAAAGTTTAGGAGAGTCTCCTAAAGATACCCTGCTGCTCGCTTAACAATTGCACCCCGACAGCAGGCACCCCCCCCCCCCAATTTCCCCAGATTCTCCTTTTAAATCCACACCCTTCAGCATGGGTTTAAAGGGAGAATTTGAGGTCCCCAGTTTAAACATTGAAAGTGATGCTGTTTGGGGGTGGATTCCAGCATCACAGCGGCCGCTCGGGCGGGGGGGCACAAAACTCAAGATTTTGCACTGGGTTCCATTTTCCCTAGCTACACCTCTGCCCGGAGGGGAGGGCAGGGCAGGGCAGGGCAGAAGGGACTGCCTGCTGCGAGCCCAGCTGGTGGGGGCAGGGCAGGGCATGCCCCTCCGAGCCCCCCCCTCATAAAAATCTATACCTATGTCACTGCCTCATGGTGCCAAGTTGAAGAAAGAAGTGTGAAGAGAAGGTGTCAGTCAGAAGAAAGGAAAACTTCCTAAGACTAGCAATCTATAAATAGATAGTACCAGAGCAGGAGAAAGGAAGAATGTTCTGACCTATCTATCTCTCTGACTCTATAGCCCCCTCTGAAGTCTGAGGTTAAGAGATCATGCAGTCTTTCACTTCTAACAGTGAGATAGATTAGGCCTGGGGTCCCCAAGCTTTGTGGGCCTGTCGGCATCTCTGGAGTTCTGATACAGCATGGTGGGCATAGCCACAAAATGGCTGCCACAGCCGCTGCACCAGTTGGAGTCAGCCACAAAATGGAAATCTGGTGAAGCGAAGAACCTTGTGCTGTGGTGGCACCTATGCCAAAGCAATGCTTTCAAAAATCTGCACAGCCAATCTCTTTATTGACTAATCAGAATTCTTGCTAGGCAAAAAAACACTCCAAACCCTATGGTCCCTCTGGTTCTAAAAACACTTGATGGGTACCAAGAAGGATGTTGGTGGGTACCATGGGGACCACAATTATATGACTGACACAAGATCACCTAGTAAGCATCACAGCAGAGTGGGAAACTGACCCTGGGTCGCCCAGATCCTAGTCCACTGCGCTGAACACTATAACACAATGGCAAAGGATAGAACATTGTGGAATTCATGCCAATCGATGGAGTAGTGTTCACAAGTATAAATGGTTTATGAAACAAAGAAAATACAAAGGCTGATTTATTTTCAAAAGACAACCAAAACGTGAGTTTGATGAGAAGTGGGAATTGTGTCAGAGCAGCCGTGACAACAGAAACACAGAGCCAGTTATTCAGCTGCTCTATGAATGCAAGCTGCTAGCTTGACTTTTTTGAAATTCTGTTAGGCAAGCCTACAGGATTATATACTGTTTGGCTGCAAATGTTCTTAATTTTTTTTTTAAAGAAAACACCTTCATTCTGCACCTTAGTTTGCAAAGTTTTTTCCTCTGGTACTAGTCTTGAATTCTCAGGCGACTCTCTGCAGGCATTTCTGGCTTGGCAATCACTTGACTTTTTAGCAGAAACATCCAGTGCTTCTGGAAGATCCTGCTGTGATTCTTGTTGAAATAAGGAAACATCTCCATTTTCCAAACAGATATGTTCCTCTGGGCTGGGCTTCAAATATAAAGCGGAAGGATTTAACTCTCTAAAGCCCTGTTACACAGAAACACAGGAAGTTAAGGGCGGTATATTAAATCTAATAATAAATAATAAATAAATATTTTACATCTGTCAAGAAAAAAAATCTGAACATGCTGTTTCATAAAGAGACCAGTCACAGTAATCAAATGTCTTTCATTTTACCGGTTCTCGTAAAAAAATACTATTACCCACATTTCATCAAATGTTTGGAATCTATATTGAAAGTGTTAAGAGGGAGAGAATTCCTAACTAGTCTGCTCTAATGACCTAGATAACGCATTTGCCTTAAATCTATGGCCATCAAGCCAAGGTGGCAGACTGGCCTAAAGACACGAGGAAAGCCACTGGTCTCTGTGACACCGTCTGTGTGGTACCTGGCACACTGATTTTTCAGCAGTAAACACAGCATATATGGACATGTCACCAAACACATAGGGTCATAAACTGTGAATGCATGTTTGTATGTTAAGTGTCATAACGTTCCAGATGGCTTGTGGTGACCCTGTACGGTTTCACAGCAAGAGATCCAAACATCACATCAAAACCCGTTTGTGTGAACTATAGTCAAGAATGCTAATCATGGTGTGGTCATGGATTTGGGATTTTTTTTAAAAAAAACCATGCAGATGCACATGCTGGTTTGTATCAAAAGTTTGTATCATATTAAACCAGGTTATATGAAAAAGAGAGATAATGTAACTAATTTCATAAGTGAAAATAAGCCGATAGAACGTTTTTAAACACATACTCCTTTTGTTATTTCTCTCAGCAAGCTTAAGATTTAGAGTGTGCCATCAGTCATGAACCTTTTTCTGCTTTGGTTTAGTGCAGCAAGTTGTTTTTTCCATTCTTAGCAAGGTGCACTACAAACTAGCCTGAGAATCCTATTTATATTATCATCAATCAATGTTTCTTATAATGAAAAGATTAGTCAACATTAATTTAACAGCACAATTTTACATACAAATACAAAAATAATATATTTAACATAACATTCATAATCTTATGGTGCAATTATTAATTATACATAAAAGTCATTAAAACATTTGGAATATTTGCTTTCTTCTGGACAAGGTTCCAATACAGAATCTGGCTACTTTAGAAAGGGTCTTTTTAGCACAGTCTGCAAGGAAGGAGATACATCTCGAATTTTCCAGGTTTTTGGTAACTTAGATAGAGCAGGGGTAAGATATGTGGAAGGTATGTATAAACATAAATACAAATCTCTGTGGTAGCAGCCATAATAGCCCAGACTAGCCTGATCTCATAAGAGCTTAGAAGCTAAGTATGGTCAGTACTTGGATGGGCCACCAAAAAGGAAGACTGAGGCTGCTATGTAATAGAAGGCAATATCAAATCACCTCTGCTCATCTCCTCCCTTGAAAATCTCATGAGGTGGAACTTCATGGGGTCGTTGGTTTTGACTCATTGGCACACACTGCTTTTAAGCTCTCTGATCACTACCCACACAAGCAGCCTCATCTATGTCCTCCTTTCACCTTGGAAGGAATATTCTCTCCGCAAATGACTGAATAGCCTCCCAATCTCAATACATTGTGAAAGTAGATATCTTCTTCAGAGCTGGTGTCACAAAGGAAGAGATGAAGGATGCCATCTACGTACTCATCCACCACTCCCACCAGCGGCTTCAACCCACACAACCCACACAGCCTTTGGAATTCAAGGATGGCACCGGAAGTCCAATCGCCCTTAAATTAAAAAAGGATAAGCGCAAAGTCAAGCAAAACATATTTCCGAAAAGTTCACAGAAGAACTGGAACAGATATCAATTTATACAGAGGATGGTGTTAAAACACAAGTAAACACAGCCCAAGGTGTAGAGCCCCACAGGTGTAGGAGGCAAGCTGCCATAGTGATTAGACTGCTGGACTGGAACTGCAGCACCCTGGTTCAAATCACCGCTCAGCCATAATGCTTATTTGGTCACGTTAGGCCAGTTTTGCTTTATAGGCATGACCTGTCTCACAGGAGAAGCGGGGGAGCCACATGTGTCACGTACGAAGCTGCTTTACACTAAATCAGACCTTTGGTCCATTGTCTGCTCAGACCAGCAGGAGTTCCCCAGGGTCTCAGGCAGGTCTGTCAGGGTTTCAGGATCTGTCTTCCGCATCACCTACTGCCAGATCCTTTAACTGGAGACCTGGGGATTGAACCTGAGGCCTTCTGCATGTCAAGCAGATGCTCTCTACCTAAATCACTTTCTCTCCCCAAGTGGTGATTTCCACATGTAAACAATCCATTATAGATCTAACCTCATCCACTAAAGGAGCAGCAGTGGCGTAGGATGTTAAGAGCTCGTGTATCTAGTCTGGAGGAACCGGGTTTGATTCTCCGCTCTGCTGCCTGAGCTGTGGAGGCTTATCTGGGGAATTCAGATTAGCCTGTACACTTCCACACATGCCAGCTGGGTGACCTTGGGCTAGTCACAGCTTCTTGGAGCTCTCTCAGCCCCACCTACCTCACAGGGTGTTTGTTGTGAGGGGGGAAGGGCAAGGAGATTGTAAGCCCCTTTGAGTCTCCTGCAGGAGAGAAAGGGGGGATATAAATCCAAACTCTTCTTCTTCTCTTCTAAAGTATTTATTACCTCGTATCCCCAAAATGCAATGCTTCTCAAGAAGGCCAATTCACACATACAATTATGAATTATTAAGTCCTGAGCAATTCAGTGATATACATGCAGTGGTGTATCAGTTTCAGAATAGCTGGGTGTGTGTCACAAGTAGCTTTTTAAAGAAATGGCTACTTACAAACAAATCACAGGTAGTGGGGGGAGGGATCTGGGTATCAGGGATCTTTCACAAATCAGACTGCAACTTTGGGACCTTTAGGGAGGCTGGTCGCTGGTGTGCCGTCCCCTGCCTACCATCATGGCTGGTTGCTACTTTTATTGTGCTTAGTCCCCTCCCAGGGGGGTAGAATGTCTTTTTAAAGTCACCATCTGTTGTCTGATCCTTTATGATGAAATGTTGTATAAATTATTTTTGGTTTTAATTATGATATTGTATTTACATGGTTGCAATTGTATTTTAGTTTCTGTACACTGCCCAGAGCCCTTGGGCGGTGGGCGGCATATTAAATTTAATAAATAATAACTTAATGTCAAGCTCTGATAACACAGGTTTACGTAGAGATGGAAAAATCTGTAGGTGGACATTTGAGAGTGACAGCTCCAAGCTATTCCTTTCTATTAATCAAGCAAGTAAAAAGGTTACGCAGAGAGTAAATCTCAGTGCACACCCCACAATTAAACAGTACTGGCTGAATTTTCATGCTGCTTTTGTTAAATGCCATTTGTATGTATGTACATGATATTTAGGAGGGCAAGAAACTGCTTTTGTTACTGTCCTACAATTACTTGGGATGACCAGATCCCAAACATATACATACCTTTGCAGGTTTCGTCTGGGACAAGCAACAAGGTATAGCCTGGGCAGGAAGGTCTGCATAGCATTCCCTGCAATATGAACGAACAAATCAATAAATCGTAAAAACTAAGAAGCAACAACATCAGGAGCCCCATATTTTTCAGATGATGGATGATTTACTTACTTAAGAAGCCTCAGATGAGATTTTGGGACTATCTCCATGTTTCCAAAGTCTAGGTAAAATATTTCCACTTGTTGGTCATTGACAACACGATGGATGATACCTCGGTACCACCACTTGTCTTCGAAGTTCCTTACACAGCAAGGATGACCAGGCTTGACTGACGCATCAGGTATGATGTAACGGTCCGCTACAATTTTACTGGCATAGCAACGTCTGAAAGGACATACACAGACACAAAAAACCCCCTCCAGATCACTAAAAGACTACTGTCCAAGAGTTTGGACCCACTGGGTAATCGAATGGGTTTTAAGCAGGCCAATTCACACCTCTCTATTCCCCACCACCAAAGAAAATGATTCTCAACAAAGGCTTTCACGGTCGGAATCACTGGGGTGTTGTGTGGTTTCCGGGCTGTATGGCCGTGTTCTAGTAGCATTTTCTCCTGACGTTTCGCCTGTATCTGTGGCTGGCATCAGATGCTCTGAAGATGCCAGGCACAGATGCAGGCGAAATGTCAGGAGAAAATGCTACTAGAACACGGCCACATAGTCCGGAAACCACACGACACCCCACAATGGTTCTCAATACTCTGAGGGCAATTAGCTTGCTCAGTGTTCAACAAGAAGTGGGGGTGGGCTATAATTCCCAAACTAACATTTGCACAGCTAGGGAAAAATCACTCAAGTATGCAGCATCCCTGACCTTTGGGGGGCGGGCACTTATTGTGGCCATTGTGACAGAAACCTCATGGTCAATGGCCTACCGAGGAAAACAAGCTGAAATCAAAGAACAACAGGAAAAATATTTGGAAACTATTAAATCTCCATCGTCAAATATATCTAAAAGCATTTCTGGGACTGGTTCTGGTTTTTAGTGGGAAAAGGCTATTTGCTTTCAATTCCCAAAGAAAGAGGACGGATTGCTTTCTGTTTGGTCATGGCATTTCCCAGCTCAGGGATGTTAAGAGGTCTGTGTATGCCGGTGTGTGGGTGTATAGCTATGATGCGCCTAGTCAGGTAGGAAGCTCTCCATTCAAGACTCTTTGGATTTTATCACATAAACTCAAAAGATAGGTGGGCATCAGGGAACAATGGAGCTCTGGGGCATGCCAGTGGAGATCACAACACTAGGAACAGGGCATCCTCAATAATGGCCCCAGTTCTGGGCATGCCCTTCCCTTGTAGAAACAAACATCTCATCAAGGCAGATCTGGCCAGCCTTCTGAAAGACAGCTACAGGTTCCCTTTGCCACAGAAATTCTACCCATTTCATATACACAGCCCAGACATTCAAACTGCAAAGAATCAAATTTTCTCCAAACCCACAACATTTGCAGAATTTTGCCAAAGGAGTCGAAGAGTAGGTTTTTTTATACCCTGCTTTTGTTTATCTAAGGTGTCTCAAAGCACCTTACAATCATATTCTCCTCCCCACATCAGGAACTTTGTGAGGAAGGTGAGACAGAGAGAGTTCTGAGAAAAGCATGACTGGCCCAACACCACCGAGAAGGCTTCATGTGTAGGCATGAGGAAACAAACCCAGTTATCTGGACCCCCACTCTTAACCATTACGCCATGTGTTTGAGCACATATCTGCACAAAATTAAGGCAGCTACAGCAAGCTCCCTTTGCCCCAGAAATGTACTCAATTCACATGCAAGTCCAGACATCACCACAGACAAGAATATCCTCACCTCATTTCAATCATCATATCTTCCAGTTTCTCAGAGGTTTCAGCACTGCAAATTTGGACATAAAATTGAGAAGGAGAGACCATGAACTCCACAGACAGGGCCACCAAAGCACCGGTCTCCAGCTGAGGGAGGCAATGGAGGGTCCTGCCTTGAACAGCATCGGGTGGGATTTCTTCTTTCATTATCTCCTGCATTACATGAAACTCCTCCAGATCCAGATGCTACAATCGAGAAAGGATTTCACGTTCAAATAGTTCAGCAGAAGCCCCCAAGGTTTATTTCTGTGACACAAGACAAGCGACCAAGGCTGGAAAGTCTTAGCAATCGGAAATAAATTTTCCTTCTCAAAACAAATATGCCCAGTCCATTCCCCCCGTGCCCCCCCCCCCCAACATTTGACAAAGAGACTAAACAGGGCCACACAGCCCACAATCAGTGGTGGCGAACCTATGGCACTCCAGATGTTCATGAACTACAATTCCCTGCTGGCAGGGGCTGATGGGAATTGTAGTCTATGAACATCTGGAGTGCCATAGGTTCGCCACCACGGGCCCACATCATGCCCATTTCCATCCCCCTTACCTGTAATTGTTTTAAAAAATTCTTAAAAGTAAATAATGTCTCCACTATAGCAGCACCCTTGATGAAGAATTCAAGCCAAAATGAGTTTCGTTTAATTGGATCTACAAATGGTCTAAGGCCACAAAGAACAAGAGAGCCACAAAGAACAACCAACCACTCTGCACACTAGATAAAAAGTTATATGAAGGTTCTCCATAGTCCTGACAAGCGGCAAGCAGGAACAGAGGAAGGAGAAGCAATGGGCTGGGGAACTTTTTAAGCCGATCGGCCTGCCAGTAACTTAGCAGATGACCTTGATTAGAGACACTTTGAAATAGAATCACTTTTGGAGTAGAATTCTATGACGGCCTCACCCCACCCAACTGTGAGAACTACATAGCAGTAGTTCTCCTCAAAAAATACCAGCGCTCATCCCTAGCTCATCCACCTGTTACTTCATACTCTATCCTCCACCACCAAGAGCAGCACATCCAACTGATCCACATAACGTCAGTAATCCATTACGCCTGTCCATAAGGCTGCTTAAAAACACAAGAATTCTTTGTCAAAGGCTTTCCCGGCCGGACTCAACTGGTTGTGGTGGGTTTTCCGGGCTGTGTGGCCGCCCAAAAAACCCACCACAACAAGAATTCTTGATTAAAACATGGTTTACTGACACAGTCTTTTACCCAGAAGGTAAGGTTTGAACCAGATATTGAATTCTGTAATAGGTATCTTAAACGTTTACAAATTGTTATAGTAACTGCTTGGTGTTCAAATAGGGATATCACATGTAGGAGATTAAAACATCTTAAAATCAAGTTATCTCAAAACCCAAAATATAGCAGAAAATCTGAAGGATTTGCCAGAGGCAGTCAGTAGTAGACAATGTTTTTATATTCTGCTTTTCTCTACCTTAAGGAGTCTCAAAACGGCTTACATGCAGCTGAAGGAGTCTCAAAGCAACACAACACAACAGACAGGTGAGGCAGGTGGGGCTGAGAGAATTCTGAGAGGACTGTGACTCGCCCAAGGCCACCCAGCAGGTTGCATGTGGAACAGGGGGGACCCAAGTCTCCAAATAAGAATCTGCTACTCTTAACAATTACACTGGCTAACCAATCTGTGTGTGATTTTCTTTATTCAAATGTATGGTTGAAGTTGAAATCTGGGCTCAAAGTACACAAGTGGAGGGAAGAGAGTGAAAAAAGGATCACCCTTGTGCTATCCAATGATGATGTGTGTACCATGCCTCCACCATGCTGTACATGTCTTATTTTCCCCTAATATTTGAGGCTTCTGTAAACTACCCACCTGAAAATCACAGCATGAAAGCTTTTGAATTCGCTAGAACTCTTTGTCCAATTATGCACAGGGAGCTTACCGTGACCAGAAGGAGAACTTACCACACAGTCCTTGCTTTGGGGCATGTTTGCTATTAACCACTGCACTGTCACCCTGCGCTTCTCACCTGTCTGAAGCAGGGCAGGGATTACCCTTTACCCCTAGGGTTTGTTGCAGGGATGAATGGCATCATGTTCATTGGATTGACAGCTCCGCCCTGTTCAGCCCGCCGTATGCATGTTCCCACTGGATGTGATCAGACATCCCTTCCCTTCCTCTTTCCCCAGAAAAAACCCCCACCCCATCTTACTAGCCCAATGGCTAGAATAATTCAGATATTTTATGCAGCGCATATTACAATTTAGATCGCTTGGAGAAATCAGGGGTGAATTGTCTTTTCACCAAGGGGAAAGAGCGCTGCAAGGCAAGTGCTTATTTAATCTTGGCTGGTGCTTTTTTGGCAGGAGGGAGAAGGGCGGGGAGGCAAAAATCCAGTTTGAAAATGCACAGAAAAGCATCATTTTTACGACGATTACCTTTTTATATCGATATATTGATATTGCAATATGATAAATAGCAAACATTGAAATAACAAATCTAAAAAGACTCCTTGCCCGCTGCCACTGTTTCAATTCTCTGGCAGGAAGGAAAGGGGCAGAAATGACAGAGCACAGACCACCCGGAACAATGGGATCTACCTTTTGGAAGGCTCTCCCGATTGCCAACCGTCACTTTCCCATGCTCTATTACAAGTAAACCGTTTTCTGCCTTGTTTGTCCCAGCAAATAGAAGTCAGTGTGTGTGCGTGTGTGTGTGCGCGCGTGTGTGTGTGAGAGGGGGCAGTAAACAGGTGGTGGAAAAGCAATCTGGCAGAATGAGGAGGAAGCAGGAAGGAATCGGTCACTACAGGGAGTGGGGAGGCATGTACAGCAGCGGGAGGGAGTATGAGGGGTGAAGCTAGGAAGGTTGGCGGTGGGTGGAGGATAAATCTCTGGGGCAAAACTGTGTTCACTGGTCAATCTCCCCCACTTTATCGATGAAGAAAGTTAGAGTGGTGTCACTTGGAGTGAGGAGAATGAAAATTGAAAACGGGGCTTGGGGAATGAAAATGGGGCGAGGAGAATGGAAATTGAAAACGGGGCTTGGGGAACTACATCCTTACAAGAAATCTTGCCCCAACAGACATTCGCCCCTGCTCCACAGCAGGTATCTTGTGCAAAATGGGCCTTCGTCAGGTCAGATGCTACAAATAATCATTTTTTAAAACCCTGCCATCAAAACAGAAGACAAAGTGTTATATAGCTAGCCTCCTACTACAAAACATGGTTGCTAAGTGTGATATAACTGCAATGTCACCTTACCGGTTTCACAATCTTTGTTACTACATTAAACGTGGCTACCAGATTCTTTGAATCCTCTGAAGGAAAATCCCAACAGGGCAGCTCAGGTTCATCAGAAGCCTCCTCATGCGCCAACGAACCAGACAGGGAGATGTCATGATCAGTCTCTTCATCTGTGGGAACAACACACACATAAGCAGTAAGGAAACACACTACCAGGCATTACAAGCCGAATTTGCTAATTCCCAACATTAATAAGAAAAGGAGTTTGGATTTATCTCCTTTCTCAAAGCATAAGAAACACAACTGTCAGATGGATTATAAACACTGTATGGTACATACATTCCTATATTGTGAGTGCACATCTGCATTACCAAGTGGCATGGAAACAGCAGGACAACACACTCAGATTTGGATTACATGGCTCCTTCTGTTCATGCTAGTTGCACGGGATTTCCACCATTTCCCCTCACACCGCAGCCCTCCTTTGCTGTTCCCAAAAGCCCACTGAACATCAGAAGGAGGATTTCAGGATGGACTGCATGCAGGATTATGAAGCAGCAGTACGGAAATGATGGTGCACAAGAGTCAATCCTTACTACATGGTGCACAAGAGTCAATCCATTTTCTTGGAAGAAGATACCATCCTGAGCCTTCTTACCGTCTCCTAAGCACTGTGAATCGATGTCAAAGATGCGGCAGTCTTGTTCCCCTTCTTTGTGCTCAATACGGAGAATATCGCTAAGGGCACCAACAAGTTCATTCAAATTTAAGAAACCCAACTCTCTCACGGGCAGAGGTTCTTTAAACTGCACCTAGTGGGGAAAAAACCAAAGTATTTACCAAGTTACCTGTAATTGCTGTCCATCAAGCATCTTCCGTGAAGGCATACATGGGATTGCGTAGTCTGGCCACAGAGAACTAACTACAAGGCTTCCACAAGCTTCAGAGTGCTTGAAGTGCTCCCTTCTCCTACCCAAACAGTCATATGACGGAGGCTAGGAGAGCATTCCTCTCTCAGTTCTCCCTTCGCCACCTTGGTAGAACACTCATGAGGTAAAACAGTAGGGAAGGGAGGGAGGGGAGGTGTCTGCACAGAACACAGTTGATGAACAAGTGTTACAGGTTAGCGCAACTTGGTTTTCATTTTTGTGCAGGTCCATATGGGAGAGTAGCAAGTTCATTTATCCTGGAGGTGGGTGTGGGCTTAATGAAACAACTGTAAATCTGCTCTGCCAACAGCTGCATCTCTCCTGGAGTCCACACTAATGGAGTAACGCCAGAGGATCGTGGACAGAGCAAACCAGGTTGCCGCCTTACAGATGTCTTGGAGATCAATACTGGCAATGAAAGCAACTGAAGAGCCCTGAGCCGTGGTGGAATAAGCCTTACCCCCACACTCACAATGAACAGCAGTGTTAAAGAGTCCGTATTTACTTTACCATCCGTACCGCTATTCTTTGGTCTTGTTAAAGACATATTCTTTTACGTTCTTTTAATAATTATATAATTGCAATTTTTTGCTTTTCCTACTTTTGTCGTTCCAAACTCTTCTTAAGCAGTCTCTGGCCACTCTATTGTGGTCTTTCTTTATGCTCTCATCCTTCCCCTTTCTTGTTTATCTTAAAACCGGAAATTTGTCTGTCCTATAAGTTTCACTGTTGTCGTTTCCTTTAGTACATACAAATATTTTCTGGAAAGGGCAAAGAACAGTCTCTCTGTCACACAACTCTGTGGTTTTCCTTGGCAGTCTTCCAAAAACCACCAAATACTACCAAAAGGTTTTATTCTTATTTTTAACGTTATAGTTAACTCAGTTCTTCAACAAGCACACACCTGTCTAGAGTGCGATGTTATTCAGGAGTGCAGGTCTGTACAAGGTCTCTTTGTAACAAATACACCAGACCTCCACAGGGGGCAGAAGACCTAATAAGGTGGATAGGATATCCTTCCTCATGCCTGTCCTGTTGTTGCCTTTTTGTTTTATTCTAAGGGATTCCCTACCAGCCTGCCTCTTTCTCTTCCTGCTTTTTATCTGAACTCCACAAGGGCAGCATTGTTCTCCATCCTAGCCTAGAATGTTCCTTATTTCTTTCATATTTTAGCTTAAAGTTCTTTCATATTTCTTTCATATTTCAGCTTAAAGTTCCTTAACTAAGATAGTCAAAATGGTAATAAGTAATAAGTCTCATTTGGTCTTTAGGAGTAATGGCTAAATTTCCCAGTTTGCTATGCAAGTCAGTTTTAAAGACAATAGTCTTGAAGTGAAACATTATAGTTGTGGCCAATGTTCTGTCTCCAGACATTGCTGTGGCATGCAGATGGGAGCAAATTTATGAAGCAGCATACCAAAATATGACAAAAATAAACCAGAGTCTAGCAGCACCTTAAAGACTAACAATTTTACCCCAGCACAAGCTTCTGTGAACTAAACTCCCCTTCTTTGGCTCTAGCCCTCAGAAACTTGCGCTGGAATAAAATTTTGTAGTCTTTAAGGTGCCGTTAGGCACTTTATTTTTTCTACAACTGCCTAACATGGTTTCCGCTCTGAAATGAGAGTCACCCAAAGCGAACAGGTCAAAGCTATCTGAAGACTCAAATCAGCTTCTGCATTATATTTGCACACCCTAACATCTGGCAGTGTTCAACTGAACCACTGCTTCTCTCACTGATGTGATGCAACCTCCATTTCACTAAAAACACAAGCAGGTGTGGAAATAATTAAAAGCAAGTTTTAGTAATTCCACTCACTAGGAAAAGAAAACTTACTTCAAATTCACCAGGTAGTCTGGAAACGAGCAAGCCTTCCGGGTATTGAGCTGCAATCTGAACAGAAAGTCCATAATTAGTTTCTACTTAATCTAAACAAAGCGGCGGTGCTCAAATTCATATTTCAGTTGTCCAAAGATTCTATGTACAAAATGAATTCTGATATTACAACTTCATGCTTACAAAATACATCATTATCATCTAAATCAAACATCTGTAACAAAAATCCAGCTACAAGATTATATACTCAAACTACATCCCTGCACCTCTAAAGTTTCCCAAATAAAATGTAAGGGGCCAAATAGAAGAAGAATACAGTTAAATTTAAAGTTACTCAAACAATTCCCTTCTAGATTTGTTTAGTCTCTTCTGGCAAGAAGACAGTTTAAAATGTCTGCTAATGCTATCTCTATACAAAACTTGCAAATAAAGTTACCCTGCAGCAAATAAACACTAGTAACAGAGTTTATCTAATATCTTTTATTAGGACCAATCCAACGGAACAATAGTGCACAAACTTTCAAATCCAACTAAACTGTACATTAGACCAGATGCTACCAAAAAAATTGAGAAGAAGATGCTACTAAAAAAATTGAGAAGAAAAATACAAAGTTTTCAGAAAGGCAGCCAAAAAGCTGGTTATTGCGGGTTTCCCATGCTACAGAGCAGCAGTCTGGCAGTTTTTGCTCCTAATATTTCACCTGCATCTATGGCTGGCATCTTCAAAGGTATATCACAGTGAGATGTGTTTCTCTCCATGGCACTGCCAAGAAGGTTTTTATAACTTGGGAGCAGGTTATCTTTCTCACTCTGCCTGATTTTTAAGATCTGCAAGCTACCAAAGATTACCACAATAGGGAAATACTGACAGGGAAGTATTGACAGACAGGCTAGTAAGTGCATAAAGCATTCATGCTGTGATTCAATATTAAGTCCCGAGACTTACGGTTTTGATTTTTTCCTTGAGTTCTGAACTGACCATTCCTCCAGGCCCTCTCTGGACAAGTGCCGTTTTCATCTGTTTCTGCAGCTGGAGGAGCAAAACTGAAATTAACTATTATTTTTACATGCTTATCAGTTGGAGGGCATCTTGTTAAAATGACCAAACAGAAACACTCGAAATGCACAGCAAAGATGAACAAAGTCTCACTGAAGGAGAACACTGAAATCCATCAAATTGGCAGTCCTTTTGCAAAATACTACATCTCAATTATGCTGTGAAGCTGGTTACGTAATATTTATATTGGAAGTTTCAGAGCACAGTCAAAGAAAAGTGTTTCATATAAATTAAATGCACAGAATAAGCACTACTATCTCAGACCAAGGTGCCTAGCGAGATGCTTCCAGAAAATTCACAAGCAAGGCATTACAGTAACAATGCCCCTCCATCCCCAACATTATTATTATTATTATTATTATTATTATTATTATTACTCTTGTACATGTAGGTTCCATTTTGCTGGTACGGATAGATTTATACTTCATCAGTGTCCAATCACTTTCCTTCCAGTCCCAATACTTGGCCAACACATCTTGTGTCAGTGAATCCTGTTAACTGCTGTTAAATTAGTAAGTTGGAGGTCATTAGTAAGACATCTTTTTACAGAAGATGCCAACGTATTGAGACTGGCCTCAAAAGGAGGATACCTTGTAATGTGCACATTCCGGATCGTTCCAACATTACTCTATGATACTGTTCAAGACAGTTTAGCCTCTCCACAGTTCTTCACCTACCTTCACAACTAAACCATCATAAAGGACGTCAATACTCTATGATCGCAATTGTTCCTCCTTGGTTTCCTCCCAAGGTCCTTTAGAATCAATGTCTTATTTGGCCCACCCTTCCCACCAGCAGGAACAGGTTGAAGCAGAAACAGTTCTTCACTTCTCAAAGGATCACAACAGAAGGCGACAGCTTTCTCTGGTTAAACTTCCATGTAAGTCACACAGCGGGAGTGAACTTAAAGAGATGTGTCAGATAGGCTGCCCCAGGAGAATTCCAGAGGATAGCCATGCTAGTCTGCCCCAGTAAAATAAAACAGAAGTCCAGCAGCACTGTGAAGACTCAGCATGATGCTGTGCCTTTCATGAGTCATAGTTCACTTCTGCTGCTGCTCAAGGACACAGAAGCTCTTTTTGGACACATCCCTATAAGAATTTTAATTGGAGTTGTTTGGAAATCTACAACTCACATCAGCAACAATTCGTTGGGTCATTTCTGGCCTTTATCTCCCCCTACTCTTTGGCATTTGAGATGTCATATTGGTCTATCTTACAGGACTGTTGGAAGAATGATGGAAATTAGAGAGCACTTTATATTGAGAGAAAGCATTATAGAAAAATTCAGAGTAGTAGTACAGGGTAGTAGAAGTAGTACAGGGTCATCTATTCATTAATCCAGTGTAGCAAGTTCCTATATAAATTAGGCAGGCTGTTGAAGACTAATTCAGCAATACCGTAGTTTCCCCAGAAAGTCTGCTTACATTCTGGCTGACTTGGAAAGTGCAGAAGGGAAATAACCTTGTTTAGTATAACTTCTGAAATGCTCTGTGCTGCCATCTGACTCACCACCAATGTGACATTGTCCCAAGAAATTCGACAACCATTCCAAAGGAGGCAGGAAAAGATACATTCCACAGATTACAAGCTCTACAGCCTTCCTACAGAGAAGGGGTCTGCAACCTGTGGCTCTCCAGATGTTCATGGACTACAAATCCCATCAGCCCCTGCCAGGGGCTGGTGGGAATTGTAGTCCATGAACATCTGGAGAGCCGCAGGTTGCAGACCCCTGCTATAGAGGGTCCACGAAGATCTGCTCCCCTCCTTTTAATTCATCTGAGACTGTGATTTCCAACTGTTAGGCAAACTATTTGCCACCCACTATTCTGTAGTTTTAGCTCACATTCACACAATTGTCTTCTTTTAAAATCGTTTTTAAAAGAAGCACTTAATAAGACAACCAAGGTCGAAAGGTATGCCTCTAACCACTCCCATACTGTCTAAACAAGTTGTCTGCACTTTATGTTGTTATTATGTTGTTGTGCACCGCCCTGAGCCTTTCGGGGGAGGGCAGTATATAAATTAAATATACCATACCACTTCAGCCACATCTGGGAGAACATAAAACTTCAGCTACTTACATGCTTCATCTTATCACACCACTCAACCATTGGGGCTTCCTGTGGTTTCAACTGCATTAATGAAGACTTAGATTCCTGGCTTGGAGTCTGGTTTTGGTTCTGTGTATGCAGACTGGGTGTTGGAGGACAGGTATCCACTGTGGGAGCGGCCCCAGTAGGTGGCAGGGTCTGCTCCGCCTTGTTAGTAGGTTGAATCACCACTTTGGCTTAAATATGCAAAAAGAAAAGGAATTCAGTCACAACACGGCACCATTTCCAGTTTTCCCTAGAAAAACTTGGTTGAAGAGCTCACACACACTTCCAAGTTCACCCTCCCAAGCCAAATCTGCATTCAAGTCTAAACATTCGCTTTACCACTAGATTTCTTGATCAGCTACAAAACAATGGATACATTAGCCGCACTGAAAGTTCCAATTAAATTGTGAGGTGAATCAGCAAAGTGCTGGTTGTTACCTTTCATGGTCCACCAAAGGGCCACCTGCTCCTGTATCAATCTGACTTATCAAGGACAGCTCCAAAGGTTCTGCTCTAAGTGCTTCCACTGTATGGAATGAATGACCACGTCAACGTCCTCCTATGGTGGCACCTCAGTTGTGGAACTCCCCTCCCCCAATAGCTATGTCAAGCCTGTCTTTAAAAAAATCTCAAGCAACTGCTCAAAAATTATTTTCGCCAGCTTTTTATTAAGGGTGTTGAATCTGTCTGACCAATCTTTATCATTTTGAATAGCTCTGCTTCTGAGATTTTTAGATGCTGCCAATTTACACTGATGTTGCAGCCGTACCATATTTTACCATTGTGGCTTGCAGTTGGCACCTCCAGCTTAGCATTGCTACTCTTCTATACTGCTCACAGCCATTATTTTAGACCTTCGTTTTATTTTATTGCAGCCATTATTTTAAACAGATGGTCTATATTTTCACAGGTAATTAATCAAAATATTCATCTTCAGCAGCTGCAGATCATTCTGTGAATTTGTGAAGTTCTTGCAATTCCCCTCCCTGAGACCAGGACTCCCTGTTTGAAAAACATAGGGTTATCCTTTAGAAAGCCAGTGTGGTACAGTGATTAAGATGTCTAATTAGGACCTGGGAAACCCAGGTGTGAATCCCCACTCTGCCGCAGAAACTTGCTGGGTGACCTTGAGCAAGTCACGCTCAGCCTTGACCCTGGCAAGTATTTGGATGGGTGACCTCCAAGGAACATGACAGTTCTGACACAGAGGCAGGCAATGGCAAACCACTATTGAACATCTCATGCCTTGAAAGCCCTTCAGGGTTGAAATACGTCAGCTATGACTTGATGGCGAAAAAAGCTTTTAATTAAGAGCAACAAGAATAACAAATTTAAGGCCAAACAGGGTATTAGGTGGGCAGAGAGGGTGAAGTAAATAAACTGCTATCTGGACCGTTTCTTCCCCAAGCTGAACCTAAGCACATATGTCTTACGCTGTGGCAGGTTTTCCGGTACATTTGTAGGTGGGGGATTCTTTTTTAGGGTCAACATAGAGCCTGCTCTTGTCTGAACAACTGTGATAACATCAGCGGTTGCCTTTAACACCTCTGACATAGAGAAGAAGCCATAACGCCCAAATTCAAAGTTCTGCCCAAAGTGATTAGCAAATGCTTTGTTAAAATCTGACAGCAGGACTGGGGAAGATCTCAACAGTTCCTTTAGCTGACTCTTTACTGCAGCTGGTAGGGTTGGGGGGACACGGCCACGCCAAGGAAAGCTTCCAGACTTCTGCGTCTGCCAAGGCTGGGCAGGGCGGTATGCATATCCAAAGGAGACTTTGGACCTCATTCTGGGAAACTGGGATCTCGTTTTGCTCTTCTGTCTGGCAACCAAGCTTGCAAGCTCCATGGTGGACCGATCTGCAATAGCTGAAAGTGGGGGAAAGGGCGAAAGGTGTACATTAGCGCATTATTACAAGACCTCTTTGCAGACGTTCAAGCATCGCTTTCCTTTTGACATCCTCTTACAACAAAATAGTGCTGTACAAGGGCTAGAAATCATTATGCTAAACCCGGCTTGCATTCTAAAAGCACAGATATTTTCCCAGCTGGCCAAACCGCAAGTTCTTCCCTCCCGCCATGCCAGAATTATTAAAGTTTGTGAAGAGGAACTCCTACATGTCTGATGCGACTTCTACTTTTATACCAGCTGCTACGTTCACCCTTCACAACTGGCAGCTGGCTCACATGTGCGAAAGGAAACATTCCATTCCACATCCAACTGCACATGTACAAGAACTGCAGGGGAACTGGTGGCTCTCAGGCACTGTCATGATCCAAGTTTAAAGAAAAACACACATAAAATACTATTATCAGGGTGCACATACCAAGCCCCAACTAGTTCTGATAAGGAAACATGTTAATTTTGATACCCTGTGAGTGTACATTAATATATACTCTTTGTTGAAGACTTCGTCTTCACAATTAAAAAAAAAGGGTTATATTAAAACACAGAGTTTAAGGAGCATGCCCATGTAGAAGAACTGTAGTAATAGCATGAGCAAATTACTGAGAAAAGGTTTTTAAGAGCTTTATGGTTGGGAAGACAAGATATTTTGAGCTGTAATGGTGCCCCCCTCCCCCCCCCCCAAAAAAATGAACCACCTCCAAATCAAAAACATTAGGCCTCTAAAGTATTGTGTCTAACTGCGGGCCAAAATTACAACTCTCTCTCTATTGACTGTCTAGTCTAGAACCCACCTTTGAGGACAATACTGCCATCTTTACCGCAGCGTATATTAACAACATCAGGCATGTCCTTTAGCAGTTCCATTGCAGACTGGTAACCCAGTGCACGAAACGGAAGTTGTTCACCTATCATGGACTTGTAATCTTTTGTTAACTCGGCAGGGGTAAGGCCCCCCTGGGCGGCTGTCAGCAGTGACCTCACTTGCTTCTTCAGCGAACTTAACAAGCGCTCTTGATCCGACATGTTTATACTAAAAGAGAAAAACAGAAAAGACACATTGTTTTGGGTGGAAACAAGATCTACCACGACCCAAGAAGAATGCTACCTCAAAACAGACAAGGGCAGAGAGACTTCTGGGGAAAATGGCACTTAATTCCAGTTGAGCCTCTGAGTGCTCCTGACCATTCTTGCTGAAGGAAGCAATTTTGCTGGCTTGAGAGTGAAATTTCCTCAGCTCTTGTCTCCTCGGGTACTGGGTACTTTAAATTTGACAAGTGAACTAGAAAGGACTTGATATAGCCCATTCTGATCAGCAAGTTCTGTGTGAGCCGTGAGCTTCCAGAAGTAGCCTTCCCCTCCCTTTAAAAAAAATATTTATTTTCCCTTTTCTATCTCTTTAGTTCTTTTAATATGTATTCCAATTATTATTGCTATAATTATAATTTGCTTATGTTTACTTTTTGTTTTTTAACTTTCCTTTTTCTGTAACTTTTTGCTGATAAAATAAAAAAAATTGAAAGGCAAACAAGGGCAAACACAGCACAGCAGTGGAAAGAGTACCATTTGCACCACTGTGTGACATGCCCCCAAGGAGGGAAACTGGCAAGAAGCTGGAAGGAAAAAGACTAAAGGAACTGGTGCTTTTCATCCCAAATAGCTAGGATCTGGGTGGACCTAATGCTGTCCAGCAGACAATTTTCATACATCTAAAGTGAAACATCCTCAGTGCCTCAACATTCTATCAGGAAGCCCTCCATGCTTCTACTGCTTTACACATTACACAAAACCAAACTGTTCGGGAGGGCATTCTTGTAGTAGGAGCAAAGCTGCAGTGAAATTGATCAGCTCAGAAGGTGACTTTTATTAAGAATAAAGTTTTTCCAGTACGGATTATCTCGTTGCCTCAAACAAGTATGTTTGCTTGCATTGTTCTTTCTCCTTTTCCACTGTTCTACAATCCCTGCCAACTGCATTCTTTCCTCTTACTATGAAGTTCTGTGAGATTTAAATGCGATCATATTTTGTAATTTTGCTTATTGACTGACGCAACATTTTGTAATCTGTTTACTGACTGGCTGATATTATTTATCACACTTGTAATCTTCTTTGAGTCCCAGTGAGAAAGGCACACTACAAATGAAATGAACATAATAAATCAATCCTTTTTTAAAAAAAGAACCTAACATGTTTCAGAGGGATCTTCAGAAAGCTGAGTGTCTCTGTGCTTCTAATTCCTTATGCATGGTTTCAGGTACATGTCAAAGATCCCGACAAAGACCTTTTAATGACAGGTTTTTAATAGTTTATTTCTTTACAGAATTTTTTTCCCCTTACTGTCTGTATCCAATTTTCTCTAAACTGCAATTCTATAAACCATACCTTTTTAAAGAAAGTATCCATTACCAGCACCACCATAATCCAGTCAATTACCGGTAAGTACTTTAAATTCATCTAAGCTCGTCTATCTTTACCACTTCTACTGAAATCAACAATACAGTTAACCCTGCCATATTGCGAGTTAGGGGCATGGTGCTTCCTGTGATCTGGAAATCTGCATAAAATGTTTTGGCCCTCCTTTCATACTACAGAATAAGTGCATTTTTTTCTTTTTCCTTTAATTTTAACTTTAAAATAAGAATTTGTGTAGCTTCATGGTATTAAAACATAAACTATGTCAGCGCATTCAGACAGCTCCAGGACCCAGGTCAGACAGGACAACACAAGGAACAGTCAGAGACAGCGGATTTCGTTCCAGCAGGAAGGCTTTTTATCTTGTAGCTCAAGAAATAAACACCAACTACAAAACACTCTCCAATCCACTTGTCACACATCACACACACACATTATGATACCAATTGGCCATGCTGGGAGGGGCTGATGGGATTTGTAGTCCATGAACATCTGGAGAGCCGCAGGTTGCAGACCCCTGCCCTATTTATACAGTTGTGGCTTTCTGCCAGGATGCAGACACTCTCCTGCACCTGGCTGCTTAAGTCAAGCCTTATCTTATCTCTACATCTCTGCTCAGGGTCAGACAGCCTCCATGTGTGCAGTAAATGTCACTTACTAACAGACATTTTTCTGACATATTATATATTAATTTATTCTTTATATTTATAACCTGCCCTCCCCCGAAGGGCTCGGGGCAGCGTACAACATTTTAAAGCAGCATATATAATACTATACATATGTTTTATGCATTTCTGAGTTTCTAAACTTTGTATCTAAACTTTGCTCTGTGTTGTCTGCTGGCCTTCCCATGTCTGTGGCTTCTGCAAAATTCCCCCCAGAAATCCCATTTAATTTCTTATGCTGACTTGCAATATATCAAAATCATGAAGGGGAAAGTCATGATGTGGAAGGGACAACTACATACAATACTTAACTGGACTGTGTCTGCATGTGCATTTAAAGGTAACTATGAAGAGTTTGGATTTATATCCCACCCCCTTTCTCTCCTGTAAGGAGACTCAGACTTACAATCTCCTTTCCCTCCCCCCCCCCTTCCCACAACAAACATCCTATGAGGTGGGTGGGGCTGAGAGAACTCCAAAGAACTGTGACTAGCCCAAGGTCACCCAGCTGGCATGTGTTTGTGTGCACAAGATGATCTGCTTCACCAGATAAGCCTCCACAGCTCACGTGGCAGAGCGAGAAATCAAACCCGATTCCCCAGATTAGAGTGCACCTGCTCTTAACCACTACACCACGCTGGCTCTGATCTGATGTCAAAGCTGGCTATAATTTGTATTCTTCCCATTCCAGGGACTTGTGAGCAAGAGGGGAAGGAGAAAGGGATAGTTCATTTATTTTAAATCCTCGTGTAAATTGTCAGATTTTTTTTGTCTGTGAATGGGGTAAGGGACATTCACAGAACCCAATTCTGACAGGCGCCATTACCCTCCAGCCATTGTGAGCCCCACTCTGTAATAACAACTGTCAGCCCAATTTAAAGGTCCATTCAAGTTAATATCACAGGAACATTCAGATTGTAAGTACGAAGGGTTGGTAACTGGAAACTGGGCAAACGTAGGCAATTTCTATTTTTGTAAGCCACTTTGAACGTCATTTCCTACACAAAAACGGGACTACGCAAACTCAAAAATGAAAACCCAGCAATTTCCATACAAAAGGTACTTCCACATAGGAACCCAAAGAATGTGCATCGAAACTATAATTATTTGGTTTTCATTATACTTGATCTAGCAGTTTCAATAGTGAAACAGCTGGTATATCTTTCACATAAACATAATTGCTACATGTACATTCAAAAGCTCGCATGTATTTTAAATATTAATTCCTGTGAAGGAATACTGTATAGAAAAGGTAGCTCAATTGCTATCACTCATCTTTCTCAACAGCCCAGGGCAACTACACCAGAAGTTAGAAATCAGTTCAAGTAAGATTACCCAAACAGCTACAAAAGTCCATGCATACAAACAGGTGTTCCACAACAACAGCAACATTTGCCCTCAAATGAAAAACTTTTCCATCCATCAGCATGTAGAAGAAGAAGAGGAGTTTGGATTTATATCCCCCCTTTCTCTCCTGTAAGGAGACTCAAAAGGGCTTACAATCTCCTTTCCCTTTCCCCCCCTCCACAACAAACACCCTGTGAGGTGGGCGGGGCTGAAAGAGCTCCGAAGAACTGTGACTAGCCCAAGGTCACCCAGCTGGCATGTGTTTGTGTGCACAAGCTACTCTGGTTCACCAGATAAGCCTCCACAGCTCAAGTGGCAGAGTGGGGAATCAAACCCAGTTCTCCAGATTAGAGTGCACCTGTTCTTAACCACAATACCACACTGCCTCTGTGCAGACTAGACTGCTAACAGTGAGCAGCATGTGTTGTGAGAGGATCTGGGAGACTTAGGTTTGAATCCTCCCTCTGCCATGGAAACTCACTTGATGGCCTACAGACACCCGTTTTTGTCTAATTTATTTCACAGAGTTAATGCTGTGAAGATAAAATGGAGATTTAAATTGCAAGCTACTTTCAGTTCCCAGTGAGGAACAAGCGGGGAATGAACATAAGTGGGGGTTCAGGTGAGACTACTCTTTTATATAATGAAGGAACATTTCCTCCAGTTTTATTTTGCCCTTGCTCCAAAGAGTTCACAACAGCACATATCGTTCTCCTTTTCTTCATTTTACCCTCACAACCTGTGAGATAGGGGAGGTTGAAAGACTGTCTGAGCCACAGACATCTTTTAAGCTTCATGGCCGAATGGGGATTTAAACTCAGATCTTTCAGAGAGATCCACATAGTTTTCTAGCAATGTTATAATTTGAGCACTTTATTTTAATAAGGACCAGTACTAAATGTACAGTATTTGTTTATTTGCCTGTTTATTTTATTTACCTGTTGTGAACCGCCCTGAGGCCTCCGGGGAGGGCGGTATACAAGTTTAATAATAAATAAACAAACAAATAAACAAATAAATAAATTCTGCTCAGCATATTTGTAACTATTTGCAACTCGTTATAAATATGCAGTGCAGAATCCACATAGGTTGGGTGAAACAGAGATCTATACACCTAGTCTCTCCCACGCTAACATCACATATACCACAATCTATGGGTAAAACAAACTAGAAGTGCAGGTTGTGCCCACTGAAAATAAGCGTGGCATGCAGAGACCTAGGCGACCCCCCCCCCCCATCAATTTAAAATGCATATCCTAGACACGTACTGACCCCCCTCATCGATCTAAAATAGAACATCCTAGAACTTTATTGACCCCCCCCATCAATCTAAAATGGTTCAGCCTAGAGACACATATGGATCACCTCAGCGAATAACTGACCCTGTCCGTGAACTGAATTAACTGTCCCATACTCAGGCGACCGAAATAACCACACTGCCCTCTCTTCAAAAAGCTATTTTGTTTTCCGCACCCACCAACCACTTGCCGTGGATGACCGCCTCCCCTGAATTCCCAAGTGCCTCCGTTTGGTTCGGTCCATCCCACTCCCCCCCCCCATTCTGAAATCCCAAACGGCCAACGCCGCGGAGCCACCCCCAAAGCACCTCTTTCGTCCTACCTCCTCCAGCAATCGCCCGAACTCCACCCAGGTGCGCATGCGCACACCCTGAACGCGCCTTGATGGATGCACGTGCTCTTTTCTCCCTGCTGCTTCCGTCCTCAGGTTGCCCCCTAGTGGTGAAATGTCTGGGCATGTGAAGGTGTCATTTACATAAGAAAAGTCGGAGGCAAATTCCCTTTTTTTCCCCGCTAGAAATCTTGTTGCACCCAGGTTTAATCCAACAGTGGCCTAGAGTGGGTGAAATACAGCAGATGTTGTGAACTGTAAGAGTCTGAGAGAACTGTCTAACATCTCGTTTATTTTATGAGTAGAAGCCGGGTCTCGACCTTCTGCCAGGCTCAAGGGCAGCCAACAAACAAAGACTGATTTGATGTTCAGTAGCAGAGGATGTTCAATAGATATTCAGTAGCACCAGGAGTACAGCCACCACCTATGGAAGAGCAACATGACATGTGCATACTCCTGCTAATTCCATGCTCCTCTTTGGTAAACAGGTAAAAATCATTGGAAGAAGAGCCAGAAAATTGCAGTTCCAAGGTATACTGCTTATAAAGGGAACTGAGTTGTAGTAAAGCAATTCTGCAAAGAGGGCATTTTCTAGAAGGCTTGAGGTTCTAATTTTAATTATCTATGAGAATTGTAGACCATATTATACCCCCCCCCCCCGGGTCATACTGTATTGTTTACTGGCTGTATTTGATTGTGTTTAATTCATTGTTCTGTAATTGTGAGATCCAGTTTATTGGATCACTTAATGCATTGTTTTTACAACTCTGTAATCTGCCTTGAGCATCAACAAGAAAGAATAATTGTGTACCAACAAGTTGCAACTAAGTCGTGGTGACCCCAGTACCACGGGAGTTTCAAGGCAAGGCATGGGCCAGGAGTAGTTTGCCACTGCCTTCCTCTGCGTACCAGTTCCTGTCCTCCATTGTGGTTTCCCACCCAAGTAGTAACCTTGGCCAGCTCTGCTTAGCTTCCAAGCTGGGTTTATGACAGACAGACAGATAGATTACATGTAAGAGCCAGCACCTAAATGTGGGAACTGCTTCTCTCGTTATTTATTTCATTTGCAGGGCATTTATTTTATTTATATGATAAATATGTAAACTGCAATCTCAGTACAAAAAAAGGAAAAAGGATTTTACCCAGACCCTACAAAAAATTTCCCAAAGGAGTTTCTGGTAATTATTTAAAATATACGTAATTAAAAAGTAGCACTGTTGAAGGAGAAGGAGGAGGAGGAGGAGGGTTTGGATTTATATCCCCCCTTTCTCTCCTGCAGGAGACTCAAAGGGGCTTACAATCTCCTTGCCCTTCCCCCCTCACAACAAACACCCTGTGAGGTAGGTGGGGCTGAGAGAGCTCCGAGAAGCTGTGACTAGCCCAAGGTCACCCAGCTGGCGCATGTGGGAGTGCACAGGCTAACCTGAATTCCCCAGATAAGCCTCCACAGCTCAAGCAGCAGAGCGGGGAATCAAACCTAGTTCCTCCAGACTAGATACACGAGATCTTAACCTCCTACGCCACTGCTGTTTAAGGGGGAAAAGTAAATCTAGCAGCAACAGCAAATAAATGCAACTGCTTATTTTAAAAAGCGTGACACCATACACAATAATCAAACAATAGGCATGAACCAGTGAAGAAAAAGACACCAGGTATACTAAGCAGAAAAGTTAACAATCCACAATATGTGGGCAAAAAAGAATTTTCACCAGGTACCAAAAACAACATCACATCTGCCACAGAACAGTTAACTGGAGGACTTTTCATACATGTGCCAAAAGAAGAGAAGCCCCTGCCCTTAGTGATGCTTGGGGTTGCCATGGAAATTCCTGCAAGATTTGGAGGTGGAGCCTAAGGAGGGCATGGTCTGGGGAGAAGAGGAGTTGGACCTTAGCAGGACTCTATAATGCCATGGAGTACACTCTTCAAAGCAGTCATCATATAGATACTAATCTCTATAGTCTGGAGATCTGTTGTAATTCCACGAAATCGCCCAGTCCTCCCTGGAGGCTGACACCCTATCTGACAGTCCCCTACAAAGTGAGCACCAACAGAGCAGGGCCTCCAAAGAGCATACCTTGAAAAGCAGCCTAGAGGGAGTAGGACATTTTCATACCTGAGTTCACTGCCAGTCATTCCTAAACAGTCCCATCTTTAGTTATTATTCTCCTAAAGTTGCCAAGTTGATTAAGTAAAGCCTCCTTTTGTTATTTTAAAACAGCCTACCCAAAGGAGCTTATGCTTACAAAAGCTGAACTGGCAAAGATTTCTAATTACACAGGAATTCAAGAAGACAAACAGAAGCTTCATCCCCTCCCTCAGTCCTCCCACCTTTCTCTCTCACTTACCAGCCTTTACCAAGGAGTGCAGCTAAACTTGGCTTTCATTAGAAGGCTCCCAGTCCCTTACACAGGCATATAATGGAAAATGGAAAAAATAATTGGGGCATAGTATGCAAAAGTCAGGGGTGGTTCCAGATTTTGGAGGCCCTGGATAGAGAATGCCTCAGGTCCTCCTTCGCTGCCTACCACTTGATTCAGTTGCATTGGCTGTTGTTTGATGTCATGTGATATGTTTTAATTTATTGATGATTGTAACGAACTTGCCCCACCCTGAAGGGCTGGCGTACAGCAGGCCAAAGGGAGAAGGCCTTAGCAACAGCCAGAAAAAGAAAAAAAGGCTCCACAAGGAGAGAACCAACCTGATTGGCTGAAAAAGGTCCAGTAACATTTGGCAAGAGCTAGGGGGAGCCAGTGGGCTTACAGGACTGAGAGGAGAGTTGAGGGCTGATAGGAGTCGGTCAGAGAGAGCAGAGCAGAGTCTGGCAGAGAGGAGTCTGTCAGCTCTGGAAGAAAAGGATTCTGTCTCAGCAGAGTTGGCTGACAGAAGTCCAGTCCCTGTCTAAGCAGTGTATGCTTGACAGAGAGAGGAGGCCCTGACTGGGTGCAGATTGAAGTGCCCTTCAGGAGCTTGGCGGTTTTAAAACTGCCCAGACCTATCTAGTCTGCCTTGCCCCTGTGTGTATCACCAGAATCACCAGTCTGGGAGAAGCCAGTCCAGAGGCAGTGAAGCCATATTAGGACTAGTGGGAGAGAGGGAGGCCAAGTGTGCCAGAATCTCCTGGGCTTGGACTGTGTGTTTGGGTGTGATCAGTGGGTATTGGAGCAGTGAGGAATAGTGTCTGCGTGCATAAGGGAATTTATTAGTTCAAAGCTAAATCTTCCCTTAAGAGACACCTGCGTGTGTCGGTGTGCATATGAATCTGAAGTAACATCTTAAGACAAACTTATTCTGAAACCAACAAGCGTTAAACCTCTCCAGTTTACCTGAGAAGCCTCTGTTAAACCGCAAATAAAAGTTTTCAGTTTTGTTCATTATAAAAACCTCTCCAGTCTTTATTATTTGTCTGTCAGTGTCTGTGTGTTCCCCGCAAAGGGTGGTGTCTGGGGAAAATCAGTATTGAGTGGGCTATATAAGGAAAAATATTATTGGTGGCAGCGCAGAAAGCAGAACTTATATATAAGTGGCTTTTGTTACAATGATCATGGTGGGAAAGAGGAGAGGGACAGAAGTTGTGGGCCTGTTATGCATGCCCCATTTGCTGCACAGCTGCTCCCTTTGCAGTGGGGTTTCCCTGCAGCTTTCTGTCCTTACCTGATCACTCTGCCATGGAGCATGCCGAGCCACCATTTTGCACATCCATAACTGCCTTCCTTTTTTTTCTTTAACCCCTCTTTTTGCAGCTTTTTTGTTGGTTTCTCATGTTTGATCTACTGTTATTTCACTTGATCTAATATGATCCATTCCTCCAATGAAACAGAGCAAGAAGAGTTTGGATTTATATCCCTCCTTTCTCTCCTGTAAGGAGACTCAAGTGACTAGTGCAAGGTATTGGCATGTATTGGAGTGCCCAAGCTAATCTAGTTTATCAGATAAACCTCCACAGCTCAAGTGGCAAAGTGGAAAAATCAAACCTGGTTCTCCAGATTAGAGTGCACCTGCTCTTAAATTACTACACTATTAAAGGTAAAAAAAAAAGCCTTTCCGATCAATTTGTAATGGCAGAACTAAGGCAGGGGAGGCGGGAAGGAGCAAAAAAAACAACAACCCAAGGAGAGAGTAACACAGAGCCATCTGCTTTGCTTTCCCTGCGGAGCCAGTGAAAAAGTCATTCTTTCCCCACTCTTGGAAACAGCAGAGATTCTCACATCTCCAGCGTGGTGAGTTTGAGATGTGTGGGAAAGGTGTTTGTAATAGAAACTCTGCCCTGAGGGGTTTGAACACTCACCACAGGTCAGACCACAAGTGCACAATAGGCAATGGCTTTTTGACTTTTGAAATGGCTCCAACCTAAGACAAATCTGGAAGGGACTCATACACAAATAGAAGGAGTTCATCACAAATACTCATACCCAAATCGAAGATTTGACCACAATATATTTGCTTTGAGTCTGCTGCTGGATTATGGCTTTTGCGGACATCTGCTAATGCAACCACTTGCCTGAAATATGCAGCTGACTGCACCATCTTGCAATTCTACTGTGCATGAACAGGAATCCTCCTACAGGAGAATGTTTTGCTCGCCATCCCTCCCTTTTGGACAGGATAAATTGTCTGACAGGAGAACCTCCTCCGTTTTCATGCAGAGGTGTTGTCTCAGCTGCCCTGTCCTCAACACATATCGTCCAGCAAGAATGGACAAAACGTCCCGGAGCGCTTCTAAAGAGTCCTGTGGGAGAAGCAGAGAGAAGATAGCTCCAGGCATGAAGAAGGAGAGGGAACATAACCGGAAAGCCAGCAAAGAGAGGCAGGAGTCTGGCAGGAGGAAAGAGAAGAAGGAGACCAAAACCAGACTCCAGGCAGACAACCAAGTCTATACTTCCACAGTGGTGGATGTGGATGATGTGGTGTCTGAAGAAGAAATGGAGGTGATGGCCCTTCTTGAAAGCGAGAAAATGGACGAAGGTAAGGGGATGTGTGGAGCTAGATAGCAGAAGAATGAATGGGTCGCTGGAGAGAGCATTGACTTGGCCAGAGAATACTTATATTGCCACAGCCAAACCTAGGGTTGCCAGGTTTGCCCTGGCCCCAGGTTGTGGTAGGGTTGCAGATCCAGGTTGGGAAACTCCTGTAGATTTAGGGATGGATCCTGGGGGGGACAGGGACCTCAGTGGGGTACCATGCCACAGAGCCCACCCTTCAAAACAACGTTTTCCTCCAGGAGAACTCTGTTGCCTGGAGATACGCTGCAATCCCCAGGTCCCACCTGGCGTTCCTAACCTGATTTTTTTGTATCTTCCTGAGGCCCAGCAACCACCCATTGTAGGAGTTGCCAACGCTGGCTTGTGAAATGCCTAGGGATGGTTGGGTTGGGGAGGGGCCTCAGCAGGGTATATGTTTGGAGTTCACCCGCCAAAGCTGCTATTTCGTCCAGCGGAGCTGATCTCTGTTGTCTAGATATCAGTCAGAATTCTAGGAGATCTGCAGCCCCCACCTGGAGGTCCTCTGTATTTAAATACAATGCACAACAGAAGGCCATTTCACATGAGTACCCTGTCCCAATTGTGCAAGCAGACCAAATATAAGGAAAACAGTGGTGCACAATGTTTGAATCTAAGGTACTTTCTTAACTACGGCCTGTTCTGCACATGCAAAACAATGCACTTTGCAACTGGATTTCTCTGTGCAAAATAGCAAAATCCACTTGCAAACAGTTGTGAAATTGGATTGAAAGTGTATTATTCTGCATGTGTGGAACGGGCCTAAGTCCAGCCAGGGAGATAGATGGGGGAGAGAGGATGTGTGGATTGGCAGTGGCTAACAGTTTTGCATCACAAGTATCCATTCCAGTCACATTGTTCTGCAGTCATGAAAATAATGTCCATTGAAATGTTGTTGGCTCTTGGAAACAGGAGCAGGACACTCCTGTAGAAAAAATTGCAAAGACACCTTACAACACCTTACAACAAATTATTTCAACAGCTCTGCATCTACGATCAGAGCTTTGCATCTACGATCAGAGCAAATTGTTCCTAAATGGTATGTAACAGCATAGTCCTAGAGAGAATTATTCCATTCCCATCCATTTTGCTGTTTCAATGACTCTGCATAGGACTGCACTTTTAGTACTTCTCCCCGTCCAGTGGAAGGAGTTAAATCCAGGGTGGAAGAAACAAATTATACCCGAGAGATAACACCTTTGAATGGGTCTTGAGCAACAGACCATCCAGCCCTGATTGGTTCAGGGCTTCTATGATGATGGTTATGTTTAGTAAAACACCATCTGGAGAGGAAAATGTCTACTAGAAACTGTGGCAGGGAGCAAGTGAATCTCTTCACGTTAATCTTCATTCCAAGTCTGCATCCACAAGCATCATGGGGACTGGGGGCTTGAGGTGTGATGTGATGGTGGTTTGGGGGTGACTTGGTGCAGAAATCATGGGCATCCTCAAGGATTCCTGTGGATCCTCATTTTACCTTTTTCCAGCATCATGCTGTGTGTGCAGGTACACGGGTGGCCACACTTCCAATTAATCCCAATTATATAGATTTACTTAGCAGTTTAACAGTCTGGGTGCATGCCAATATGTTGTGTCAATTATGTTCATCCATCCGCCTCCATCCATGACTTGGGAGCAATTTAAGAATTATACATCTTGAAGGATTGGAATGGGGGTGGAGAGGTGCGGGCATGCTTTTTTTGTCCTTAGATTCATGTCACAATAATATCAAATTCAGTAATATCAAATTCTGCTCTTATAGCAGCATTTCGGGAATCAAAATTAAACAGGAGTGCAGCGACACCTTAAAGACCAACATCATTTATTTTTGTGAATGAGAACTCACTTTATCAAATGAATGGTTCTGTATGTATCTGAAGAAGTGAGCTCTGACTTATGAAACATGTGCTGGAATAAATTTTAATTGGTCTTTAAAGTGCCCAGCAGACTTGTGTTTAATTTGTTGTAGCAGACCAATATAGCTACCCTCTAGGTTTCCATTTATGGAACCAGTTCGCTTCTGTTTTATTTGCATGCTGTTGTTACTCCTGTTGCCACCCGAGGATGGGACCACCCCTTCTCTGAGCCCTTTACCCAATACCTGTTTTGTTTGTTTTTTTTCTAGTTTCAGTCTTTTGGAACTTCTTGGCTAATATTGGTTTTGCTCTCTTGTGAAATGGAAGAGTAAATGGAGATTGTTAGATTGAGACATTTCCTTCAAAATGAAGATGGTTAAAGTAGACATTGGTTTAAATTCAGGGATTGTTCACACTGTCCATTGAACATTAGTCTCTGGGGCAATCTATTGTAGATTTTATCTCCAGTATTGGTATTATTTGTTTCCTTGCGGATTCCTCCCAAAGCGTTTTCTTCAAGTACAGTGGAACCTCGGTTTTTGTTGGTAATCCGTCCGAAAAGAATAGATGAAAACCGAAACCAATGAAAACCGAGGCAAACTTTTCCATAGGAATCAATGTAAATCCAATTAATCCGTTCTAGGCACTCCCAAAAACATGCCAAAAACACATTTTTGGTGAATAAACATAGTGTTTAATGCTGAAAACAGTAACAAACAATGACACTAGGACCAGCTTCAGAGCCAGTGGACCAATGTCGCACCAGAAAGCTGTCCAGAGAGGTCTGTTTCTGATGCCTCTTTTAAGATTTGTCTGAAATGGGACAAGACATTGTCATTAAACAAGTTGCAGACATGGCCTGCAACAGCTTTGTCCAGGTGATTATTCTCCACAAACCCCTGCACCTTACTGCAAATCAATGAAAACCGAGGCAAATCGATGAAAACAGAGACAAAATTTTCACTGAAAAAATCGATGAAAACCGAAGGCAATAAAAACCGAGGTTCCACTGTACTGTATTTAAGGCTTTTTTATAGCATGGCATGCCTGCTTTAAAAAAATCCCTTGAGGGGGCTATCTTATATCTATATACCAGTTATATTCAGTAGAAGAAGAAGACTTTATTTACAGTCAATGACCAAATATATTACAAATCTCCAATTTAGTAAAAATATCTACAACAAAACAAGAATGCAGATCTCTCTCCCGTATTCCAGCACTACCCATCTATATATCATTATACATTGTAAACACACCAAACAGCATAAAAATACTAGACAAAACAAAAGTATCTAAGGGGAATGCCATATTCAGATAATTTTTTTCTTTTTCATAATGAATAGACAGAATTTTGCTACCCATTTAGTAATATTTTCCTTCTTATCTTGTAATAGTTTTTCACAACAAACTTTATCAGAACAATATGTCATCTTGTATAATAGATGTGACAGGAGTTATATTCAGTAATAACTTTGAGAGTATATGACCGTTTTAGATGAGTTCACTTATGTTCAGAATCATCTTCCTTTTCAGTAATATGTTCATTGTTCTGGCATATATTCTTCTGGCATAACTGCAGCAGCTAAACTGATATTTGTTAAAACGTGGAAACAAAATATATTGACAAATGAAAGAAGCCCTGACTTGCATAGCCCAGGCTATTTTAATCTCTTCAGATCTCAGAAACTAAGCAAGGTTGGCCCTGGTTAGTACTTGAATAGGAGACCACCGAAGAATATGATTGTCAATTATACAGAGGAAGGAGGTGGCAAACCACCTTAGTGGCAAACTACCTTTGTTAATCTTGTATGTAGATACAAGATAGGCCCCTTGAGGGGTTTCTTCAAGCAGGCACACCATTAAAAAGCCTTACGTCTGGCTTGTGGGAAGTTGGTTACAGCTTGACACACACAAGAAGGATACAGATAGCTCATGAGGAAAAATCAGATACATTGTGGTATTCAGGACTTCATCATATTGATATTATTATAGTAGAAGTGCAACTCTAACCCCCTCAAGAAGAAGAAGAAGAAGAAGAAGAAGAAGAAGAAGAAGAAGAAGAAGAAGAAGAAGAAGAAGAAGAAGAAGCAGCAGCAGCAGCAGCAGCAGCAGCAGCAGCAGCAGCAGCAGCAGCAGCAGCAGCAGCAGAAGAAGAAGAAGAAGAAGAAGAAGAAGAAGAAGAAGAAGAAGAAGAAGAAGAAGAAGAAGAAGAAGAAGAAGAGTGCAATGTGTTTTTTGCATGTTCAGAAACTACAATTGTATGGGCTTCAGTCTGTAATTACCTATGGCATTTGTGTGTATTCAGGTTAAACTAATATAGTCATTATTCCCTCTATGTATTTACCCTTTTGTTTGTTTGTTCTCCCTGTTTTAGAAAAGGATCACGAATATATGTCCAGTGTGCTATAATTCATCAAAGGGTAACCTTTAAGATTGCCACTGCTGAGCTGGTAAATGTTCGAAAATGTGGGAGTGGATCCAGTTCCCAGTCTCCAAGTAAACCTGAAGTTCTCTCAGGATTAAACCTGATCGCCAGATGACAGAGATCAGTCCCCCCCCCCCCCCACAAAGAAAATGGCTGTTTTGGAGCATGAATACGGAGGGATCATGTCCCACTGAGGCCCTTCCCTCTACAAATAATCACCATCCCTGGACTCCACTCTCAAGTCTGACAGAATGTCACAACACCAGGTTGCCAACCTTGGGAGTAAAGTCTGAGGAGGGTGGGATGTCAGCCGGGTCTCAGAAACAGAGTCCAGCCTCCACAGCCTCCACAGCCGGGTCTCAGAAACAGAGTCCAGCCTCCACAGCAGTCATTTCTTCCAGGGGAAAAGATCTCTGTTGTCTGGAGGTCTGGGAGAGCTGCAGGCTCCACCTGGAGATTGGCAACCCTAAAAAGTAAGCAAATGGAATAACTCATAAATTGCCAGAAATAAACAGTTGCACAGGTTGGTGGAAAGTGGAGCTTCCTGTCGTTGAACCTGTGTTCTTCTCTTTACCTCTTTTTTTGTAGGTACCAAGTCTGCTGGCCTGGGCGTGTGTGAGTGGGTCCTTGTCCTCCTCTCACTCCTTGCCATTCTCATCACATTTCCTGTTTCCATCTGGTTTTGCATGCAGGTAAAAGCAGTCAGAGAGGGAGAACCAATGTAGTGTTGATTGTTTGTGGATGACCCTGATCTGTAGCTGCCAAAGGCAGAAAGGTAAATGAGCAAGCCTTGGATTCGTACCATTTAGTGCAAGTGTAACCCCCATGCTCAGAATGGGTTGACCCAGAAAGGGGTGGAGACTAAAAGTAGCAAGAGGCTGCAGAGCTCATGTAGTTTGGAGGAGACAAGGCTACCAGACTCGGACCTTGATTTGTATAAGCCCTTAACACCTTGTTAAGGGTTTTTTTTTTTGTGGTTGTAATGGGTGAGAGTTCTCCTGGAAACTTTCATCATGTTGAATCCTGTTCATCAAGCCCTTGGAGTCTTCAGGAGCCAACCCACTTGCAAAGAAGAATTGGACTTGGCAGTATCAATAGACTGTAAATATAAGGACTTGAAAATGCAACCTGAACAGGACCTTGAAGTGTGATGTTAAATGTTGATGTTATATGTTAAGAAAGTAAACCATTTTGTTTTTAAAATTTGTTGTTGCAAACTCGTTCCAAGTTCTGCCCCACAGAACCCACAGATAGAGGTTGCACAAGCAAGTCTCATGCAAGGACTGGATGGGATTTTTTCAGGCAGGAATTCATATAACATGATATTTAGTGTGAATGAAGATCAATGTAATGGAACAAGGTGACCCTGTGACCCCCATGTGGGGATTTACAAACTAACCATCTTGGTTTTATAAAGACTCTGGTACATAGACTGTAAAGCCAAGAGTTCTCCTTCCCTTTTCTGTCACGCATATTTTACTATACACTGTTTCACATAACTATGTTAGTAGATTGTATATTCCTCCGGCACAGAACATGTTGTAGAATGGTCTGCCTGGGTTCTAGTGCCTACCCAACCCTGCTCACCCCTCATCCGTTTGAAAGTAAAATGTTTGGCATAAATGCGCTTGTATCAAAGTACCACATTCAATCATTCACAAAGTAACTGTTTTGACAAAGGTAGGCATAAAAATGAATGACAATTCTCACATTCATTCAGGATCATATTCTAAAGTGGAAGCATACAATTTTCTCAATCACTGCACTTCAACTGACCTAACATCTTTATGTGAAACAGAGTATAACAGTCACGTTGGCACATAACAAAAAAGAGAACTCTTCTTTGCACATTTACTTGCATAACCATCTATTGTAAATAGTAGTTACCCCCAGTGGAGAGTAATTTCATTACACATCAGGATAATATTAAACATTTTAAGTACCTCGACTTTCCTGATTTTTCTGGCTACTTAGCAGTCAAAAAACAAGTGAATGACTTTCCCCTCATACACCTGAGAAGAAACTTTAAACAGTGATGGTGAGTCGAGGGTCAATTACAACATCATTTTAAGCAGAATTGTTTGGGCGTAATTCTGGATGAGACTTTTAGTCTTCCATGTTGTTAAAAAATAAGAGCAGGCCAGATAAGTTGTGGATTGCTTTTGCACATGAAGGCCAGTTATTTTGGTAGGCCTGCCTAAAGTGGAAATTTTTACACAGTAATAGACTCTGCCTCCCCCCCAACTACAAATCTCACCATTAATTCCAATTTCTCTTGACAGATTGTGAGGGAGTATGAGCGCGCCATTTTGTTTCGCTTTGGACGCCTTCTTCGTGGAAGGCCCAGAGGACCTGGTGAGTATGGAGGAAGAGCCATTATCCTGGCACGCAGCAGTAGTAGACTACATGCATGCCTCTGTTTTGGTGCATGTGTTGCACAGGTGGGATGTGGGGGTGGGGCATAAAATGATACCCCCCTCAGAGTTCAACAAGAAGAAAACTGGCAATTCCTCAGGTAGGGTTGCCTGGAGATCTCCTGGAATTGCAATTGATCTCCAACCAACCCAGGAGGAAATGATACATTCAGGGAATGGAATGTATGGCATTATACGTCACTGAGGTCCCTCCCAGTCCCAATCTTCACCCTCCCAGTGGTCTACCACCAAATCTCCAGGAATTTCTCAGCGCAGAGTTGGCAATGCTATGACCTATTCAGATTTTGTACTGAGATTATACAATAAGATTGTACGATAGGGGATTCTCTACATCTCTTCTGATGCATATCTCCATCAAATATTATTCATTCAAACTTGTAAAAAAGCTCACACTGAGGAGGGCACATCATCTTTGGGGCATCCGGTAGTATTTTCCAAACATTTCCATTTATGTGCTTCTCTCACTACACCAGCGTGATGTAGTGGTTAAGAACAGGTGCACTTTAATCTGGAGAACCAGGTTTGATTCCCCACTCTGCCACTTGAACTGTGGAGGCTTATCTGGTGAACCATATTAGCTTGTGCACTCCAACACACATGCCAGCTGGGTGACCGTGGGCTAGTCACAGTTCTTCTGAGGTCTCTCAGCCCCACCCATCTCACAAGGTGTTTGTTGTGGGGGGCTGGAAGAAAAGGAGATTTGAGTCTCCTTACAGGAGTCTCCTTACAGGAGAGAAAGGGGGATATAAATTCTTCTTTCTTTCTTTCAAGCGTTTCATTGCAGACTGATGCATATGTGGAAACACACTGAAGTGTCCCTTTGACCTGAAATACCATGAGTTTGAGTGTGTTGTGCTGATTAAATCATTAGTTAGGCAAATATATTTCCCACTTCCTCATTTCCAAGCTGCAGGAAGCAGGAACTATAGTGATGTGTCTGTCAGGATGGTTAGGAAGAGGCAAAAATGTTTACTGCCACCTTAATCCGTCATACAATATATCAGTGCAATTCTAAACCGAGTTAGGCCTATGGACTTCAATGGGTGTAAGCTCTGCTTGGGACTACACTGCATAAGTTGTGATGTGCAGAAGTTGTGAGACACAATGCAGTCACTGTTGTCTTTAGCCATCTCAAAACTGGACATGATTGAGCAGTTAGCACAGCTCAGAGTGTCTTTCATGTGGACTAGAGAGTTCTGGAGCGAATGGTGGGCAATTTTTTTTCAGAGCGTCGGGGAGATATGAGGGAAGGCTCTATGCCAGCTCAACACATCCATCTCATCACAGTTCCTGTTCACAGACTTTGAAAGATTTTTGTAGCACTTTACAAGTGCAAAAGACCTCTTTAACCAGTAATAACCAGTGGAACAAAAGAAGTATGCATGTGTATGTATTTTTTCACCCCTCGGGCAATTTATACTTTTGGCATTCCACATTCTGCTCTTTATCACCTGTCTCCTGTTTAACATAAAAATCTGAATTTTCAGTCTATACAACTCATTTGTTTTGGTGTAGAGAAATGTAATTTTACTTTACAGCATCCAAATTTCATGTGCTGCAACTCTCTCCCTAAATAGGTTTGTTCTTTTTCCTTCCCTGCCTGGACACTTACCACAAAATAGATCTTCGCCTCAGAACCCTAGAGATTCCTTTCTATGAGGTAACTCAGTCAATCACAGTCAACTGATCTAAGAACACATTTGTGGGAGGAAAAGGGACAGGGAATCAGGAATTTGATGCACTTGCTGGCTAGAAGTATTGTAGAAGAAAGATTCTTGATTCTGAATCTCCATGAATTAGGAAGTCCCCAACTGAAAATTCACTTCAGCCATCAGCTCACTAAATTCTCAGATTGCAACATAAGGAATACAGACCTGCCTTCCAGGGCTATTCTAATAATTTCTGGTATATATGAAGAGCTCTGAGCATTCAAAAGTTCTCTATAAATGCTAAGATGGGAGCAGCCATGGATATTTACCTCATTCACATATGAACTGGAGGGGGTCCACAGTAAAAATTAATGCACCTTGATTATTGACCCTGATCGTTCCCCAACCGACCTCTGTTGTTTACAACATTGTTCTTCCAGTCCTGCTCATTTCTGGTAGTGGAGCCAGGCAAGGGTGAAGAAGAGTACTGAACAGTAGAATATAGAAAGGTATGCATAAGCATACACCTCTTTGCATGTGAAATACAGGACAACACACACACACCCTCCTCATTTTGCTTGTGCAGGGCTGATATTTCTTTAGAATATTTATTCACCACCACTCCCCACCTGCTTAAGGTTGCTAATAACATTGGAGGGGAGGTATAAAGGTTACATGCAACATAACATTTTTAAAAAACCTAGTGAAATAAATCTACTAGTGTGGCGCAGACCTTTGATTAAGATGTGTTGATTAGTATCGAAAGTTAACCTTATAATTCAGATGTTAGTGGATCATATCAGCTCCTGCTAGCATGGCCAATTGGCCACTCTAGCAGGGGCTGATGGGAATTGTAGTCCATAACATCTGGAGTGCCAAAGGTTCGCCACCACTGGACTAGTATCTGGGAGACCCAAGGTCAAGTCCCCACTCGTGCCATGGAAGCTTGGGCCAGTCATACGTTCTCAACCTGACCTACCTCACAGGGTTGTTGTGAAGATAAAGTGGAGGAAAGTGATGTAAGCCACTTGGGTTTCCATTGGGAAAAAAGCAGGGTACAAATTAATTAAATAAATAAACCCATCCACAATAGAAACATTCCCATCTATAGGGTGATTCCGGCCGTGAAAGCCTTTGACAGTACATTCCTATCTATATTTATAAACCAGAATAAGAAGAATCCCAGGACTACCTAGCCATCAGGCAAGTGAGGATGAAACAGACCAAAATTAATAAAACAACTGAAAGAAGGGATAATATTTCTATTAAAAGCCCAAGTGAACAGGGATGTTTTAGCCTGGCACCTAAACACTCACATCTTAGACATCGTGAATTAAAAGGATTAGGTAGCAGGCTTGGACAGATTTATGGAGGAGGAGTCGATCTATGGCTACCAATCTTGATCCGCCTTGATCTCAGATTGCAAATGCCTTAGCAGACCAGGTGCTCAGGAGCAGCAGCAGCAGAAGGGCATTGCTTTCACATCCTGCATGTGAGCTCCCAAAGGCACGTGGTGGGCCACTGCGAGTAGCAGAGTGCTGGACTAGATGGACTCTGGTCTGATCCAGCAGGCTAGTTCTTATGTTCTTATGTGGAGAGAACCTCTGCAGCTTCTCAGAGCAAACAGTACTGACTCTGACAAGCGATGATCTGGCTCAGTATAAAGCAATTTCATGTGTTCAGGGTGGGCCTCAGGTGAAAGGGCAATCCACAAGAGGGGTACCGTCACTGAAAAAGCCCTGCTTCTAGTCACCAATCGTGTCCCCTCTACCAAATGGGGTTTGGGATGAAGATCTGGCAAGCTGATAAATACACGTCATGTCTGATTTCACCCTAAGCATTAGTGAGTTGTTCCCCCGTAAAGCTGGATCATAACCTTGACAGGAACAAAAATTAATGCTAAGTCTTGTATTAACATGTGAAGATGGTGGTGAATGCCCATCCTTGCTGAACAACTGCCCCAGACTTCAGCCGCACTCGCCAGTTGCCAGCATCACAAATTCCCTCTGCTTTTAATCTTCCCTCCACTGGATTATCACAGATGTGTTCTGCTTGCCCCAGGTCATAACCAAAGACATGGCGAGTCTAGAAGTGGACACCGTCTGCTACTACCGAATGGAGAATGCCATGCTTCTCGTGACTACCCTTGCCAACCTCTCAAGCACAGTCCAGCTACTGGTGCAGACAACTGCAAAGCGTTCACTGGCGAATCGGTCCTTCACGGAAATCCTCATGGAAAGAAAGACCATTAGCCAGGAAGTAAAGGTAGGCAGGGTCAAGGTGGCTGAGTGGGGGAGACTAGGGGCGATTCCGCACACGAGTAAAATAGGTTTGACCCAGTTCCCTGAGAAGGGCACTAACCTAGGTCGAAGCCATTGTTGTTCCCCACTGCAACCAGCTTGATCCCAGCTCGGAGGGCGGAATCATCCTGTGCCTCTTCGCCACTCCGTTCCGATTGGCTACTGTTCTAAGGCCATGTTCCGTCTATCCCCACACACGTTATTTAAAAAACTGCCACAGGAATGGAGGGACGAAGGTGGCGTTTTTTAATTGGCCAGCTGTACGCATGCCCGAAACACTCAGCTGTGTTTGTCTGAATGGGGGACTCCTGGCACCAGAGATTCCGCACTTTACTGGAATCGAGCTAAGTTCGAGCGTGGTTCCCTGAAAAAGTAGTAGTTCCCAACTGGAGTTGGAAATTTGACCATTACACGGGGCGAAGCTGGTACAAAACCACGTTGATCCCAGTGGCTGTGCGGAGCACTTAGGTCGAACGCAGCTCGAACTTAGGTCGATAACGCAAGTGCGGAATCGACCTAGATGACAGATTTCTCTGTACCCTTGTAGCTCTGAGGACTGAAAAGTTAGGCTAGGGCTAGGCGCTAGCAGCATGTGGCTATAAGTTTCCCCCTTTATGTAGGGGAAAGCCTCTCAGGTGCTACTGGACACAAATCAAACTGAAGCATTCAGTGATTTCACAATGTACAGTTTTGCAAAAAGCAGCTTGCTTCATCAGGTCAAAGGTCCATCTAATGCAATGCTGCGTTTCCAGAATCAGCCAGAGGCCTCTCCTCCACTTGTCCATACCGTCTGGTAATCTCTGGACACAGAACAGCCAGCTGGTCAAAAGAGCTGGATTGGCCTGCTCCTATGCCTTTAAGAGAAACTTACTTCCGAGTGACTATGGATCAGTTGGTTGTCAAAGAGCACAGCAATAGGAACCAGCTTGGAAGCTGACAACCCTATTTGAACATGAATTTCCTCTTTATTTCCTCAGTACATTTTTATTTCCTCAGTAAATTTGTGAAACCTCTAAAGTAGCTGCCGTCACTATCTCCTGCAGCTACAAAGTCACTTTGTCTGAAACAGGGTTTCTTTTTGCCTGGCTTGAACCTATTGCCAGAGAACTTTTTAAAGAAAGCTGGTCTGGCAAGAGTGGGAAAGAACTCTCTGTAGACACTTTCTCCATTATAGGAACGTACAGTTTCGGCATTTTGACCCACTTTGCCACTCCAGAGCACTCAAATCAATACATAATACATTTAGAAGAGTTCAAATAGTTCAGCACAATCTTTACAACAGGAGCAACTCCAAAATATTAAGTGCTGTACAGAAGTATCATTTTTGGTTTTGCACAGGCAAAAAGCTTGTGAAGTTCTACCAACTGGTAGAACTCAGCTATGGCTTGACAGCACTTTGCTCATTCACACACACCTCTTTTCAATGAGACTCTTCTAAAGTTCCAAGAGATGTTTCTACATCTGCAGCTGGCAACCTCTCTTCTCACGTAATGGAGTGCAAAGCAACCATGCAGATTCACTAGCGGCAAAAATAGTGATGCAAATGACATATATTGAGGCTGCTTCACGACATGCTTCTACTAAGCCTCACTGCCTACTAGACCCTTGACCTCTGACATTCAACCAGCTTAAATTTACCCAGCCTGTGGGGGAGAAATCCTGAAAAAGCATCCCCCACTGTAAACACACACACACAGCCCTCAATGGGATACCAGGTGATCTGGGTTAAGAGAGGAACCGATAGAAGCCACACCCAGGGCACTTTTGATTGTTTCTAATCCAGGAGGACACATCCAGTGATTTTGTATAGCCAAGGCACCTTTTGCTCAAACACAAATCCACCTAGCATTTTCACTTATTCATCTGGGGGAAAAGATAATTTGGGCATAGATAAAGTTTATTGGCCGGATACAAACTCATCATACATCTGTGCTAATTTTGTAATCTCCATCCACGGATTGCTTTTTAGTTCAAAAGAAAGACCAGGAAGTGTTGAGGCCGTCAACAAGTTGCTTCTTTCTGGTCCCTAGAGGGCTAAGTCTAAATATTAGTGCTACTTAACGAGCCAGGTTGGATAGGGTTGACAGGAGAAATATGTCATGTCCTTTTAATAGATGATGTAATGCGTGGTAACATTGTGAAATGGTCTAGTATAGCCCAACCTTGTCAGATTTGGAAGCTGAGCAGGGTTGGTACTTGGAAAGGAGACCTCCAAGAAAGACTTTGCAGGGGAAGGCAATGGCAAACCACCTGTTTAATCTCTTGCTTTGAAAATCCTCCCAAGGAGTTGCTATAAGTTTGCTGCAACTTGACAGCACTTTACACACACAATATATCTAACAATTGGGAGCTGAAAATGTTCATGCTGTGGGGGTAAATAACATTACCTGTTAAATAACATCCCATCTGTTAAAGGGGCAGGACTTTCCCCCTTCAGACAGTTGATAATCCTAGGGGCCAGCAGTAGTGTATTATATCGTGTTTTGTATGTATTTTCTGTTTGCTGTATTATCATCCTGTGCTCACTGCATTGTTTTATACTTACATTATGCCATTTTATGCATTATGTAACATACCATATTTATTTTTAAAATTTATTTATTGTTTAATCTTATATACTGCCCTATCCCCGAAGGGTTCTGGGCGGTGCACAACAAAATCAAATCATAATACAGCTAATACTTTCTGCTTTGTTTCAGATTTCTGTAACCCTGGTCCTATTACATTGCTTACTAGATGTCTCAATCTGTTGACTGTATTGACTTATACTGTGTAAGCCTTGAGACTCGGTGTAAAAAGTGACCTATAACCAAAGCAAATAAAATAACATCTACATTCCTTCTTGAATAATCAAATACTAAGTGTTTCAGAATACTTTTACAATGAAGGAAGCCTGAGAAGTCAACCTACCTATTTGACACTGATAGCGTAAAATATTTTTAAGTTCCTTGTTCTACCTTTCAAGGCTATGATAATTAATAAGCCATCTTTTTTGCAGGTGGCTGTGGATGCTGTTACCTGCCAATGGGGGATCAAGGTGGAGCGGACAGAAATGTAGGTATAAAATACATAGGTGTGCAGAAATAGTAACAAAATGGCAGTGGAGAAAAAGTATTAGTGGGTGTTTTTAAAAATTCATTCTGCTTTCTTAAATAACTGCTCTTCCTGCTTTTTGCCTTCTGGGTGGGCGCTTCTTTGGACGGAAGGACATCCATCAGCTTTGGAGAGCCCCTCTCTCCTTCTAGGGGTGCCCAGCTACATCCCCCTCCCCCTGAATATGCTGCATCTGTAAAAGGAAATAACTGATGAATAGTTTGGAGCATCTGCTTAAAGTCTGTTATCTCTGTGATACATCTCTGAAGATGCCAGCCACAGATGCAGTCGAAACGTTAGGAACAAGATCTACCAGACCACGGCCACACAGCCCAGAAAACCCACAACAACCAGTTGAATCCGGCCATGAAAGCCTTCGATAATACCTCTCTGGTTTAAATCAACTTCACCATACTATCACGTGAAACTAGCAAAAATCAGAGGGCATTCACCTTCCACTAAGTCTTTGATAGTACAATTCTAAGTAGAATTACTCCAGTCTATGCATATTGATTTATAATTTGTTAAGGTGCCACTGGACTTGGGTTTTATTATGATTTGAAAAGACAACAGTGAAAGTACCCTGCAGTCAGCTTCCTCGTGGGCTGGTACCCAAAGTATCCATCTGTTTGTTCTGACAGCAGGTTAGCCACGGAAGCAGGGACCTTCTGAGTGTCTGTGTTTTATTCCTGAACTGCTGTAATAATAGAATTATTTCATGTGGTTTTCTGCTGGAGGGCTGCAGGCCAAGTCACCAAGATGCCTATTTCTATTTCAGAAAAGATATACGACTGCCGGCTGAGCTGCAGCAGTCCCTGGCGGTAAAAGCAGAAGCCCAGCGCCAGGCCAAAGTGAAGGTAAGAACATACTCATGCCTGCATTTCCATACATTTCAGATCAGCCTCCTTACTTTGCTCACCATTACGGGATCTGTTTGGCATGCAAATGGTTCTGGGTCATTAGTGGCATCTTCAGTTGCAATGATCAAAAAGTAGTAGGTGACATGAAAGACTTGAGATGGTGAAAATCTGCTACGAACTAGAGCAGATAGGACTTACCTTGATATGTCTGATACAGTATGGCAGCTTAATGTGCTCAGTGCAAAAATGTATATACAAACCAGTCCAGGGTTTGAGATTGTTATTGAACTACTCCCTTGCTCTTTCTTTCCAGTACAATGTATGCTGGAGCAAAGCAACTGACAGTCATAATAACCTTATTGCAACTGTAGGCTGATTTGACAAGAAAGACAAGAAAGTAAATAGCCCAGTTTAGGGGCTCAATTTGAAAATGAGGAGTCCAGAGCTTTTCAGCAATACAGATTTGACAAGAAAGCCTCTTCTGATGACCTTGTATTCCAGGTGATAGCTGCTGAAGGAGAAAGGGCTGCTTCCGAATCTCTGAAGCGTGCTGCTGAGATACTGTCCACCACCCCAGCTGCCATCCAGCTTCGTTACTTGCAGGCCTTGCAAGCCTTGTCTGTGGACAAACCGCCCGCTTTTGTTTTGCCTTTGCCCTTTGACCTCATGAATCTTTCATCTGGGGCCAGCGACAAACCCACCAATTTTAATATGCCTGCAGATCCTCCTGTCCACCCAGAAGCTCCAAAGGACCAAAAGGACTCCCCCATGCTATAGGGATGCAAGGAAAAACAAATCAGAGAATCTCAGTTGCGAGATGTGGTTAATGCTGGCTTTAGCAAGGTCCGTGACTCCTGAAGTTAAAGGGCCTACTTAAATCTCAAAAGGCACTACTCCAAAAAAGAGTGAGGTCCATTTCGCACGTTCGGTGGCAGTGGTTCCAGACATGGTGCTGTAGCCAATCCTATGTCTCTCAAGAGTTGTACATGTATGACGCATGTGTTTTCTGACACTGCTGTCTACTTCTCACATTACAGTTTTACACATGTGTATAAAAATCTAGAACCACTGGTGCTGATCCTGCAAAAAATGTTCCACTGATGGAAGAGTTTCCACCTGTGGAGTTCAGCTTGCTTACCTCCCCCTCCCATTGCAGTCCAAAATACCCCCTGAAATTCTGTTCATTGGGGGACAGGAGAGCACCAGAAACAGCATAGCAGGGGAATTGGTAGTCTGCATCGAGGGGGGTGCAGGAATCAGCAAAAATACCCCCTTCTGTCAGTGGGAATCTTCTGTAGTATCTAACCCCATAATGTAATGGATAGTACTAAATTTTGGAGGATGGAGACCTGTGTTTAAATTACTGGGTTATCTTGGGTCTGTAGAAGTCTTTCAGTGTTATCTACCTCACAGAAGTACTGCGAGAGTAAAATAGAATGAGGAGGACCATACCAGCTGCTTTGAGTCTTCTTATAGTTTGTAAGCTGCTTTGAAATTCTTTATAGGAGAGCAGTGGAGCATAAATCCAAACTCCTCCTCCTTAATAGTGTGATAAAAATGTAATAATTAAAAATTAGTTTCTAGAGACATTTACTTAAACTAAGCCTTAAAATTCTTTAATGTCTACCTTTAAAAATTAGCAGTGTCCCAGACAAAAGTGTGAAATGAGTGAAGGATTGTATAATCTGTCCTTTTGGGAAAACCACTTGGCTACAGCCTAGCACCAATTCCTACAACCCTCTGGGTCCTGCTACAAGATGACTGAGTGAAGATGACCAGCACAGGACAAATGACTTGAGAAATTGCTGCACAAGCGCTGCTCTTTGTTTGTGTTAATTGTTAATTAGCTCTAGGACTGCCTCCCCCAGTCTGTTATTAATAAGAAAGCCAGCCAAGGACACATACCACCTGTTCTGACACCCTGCGCAATGAGTCAAGAAATGCCATACTGGGGTTATACAGAAGAAGAAGAGTTTGGATTTATATCCCCTCTTTCTCTCCTGCAAGGAGACTCAAAGGGGCTTACAATCTCCTTTCCCTCCCCACCCCCCACAACAAACACCCTGTGAGGTGTGTGGGGTTGAGAGTGCTCCGAAGAGCTGTAACTAGCCCAAGGTCACCCAGCTGGCATGTGTTGGAATGCGCAAGCTAATCTGGTTCTCCAGATAAACCTCCACAGCTCAAGTGGCAGAGTGGGGAATCAAACCCAGTTCTCCAGATTAGAGTGCACCTGCTCTTAACCACTACACCACACTGGCTGAAGGATATGTCTTTTACACTGTTTCTCTGCTCTGGGGCTGAATCTAGCTACCCTGTTTCCCCGAAAATAATACAGGGTCTTATATTAATTTTTGCACCAGAAGATGTATTAGGGCTAATTTTTATGGTAGGGTTTATTTTAGGAGAAATATGGTACCTTCACAATTCGGCAGCCCTGTTGCTTCCCTGTCACGTGTGATGCAAGCTGCATCCTCATTGGCAGAGACCACCCTGCTGAATCACACCATCCTGATCTGTAACTACCTGTAGGGCTTATTTTTGGTGTAGGGCTTATATTTTAAGCCTCCTCCAAAAATCCTGAAAAATCATGATAGGGCTTATTTTCGGGGTAGTGTTTATTTTCGGGGAAACACGGTATTCCCTTAACTTTACTTGCCTTTGAAATGCACAGTTTTGCCATGAATGCCAACCCTTTTCTGCAAATTGGGCAGCAAATGAACTTAACATATACTAAATGTGCCAAAATTATCAAGTAATTCACTGTCAGATTGGGCGTTTGGGAAAAAATAGTAAACATCAATATAAGACAGCAGTGTCATTATCACAACTATAAGAAACTGCTTAGTTTAGAACGCTTCCTCCTTCTACTTTGAAAAAAGGAGCGGATCCCACAAGCAAGTATGGAAAATGTGAGAATCATGTTTAGTTTGCTAAACCTCGAAGATTTTGGGCTACTCCAAAGGTTGTATTTTGACAGCACGGGTGGGAAAAGGTAGGAAAGGGTAGGAAAACGCAAGTACCTAGAAAACAGTTGCAGACTTTGTTGAGTCTAGAAATGGTCGGCTAAATTAGTGACATCATACAGCTTGTGTAGACAGGAGTACAGTGTTTTGGCCAACTTGGATCCTCTACTTGCTGTGGACCAATTCCCCATTAGACGGAAAAAAAATATTTATGGCCATCTTGTGCTGGTTTCTCTGTATGAAATGGCCACTGGAAGACCAGAAGCAGCCACTGCAGTGGTTAAAGGCCGAATCCCCACTGGAAAATTCAATCTAGATCAAACCAAGTTTGAAAATAAACAGTACCTTTTCATCGAGGTTTCAACCTCCCCACCGCAGCATGTTTTCAGTGAAGACATCTAGGCCTGTTTCGGATTCAAGAAATGTAACAATCCCCACTACCACGCAATCGGCTTGGCGGATCTCTCCTGATTGGCTGTCGTGCTGTGTTTTTTCCCACAAAAACGTGCTCACATGACGTCAGCACATCTCCCCCACCCAAGTTTCTGGTTGGTTATCATTATCTCGTGCTCTCGCGAGAACAGCACCATGCGCACTGATTGGTTGTAAGGCATTTGCGTCACGCTCCACGGCAGGAAATTTGAACCAAGATTAGACCCCCAATCCTCCCCTCCAAACTGGATCGGTTTTTTTTAAAAAGTAGTACTTTCAAGGAGGTTTGGCAAAGACGCAGGATAAGGGGGAGAATGAGCGCCAGAACCGGGATGAATCCTTGTTCGTTGATCAGGCAGTGGGGAGTTCTTCCTGAATCCTTGATATTTCACGTGAGTATCACACGATTTATTGACCACGGGAAATCGGCGAAAGAGTTAGATAAGGATTGGGGGCTCTGGATTCAAGTCTTTGCTATGATGGTGACTTGGATGAATTTGGGCCAGTGGCTTTCTCTCAGACTAATCTACCTTACATAGTTATGGTGAGACAACATGTGAGGCAGAGACAGACTTGTTAACTCTACCCTCCAAAGGCTCAGATAATTTCCAGAAAGACCCTTTCAGAGGATATCACGACAGACGTATCCTGGTTCAGCTGTTACGGTTTTCCCCAAGAGTCTCACAAAAAAGGCAGATGAAGATGATAACAGATCCCTATCATTAGAAAAACTCTGAAATAAATAAAATTTACAACTACAGGAGAAACAAAGTCATTTAAGTTGCTTGAACCTGAAAAACTAAAATATGCATTTGTTGAGTTTTCTTACCAGCCACTAAGCAAAACAGTTTTCGGTCTGCATTGTTTTCCAGTTCTGTAATCTTAATCCTATTTATTTCACTGTCTAATGGAAGTCTTTGCTATTTGTTTGAATTGGTTTTTCTTCTGTAATCTGCCCTGAGTCTCAGTGAGAAATGCAGACTATAAATGAAGTAAATAAATAAAACAATTTCAAGTGGCCTGGTTTATAGTGGGAATTCTATTTGAGGCCACTTCCAGTTTTGTTTCTCGACAGTAACCAAAGAATTTAGAAGGGAAGGGAGAATTGTTCCAAAACCTTTACATCTATTTCTAGCGGGCTTTCCCAAGCAAATGCATGCATCTCCTCTAACATTTATTTATATATTTATACACTGCTTTTCTCCCCTCACTGGGAACCAGAAGCTGCTTCCATCATTCTCATCTGTCCATTTTAGCCTCACAACAACAACCCTGATCAGTCGGTTAGGCTGAGAGAGGTTAACTTGCTTGAGGTCACTCAGCAAACTTCCAGGGCCCCGTGGGGACTTTAACCAGGGGTCTCTCTGTTTGTAGTCTGACATTCTAACTCACAGGTGTCAAACTCACAGCCCTCCAGATGTTATGGACTACAGTTCCCATCATTCCCTGCCAGCATCATGCTGGCAGCAGTAGAGTGCATGGTTTGCATGCAAAATGTCCTTGGTTCAATCTGTTTGTCAGGACCTTGGGTATTATGGTGAAGATCTGACTATACCGGGTTAGATAATTCAATGGTATAAGTATCAGCTGCTTTAAGCATTCATTGAAAAGGGAAAGCAAAATGCAAAGGACCAAACTAGATATGACAGCACCCTTGTGGCTGGCATGAGGAGGCCACCATTTTAACAAGCTTTGGGCACAGGCACATTTGTTCCCCAACTGCACCATATCAAGTGCAGAAACAGGCCACCCCCACCCTTTCCAGCACTTGAAAAGGAGTGGGGTTTCTAAAATGGCGATAGAGTCTCCGTGGCAGCCACAAACACATTGTCGCCTCTAGTTTGGTTCTTTTAAGAGAAAGTTCAAGCTGTAGTTCCACACGTGTCTCCAGAGGGCGCTTTTGGCTAAGATTTCCAAAATCCATGGTGCAGGCAGATCCATTTCACCATCCAAAGTGGAAGATACCATTAGAATCTTCTGGTTTGCTGTTCAAAACACGCAACTATTATCCCGTGAAAGGCACACGGGGGTGGGGGGGCGGCAGGGGTTAGATACCAATTCTTGAGTTAAAGAGAAAACAATAATCACTAGTCTGCCACCAAGACAGATCTCTTCCCAAAGGAGTCAATGGGAGAACTTCAGTATCTGGCAGAAAAAGCGCTGATGATGAACAACATGGTGATGCAAAACATTGCCAACCACTGTCTGGCAACCCAAGCCAGGTAGGTAGTCACCCTCTGAGCCAGAAAAAAAGTGCAAGCGACTAGGAACAGGTTCCTGAAGAGCTTGTTTGTGGGCAAAGCGTCACAGGAGAGACTCTTCCCTCCACAGCTCATGTGTGAATTGCGCCACAGTGAAGTTGCAGGAGTGAGGAATCTCTTACTTCATACCGGGTGAACTGAGAGAATCCCTGCCCTCCCCGAGTCTTCTGGCATGTGCAGAAGATTGGAGAGTGAAGGAGAAAGCGGCGGCGGCAACAACCATTCACACTGTTCTGAATGCCTCCGGAGCACTGTGTGAGGTGACTGAGCAACCTGGTATTCCCCCCCCTTCCCCGCCAGTTGCAAGGGATGAACTCACCCACCTCACTTTATGTTGGGCTTTGGAAACTGTAACCCACCCACCCACCCCTCCCATATATATTTGCTGGTACCCGTGACACCTAAACATCCCTAAGTCACATTCTTTGAAAACAGGGGAAAGACAGTGTTATTCACTCACCTGGTTCTACATTTTGAAGACACTGGGGAGTGGGGATGGGGAGCCTACCTCTTTCTAGAATATTCTAGCTCTTTCCAGAAATCCTTGGCATGTTCCACAGAAGCTGACCCCTTTCCCTTGGAGTAATGGCTGGCTATTGACACATGAGGACCCCTGTACAATATGTTCCAAAGCCTCTCTGGGGAAGATCTTGACACATTTCAAAACAAAATTTTCCTCCATTTTGTGGGTGAATACACTGACAGGGAAACCCCACTCTTTAAATATTTTACCAGTGAATAAAGACTTGGGAAACAGTCCATCTGGGTTCAGCCAAAGGCTGTCCATGAACCATGTTAATATATTAACAGGGTCATAAGTAGTCTTCAAACAGTGCCCCATATCAGCTACAAGTAGGAGCCCAAAGGCTTTCTTGAGGTCGTCATGTTGTTTAACGCTTGGGTTTCATGGACTTCCTAGCCTTAGTGGATGATTTTGATGAAGCAACATGTGGGCGTGCTGGCTCAGGTGTTTCCTCAGATGGCAGAGCTACTGTAAGAGATTAAAAGAGGCATTACTGGAGGCATGGATGAGGGCGATAGTAATACCAATATATAAAAATGGAGGCCACACAATACCTTCTAATTTTAGACTAATAAGTCTTCTGTCTGTAGCAGGGAAGCTACTGGGCGAACGAAGGACGTAGGTAAGGGGTTTTTTTTCTCGGGTTCAAACCCCTGCATTACATGTCCGAAACTCCGCTCCCCATTTGGGGGGGGGGGGGGGGGGGTTGGGTATTTTTTTAGTGTTTTTTCAATTTTTGGGCTGCAGGGGGCGCTGGTTTTAAGCTAGCAGCAACAAAATTTCAGGGATTTGTTGGGAGATTCTCCTGATGGTAAGGTTTGGTTCAGGGGGTCCAAAGCTATGGACTCCCAAAGGGGGTACCCCTGTCCCCCATTGTTTCCAATGGGAGCTAATATGAGAAGGGGGCTACACATTTGAGGGTCCATAACTTTGGCTCCCATGAACCAAACTTCTCCAAACCTGGGTGGTATCATCAGGAGAGTCTCCTAAAGATATGGACTCCCAAAGCTATGGAGTCCCAAAGGGGGTGCCCTCATCCCCCATTGTTTCCAATGGGAGCTAATAGGAGATGAGGGCTACACAGAACCAAACATCACCAAACCTGGGTGGTATAAGCAGGAGGGTCTCCTAAAGATGCCCTGTAATTTTGGTGCTGCTAGCTTAACAATTGCATCCCTGACTGCAGGCACTCCCCAAATTTCCTCCTTCGGCATGGATTTAAAGGGAGAATCTGAGGTCTCCAGTTTAAACAATGAAAGTGATGCTGTTTAAGGGTGGGGGATAATCCACCCCAAAACAGCATCACTTTAAATTTTGTTTTAACTGGGGACCCCCGATTCTCTCTTTAAGGTGAATTTAAAAGGAGAATTTGGGTTCCCTAGTTTAAACATCATTGAAAGTGATGCTGTTTGGGGGTGGATTCCAGCATAACAGCGGCCGCCCATTGGGGGGGGGGGGGGCAGGGGCGCAAAACTCAGATTTTGCACCAGGCTCCATTTTCCCTATCTACGCCTCTGCCCGGAGTGGAGGACAGAAGGGACTGCTGGCTGGGAGCCCAGCCGGTGGGAGGGGGAGGGGAGTCTGTTGCCCCTGGCTTCAGAGAGCTGCTTTTATAAGCACTGAGGCTAGGGGGCGGGACTTTGGGAGACATGGCCACGCTTCCAGGGGTGGGTGGGGGCATGGCCCCGCCCCCGAACTCCCCCCTAAAAATCTATAGCTACGTTCCTGGGGCAAACTCACATCCAAATGTCCCAATGTGAGATACTATGACCATAACAAGGTGGCTTCTCTCGGGGAAAAACTATATTGTATCATTGTATCACTCTGCCTCATTTGGTTAATAAGTATTCCAGGAAATCTAATTCTAAGTTATATGCAGCCTTCCTAGATCATAAAGGAGCTTTTGATTCTGTTCCAAGAGATTTATTCTTGAATAAATTAACTAAAATGATCATTGAAATGAGAGTACTGTTATTTTTTATTAGAAAGTTATATACTTCTATGAGCTGGCAAGTTAAATATACCCCAGCAAGAAAGCGAACTTCAAAAATCACTGTTAATAAAGGGGTTAATCGGGGTTGTATTTTAGTTCCTTGCTTATTTAACCTATTTCTAAATGACCTTGCTCCCTTCTTGCGTGAAGCTGATGGTCATTGCCCCAAGGCAGCTTAGTTCCATTCACATACTGCTTCTCTTATACGTTGATGATGCGGTCTTACTGTCATGCTTACAGGTAAGTCTGAAGTGCTTATTGAGTCAACACCATGACTTTTGTGTATCAAATAGAATGCACAATTTATGCGAAATTTAAAGTTCTTGTCTTTTCTTGTCTATTAGTGGCAATAAGATAGAACAGGTTAAGCATTTAAAATACTTTGCAATTCCCTGCTTCTGCAGCATTCATTTGCAATACAATGTTGCCTGGACAATCCCCCAGGAGTCTGTAATAAATGTAGCAGGAACCAGCACTCTGGCCACACCCCATTTTTCCTAATAGAGGGAATCAATACATGCCTGCTGCGCTAAAGGTTTTTAATGCTACAGTTAGTTCACAACTGCTATGTGGCATTCCAATTTGGATTGGTGCAGCAGACCAATCCCTGGAATGCATCCAATCCAAATTTCTTCATAAAATCTTGGGCATGCCTCATTGTGTACAGTATGCAGCTCTTTGACTGGACACTGGACAAGAGATTCTTAAAACCAGGGTGTGGCTACTTACTATTAAGTATATTGGCTATGCCTACGAGAAACACCGATTTACAAAAACGAAGCTCAAGGACACTTGATGAGAACTTGCATGGTATGTGTCCTGGCAAACAGTGGTTTAATCCAGTTACCGTGTGCTAATTACAGTCTTTAGGTCATGACCTGCTGGCCTGCCTGGTATCAACCAGGATTTGATTGAGAGTGGCCCGCCTTGTATCAGTCAGAGCCTGTGCCTTTTCCATGACAGATCCCACTTTGCAGAATGGAGGTAAGGGAGCCCCCTTGTTGGATAACTTCAGGGAGCACCGCAAGTCTTGTTTATTTGCAGGGCTTTTGATGGGCCTTTTTTAGGTAGAAGGTGGTATTTGGGATATGCAAATTTAGGTTTTAACTTATGATGCATTAATTATTACTAAAAGCTGCCTTAAGTCAAGAGGAAAGGTGGCAAATAGTTTCGTAAGTAAATAATGAAATCTTAGTGAAATGGATCCAACAGCATGCTTTCTTGAGCACAAAGATACTGCCCACAAAACATGGTTTTTGCAATTCCCTGCTTCTGCAGCAATGCCAAAATAGCCATCAACATTCTCTTCCAGGAGTCAACTGTACTACAACTGCCAAATTGGGTGGAGGTATTTTGGGCTACCACAGGAGCCATGAAAGTTGCACTTCTCTGGTGGAAATCCTTGGTCGAATGCAGAGGTGTAGCAAGGGGGGAAAGCGCCCGCTGCACTGGTGCGTCCTCCGCCCCCGTCCCACTCTGGAACACCCCCAGAACACCCCCTCACCCACCACACCCCCATAGAGGTGCGTGCCCGGTGCGTCGCGTGCACTGCGGCCCCCTTGGAGCTACGCCTCTGATACCATGGAATTGCATGGCTGAAAATGCCTATATCTCTAATTTTGAACAATAACCCCAGAGTGTGGATTTTAAAAAATCCATGCAGTGCAACCATGTCCAGATAATTGCATTTTCTACATTGGCTGGGTTGGCAGGGAAAAAAACGTGGCGAGTTTAATCACCCAACCTCCAAAAAGTATACAAACTGGGATTTCATGAAATGTTGGAAGATGATGGTAGGCATTGTAGGGGTTCTTAGCAACCTAGCCTAGGCAAACTTGGTGGGACTGGTGATTTGGGTGAAAGCAGCAGCAACTGGAGGAAGGGAGGAAAGTTGCAAGGTGGAGGGAGAAACAGAAAGTGGACAATGGATTGGAAGAGAAAACAGGGTAGAAAGAGACAGGAAGTAGGAGGAAATCTCTAGCTCATGTATGTACATAATCCTAGGAACTTGATTTATTTAGAAATTTTAGCTGCCCCTCTCTGGAGACCTGCTCAGTGTGGCTCACAGAGTAAGAACAATAAAATGAAATAACAAGAACAACATCATAAGAATTATCAGTATTAAAGCAAGCAAGGGCACAAAACAATATAGAAACATTCCGCTGCCTTCAATTATATCTATAAAAGAGTCCTCAGGGTAAAATCGATCCTCAGAAATAGTTACTGGGTGGGCGGTGGGGATCTTTCTAAAGGTGAGGTTACCACCATTAAAAACTCCAGTCTCTGGTTGCTATCTAGCTCACCTCTGCAGGTGAGGGCACAAAGGACAGAATATTAACTTACAAGCTGGCCACTTAACTACATGATAAGATTATTTTTCAAAGACCAGGTTCTCATTGTGGTGATAACCATTATCTACATTGTATCACTTCAGGAAAGAGGAACTCACAGAGGTAAATGCTCCTCCACACAAAGATTACTCTCCACCCAGAAAATTAATATATTAAACGAGATCTTCCTGTTTTCTATCTATAAGGATTTTTTGTATGTATGGCATAGCATTTGCTTCTGTGAGTCTCCAATATATTTTTTCTCAGGTGCATTTCTGGATTGAGTCAGCAAATATATTCTGGGATTCTGTCAGCAAATATGTTCTAGGCATCTACGGACCTAATTCAGATATGCACTGTGACACAAAGGTCGAATTCCCACTACCGTCTTAGCCAGGTTTCAGAACACAAACTAACCAGGTTTGAGAGACGACCTCCCCGGTCGAATCCCCACTACCGTCTTAGCCAGGTTTCAGAATACAAATGACCTCAAACCTGGTTAGTTTGTGTTCTGAAACCTGGCTAAGACGATAGTAGGAAGTCGACCATAGAAGAAAGGGAGCTAAACACACACACGTAGCTTAATATATCATTTTGTCAACCTGAAACAGACCCAGAGGAATGCGCTCTCTCTCTCTCTCACACACACACATAATATATATATGACAGAGTTGGCCAAAACATGTTTTGGATGGATGGATGGATGGATGGATGGATGGATGGATGGATGGATGGATGGATGGATGGATGGATGGATGGATGGATGGATGGATGGATGGATGGATGGATGGATGGATGGATGGATGGATGGATGGATGGATGGATGGATGGATGGGATGGATGGGATGGGATGGGATGGGATGGGATGGATGGGATGGAGGGATGGGTGGGTATGTGGGTGGGTGGCCACAAACTGGTCTGCCACATTTGGGAGTTCCCCGGATGTGTGCCTAAAAATGTTATGTGTGAAGATGCCCTCTTAGACTCTAAGTGGGTTAAAATGATGCTCCCTGGAATTTTGCCTCTGAAATCTTTTAGCCATACCTGATTTACGCTTTGATTGTATTTCTGGGGTTGTCTCCTCTATTGGTTCCCCATCCTCCAAGTCTTGGAGTTTTGTTAAAGCTTCTTCCAGCTGCTCATGAAGGCTTTCTGATTTTTCCTCAGCTTGCTGGGCCCGCTGTTCAGCTTCCCTGAAAAGGCAGAGGAGGTGATCTCTTACACTTGTTCTCAAAAACTGCACAGCAACAGGAGCTGGTTTGTGTTGCTAGATTCAATAAGATTATTCAATTTGTAGCTAGAAATCAGATGGAAGCTGCAAAAGGCCATGAAGGCTCCCCACACACCTGCCTGACCCATTACTATAAGCAGGTCTGGCAAGGAGAACTCAAGAAGATAACATACTCTGCTGGATTTACCCACCCCTGCAGGTAGGAAGTCCACAGCAATATATGGAATATATTTTCCTTGTATTTTCACACTCGTGTCTCTAACATCCAGTACTACTTCCACTATAAAGAATCCATACCCCTTACCACATTTTTGGCCTACCTGAAGAATCCTTATATTCCTCACCTCTCAAATTTGTCTGAACAAATCCATTACACATCAGAAGGATTCTCAGAAATGGGAGAAAGGTACACCGGCAGGATTCCTGCTCAAGACTCCACACAGCTTAAGCTTAGAGAGGAACAAACTATACCTATTCCCTTCTTCTCAGTAATGCTAAGTACTCACAGGAGCCGTTCTTCCAGAATTTCCAGAGAAGCTAGCATCTGAAATTCTTTCCTTGAGTATTTAGTGGTCCACTGGCTAGCATACAGCTCCCTCTAGAACAGGAACATAAAGCTCAGTAATCTGCAAAGTTTTCATGCACAAACATGATTGTGCCTACTGATTTCCATGATTCTGACACAGTAGAAAATCCTTGGGAAAATCCTTATGTTCATCAGTGAGTTCCCAAGTTGCCATTTAGATTTCTCATGCGAGTCTTTTTACAAACGAAATAATTGCACACCTATCCAGGGATGAATTACAGGAGGAAAAACTGCCCACCTTGGCCCTGTCCCCCCCACCCAAAAAAGGTAGGGAGTCCCCGCCCAGCCATCCCCAGTGCCAGATTTAGATGAAGAGAGGCCTTGGCAATTCCACTTGTGAGGGCCCTCCAACTCCACTACCCTCATGACTAGAGGAAGATGGAAGAGTGTTTTAAACTTTATTATTATTATTATTATTATTATTATTATTATTATTATTATACAAAACAGTTATACACAGCAAACAAGATCAATATGCTGGATTTTGTATTACATCACACGTCGGACACTTCCCAAGCATCTAGGACTGTGTGATGTATCGGCGAATAATGCGTGCAGAGCCGAGTAGGGTGGCCTTTTGCAGCTGACATATGGTGATTTTGTCAGCGCCAATTGTTTTTAAGTGCCGTTCAAGATCTTTAGGCACTGCACCCAGTGTGCCGATCACCACTGGGACCACCCTGTACCTGGTTTGTGCCAGAGTCTTTGTAGTTCAATCCTTAAATCCTCTAGAGATCGTGTGTAAGTTTTTCCAGTTGCTTCTCATCAATCCTGCTGTCACTCAGGAATTGCAACATCAACTATCCACACTTTCTTTTTTTTCCACAATGCGTGAGGTCAGGAGTATTGTGTTCCAAAACTTTATCAGTCTGAATCCGGAAGTCCCAGAGTAGTTTTTTACGTGTTCATTTTCAGTGATGCGACCCTTTTCAGGTGGTTTGTGATTCCACCAGTTCTTTGTCACAGGCAGATGGTAGTTGTGGCACAAGTTCCAGTGAATCATCTGAGCAACGGTATTATGCCTCTGCTTGTAGTCCGCTCATACGTGATCCTTTCTTGCATGCTTTCGCTAAGTATGTGATCTATTGTTTAGTCTTTCTTCCTTGCAGAGTCTGCACTTGGGATTCGTGTAGTTGACTTTTCTAATCTCCTGGCTTTGATGGCGCTTTTGTCTCGAATCTGCTGTTTGTTCTTGGGCTGCAAGAAATCAAGCTCTCAGTCTCCTTTTCAAAGTTCCAATTGAAAGGCCACAAACCAGGTTTTTTTTCCCTTTGTCAATTTTGTCCTCAATTTTTTTCTAGGAACTGTCCATGGAGAGCCTTCTTTTGCCAGTTTTCTCTTCTGCTTTTGCAGTGTATTTTTCTACGTATTCACTCCTTGTCTTTTGCACTTTGAGCAGTTTTCGGCTGTTGACTTCCATAAATGTTGGTTCTTCACTGTTTTTAACATAATTTGCTATTGCATGTTTCTGTTCTTCCACCGTTTGTTTAACTTGTGGAAGCCCTCTACCTCCACTGATTTTCTGGGTAGGTAAAGTCTGGTCAACATCACTACGCTGGTGTAATGATAGGTAGTGGATTGTCATCAAAGTTTTCTTTGTTTTTCTGTCCAGATCATCCAGCTCTGCAGTTTTGCAAAGTCCAGTTCACAATTCCAACGAATTAACCATCTGACCATTGACGGGTATGGCTCCAGGTGTTGATAGCCTTGGATGCGTGATTCCGCCCGTTTAATTTGCTCTTCAAAATTTTCTGGACCCTTTGGACATATTCTTCTGCTGATACCACATTTTTCTACATGTCCATGCTTGATGTTGTCCAGCTGTAGTATTCCCAGGTATTTATAGGATTCAATGGTTGATTGCAATTTATGGTTTTTCCATTAGAGCATCTCTATGCCCTTACTGTCAGTAATTTTCCCTTTCTTCAATGCCACTGTGGCGCATTTGTCCAAGTTTCGAACTCCATACTTCAATGTCATTGCTGAAGATTCTGACTGTGTTGGTCAGTGACTGAATTTCAGTTTCTGATTTTCCATAAAGCGTTTTTAGATCATCCATGTGTACAGCAAGTGGGAAATTTTTTGGTGAATTTCTTTGCAGTTTGATAGCCCAGGTTTGTTTTTTTGTAGAATTGTTGACGAGTGCGGGATCATTGCAATGATGAACAACAATGAGTGACAGTGAGTCACCCTGGAAAATTCCCTCTCTTGATGTTGACAGTTCCGTAGCTTTGGTTGCCCACGAAACAACTCCAGTTTTCCAGTGTTTTTTCATTGCATTTTTGAGTAAACTTTGCTAATATTTTCACAAACCCCAATGACATCCAGCGACATTTGATGATCCAACTGTGTGGCAGCGTGCGAGTCGAGATGCTTTTTTGTAATCAATCCACGCTTGTATACAGGTTTGTTTTCGCGGCTTTTGCAGTTCTCCAGTATCAATTATCAATCAAGCTGATCTTTGAATTGCCCCTACTCAAGTCTTCTTTTATTACCTTTTTGTTCTACTGGCAGAGATGTTATTTGCCTCTCAAGTAATCTTGGATTTGATCAGCAATTATGCCTGTCAGCAGTTTGAACATTGTGAGGCAAACACGTTATTGGCCTGTAGTTTCCTGGTATTGTCCCTTTTGCTGAATCTTTCTGTATCAAATATGTTTTTCCAGTTACTATCCATTCACTGATGTTTCCAGTTTGCAGCATTTCATTGAATTGTTAAAGGCCATTTTTGGAATTACAGGCTGGTCAGATATTATTTGGAGAGCCAAAATCCATACGCAACTGATCATTGCCAGGTGATGTCCAATTTTTGACTTTCTTCACTCTTTAACTGATTATTTCTGTTGTTATTTCCAAGTTTCTCATCTTGTTCTTTGAAAATTTCTTTTCAAAGTCTTTTATCCACCCAGCATTTTTGTTGTAGCCTTTTTCTGTTTCCCACAAATCTTTCCAGAATGTATTTGTAGCTGTTTTTTATTATTTTTTATTTTATTATTATTTTATTATTATTATTATTATTATTATTATTATTATTATTATTATTGTAGATTTCACAACTGCCAGATCTTTAGCTGGTTGTTGGCCTTCATTACAATTCGAGCCTCACCCAGAGGCCTAGGAAATTGTAATGTATCGGCGTAGTATTCGTGCGGATCCCAGCAGGGCTGCCTTCTGAATTTGACAGATGTTAATTTGTTAATAATCAATTCGAAGATGTTTCAAGTGCTGCCCTAGTGTTTTCAGGATGGCGCCCAGCGTGCCGATTACCACTGGGACGACCTCAGCTGGTTTGTGCCATAGACGCTGAAGCTCGATTTTCAAATCGTGGTATCTAGTGACCTTCTCATGTTCTTTTTCAATAACCCTGCTGTCACCGGGGACTGCTATGTCGATGATGCTCACTTTGTTGTTGTTGTTGTTGTTATGTTAGCTATCACAACTAGTGGTTGGCCAATTCGAGCCTCACCCAGAGGTCTGGGAAGTTGCAATTTATTGGCGTAGCATTCGTGCGGATCCCAGTGGGGCTGCCTTCTGAATCTGACAGATGTTAATGTTGTCGATTTGAAGATGTTTCAAGTTTCAAGTTCTGCCCCAATGAACTAAGGTAGGGGGGGTGGCCCCGCCGGGTTGCTTTGGACTGCGGGGTTTGGCTGGTGGGGCAGGGCGGGGCCGGACAGGGGCTCCCAGCAGCAGCCTCCGCCAGGCCTGGCCTGGCGAGGTCGGCCTGGCAGTGGCTTCTGCCAGGCCTGGCAAGGTGGGATGAAGGGGGGGGAGGGAGAGGGGTATAAGGGTGATTTTCTACACCTCACGTGACCTCAACGGTGCACCCTCCGTGCCCCATGGTAGCTACATGACTGACATAAGGCAATGGCTTCATCTTAGCAGGGCTGCCTGTGTAAAGGGGATACATGCACTGTATACGTACCCCTGAGACTGTGACTTGTTCCGTCTCAACCGTCTTAACATGCACATTAGAATCAGGTCCAATGTATCTGATCAACTGTGAACCCTCAGCACTCTCAGCTTCTTGGTCAGCGCTTGTGCCGGGCACGGCCGTTTTCTGCTTTAAGGAAAAGGGAACAAGCGGGCACTGTAACATTGCATCTGTTTGCCTATAGCTGCATCCAAAAAGCGCATAGTCCTAACTGTGGAAGCTCAGATTTCACACAAATACGACTAATCTTTGCAAAATTCTACAGAAGGCCCCCCTGGAATTGGAAAACAGAACCCTTTCAATACTGGAGGAGTTACATGATACCCTGCAAAGGAGACTCAAGTGCTAGAATTCTGGAAATGTACTCCAGCTGCAGGGATACAAGCAGAGGCCATTCCTTCCCAAGAATCACACAGTTTACATCTAGGCATTATACACATTTCGAAGGGGTTAACAGTTCTCTAAAAGAGCCTTCTGAGCACAGCACCAAACACAGAAGCGGAGCTTCCACGGGGACATGTGCCCTGGGCGGGCCACTGTTCGGTCATGTGGGGTGCGTAAAATTGCCCTGACATCACTCTTCCTTCCCCCCTCAGCCCAGCCCCACCCCATCCCACCAGGCTGCTCCTTTAGCCAGCAGAGCTTTCGCCGGTTGAAGTAGCAGCCTGGAGGGGCCACCACCAGGCACCCCTTGACCCCACCCTGCCAGGCTGCCCGGGACCACCACCACCTAAGGTAAGTGGGGCACGGGGGGGTTGGCGGGCAAGGTGGGGGTGCCTGGAGCAGGTGTTGCCCCAGGCGCCATTTTCCCTCGCTACACCTCTGACCAAACACAGTTCCTCAGATTCCTTGGTGGGGAAGCCATGATTGTAAAAGGGCACACACAGTGTTTCACAATAGCTAAAAAGTGTATGCAAGTGCACCCTGCACATCATTTTAGCATACTGGCATAAGTCTGCACGTGGTTCACACATAGATTCCTGGCAACTGCTCAGCTCTACCTTTTCCCCCTTCTATAAAGCATCTCTCAGAAACTCATTAGTGCCACATAAAACTTTGTCTGCCACTTACAAGTTATTCTAGCACTCTACTTACCCCTCATATATTTTATACTTGTGTTTTCTTTTTGAAAGAGCCACATTTGGTTCCCTTCTGAGACTCTGTCGGCTCTGAAGCCACAAGTTGCAGAGTCCTGGGTTAATCCCCCCCCCCCCACACACACACACACAATGCCCCACACACCCTGTTCTCTACTATGTGTCCCATGTAGGAAAAATATGTTGTCATTCACCCCACCCCATCTCATCATAAATGGCAGTACAAGTGAGGCGATTTGCTCCAGGGAGGAGGAAAGGTTGCCCTTACTTCAGTACTGCTGTGCCAGTCCTGTGGAGAAGGCATCCAATGATGGCTTGGCTAGTTTGGACCTGATAAAAACTCACAAAAGTAGAGGAGACTGAAGACAGGTTTCCAGTAATCTGGTGTTAGTAGCTGTCACGGGCCATCCCTTGGAAAGTGATGAGTGTTCAAGGAATGAGCAGAGCCCAGAAAGCCCAGACCAGGTTGGGAACAAATGAGGACTGGCCTTGGAGCAGCCAGAGCTCCTGCAGGCAGGCTCTACAGGGTGAACAACAGGCTGGTCAAGACTCAGAGCCAGAAGTGCCTGCAGAAGCTCCAGAGACTCAAGAACCGAGCTCACCTGAGCCCACATGTCAGCAAAGGCAGAGACAGAGGGAGTTGTTGCATGTTAAAAGAAGAAGTATGTGTCTTTTAGCTCAGAGAAGGCACCTTCTGCAGCGGGGGAAATCAGTGTCTTCACAGGATGCAAAGACGTACTGGGGGGGAAATGGTGCCCAGGGCAACACCTACTCCAGGTGGTCTGCCCCACTGTTCCTGCGCACACACCCCCTCCTGGCGCCCCACTTACCTTACCTTTCCACCGGCAGCGGTTCCGGGCAGCCTGGCAGGATTGGGCCAAAGGGCGCCTGGCGGACCCCCAGCAGGCCTCCGGCCCAGCTGCTCCTGAAGGCCCACTTCCCCCCCCCACGTGATTTAATGGGAGACGCCTGGGATCAATTGGATGTCCCTTTGGCTGATGCACCACTGGGTTGGAGCCTAACATGCTGGAAGAGCCTATTCAGCGGTGGCGAACCTTTGGCACTCCAGATGTTGTGGACTACAATTCCCATCAGCCCCTGCCAGCATGGCCAATTGGCCATGCTGGTGCCTGCTGTAACGCTTCCTCTGACTTGTGGATTCTGTGCATTCTGACCCTCAGACTGGACTTCTGAGGCTGAAACCTGACTCTCCGATTGGACTGGGGTCCCTACCGTAACCTGATATCTCTTTCTGGCAGTGCAAGCTGGGACACTAGCAATGGAATGGCTGCTTTCCTGTCATTTTTGGAAACATTTGTGGAAAACTGTTTACGTGGGCAGGAATGGCAAAATAGTTCTTTCCATGCCAAGTTTACCATCTGCGGACCGGAAATAATTGTGTTGCTGGTGCTGCCAGCATCAACAACTCTGTCCCTACCCATACATCTCCAGACTTCTCCAGTCACAAGGACTAGAATAGCCATTTTTCCCCACTGAAAAAAACACGGGAATATCAAATTCTCAGGGTGTCAGACCTTGCACTGAGTACTAGATCTGGCTCTTGTATATAGCTGTGAAGACTACACAGAGACTACCGGTAGTTCAAACTGGGGTTGGGTGAGAGACCTGAAAGGAAGAGAAACCATTCTCGTTTTGTCCCATTGCAGAAGTTCACCTCTGTTTCCAGCGTTTGCTTCTCAGGCATGGTGTCCTTACTGCCAGATTCCCAACCTTCATCTTCCTTACGCTCTGTGGGAGGTTGTTCTGATTCAACGGGAGAGAGGTCCCTGTCCGGCAGTTGGCGTTTTGGCTGAAGTGCCTGAGAAGAAGCATAGAAAGGCCACTGAGGTAGAATTCATATTCTGAGAGTTTGCTTTGATCCAAAGAAAGAGGCAGTTTCAGGAGTGTTCTGATTTTTGAGAGGTTGATAAAAACATATTTCACACAATAAAGAAGAGTTGATTTTTATATCCCGCTTTATGTAAGGAGTCTCAAAGCAGCATACAATCACAGTCCCTTCCTCTCCCCACAACAGACACCTCATGAGGTAGCTTGGGCTGAGAGAGTTCTAAGAGAACTGTGACTGGCCCAAGGTCACCCAGCAGGAGTGGGAATTCAAACCTGGTTCTTTAGAGTCCACTGGTCTTCACCATTACACCATGCTGATGTGAGGAAGAGAGAGTGGCCAGCAGCTGACATCACTCAATTTTCATGTGATCTCTCTGACAGGCTTAGTAATGTGTTTGGATGGTGACTTTAATTGGATGACTGAATGATGAAAATGAACTGAACTGTTTTTGCTATGATAACCTACCTTGGGGATCTTTCTGAACCAAGAGGCAGCAGAACACACTAATAAATTTACAGGTGGCAGTTTGTTTTGACATAGACCCACCCTACATTTGACAGGCAGACAGACAGAAAACCTTGACTGGCATATAGAACATACCAAATAATTAGAATTAAACTATAAATTAGATTTTAAACTAGAAAATCTAGAAAGATTTTAAACTAGAAAAATTAAAGTAGATTTTAAATTAGAATTTAAACAAAATTAAGGGTAAGCCATCATTCCAAATTACAGGTAGAATAAATAAACACAGACAAAACCAGTGATGTTTCTTATCAACATTTTAAATGCCATCAAGTAACATATGATTTGTGGCAACCTCTCACGGGGTTTTCAAGGCAAAGACATGCAGAGGTGGTTTGCCATTGCCTGCCTCCACATCACAACCCTGGTATTTCCTAGTGGTGTCCCATCCAAGTACTAATCAGGACCAATGCTACTAAGCTTCTGAGATCTGATGAGATCCAGCTCGCCTGGTCCATCCAAGTTAGGGTATTTTAGTCCTTTACTTTCATGCTATACAATAAATTCTATATGCTACATATGCAGAATGTCTGGTGAAGTCATACTTTTCTGTCTCCTCCCTGTTTTTGGTTGCTTCATAGTAGTAGTAGTAGAAGAAGAAGGAGGAGGAGGAGTAGTAGTTTGGATTTATATCCCTCTTTCTCTCCTGTAGGAGACTCAAAGGGGCTTACAATGTCCTTGCCCTTCCCCCCTCACAACAAACACTCTGTGAGGTAGGTGGGGCTGAGAGAGCTCCGAAAAGTGTGACTAGCCCAAGGTCACCCAGCTGGCGTGTGTGGGAGTGCACAGGCTAATCTGAATTCCCCAGATAAGCCTCCACAGCTCAGGCGGCAGACCTGGGAATCAAACCTGGTTCCTCCAGATTAGAATGCACCTGCTCTTAACCACTATGCCACTGTTTTAAGATTGTTGGGCGGGGGGGGGGGGATTTGCCAGATGAGCCTACTAAGGTTTGCCCACCTAGCCCCTGCATGACCAAGAAATGGAATCCAAAGAGGGTTCTGCTCGTGAAGAAGATGTGCTCTTTTATATCTCTCTTCGTAATTATAGCAGTAATGTTTAGCTGATTAATCAGTTACATTAGTTGAATGCATAGGCTGCTTAACGTTTTTAATACAAGTACTTATAAAAACCATGAGTAGCTGGTGGCATCTGGTTTCAAAGATTTTTATTTGTACCTAAAACACTTTGACAACAAAAGAGAATTTTCAGATATAAATAGGTACATTTATCTTTGGAACTTCCAAATTCGCCGGCATTGAGTATTAGTTGTAAATAAGTATACCGTTTGTTCCATAGTAACATAAACAGAGTTATATATTTGTAAACTGAGGAACATCAAACTTTTCTCTATCAGTTCTTAATTTTAAAAGTCCACTATCCTTCGAAACCACTAGTATCCATAGGTATCCAATTGTCCAGAAATGTATTCAAATTCTTTTCTATAAGCAATAATGTAAGCTTGGCCAATTCTGCTATTTCTAATACCTTCACCTAATATTCTTCAATTGTTGGAATAGCTGGAGTTTTCCATTTTTGCACATATGGCATTCTTGCTGCTGTGATCATATATAAAAGCAAAAATCCATGTTTTCTTTCCAAAGTCCCATCTATAGATCCCCCCCCCCCCCCCCCCCACCCCCAAGCTTCTGGTCTCATTTGTTCGTTCATTTTAAAGATGTTTTTGGGTTGTTGAATGTATTAACCTCCATAATTCTCCAGCCTTATCACAAGTCCACAATAGATGATAAAATGTTCTGTCTTGATGTTCTTGGGAAATGGGAAGAGGCATTCCTTTACAGCTCTCACACAGGGAGGAATGTCTCTTTGAAAACACCGCGAAGGACATTTCATGAATTTCAAGACAGTGGTGCTTGCAAATATCATCCTTGCCTCTAATTAAGCTTTTCCCCCAAAAATATATAGAGAGAAAGTTGTTAAATTTATTATATATATTTATCGTCGTCTTAATATAACATTCCCATTACTTCTAAAAACTTAAAGATAATCTTTTTTTTCTACTATTTGCAACAAAAATTCTTTCTTTCGATACCTCTGTCCCAAACAGGCCAATCAGCTCCTCTGTGCTCATTAAAGTGGTAGGTGTGGTCTTCATTCCAGATAGGATAATATTGCAGGTTTGGATCCAGTCTAAGCATTCTGTCTGGAAGGAAAGAGGGAAGATGACAATTTCATTCTCCTGTCTCTTTACATCTTGAACTACAGTCTTCCTATGTTCTCAGATACAGGGACATGGGCCCGTTATAGATCGAATGCTTACCACGGGATGTTCTGCTGCATGGTGGCTTGGAGTGGGGACTCCTTATGTTTCTCCATTTACACACAAGGAGGCACCCACTACTGCTGCACAGTTGAATCAATTTGTTTATGTACACTGGTTTTATATTGTTATTTATCGTGTTTTTATGGTTTTATGATTGTTGTTCACAGCCCTGAGCCCTTCGAGGGAGGGCGGTTTAAAAGTGAGTGAGTGAGTGAGTGAGTGAGTGAGTGAGTGAGTGAGTGAGTGAGTGAGTGAGTGAGTGAGTGAGTGAGTGAGTGAGTGAGTGAGTGAGACAGACAGAGAGACAGAGAGACAGAGAGACAGAGAGAGAGACAGAGAGACAGAGAGACAGAGAGACAGAGAGACAGACAGACAGAGAGACAGAGACAGAGAGACAGAGAGACAGAGAGACAGAGAGACAGAGAGACAGAGAGAGACAGAGAGACAGAGAGACAGAGAGACAGAGAGACAGAGAGAGACAGAGATATGAACCAACTAGAAATGACAGCCAGCTTGGTGTAGCGGTTACTTTTTTTTTAATGCTTTATTCAAGTTCCATAAACATATAATAGATATAACATTACAGTATTTATCATTCATATATCTTAACGAGAGAAAAATAAAAAGAGAGAAAAGAGAAATAGTCAGAAAGAAAAAAGAGAGAGAAAGCATCGTGGAAGATAGAGAGGGAGAAAAAAAGAGAGAAAGAAGAAAAGGAAAAAACAAGAATAATAATAACAATTTGTCAACCTCCATCCTTCATTTTTCAAAAAGTCTCATGTAATGTTTAACGACTTCATATCTCAGGTTCATCAGCTTCCGTCTGTACATACTTTATTGTTTTCAAATAAAATTATTAAATGAAATAAATATTTTGGACAGTATATTTTTGTTCTAGATATTTAATCCATTGATCCCACTGGTTTTTTGTATTGTACGTTTTTTCCAGTTCTTCATTCCCCTGTAATTGAGCAATCTTTACTAACTCTAGCATTTTCATGTGCCAATCAAATATAGTTGGAATATTGGAGGTTTTCCAATTTTTTGCAAGCACTAATCTGGCTGCAATAGCCAAGTACTGAAATAGAAACCTCTTCTTCTTGTCTGTTATTTTACTACCCATTCCCAACAAATATAGTTCGGGTGTAGCGGTTACTGGGTCAGACTAGGACCTGGGAGATCCAAATTCAAATCCCCACTCATAAATAAATCAGGGAGATCGGGTAAATGTAAAGGAGTAAGATTCACATACTTGGATCTGATTTCCTTGAATCTGAAACAGTGTAGTAATTGGTGGGCCAGAGATTCAACTGAGCCATCATTACATGGGCACAATCTTTTAGTCTTTTCTTGCTTGTTAAATCTGCCATGTAACAAGGCAGAAGGCATAACATTAAACCTGGTGAGCATTATGGCTCTCCTTTGAGCAGGGTTTATTAAATAATACAGGTAGTGTGCCAAGTGGCCCTGTTCAAATGGGAGAGAAAAATACAGGAGGGAGCATGTTTTCTTGGCTGCAGTGATTAGGGTAGAGAACTCTTTATCCAATAGTTGACCTTTTAATTTTCTATAAGCTTCTGAATAGGACAAAGGACAAAGTGAATCCACTGACAGTCCAATAGAAGCCATTTTTTATTTGATTATGGAAAAACAGGGGTTGGAATGGGTGTCAGAGAGCAGACGGTGGACCAGGGAATTACAGTCCGAGAGAAAATGGATTCACAGCCAGACAAAGGGCTGCATAGGAACCTAACTCCAGACAAAGGGCTGCATAGGGCACGCAATGTGGGAGTCCAGTTATCTTATGAAAAAATCTGGATTGAAAGGAATTCAAGGAGTGGTTAATAGCTTGAATCCAAATTGGGACTCCATAAAACAATCTCGAGGCAACTTTGGCATTGAAAAATTTGAGGGCAGGAGGGATAAAGGAAAGGCCACAGCTGTAGGAGAAACATAGTAACGCTGACATACTGTTAGATGTAGTAAGGAGAGCAGCCTTCCTATGGGTTGCCCATGAAAGGTTATAGGAGAATGAAAAGCCGAGGTACTTATAGCACTTAACCTGTTCAATTTGGGTGCTATTCATTGCCCATGTGAGCTTCTTAAAGCGACTAGAGAAGACCAAAACCTCCAACTGCGCAAGTCCGGGCTCGGTGGCGGGAGCCACGGCCGCACCCGGACAAATGGGAAAGCCACAGCTGAAGTTTCTTCAGTAACAATTTAGCAAATTGCAAGTATCAGCCCAGTTGTTCCAAGAAGAGGATACATGTACACGCTAACTGATTCAGGGAAGAGAACCACGCAGTGAGCATACAAAGGCACTGGGGCAACTATGAAGTCCTAGATATTAATGGAGGCAAGTTCTGATCTGGACTTCTCTTTTGGTACAATCTCCATTCACACTCTTCAGGCAGCCAACAGGTTATGCTGGACATAGGAGCCCTCATTCCATCCTGCTGCTCTCCTGCTTTGTTACCCAAGTCCAAAGAAGACTTTCTTAAGACTTGAAAGCTTGCAATAATTTCAAATACTCTAGCACTGCCCCAAGCAAATCTGTACAGTCATCTGTTCAAAAGTGCTCTTCTGGAAGCCCCATGACAAATCCCCACGTCCTAAGGGGCATTTGGGATAGTGCCATTTTAAAAAGAAGGCAGAGAAGTGCATGAGGTCTTACCTGGATCTTACCCAACTGTTTAAATTCATATTCTGGATCCGGATCAAAATTAGTCATGTGCTTATGTGTTATCGATGACACCATCTCCTTGCAGCAGCTGAGAAAATAGATCATGCCACTGAAGCTACAGTGAGGCATATTTTTAAAACATACTGCATCAACACGCTACGTTTTCTTTGCATGCCTTTGCTTCAGTTTACTTATTATTTTAATACGCCCCTCTGCCATGGAAGATTGCTGGGAAACCTTGGGCCAGTCCCCAGAGCCGTAGCAAGGGGGAGCTGCGCCCAGGGCACATGTGTGCCCTGCGCCCCTGTCACGCCTCCACCCACCCATGCCTCACCCACGCCCACGCACTGCATGCGCCCACGCACTGGCATGCGCCTCCGACAAGACACCCCGCCATCCTCTGGACACTACACCATTGCCAGTCACTCACTTTCAATATAGCCTACTTCACAGGATTGTAATGAGGATAAAATATAGAAGGGGAGAATGTTGTAATCCACTTCGGGTTTCCCATTTGGAAGAAGTGTGGACTATAAATAAAGTTAACAAATAGTTACTGTTATGTTTTACTGAGAACATGTATGAGAAGCTCTCTGAACACTCTAAAGCACAATTAAGAAGTTGGTTCTGTCCTGGGTGCAGTTTTCTCTCCCTCCATCCCTGATGGAACATTACTTTTATTAAGCAACAAGTAATATTCTAGTTAATTAGCACACTGTTTCATCAGATACACATTGGAAATACTCCATTCTAAATGTGTTAATGAGAAGTAACCTTCCCAGGAACTAAGCTCAGGACAAATTCAGAAAACTGTGAAGAGCGACACCTCAGCAAGATGAGATAACTAAGCCAAAATAAGGATTGTGTTGGAAGGAAAATCGAGCTACAGTGGAAGGCAGCACAGAGTTAGCATAGGGATAGATAGGATGTTCCCTGAACTTTCCTTTGTCCACTCCTACTGCTGTCCCTTTGTTACCCAGCATGCTACTCTTAGGGGCTTCCCTTCCTTCCAGTCATTCTCTTTCTCTCTCTCTCATCCTTTGTCCTCCATGAGGGCTGGACATGTGTTCTACTATTTCTCCGCATCCTAGTTCAGATAAATAGCTAGAGACCTTTACTCTGCCTTTCCTATCCAGTATGGAGTTCTCTTATAATAAGGAATTTCTATTTCTTTACTAACAAGCCTAAGTATGAAATTATTTCTGAAACAGCCAAACTACAGAATTCTGCTGTGCAGAGTTTCAGCTCTGCTTATAGGGTGCAGTTGGCAGTATGATAGAGGCCTTTCTTGACCTTCAGCATGGTTCAGCAGGCAGGAAGCAGGTCAGATTGGTCAGGCAGAGATGGATATACTTGGTTCTGGGAAGCAAGGAGGCCAGGAGAACCACACAGTCAAGCACAGTCTGGAGGTTGATGGGAGACACTGGGACTTTAAGTGGCTGAATTCCCCAGCAGCCAATTAGGCTAAAACTTAGAATTTGTACACCACTTTTGACTATTCACTTCACCTATACACACTCTCTCTCTGATCTTTACAAGCATCCTGTAAAGCAGTTGAATATTATTATCCCCATCTGCAAGAAGGGGAGTTTGAGACGGAGACAGCAGCTTCTTTATTGAATTTGTGACTTACACTCAAACCTGGGACTCACAGAAATGCTCTTCTAGTCAACAAAGATCAGGTTGGACTGACTGAATGAAACAGTGCCAGAAAAGGGCCAGATTGAGGGGTGAATCCTGACAACATCTGCATAAGAAGTAAAAGATGGTGTATAAGATGTTCATCTGATTACTCCTTGGGTGGAACCAGTGGTAACAAATTACTCCAGTACCTTCAGCCAAAGACCTTTGCAGTTATGCAGGAATACCTTCATTGGCTTGGATCCTTGGCAGCAGGAGAACAGCTGAGCTACATAAATGGTCACTTTCATACCTCTCCTCTCCAGCTGCAGCCACCCATACCTCCCAAAATTGTTCCCCTGAGTCACTGAATCCTCAGGAGCTCAATGGGAGTCAAGATTGGAGGGGAGAGTGCAATGAAAGGAGAAAATTGGCCCAAAATTGCTCTTCCATAAGCTTCTCTTGTATCTGGCAGGAAACAGGTAACTTTATAACTTCTGATCTATGTGCCTGTTGGCATGTACACAAGGGTGGTCAAGCTGACCAATGGCTAATCAATAGGCTTGGTCATAAAACAGTGACCTCAGCAACTTATTTACATACAGACAGTTAACCCTTTAGTAATTGAATTGTGACAGACACTTGCAAGAAGATCTCATCCAGCCAATGAGATTCAGAGGGACTGACAGTACCTTAAGACATAACTGGAAAACTTGCTCATCTTGACAGCCAGGCTCGCAGCTTCTCCTTCCAGGCTGAAAACATCCAGCAGCTTCCGCTGTTCCCGTCTCTTTATTTCTGCATCGGTCAAAGGAAGGCTCTCGCGAGAGGTATGGTCTGGCACCATGAACAGCAGCAGGTTCACCATCCACTTACTCAGCATGCTGTGGAACTCTGTCATCTGCAGGAATCAAGAGCGGGTTGGCTCAACTAAAGTCACAGGACTAACACGAAGGGTTTGTCTGCACGGGTTATTTGCCCCGAGTTGGATGATGTTGGCAAGCAGGTTTCTTCCCTTTGTACACTTGTAGTACACTTGTGCATCTCCTGGGGTTTCCACAGCTATTCTCCAACTCTCTCAAAACCTGTTTTGCTTTGAGGTTTTGGGGAAGATTGAAGCAAAGCCTGGGTGACTGCCGCATGGGTGGGAAAGTTCAGAGTTTCCTGGTCCCAACAACAAAGAAGCCATTTCCCTACAGTAGCCTGTCTCCAGCCATTTCCTTACAGTAGCCATTCCCTTTCCCAGCTGCAGCGGGTTTTTCATCTTTAAAAATCACAGTGATTTAGCAGTGTTCTGTTGAAATATTGTTACACCATAAGACGCACCAGGTTCTCTGAAGTCCCAGTGTTCATTAAAAAAAAAACCTGTAGCCCATTTTGTCAAGAGATTAGCTCACCTAGCAGTCTCTTGCCTATTGGCTCAGCCTGAGGCACTTTTAACTGATCACCTCATAGTTGTAGGATTTAAATATACTCAAAGAGATTCTTAATAGCACAGATGTGGAATGGAAAAGAAAGTTAGCCAGAGATAACCTGAGTTGCTTTTGTATCAAAATACTTTACTAGCTTAGGGAAGGGTTACATGGGATAAAAACAACAAATGCTATACTTCTCTGTTACATATTTAGAGTAGAAGACTATATCTTGTATTTGCTATCTAGCCTCATGATTCTGAACAAGTGTGACTAGTGGTGCTCAAACAAAGAAAACAGACAACTTTATAACTTCTGATCTGTGGTCAAGCTGACCAACAGAGGGGTATCTGGGGGAAATGCTGCCCGGAGACCAATTGTCTCCCCCTCCCGGCTCCCAGCTGGCAGCAGGCACTCCCTTCTGCCCTCCCCTGCGGCGACGCCAGAAGCGACTGCTGTCCCTTGGCCTCTGAAAGCTGCTTTTATAAGCACTGAGGCTGGGGGCAGGGCTGGGGGGATGGAGCCCCACCCCACGCTGCCTCTGGGCTGTGGCCACACCTCCCCAAGTCCCACCCCCAGACTCAGTGCTTATAAAAGCAAGTCTTGGAGGTCAGGGTGGGGAGTCAGACCTCACGCTCAAGAGCACGGATTCAAAGGAGCGTGGTTTGGCTCAACGTTATTTTTTAAAGTGAGGAAACTACCTATATCACTGAAAGGCCACAAAGCCAAGCAGAACATGCAGCAGGGTTGGGGGTCACTAATGTCTCACGCAGAAGCTTAACAGAAGGCCCAATTGAAGCATCATGCAGGTAGACATATCATTCTGAAATGGAATTATCTATCAGAGGTAAAGCAGGGAATAGGGAAATGCAAGCATGAAGAGCTTGCACCCAAGGGGGTGGCTAAGAGTTACCTCCAGGTAGGAAAAAAATGTCAGGCTTGAGGCAGCACCAAATGCTAGGAAGAGAAACCATCCAGTCCACCTCCCAGTCCCATCCTTATCATGGCATATTTATGCAGGCTGGTTCACATATTAAGAAGTAGACTATTTGGGTCTAAAGCCCAGTCTGTGTAACATGAAGATGTGACCAGTAGTTCCTCCTCAACTCCCCTGCTACCCAATGCATGACTTGGATCGGAACCATGGTGCCCACAGAAAAGGGGCTTCATCCCTCTTCCTGTGCTATCTTCCCAACCTAAGATGGTCTTGAGAACACTAATTGGCCATTTGCACCCACACACAGAGGAAGCTTCCTGCTGCTGTGCTCCCTTTCTGCATGATTCCTTATCTTTGCCTCCTTCCAATCAGGCTCTTACTGGAGGGCAGGGGAAATGCTGCCTTACCTGTGTCCATTATGACTATGCATTTTAGTTGCAAAGCAAAGATGTAGCAGAATTCATGCCCACCGCAAGAGGCTGTCTGTTGTGTATCTGCATGAATTACAGCCCCTGGGCTTGCCCTGTTCCATCAAAACAGACATGTAGAAACAAAGGAAGTATGTTCCTTTGAATATTCTTACACCTAAGAAGGTTTACTTTCAGAGGGTGTGAGAGTAACATGTGACTCCAATTAATTCAGAGGAAAAACCGCCTGCTTCATCAGAAACTTAGCAAAAACTAGCATACATACTTCCTGGGCAAGTTGGATGTTTCCTCTCTCAGAACTATTACTGGTGGTCAGGAGCCACTGCGGAATCTTCTTAAAAACATCCTCTGGTTCTATCCTTAAGAAAAGAACAAGTCCCCATCAGCAGTACAGCCTTGTAATTTTTATCATCCTCACACCTTCCAAAATTATGATGTGATATATTCTACAGAATCATCAAATTATCTGCTGAGAGTATCTTACATCAGAAATACACGGTGGGAGGGGGGTGGGGGGCTCATGATACAAGGGAGTCACAGTTCTTCAAACAGCTCCAGTGCAGTTTGGACCGATCATTCCTGACCTGACTATGAAACTGGCACTTGGGCAAGGGCTGGGCTGAAACCAATTCTGCAGAAAAGATCTACTCCTGCCTACATGATGAGATGCTGGGGGAAAGCACCAAAAAAAGAGGGAGGGGCTAAAACCTTTACTGAAAAACAGCATCAAGTATGACAAACAGCACTGGAAAGTGAAAAAAGCAGCAGCAAGGCATTAATTAATCCCTTCAGTTTCCATCGCTTGTTTGCCACAATTGCATCCCGCTGCTCTAGCTGTTTTTCTGCTTGTTGTGGGGAAAGATTCAGGGTTGTTGTATGTTTTCCCTTTCAGGAAGAACAGCTGCTCTTGGGGAGGTAGCTTTCGAGCTGAAAATGGCAAGGGGAAACACACTGTATCCACTGATGTCCCAAACACAAGGACAGCGAGGGGAGAATTCTGCCAATGCCTCTGTTGACATTCTCCTTGTAAGGGGAGCCCTTCTTTGAACCTCAGATGAAAGAAAATGGACACAGCCAGGGTTGGCGGCCTTCAACTCTCACTCCATTCACAATTCTATGAACTATAATTATTTCACAGTGGCGTAGGAGGTTAAGAGCGTGTGTATCTAATCTGGAGGAACCGGGTTTGATTCTACGCTCTGCCGCCTGAGCTGTGGAGGCTTATCTGGGGAATTCAGATTAGCCTGTACACTCCCACACATGCCAGCTGGGTGACCTAGGGCTAGTCACAGCTTCTTGGAGCTCTCTCAGCCCCACCTACCTCACAGGGTGTTTGTTGTGAGGGGAGAAGGGCAAGGAGATTGTAAGCCCCTTTGAGTCTCCTACAGGAGAGAAAGGGGGGATATCAATCCAAACTCCTCCTCCTCCTCCTCCTCCTCCGTCAGCCAGATAACGAATCAGCAATTGATGGTGTTTTCAAATGGATGGCTTCCTTGCTTCTTGTTCCCAAGATGCCAAAGGCACACTCTGATACTAGTGCTTGTCATTCTACACAGCACAGAGCTCTTAAGACCATGGTTGTTTCTGCATGGTCAAAATATCCTGGGTTCAGTAAGAAAAATTTCCCTGTGCAGCCAAGAATTCTGCACAGTTCCCAGTCCTAAAGTAGGTTAGCCCTACTTTAGTTCTTTTAAAAAATCCCAGGGTGAGCCTGCTAGAGCTTGCTACAGTGTGAACCCCAATCAGGAGCAGGAGCAGTTTATTTTTCCCGCCCATCCGCCTGATCTCCCCATCTGACCTTCATTCACACTGCCACTCAAAAACAACAGCCGATTAGAACACGGGACACCGGGCATGCTCAGAAATGCTTGCAAAGTAAATACAGAAGTCCTGGGTTCGTGTGAAACAAGCTGGAGTATTTCCTTGTTTGACTTCACTGGAATCCTTCAAAAAACGGGCGGCCACGTGAATTGATACCCCAGGATAAATAGACCCAAGTTTAAAAAACCCAGTGATGCACAGGTATAATTTTGCTGTGCGGAAACAACCCATGACCTAGTAGAAACTGTTCTTCCAATTCTTTTTTTTGTCCTTAGTACCTTCAACTATCTGAAAAAGAGTTCCGGAGAACTCAAAAGTTTGCATGTTGTGTTGTGTTATTTGGGTTGGTTTTAATAAAAGTTATTACATTTATTTTTATTCTGCTTACTTCATTTATACCCTTTCTCCCCAATGGGAAGAAAACAACTTGCATCGTTCCCCTCTACTCTATTTTATCCTCTCAACTATTCTGTGAGGTAGGCTAGGCAAAGAGTGCCTGACTGACCCAAGGTTCTATGGCAACATGGGGATTCAAACTTGGGTCTTTCACATCCTAGTGCAAGACACTAAGGACTACACCATGCTGCATCCCAAATGACACTGAAACATGCCATTTGTTCATGAGTTTAGCTATGGGCTACCATAACCTGGCCTGGATGAACCAGGCTAGCTCAATATCATCAGATCTCAGAAGCTAAGGTTTTGGATGGGACTCCAGGATTCCTTGACAGCGCTTTCCACCACATTGGCCAACACAAACATCTAATTTATGGCTGCTAAATGACTTTCTTGACACAGATATACCAGTTTTCAGTGTATTACGCAGAAGAAAAAAGTTCTGTCACAAGAGAATATCTGCCCAGGCAAACAACAGGGAGCTCTCCAGAGAGGGAAAATTCAAAAATCCTGAAACGAATGTTAACTTACAGGATATGAATTATTCTAAACCTTCGGTCCTCTGGAGTTTCACAGGAACCAGTAAACTTCAACAGATCATTCATCTGAATCAGCCAGTCAGTAACAGTTTGGAAAAATTTCACCCAGTCATTTTCAAGCATCTCTGACTTTGGCTTGCTGGCTAACAATTTGAATTCCCAGTCTTCCAAACTATTAATCAAACTTGTTAAAATCCTTGTGACTCCTGGAGAACAAACACAGAAATAAACAAGAAATAAAATGTTGGGATCTAGAAGGGCAAGGGAAATTAACACAAATGGCACAAGACAGATTAAATGTTCCTGGAGTTGCAATTACAAGTTGTCATTTTGCTGTCACCTATTTCAAAAGGAGGCATTAAAGACAAGTCATCATCCTTAACTAGAATTCATAGACGCCTATTTGGAAGAGCTAGAAATAGAGGGCAACACCTGTCCTCAAGAAAGGCCTGATGTCAATTCTAATTGACACGAATACTGATCATCCATAAATTCTCTTCTGTTGGCATGTGGGACTCAAATTTGGAAATTTATGAATGGGAACGTGCGTCTTGAAGAAAGTGTCAAAAACCGAACCGAAAAAATTATACAAGACCCACGTATGCTGCTATAGTGGCTTCAATGTATTACACACTTATATTTCTCATCATACATAAAATACAATATAAACAATGCCTATTTGTATTTCTATTCCAATTAGACTCCTTCGGAAGGAGCGCTGTAGTTTCTTCCTGTGTGCTTAATCAATTCGCACCCAGTTTAGTCCAACGTATCATGAAAGATTACAATCTTGTTCTTGATATGTTCATATCCAAATTAATGGTTATGGAATTATTTTCCTGACATTTATAAAGTTCTTATCCTTCAAAGTATATTACTGTTCTGGATACGTGGCTGAAATCTTACATGATCTCCTTCCGGAGTCCATTTAAAGGAGCCTTGTCCCCAATGCGGGACAATTTGGCCCAAGTGCCACTTGGTATAGGCTATCTATCTTATAGCTATTGCTCTTCTCAGTTCCCATGATCTAATCCAGGGGTCCCCAATCTTTTTGAGGCTGCAGATACATCTGGAATCCTGACACAGCATAGCTGGCTGAGCAACAAAATGGCTGCCACAAAATGGCTGCTGCAGGAGGCAGAGCCAGCCACACAATGACTGTCACACCTTCACTTCAGTAACACAGTGCAGATCTTTGTGCCATGATGGCAGCTGATGACAAAGCAACAATTAAGAAAAAATTGCACAGCCAACCAAAACTCTGATAGTCATTCTGGAGATGTGCTGAGCAAAACCCCTACCTGGGCTCACCCTAGAAACACTTGGCAGGTGCCAGAAAAGGTGCTAGTGGGCCCTACAGCATCCACAAACACCGCATTGGAGATCCAAATCTAGTCACTCAGTTTTATCCAAAGAATTTCACCAGTCTTCTGGGCTTGTTGGTTGAAACACATTCAGCATCCCCATAACTTTTGACCTCAAAGAAAGCTGCCTCATGAAAGTCCTGCTCCATGACTCACTTCATTGCAACTGGAGACTTAGGAGCATGAGTGGGAAAACACTGGCACTGATAAGCAGTTGGCATTGTTTTCCAAACCTATTCTGTTCACATGGATTCATGCTTTATTTGGGAAGTGATCTGAAGTCTCCACACAAACACAACATTTAATCTCTACACAAGGGAAAAGGTGGCATGGAATGGCCCAGGGGACCCCAACATGGTTTCCGCCAACACTTCTTCCGGTGCCCACCAAATGCTTGTACAAAGCGGGTGAGGCTAGGTGGGGCTTTTAACCAGCAGAACTTCTGACTGTCTGGGCAGATCAATAACCATCCTGTTAAAGATAGCTTCTGTCTGAAATATTTAAATGTTACTATTAGAATTACCTCACTCCCTGATATTTTGTGATGGGTTTCGTCTCCTGCAGCACCCTTTTTTGATTGTGCCCACTGCCCTGTGTCAGAATTTCAAAGGTGCCCACAGGCTCAAAAAGGTTGGAGACCCCTTATATAGCCCAATCTTGTCAGATCTTGGAAGCTAAGTGGGGTCAGTACTTGGAAGGGAGACCACCAAGAAAGACTCTGCACAAGGAGGCAACGGTAAACCACCTCTGATTTTCACTTGCCCTGAAAGTCCCTTGTTAGGGTCACTATAAATTGGTTGCATCTTGACAACACTTATGTACGTAATTTCCACACAAACCTCCAAGTGGTCCTGTCCAAGATCAGTTTTACCATTTGATTATGCTGGATAAATGCTCTGAGCCTAAGGCCTGTTCAACTAATTAGGAGTAAACCACTTTAGGAGTGCCCAATTAATAAGCCTTACATGGCAAAGCTTCTTTGCTCATTTGTAAAGGAAGTCTTTCTGAGAAGTCTATCTGCCTAGCAGTGACTTTCTTCCAAGAAAGTCAGAGTGACATATGGGGTTCTCTTCTCCCTGTTTCTGATGGTGAGTATTTGTTCAATACAGCAGATCTGCACAATATGAAAAAGCAGGTATCAAAACATCTGGCTTTGAAGAACTAATTGCAGACAAGAGGTGAAGTTGAAATGAAGAAAAAATAGAAAATGTACCTTACTGAGGAAATTTCCATTTCCATCTGATCAATTGTATTCAGGACTTTGTGTGTGTGATCGTACTCACCAATACTGAATACACCATCTTTGAGGGAAGCTCCCTTAAGTCCTGAGAGGGGAACTGGTAGCAATTGGTGCAACTGCATGTATGAGAACTGAAACCTTTTTTAAACAAAAGAAGCACCAATCCTATCCAAGCATTAGTTTGTACAAGTGGCCCCTAACAGCTGGCTGTGCGCACAGAGACCCTAGGCAGGCAGGCATGAACTTGCTTGCTTCAATCGGGGGGGGGGGGGGGCGAAATGTGTACATGCTGCCCCTTTGAAAGTAGCACCAAGTGGGGGGGAGGAAGAGGAAGTGAACTGGATTAAGAAAAATGTGCAGGTTACCAGCAGATAATGAGGCAGAGCTCTCTATCATAGTAAAATACATAGAAAATACCTCCCACCCACGCCCATTTCCCTGATTTCAAGACAAGCATACTGCACGTCAGTGTCCAAACATGTGAAGTTGTCCCTATTCCAGCCATTTTATCCTCACAATCATTCCCCTACACAGGAGCCTGAATGAGAGTGACTGGCTAAGTTGGACCTAACTATACACTGCAGGTTACAATGAACACATGACTGTGAGTCAATCAAGGACCTCTTCCCTACCTGACTCACAGTCACACATGCTTTGGAGGACTCGCCTTCAAAACCTCGCATTGGTACGGCTCAGAGTGCTATGAGGGGGAAAGGAGGGGCTTTGGCTTTCATTCCTGCCCCATTTTTTCTAGTGCAAATGGTTGGAAACTGGGCTCTGCTTGGCCATTCCTTGAGTTCCACATGTCCTGGAATCATGTGGCCAAGGAGATGCAGAGCTCAAAGAAAGGACAAATGGGGCTGTTAGGGGGGAAAGTTCTCCTTCCCCTCCCTAATAGTGCTCCAAACTGCCCAGAGCTATGGACTCGTCTGTAAGGTAAGTCCAGAGGTGGGATCCAGCAGGTTCTCACCAGTTCCCGAGAGTGGGTTACTAATTATTTGTGTGTGCCGAGAGGGGGTTACTAATTGGGTCTGCTTTTCCATTAGAAATTCCATTAGGTCCAAAAATCCTAAAGTCCTGTTGTTTCCTATGTGGCTGGTTAGCGAAGGTAGAAAATGGGAGATAATTCTCCCTGTTGGGCTGTTTTAAAAACATGTTTTAGAAATATGGTAAAGTTCCTTGTTTAAGGAAAGTATCCTTCTTTTGATTTCTAGAAACAAAATTAAGTATTTGAAAGTATTAAGTATTTGACAGGCAATCAATTAGAGGAGAAGTAGTTGTTTCTGTTGGCAGTAGACGATAGGACTTGCTATAATGAGTTTAAATTATGGACAGAAAGATACCAGTTGGAATTTAGGAACTTTTTTTTTACAGTAAGAGTTTTTTTACAGTAACAGAGAAATTATTAATGCCCCGCCCCCAGAATGTCCGGCCACGCCCCCATCATGCCCCGCCCAGCCCCATTGGCGCAACACCACTGTTTGAATCCCACCACCAAGGGAACCTGTTACTGAAATTTTTGGATCTCACCACTGGGTAAGTCCCCCAACGTACATGTGAGTTGGGTTGAGATCCCTAACCCCACTGGTGTCACATAGTTGAACCCCCACCTATGATGGCTGACTGGGGATTGGATGAGATTCTCCCTGCTGGCAGTCTGACATTTTAACAGCATTGCCATGACCCACATCACGTCTCACCATTGTCCCCACCGCTCCTTATAGCATACTGATGACAGAGATGTTTGCAGTCTTCGTTGATTTCCTCCAGCAGCTTCCACTCAGGAGGCATACCGCCCTTGAGAGTCTTGTGGCGGCTAAGCACAGCCCTTCCTAGCTCCATCCACTCTTTCTGAAGCTTTTCAGCTTTCACCAGGGGCTGTATCCTTGCCAGGTGAACATCTCCCCCATACAGATCCAACTGCTTGTTCAGTATCTGAAAGAAAAATGCAGCAAGCACTGTCGTTGGCTCCTGAAATCCTTCCCAAGGCTAGCTGGACACCACAACCTTCTGGAGCACTAACATCCTGCTTGTCTTCGGACTGAAAGCAGATGCAGTGAAGACTACCAAAGTACATACTCACTCTCCAACACACATCCCTGTTTTACTTTACTCCCCAATTTCAGAGTGCTTAACTATTTGTTGCTGAATTTATCTCCACTAGCTGAGACCTGCCTAGCTAATGTGCAAATGGTGGGCCACCAAGGAAGTCCAGGGTCAATCTGCAGAGTCATGCAATGGCAAACCACCTCTGAATGTCTCTTTCCTTGAAAAATCCGTGGAGTCATGGAAAGTCAGCTGGGACTTGACAGGACTTTCCTCCAGCACTGCTGTGAGTGGAAAACAGCTTAGATATCATTTTGGCTGAGGAAAAATAGGCATAGGGCAGTGGTGGCGAACCTTTGGCACTCCAGATGTTATGGACTACAATTCCCATCAGCCCCTTGCCAGCATGGCCAATTGGAGTGCCAAAGGAGTGCCAAACAATTGGAGTGCCAAAGGAGTGCCAAACATCTGGAGTGCCAAAGGAACCTCCTTCCTAGGCTGCCCATGCTGCACTCTCCTACATGCGAGTTACATTTTTTTAATTAGCACTTGGGCTTCCTGTGTGTGTGGTTGGCTCTACCTTCTTTTTGTGGTTGCACCTACCATAGTACGTCAGTAAGGCACCCAGAGGTTAAAAAGATTGGGGACCCCTGCAATATAGTGTATTTTATACTTGGTACTAAAAAGCCCTTACCATCTCCCAGTCTTTGAGGTCCACTAGGATATCATTCAACAAGACAGCTCCTTTTGCAGAAGTGTAAGTTCCTTTTCCACTGCAGGGTCAAAAGAAGAAGATAGGAATGATATTCCGATGGATTTCTCTGATTTTCTTCCTATAACTTCATTTATACCCCACCTGCCTACTGAGAGAGTGATCCTCTAGACATGTGGTTCCTAGACTATTTCCTATAGGATGATAAACCAGCAACCTTTGGAATTCAAATCCAGGTAACTCAAAAGACCGTAAAAGTACACAATCGATGGATGGAATGGATCTCCATCTCTATTTCTCCTCCCTATAGAGCCACGAAATCAGTTAAGTTTGGGAAGCATCATTTAGCCTAAAACCCCATGGGGTCCCAATTCAGATCAGGACTGCAGTGTGGAGAGGAAAGGGTCTCCTCCCTCCCTCCTATACTGTTTCCTCAAGCTGAAATGGTCCTAGAGGGAGTTATTGTATAATGTTGGAGCTACACACTGTGTATTCTATGCAAGAGAAGCTCTCAAATGAGGCAAACTTCCTAGGGCCATTTCGGTTCGGGAAAACAGCAAGGCGAAGGGAAGGCAAAGAATCCCTCTACCTCCCAACCTGCACTCCCAACACAAAGTAGGTCTTTGCCAGCTTTAAAAACAATGATCCCCACAGCTGCTGTGTGGCTGCAGAGAAAGCAACTCAGCCCTGGACCCACTAAAATATGTATTGTGCGGTTTGACCCTAATTGATAGCCAATGGAACACCTGAAGGATAGGTGCAAAATGTACATTCCACTCAGTTTCCATTAACGGGGTTGTCTACTCAGCTTCCAGTGAAGGGGTCCTCAACTTGGTACTTGTGGGTGCCATGGTGCCTGCTGGAACTTTTTCTGGTGCCCACCAAGTGTTTTTTAAAAGTTGACGGAGTCAAGTAGGGCTTTTGCCCAGAAAGGATTCAGATCGACTACTGGAGATTTGGCGGTGCAGATTTTTTCAAATGTTGCTTTGGCAGCAGTTGCCACTGAAACACAAGGATCTGCGCCATATTGCTGAAGTTAAACAGTGGCAATCCTGTTGTGGCTGGCTCTACCTCCTGTGGCAGCCATTTTGTGGAAGCCATTTTGTTTCTATGCCTACCCTGCCAAGTTAGACTTTCAAAAGTGCCTACAGGCTGAAAAAGGTTGGGGACCCGTTTAAATAGCCATCAAGCTGCAGAATTCTGCACTAGCAGCAGTTTCTGGGTTGTTCACAATGACAGGCTTATGTAGAGAGTGCAGTGCAGCTGTCTGGCCTTGTGGTTATTGTAGCATGGACCAATATGGTTAGATTAGTTAGGTCAGAGCTACCCTCTGAGCAAAGGCCCCTTTTGCACGTGCAGAATGCACTTTCAATCCACTTTCACAATAGTTTGCAAGTGGCTTTTGCTATTCCACATAGTAAAATCCAGCTGCAAAGTGGATTGAAAGTAGATTGAAAGTCCATTATTCTGCATGTACAGAAGAGGCCTAAATGCAGAAGGAAGAAAGCACGTTTTCCAGTGGCATTAATTTGCTTCTCCAGCAATAATGCTGGGCCAGCACAACCCCTAGACCAGGGGTCTTCAAACTATGGCCCCCCAGATGTTCATGAACTACAATTCCCATCAGCCCTGCCACTTGGCCTTGCTGGCAGGGGCTGATGGGAATTGTAGTCCACGAACATCTGGAGGGCCATAGTTTGAAGACCCCTGCCCTAGACACTTCACTGGAGTCAGCAAGGGTCAGTTGAACCCTGTTCAACACAGGAAGTACTGAACTGTCCACGATCTCAGCCTTTCCAACCAGCATCACTTCCATCTTGTCAGGATTTAGTTTTGACTTGTCTAATCTCAGCCATTTTACCACAGCAACCGGCTCAGGATCATTTCAGCAGCGCTATGCAGTCCAGATAAAGAAATATAGAGCTGGATACTATTTCCTGAGAGACAATGGAAGAAACTGAAGCACCTTTTATAAGCACATTGTTCTGAGCCTGGGCTGCCTTGATGTATGTGCACAGGTCTGTTAATACAATTTAAGTATTACCAGAGTTGCATCCGAGATTTGGAAAAACAATATTTATATTCCTTGGGTGAGTGCCAGTGTGATGTAGTAGTTAAGATGGACTCTAATCTGGAGAACCAAGTTTGTTTCCCCACTCCTCCATATAAGTGGCGGACTCTCATTTGGTGAACCAAGTTTGTTTCCCCACTCCTACACATGTAGCCTGCTGGGTGACCTTAGGCTGGTCACAGTTCTCTCAGAACTCTCTCAGCCCCAGATGCCTCACAAAGTGTCTGCTGTGGGGGAGAGAAAGGAAAGGAGTTTGTAGGCCACTTTGAGACTTCTGACAGTTGAAAAAAGTGGGGTATAAATCCAAACTCTTCTTCTATCCTAGTCTCAGGAATATAACATCTCTCAGAGCTAATTACAAAAAGCTAAGACAGAGGCCCTTTCCGCACTGCAACGGTGCGGGAATGCGTCGGCATAAATAATGCCGACACACCCCCCTGGAACCGTTCGCATGGACGGTCCCGGGAGGGCAGCAGGCGGTGGCGCAGCCTTCACACAGGCGGCGCCGTCACCGAATGCCTACCTTGTCTCCTGACTTCCAGCTCGTCGCAGAAGCCAGGGGACAAGCCAGGGGACAAACTGCTGCCGTTCGCACGGCAGCAGTTGGAAGCCACTGTTACCGAAATACCTCGCTCACGGAGGTATTTAGCATCCCTGGGACGCTGTATTCCGCCCGTGCGGAAACAGCCAGAAACTGGAAGCAGTTTTACAATTTAAAATTCAAGAGAACTGCCTGAATTTAGTACTAAACACCATAAACAAACTGAATGACTATAGCCTACACATTAATACAGTTAGACCCAGAGGTGGGATCCAGCAGGTTCTCACAGGTTCCCAAGAGTAGGTTACTAATTATTTGTGTGTGCCGAGAGGGGGTTACTAATTGGTGATTTTGCCACGTGATTTTTGCCTTAGTTACACCCCTCCTATCAGCAGTAGCGGCAGAACTTGAAGCAGTCTAGCAGGAGGTGTACCGGCGTGCGTGGCAGCCTGCGCCTGCATGCATTCGTTTCCCGCCCAAGGACCAGTGCAGTGGCTGTGTCTTTGCCACAGCCCCGCCCAGGAATGCCCCGCCCAGGAATGCCCGGCCACGCCCCATCATGCCCCGCCCAGCCACATTGGCGCTACGCCACAGTTTGAATCCCACCACCATGGGAACCTGTTACTAAAATTTTTGGATCCCACCACTGGTTAGACCTATACATAGTGAAACTCTCCAAGTTTTTAATTTCATTGCTATTCTAATCTCAAGGTGAATGCAATAGACAAAGGGATAACGACAGGCCTAAAAGAAATCGGTTTTATCCCCATACTAGAGGCTTCATGTGTGGAAATAGAGAGCTAAAGCACTGCATGGAATGAAAGTCAATATCCCATTCAGCCTCTATTGAAGGGATGGAACTTTTTTTTTCTCCAGGCAGTTGCCAGGCCTAGGTAGACACTTCACAGCCACCATAGAAATACAAGACCATTCAAGACTCACAGGAAATCATCCCGGAAGTAACTGAGCCACCTATTCATGCCATTCATAATGGTACTTAATTGCTGCCTGCTAGAGTCTTCAGCTTGATTTATCTCTGCGTCAATTTGGCGCAGGAATTCTCTGTACTCCTGTGTCAGCTGCTGCAGACAAGAAAGATCCTTGGCATCCTGGGCACGTTGTCAGAGAGAGATATTGGGGGTGGGGGGCGGGGAGGGGGGAAAGGTTGGCATAAGAGATTACACTTTTAAACAATAAAAATCAATATATATTTTTTAAAAAAACCTTCCCTCTAATGGACACTTGCTAAGTAAATCTGCTAAGTGAATAATACTTTTCGCTCATCCTAGTAGTACACACAATCAAGAACTCACAACTGCAATACTGTCTGAGTGCACTGAAATTGGGTCACCTGCTCTTATGAGCACGAAGCGCAGGGCATAAGGCCATCAGACCCAGCCTTTAAACCATTTTACAGTTTCTGGTTTACATCCAGTCCAGGCCCAACATTAATTCAGCCTCTTAGCCCCATGGCAAAAAGATGCAGCATTGATTTCCCCACTATCCCCAGCATCTGAGCAGTGGTATCATTCCACAGGAGTAACATTGTGCCTGCCACAGTCTCAGTTAACATTCCTGCTATAGCCTATGTTAAGCCGAAAAGACGTACCACCATGATACCATCCAGGAGCCCTGAATGACTGGACAAAGGAGAGAGCGGGATGCTGGGGAACAATATTAATCAGGGTAACTCAGAATGACTACTTACAGGGAGGCAGATTGAGAAATGGAACATATATCTTTTGACTGCAGTGAGAAATCCAAGTCTAATTTTGATCCAGAAAAATAAATTAAACCTCATCCTCAGTATCAAAAGTTTGGGAAATGCTGAGCTAGCCTAAGGTTTTGCAATGTGCACAAGCCATTGGCATACATTAACTTTATTGATGAATATTATTTCCCAGAATAAAATTTGGAGGATAGGCAACATATTATTTGATGATGCTTGGCTGCCACTGAGAGAAATGCACGTGCGTTGGCTTCCACTGATAATCGATTTAGGGATTATAGCATACAATAGGCTGGATCCTGTGGAAAATATCCACAAACTGAGGAGGGTAATTGGGGATGGTGGGAGGTAAGGAAATTTGCTACCAAATTCAGCCACACTTCAAACAAAGACTTATTTGCAAGCCGGTGAGAGCCAGCATGGTATAGTGGTTAAGAGCAGGTGCACTCTATTCTGGAGAACTGGGGTTGATTCCCCGCTCTGCCACTTGAGCTGTGGAGGCTTATTTGGTGAACCAGATTAGCTTGTGCACTCCAACACTTGCCAGCTGGGTGACCTTGGGCTAGTCACAGTTCTTTGGAGCTCTCTCGGCCCCACCCACTTCACAGGGTGTTTCTTATGGGGGGGGGGGAGGGAAAGGAGATTGTAAGCCCCTTTAAGTCTCCTTACAGGAGAGAAAGGAAGGATATAAATCCAAACTACTATGACTACTCCTCCTCTTCTTCTTTGCTACTATTTTGGACTTGGCCAAATTTGATTATGTACAATGGAAGGCTGCTGAATATCTCAATGGCTTCTAGTAACCTAGGCACAGTGCCACTGAATGGTTCTTGCTGATCTTTCCTAAGTGGCATTATAAAAGAGGGATAAGGGCACTCCTGCCCATATCATGGGAACAGACTGGGTCCCATTAGGGAAATCCAAGAATGTCCTATCCACTTGGTAGAAAATGTGTTCTACTGATGCAGTGGCTTCCTTAACACCTCTCATTAGAGTGCTGAACAGAAAAAAATTCCCTTCCAGTTTATATATGAGTACTACCCAAGCACGAGAGTACTTATTATGGTCAAAAAACTGTAATGCTGCTTAAGATACCAGTAATGCAATATTTTTCGCAATCAGCACAGGGAAATATATGAGTTGATTTCTTTTTTCTCCTAAGTGCCAGTTGGGATCCCAACCCACGAGCAGAATAACTGCTTTTGAAGTGCCAGTTCATACAATACAAAGTCCTAGTGTCCCCCACATATCCATTCTGAATGCTGTAAATCAAACGGAATCTGGTAGTTCTGTGTTTGGGAACACAGACCAAGGAGCGAGGATTGGGACTGTGGTATGAAGGAAGAAAAGGCTTAATCCTCCTCCACCCAGCCCATGTCATTTTCCTGACTTAAAACAACCCCAAGGAGCTGCTATTTAATGACTGGGGCCATTTCAAGCTGGGATTGTGGTTAGGGTTAGTGGTGCAGAGGGGGAGGTTTATGCATCCTATCAGCACATGCCACGATCCCAACCGAAAGGGCTCCTTAGAATTAAGCTCTAAGCACAGAACTGCCAAAGCACCTGTGGTGAACATGGAGAAAGGGGGGGGGGGGGGCAAGAGGCGATTGTAATGTATGTGTTTGGCCCCAAGATTATGGAATTCAGGTACTCTTAGGCAATCACACATCCAACCTCTCTAGAATAAACTGGTTTTTTTTTTAAATGCCTGGCACCACATCATACGATCTAGCCCAGGGGTAGGGAACCTGCGGCTCTCCAGATGTTCAGGAACTACAATTCCCATCAGCCCCTACCAGCATGGCCAATTGGCCATACTGACAGAGGCTGATGGGAATTGTAGTTCCTGAACATCTGGAGAGCCGCAGGTTCCCTACCCCTGATCTAGCCTCTTGAGTCAAAGACCTACCTCTGATGTCAAAAGAATAGCGAAGTGCCTCATGACATTGATCCAGGCCTTTTCACTACCATATAGCCTGCGAGCCAAGATCACCTTGTTCTTGTCAATCACCTGGAATGATTAAAGAGATTGGAATGAAGGGGGGGGGGAATAATCGGGTATTTGCGAGCTGGTTAGAGATGCAATTAAAATATCTGCTGCCTGGGCTGGAGCTGGAGTACAAATTAGGCTTGCCAGCCTTCAGGTGGTGCTGGAGGATTTCCCAGAATTACAACTGATCACCAGATAATACAGATCAGTTCCCGGGAAAAAATGGGCTGTTTTTGGTGGTTGTCCCATCTGCTGGTGCAATGGGGCAAATGGCTGAGAGGGAGCCGACTAAAGTCAGCCAACAACAACACCAGACCGTCCCCGCTACGATGGCGCAGGGATTCTGGCTCCATGTCCAGTAGCACATCCCAACACAGTGGAAGGGGTGTGGCAGCTGTGCACTGGCTGTTTTGCCCTTCTGCCAGGATAAATACCCTGGAGAGGGCACATCTGCGCACTGCTCCTGCTGGCAGATTTGCCCCCCATCCCCCATATGGAGCTCTAAGTGCCTTAACATAGTTTCCTGTTCTCTTAAACATTTGATTCTGACATCAGGTCTACAAGAGAAAGTTAAGAGTGGGAAATAACTGGGTTGTCACTTGATTCAACAACCCAGGTGCTGCGTGGGGGAGTTTATATCCTGATCCCCTTTTTTAGGTCTCTAAGGTTGAGAATAGTGGAGCCACATTCCAATTAATTAGCAGATGATTTTACAAGTCTTGTCATCAGTGGCAAATGAGGAGAATTCAGCCTGCAGATAACCCCTACCATTTTATCTCACTCTGGCCTGCTGGATCACCTGGCTAATAACAGGGGTATGTGATTAACTGACAATGCCAGCCATGAATCTGATTGGTCAATAAGTCCCAGTCAACTCAGACCCCTGGCCATAAAGTTAGGATTTTCAGACTAATTGTGTGCTCCTTTGGTGTCTTCAATATGGCTCTTTGATAGACCTTTGAACTGTGTTGCTCAGTCATGGTGTCCGATATGCAGATACTTAGAAGGAGTGGCCTTTTGAATGCTGGAGGGTTTCAGCAGGAATGGTAACATCTGTACTTTGAACCAATGCTATTCAATATGTAATTAGTCCTTTCTGGTTTAGCCTTTGTTAATTGAAATCCTCACTGCTGTCCCAATCCAATTAGAATCCCTTGGACTAGGGATTCTCAAACCTGCCTGCTCCCCTAGAAACTTGGTCTAAGGGCCTCTACCTTCAGAGATAAGGGTGAATGAGCAAAACACGCCAGGTTCATGCAGGTCTCTAAAGAATGAACGTTTGAAGCAATGTCTGAATGCAGCCTTTTCTATATAACAAGTACAACATTTAAAGTATTATATTCACTTAACAGGGATGAAAAGACAAAAATGTGTAAAGTATATAATATTTATCAAAAATGACAAATGTCATAAATTAAAAACACTCAAAATGGTGATTTCAAGCGGCCTTCGGTAGAAGTACCAAACCATTAAAGGGAAAGGGTTCTGTTACCAGAAGCAAGGGGACTTTGGGCCTCTTTCTCCAGCTACCTTGAGGGCAAGGTCATATGCAGCACCACTCCAGAGTTCTTTCTCTTCAGTTAGCTGGTGAATTTGGGCCTCAAGTCTTGCTCTCTGCAGTTCATACAGTTGACGGTATTCATCCAAAAGGCTGAAGAAAGTAAAGCATGCAACGTTAATAATGCACCACCATTCTATTCAGCAAGGTTCCATTAACTGCTTGGAGCTACCTGAAGACAAGAACACCCAAGGTTACATTAACTGCTTGCATGACATTCAATACAGATCACTCTTCATCACCCATCCTAGTAGTGTGGTGGTTAGAATATCAAGCTGGGTTTGGAAGACCCTGGTTCAAAGCCACATTCTACAAGGAAACTTGCTGAGAGACCTTGGGGCCAGTCACATATATACAGACTCACAAGGTTGTTGTGCAAATAAAGTGCATGTTCCTGTGGGAGCTAATAAGGCTTCATTTTGGCTAGGTTTGGCAGAAGTCTAGCTGCACAAGATGTTCACCATGCATAAAGATACCAGTCTTATCTGTTTGCAATCTGAACAAGCTCTTCCATCAATTCAACATGCCTGGAGGTGTTTACCTTGACATGATGCTGAGAGAAAGGAACAACTGGGAGTAACTGGGTTTTTCTTTTGATGCTTAACTAATTCCCCTAGCAAGTGAGGAGCAGGCAAAATTACTGGAGTAAGATAGTGGAATACCAGGGTCATGCCATGGAGGCAGGAAATGACAAACCACCCTCTGGGTTGCCGTAAGTCAGCTGTAACTTGATGGCAAAAAAAAAGATAATGGCAAACATAATGTATAGCAGTTTGCTAAGTTACCTAGTGTGGTTCCGTAATTCACTCTGCTCAAGGAAGCTCAAAGACAATCCTTAGGTATTTCCGATTGCATGGAGGTCGTTACATACCAGCACCAATAAAGCTACGGCTACATCCCTTGCTCAACTCACTTATGGTGAACAGTTGGGGATTATTCACAATTTTACACCATTTGAGAGAGTGCTATTCAGCTTCCTCGGGACCTTGTTCAATACTCCCAAATGTACAGCCAATGTGGTTTGAAGACAAGAGGTCAGGTTATTTAAGGTTGAAACAGGCATGGAGATTGACAATAAACTATTGGTTGAATATTCAATATAAACCTGCTTTGCTTATTGCCCCAGTTTCTGACAGTTGCACCCTTACCCACCTTGGTTCTTTTAAGTAATTCAAAAGCTTAGACTGATTGGGTTGGATCCTACACAATTATTGGAGCTTGGTCAGAGTAAAGCCAAGTCATTGATTTTTCAGCGTCTTAGTGACACTGAAATGCAGTCTGAGATTGCACTCTTCCCTTTCTTATATAGATCTTTAAAATCATCAGAAGGTACTTCTGCTGCTCTCTATTTCTCCTCTATCACCCTGCCTAAATTTCGTTGGCCCTTTTCTACAGATTGCTTTGATGCCTTTCTCTCAGCTGTACTGTCTGGAAGCTTTCATAATATACCATTTGATTCACATCATGGCCTCGACAGTACAAGGGATATAGAAAGAATCACACAAATTCTTCTCCATTGTGAATTTTATACGGAGGAAACGAACCATCTAATTTCCCCCTGCTAACATGGTTTACACAAACTCACACAACAGATACAGATATTTTATTGACCAAAGTTTTGCTCAAGGATAAGGACCCTAATATCTCCTATGCTGTGGCAAAATTTTGTTCATTGGCTTGTAAAAACCGGAGTCTCGTGGTACCTTGTTTGAAGTTCTAGAAGGGGAGTGCAGCTATTGTACACTCTTGACAGAAGAACAGTACACTCCTATTTGGGATGGTTGTCCTCTTCCATTGAGTGTGCAGCTTCGAGAGGGATACACAGGAGATAGGGGACACTCGCTTAGCTAGCCAGATCAACCAAATCAACCCTGGTGATCAACAGGGTAACAGATGTCGCAGCCAGTAGGGCAGGGGTGGCCAACCTATGGCGCTCCAGATTTTCATGGACTACAATTCTCATCAGCCCCTGCCAGTGTGGTCAATTGGCCATGCTGGCAGGGGCTGATGGGAATTGTAGTACATGAGCATGTGGAGTGCAATAGGTTGGCCACCCCTGCAGTAGGAAGAAGAAGAGAAGAAGAAGAAGAAGAGTTTGGATTTATATCCCCCCTTTCTCTCCCGCAGGAGACTCAAAAGGGCTGACAATCTCCTTGCCCTTCCCCCCTCACAACAAACACCCTGTGAGGTAGGTGGGGCTGAGAGCTCTGAGAAGCTGTGACTAGCCCAAGGTCACCCAGCTGGCATGTGTGGGAGTGTACAGGCTAATCTGAATTCCCCAGATAAGCCTCCACAGCTCAGGCAGCAGAGCTGGGAATCAAACCCAGTTCCTCCAGATTAGATACACGAGCTCTTAACCTCCTACGCCACTGCTGCTGGGTGACAGATGTCGCAAGTGGGGAAGTGTCTCATCATAAAGGGGCCTAATTATTTTATCATGGTTGTTTTTGTAAACTTTGTAATTAGTTTGATGAATGCTTTAACCGTACGTGCCATTTTAACTGTATGTAGTGGTTACATGTTCTCCTTTTTATGTATTATAGATATACTGCTGGTTTAAGACCACACCCATTACATTTGATTTGATATCTAGAGGGACAGCCACCTGAGGTTTATAGCCAGTGAGGAACTCTAACAAAAGTGGCCCAAATCTTTCAGATAGAGTTTAGATCATGTGGTAACTATGTAATGGGTTTCTTTTTACCTTTGTGTGAGTCACTGTGAATCATTTGCGCTGAAGCCCTCTCAGTCAGAAGAATCATTTCAGATTTGGGCAGGGAAAGTGGCAGGAAAGAATTTTGATGGAGTCTGGTGACTGACTTATAACAATGATCCAAGATATTATGTTGACCTTGTTCAGGAATAAATTACAGCCCTCTGCTCATTCATGTATTTTAAGAGGATATTTCACAGCGACTTCTTTATATGCTGGAATAAGCAAACACACAAGGGCTAATGCATAATAATCATATTCTTCACCCCAAACATCCCTTATACCCTGCCTCTCAAACCGCACTGGTTACGAGGATTGACCAATTCTCTCTGGATTCCCAAAACTGAGATGCAACATTATTTCAAGACCCCTCTTACAAGAGGGGTGGAAAGAAACAAATATTGTATATCAGGCACAGACTGTTTTGGTCAGAACTATTGACTCCGTTTGGCTAATGATGGGACCTTTTTCTTGAACAACACACATCTTTATTTATTTATTGATTGATTGATTGATTGATTGATTGATTGATTGATTGATTGATTGATTGGATTTTTATACCGCCCCATCCCCAAAGGGCTCTGGGCGATGTACAGTATAAAATATCAATATAAATAAATGGCTAAAACCTTTAAAACAGCAATAACACTAGTAATAACAATAATAGAGGCGTCCGGCCAACCCCATTTTTAAAATTCTTCCCGGGAGAGGAGGGCGAGTCCCAGGATGACAGGCCCAGATGTAAGGAGCCAACTAGGATGTAAGGAGCCAACTTTCACCAAAGCACAGCTGTTTCTGCCTATGGAAAACTCTGTCATTAGTGGAAGCGAACCATACTGTGTAGCAATTGTTCCAAGCTTAATCTGACACTCACTTTTTATTCAACTCAGCATCCCATATTGCCCTGGCGAGTTCCTTATAGGCCAGTTCTGCGTCGATGGTTGCTCTGTTGTCATGTTCTCGGACCATCTGCAGTTCCCTGGGGTTGAACAGAGTATTAACTTCAGCTGCCTTGTGCTATGGCAACTTTTGATCACAAAGCTGGTGGAGAAAAGACCCATCAAAGTCCTTGACCTTGTCAGTTCTCCGACAGCTTCCTTAAACCTGAACAATTCCTCCGTGATGTGCTTGTCAAGCACCCTCTGGGCTACCATTTCTTTGTAGACATCCTTCATCTGCCTGGGAATCCGATTCATCAGCAAAACATATCTTTGCCTGCAAGGAAAAAAGCATGCTGAAAAAAAGAGGAAGCGAGGGGAAAATAGTCTTGTTTTCTCCAAAACACTGAAAGCAAAACTCCTTTCCAAATATGACGAAGGAACAACCAAGGTAGAAAAGGAATTTGCAAGGAAGAAATTAAACGTTTAAATACTTTTAAAGAACTTAAGGCACATTAGTAGCAGCTTATCGGGGGAATGGGAGAGTCTGAAGATCGGTAACACAGTTCATTCAACACCTTCTTACTAAACAAAATACCTAGGATCAGCAGCTAAGTCTTGAAGTTAAACGGGCTAGGAGCACAGCTGTAGTCTCACCCATCCCGAACAACCAATTTTTTCCCCCACAAGAACTTCTACAAATCACGAGATCCCACAAGCGACTCCTACAAAAGGTTGTATATCTGCTGAGCAAAGTATGCAGAACAGCTCAGCAAAACCGGAGCCCCTGTCGCAGTGCCCTTATCTGAAGCATCTCTGTAAGTGGGCTTATCTTGCTTGTCAAATAGCTCAGAGGAGTGTAATTCCTCTCTTATCTCAGGACAAGGAACAAATCACCATGTTCTGAACTGAGATCAAGTTTAAATCACTGGTACTTTGCCCAGAACGATGAGCACAGTGATAGCTCAGCTGCTACCACACAAGCACTCGCTTAGTGCCAACAGTATCCTAGACACTAAGTAACTCAACACCTGCCAAGAAGGATACTTAAATTTCCATGCAGTGTGGGGGAAATTCTGGGCAGTGGCTGTCCTAGCCAATGGACAACAAGGGCAGTCGTGGGCTCCAAACCCATGGTGTCCTGACCACCCATGGCCCCACCCTCCCAAAAGAGGAGATAAAAGCACAGCAGGCTCTTGCCACTGCTAGTGCCTGCTCTGCCTGGGGACTAGGTAGCAGGCTTATGGTGGCAGCTGCTTGTGACCACCTCCTTTGAGGCTTAGTGGCCAAGTTCTGACAGAGGTCGTGGCTCCTACTCAATTCACACATGGCCAGGGCTGCCTCCTGCTTGACACTACAGGTGGTGCGGCAGCGGCAGGATGTCAATAATTCCAGAGTCCCAACCTGGACTATTGCCCAGGGCCCTAGAGTCACCATGATCTCCCCTGCTTCCAGGCGTCCTGGGTTTGAGACACCTGAGGCTCTGGGGGAGAGAGGCAGAGCCTGTGAACTCAAGGATGCTGTCTGCAGAGCCTGGTAGAACCTGGCAATTCTTTATAAACAGATTTCAAAAGTCTCCTAACTGTTCTGTAGTGCAGTACTGCTGACAGCTATCCATGAGGTAAGTTAGGCTGAGAGAGAGTGACTCAGGGTCCAAGGTCACCCAGCAAGCTTCCACAGAAGAGTTGGAATTCAAACATGGATATCTCAGATCCTTGTCCAACACTGTATCCACCACACCATACTGGCTGTGAATATTAACAAATTCCATGTTCTGTACCTCAAACAAGCCAAATTCTATACCCTGTCCAACTGGTGCAAATGTGCACAGCTCCCACTGTTCTGCATAACTAATTCTGCAATCAGCAACTGAATTCTGCAGCATTTACTCTCCTGGTCTCACCGGAAAAAGCAAGAAGCTGGGCAGACTCAGAAGAGTTGAGCAGCAGAAATATTATTTGACAAACTGTGCAATTTCTCAGATTTCATCAGACATTGCCCTCCTACTTTCAAACATATCCTTGCAATCATTACAGCTAAAAACACTGAAAAAAAAAGTTGAGAAGTGTGTAACACACTTCTCTCTGTGATACACCTCTGAAGATGCCAGCCACAAATGCAGGCGAAACGTCAGGAACAAGATCTACCAGACCACGGCCACACAGCCCAGAAAGCCCACAACAACCAAAAAGTTGAGATACTCACTAAACCAAATTCTGTATCCTGTACACCTGAATGGAATTCCAAAAACCCACTCAAACCTGCACATGGTAAGAGGAATGGATAAATTCCAGATTATGATTCAGTTTAAACTATTATTTGATCCATCCCAATGTAGAATAATTTAAAGATGGTGGGCTTGTTGCTAGATTAACCTGAGGTGAGATGGGGGGGGGGGGGAGAGGCTGTTTATATGATTTTACCAGTTTCATCCTAAAGCCTAATCATTGCTGGGCACTCCCAGGGCTTGAACTACAAAGCCAAGTGCCACCTTTTGTTCCCCTTCAGAGGACAAGAACATTCTTTGACCAGGAAGATTTAGCTGTCTTAACATTGCCTAGAGGGCTAGATTTAAAAAAAAAAAATTAGCGGCCCACCTGGCAATTAGAGCCCAATGCATTCTGGACTAATCCCTGGTTCAGTCATGCTGTGTGCCATTTATTTTCACTCTGTCTCTATTGGAGCTCTGTGCAAGCGTTGAACTTGGCTTCTTAGGACCATTCCTCTTCTAGATAAGGTAATAACTGTATTCCCCCACAAAACCCCTGACCTATTCCAGACCTATCCCCTCAACTCTATCTATATCTTAGGACTGTGTGAATTCTCGGTGTGAGTGTTTTACCATTTGCGTGTGTAAGTTTCTTATTTTTCCCTTCAATAAAACTTGTTAAACTTAATTCCTGATTTCTATAGATTTCTTGTGGAAACCCCTCCGTAAACTCCGGTGGCAAAGATTTTGTAGTTGCCCCCTCTTGCATAAGAAGGTCTGTCTTGCTAATTCCCCACTCTAAAAGGGACAGACCCCAGCATTTTGGGTAACTGGCTGTCTGGGGGATAAGCCCCGATTTATTCAATTCCTTACTCCCAGGAATTTTTAGATTCCTGACCTGAGCTTAGAGAGGAGTTCTCCTCGTTCCACACAGTCCACGCTGACTTGTCGAATGATCTCATGAAACACTATGTTGTAGATATTCTGCTCCACCTTCAGCAGTTCTAGGGCATTGCGCATCTTGGGAAAGGCATAGGAAAGAGGTCAGGAGTTTTGCAAAGCTAGGGAGGAAAGAATTAACCTTGTAGATTTGCTTGTGCATTTGTGAGGGAAAACAATTCAAGTGATACTGATTAGGTTACAAGAGGATTCTCATTTGGAGTGATACATTCTGAAAATCTTTGGTCTCCCTTTGGTTTCGTTGGAATTATTAACACCACATATTTAGAAAATCTTCTACCCTTTTTTCATCAAATCTCCTCCACCAATCTTAAAAATGGTAGTTTTATCCTCACTCTAGCTGCTGAATTATTCCTTGTTGTCCTGCAGCATGCTATTTCTCCATCAGAAAATCTAAAATTACCTGCCACTATTATTATTTAAAGCATTTTATCCCTCCTTCCCTGAAAGAGCTCCAGGGGCTTTACACTGCTCTCCTCTCCTCTATTTTATTCCAACAACAATAGCCCTGTGAGGTACATTATGCCTAGACAGAGAGTGACTGATTCAAGGTTACTCAGTAAGCTTCAGGGCACAGAAATGATCTGGGTCTCGCCTTTGTTCTTCCAGTTTTGCGACAAGCCCCTTAACTGCAAATCAGCAGGGCAGCCTAAATCAAGCCATTCTACTGCATGCTGCAGTGTGTCACGGGTCTGCCTGCTAGCACCTCCTCTGATGAGGAAGAGGCAGAAGAAGCTGACTCCAGCTCTTGGATGCCCCAGGAAAACCCAGGGACAAGGAAGAGACAGAGAGGGAGCCCCAGGCTGACATCAACATGCCATGCCCTCAGACTCTTAGCTCAGGCTCTGACACTGTAATAAAGGCACAGCAGCCACCAGCCTCACCCTGCAATTGCCAGAGTCATTGGCACACCACCGAAGGCGGACCCAAAGGGAGATGCAGGAGTGGTGCCATAGCATGCAGTTTGGTAGCCCCACACCAGTCAACCTTGCATGGTGAGACTGGGTCATCACAGAATCTCCACTGGCAGCCAGTAAGTTTCTCAGGCCAAATTCCCACTGAAAATTTAATCTAGATACAACCAAGTTTCAAAAGAATCGGCACCTTTTCATTCAGGTACCAACATCCTCACTGCAACTTGTTTATAGTGAAGACATCTAGTCCTGCCCCTTTGGGGGTGGGGGTGACTGCTGTCAGGGGTGCAATTGTTAAGCTAGCAGCACCAGAATTTCGGAGTATCTTTAGGAGACCCTCCTGATGATACCACCCAGGTATGGTGAAGTTTGGTTCATGGGGGCCAAAGTTATGGACCCTCAAATGTGTAGCCCACATCTCCTACTAGCTCTCATTGGAGTGTTTTTTCAAAAAGGTGCATATACAAGCAGGTCCAGGAAAATCCCGTGATAAGGGGAGGGAGGAGCACCAGAAATGGGACTGATCTGTGTTCCACGGTTCGGCTGTGAGGAGATCTCGAGGGAACCTGGATATTTCGGGTGACTATCCCAGAATTAATTGCCAGTGAGGGTATCACCTCAGTCAACAATGAGTGCACCTGTTTAAGAGTTGCACCTGAGTCCTGAAAGTAGCCAGGAAAGGAGAAACCTGGCTGGAAACAATTTCTTCACAACCCTGGTGTATCCGCTGTTGTTCTGCTCCTGAAACGGTTGTGTGTTTTGACCTTCTAGATGGTGGCCTGGCTTACTCTCTGTAGTCTTGCCCTTCTAGTTTGATGCTCAAATTTTGGACTCTGTGACACCTGGATTGTTTCCTGACTGGTTAACTACTCTTATGTGATTTACTCTGATTGCATGCTCCCTTTGACTCTTGGAGTGTATCTGGACTTGAGAGATATAGTATGCTAACCTTGAGTAAATTGCTTAGCTGTAAACTGTTGACTGCCTCTCATTATATCAAACACTTGTGCATCCTGTGGGGGAGTTGGTATACCGCTGGAATATGACAAAGTGCCCTTGTCTTGGAGGCAATTTCAACCTAGTCCAGGCTACCAGGAATCATACCCTACTGAGCAGAATATAACCTACCAGCCACATGTGGCAAGCCAACCAGGATTTAATAAACGTCTTGATTTTGCTGCATTGTTGCGTATGTTATGCACTATCCAGCTGCTTCTGACTTACAGCAACCCCATGAAATAATGACCTCCCAAATGCCTGTGTATGGGAGTCAGACTTTCTACACAGAGGCAGGCAATGGCAAACCACCTCTGAACATCGCTTGCCCTGAAAACTCTATGAAGTCACCACAAATTGTCTGCAACTTGACAGCACTTTCCACCTCCACAAAATGTTCTATAATTAATAACCTTGCTCAAGTCTCGCAAACTGAGGGCTGTGGTTTCCTTTATCGAGTTAATCCCTTTCATGTTGTGTCTTCCTCTTGTCCTACTGCTATAAATTTTTCTTAGCCTTATTGTCTTTTCCAGGAAATCTGGTCTCCTCTCCTCATGATGTGACCAAAGTACAATAGCCTCGGTTTAGTCATTTTAGCTTTTAGGGAGAATTCAGGCTTGATTTGATTTAGAACCCACGTCTGCTGCATGGCTAGGACCGCAAAGACAAGCAGCATACACTGTTTAAGCTGAATACATGAGACAGGATGAGCTACTGCTTGTTTAGTCCAACTCTAGAAAGGAAAAGTCTGCGGCGTAAGACTGGGGTGGGATTTTTGGCCTGATAATGCCATAGCAAGGACTGTATGCCCTCTGGCTCCTGTGGTGCCACAAAACCCTACTGTCTTCTGCAGGCTGGCCACCCATTGAGCACTGGGCTAGATGGACCAACAGTTTGACAGCAAGTCTCATTTGTTCCACTGGTGTATCAATACATGCTAGTGGTATGGTGGTGGAAAATGCCATCTGGACACAGCTGACTAGTGGTAACCCTGTGGGGTTTTTAAGGAAAGAGTCATAAGGAGGTGGCTTGAAATGGCCTGCCTCCAGGTTGGCGGAGAGAGTTCTGAGAGAACTGTGATTGGCCAATATATGCCAGTATTACAAGATTATTCCACTACTACTGTGTATCACAAAACATTTAGGCAGTGCCATCCAATGCCTGTTTTCATCCACTATAGGCAATTGTCCGTTGTATGCCTGCCCGGTTCAACTGGAAATATGCAACACTGAAGAAAATTAGATTAGATCACGACTATTAAAAACTTGTACCTGAGAAACGCCCGTAATCTCAGCGCCCTCATCAGTTACTCCAGCCCTTTCCAACATTGTGTCCATGACCTTCATCAGCTGGATAACCTCCAGCCTCCCAGACGGCTTCCTAACAGGGAAGAGCCAAGGAGAAAGGCCATTCATTTTATTCAGGTCATATATACCCAATCGGGACCCAAAGCACTTTACGCCATTCTCCTCCCCTCCATTTTTATCCTCACAATAATCCTGTCAGGCAAATTAGGATGAGTGTGTGCAACTTGCCTAAGGTCCACTGACATCCTTCCATGACAGAGAGGGGAGTCAAACGTGGGTCTCCCAGATTTTCGTCTGACACTATAAACACTACACCATGCTGATAAAACTGCGATGTAACATGCTACACATAATGTATTGTCAAAGGCTTTCATGGCCAGAATCCACTGGCTGCTGGTGGGTTTTCCGGGGTGTATGGCCATGGTCTGGTATCTTTTACTCCTAATGTTTTGCCCGCATCTTCAGAGGTATGTCACAACAAGATGCGTTTCTTTCTGTGGCACAGAATAAAAAGTACCAGATCATGGCCACACACCCCAGAAAAGCCACAATGGCCATACTACACAAAAGCTTGTCAATACAGAAGATTACTTACAAGGATGGGAAGACTCGCAGCCTGTTTTCATGGTCTTCAAGCAGAGTTGTATATTTACTGCAACAGACAGAATTTTTTTTAAGCAATGTGGGAAAGTTCTCTGAGTTGTGGTATTCAACAGTATATTCAGTGGGTTCAAACCAGTCCTACTGAAGGAGCAGAGCTTGAGAGATTCTATGTGACACACAGATTTGCAGTTCCATCACACTAGATCAGTGGTGGCGAACCTATGGCACTCCAGATGTTCATGAACTACAATTCATGAACATCTGGAGTGTCATAGGTTTGCCACCATGGCACTAGATTCTTAATTGTGGGAAAATTGGATGTCAAGCATTCATTACTCATTTAAGAATATTTTTGGACCCTGACTTGCACGCACGCACGCACGCACGCACGCACGCACGCACGCACGCACGCACGCACGCACGCACACCGTAAGCATACCACACAGCACAAAAATACCAAACAGAACAAAAATAGCTAACCAGGATGTCATATTCAGATCATTTTTTTTCTTTTTCATAATGAATAAGCAGAACTTCGCTACCTGTTTCGTAATATTCTCCTTATCTTTTAATAAATTGCCGCAACAAACTTAATCAGAACATGTCATATCACGTAGCAGATGTGACAGGCATTTTTCCCTTGCCTCCTCATGGAGGGGGCATTTTAATAACATATGTTCTATAGTTTCTACAGAATTCAGGGAGCAAGAACATAACCTTGCAGCATAGGGTATCTTTTGATATCTCGCAAACAAGGGCGTGTTCCACTGCTGCCTGTTTAGGGACTCCACACACTTGATCTTAGCCAAAAGGCTGAAAAGCGACACGTTTACCAACGTTTTTTATGCTTCCCCTGTCTCTTTAAAATGATACCCCAGAAGAGCCAAGCTCAGCTCTGAAGAAATTTCACAAAGGCTGCTAAACTGAGCTCTGTGGTGCAGGCCAAGCTGAAAGATCACAAGACTGCCTAGTCATATGTAAAATAAGAGGATTGGGGGACATAAATGGAGGATATGGGCAAGAGGAGCTAGACTTTGTTCCTCAGCATTTTCTGACAACCCAATCAAATTCCAAAAGTCCACAAGGATAACAGAAAAACTCTGAAGGAATTTAATAAATAAATAAAATCCAGATGCAAAGTGCATTCAAAGTGGATTGAAAGTGCATTATTCTGCATGTGCAGAAGGGGCCTTAGCCACTCTGCTCCATTTATTTGTTTATTATTCTACTTATCTAGAGCATTTTTACACTATGACCCCAGGAACCTGCCCGAGGTGGCTTTAGGGCAGGGGTAGGGAACCTGCGGCTCTCCAGATGTTCAGGAACTACAATTCCCATCAGCCCCTACCAGCATGGCCAATTGGCCATGCTGACAGAGGCTGATGGGAATTGTAGTTCCTGAACATCTGGAGAGCCGCAGGTTCCCTACCCCTGCTTTAGGGCTTCCAAGTCCTCAGCTGAGATGGGGGAATCCCCTGCTCAAAATTTCAGATCCCTGCCATCGCTTGGAGCAGCAGCAGGGATGAAAGTACAATTAAAATAAATTAAAAATTAAAAAAAAAATACCAGCATTGCTGGTACAATAACATCCAGAAGCAAAAGAGGTAGCTCTTGAAATTGGCCGAAACTCTGTGGCAAAACTCTGTGCTGAAACTCTGTGGCATTTCTGGCGGTTCCTAACCTATACTGATACTTCTGGGTATTTTCCAGAAGTGGCTTCGCTATGCAGATGATACTGCCCTCCCCCTCTCCTAGGCAGCTAATTAAATTAAAAAAAAACCAAAGCATTCAATTAAATGTTGTACCAGTGCGCCCCCCCCCCCCCACTGCTCCTGCTTTGGCACTGGTACAACAGAGCTCCTCATATTGAGGGGCCTGCCGTCCCCCCCTTCTTGGGGTGGGTTTTTAAATTGAGCCTGGACGCCTCTTGTTTAATTTGCTAATTGTTAGCCGTTGTTTTTATGTATTTTAAGATGTTTTATTGACGGAGCCTATGTTTGTATTTTACCGGATTTGCTCCTGCTTATTGTTTATATATTATGTTGTTCACCGCCCGGAGCCCTTTGGGGATTGGGCGGTATAGAAATTGAATTAATAATAATAATAATAATAATAATAATAATAATAATAATAATAATAATAATAATAATTAAAATCCAACACTGAAAAAAATCCAGCACAAAAACAAATAATAAAAGCAGACAGATTAAAATAACATTCCAGACTAAATAGTGTCTAAAATAGTGTCTGAAAAACCCCAACTCCTTAGTTAAGAGTACAACGCAAGCCTTTAAAAGAAATATGCTTATACTCACTCATCATAATATTCCAAACCTATGACACCTTTGTTCTTTACTACGTGAAATTCCTCTGGGACAATGCTATCTGCTATATTTCCTGGCTAAAAGAAAAAACAGAAAGAGTAGGCCTTAAACATGAGATGGGCATAAAGCATTCACATATAGGAAATGTGGTTTTGAATGTGTGTATAATACACTGCGTAAGAAGCTTTAATAACTAAATCGTGGTTACCATGTATGACTGGGCTGGCACTCTGGTAGCCAATTTTTGGCTAAAATGTAGACTAAAAGTATAATTCCAAAAAAAAGTTTCAAATCGTTGTTTCACATTTTGATTTGCAACTAATACTATGGCAATTGTGATTTACCAATTTAGAAGCAATGCTTTAACACTGCGTAGGGAAAACAAACAATGGTGTTAAGCACTATGTCTACCAGGGCTCATTAAATATGGTTTGGAAATGGAGTAGCAAAATGCTTTTAAAAAATTATCTTAAATCAAAGCAAGGAGTCCCAAATGCCAGAACATAAAAAGAGCGTGGCTAGATTAGACCAGTGGTGCTTCTGATCTATCCAACAGTAGCCAGCCTTTCCAATGAGTCACGGAAAACTTCTGACTTTAGGGAAAGGGAACGGAGAAGTCTAAAAAAACAGTGGTGGCACTGAAAACACTCTCCAATGAAATATGAAACCTTCTTTATTGATCTGCATTGCTTGTTCAAGCTTGAAAATGCTTGTTTTGCTTCTACAATTGTCAATATGCCTAGATAAAATCAAATAATTCCAAAAGTTCTATTCAGTGTTCACCTCAAAGGCCATATTGACTCTCAGTTATCCAAGATAAATGGATAAATAATTTAAGGTGACCAGATGGTCATCTTTCTGAACCGGGACGGGGGATAGGCGGCCACGCGTGCGTGCGCATGCGCGCGCAGCCGCAGGAGCACACTGTGACAGGGTGGGAAACGGCAAGCCCCAGAAGGCCGTGTTCCTGCAGCCACAAGCGGGAGGCTGCTGCACTGCCTTGCGCCCCAGAAGGCAGTGCAGCAGCCTCCCAAAAATCGGGACAATTTCAATAACCCGCGGGATGCGGGACAAATTGTTTGAAGGCGGGACGTCTGGTCAGCCTGAAATAATTTGCTCCTGTTCTTACTTCTCTTAGTTAGCTTCACAAGAAGGCAAAATTATACTTACTGGTAAGAAGGCAAAATCACAAGAAGGCAAAATTATACTTACTGGTTTGGTGACAGCTGCTTCGTCCTTGGAACTTTTACTGGGTGGAGTCTTATCCAACAGAGGAGATGGGGGAGTATCCCTCCTCTCTTTCTCAGCAATGACATCAAACAGAAAAGAGGCATCCCTTAAGAAACATGGAAAAACCAAATACTGTTGGGGAAGACCATTGGCCCCAGGATGGCATTTGCAGGTATACAAAGTTATACAAAATAAATGATGCTTTGGAACTCCCTTAAGGGCACTGCCTCAAAAATCCTTGTCTGTAGCTATAATCTCATGCCTTCTTTGGAAATGTTGACAGGTGTTAAGTCCCAGTAACCGCTCTCATGTGGCTACATGGTCTGTGTAGTGTCCCCATCTTTCCAGGCAATTTGTTGTTCTACATAGTCTTCCCTATATTTTCCTCTTAGCTAATAAGAATCACTCCAACTCTTCAGATGCTCTGGGTCCTAATAAAACGGTTGCCAACATGCCTCCATTTGCTTAACCTTTCTCTTCCTTCCCCATCTTGAAGCTGAGACTAGGTACTATTTCTCCCTCTCTTAGTAGGACCAGTCCACAGGCCTTTGACAGTCAAGACCCTCAGCTATTACTGTATTTTCCAGCATATAAGACGACTGGGTGTATAAGATGACCCCCAACTTTTCCAGTTAAAATACAGAGTTTGGGATATACTTGCCGTATAAGACCGTGGCCAACCCTCCTACCCCTTTCCGGGTGCTGGGATCCCCGGCCTCACCCCCGTTGTCCGGGGGGTGGACTTGCTGTGACAGCCTTTGAAGCCACAGCATGCTAAGTTGTTGGGTAAACCAGCAAGCCCAAGCCTGTCTTGCCTGGCACTGCTGTCCCTGAGAGAGAGAGCCTGTTAGCTTCACAGGTCTCTTTTCCTTCTTCCTTCCCCTGTATATGGTCTTCTCCTGCCTCTTCCTCCTCTTCCTTTCTCTCTTTGTCTCTCTCTCCTTCTCTCCTTCCTACCCTCTCCTCTTCTCTCCTTTCCAGCCTCCCCACATTCAGCCGTCCACCTCCCTCACTCCTCTCCCTTCGTCGCCTCACCTTTTCTTCCTCCACGCTTTTTATCCTCTCTGGACTCTGCTCCGCCAATAAAGACCCCTCCCCTGCTCTGCCCAGCTCCCGACCTCCTCGCCCATCCAGCCAGCCTCGGTGGTCCCGAAACCTCGCCTCCCACTTCGTCACAGGCCTGCCCTCTCAAGGACGCAGGCTTGCATGCTCGCTTGGGCGGTCCCCAGCCCACCTTGTCGGCGGCACCTGGCTCCATCCTCTCGGGTCAGAACGGGAGGGCTGGCTGTCTGCCACCTCCCCTCCACGTCCCTGCGCCGGCCCGGACCTGCAGCAATAGGGTCCCGCCGGCAAGTCTGCCAAGCCTGCCAGTCTCGGGAGGGGTTGGTCCCCTCCAGCCAGTCCAAGGTGGGGAACCCCTCCAGTGAGCCCGGGGAGGGGTGGGTCTCTGCCAGCGAGTCCAGGGAGGGGAGGTTACCCACTCCCGGACAGCTGCATATGGCAGGGATACGGCCACGGCTGTTTTTGAGCTCCCCCCACCATATGCGGCGACCGCAGATTCTCCAGTCTGGCTTGGAAGTTTCAGCACCCACCCTATAAGATGACACCTGGCGTATAAGACGACCTCCGACTTTTGAAAAGATTTTCCTGGGTTAAAAAGTAGTCTTATACACCAGAAAATACAGTAATTTGGAACTGACCCATAACACAGATCCAACTGTGTTAATGCTCAGCTCAAGAAAAAAAATCCTTAGTACAAACATGCCTTATTAAAAGGTTCTTGGTTCCGTCTGATTTCATTTGAATGATTTGGATTCCCCTCTCCAAACTTCCTGTTGTGAGGTCACTCAGACTGCTTCTAAACACATCCTGTCCCCCCACCTGGAAATCTCCTCCCAGTTTCCTTAATTGGAAAAGTTTAATTTCTAGGTGTCTCCTCCTCCCACCTTCAAACCTGAAAATAAAAGAATATTTTGTTTTAAACCTCTTGCCCCATAACTGAAGTCTGAATGTGCCCCTGAAGAGCACCTGTGTTTGTCCAGGACTAGCCCTATTTTTTGAGCTGCCAAGCACCCAGTGAGTATATTTTGGATTATTGTCTCCCCGGACACCAAAATCCCTGCTTTGGAAATCAGACTTTTGCTGGATCATGTGGATATGTAGCCATTTTATCTTCTCTCTCACTCAATATTCCACCACACTTTGGCTTCTTGCCTTTTCCTATTGAGTGGAATACAAAAGAAGGCATGTGAGTGTTTGGAATATTTGATTAACATGGGCTTTTTAGGACTGTACTGAATGCTTGATATTTATTTTGACCGCTTTGAGTTGCTAGTTGTCCAGACCAGCTGCAATAAGAATGATTTCATTCTATTTGAAGTCTTTATTTTCCTTTGAAAATTGCAAGGGAGCCTCTGACAACAGATTCCTCAGAACCATTTACATGGGGGTGGAGTTGCTAACTTTTCTTTCAGATGGATATAGAACGTGGGCCAGCAGTTCCTTCAGTACAGGAGTGAGAGTTAGAGAAAGGAAGGTCTCTTCTTTACACTTGGTAATTTAATGTGAGATTGGGCCAATTTAGAAAAGGGGTCACATTCAAAGTGAAATGTGTCTAGGATGCTTATGGCTCCCTATCTGCTCATGGTGACAATATGTTATGCTTTAAGGAGGAAAGGGTAGCAAAAGAATTACCGGTACTAGCTTAAATGGGGCATATAAGAAACAAGGGTAGATAAAGGCTTTTGAAACAATAATCGTCTACCTTTTTGAAGCTGTGGGATCAACAAGCCACAAAATGAGATTAAGGCTATTCTTACCCACATTGCAATAAATTTACACATATAGCCACCTGTCCCTTTGAGGTAGTTTAGCTTCTGTGCAACATGACACAATGTCTCATAAATGAGGCAGGCAGGAGCACCGGTTCAGGCATAGTCAGGAATACACCACTCCTGTTTCCGTCCAGATGTGACATCACTCCCGTGTTGCAAGTTAGCCACCTTTGTTTATATGATAGAGATAATCCCCTAATATCCCCCTTCAATGTACCCCTAAAATTCGAAATCTGCTTTGGTCACTGTAAGGAGACCAGCATGTTTAATATGGAACTCTGAATTACCTTCCTGCTCCAGTCAGGCAGATGGGATTCTGTATCAGGTAGCGAAACCTATTTCGACGAATAGGATGCTGCCAAACTCCATCAGCAGTGCGAATGCAGCCCTAAAGAGCAAGCCAAAAATAAATAAATCAATATGGTCCTTCCAGAGCAGTTAAAAAGAATAAACAGCTGCTAAAGGTAAAGTTTCCCCTTTAGTCGTGTCCGACCTGGGGTACCACTGCAAGCAGTGATTTCATAGGCAAGCCATTTTTGTGGGGTAGTTTGCCATTGCTTTCCTCAGCTATTCTTTACCCCCTAGCTGTGTGCTAGGTACTCATTTACCAACCAAAAAATGGATGGATGGCTGAGTTGACCATGAGCCTGATGCCAGGATATCTGACCCACAGGGGGCTCGAACTCCTGACCGTGTGAGTGGCAGTGCAAGCACTTAACCACTACGTCACATGGCTCCTCTGCTACTCAACAGCTGCTACTAACGCCCTATCTGTGAAACGACCAAAGCCAGCCTCAGCAGAGTTATACTCTCCTAAAACTATTAACTTCAATGGATTTAGAGTGTAAATTTCCAAAGCTGAATAATCTAACTAAAAATGTGAAGGCAAAATAAAATATTTTTCCCTGAAAAACCCTCCACTCTGTTGCCATTTCCCAAGCCCAGGTGGGAAGCCAGCAGAAAAAGTGATCCTGCAGGCGTTGTTGAGCAGGCTCAGCCTTGCATATAGGATCTATTCCCCTTGGATGCTCTTCAAGCCCTGCGGGGCTTGAAAAACATGAGGGGCTGGGGGGTGGGATTTGGTCTTCAAGCCCCACCAGGCTTTCAAAGCATGGGAGGAGTGAGATCAGGTAGATTCATGCAGGATATATCCTCCTCCAATGCTCTTCAAATCCTGTGGGTCTTGAAAGGTATCGGAGGGGGATGGATCGGCCAGATCTTACATGCAGGTCTGAGCTAGTTCAGCTCAGCATGCAGAATCTGTCCCATGAACATGTTTTCCAAGCGCTCAAGGGCTTGGAATGCACTCCGGGGTCAGTTCTCTTCCCACACACTGTTTCCCAAGCCCCAGAGGTCTTGTGAAACAGTGGGGGAGAACTGACATTTTTTGGGTATTTTAACCTAAATAATTTCAGTAATACTCAAATAAAGCCTATGGACATTGGTTTTATTCGCTTTACCAATAATTTCTGGGTTTAAAAAAAACTGAACCTGAAATTTTTACCAATATTTTTAATCGGTGCCTAGTTATTACATCTAACTCAATATTCAGCTGTGTTACTAGCCCTGTTTTGACTGCATGGTAATGTTTCTGAGCAGACAACACTCTTTTCTTCATTAAAGGTTTATTTTTGCTATTTTAATTTCATAAATGTAACTCTGGCAGGAAGGTGCCTGATGAGCTAATGTGGGTGAAAGCAGTCATCAAGAAAACCAATGCAACTTCAGAGATAGGAAGGGAGCCTGTATTAGCAAGTGAACCTAAGGGGCTCTGGGGCAGCCAGCCAAGCATTCAGTCAGTCCAAGGCTGATTAGGATTCTCAAATGTGAGGGTGGGGGAAGGGTGGAAAGAGGAGCCCTGCCCTGTAGGAGAATCAGGAATGATTATGGGGAGGGGGACAGTGCTAGGCAGATAACAGAGGCCTTCAGTGACTAAGAGGGAGCCAGGGCAAGAAAATCAAGATATCTGCTATGGTTGGGCTGGGATTGCTGCTCAACCTAAGCTGACCTGTGAATTAAATATTACTACAACTATACCTGTTGGCCTCTGTCTGGTTATTGTAGCAAGGAAAAAAGGCCACAGAGTGGACAAATATATCCCCCTCCTCTAGTCTATTACGGCCACTGCTGCTCACAATTTTGTACAAACAATAACACTGTACACCTTAATGTTGTTGTTAAAGTAGTAAAATGTTCAGGCATGGTAAGAATGGAAGAAATGCTCAATCCTTCCCCACCCACCATTTCTCTTCAAATCACATCACTGTTTTAAGACGTAATCTACATGCAACTAGCATGATTTACAGCTGTCAGCAGATACCCAAACCCGTAGGTGTTATGTTAGCATTTATATCACATATAACACATAGCACCTCTGGGAATTTTGGTAGCAGGGCAGGTGTCAGAAGTGTCATCTAACAATGCATCGATGTCCCGTCCAGTTGAAAAGCTGCATGTGATGCCAGCTGACATTCTGAAAACTCTATGGTAATTCCACAGCATTTCCAGTATGCTGCGGATGCATTGATGTCACACTGAAGTTTTCAACTAGACACACTGTGCATCACATCATGTCATTTCTACCCTGCTCCTCCATTTCTCCTGCCAGTTAGAAAGAAAGGGTGTGTGGGAGGGCCTGGCAGGGGGAGAGTGCCCACATGAGCTAGGCAAATGGTATCCCTATGGAGTGATCATATGTACCTGTAAGTCTTTCATATATTTGGTTTTTGTGGGAGGCCTGAGATAGGAAGGGCAGGGGACAGGGTTGGCTGCAGAGGTGAGAGCAACAAAAATCTCTTCTGGGATGAAATCATTCCGTAAGGAAGGGTGCTTCCAATTATCTGCCGCACTTGGCTTCCTTCTTAATTCTGGAAGTTCTAGAAAAGAGAAATGCAGACAGTATGTGTTAATATTTGTCAACAACAGATCCTTCAGAAAACAAAGGGATAAAAACAACTGGCCCAATCATTCAGTTTTGCCACAATGGGTATGAGTATGTGTGAGAGACTCTGCTCTATCCACTTCGGCATAGGCTGGCATTTAATAAACAGCATTTTTCTTACTATAAAGGATTCAATGGTGTTGATGGTGAAGTAACCTTGAGTGCATTCCACAGCCCGGGCGATGGGCCAGATGCATCGGCGGAGACTTTATCTTTGCGCGGGAGATGAAGACTCCGTTCCCATGGGAAGCAGGAAGGGGGGATGGGGTGAATGGTGTTATAACCTGTGCTTCTGGCGGGAAGTGCCATTCCTGCCACTGCGTGTACTTGAGCTTTCTAAGATGTCTTAATAAATGGACTTTTACTCCCAAAAGCCTTTTATTTCTGTGTCTATGGAATTCCTTACATTGTGGCAGGAAACTTAATTCATCTATATTCCTGTGCAGTGGACCCTTTGTCTTGGCGCATGGAGAGGTTGAATGATACCGCGGACGCGGCAGTTCTCTCAAAGAGGGCTCTCCACCTTTCCCCTTCTGGATCTGGAGGAACCCGCAGGAGAACGGAGGGCACAAAGCTGGTGGCTCTTTCCCCGCCCCTCGTGATCCCAGCACGAAGTCTTCCTTTACTCCTCATTGCTGGAACGAGGGACGTGACGCATCGCACCATGGGGACTTTCCATGAGTCGCTTTGGGGCGCTTGCCTATGGATCGAAATTTCGTGGATCCGGATCTCTACCCGCTTTAGTGTGGGATTACAAACCTCAGATGCAACCTGTCATGGAGGAGACGGGCTGGACCTTCACCTTTCATGCGGCAACCAGGAATCCATTGAACGCATTCCTGGACTCCTCAGATTTTGGCGATGCTCCCAAGGAACCAATCGCGGCACAGCACTGGGGCCCGCCCAAAGGACACCGGACCAAACCTGGAATTGGGAGGGGTATCCGTGCATCGCTTCCCAATCGACCCCCCTAATCCCTCGGTCGGGCGCATCGCGACCCGAGGTGCCTCGAGGGGAGCCACCCACGGCGGCTACGGTGTTCGGCGTCTCGCTTCCGGGACGCAATTTAAGAGTCCGAAGAAGCCTGCAGTCCCAGCCGGACCGGGTTTCCTCTCCCATCGGTAGAGGACTGGGATGAGGAAGTGGGGGGGCGACTCGCGAGATGCCCAAAAGCTGCATGGAATGCGTGAACGCCAGCTATGGGAGGAGGAACGGGCACAGTTGCAGCAAGAGCCAAAACCCGCAGCCAGATCACCGGGAACAGCAACGCAAAGAAGTCCAGCTCGAGTTGGATCGTGTACAAAGACGCCAGCCCAAGCGACAATATGCCCAGAATCTGTCAGTCCATGATAAAGTCCTGGAACATTCCAGACTGGATTTACAACGGCAACGGGGGAAGCTGCTCTGTATTCTTTTGGCAAGACGCCAAAGTGAGCTCACTGTATTCTTGCGAACGGGACCTAACTGGCTAAATTGGAACGAGAAAAAAGCTGCTTTGCATACGCGACCAGGATGCGATGATTCCTCGCTAGCGCGAGAGGGCTGGCTAAGGCGCTGGAGAGGGAACTAAGGGAGGCAGCAGACCAGGAAGCCCCTGCTGGAGCCTAATGGCGTTGCATGATCATGCCGTGCCAGGTTAATGCATCTGGGTCCGCTTACCCAAACGCTGCACTTAACGGGGCTATGCGCCTCGATTCGCCCCCCCCTGCATAACAACAGCTGCCTGCCCAGCCCGGCTCAACCCGCGAAATTCACCTTCCCCAACAGGCGCCAAGAGCCGTCGGCTTAACGGGTTACTATCGCCCCTGGCTACCAGCCCGCTTGATGGGACCGCTTCCAAACTTCCCTACTTCATCTTGCAAACTCAATGCCCACTTGGAAGACTATGATGATTTATAACCGTCTGGTTTAGCGCCAAATGGTGGACATCGGCTCAGTCCTGGATGGGAACAGCAGCCTGACTGGTTCCGCGTGACTTATTTTGATTTGCAGGATGAGGACTCTCGCGATACAGTGCCCGCGATTCCTCCAAGCCTTTAAGAGCTGGCTTGCCAAGATCCAGGCTGCTGATGAACGCTATCCGCACCATCAAAACCATCCAGCAAGTGCGGCAACCGCCCGCTTGCAGAATTTGCCCGTGGAATTTAGGTCTCGCGGCGGCGCTGCTCGACTTCCTCCTGAAAGTGGCCTGAACGCATTACGAAATCACGCTTAATACTTCCGGATGCTGTGGACGGCAAGCGTTACCGGAAACGGTAAGCTTTAATTCGGCTCCTCGTATCACTGATGCAGATTGATCCAGTTAGGTCCCCAAGTATGCCTCTCGCCTGGAATAACACGCTTCACAAGGAGGCCATGCGTCGCTTCAATTTCCTAAAACCACTACTGTGTCCACCTAGTCCAAGCCTCCAGCCGCCCCTACCGAAACCACTCTCTGAGCATGCGCCGCCGACACTGGGATTGTGTCTCACTGCGGAGGGCCAGGGTCATCTAGCCGCCAACTGTCCTAAGAAAACAAAAAATCAACCGCTTCCAGCTTCGCTACAAGACTCCGCCTCGCCAAACCACCACGCAGGTCAGGGGTCAGCCCCACAGGCTCGCCACAGCCTAAAGCTGTTACCGAAGCGCACTCCAGTGAGGAGGGGAAGCAGCTGTTTGCCTTTCTTCAGCCCCCATGGACATGGGTCCGACTCCCTGACGGTGAGTGAAGGCAGCGCTCCCATTACTGTTCAAGCTATTTCTGGCCAACCCCGCTAAACAATATCACTGAGCATTATAGCCTCGGCCCTTTGTGGGATCTCGCCGTTCCCACTGCTTAATGCGGCCCCAGGTGGCAGAGGAGCTAGGTCTGGATCGAATTCCCTGGCTAAGCTCCATACCATTCACCCAAATGGACGGCAGCCCCTTTAGAACTAAGGACCGGCCTAGTACAAAACACAGCCGTTCTCTCCTCAGATTCAAGGCGCGACTCATTGGGGAGAAAATACCAGTTTTATTTTTGGCGCCAGTGGCCAAACACTCCATAGTTTTAGGCATGCCTTTTGTTATTGTTGGGCTACATGAACCAAAAGTTCATTTGGAAAGAGCGGATCCTAGGAATTCACTGACCCTCCCTATGTGAACACATGAATTGGGGAGAAAACCCAACGCCTTCCGGGATGACACACACCCCTCCCCTGGCTTCTTCAGTAATTGCTCCCGCATTCTATTGGCATCCCACCCGTATATATCATGATCTAGCCAGAGTTTTTCAGGAGCAGGAATGCGACCAGTTGCCACCCCACAGAGACACTCGACTGTAAAATTGTCATACAACCAGGGGCAACAACTACCCAAAGGTGTAGAATCTACCGCGACATGAGTCCTTAATGAGGAGAAGGAACTTCAGCTCTTCTTGGACAAGAACCTTGCTTTCAGCTGGTTCATACGGGCGGGCTACCAAACACACTACGCACACGCTAAGCTCCCGCTTTTGTTTGTCAAAAGAAAGACGGGGTCTTCTACGGCTTTGCACAGATTATCGAGGTCTCAATGAAGCGGTCTCCCTGTCCAATAACAAATATCCTTTTGCCTTTTGATCAAAGGACCTTTTAGATGCAGCACTCGGCAAAGGATCTATCTTCACTAAATTGGACCGACTTGAGAAGCTTACTACAGGGTCAGAATTGCTGAAGGCTATGAACACCTGACTGCGCTTAACTTACAAAGTTTGACACAGTTTGAATATTTAATAATGCCATTCGGTTAAGTGGGGCCCTCGGAGCTTTATGGCCCTTATCAACGGTGTTCTCTGGCATGATTTACTGGTACAAGGGGAGTTGTTGTATACTCTAGATGACGCTTTAATTTACTCACAAAACCATAGAAAGAGCATATGAAATATTGGTTCGAGAGGTATTGGAACGCTTTTGCTTGACAACTCTCTCTTTGCCAAACTCTCCAAAATGCTGCTTTTCTATCAGACCTCCATTGACTATTTGGGTTACCGGATCTCGCACCGAGGGCTTAAAAATGGATCCTGCTAAAATTGACCAGTCAGTCCTCCAATGGCTCGCCCCCCACCAACCGCAGAAGAACTCCAGTCGTTTCTTTTGGTTTTGCTAATTTCTATCGCGGACTTTATACCCCAATTCGCTGAACTGGACTCCTCCCTCCTCTCACAGACCTTCTACGCTACTAAGGGTAAAGATCCACTGTCCGCCAAGCCCGGCCCCCCCCTTCTTTGGTCTGAGGAATGTGGTCAAACAGCCTTTCAGCTATTAAAATCTGGCGCTAATTACCATCGGAGAACCTATCCTAAAAGCACCCTGACCCAGATCTCCCGCTTGTGGTTCCTAACGTGGATGCCTCGGACAAAAGCACTTGGGGGCAGCCCTGTTGCAGAAAAAAATAAAGATGGTAGGCTGGTTCCGCGGTAGCTTATTTGTCTGGGGTAAAAAATTCTCTGGTGCCGAACTCAACTGGACCAGGGATGACAAAGAGACTGCAGCCATCAAAGTAGCACTTCTCCACTTGCTATACCACTGGCTGGAGGGGCTAAACACCCCTTTCAAGTTTGGTCGGATCATATAAGAACCTGCGGCAGCTCTTTTCCACCCCCCCCCTCAAGATGTCCGCGAAAACAACTTCTCATAGGCCGCATTTCTTCTCGCTTCTCTTTTACAGTTCATTTTTTCCCTGGGAAAACCAACAACAAACTGGGCCCAATGGACGCGCTGCCGCTTTACACTGGGAGGGGGGGGTGGAGCTGCCCCACGGTGACATTCCACGCACTGTTCTTTTCCCCCCCCTCCCAGTTGGGGTTGGCTGTCACCGATCTCAAATCGCCCACTTCTCCCTCCACCCCCCCCATCTCTGAATCTCGCCTCTCCTTTCCCTGGCGGGAACTGGAGGAGGCCGGGGCTGCACGCAGCCTCCAGCCTCAAGGTGACTCCCACCGCGCTTTGGAGGAGAATGGAGTTTGGCGAGGGGGGGGAATGTTGGTACCGCGGCTCTCCCCCCCCCTCCCGCAAGCAGGTGCTCTTTCGAAGCTTTCGCTTTCACGCGATGCCCGCCTTCGCTGGACATTTTGGCTTTTTTTGAAAACTCCTGCATTTTAGCCCGGCCGGCAGTTCCTTGTTTGTGGCGCCGCAATGCCGCTAAAGACATTGAGGCATACATTAAAGGCTGCTCGGGTTTGTGCAGAAGCCAAAACCATCCCGGAAAGCCCCATGGGCTATTAGAAACTCTCCCGTGGCCTCCCCGCTCTTGGGAAGTCATCTCCATGGATTTTATCACAATAGATTTGGGTTCCGAAAGTCATGGCAACACGGCTTTTATGGGTGGTGGTAGACTTATTCTCTAAACAAGCCCTATTTTATTCCATGTGCTTCCCATCCCCTCCTCGGCTCCTAAAGTTATGGCACGGCTGTTTATTCCAACATGTTTACCGCTCCATCTCCGCACCATAAGGTAGGTTCCAATCACGCCCCCAATTCATCTCTTCAAAGTTCTGAAAGCTGCTTTTGCAGGGTTGTTGGGGGTCCGCCCGCCGCCGCCGCCCCAAGTACCAACGCGCTCAAAGTGACGGCGAGTAGACGGAGAGAACGAACAGACCCCTAGAGCAGTATTTACGTTGTTACACCAACTATCACCAAGACAATTGGTCGCGAAGCTTATTCCGCTTATGAGCAATGCCTACAACAATGCGTGTTCATAGTAGTACAAAGAAAACCCCTTTGAAATTTCAGGTGTCTGGTCAGCTTCCTTCCACGCCCGCTGCCACAACAACTACCCGCAGCGCAGCTTTGGGACCCCCCCCAGAATTCTCAACAATGGATTTCATCCCCAGTACGAGGGATGGAAGCTCGGTCCAGACCGCCTTTACAACAAGCAAAAGCGACTCCCCAGAAACTGCAGCTGATAAACACCGCTCGGATTTTCCTCTGCGTGTGGGCTCTTTGGGTGTATTTATCTACAAAAAATCTCAGAGACGTGCATAAATATCTCCAAATCCTGGTAAGAGATTTGTGGGGACCTTTTTTCAGATTACTAAAGTGATTAATGATGTCACTGCCCGCTTAGATTTGCCTAACTCTCTTAGTAACATCCATCCTGTCTTCCATTCCAGCTTGTTTCGGTTGAGGCTCCCGCCTCGACATGTCTTGGCACGCACTCGGCCGGAGAGGCCCCCACCAATCGACATCATTATTGATGGCCACAATAAGCACTACGTAAATTGACGCTTATCCTGGACTTCCTCGCTTTTAATCAAACAGAAACGCTTGCAATATTTAGTCTCTTGGGTGGGATATTCCTCTGGGTGATTATAATCAATGGGTTTATTCTCTGAAAAATATTGAAGCTCCCCACCCCCTTTATTTCTGCGCTTTCCACAGCGCTTCTTCCGCAAGATAAAACCTGGGGGAAGTGGGGTCTTCTTTAGGGGAAGGCAGAGTGTAAAAAGGATTCAATGGTGTTGGATGGTGAAGTAACCTTGAGTGCATTCCATTGTGCCGGGCGATGGGCCAGATGCATCGGGCGGAGACTTTATCTTGCGCTGGAGATGAAGACCTCGCTCCCATGAAACGGAAGCAGTGTGAAGGGGGATGGGGTGAATGGTGTTATAACCTGTGCTTCTGGCGGGAAGTGCCATTCCTGCCACTGCGTGTACTTGAGCTTTCTAAGATGTCTTAATAAATGGACTTTTACTCCCAAAAGCCTTTTATTTCTGTGTCTATGGAATTCCTTACACTTACAGTCCCTTGCTGGAAACATGGACATCCAGGGATTGCTTAAAGCTTCTGCTGCAGGGTGGCTAAAAACTAAAAGGGATGTGTTGTTCCTTAGGAATATATTTTGGCTACAATCCTAAGGGCCGTTTACTGAGAGTAAGCCGCACTGAGTAACATAGGACTTTCTTCTGAGTAAAGATGCTTAGGATTGCTCCAAAACTGTCCTGTAAAATGTATTCCAGCACAAACAGGAATCCAAGCATATCAAGACAGGGCCATCATCAAAACAGATTAGCTCCACATTTATACCCACAGTTAAACAACCCAGGGCCATTTACCTTTGCCTTCCTTGATAGTTGGGACTAAGGAAGAGGCATCTTTTGTTCTTCTCTTCTCATGCTTTGGAGTAGATGGCAACTTGGGAGCCAGTTCCTTGTTAGCAGACATGCTGAAATGCTGTTTGAAGATTACTCACTTGATCCAGGAGAAGCTTTCAGCAGCAAACAGTCTACAAGAGAGGCAACATGATGCTACCCAAATACATGTAGCTCAATTTAAAAATCTGTTTCCAGGAAAGCAGGAAGAACAGTGAGGAAGAAGGCATCATATCTGGTCCATAAAAGAAACTATACTGGATCAGAACAGTGGTTTAGCTAAGCCAGCATCCTGTTCTGCACAACAGCCAGATACACTGGAAAGGGTTTAGGGATGGACTGGCCATTAAGGGCACCAGGAAGTCCTGGTGGGATGATGGTCTGATGGGGGCCACATCCCTATTGCCTCCAGTCCGACATGGAAGCCAGCATCCAGTAGGGCCACCCCAGCCTAGGAGTGGGTATGAGCTGGAGGTGTGGGGAAGGAAGGCTTGCCACATTGAGTAATGTACCAATGAGGAGGTATCCTGCTGGCACTTGTTATCCTGCCTTGGAGATTTTTTTAAAAAATTGGTGTTGTGTGTGCTGTGATGTCACTTCCAGAGAAAACCCAGAAGTGATATCAGGCAGCTCAAGGAACTGTCAGAAACTCTTTAGTTTTACCACAGAGTTTCTGGTGATTCTTAGAGCTACCTGGCATCACTTCCTGGTCTTCCATGTAAGTGACACCTTGATACATACAACACCCCTCTTGCCCCCATCCCAAATTTCTGCCAGTGTCCAATGCCTACCTGGCCTCACCTTGTCCAGTGAAAGACCAGTCCACCCAGCTTTGCCCTACCAGGTCTCCTACCTTGAGTAGGCACCTCCTGTTTCCTGGTCAGACAGGCTCTCTCTTAGTGAGGCTGGGTCCTTTTCCAGGGCTGATCCCTTCCTCCACACCTGGAAAGCTTACAAGCAGGACAAAAAAGCCAGAGCCTCCTAACACTGATGGGTGATGACTTCTTCCCAGCATGGATGTTCCATCGAGGCTAATACTTAGTGATGGTTCTCCATGAATTTTCCCTGGTCCCCTTTTAAAGCCAGCTAAACTAGTGGCCAACCCTATAGCTCATGAATCTCATAACTGGTCATGAATCTCATAACTGAATTACTCTTCAAGTGAAAAAATACTTTCTTTCACCCATCCTGAATTTATCCCCCATCAAACTACAGTGGAATACACAGTGGGTGGTGGAGTCTCCTTCTTTAGAGGTTTTAAAACAGAGGCTGGATGGCCTTCTGTCAGGAGTGCGTTGATTGCATATTCCTGCATGGCAGGGGGTTGGACTTTGATGGCCCTTGTGGTGACACCAACTCTGTAATTCTACAGCAGATGCCCCCAAGATCTAATGTTAAGGGAAAGGGAGGGAAAGTTTGCATATTTGTTTTCCCCACCCCATACATAATTTTATAAACCTCTGTCATCTCCCCTTGAGTTTTCTTTTCTTCAAACTTAAAAACCAATCTCTTTACCCTTTCTTTGAAGGGAAGGATTTCCAGTTTGATTTTGGTTGTCCATTTTCTGCACCTTTTTGTGTGTGCCAGTGTCTTATTTTGTGATATAGAGGTCAAAATTGTACATAGAATTCAAAAAAAAAAAAAGGGGGGGGGGTCACACCATAAATATATACAAGGGAACTATGGTATCAGCCCACTTGATTTCAATGCCGTTCCTAAAAATCCCTAGCACAGAACTTGCCTTCTTTATTGCTGCTGCACAAAAAAAGGACAATGATCTTCACATTACAAAATCACTGAGGATGATGTAGGGCAGTGATAGCGAATCTTTTCAAGACCGAGTGCCCAAACTGCAACCCAAAACCCACTTATTTATCGCAAAGTGCCAACACGGCAATTTAGCCCAAATACTGAGGTTTTAGTTTACTCAGGAGTAAGCTTGGTGGTAGTTGGTGGCTTTGCTTTGAAGCAACTGTGCAACTCTTCCAATGGGTGAATCACGACCCCAGGAGGGTTTACTCAAAAGCAAACCCCATTGCCAGCAACCAAGCTTACTCCCAGGTAAAGGATCACACTTTAGTTCTTCGCATGAAAATCAGTGGGGTTTAACAGGGCTTAACAGGGTTACTGCTTCCCCAAAACTAAGGCTTAATGCTAATAATCGAGCCCAGCGGCCCAGACCAGCCTAGATGTGGGAGGGGGGGCTCTATTTGCACGTGCCCACATAGAGGGCTCTGAGTGCCACCTCTGGCACCCGTGCCATAGGTTTGCCACCACTGATGTAGGGTCTTTATATTAGACGAGAAATTCCGGATGCATGCCAGCTCTTCACTGCTTGTGGCCAAGGTAAGGTGTGTGGGGAGTTGAAGCTTTTGCTTACTCCCAAATGCTTTCTTTGCATTCTCAAACTGCCCTGTTGAGCCCTTATGGGTTCTATCAGGAAAATCATGTGTCAGATATCATACCACATCAGAAACTTGAGCCACCTGTGGCTTCAAAGAACACCTGAGGTTGCAAGAATAGCACACGGATGCTTCTCCTCACATACTACAATATGAGTAAATGTCCCTTCTAACTAATCAGGCTTGGAAGCTCTGTTGTAGTTACTTCACTTTTTCTTCTAAGCTACACAAACATATAGGAGTATGTTTCCCAAACAAAATTATTTATTAATCTGTTGGCTTAGGAAAAAAAGTGAAGTGCACTTAATATGGTGGGGGAGGGTCCTGCATTCCAAAGGTTGATTTCACCAGATTCTATCTCACTTCAGCCTCCTCCCCATGTGACCCACACCGCCTTTTGTCTATGAAGGCCACCCTCCTTCCAGAAATGTCTTTGGGAAAGGGGAGGGGAAGAACCAATGGAAGAGTGGTAGGTTACAATCCTACATGAAACTACCTTTTAAAATGACTTATTTTGAACCTGTGTAACTTTACTTATGAAACAAGTGCATTTGCAGAAATGAGAGGTTATCTGTGATTAGGGCTACCCACTGCTGGAGAGAGGGGTAATGTCCTAATAGCCTTTTAATAGATACTTAATAGGATGTTATTAAGCAGGTGGTGCTATGGCATAACAAGTTGTAACTGACCTTTCCCACACTTTGTCTCTGTTCAAGGAACTGGGGGCCCCCCCCCCCCCCCCCCGGCCTCCTGGCTACGCAAAGATTTTGTCCCACACTCCTGGGTGAAGAAGGCCATATGCATCATCCTTCAAAAACATATTTCCCAATCCACTCCCCAGTCCGCTGCTTCTTTGCAGCCTAGATCCCAAACAGGTCTAGAAACCCCAAGACGTTGAAGGAAAAAGCTATAATTCAAAGACCCACAAGAGCCAGTACTGCTATATTGTGCTAACAGAGCTGTGGAGTGACTCTATTTACCGACTTTTCGGCTGTCAGCCGTTGCTATGGAAACGCAGCACGCCTCGGACAGTTACCTAACACAGTGCCTGATTGCAAAATTCGCTCCTCGAACTCCCTCCTCGGCGCTGGCAACGCCACTTCCTGCCCGTCACCCTCCTAGTTCACTCAGAAACTTAGGAAAAGGCAGGACAAAATATTGTTACCGGTAAGGCGCTCAATCAACCCCACCCCCACCCCCCAACGGAGATTAGGGGCTTTCTGCCCTGAGTCTCCACAAGAAATTTAGCGAACGCGATTTAGAGAGCATGCGCTGGCGTGGCTGTTGCGGCAACCAAGATTCCTTCTAGGAGGAGGGAGCACTCTCACGTTCTGGGGTGTGTGTGGTGTGTGTGTGTGTGTGAGAGAGAGAGAGAGAGAGAGAGAGAGAGAGAGAGAGAGAGAAAATTGGTGCAACCGTATTTAAACCAGCACTTTTTTTTCTCAAACAAGAAAAGCACTAACTAAAATTATACCTGGTACTAAAAAATTGAGCTTTCTATTTATTGTACTCTGAATTGACAAATGCTAAATTTACTTCAGAACTGGAAGAGATCAGCATGACACTAAAAAATGCCGACTGAAACTGATGGAATGAAATGTGCAGGTTAAATTGATTTATGGGAGAAAAAATCTTGGCATGGTGTAGCGACCAGCAACACAAGATGGAAGGTTTGTTACCTACAAATATAAAATGTTGTCTTGGAGGAAGGGGTTACACTGCACAGACAATTGGGGAATTGGGGGGGGGGGGGTTATTGCAAAGACATACTAAATCTAAGGACATCAACTGCCAATAGTTGATGCATGATTGACCACAGGAAATATTGGGGAGGTCCCACGCCCATAGAGAATAAAAGATAGCACCCTTGCCCATAGGGAATAATAGAGGCCACCCTTGCTCACAAGGAATAATGGAGAGTACCATTGGCAGTAGAAAATAATAGATTTATCATTTCCAATTTCCCATTTGTGCCAAAATCTGAAAGACCAGGGGAGGAAAGAAAAGATCACATTTCCACATGCTGTTTTAACTTTGTGTGTTGCATCAGTGCACAGTAAAACAGGGAAGGCTTTACCTCGTTTTTTATTCAAACCTCACATTATAAACACACATATGGAGAAAATCCTCCTCTATGCACTTATCAGCTAAAGAAAGGAAACAACTGTGATAAGGAAGATGTGCATCTTACTCCTTTAGCCATAAGGAATGGAATCCTCAGGTTAGACCGCTAGTGACAGAGGCATATTTTTCACATGCTTTCAAGAATTGTCTCAGCTTGACTGGGTTGTAGTGCCCTGGAAGAGATAGATTCAAAATCTGGGGATGATCCTAGTCTCTGCTATGACTCTTGAAGCTCAGTTGGAGGCAGTGGTCAGAAGCACCTATCCCAGCTCTAGCTGGTTCACCAGCTACAGTCCCTTTTCAACAGAGCCAATCTGGCTACAGTAATCCATGCTCTGGTAACCTCTAGATTGAACTATTGTAATGCGCTTTACGTGGGGCTGCCCTTGAAGATGGTTTGGAAGCGGCAGCTAGTACAGAATATGGCAGCAAGACTACTAATGGGTACCGCTGGTTTTATGAATTTTAATACATTTTATGAATTTTGATAGGTTTTAATTGATTATAAATACGTTTTATTGTTATATTGTAATTGTTCTTTGGTATATGACTGTTATTTTATGTTGTAACCTGCCCTAAGACCTTTGGGGATCAGGTGGGCTAAAATACAAATTAATAAACACAGAAATTAGCTAACAGACTCCCCTGGACTGACTGCAGAAAGCCAAATTCTTTGCCCCCTCCACAGTATGCTGCAGATTGTTTGGAACACAACATCTTATATCTGACTCTGAACCCGGCCTGATTGAAATGGAACACAAAACTTTGCACAATGATGCCAGGGACCAATGGAAGATTTTGAAGGAGAAAGAAGAAGGGAGAGAAAGTCTGGATGGGTGGAGAGGGTACGTGGAGAGAAAGAAGGGGGGCAGTGGGGAGTGTGATGGGATTTGCCTTGCCGGTCCACATTTTGTGGTTAAGATTCAGATTCGGGAATGAATGCAGGCTGATAGATTTCATAGATAGCAAAATATATTTAATTTCAGTAGTACAGAGTCAATCATGTACATCTTTTTCACAGGCGGAAACAGGCCACAACCAACAGTTCAATACATTTTTCAATCAATAACAGAATCATGTCCTTCCCCGCCATAGGGGACTTGCAACAGATGGAGCTATGCAGATCTTCAAAGACATATTTATTCAGAGAGTACACCTACCATAACCAGACATTTATATTAATAAATACAAACCAGAACGTTGATTACACTTAGTAGGTTGATTCCCCTTTATTTCTCCCCTCTCAAAGAAGAAAACACTTCTTAAATTAAACTTTAAAGATAATGAGGTTGAGGTGGTTACCTCTCTATAAGCAGCAGACATACATCATGTATGAAGTTTCATTAGATAGACTCAAGACTATCATAGAAAGACAAACACTGTACTTTCCATAGACAGTTAACTTGTCCACACAACCCACCAGAGATACAAAATGCAATATTTCACTACGTGAACAATGATTTAGCAATTCTACAAGTTGCACTTACATAGTTGATAAGTGTTCCAGAAGGGAACTCTTCCACACAATGGGCATTGCTGGTTAGTCTCCCCTTGCATTTAGAAATTGAAACTACACATGAGGATTACAGAGACATTCCTTCTGCAACTGTCTGTATTTGAGTTTACAGTATTGTTTTGCTGGCATTCACAACATTCAACCCAAGCAAAACCTTTGCCACAAATATTTACCAAGTGCTAGTGCTGATGGAAAGCAGTGTCAAGCCGCAGCCGACTCAGGGCCACCCTGTAGGGTTTTCAAGGCAAGAGGTGAGCACAGGTGGCTTGCCGCTGCCTGCCTCAGCATAGCACCCCTGGACTTCTCCCATCGGAATACTAACCAGGGCTAGCCTTATGTGGTTTCTGAAAAGGCTGGAATCTTAAACTGACCCAGACAGCATGCCCAATTAATTTGTTTGCCTGCAATTTACAGACTGAACAGTATCAAAGGCAGAAGTAGTAACATGTAATGGAGTTCAGTTTGTTCAATACTGTTCTGTCAGCATCTTGTGCATTTTCTCCCATTTCCATTCCATTCAGAAATGTGCAGTAGTTTTGCAAAATACTTTTAAGGCCTCAAGTTTTTCTCCGTTGTCTTAATGCAAGAAACCAAAACACTTTCAAGCTCATGTCATCAAGCAACCACCGCAACAACAAAAAAGCAAAATACGCAACAAATTGTAGCTCGTAGTGTAAGAAGTCTGGAGGCTAGAAGGACTAAATCCATGTGATCTGAGCAGCAGAGACTGGGTCCAGGCCTTGCTGGTTGGGATTATAGTAGTCCGTTATAAGCCAGGAACAACAGTTGACTGGAAGACCAAAATAATCCTGGGAAGGTCCCTCCTCCCTTTCCTTTTTACTATCAGAAACAAAGGTTTGAAGGCTGTCAATAGTTTTGTGGTTGCCTAGCAATCCACACAATGGCCAATGTGATCTCAAACAGCATCCATTTCTTTAAGGTTCAGACACTATTTCTCTTTTTGTGGGGAGATCATCCCCAATATATGTGTGTGTTTAATTTTTCCACAAAACTGGGGCTTTTCTCAAGTTTGCTGAAAGATTATGTCTTCTTTATTCATGGCTCCAGTCTCTGGATTTAAGTGTCCGCAGATGCAGCCATATTGAGAATTAGAAATACTAATTTTGATTCATTTGTATAATTTAATTCACAATAAACAGAAAATAATAAAAACATTCTTCAGTCCATGATTTGTTAATAGACGACTGACTTTAGGAAAAACCATTGTAGTTTTAAATAATTAAAATCGACTAGGAAAGAAAAGGACACCTTTCTCTTTATGAAATTTGTAGCCTTTCAGGCAGAAACCTTTATTTCAAATTGTTATTGATCAAGATGTTCCTCTTCTAAACAAATGCACAAATGAATTAGAATCATTTTAAACTCAAAGTGAAAATGGAGTTTCAAAATAAACTGTTCTTTTTAAAATAACCAGCTGTTCCCTTTCAAAAAGGGGAGCGTCTGTCTTGGTTATCCTTCCACTATCCCCAAACTGTGGCTCTGCATTTGAATAAATCACCATAGTAAATGACTAAAATTTGGCACTTTTGCAGCAGCATTGCACATTTTACACCCCAGGATTGAACCCAGTGATGCAAATGCCTTCTTCATACTCCCTTCTTCATACTATTCTGAACTAAGTTCTGCAAGAGGTCATTTACAGATTTGTTTATATAGACAGGACGGCAGATAGAAGACTGGGAAAGTTCCCAACAAATATTCAGTATTTGCACTAGAGCAGGGGTAGGGAACCTGCGGCTCTCCAGATGTTCAGGAACTACAATTCCCATCAGCCCCTTTCAGCATGGCCAATTGGGAATTGTAGTTCCTGAACATCTGGAGAGCCGCAGGTTCCCTACCCCTGCACTAGAGCAACATAAAGCCCTTCCACTCACCTAAATTTTCTACTGTGCCATGTTAAGTACAAAGAGATAATAATTCAAGTACATGAACTGCACATACCTCCCACATAGCTTCCACACGACCACCACCACCACCAAATTTTCTGCCTGCCTTGGAACAAATCTCTGGTCAACAATGGAATGGTTGATAAAGAGATTTCCAACTGGCAGTGCAGTACTAAACAGAGTTATACCCTTCTCAGTCCATGGAAATCAACTGCCAACAAGGGCATAACCTTACTTAATATTGTATTGTAAAACCTGAAGAATAGGACCAAGCTTTATCGAGAGTAGCTGGCCACAGAAAATATATTTTGCAGGGCAGATCAGCCCTATGGGTCATTTATTTATTTATTTTAATAAAACATTTCCATTCCTGATTCCAGAGGGCTTACAGTAATAGTTAAAACATTTCCATCTAAAACCAGAGATAAAATAGCAGGTCCCCCAACTCTCCCTCACCCTGCTTAAAAGCTGCCTGCCATTCAAACTCCATTTAAGTACTAGCAAACAGACAGGCCTTGCAGATCCACGGGGGTGGGGGTGGGGGGTGGGGGTGGGACTTTACCTCTTCAGGGAGCCCATTCCACACAGCTGAAGCCATGAATGGAAAGTCCCAGGTTCTGGATGATTAATGGGATTAATTGCAATGGCATAAACTTCCCGCCCCCCACCCCCACCCCCGGAAGCAGTTCTAGTCACACCATCCCTTCTATTATTTTTGGTTCAAAATTTCAAGGTTTCTGTATTTCAAGGAAAACATTGGAATAATAATAGCTTGGCACATGTTCACAGCTTTTCCAATATATAATCATCTCCTGCTTCACCCCCAGGTCACTGTGATAAAAATCAATAAAGAACGGCAAAGCTTGGACCTGGAACACAGAATACATTTCACTGTATAAAAATTCAATACCAAGACAGGAGTAGGCTCAATGGCAGTCTACAGGTTAGCTCTGGCCTGCAAAGCAGCTGAATCTGGTTGTCGATTGCTCTACCTTATTCTGATCAAGGTGACTTAAACCTTTTTGCTAGTAGTTCCACTCCTAAAACTTCAGGACCTGTATATAGGCACCTTTCGGGGAGGTTTCTTTTTTTACTGTGTCCTAAGACCAGCCATACGGGATCTATCTAGTCCAGCATCTTTCTCACACCTTGGCCAACCAGTTGATCTCAAGGGCCAACAAATAGGGCAAGAAAAGCAAAGGACTCCACTGGTGCTGCCTCCTAAAACGAATGCTTTAGGATTTATCTCCTCCAAATACAGAGGACTTATCCTCCATTAATTTGTCTTACTGCTTTAAAAAGCCAACAAAGTAAAAGAAAATCTCTTGGGAAAGTCTGAACATATGAGATCCCTTAGAAGCTGCCAGCTTTCTGTTTATTACAGAAACTGGCCCTTGGCTCAGGTTGTAGTGCTACATAAGCTTCCAGCCCTGTGTCTGAATTACCAAGGGTACAGATGTCAGCTGTTCCTGGCAAGGAAAATGCAAGTTACTAATAGTGCAACAGGCCTGTGCTTTATTTTATAACACTGAGCAGTCGATCAGTTAAGAAGCCAAACACAAACAAATGTAGCAGGGAATGGCTCACCCTACTATCAGCACTGTTAAGAACCTGGAGATCCAAAAGGAACTTCCTAACAGATTCATTCAACCATTAAAGTTAGGATTCCTTTATTTAGAAAGGAGGAAAAAAATGAAGCTTAAGAATAGCAAACAGTTACCTTTCATATAATATTTCAGTCACAAAGATGGAAACGTTATCCTTCAAAGCAGTAGTTTTGTTTTGTTTTAAAGGGAGTCGAGCTCTTTTAGAAGCTGAGAGATTCCCACCTGTCCTGCAGCAAATATGCATTTCTGTAATAATCAGCTGTGGACAACAATCAAAGAGTTGTGGAAGGAGTAATCCCAGTGATGCACTTACTTATATTATGGCTATTTCCATGGGAAAGAATGTAAAGGTGCTCCTCCATCTAATGTTGACAAAAAAATTACATACCTCAAGGGATAGGATGCTCTGAACAAAATGCATCCTCTGAACCAGGGGTCTGCAACCTGCGGCTCTCCATATGTTCGTGGACTACAATTCCCATCAACCCCTGCCACCATGGCCAATTGGCCATACTGGCAGAGGCGGATGGGAATTGTAGTCCATGAACATCTGGAGAGCCGCAGGTTGCAGACTCCTAAACCCTCCGCCCTGCATTCCCACATGTGCTACGGTGCAGAGGTGGCATATTGGATGATTCTCTCCTGCCACTTCTTGCCTCTGTACTCCAGTGCAAATTAGTGTTATCCTTGCCGTGCTTTTGAGCCCTCTGAGAGGACACCAAAAGTGGGGCATAGATAGCGCTCATCTGCAGTAAGGTACAAAGAAGACACAACGCAGCTGGACAAACTCTTCCTCGGATCTCGGCTTCTTCGGACCACAGCACAAGTGAACACAAGCTAGTAGTGCATACCAAAGGGCTTGAGAGCAGATTGGGCACCAATAGAAGCTGGATAGCAGGCTGATATTTGTGAACCCTTGGATTCCCATCAATGAGGAGGGAATGAGTACTAGAACGCAAACAAATACTGTGGGTGAGAGATCAGTCTGAAAAAAACGTTACATTCAAATGAGGCAAAAGTGACTCAGATCATGTAATACCTGCCCCTTTAAGGACAAAGAGAAAAACAGTAGCGACACGTACAAACCACTGTTCGGAATTAAGTACAACGGTCACCGGAAAAATCTTTCACCAACCTTTCAGCGTGCTTCACGACCAGCATGGTAGCTGCTCAGGTTAAAGTCACTTACAGATCAAGAACCATTTGCCAAGCCTTCTGAAGTCTTAGCTGCCTCAAGAGGTTGTTTTTTTTAAAAAAAATTGTGTGCCATAACTAAATATTATTTATTTTCCCTTTTTAAAAGGTTCAAGACACTTAGATCACTGGTCCAAAGTACACGTGTATTTTAAAGAACTGTCTTCTGGCATCAGCCTGGGGACTTCAGATTTTTGCGTGGCAAGTCCAGGAACGCGGCTTCATGTTGTCCAAGAAAGTGGGCTACAAGACCAAGGAGAAACAGTGGTGTTAAGAGATCACACTGGCTTGTCTTACTACATCCATTACACCACACTGGTGCACACAGTTGAACAGAAGATAATTTTTTCATCTGGTAGAATGGATGAACCACTACAGCCTATCAAGCCAAAGGCTTGATGGAGGATCCTGGGACTAACTATCCCCTCAGACAGAAAAGCTGTCCTCCCCCAGTAGTATTAATCCAAATAGGCAGAGCAGAAGCATGTGTGGGAAGAGAAAGTACCCTCTCTCAAACAGTATCCAAACTGGTCTCCTTTCAGATTAGCCCCGCCTGGATTCTAGCCCTCCATGTAAAGTGCCCTCAAGCTGCTCAAACAGAATTACTACCTTTTTTGTTTTTGCCTTCAAGTCACATCTGACTTATGGTGACCCAGTAAGATTTTCAGGGTAAGAAGCATTCAGAGGTAGTTTGCCATTGCCTGCCTCCATGTCACAACCTTGACATTCCTGGGAGCAGCAGTGGCGCAGTGGCTAAGAGCAGTGGCTAAGAGTAGGTGCACTCTGATCTGGAGGAACCGGGTTTGATTCCCAGCTCTGCTGCTTGAGTTGTGGAGGCTTATTTGGGGAATTCAGATTAGCCTGTACACTCCCACACATGCCAGCTGGGTGACCTTGGGCTAGTCACAGCTCTTCAGAGCTCTCTCAGCCCCAGGGTGTTTGTTGTGAGGGGGGAAGGGCAAGGGGATTGTAAGCCCCCTTGAGTCTCCTACAGGAGAGAAAGGGGTGATATAAATCCAAACTCTTCTTCTTCTTCTTCCTTGGAGGTCTCACATCCAAGTACTTGCCAGGGTCAGGGCTCAGAGTATATGAATGGCCCGAGGTCACCCAGCAAGTTCCCAAAGCGCAAGTGGGATTTAAACTTGAGTTTCCCAAGTCCTAGTCCAATACCTCAACCACTATACCATACTGCCTGTCAGATTCATTACTAGTATTAGTGAATGCAAATGAAAGAACCCTGCCCAGTTATGGGACCCCCATGGTGCAGAGTGGTAAGCAGCAGCACTGCAGTCCAAGCTCTGCTCACGACCTAAATTTGATCCTGATGAAAGTTGGTTTCAGGTAGCTGGCTCAAGGATGATTTAGCCTTCAATCCAGGAAAACCAGGAAAACAAGTGCCCAGCTTGCTTAGGATGAAGTATAGATAACTGGGGAAGGCAACAGCAAACCCACCTGTCAACCCAGTCTGCCTAGTAAACGTCATGATGTGATATCACCCTGTGGGTCAGGAATGACTTCGTGCTTGCACAAGGGAGAACCTTTACCTTTCAGGCTTCATGAGGTGGGATCAACACACTTTCAACAACCTACGACCCAGCCCTGCAAGCTTGTGGGGCAATATCACAATTCCTGATTGAGGCACTGGGGCATTGAGGCCCTTCAGCTACACAGCAGGGTTCTCAGACTTTAGAAGAACTGATCTCTCTCACCTGGAGATAGGTTGTAATTCTGGGACATCACTTGGCGATTGGCAAGCCTAATTTTGCTTACTGTACTTTCTGGAACCCACCTGCAAAATAACTCCATCCGACTTCCCTCCCTCACCATAAAAAGCAGGAGTCTTACATCAGTTAACACTGAACAAATGCATGTAGGTTTCATGTTTACAAATATGTAGCAATGGGTTATTTCATGAGGTGTCACACATTATGCAGAGGAAAACCCATCCAAATACTTGTCAGAGTGTGTGAGTGTGTGTGACTAGCCTAAGGACCCCCAGCAAGCTTCCACAACAGGCACTATTACAGGTACTATTATAATAAATTACAGGTAATTTATCCTCTTGTTTACCAAAATAGACATTGTTCATTTATTGCAATGATAACATTGAAATATTCTATTTTTATTTTTAATAAAAGACAAGGAGGGATAAAATCAGAAATTTACTCAGTGGGGTTTTCTGAGCCAAAACATTGAGATTCAAATGCCAAAACTGAGAAGTAAACATTTCAAAATCCAAATGAGTTTTTCTAAGATTTGTATTCAGGTGTTACGTTTGAAACTTGCCCTTCTGAACAGTAGCTCAGCTCTGTTACCTTACATCAGGTGTCCCCAAACTTTTTAAACAGGGGGCCAGTTCACTGTCCCTCAGACTGTTGGAGGGCCGGACTAAAAAAAACTATGAACAAATTCCTATGCACAAATGATTGTAAAATGTTTGATTTCACCTTTCAGCCTTTCTGTCATGGTCTATTTTTAGAACAGTGACCAAAGTATGTCAAGTACAGGGTGGGCTCCAAATATTGTTGGGGAGGCTGTGGAATACCTTCCCCTGTAAAAAAAAAAAAAAAAAGCAGAACTTTCCCAAATAATGAAGCATTCCATCTAACCCAGGATCAGGTATCTTCCTGGGTTCTTTCCTCCCTAGCAGCCAGCCAGCTTATTCGGGCCAGCGCCTGGCTATTGATGCCAATGGGGAGTGAGGGCGGAACAGAAAGCCTGAGAGCAACACATGGAGTAGCCGCCGAGAGGGAAGGGCATGGAGAGCAGGCTAGCTACATGTATGGTTTCCAACTCTGGGTCAGAAAAATGCATGGAGATTTGGGGGTGACATCATGTAATTACAATCAACAATGCCGCTAGCCGGTTCCTCCTCTCCCTCGAGCCCCCACTGCACATGAATGGAGCCATCGCCACCATGCCTGGCGGTCCGGATAAATGCCTTCAGGGGGCCACATTTGGCCCCCGGGCCGTAGTTTGGGGACCCCTGCCTTACATACAGCGACAGGAAGGTTACTTACATTTTGCAAGGGGCAGTACATGCGGGCGTACCATTCTTGGCTATAAAGACAAACAATGATGCCCTGGCCAAGGAAGAGAGAAGTCCACATGATCACATTCCAAATGGAACCTTTCCGTTGGTCATTGATTAAGAAGTTGAAAATCACTAAACAAGGAAAACAAAACGGTAGTAAAAAAACCATTCAGAACACTGCAAGCATGAAATCCAAGCAGATATTCTTCCCATCCCACAGCTGACTAGCAAAGTGACCATCAACATAACCACAAGAAGTGAATGGTGCCCATGAGGCAATACAAGCCTCTGTGTATTTCATTGTTTTGTAGGACAAAATATCATCTTCGAGAGAAGTTCAGTACGATCTTCACAAAAAAATGGATTTTCCATTTTTATATATGGACTGCTGCCTCTAAAAATTCAAAGGCCAAGCAGAATATTTCTTATGAAAAGAAATCCCTTTCATTCCTCCTTCCTGCCTACCTCTCACCCTTTCATTCACTCGCATCTGTCTATACTACTGTTTTCTCCCATATTTATTTATTTATACTTTGGGCTTCTAGACCGCCCCATCCCCGAGGGATATGTTCCTGCCTAGAAGTGACAATTACAAAGAGAAGGTCCTCCCAATTGTCCCATCAATCAAAGAAACAGAGATGAAAGGGACTTCAAGAGCTATCTAGTCCAACTCCCTGCACAATATTAACAACTTTTCTGCACCACCACTCCTCCATGCTCTGTACCCAGAGGAAGGCAAAACAAAAACAAAAACCCTCTAGGATCCCTGATCAATGTGATCTGGAAGAAAATTGCTTCCTGACCCTGAAGTGGTGATCAGCATTACCCAGGGCATATGAGAAAGGGCCACGGGAGTCGAGCACTGGTTCATCCTTTCCTGTCCCCCATCTCAGCCAAAGTCCAAAGAATCAGCCTTGCTGTCAACTGGCCATCTAGCCTCTGCTTAAAAACTGCCAAAGGAGAGTCCACCATCTCTTGAGGAAGTCTGTTCCACTGAAAAACTGCTCTGTCAGGAAGTTCTTCCTAACGTTTAGCCCAAAACTCTTTTGAATTAATTTCAGCCCTCTGATTCAGGTTTGAGCTTTTGGGGCAATGGAAAACAACTCCGTACCATCCTCTCTATATGACAGCCCTTCAAATACTTCAAGATGGCTATTAGTAATCTCCTCTCGAGGCTAAACATACCCAGCTCCTTCAACCTTTCCTCATATGCCTCCAGACCACTCACCAACTTTGTTGCCCTCCTCTTACCCGTGTTTCCCCGAAAATAAGAGAGGGTCTTATATTAATTTTTTGCTCCAAAAGATGCGTTAGGGCTTATTTTCAGGGGATGTCTTGTTTTTTTTCCATGATTTTCCGCCCCCCACGTGACCAGATCAGCTGCGTCGGGGAATCTGTAACCAGGGCTTATTTTTGGAGTAGGGCTTATATTTCAAGCATCCTCCAAAAATCATCCTACGGCTTATTTTTGGGGGTAGGTCTTATTTTCAGGGAAACAGGGTACAATGTTCCAATTTGACAACATTCTTCTTAAACTGCGGTACCCAAACTGAATACAGCACTCCAAGTGAGGTCTAATCAGAGCAGAGTAAATCAATACCATCACTCTACGTGATCTGGACACTATACTTCTGTTGATGCAGCCCAAAATCACATTTGCTTTTTTAGCTATTGTATCACACTGAAGACTCTTGTCCAGTGTATGTTAGGACTCCTAGATTTTGTCGAAGGCTTTCACGGCCGGATTCAACTGGTTGTGGTGGGTTTTCCGGGCTGTGTGGCTAACAGTGTGTAACAGGCTTCCCCCTGTGATACACCTCTGAAGATGCTAGCCACAGATGCAGGCAAAACGTTAGGAACAATATCCACCAGATCACAGCCACACAGCCCAGAAAACCCACCACAACCTAGGCTTGTTTGCACATACTACCAATAAGACAAGTCTCCACCATCCAACAATTATGAAGTTTATTTTTCTTACCTAATGCAGAACTTTACATTTATCTCAGCTGAAAATCATTTTGTTATTTCTAGCCCAGTTTTCCAGACTGTCAAGATCATCCTATATCTTGACCCTGTCTTCCACTGTATTTGCTACCCCTCCCAAATTAGTATCGCTTGCAAATTTAATGAGTACTCCCGCCATTCACTCATCTAAGTCATTTATAAAGATGAGAAACAACATAGAGCCCAAGACAGATCTACTTGTTACGCCTCTCCAAGAGGATGAGGAACCATTTACAAGCACTCTTTGGGTGTGACCTGTCAACCAGTTACAAATCCACCCAAATAGGATCCAAACCACATATTACCAACTTGTCAACAACAATATGGAGCCTCATCAAAAGCCTTACAGAAATCAAGATAAATATGTTCACAGCATTCCCCTAATCCAATAAGGTAGTAACCCACAAAAAAGGAGATATGGTTAGTCTGACATGACTCTTTCTTGAGGAATGTGTGCTGGCTCATAGTAATCGTAGCCATACTTTCTAAATATTTATGCCAGCACAGGGGCACTTGTGCTGGTGTTGTGGAGCTGCACAACACAATACCTAGATGCCATCGCAGCCACGGCACCAGCATTCCCCCAGCACAGGAGCAGGCCCCGGGTAATGGAGCTGACTTCAGTTGGCTTCCTGAGCCCTTTTGGGCCAGGAAAGCCACCATTTGTCCATGCTCCCTTATGCCAACAAAATCAGTGGCACAGCCCATTGGCCTGCATAGGCCACTTGGACAGGGAAAGGGGCTGTGTTGCTTTACACTTGCTGGTGGTAGTACAGCAAGTCTCTTTGGCGGCCCCCGGCCAAGCAGCACTTACCCCACCCTTAGGACGACACTGCCCACGAGTCTTTTTCAATTCTTAGATCTTTAAAAAGCTGTTAATGGAGCCCCCCTGGCTTCCTCAGGCTCCTCCTGTTTTTTTCCTTTTCATTAGAATCATTTGTGATTGTGCCCTCAATATTTTGCTTTTAAGAAACTCTTACTGCTCTTGAACTCCCTTCTCCATAAGTATTTGACTGTGAGATTGTACCCAGCGTAACTTTAAGTTTCTTAAAATTATCTTTTCTAAAATTCAGCCTATATGTTTGACTACATACAGCTTTTCCCATCGCCAAGATCTTAAATTCCAAAACTACATGCTCTTGACAACCCAGGGTGCCTGCTACTTTCACCTCATTAACTAGCTCTTCCCTGTTGGTGAGAATCAAGTCCAAGATAGCAGAACCCCTCTCCATCTTCTGGGAAATGGAGTTACCACCAAGCAAAATCAGGAATTTATTTGACCCTTCATTTTGAGCATAGTTTGATTTCCAACAGATATCTGGCCAACTGAAATTTCCCATGACCATAATGTCCCGCCTCTTTGAGAACTGTGTAATCTGGTCTAGGCGTGCCTCATCCAAGTCCTCTGCCTGACTTGGTGGTCTATAAAAGACCAACACCATAATATTACTGCTATTTCTTACCTCCTTTTTTTTTTTTACCCAGGGACTCTCAACTGATCTTCCATGCTCAGATGCATGCACTTCCTCACAAATAGACACATCCTTGTCATTTAATGTTACTTCTGGCATCTAGGTATTGTGCTGCCCCTGTGCTGGCATAGGCTACTTCTCCCTCCTTCCTTATTTGTCTATTCCTTTTAAAGTTTTTTTTTATGTTTTAAAGTTTTCCCTTCTCAATCCTAATATTCCAACTGTGAGCATCATCCAGCCAAGTTCTAGTAATGCCTATTAGGTCGCAGTTCCTTTCCTGTATTAGGACTTCAAGTTCCTCCTGCCTGTTCCCCAAATGCTGTGCATTAGTAAAGAGACACTGGAATCCAAGAAGTTCATTTGCTGGATGAGAGTAGCTTTTTTCAGTGGCACCTCCCCCCACCCCCGCAATTGTGGAACAACTTCCCCAGGGAGTGTGCCCGACCCCCCTCTCTCTCATCCTTAGGAGGAAGCTAAAACTGTTTTATTTTGGACTGCACTTCACTAAACCAATTCTAAATTGTGATTTAACATTATGGTTTCATTTTCTTAATTTTTACATGTATTTTCTTAATGTTTTAAGGTGCCTTAAGCTCTGGCGGAATCCACTTCACTGCTGAGCCTCCTCCAATCCCAAGGAAAATTGGGGGAAAATAATGTGCTATTTATACCTATATTTCAAACTGTTGTAAGGTGCTCTGGAAGCGCATCTTGGAATATAACAAACAAATCAATGGTAGATACTTACTTCCAAAGAACATGAAGAGACAGAACATGACAGGATAGAAGAACCCAAAGCAGATGATCAGGATGTATTCATGTACAGCTGCAGAAATTGCAAACACGCACAGCATACCAGCAGATCTGAATTTGTTCCCAAAGAACTGGGGCGGGGGGGGGGGGTATGAGAACAGAGAGAGGGGGGAAATCCATCATAGATGCAAATTAAAAAATATTTCGTAAAGTCAGTGGTAATCACCCATTAGGGCCTGTTGATATGATTCCACGCTGCCTCACATGCTAGGAAAGGCTCTCAATGTAATTGTTCAATGAACAGTCCTATTTTATTATGTTTTAGTTCAGTAGCAGAATTAATGGATATTTACTCGCTTGCTACAACAGTTATTTTCACATCTCATAAACAGACTCACTGAAGTTGAAATGCAAAGCACATAACCTTTCTGAAAAGCAACCACCTTGAGCATGAATCCAACACTACAATTCTATGCCAAGTTACTCCAATTTAAAACAATTGATTAATTGTTTATTAATTCCCCAGCCCAATCCCAAAATGTGGCTTTGGCTCAATGATAAAGCATCAGGTTGGCATCCAGAATCACAGGTTAGGGTTAAAAGCAACACATAGTAGGTGATGTGAAAGATCTTCACCTGTTCCCCTGGAAAGCCAGTGCTGACAAAGTAGACAGTATTGATCTGGACACACCAAAGGCCTGGTTTATTACAAAGGCAGCATCATGTGCTGATAGAAATAAACCAAATTCACTGTTCCTACAAAATACAGGGTTCTCCTGCTATCTATGCAGGAGGTTACTGTAACCTCTCCCCTTCCCCCCACTTAACTTCTCTGAAGAAACATTTTTATTAGATTCAAAGGTGCTCACCCAAAGGAAGTCTCTGTATGCATAGTAATACAGCCAGTCATGTACTACCACGTTCCAGGTTCGATAATAGTTTGCATAAGATGTAGAATTCCACCAGTCCTGGAGGAGAGGGAAGAAATAATGATCTTCAAAAGGCTACTGTGTGTATTCAAAGCAAGGAATCATTAGTCAAAATAGTTTTGCAGCAACTGGTAAAACTTTCATGTTTGAGCGTGAAGCGCCATCAATGATATGCTGTGTCTTGTACATTCTGAACTAGGCTGAAATTCTTCATTTCTCTTCTGCCAATGAGTCACGCTATGATAAAATTACTCTAGTCCGAAGAATTTGTACCTTGTTCTATAAGGATAAAATTCAACATTTTGAGGAGTGTTGCTCAAACATGAAAGTTGCCCAACAAGAACAGTAATGCCACAAAGGCAGAACATCTCCAAAACACACTCGTAAAGTTAAAATTTAAACATTGTCTTTTGAACAGCAGCTTATTTCATTGCCTGTCCTGCAGGCTGAACAAGTTTGTCATCCCAGGCTACAGCAGAAACTGCAGGCTCCGTATCAACGTCTATTACTAAGGAGGTGAAGGGTCAGAAAAAACACGGAAAACCTGATAAAGAACTCTAAAAAATACCCAAATTAAGAGTTAAATAGCATTAAGATTTTGCAGCAACAACTATCCATGTTGGCTACAAAAGAGACGGAGTTTTGCGAAACAAAAAACTTTTGAATGGGCCAATAAACCAGGGAAAATGCTGGCTGTGAAACTATGGGAGAGAACAGATTTATCACAGAAATACATTGGAAAGATGGTCTAACCAATGATGAACCGATAATTTAAAAAGCATCATTTAAATGCCCCCACTTGATGTCCCATATCACATCTGTTGTACCATCTTCGGCACTCTGTCGGTCCCCACCCAAGTGTTGGATTGGGGGCTGCAAATAAGGATATAGGATCCTGCTGCTGTTTTAAATGCTTTTAATGGGTTATTTATTTATATGTTACATTGTATTGTTACATATTGTTATTGCCTTTGGCCTATTGTACACTGCTCAGAGCCCTCCGGAGATTGGGCAGTATACGAAAATTAATAAATAATAAAATAATAATAATAAATATTATAAAAAACTATTTGAAAGTAACATATCAAAGGAAGACGAGACTGAAGATTACTTCGCAAAGCAAACATTGCCAATACAAACGAGCAGAAAGAAATATTGAATAACCCAATTTTAACAATGGAGCTAGTAGAAGCCATAAAACAAGTGAAATTAAATAAATCTGCAGGACCCGTTAAGATTGCCAGCCATCTACTAGTATGTTTTTGCAAGAGTAACACATAAGGAAAAAGGGATACGGGGCCTCTTATCCACAGAAAGCCTGATGGTTTTTAACAAACTTTTTACACACTTTCAAAAGCATTACAGGGCATTGGTGGGTCTCTCTGGAAAGCAAGTTTCATAACGGGCAGTGACAGTTTTTTCAGTCATAGGCACTTATTAGTTTCATTTCTCCAACACCCGTTATCCTAGACCTATAAAGTTAAAAGCAAGCAAAGGAAACTCACACTATTACCCTTACACACTAATTACCTTGTAGAACATTCGGTCACCAAAACGCAGCATCTCAGCAAAGGCATTAAGCCAGCAGTGGAGGAATGCAAAGAAGACCAGGAACAGCATCAACACACCTGGGGGAGTAGACAGCATGGGAAATATTCATTGTACCCACTTGTTGCTTGAACTGAAAGAGGAAATCTCTGCTTCCATCTTACACTTGAGCCTAAAGACAGTGAAGTGTCAGGAGTGCATTTTCTCTGGCCAGAACATCCTCTCGGAGATATACCATGAGAATACTATAAACAATAAAGCAAACTCCCAGAACCCTGGTGGGGGAGAGCTCTCTCTCGTTTATACTCTCGCTCACAGTCTCAGACAAGTCCCCACCACCACCACCACGGGAGAGCGGAAAAGGTGGAGTGATGTCCTCTATATCCTAAGTATAATTTGACGTTCAATAGGCTGCAACTGTCCATTAAAACAAGGTATAAAATTTAGGACCATATCCCATTACTTTGGCAAAACAGGACAAGCTAGCTAGTTATTCCATTCGTTTGCATATCATATTAACTGATATCAAATATTTATAATCAAATATTGTGAGTTTCATTTTCTGAAGTGATTTAATGAGAGTTGCCAAGAGTACGGGAGATTATGAAACACTATGGCAGAACCATATTTAGATACCAACACATGTCCCAATTGTAAATATTGCCATCCAACAGAGGATGACATATCAAATCCTGATCTATTAATTGGTCCATCCTGATCTATTAATTGGTCCAAAGTAAAGGTCCCATATCCATCCAAGCGTTCCATTAAAAAAAAAAGATTTCTTCCTAGTTTTCAAATCTGGATTGGTCATTTCCAGGGTGGTCTTCAGAAACATCATTATAGGGCATAAATAAATGCTATAGAAATACTCACCTGGAAGAATGGAATTAAAGATGCAAAGAACCAGCCCTCGTGTGTTGAAGGGTTCCCGACTATAGTTCCGGTATATAGGGATGCAGAGTCGCATCAAGATGTAATAAACGTAGAAGAGTGACCCAAGTACCTAGGTAGGGGGAACACATGAGGCTGCATTATACTGAGTCAGGCCCTTGTTCTGTCAAGCTCAGTATTGTCTACTACTCTGACTGGCAGCAGCTCTCTAGTCAGAGGTCTTCTACAGCACTGCTACTGGATCCTTTTAAATGGAGGCTCAGCGCTTGAACCCAGGACCACCTTAATTTAATCTAACTAGTCTATGTATAAACCACTTTCCCCCAGTGAGCAGGGCTCAGAGCAGTGCACAACAATATATACAATTAAAATTATGTAATTAAATATAAAGATTTGAAATACAATTCCCACAGGATGGCGCCCTTCACTTAACAACAAATATAAAATATCATCAATAAAGAACATAAAACATTTGATAAGCTGGGGTTATGGTTTTGGTGTACTTGTTGTTGTTCATATTTATTTATTGCTCATATTTGATTCTGTTATTCTGTTTTGTTGGTTGTTAGCCGCTCTGAGCCCTATGGGGGAGAGCAGGGTACAAGTCCAATAAATGAAATGAAATGAATGAAATGAAATGAAATAAAAAAGTAAAAGGACATAAACACCTTAAAAGGAGAAGAGTTCAGGTAGATGGACTACCATTGCTGTCCTCAACCATGGGCCTGGCAGAACAATTGTCTTACAGACCCTGGCGAACTATGATAGGTCTCACAGGGCCCTGGTCTTATTGGACAGAGCAGTCCACCAGGCTGGAGCCAAAAAGACTCTAGCCCTTGTTGAAAACAACCAAACAATTTTCAGGCCAGGGATCTCCAGTAAGTTGTTATTAGTTGAGCATAATACTTCTCAAGGGATAGGGAGAGGTAGTCCCGCAGATACAGTGGTCCTACACTATTTAGGGCTTTAAAGGTTAATATCAACACCTTGACCCTGATCTGGTACCTCACTGGGAGCCAATGCAGCTCATGGAGCACCAGTTGTATGTGGGCTTGCCACGGTGTCCTCATGAGGATCTGGGCAGCTGCATTTTGAATCAGCTGAAGTTTCCGGAATAGTCTCAAGCGCAGCCCTGACCTTGATGATCGATTTTCTGGTTAAGTATAAGACAGCTTCATATTTGTGTAGGGAAATTTAACAATTATTTAACAAGGTGCCTTTAAAAGACTATATTGTGGCATAAGCTTTTGTAAAGGAAAAATTACACCCATCAGAATGGATGTTGGAAATGGAGTAGAAACTATCATATAAATTTGACAAGAATATGGCAGTTCTGTTGTAGCCCAGTGTCTTAGATATGGCCTGAAATTAGCTACACACCTTAGGAAAGTAACAACTGTCTCCAGGTAACCAGAAATGGAAGCTTTACAAAAGCTGGTTCATCAATCTCTTTAATAACAGCAATGGAAACAGGAAGGCATAAACATTTGTAAGGAATAGTTAACATATGGATTGGTTGAAAAGTTGTCTTACAAAGCAAAACCAATAGTGAATCAGTCAGGAAAAAAAGGAGCAAGGGAAAATAAGCATATGTAATTAATGGAGCAGAGTACAATCTGTTGAACGAATGTCATGTAAACAAAGCGTTCAAACATATCAAGACTTCGGATAATGTGTTTCAAACCATCTTCAGACTGTAATTGGGTATCTGAGAAGAGATTCAGCTGCTTCCCACTGTGCTCATTTTGCAATGAAGCTTTTTAGGCAAATCTAAGGAAGACTCGGAATGAACATATTATCTGCAATCTTGTTCTATATCAGGGGTCAGCAACCTGCAGACCAATTGGTCACCAATTGGCCATGCTGGCAGGGGCTGATGAGAATTGTAGTCCATGAACATCTGGGGAGCCACAGGTTGCAGACCCCTGTTCTATATGAACATCTTGGGTGTTCAGTATTCAGTATTTTAACATGTTGTACACATACTGTTACTTCAACAGACTGAATGCTGTTGCATTCAGTGTTGGTAATACATGTACCTTTCAGTCCTTTGGTACTCTCTTTTTCTTTGTTGTTACATAGTAGTACAACAATTCCACTGAAGAATATTTAAACATTTTCTGGAGAAGTGGGTGTTGTGAGTTTTCTGGGTTGTATGACCACAGTCTGGTAGTTTTTGGTTCTAATGTTTCGCCCATAATCACTCCATACTGTGCCATGGAAAGAAAAGCATCTTACCATGACATGCCTCTGAAGATGCTGGCCACAGATGCAGGTAAAATGTTAAGAGCAAAAACAACCAGACCACAGCCACACCGCCTGGAAAACCCACAACAGCCAGTTAAAAACCTTTGATAATACATATCTGCAGAAAGCCAGGATTTTCCACTCAACCTTCCCGCAAACACTAACCTGTGCAAACTTAGTAGCTACATAGCTCCATCGCCTTGTAGAAGTCCTGTAAGAAAGAAAATTCAGCATTATAACCCCCTTGATGTTAGCAAAATACATAACTACAAAAACCAGGTTTTAGAAGCATTTAGAAGAGTTCCATTAAGGTTGCCAACACTGTGCAATAGACAGAATCCAAACTCTGGTCTATTTCACCAACTAGATATTGCAAATATTTAATTTAGCCCAATCAGATTTGTTCAGCTGCTCAAAAACTATTAAGGCTAATAGCAGTTAACAATAAGTAAATAAGGGTGTAGTCAAGTAAAATAAATAACAGTAACAACTCTACACTGGGACAACTTTTAATCAGATCTCTCTCTTCCCTTATTCAAGGCACCCAGCACTTGGTATCAAACTTTCTATCAAATGCACAACTCAACCAAACATTCAGAAGAAAAAACAACAACACAAGCAATACAATACTCAGAAAACGACAAACTTTCAGAAAATGGTTAGGAGATGGACTAATTGTCCAAATTTGCTTAGTATATTTTAAAAAGCTCTAAAAATCACAAACTAAAAGCAATAAACCAGAAAGATTTAGAGCCAAACTATGCATGACACCACCACCTCCAATGCAAGATCTGTGCCTGTTGAGAATTCTGAAGGTTCTACCCCCCAAAGAAACAGACACAGAAAGATGGACATTAACACAGTGAAGCAGGATTTGGGGGCTGCTTCTCTCTTGTAGTTGTTTCTCTCTCCTCATTCTCCTTAGGGAATAGTTTTTTCTAGCAACTGAGAAGGAGAGAAACAGGAAAAGTTATCCCTAAGAGAAATCAAACAAGCAAAGAAAGGCAGCCAGTGGGTCTTACTTCTCTGGTTAAGAGGTCTACCCACTCTATCCCTACATGCCAATGATCCCAAAATAAGTGTCCATGGCATCTTATGTTTCTCTTTTTAAGAATGAGAGACTCCAGAAGGTTGTTACAACTTTGGTACATGTAGACAGGTAGGATTTATACAAAATAGGCAAGACTCTGACAATCTTAGCCTGGTCACTGATCTGACTGCTCTAAGAAGAGCCGAGCAAGTTATTCTTTTATCAACAGCTTTTGACAAATACTGGACATTTTGACAAATACTGGACATTTATCTTTGCTACACTTGACTAAATTCGATTTTCCTCATACATTTTTAAAGTGGATTAGAATTCGATATTCACCTGCCAGATCCAGAGTGCTAAGTAAGTGGAGTCTTTTTGACACCATTCCCTCTTGAGAGGGGTATTGGGCAGGGTTGTCCTCTTTCTCCACTTATTTATTATTTATCTCCAGAATCACTGGCCTATGCTATTAGAAAAAATAATCACATACATGGCTACTTAACTCTTTGGAATTTAAAATTATTCCGTATGCATATGATCTTTCATAATTAATTTCAGAACCTCAGACTCCCATTCCTGCATTAATGAATACAATTAATACCTTTGGAGACTTGTTTGCATAATCAATTAATTGGGCAAAATCTGAGTTGACACCACTGGAAGCCAATGAATCACATAATGTATTTGCTTATGGGCGTTTTTGGTGGCACCCAAATGTCATCAATTATCTGCTGATCCATCTTTGGACTTGGACAGATGGGCAACTCTAAACTTGACTCGCAATAGATTTATGATGACCAGGCATTTAGAGGGTAGGTGTGCAGTAGCCCTCAAAAAACGAGGTCAGCTTCAGAGTATTCTTCTGAGACCTGGGGAATCAGCAGCATACCTTCGAAACTGCATTACCCCATATGTCCCCCAAGCAAACTTGAGGTCAGCAATTGCAAACCTCCTGGCGGCCCCTAGTCCTACCACTGTCAAATTGGCCTTAACTAGGACCAGGGCTTTTTCGGTCTTGGCTCCTACCTGGTGGAACGCTCTGCCACCTAACATCAGGGCTCTGCGGGATTTGATGCAACCTGTAAGGCAGAGCTGTTCCGTCAGGCTTTTGGTTGAGGCCCGAAAACTGGAAACTGAACGCAAAATGGTAATTGTCTATTCTCAGCTGCACTTCTTGCCAGTCCAAATCCTAATTCCCTATTTGCTTTAAATGACACCTGTTGCTGGTCTCATTTTAACTCTGATTTGAAATTAATCTTTTAGTTGATTTAATTTAAATGTATTTTAACTAGATTCGATTCGATTTTAATTATTATAACCATTTTAATTGTTTAGTCAATCAAATTTTATATACCATTTACCACTGTCAGCCGCTCTGAGCCTTTGTGCGTACAAAATCAAATTAAGTTAATAAATAATACAGGCGAACACGTAGGCCTTGTTGTAGCCTTATACAGTATTGGCTGTAGACTACCAAATGCATCTGTTAAATGAATTAAAAACATCTGGCTGCTGTGAAAGAGAGAATTAAGTAACTGCATGCAAAATTATTCTTTTATTACCTGGGATACTCATCTCTGTAGATCAGGGTGGGAGCAAAGAGGAAATACAAGTACTGAGAAAGTCGAGGAACCTGAACAGAGTCTGAAAAGTCAACAGGGAAAAAGTGATTTAGATCATAAAGCATATTAAAAATATCCAAAACTCAGTTTCCCTAGGATGACCTGATTCTTTATTTAAACCACAAGGGTTGAAAATAAACATTGCCACAATATCTGTATTTCTGACAACCAACCAGCAAAGTGTTATTTATTTATTTAATTAATTCAGTGGCTACATCGCTCTTCCCCTTGCAGGCTCAGGGCAGTTTAACAGCGAACAAATAATCCATGTTTAATTCCTAAAAACAATCCTAATAAGCATAAATCCATTTCCAGTGTATTGGATGGTGACAAGATTTCGAGCCAAGAAGCAAGTTTGTGGGGTGGATAGCAACACCAATACAATAACCCAGTACTGTGGTTCCCAAACTTTTTAAACTTTTTCTAAAATTGTACCCCCATATCAACAAATCCATAGCATAATTTATTTCGTGTACCCCCAGATGCTCTGGTGCATACCCTTGGGGATACATGTGCCCCAAGTTGGAAACCACTGCAATAAACCAGTAAAGAATGAGTAGAAACCTAAGTAAAGGGGAGGCCAAAAGATGGTAGAAGTGACTCTTTCAACCATATGCCTGGTGGAACAACTCTGTCTTGCAGGCTCCGTGGAACTGCAATGGGTCCCACAAGGTCCTGGTCTCACTTGACAGAACATTCCACCAGGTCAAGGCCAGGACTGAAAAAGACCTGGCCCTGGTTAAGGCAAGCTGGGCTTCTTTCAGGCCAGGGTCCGTAGGCAAATTTCCATATGCGGATTGAAGCTTCCGGAAGGGGACATAATGGGGGAGAAGAACCTTGAACCAGTTCTACACTGCAGATGCTGACCTCCGGACAGCACAGGGGCAGTTTTATTTAGAAAAGTATACACCATTTTTCTCCCCAGTGGGCACCCAGGGCAGTCCTACAACATCATTCTCTACTCCTTCATTTTTTTCTCTCACCACAACCACCCTGTGAGGAAGTCAGGTCAATAGAGTGACTGGCCCAAGATCACCCAACAACCTTACATGGATAAGTGGGGATTTGAACCTGGGTCTCACAGAACCTACCTAGTCTCGTAATCTAACTATGGCACATTCTAGTTTACAGCATTGCAGCAGGACAAAGTTACTCACTTGTCTTTGATGGGCTAGAGGACAGTATCCGGGGGACATTCTCTCTGATAAAAGAGTGACCTTTCATAATTAGACGGACCTGCAGAGAAGAATTGAGAAGACGGGGAAGTTCTGTCACATTTAACATATTGCAATAAGTTCCAGTTTAAATGTACTTGCTCTAGCTGTTTCAAAAGCTAGCACAGTATTTCCTCCATTAATGCTACAAATTCATTTTGGGGGATCGTGAAACTGAGCAAGTATTGTCTGACTGGTTGTGGGTTTTCTGGGCTGTGTGGCCGTAGTCTGGTGGATCTTGTTCCAAACATTTCGCCTGCATCTGTGGCTGGCATCTTCAGAGGTGTATCACAGAGGGAAGTCTTACACACTGTGTCCAGTGAGAAGGGTATGTTTTAGTGGGATATAAATTGTCCAAATCCAAATCCAAATCCAAAAAAACTTTATTAGGCATAAAACCAGTGCCAAGAATTTCAAATACAATAAAAAGATCATTATTGCTCAACTTGCAGTACACAGAGCAAAAACATAGCAACAGCTTCAGATATTTCAACACAAGAGCTATTTAGAAGCTTAGCCATTTTTATTTTATCAGAAAGGAGCATAAATCCTGTTGGTAACACAGTTCTCAAATCGGTTCTGATGTTGTTGTACTTTGAACAATGGAGCAGAATATGAGAAAGTGTATCAGTTGTATCAGGACAGAATTGACAGCGACGCTCATTTTGTGGAATACCAGAGAATCGACCTTGAAGATGTGCTGACGGAAAAGAGTTACACCTTGCTCTGGTCATGACCCATCTGCAATTGTAATTAATAAGTTGTTGCAGGTATATAGCAGGGCTAGTTTTCTGAGGGATAATCCCAAAGAATATTGGAGAGCAAGAGCTTTGCGCTTTGCTCAGGAGAAATTGGTACTCTTGATCAAATAATCTAGTCCTTAAGCGGTGGTAAATCTCCGGAGCGGTGAGCATTTGTAGGGCCTCCCAAGAGAAGCCCAAGGAAAAGATCTTTTTTTCAATATGTAGCCACCATTTCGAAAGCTGAAGCTCTCTTATTTCTAAGTGGGACAAACTGTTAGGGTCAGTGCAGAAACAAAGACGCAGCCAAAACTTAAAAGTTACAACCCATGCCCTTGTTTCTAATAAATGTTGCCCTGATTCCAAACAAAGAACACCATAGGGGACACAATGCGGGTTGCCAAAGATCTTATAAAGGAAATTGGATTGGATGCTTTCCAATTTCTGGTGCCATGCTTGGATCCAGATGGGGATACCATACAAAAGGTGCTGGGCCACCATAGCGTTAAACACCTTCAATGCTGCTGGTATGAATCTACCATATAAATCTACCATATAAATTGTCATGTCCCCAGGTGGGGAACCAATATAATGTCTGACTTTTTGTTCTTTACATTGTGCATCTTATGGCACTTTATAGTTATTTTTTATGGTTCGACAAATACCAGCACCTTTGTGCAAATTCTATTTTTTTTTTGCAATAGTGTTTATTTTATTTATTCATTTAATTAAATTTAATACCCTGCCCTTTAGCCAGACAAGTGAGTCATTTGTCAGAAATAGACTATTTCTGAAACAGTGGCACCTTTGTGGTTATAGGCAAAAGGGGAAACAAGGAAGTATTTTAAGAGGAACAGATCTATACTTCCCGAAACTTCACAGAAAACAACAATCCTTGACTATGGGTTGGATCTTGCACAAAATCTCCACTGATAGAAAGAGATTTCATCAGCAGAGGATTTCTTCCCTTCCCTCCCTAGAACAGCATGAGAGAGGAGCTGGAAATTTGCTGTGGCAGGTGGGAAAAAACAAACCATCCCTCCTTCCCATCGGTGGCATTTTTTTGCTGGATCAAAACCCTCTGTTTTAAGGAGATATAAAAGCCCAGAGTATGGACTAAGAGATGGTTATCTAAAGTCAACTTAGGTACTAAGAAGCAGGTTGCCAATTAAAAATTTAATGAAATGGCCGCCACACTGCGCTCCATCTACAAAAGTAACTGGCTTTTAAGACCAAATACATACTATTTTGCTCTCCAAAGGATCAGACAGATAATAAAAAAAGTGCTGGCGTATTTCCTAATCTCTGAGTTAAATATTGCTATCTTTCATATACAAAACTTACCTGCTCAAGTATGACTATGAACCGAGAGGCAGGTGGAAGATCATAGGCCAGTGTAACGTAAGCTGGGCCCAGTCCAAGTCCAATTGTCTGGAAGAGCATGAAGAGCATTCCAAAGAAGAGCGAAAGGATTGTCTTGTGGGAGGAATTATGGTAGCTTTGGGCCCACTTGCAGAAGAGACCATAGGGTATGGCCAGTGTGGATAAGATCATCCACAGACAGGTAGGAGCAACAACAGAAAACTTGCCAAAAGCGTAGACCAAGAGATCAAATTCAAGCACCAACCTTAAATAATTTTTTGGGGGGAAAAAAGTGTTAAAATGATGCTTATTCACTTACTTAAAATAGATTTTTTAGACTAAGGATAGCATGCAAGTCTGTTGCAGGAAAACAACTTTTTTTAAAAAAAACCAAGGCTGAATGTAACAGATGTCACTGAAAGCTGTGCTGATATGGTTGTTTCACAGATTCACTTAAGAAAAAAAACCTTTCACACACATTATGCAGATGCATGCGTCAGAGATTAAGGATTGACTGAAGTTCCCTATTCAAATAGAACAGGGGTCTGCCACCTGTGGCTCTCCAGATGTTCATAGACTAAAATTCCCATCAGTCCCTGCCAGCATGTAGAAAGATAATATCTTCTTACCTTCCTTCATCAAGAAAGTCTACCACAAAGGTGCTAAGAATGAAGAGGATGAGGAAGGCAATAAATATGTGGTAGATTGTTCGGATGTGCTCCACTTCGAACAGATCACTGTTGAAAATGATCAAGGAAATAAAATGCACATTAGGACTATTGAATACTTTCACAGTTGGATTCAACTGGTTGTTGTGGGCTTCTGGGCTGTGACACACTTCTCTCTGTGATACACCTCTGAAGATGCCAGCCACAGATGCAGGTGAAACGTTAGGAACAAGATCTACCAGACCACGTCCACACAGCCCAGAAAACCCACAACAACCAGTACATTAGGACCTTTGTGGGGAGACAAAATGGCAGAGGGGCCATGGCTCAGTGGACTGTACTTTTCTAAATGCACTTCACAAGTTCTTCAGACCTTGTTTCTCAGATCTGGTGCCCAATTTGCACTAAAGAAAGAAAGCTATGGAAGCAAACTGACTCTTTCCAACCATTTTTGGAATTTGGAAATGTAATACAGATCGTAAGCCAAGGAGCTTTGGAGAGAAATGTGTAGTATAATATTCTAAGAAGAACTATACCTGTCTATTGACATAAATGGATTTAGAAGGGAGAAGCTCTGGTCAGCATGGCACAGTTGGTGTACAAAATATAAAATTCAACATGCAAGGATCACACTCCTCTCACACACAAGCTCCGCAGAAATGAGCAAGTGCTTACGCAAAAATTGTTGTTGTACAGCTCTCATTTATTTCAATGGGAACTTCAGAGTAGATTGAATCCCATGGGCCAGATCAGACTGTCTTCTTCTTTGCCTGTGCTTTCTATGTAGAAAGCCCAAATTAATCAACAACAGAGCAACAGGTTTGAAAACCTTTCGTTCCAAGCCTAATTGGAGCCTGATAGGCAGACCTGCATTTGCGCCACGCTTCATATATCCACGATAATTAGCTGAACAAGGTCTTCCACTGAAGCAAGTTCAGTATCCAACAATCTTATCTTCCATCAAAAGAACATTTTTATGCTCCTCTGAACCTTGAGAGTGAAATCTCTAAGGACGTGACCCTGAAACATTATACACATGTATCTCAAAAGCAGAGGGAAAACAAACATTTCAGTATCAGTGCAAATAAGGAAGACAGAACACTTGTCCACTACAATTCAAATGTTGGGAATGTAGAGAAAAGATCTTTTTAAGAAGAAAGGCTGAAACTAGGACAAGCATAGCTATAGTGAGGACAGGCAACTGCCAGCCTGATGGCAAAGTGACACCAATGTAATATTATCTGTTTCCCACCAACAGAGATCACTGCCAGCATTATGGCAAGTATGACACAAGGCAATCCACAGTTTCACTTGTAAGGAAAAGAAAAAGTAAAATCAGAGATTCCACACTTTAACTGTTATTTCTTTTTATGCCGTGTACGCAAAAATACTCAGTACATGTGCTGCTCGAAGCTACATTGTTACATGATGCTAATTGTATCACAGAAACTGACTACTCCTGAAGGCGTTGAGTTGGTCAGCAAAAAATTTCTCCAACCAGCTTCTGGAGAACAGAGCAGCCTCTGATCATGCAGACATTAATCAGACCGGAACTACAGCCTGGAAGCACAGTGACTATTGGTTAGGGCAGCATTTCCCAACTGGTGGGTCGTCACCCAGCATCAGGTCACAAAGGCAAAATGCTGAGTCACCTAATGTCTGGGGCTGACCACCGCACCCCTGTCCTTGCTCAGAGGGCACCACCGACCTGGAGCAAGACCAGCCAGGATGATACAGCAGCTTTGGGGCTCCGCCCCAGCCAGCCAACCACCTAGAAAGGGGCTGGGGACGGAGCCGTAGCTCGCAGCTGACACTGGTGCCGCAAGAAGGTGGGGGCGGAAGCGGCACCCCGGGGAGCCTCCTTGACATTGCCACATGCAGATAAGGTGCAGGGTTGGGCTCGCCCCTGCTGAGCCAGCACGGGCAGATGTATGGCGGGGCGGGGCCTTGATTTTAGTGGGTCACTACAATTTTTAGTGGGTCACGGAGGAGAGGTATTAAAATAACCAGGCCATGGGGAAAAACAGTTTGGGAAACGCTGGATTAGAGTATCCATCACTACTGATGATATAAAAAGGAACTCATTCTACAGTTCAGAAAACTCACGCATGAACCTGCCTCATCATACCCCTGGCCTAGCAAAGTCAATCTGATCTTTTTAATAAGAGATGTTAGGGATTGATCCTGGGATCATCTACATCACAGGTGTCAAACTCGCAGCCCTCCAGATGTTATGGACTACAGTTCCCATCATCCCCTGCCAGCATCATGCTGGCAGGGGATGATGGGAACCGTAGTCCATAACATCTGGAGGGCCGCGAGTTTGACACCTGTGATCTACATGCAAAGCAGATGTTCTGCCACCGATCCAGAAGGGCCACCAGTCACATCATATTCTCTAGCACTGTAGACCACAATAATGTTTTAGTACATCCACCTGAGGGCTCCTTATAAGGTCACTTTAAATTCAGCAAAAGTATGAATGCAAATTATACATCCGTTAACATACTCACTCCAAGAGAGATCTCCGAACAACAAAGACTTTCCCATGTTCTGAAGGCGACCTCAAGCCTCTGTGGAAAGAAAGCCAAACGTTCAGCGCTTATTCAAAAGGAAGTAAAAAGAAAAGAAGCCTGCCAAAGTTCAGCCGAGGACTGACATACTTGTTTTTGCGACCATCTTTCTCTGAACCCATGCTTGGGAAGGCCGATGGCGATGACTCGAGCAGCGCTAATTTTGAAACCAAGCCATCTACAAGTTCCGTAAAATGGTTGTCAATCCCCTTCATGAAAGCCGGCTTCAAATGCTAGAAAAATTGGGGGAAAGAGATGGAAGAAAGAGAACACAACAGATGGTTTACATCCACAAGAGGAATGCCTCTAGCACATTATAACAGCACACACTTAGATCTCATAGGGAAGTGACCTATATCTCCGACTACTTATCAGCCCCTTCCAGCATGTCCAATTGGCCATGATGGCAGGGGCTGATGGGAATTGTAGTCCATAACATCTGGAGTGCCAAAGGTTCGCCACCACTGCCCTAGATACACACACACACACAATCACACACACACACACACACAAAGAAGCCTGATATACTGAATCAGACTTGTTCATCAAGATCAGTATTGTCTTCCCAGGCTGGGGGCAGCTCTCCAGGGCCTCAGGCAGAGAGGTCTTTCACCGGCTACTAGATCAGGGGTCTGCAACCTGTGGCTCTCCAGATGTTCATGGACTACAATTCCCATCAGCCTCTGCCAGCATGGCCATGTAGTCCATGAACATCTGGAGAGCCACAGGTTGCAGACCCTTGTACTAGATCCTTTGATGTAGAGATGCAGGGGATTGAAACTAAGACTTTACACATGCAAAATCAGGGGCTTTTCTGCATGAAAAATCAGAGGTTAATTCCCCATGCACCCCTCTATACAGCGCAGTGCAAGTTGTGTGCTATAACTGCCAGCAAGTCTAAAGGGTGGGAAGAGGATTTTAAAATGGAGCAAAAGCAAACAGTCAAATTGACAAAAGTCTTCACGAAGACTGTAATCAACACAGTTCTCATTTTAGTAATCACTGTATTAAGGGCACAGCTTATTTGAGAGTTGGTTTATTTTTAAACATAAAGACTACAACAGGTATAGTTCCACTACGACAAGCATAAAACAAATAATTAAAAAGTCACTAAACTACATCCCTAAATAATATAAATAGAATGTAGTACAACAAGTGACAGTAAATTTAATGCCTACATAGACATACAGACAATGACACTATTCGCAAAATTCATGCAAGTAAATAATATAAGTAGAAACTATGTTCAATTGCAAATACAGTTCAATAAGAACATAATTCCTATTAGCCCCCTGATTTCTGCCCGTTTTATGAAGTACTTTCATATCTATTTCCTCAGTATGTTCACTGGAGTCTTGCCTGCATTTCTAAATGTTCACCACCCTATTAATTGATGTACAAAAGATCACATGTATACACAATTTTTCACCTGATAGGTAGTAAATTGTTTATATTCCAAGCAAAAGTTCACAGACGTATGACACTCTTTTGAAAAGAACTGTTTAGGGTATCATCTGTTTTTAAATTGACATATAAGTTTTATTCTGCCAATGGCAATCATGGAATCTGTGAATTCCTTTTTAATTGACTATTTGGGAGGCCTTTCACTGAATATCTGAGAGTTCATTCATCCATCTAGTTCAACAGAGGGCTTTTCCGTGGCAGGAGGAGGGTTTGTTTTGTCTTTTTGCCTCCCTGTGCCTCCGGAAAGCCCTCCTAGCAGCCCTAGGTCTCTAAACTGGGATATAAATTCACTGTCACATGTTGCGCTATGTTCTATCAATATTGTAGAGAGATGTAGTCAAGGTACAGGGTTTTTTAAATGTGCTTATTTCTAAACATGACAATTTGTTTCATTTTAATGAAGTAAATGCCAGTCCTGACCTTAATAATCTTAATAACTTCAGGCAAAGTTCAATATAAAGGTAGGGAGTGGAAAACGCTTTCTAAAATCCTCTCATTTTAGCTTGTGCCCCCCTGCCCCCATGCTCAGCTCAGGTAATTATGTATGCTCAAAGGGTCTTTGAAAACAAATAAACCTTGACAAACCGTGTTTGTTTTTTAAGCAACAAATAATTTGAATAATTCTCATAATTTCCTATTTTGGAATTAAGATCACACAGAGTGGCCTGATAACTTGCTTATCAATCAAAACTTGGTTTTGACAGTGGGCTTTTCCAATAACAGCTCCCATATTTACGGAACAATAATCCTAGACAGGAATACCTGGCCCCCCTCACTTTCAATCTTTAGGAGGCAGATGAGTAAGACTTTATTTAGAGCTCCCTTTCGTCAACTATTCCTGAACTGTTATTTTTAAATCTTGATTTTTATGCTTTAATGTGCTTTATGTGTTTTCTCTACACTGTAAGCGTACATAGGACAAGGCAAGAAGAAAGGTAGATAATATATATATTTACAAAAATCAACAAAACAAATAAAAACAGATGTTTTAAAAATTAAGTAATCTCCAAAACAGGACTGTGTACCTAAGGAAATCCATGTTTAAAATATTTACCACTTAAATTGTCCACACGTTTTAAAAAAATGATAGCACTCGCTGTTTCAGTGACATAGCACAATGCCAAGGCAGAAAATCCGAAAAGAGGATCTGATTGCTACACCAACAGGAACTGTGAAGGCTAATGTTTAACTTTCTTTCTTGTTATTGTTGTCTCTTGCAGCTATACAGAGACCAGACAGACGAGACCGGGACTGCGAGTGTTCAAGCTGCCCTATTCCCCTTGTTATGACCACAGAATGTATTTTTCTGAAGTTGACAAGGATGCCTGATTAGCCATTACAAATTGTTCCACAAATAAAAGCAAAACCGTGTCAAAACATCAGGAGAAAAAGAATCAAACCCAGAGCATGAAGGAGAAAACAGAGGCTTTCTTCTGTTCAGAACATTCAGGTGCTAAATGAATAAAGAAATCAGGCAGTCACAGTTGCAGCAACGCTGTTTCGCCAGCAGATTTGGCAAGAGATACTCTAGGCGGGCCCTCTTTTGATATTGTAAAACATTTCCACACGCTGAAGAATGTTCCCTGAAATGGACATGATGTACTTTTGTAGTAGATCATTCCTTGCCTCCGGAGCTGAATCTCAGCAACAACGTTTCACTGCCTCAGTGTTTCTCAAAGATACTCCCTTTAGGGAATCCTTTCTACACTAAATTACCTGCCATATAATTTCTATGAAGCATCAAGATCAAGCATCAAGGAACATGGCCTAAGGTGCAGAGTCAGTGTTACCTTTTGTCAGTCATCAACCATATTTTGGCTTGGGCCGTCTTTTTTTGATTATTTAAACAATAAAACTTAACATGCACATTTGTCAGCAATCAACCCTTTAATCATATTTTGGCTTAGGCATATTGTGACTTAGGCTAACCAAACTCCAGTAGGTTTGGTCTCGGAAATCCCTGATAGACAAAATGGAAATAGAACTATTCTCAGAATTACTAGATAGTTCATGGGATTCACAACCCCATCAGCCAATTGGCCAAGCCAACAAGGGCTAGTGGGAAGTGTAGTCCATGAACATCTGAAGTGTCAGAGTTGGACATCCCTGGTGCAAGTTGTTATTTCTTTGTATTGTAAACATTGTAGTTATATCTGAATGATTTATTTTGGTGAATGATTAGAGAAACATTTCTGTATGTACATTACATTATAAAGATTTGAAAATCATCGTTGTCTTGGGACAAGTGAATTAGCCTTTTGGTTGTAAAAGTGGACTGACTGTACCTAAACTAAGTTCATATCAGTGACCCAAAGGGTATACTGCAAAATGACACGCTGAAATTAAATATAAAGGGCACCTTCAGATTCTTCTAGAGATTCCTTGCTGGTTGATAGGAGCTAAAATTCAAACAGGTTTACCTCCACTTCTGCCAGGAGTTGCATCCTTCTTGTTATCACATGGTCAACATCAACCCTCCCTGAGAGAAAAACAAATCGTTACTGAAATATTCTGCACTGTAAACCAGATGTAAGAAGTTTGCAAGTATTGAAACAATGTGGGGGAGAGGCTATTTTAATTTGCACATTTATAATCAAACAACAAATAAGCTCAAAACCTAACATACCTTTTCAGCTGCTACGTGAACTGTAGGGCATCAATGGTCTAAAACCCCTCATACAACCAGGGCCGCCAAAGTGGTGCAGTATCAAGGGGGCGTGGGTGGGGCATGTGTGCCCCAGCCACAGTTCTCCCTCACTGCGGCCCTGGGCTGGCAGCTCCAGCCTGGAAAGTTCCTGGAGATTTGATAGCAACGTCTGTGGATGGGAGAATCTGAGGGAAGGTTTCACTTGGAATCTGTGACATATGTAGTCTCAGTTCTGAAGCTCCCAGTTCCTTCAAGGGAGATACTCTTAGTAGTCTGGAGAGCAGCTGCAAATTTGGGAGTATTCCAGGTCTCACCTGGAGGTTGGTAATCCTGGTATCACCCAATGGCATCCCCCACAAGCAAACTTCTACAGCAGTGATTTTCAACCAGGGTTCCATGGTACCCTGGGGTACCGTGAACATGTCCCAGGGGTACCGTGGCAATGCTAACTCCCCCCCCCCTCACTTTCTTTGTGGGAAGTTCCCTGCCAGCCCAGTAAGGACATGGAGAGCTGGTTCGTGGGCAGGGCCTGCCATTAGGTCAGTATTACTTCCCCTCACTTCAGTTCTTCCTTTCACCCTGGGAGGGGAAGGTGGGGGGTAGTACAAGCAGGGGCACTGGGAGGGGAAGGTGGGGGGGATGGCAGGGGTACCGTGAGATATGAAGAGTGAGGTCAAGGGTACCATGACATCGAAAAGGTTGGTAAACACTGTTCTACAGTCATAAATTGAAGTTAGCATTTCATACCAATTTTTTAAAAATTGCCTCTCATTCCGCCTTTTTCCTCATGTAAATATTATACACACATTAGATGGGATGGGTTGTGTGTGAATAGGAAGGTCAGGAAAATTCCTGGAGGTTTTGAGAGTGGGGTCTGGAAAGGCAGGAGTTGGGGAGGTGAGAGATTTCAGCAGGGTATAATGTCATAAAATCCACCTTCCATAGCAGCCATTTTTTTTACAAGGAAACGGATCTCTGTTGTAGGGTTGTCAGGTCTCTCCGGGGCACTGAAGGGGGATCGGGGGAATAGGGGTTCCAGATCCAAGTTGGGAAACTCCTGGAGGATTAGGGCTGGGCTTGGGGAGGTCAGGGACGTCAGTGGGATACAGTGCCATAAAGTCCACCCTCTGAGGCATTCATTTTCTCCAGGGGAATTGATTTCTGCAGTTTGGGCATCAGCCGCATTGAGAACTAACTCTGATGCAATACCATAAAGCATATTAACATTTTCAATTCAATCGTGCGGGAAAACAAATGCCGTACAAAAGAAAATCACATTTTAAACTCTTATAAAGACGTTAAAAACAAATAAAGCTTGTTTCAACTGTATGGCAGAGTGGGGCCATGTAGAAAAATCTCCGCATTCTTAAAACACAACCACATCTCAAAACAGAAACACACACCCCCATACACTGTAATATAATTTTAAGATGAACTATACAGAAATTCTGTACATTTTACAGAATGGGTGAACCTTCCAGAAAATTATCTCACTAGAACTTCTCTCAGGTTTCCAGAAAACTCTCTTGCCAGCATGCTTCAAAAAAATTATATTCAATCATCTTCTTCAGTTCCGATGAATAGAATAGAATAGAATAGAATAGAATAGAATAGAATAGAATAGAATAGAATAGAATAGAATCTTTATTGGCCAAGTGTGATTGGACACACAAGGAATTTGTCTCCGGTGCATATGCTCTCAGTGTACATAAAAGAAAATACATTTGTCAAGAATCATAAGGTACAGCACTTAATGATTGTCATATAGGTCTAGTAAGCAATCAGGAAACAATCAATAGTAATAAAAACATAAAATGTAAAATCATAAAATAAAATGAAATAAAATGATAGTTCTGAATGCGCATACTATGAATTTACAAAGGGAGAGACAAAATTTCAAGTACCACAACAGCACACCTGTGTTTATAAAACTTAGAACAATGGAGGTGAGTTCCACAAGTGATGCAGTTATACCTAGAAGTACTTGAAATTAGTGCCAAAGCCACTCCCCTGCTCCAAGATACCTACCTGCACTAGAAGCAAATTGTTGCAGTCAACCTGGTTATGGCCTTGGTCCATATGTAATGCTACAAATACTTTTAACCACTTGGCTTCAGTCTCTCTTGATTTTGAAGATAACAAGATCCATTTATCATAACATGGGTGGGGGTGGGGAACTGCTAAATTCCAACTGCTCCTACAGTTTAGTCACAAGACCTTGGATGTCACAACAAGAACAAGCAATAAACCAGTGCCTAGATTTTGGGTGGGCCAAGGTCACCGGTACTGTCTGGACAGTTCTGAAGCAGACCCGGAAGGCAGTCACATATCCGTTGACCTTCTCCATTGCTGTTGATTCAGGATATCAGTAAAACTAAGGCCCTTTCTGCACACGCAAAATAATGCGTTTTCAAACCACTTTCACAACTGTTTGCAAGTGGATTTTACCATTCCGCACAGCTTCAAAGAGCATTGAAAGCAGTTTGAAAGTGCATTATTTTGCATGTGCGGAATGAGCCTAAGTAAAGCTGCATTAGTATTCTTCCTCTGTGTGTGTTTCTTAAGGGTTTGAACTGAGAGTTGTAGGGACACTTCAGCAATATTATTATATTCAACCAACTTTTCAAGTAAAGTTTTCTTTACATTTACAGATACTAGAAGAAGGCGACTTGCTCACTCCCCGCCCCCTTGGAACTACCATTTACAACTAAGTTGTATTTAGTTTTGATTCAAGACAAGACACTGGACCTAAAGCTCTGAGCTCAAATTTCACTTTTTCCAAGATGCCCCATACTGTGGTGCAATGACATTTTGTGAAAATGGCAAGGCCCAATACTGCTGAGGTAAAATCTGAAAATGGCAATAATATTTGACCAGACATAGTGGGACACAAACTCTATTCAAAGCTATTTTCTCTCTCTCTTTCTACAACTTATCAGTAACCACCTCACTGGTGCTATATGCAGAGAGACTTTTCCACATAAAACAAACTATTAAATGGCCTTCCGTGTTTGCTGTCTGTGCAATGAAACATGGGGCTTTATCATCATGACATCATTCTGTCATTGTGTTACCAGAAATGTAGCTTTTTACCACAAATATTAGGATGACATATACAAATCCCAGCAGAACAGGAGTTCTGGGTTGCCAAGCAACTTTGCTGCTGTCAAGACTTAGTTGGGAAAAAAGTTATATTTAACTTAGTCTTAAGTAATACCCATTTTAACCATAATTCATTTGCTTCACATTTGCCAGTGCAGTGGCAGAGGCGAACCGAGGTTTAGCAAAGAAGTGTCAGAGATTAATTGGTCAGCTGGTAACTGAAGATAATAAAACAGTTACTAATTTTTTAAAAACAAAGAAATAGTGTTCAGGAGTTCAGCAAGCGAGAAACTACTGAAGGTTTAAGCAGCGTTAGGATGAAAGTATTACACAGAGATGCTGTTTGCCTCAAGTGAAGAGACTGCTCCCTTTTACAGATACTATGATGAAGAATTTTCTCTTTCCCTCACTTTGGTTCGGATTCCTGTTGAACTTTTCTCACCAACAGCCATGTCCAGATTTTCAGTTAAGAGATCAGATGTGATCTAGCAATCATTTAACTAAAGCTGCAATAGAATTGAAACATTATCAGTTTGTAACCCCATATGAAAGGAATTGAACACTACATTTTCTAGTCATCAAAGCCCCTTTATGGGACTGTCTTCCCACACACTGGGAGCCAGGCAATTACACAGTCCTTCTTATATCAGAAAGTGGCAAAGCATATATTTTCAGCTTTGGTATGCATGATGCAAAAAAGCCAGTGTTCCAAGGATGATAACATGGTCTCCTTCAGATAAAAAGATCACTGCAACTTTTGGGAAGATTGCTGTAGCATGTTCTCCCTGAATGTGTAATCAAATGTAACATTAGAACAGGGTAGATGTTTCTAATCAAGGCCATTCTTGGGAAGACTCCTCTTCTGAATTATTAGGTAAGGTTCAACTATTTCTTCTGAGATCAGACTCTTTCCTCCACAAGGGAAAATCCTAATAACAATCACTGCTCTTTGATTATTTTTTCCCATAAAGGAGCCTATTATATATTAATTTCTGTGGCAATGTTAAATCACAAGAGCTACATTAATCTGAAAAAAAAATCACATCAAGAAAGATGCTGGCTCTGACTAATACAGTTAAAGGTTCACTAGGAAATTAATCACTAAACCAAAACATGAAGTATGAAAAGTCATCCTTTATTTTATTACGCAAGCTGTGACTTACAAGCAAACCCATGACCTTCACATTATACTCATCAGCACATGATAAGCGAAGGACTCTCTGAACTAAGCCACTAAAAGCTTGTAGCTTAAACTTAAAAGTTGAAACTGGCTTATGCGGAAACTTTGTTCACCCAGAAGAGATACCATTAAGGGCAAGATAGGGATTTTATGTAGACAAATAATTGAATTAAATCGCCATCAGCTATTTGTTATGGAATGTTTTAATTATCAACTACTTGAATTATTGTTATGGCTAATGATTTATGTAAGTTAGCTGCCCTGAGTCTGGCTTAAGCCAGGGAGGGCAAGATATCAAACAAACAAACAAATAAATAAAGTACAGCTTATGGCACCTCAAAACCAACTGCTGAAAAGCGGATAGGTCAAGATAAAAAGACAGTATGCTATAACAGACAGAGATAATGCTCTGGATCCTAGCACTTGTGCTACCCAAGCAACAGAATTACCCAAGCCACTACAGCTTGGGAAATTTCTGAAGATTTGGGGACAGTGCCTGAGGAAGGTGGCCTTAGCTGGTGGTTAACTTTGTATTCAGATGTTATAATAATTTCCTTATTCCTGCCAGCATGGCCAACTGGCCATGCTGGCACGGGCTGATGGGAATTGTAGTCCATAACATCTGGAGTGCCAAAGGTTCGCCACCACTGATCTAGGGAATGGGGGTGGGGGAGTTCAGAGGGGATGTTATTTCATTCTGGGACTCCCATTTCTCCTAGAGTTGATGGTATATTGCCCTCAGAAGTGGTAATTCCCTCAGAAGTGGTAATTCCCTCCAGTTAAACAGATCTCTGTACTCTGAAAATCAGTTCTCATTCCAGGATAACTTGATGTTTGTGGAATCTACATGTAACTGCTCTGTGCATATATGTGAATTGGGAAGGCGAATCGCCGACAAAAAAAGTTGCAGACTGAAAAAAACATAATATATATTGGACAAGCAAGGATTTAGGTGCCAGGCAGCCATTTACGTAAACGGGCCGCTAACTAGCATGGTGCTGAAAAGACAGGAAGTTTCTCTTCCGCCTTCTGCCATCTGGGGCTAGTAGGGACATGTTTTTTACTCCCCTTTTTTCGCCTCTCTGAAAGATTTCTCAGTTAGCTCTCACAATCTAACTGTACTTTCACATGAAACTGGCTAATGCTGAATCAGACTGCTGGTCCATCAAAGTCAATATTGTGTAATTAGACAGAAGTAGCTGAAGGAAATAAAAGAAAATGGGACACCTGTTTGCACCTTGTAAAACAGTTTGTAAAATTCCGGAAATCTTGGACTTATCCAAAGTAACCACCAGTTTCAGCGGCAGTACATCTGTGGGAAATCTGAGGCAGGTTCTCGGTTTCCAAACTGCCTTGAAAGAGAAAACTCTGATCGCTTCTATATTGAGCCGTACACCTACAGGTAATAAGGGATTGTGACGCTCCAATGACCAGGAGCTTGCATATAGATAAAGAGGTATGAGTGATTAACTTTTCTTCCCAATTATAGCAAGAAGAGAAATGCTCCAGCTTCATAGCTCCACCTCCCTGGAAACAAGGGAGAACGTGAACTCAAATGTGTGTGTGTTTTTTTTTTCCTTTTATTTAATTGTGCCACAACAAAACAAATCTATAAGCAGCGTGTGTTACATTCTTGGTGCATAATAGACAACCTTAAGGCTTAAGCAGTTCCTGCATGATATATTGTCGGTTGGCTTTCACGTTAGAAATATTGTGTTGTATTTGGAGTTGTATGGTTTAGTAGCATTGCCAGATTCCGTGGCTGGCATCTTCCTCTGAAGATGCCAGCCACAGATGCAGGCGAAACGTCAGGAGAGAATGCTGCTAGAACACGGCCATACAGCCCAGAAACCACACAGCACCCAAGTTCCTATGATATTTTGTTTTCATTTGCTCGTTTTAAAATTTTCATTTCTTACATTCATCCCACATGGTTTGCTTGAGACAATAATAAATTAATTAAATTGGATGTTGCACTGAAGGCGCGCTTGGCCCTATGAAACTGCGCAGCTCATGGCGCTAATCCCTCGGAGGTACAGATTTTTTAAAAATTGATTTAGAAATTAGAATGAAACACGGAAAAACGTGGAATTTGAAGGTATGTCTGGCTCTATGAGATAGCCACTCGTGGCGCTAAACACTGCAGAAATGAGAATGTAAAAAGGTTTACTTGAAAAGAAATGGATAGTGACCAGAATGGAAAAATTCAAATTTTTAAAACTTTGCTTTTTCTCAACAGCAAATAACTGATTTAAAAAGGGAAATGTCACTGTTTTAAAACTATTTTGCCATTTGTTTTTGTCTTATTTTTGGCTAGAGTTTTTCTTAACGATACACAATTCTGCACACCCCTGCTCTTCAAGCCTGACTCTCACTCTGTCCATGCACACAGGAACAGTACGTTCCAATTGGATGGTGCAGACTAAGCCTTTTATGCTTTGTTTCAAGTCTCCTTCCCCCTCTTTTTTGTGTTTTGAGGAAGGAGAACTCATTCCTTTTGCCAATAGCCCCTTTTTAGTTTATAAAGTGCAGTGGGAATTCTCTTTGGATCTGTTTTTCTCATGACTAAATGGTACTGTATTTTCTAAAAGTCTTCCTATTCTTGTCTTCCCTTCCAAATGCATTGTTTAATTTTGTTTAAATTACTATATGTTGTTTTTCCGTATTATTGTTTGATATTAATATATTCATAACCCACAATGCCTTGTCAGCTAGACCCCAAGGGGTCTCACTTTCCATTGTGCTGTCTTACTAGTTTGCACTAACAGAGTGAGAACCTGAAGCTGCTCAGCTCCCCATGCTGCCTTTTCCTGCCATGCCTTCAGCTTTGGCTGCGCTGATCTATCCACTAATGCTGTCAGTGTTATGCCCTATGCAGACTGCCTTGCCTACAAATCCCATTAGCCCTTGCCAACTCTCTTGCGACCCTGGGCAGCCTCTCCACTCAGTCCTCAGCTTGCTTTCCCCAAAGTGCACCTCGCTCCTCAAGTTGCCTTTCAGCTCTGCAAAAACTTCTCAGACTACATTTGAAAAAGGGGGGGGGGGGGGCTTCAGAGATTGGAACACAATTGTAAATGGACTTGTGGGAGGGAGAGGTGGCATTTGCCATGAAGATCCTCAGTGGGCGGAGACTCCGCGTTCAAACTTTGGAATATAACTTTTGCTGTGATGTATTATTCCTGATGCCATATCCCTGCCTGCATTTGTAATGTTAATTGCATATGAAGTTCTCAATGGTTGTAAATTTGAGTTTTTTGCCTTCATTTATTGTTATTAGACAGTGCTATTATTTTTAGAGTTGCCAGCCACATCCAAGGAATTAGGAAAAGGTTGCAGTCAGTGGAATGGTTTTTGTATATCTGCATTTATTGTCAAAGCAGTTTTTTGTTTCTTTGATGAACTACACAAAGTTTTAATTGTGTTTTAATCTATGATGCCTTATGCATTGTGCTTCCAACACAGAAGTTATCTTTAAGCTTCTGAAATGTGTTTTTAGGCTGTAGTTTATGTTTAGGTTATGCCGGCATTATCTCAACTATGATTTTAACATCTTTAAATAAGATGAAAAGGGTTTTAACTTAGAATCTACTGCCAGCTTATGAAATATGATTTTAAACTATAACTTTTGCTTATGCCTGTATTATCCTGCAGTAATGTTAATGGACTCATTGTTCTCATTGATTATCCTTTGTACTGTTAGCAAATGAACTGAGATTTGGAGATTTAAATGTCACAGATAATGCTTTTTCATTTAGTTCCCAGTGTTGCTTTTTCTGACAAGTTCTTTTATATTATTATAACCAGGGGTTCAAAAACATTTGTGAAATGTAGGACCTAATGAAAATCGGAAGGTGATGTGAAAGCATAAATATATTTTTGGAATAACACATGCTTATATGTTGAAATTGTGGAAATAGGATTCCCAAGTTATATTCCAGGAAGGAATGACATTTTTATGGCGGCTTTGAAGCCATCTGAAGAACTTCTAACCATCAGAATTCTTTGGAGAGTTGCCCCATGTTCCTCTCAAGCCGGGAACTCAGGAAGCATGTGTAATGTGCTGCAACCATCCAGAAGATGCTGATCACCTCTTCATATAGTAATGTTATTCAGGAACAAGCAATAAAGGAACATAAGACCTACAACAGTCATTAGCAGCAATTCCTGTAGCCAGCTTATCCAGAGAACTGAGAAAACCTGGGTGGGAACTACTCCATAGCCTAGGGCCCAGCAACTAATACAAAATATGACTCATGTTTACATATTTACACATGGTTTTCAATATCATTCTAAGCACTATCCCAAGAACAAATGCCAAAACCATCCAATACCTTTTCATTAGGACCAACCAAAACCACAAAGAACAGTTTGCAAGCTTTTGAGCTCGCTTGAATTCTTTATCAGGTCTGATACACATTCAGCGTGATGAAGAGTTCTAGTGAACTCAAAAGCTTTGTGTGATTTTGGTTGGTCTTTTAGGTGGATTCTACTTTGGTCTGATATGCCTGCCCTGCAACTTCTTTCCTGAGCTGTGGAGGCGCCTGGATTGCCTCCAAAGTCAGCGTGACCTCAGAGACAACACCTACAAAATTGGGCTGGTTGCCAAATGTGATGAGGGAGGGGGTCTGATTTGCAAGAGGGATTCTTCAGATCAAAATGCATGCCCTCATTCTTTCTCCACCCACAAAAAAAGAATCAACACAGTGCACTTGTCACATCAACAGGGGAAAGTGAAGCACGGAGGTTCACAAAGGAAGAGACTGAAGGACCAAGGGTTTCCTTCTCTAGTTCTCTACTGCAAATGCCTCCCACACCCTTCTGCAATTTGGAAGTGGCAACTGGGGCTGTCAGCTTTGTGTGTGGCTGGTGGTGTGTAGTTCTACCCTCCAACTGTAGCCCTAGACATACTTAAATTTAGAAGAAACATTCATACACTGGCTGAATCCAACCCGAAAATGTACAACTAGATTTATAAGGGCTGGAGCCCCGGCTTAGTGGTAGAGCATCGGCTCTGAATGCAGAAAGTCCCAGGTCAACCCGCAATATCTCCAGTTAAAAAGATTATGTAGTACAGAGGTGGCCAACCTATGGTGAGCCAGCTGTTCATGGACTACAATTCCCATCAGCCCAATTGGCCACGCTGGCAGGGGCTGATGGGAATTGTAGTCCATGAACAGCTGGCGCACCATAGGTTGCCCACCTCTAATGTAGTGGGTAATATGAAAGTTCTCCTTTGCTCAAGACCATGGAAAGAGATGCTGCCGATCAGAGCAAGCAATACTGACCTTGATAAAGAGACAGTCTGATTCAGTACGGGGGAGCTTCATAAGTTCAAGTTATAAAATGAATACAACCCCTCCCAGCACTGGCTAAATCCTGTTCTGAAAAACTACATGTCACACATACCATATTATATGCAGGAACTCTTGCTTCTACGTTGTTAGAGACTGAGTCAGCAGGGGACGCCTGCTTTCAGAGGTATAGTAGGCAGTACTGTTCATACAGGGTCTGTTCTACTTACAAGGAAGTAAACATTTATTGGGGTGCTGTGTGGTTTCCGGGCTGTACGGCCGTGTTCTAGCAGCCATACAGCCTGGAAATCACACAGCACCCCAGTGATTCCGGCTGTGAAAGCCATCAACAACACATTAAACATTTATTCCTTAACCAGAACTTTAATGATCCAAACCAGGTATGCATGGAAGACTGGTCATAACGGCCTTAGTGAGAAATGTTTACCTATACCTGCCTCTTAGGCACCAGATGCTTATGGTTGTTGTGCCAAACAATAGTCAATCATTCATAAAACATGGGACTCACATTTGCAACACTATAGAATGACCGAGAGTAACCTCCTCTGGGAACTACAACCACCATTCAGGCACAAGTCTACAAGAAAAAGATCCCCCCCCCCCCGCCCCAGCCTCTTCAGGGTAAATTAGTCACCCAGCTAAAATCCAGCACTATTTGAGGCAAGAGCAAAAGGCATCTTCAAGGCCTTACCAGGAAACAGACACACCCACTTGCTTTAGCCTTCGCAAGACACTAGGTCAGCTAAAATCAGAGAGAGAAAGAGAGAACCATGTTTTTGTTTTGGAATGTTCAGTCACAAACAGATTTAACTTGACTAATGGATCAACTGACTCAGATTTTCCTTTAACCCTAATCTGATGAACTGGGCTTGATTCCTCACTCCTCCACATGAAGCTTGCTGGGTGATCTTGGGCTACTCACAGTTCTCTCAGAATTCTCTCCTCACCTATCTCACAAAGTGTCTGTTGTGGGGAGGGGAAGGGAAGGGAAAGAGTTTGTAAGCTACTTTGAAGACTCCTTATGGCAGAGAAAAGTGGGGTATAAAAACCAAGTCTTCTTCTTTTGCTACTACATGACACTTGTAATGAAAAATCTCACCATTGCTGGATTTTGGGAATGACCAGTTTCCCTCAAGCCTTCTTGACACACCGTCCTTCTCTTCTGCGATGCCATATGCAGATCGGCGACTCCTTACAGAGATATTGTCTTCACCCACCATGTTGACAGATGCAGCACTGCAAGGTGTGGGGTGAGAAGGACAGACGGACAAACAAACAACCCTTTAGCTTGCAAAATTAACATCCATGCAGTTCATTGATCTTCAGAACAGCACGTGCTGCATGCTGCATGCAAGGCAGTGAGGAACATTCTAAGAACTTAAAAAAAAAGATGGCAAGTTTCCAACTCTCAATGGTTGCCAGGAAATTTTAAAGATATAGCTTTAAATGGTTCCCTTTGCTGCAAGGTGTGAAAACACCATCTTTACAGCAATTAAAGTGTGGGGATTTTGGGTTCTGAACAACTCTTTTCCCACTAAATTGTAATTGGCTGACAGGGTAACTTAGATACAAACTTTAAAACAAAAAACATGGTTTAGAACTAGATTGACACTAATTTCTTATAAAACTGGGAGAGGGTGTTAAAGCATAGTAGAACATCAAAAGTGTGTGCAGAGCCCCTCTCTCCTCCTGCCCCCCATCACTTCCCTCCCAAAGGGGCACTCTGAAGCGGACAAGAGAAACATTGAGGGGAAGAATAAGTGGAGGGAACCACTGGCAGGAGAAAAGTTCACAGCTGTCCTTTAATTTTTTCCACACACACGCTTCATAAAAAGTCTGTGACAACAGAATTTTGACACACAATTTAACAATGCCTAGGCCTCACCTTTTTTTCTTTCTTTTGTGTACAGTAGCCCCCCACCAAAGCTACCTCAGATTCTGTCATGCCACCATGCAGCAATTCAGCTGTTACAGCAATTTTGGGGAAGGTTTTTGTTGCCATATTTTTTCCTGGGTCAGACTGCTCCCACTGCTACACGTTCTGGACCATCAGAAACAGAAAGCTGTAAAACACCTACCTAATTACGTCCCTGCAGAAGGACCAGTCAAGGAAACCAGAAGTTGAAAGGTGTCTCATCACCTGGCTAAGGCCACCTAAATATTGTATCCCAATCTCAGATGTGTGCCTTGCCTAGGAACTGTGTTTCAGCTGTCACTAGACCATATAAAAGTATTATCTGTGACAACAGATCTGTTTTGCATATTCACATAAAGAACCATTTGAGGTTTCTATCCCACCTAAAGTTATTTCAAATGTTATATCCTGCCTCTTCTCCAAAACAGAGCCCAAGGCAGCCTGAAACCCATCATTAAAAACAATAAAAGCACTAATTAAAACTGCAAAATTATAATACATCCAACAATGACAACTTCAACTTGGATGCCACTGAAGAAACTTGCAACTAAAACAGCTTTGATATATTGTCAAAGGCTTTCATGGCTGGAATTAACTGGCTGTTGTGGGTTTTCCAGGATGTGTGGCTGGGTAAATTTTGCTCCTAACGTTTCACCTGCATCTATGGTTGGCATCTTCAGAGGCATGTCACAGTGAGACATGACATGCCTCTGAAGATCGAACAAATGCCACTGCGTCACAACACGGGACCGGCAGTCATAGACTGTATAAAAGCCCCAACACAACTGATTCTAAAAGCACCTTCAAGTAAGTCTCACATACAGATAAGGAGGCATTCATAAGAACTGATCAGCACTTTTACAATTGCTTCCCTAATCTTTATAGGGATAGCTTCCTGTTATATTCCGGGTTCTAAAATCTTCAAAGATTTGTGGGTGAGTAGTATTTTCAATGTAGGTCAGTGAGTCATATATAAACTTTTTCTTATAACAATCAAGTTGGACTTCTTTTGGCTCTGCAAAGCTTTCTCTTGCTGCAAAAATGTCAATTTATAATGTCCCGAAGAACAACTTTATATATTATTCACTAATCTGCACTGAAAATGCCATGGACTTATGAGAATTGAAGACTGTTGTGAGCCACTTGAGATTCCGAGCAGTCACAAGCTCACCGTGCCCCTAAGTCCCAGTCCTACCTACATAAATCTATATATGTGCTTAGGCATATATGCCTATCTTGATAATTACACAGGCACAAATCATTGACACCTATAATTAAATCATTGCAAAACTGTGGCTCAATAGGAGAGATCCACCATATGTGCCACTCACATAATTATATATGCTGCATCTATGGAATTAGACATATGTAGTACAGGGTAGCTCCACGTACTAGCAGCCCTCACAATATTGGGATCACTTCACTGGTGGGATTCAGCAGGTTTGCACCACTTCGGCAGAATCAGTTGTTAAAATGATGCCTGTGTACAAACAGTTGTTAAATTATTTGAACCCCACCACCAGAACCGGTTGTTAAATTATTTGAACCCCACCACTGGATCACTTGTAAAAGGAGTCTTGAAATATGGCCTCGCCACCCTGTTATTTTGCTAGCAAACAAGAGAACCACCAATCATGAGCTCAAATTCCAGTTGGGGTATTCTGTGGTAACAGAAGAAGTAGGAAAAGGCTGTGCCCAGATGCAACCAGAAGCTCTAAAGTTTCAACGCCATTGACATCCCATCTTGCTTGTATCTTTGCTCTGTGTCCCAAAACCAGAACGTTTAATAGGGCTGGTTCTTTGATGTGATACGAACAACACACATGGGTATGCAGACAGACTTGTAAAAATTCTGGACTAATTAGTAGTTTTGTGAACTAGTTTACAAGACTGGAGCACATAACAACTCAGGCCTCACCCCTCTTGCTGTTAGAAAGTTTTCTCTCACAATAAAGACACAAGTCAAAGCATTTTATAGAGGCTTACAGTAACTTCATTCAAAACAAACCCAGCTCACGTTAAGCTTAGATGTGCAAGAACCTTGGATGTCACCTGGTTTGTACACATACCTTCCACTCCCTCCCTTCTTATGTGGAGGGAGAATCCTAATTTATCATACACTCCAGTTACCTGTGATATATGAATGCAGGGGGCCGATAAATAGACTTTCCCACCACATAAGATATTCAGGAAAAGGAGAGAACTTAGGAAAATCCTGTTGGTTTTCAGCACAGGATAGCAGCAGCTAAGTTCCTCATAGGCCAGGGATTTCCAGCCTTTTCAAGCCAGTGGACATGTTTGGAATTCTGATATAGTGAGGTGGGCACAGCCACAAAATGGCTTCCACAAAATGGCTGCCAGAGAAGGTACAGCCAGGCTAATTTTCAGCCAAACAGTAAAGCTCCTTGTGTTGTGGTGGCTGCCGCAGCAAAAACAGTGTGTTTAAAAACCTGTCCAGACAATCAAATCTACATGGCCAACTGGATGTTTTGCTGGGTAAAAGCCTCACCTGGCCCTGCTGATTTTCTGAAAACACCTGAAAAATACCAGGAAATTTGCCATTGGACTCCAAGGCACACATGGGAACTACATTGGGGATCCTTGAACTAGCCTGACTTTCCCCCTCTACTTTCTGCAGATAATTAATCTGGGCAAAGCAAAGGCAGAAGACAATGGGTTCTTGGGTCTTATTCTGAGGCTCACAGCATGTGAAAACTGTTTTGCTAGACCTGTCTCAAATAAAGGTGTTAGTAAGGTCAATTGAGGTGCAGCAAGCAAGAAAATGTATGCCTATGCATCAGAATATAGTCCTGAACGATTATGAGAATTATCATTCATTTTCACTCGCTGACTTTGTCAAAACTGTTATTTTGTGCATTATTGAACATGGTACTTTGATACAAGACCATTTATAGTTCACTGTATTTTTACTTTCATTTTTTTTCTTGAACACTAAGCTTTATTTACTAACTACAGAGATGACAATGGCTGTTGCAGCCATTTACATCCATATGCAGACAGGCATGAAATTGTATTTTTACTTTCAAATGGATGGGGGAGCAGGGCTAGTTAGAAACTAGCATCCGCCAAACAAAGAGGGTCCTTGCATGCCCATACATGGAGGAACTACTCTTGCCGCTCCCACCCGTGAAAACTCCCTGCACATAAAAACAGGTTTTTTGCAAGATTTGTTTGTTTTCTGTTTAATACAAATTATAATCTCTCACCTATTTTCTAAAGTTGTACACTGCATTCTGCCACCTCAGTCTGCGATGCATGTAGACCAGAACTTAGATTTCTCCTACCCCATCCCCCACACTAGAACAGGGTTTAGTCCAGGTTTAGAATTTGATTTATTTGAGCATTTTCAGGCTACTTTTTTCTCCAATTTATGGAATCCAAAGCAGCTTATATGCTGGGGATCCGTCCCAAAACCCCAGTCTCAAAATTCTGTCTCTGTGAAAAGATGTTAATAGGATTATATATTCTCTCCCCCTTCAAGCTTTAAGGGCATGATCCACTCTACCATCACCTCATTCTGTGGCATTATTAATTAAGTCTAACTCCAGTAAATCTGCACACTGTGGTATTCATATGTTGCAGGTGAAGTGGAGTTACTTTTCAGCTAAAATGCTTTCACCATGCAAGACGAATGGAAAAAGAAGAAGAAAGGAATGGAAAAGGAAGAAGAAAGCATAACAACAAGCCATGTTCATGCTTTTTCAGGCTGAAGGAATCTTCTATGAATATATTTTGATGTGTCTTTTATGCATACAAACCAGGTGACATCCAGCAGAGGCCAATTTGCTGGTGGTCCCTGGCCCCTCAATGATGCGGCTGGCCTCCACCCGGGCCAGGGCCTTTATAGCCCTGGCCCCTGCCTTCCAGGGAACGCTTCTTCCTCCAAAGCCAGTCCGGCCCCAGCGGGACCCGGGCTGTTCTGCGAGGCCTGTAAGACCGAAGCTGTTCCACCCCGCCTGTGGCGCCTGTCGCTGATTGCCCCCTTCCCCCCTTTTTTGTAACATCAGTAGACCCTGCCGTCCCCTCCCTCTTTTTCTTAAGGGGCTTAGGTTGCGGGACGCCATCTATTGTGCTCTGCAATTAGAATGCTGTGTTTTAATGGGGTTTAGTTTTAAATTGTACAGAGCCATATTTACTTTCTTTCTGGTTGTTTGTTGATTTTATCCTGTGCTCTGTCTGTATATTTTGTGTCCACCACCCTGACCCCTTCGGGGGGCCGGGGCGGTATACAAATGCAATAAATAAAATAAATAAAATAAATATATTTTAAAGAAAGAACTTTCAGCTTTTATGGTGATTCTGGAAAGTGCCATCAGGTTGCAACCAACTTATGGCAACCCTTTAGGGTTTTCAAGGCAAGAGATGCTCAGAGGGGTTTGCCGTTGCCTTCCTCTGCATAGCAACCCTGAACTTCCTTAGTTGTCTTTCATCCAAATGCTAACCAGAGCTAACCCTATTTAGCTACAGAGATTTGACAAGATCAGGCTAACCCGGACCATCTGGGATTTTACAGTTGTAAACAAAACCATTTCACAATCCATGTTGGCTTTTCATTTTATTAATTCTTTGCTCTTTAAAAGCTCTTTTAAGATTATCACAAATGCATTACTGCATGTATTCAAGCAGGAATTTTACTGATATGATTGATGATTCAGCTTTTATCATTTTTCTGTAAGGATTCAATATATCCCACCTACATGGGTCTTAGCTGTTTCACTGAAGATCTGCAAATAGTATCAGGAATGTTATATTATACTACTAGAAGACTATAGTCTTCTACTACTATTGAACTTTCTTGGACTTTCTTCCTGGCAGTTTTATTATCACCAGTAGCAGCAACAATACCTATTCTTAGCCGACATTCCCAGCTCTGTTTCTGAATTATAATTTCCCTTTTAAAACGCTGAAAGGAGAACGTGTACTCAATTACTAACCAAATACAGCCCACATCACTGAGATCAGAATCAAGTTTGCCTGATGTAGAACAAAGCAAAAGCCAGAAAACTAGCAAGCAACTTCTTTAAAATAAGACTGCTGATCAACTGTGCAAAGGCTACTTGTTTTAAAATGGAAAACCAACATCTCCAAAGGGAAAGAAGACAGGCTGCCTTACACTCAGGAAAGTTCCCATACTTGTAATGCAAACAGACCAGATCTTTGATCCATTTTCACACCACTACGTTGCCTTTTTCTTCAGGTTTCCTGCTGGCTACAAGGCAGAGCTCTCTCCTGGTATGAAACTTCCTCTTTCTTTTAGCAAACTTACTCCAGCTGTTCACCTACAGTCCTTACTTTGTTCTCATCAGTAATCACTCACAGTCCTTTCACAAGATAGTTTTCAGGAACTTAAGGGGACACCATCAATTTAGGATGGAATAATGGGCCAAATGGAGCAGGGTCGTGGTTAAGACCAGCAGACTTCAATCTGATGAACCGGGTTCACGTCCCTGCACACGAGCCCTGCTGTCTCTTGCCAGAAAACCTTACAGGGTCTCCATAAGTCAGCTGTGACTTGATGACACACACACATATAATGACCCATGCACATGTTCTTTTGCTCACCAGACTTCCTCAAGGCAGTAACAGTTCTATTTATTAGCCTGACACTATTATAGGAATATTTGGCACTTATTCTGCAACACTCTTATTCCAAAATGGTTACTAGCCAGCATGGTATAGTGGTTGACATGTTGGGCTAGGATCTGCAAGATCCAGGTTCAAATTCCACACTTTGTCATGGGAGCTCGCTGGATAGCCTGGGACCAGTCACACACACTCAGTTTAGCCTAGCTCAAAGGATTGTGGCTAAGAGGATAAAATGAAGGAGGGAAAGAACATGGCTCCACTGGGTCCCAATTGAGAAAAAAAATAAAGATAAAATGAAACGATAAAAGACACATTCAAAATGAAAGTGAAAAATCATGATTAATCCCTTAAAGAACATTTAGCACATGAAACTAGATGATTCTGAAGTTTATTTAGGTCATTTACATCCTGCCTGTCTCCTCAATGCAGGGCCCAAAGTTTAACGTTATTCTCTTCTCCTCCATTTTATTCTAACAATCACCCTGTGAGGTAGGGTAGGCTTAGAGCAGTGGTTCTCAACCTTCCTAATGCCGTGACCCTTTAATACAGTTCCTCATGTTGTGGTGACCCCCGACCCTAACATTTGTCCATTTTACAGATGGAGAACACTGATGCAGAGAGGCAACCCCTGTGAAAGGGTCGTTCAACCCCCAAAGGGGTCCCGACCCCCGGGTTGAGAACCACTGGCTTAGAGTGTGAGTAACCCATGACAGAGTGGGGATTCAAACCTAGATCTCCCAGCTCATAGTCTGGCACTATCCACTGAACCACACCAGCTATTCTCTTCACTGGAAAGAAGGAATCAAATACTAAGCTTCCTATTCCCAAGTTGCCGTCAAATTTTCCACACACTCTCCTCAACCATGATGTCTATAATTGTTCTTGATGACTGAAAGTGTTCTAGAGGAATTGGATGTGGCTCACCCCCAATTTCATCAGGAACATTCTTCTTGGGGTTACACAAATGTGATGCAATATGCAGCAATACATTTCCTTATATGAGTGAAACTGCCTTCTATCTTTCGTAGTTGGAGTATCTAGGCCAGGGGTAGGGAACCTGCGGCTCGAGAGCCGCATGTCGCCCCTCTCTGCTCCACTTGCACTGTGGCTCCACTCTGTCGAGCCGCCCGGCCCCCATCCTTGCCCACTCTGCAGGCAGCAGGACGAGCACACCAACTGCCCACGGTCGGCTGGGCCACGCTGCGGGCTTCCCCTCTCGCCCGCCCCATTGGAGCGGGGAGGGCGCTTTCCCAGCGGCTGGCAAGGCCGAGCCGCTGGCTTCATCCTTGCCCGCCCTGCAGGCAGGAGGGGGGGCGCATCCATGCGCTTCTCAGAATGAGGGGAGTAAAAGGTTAAAAAAAAACCTATATATATAGTGTTATCTTTATTTTAAATGTCAAAAATTATTTGCGGCTCCAAGTGTTTTCTTTTCCCGTGGAAAACGGGTCCAAATGGCTCTTTGAGTGTTAAAGGTTCCCTACCCCTGATCTAGGCCTAATACTAAATCTCACTGGATTTACTTCTCTAGATCATACAGGTAGATGTGAGAACAATGGTCCATTTGATTTGGTACCTTGCCTCTGCTAACAGTGAGGCACCAATGCTTCTTCAGATACAATGTCCAAGGAAAGAAACCCATTTCGCCATGACATACCCCTGAAGATGCCAGCCATAGACGTGGGCGAAACATTTGGAGCAAATGGGACCGCATCTTCCCATACTGCCCTACAAGTCGGAGGGGAACCTCCTGGTGATCCCTGGCCCGAGGGATATCCAGTTGGCTTCTACAAGAGCCAGGGTGATGTCAGGGTTCTGCAGAAACTATATCAATATATATTAAGACATAGCTGCTCCACCAGGCCTTTTCCAACTAGCCAGCCAGATCGACTGAATCCAGTATAACATCCTTCGGTCTCCAGGGGGAGGGAACTGAAGATGGGATGGATCATGGGATGGATGAATCTACACTAATTATCATCTCAGCATTTTTAAATGATTGGTTGGGGGGTATATTTTTAATGTGACTGTTTATAGAACGTTTTTTTTAATTTGTTGTAACCTGTCCAGAGCCCTTTGGGGATTGGGCAGGATAGAGGTCCAACAAATAAATAAATAAATAAATAAATAAATACTACGAAATTACAACCACACAGCCTGGGAAACTCAAAACGGCCAGTTGGTTCCAGCTGTGAAAGCTTTCAACAATACACTTCTTCAACTGTGTTTGAATTCTTCACACCTTCAACACTGAAAAAAATAGGGAGAATGTGATTTGATTTTTTTTTTAACTGACTATTCTGGTTTCTGTACCACATCACGGCTGCAGGAAACACATTATGCATGGCAAGCCGTTCCGTTCCAAAAATCCATTGAACTTTAAGCTTGCTGACTGTATTGATACTGAACTGAGCGTGGACACTCAACTGGCATAGTCCACTGCTCCTGGGCTCCAGTGATTTATCAGTCTCCGCAGCAGCTAGGATGACAGGCTCAAGTTGACTGTACCTGGCTGTATCCTTGGACACATCTATTCTTTTTTTTTAATTGAATCAGTTATTTATATAAGATTTAAATCATGATTACCCATTTGTACTTTAGGGGTTTCCTAAACCAGTTTATGAAGGAACAATAAGAGAAAGAAATGTACACCAGCAATCTTTACAATAGGCATGGGGAGGGAGGTGATCACGTAATGAATAAGCTGATATGCAGATTGCAGATTATTAAAACATTTGTTTTAGAAGACCGTGATTTGCTTTTACAGGGTTACATGGGTAAACATGTTTGACTTCAGTTCAGGTGTCATTTTAAGTGTCCTCATTTAAAAATAAACAATTTTTAGCCATTCAGGTCTACTCTGTGGCTGAAGATGTTTGCCTTAATCTTGAAGACTACCCATTCGCTATTCCAAGGTGTATCTCATCCACTTTTGAAACTTAACTATTCTGCTGACAAGTGTGACTTCCAACACAATGGTTTTCCATAAAGCACCCATGTATTATGAAATATTCTCTGGGCTTGGGTTTATCATAACAACCACGCTGCCATAAATCTCTACATGCACTCAAGGGCACCCTTGGTTGCAAAACCATTCCGAAGTTCAGAAGAGAGAACAAAGGTCCTTAAATTAAACAAGTTCATGTAATGTGAAGGCTTTCATGGCGGGATTCAACTGGTTGTTGTGGGTTTTTCGGACTGTGTGGTCTGGAAGATCTTGTTTCAAATGTTTCACCTGCACCTGTGGTTGGCATCTTCAGAGGTGTATCACAGAGAGAAGTCTGAAACTTCTCTCCAGAGATGCAGCAAAGGGGGCACGATGCACCCCCCCCCAAGGGAGTGTGGTGAGGGCATGCTGGGGTGGGGACGTTTCAGGGCGGGGGCGTTTGGGGGCAGGGGCAGATGGGGGCGTGGCAGGGGTGGAGGACGCACCAGTGCACTGGGCGCTTTCCCCCTCGCTCCGTCCCCGCTTTTCTCTGACAGAGAGCACGTTGAAGGCTTTCATGGCCGGAATGAACTGGCTGTTGTGGGTTTTCCAGGCTATGTGGTTGTGGTCTGCTAGTCAAACTTTTTGCTTCAATCGATAGCTGGCATATTCAGAGGCATGTCATGATAAGATGTGTTTCTCTCTTACCGTGACATGCCACTGAAGATGCCAGCCACAGGTGCAGGCAAAATGTTGGGGGCAAAGACTACCAGACCACAGCCACACAGCCTGGAAAACCCAAAACACCTCTGAAGATGCTAGTCACAGATGCAGGCGAAACATTAGGAACAAGATCTGCCAGACCACAGCCACACAGCCCGGAAAACCCACAACAAGAAGTTCACATAAGTCTGTAAGCTCCTGAAAACCCTGATGCGGAGGTTAACTTTTTGCAAGCAATGAATCAATGTTGCATGCTGGCATATCTATGCCTAATAAAGGTCTTTGATTTGCTGGCATATTTAAAATGTTAGCATTCACAAAAGCCTTAGAAATTGAAAGCTTTATATATATAAAAAATAAAAACCTGTCATTTTTATATGACCTGGAGAGCCTGAACTTGTCAGGTCTCACAAACAAAGCAGGGTCGAATCTGACAAGTATTTGGATGGGAGATTTCCAAGGAGTATCAAGGGTGTGATGTGGAGGCAGGCAATGGCAATAACCTTTGAACATCTCTCGCCTTGAAAACTCCATCAGGGGTTATAAGTCAGATGTGACTTTGACAGCAAAAATAAATAAATCACCCTGAGATTTTCGAAGATAGAAGTAGAAAAGTTTGGATTTTTACCCCACTTTCTCTCCTGTAAGTAGTCTCAAGGTGGTTTACCTTATCCTTCCCTTCCTCTCCCCACAACAGACACCTTGTGAGGTAGGTGGGGCTGAAATAGAGTTCTAAGAGGACTATGACTAACCCAAGCAGGAATGTCGAAGCCGGAACACAAATCTGGTTTACCAGATAAGCATAAGCATAAGCATAAGCATTTTATTGTCATTGTGCATGCACAACGAAATTTACAGCAGCATTCCTCGATGCACACAATTTCAGACTCATACATCATCATCCTCCACCCATCCCTACACAGCCCCAAATACATCAATATGAAGCAGCGGAGTTTAGCATAGCCACAGCTCTAGAGTAGAAGCTGTCTCTAAACCTCTTTGTCCTAGTTCTGAGGGCCCTGTATCGTCTGCCAGATGGTAGCAGTTTAAAAAGAGAGTGTGCTGGATGAGACGGGTCCCTCAGAATATTTTGGGCTTTATTTAGGCTTCGGGCATATATAGATTTCTTCCAAGGAGGGGAGAGGGCAGCCGATAATCCTCTGTGCAGTGGTGATCACCCTTTGGAGCGCCTTCCTATTCGCCACTGTGCAACTGGAGAACCATACACAGATGCAGTAGGTTAGGACACTCTCTATAGCACAGCGGTAAAAGGACACCAGGAGTTTTCCATCCAGTTGCTGCTTCCTTAAAAGTCTCAGATAGTACAGTCTTTGCTGGGCTTTCTTAACCACCGCGGCAGTCTGTACTCCCCAGGTCAAATCCTCTTTAATCATAACGCTCAGAAATTTAAAACTAGCCACCCGCTCCACTTGATCTCCATTTATAGTCAAGGGCTGAATTTCTGAGCTATTCCTTCTATAGTCCACTATGAGCTCCTTTGTCTTGTTAGTGTTAAGAAACAGGTTATTTTCCCTGCACCATGAGAGCAGTCGGTCCACTTCATTCCGATAGGCAGACTCATCCCCTCCAGAGATGAGCCCCACCACCGTTGTGTCATCAGCAAATTTGATAATGGTGTTACTATGATAGACAGGAGTACAATCATATGTATAAAGGGTGAACAGTAAAGGACTCAACACACAGCCCTGTGGCGTTCCCATATTTAGAGTAAGAACTGAGGACACACGATTTCCCAGTATAAGCCTCTGGGAACGTCCAGACAAGAAGTCCCTAATCCACAAACAGATTGAATGTGAGAGTCCAAGGTCCACAAGTTTTGTCACCAGTCTTTGTGGCGAGATTGTATTAAATGCGGAACTAAAGTCCGCAAAGAGCATTCGCACATAATTCCCCTGCTGTTCCAGATGCGTCAAAGCTGTGTGGAGGCTATTAGTCCGATATGCGAACTGATGTTTATCAAATGTATCTGGAAGGCAAGAACTAATATGCCTATGGACCAGTTTTTCAAAACACTTCATGATGATGGGGGTGAGTGCCACTGGTCTATAATCTTGAAGATTGTCAGCAGGAAATCTCTTTGGTAGTGGAACAATGGTGGAAGCTTTCAAACAAGATGGAATGGTGGACTGGGATAAAGATCGATTAAAGATCCCAGTAAAAACACCAGCCAGTTGGTTAGCGCATTCCTTTAACACCCGACCGGGAATACCATCCGGTCCAGCAGCCTTCCTTGGATTCACAGCCCTCAAAACTTGCCTCACCTCATGTTCCTCCACAGTGAGGTGTGAGCTGCAATCACCTAGTGGCTGTGTGTCATCTCCTTCTGATAGACCTGTTTCAAAGCGGGCAAAATAGTGATTTAGCTCCTCTGCCAGAGAAGAAGAATCCCCATCTACAGAGATGTCATTGGTTGGTTTATGATTGGTAATTTGTTGAATCCCCTGCCACACCTGCCTCATGTTGTTATTATTAAAATAATCTTCAATTTTTCTCTTATAACTCATCTTGGCTTGTCAAATGCCTCTCTTTGAGACTGGCTCTCGCCGCACTATACTTTGCCTCATCACCAGATCTGAAAGCAAGATTCCTGTCATGCAAAAGTCGCTGAACCTGCCTGGTCATCCAGGGGTTATGGTTGGGAGTAAATCCGGATGCGCTTATCCACAGTAAGAGTGTCTGTGCAGTAGGTGATATAACTCAGAACAGCAGTGGTATACTCCTCCAGATCTGGGTGGTAGAAAACATCCCAATTTGTTGTCTCAAACAATCTTGAAGTAGTTTAGAGGCATCATCAGGCCAGGATTTTACAGTCTTTATTACAGGCAACACCCGCCTCCCCAAGTGGAATATATGCTGGTGCCAGAAACAGTGACAAATGGTCTGACTGACCCAAGTGTGGTAAATTTGTATCACCTTGTAGGCATCCTTAATGTTGGTATACACTTTATCCAATGTATTGGATCCTCTAGTGGGGCACCTAACATGCTGGTAGAGTTTAGGGAGCACTGTTTTTAAATTAGTATGATTAAAGTCTCCTCCTATAATGAGCACAGCATCAGGATGCTTTTTCTGCTGGTTTTCAACAATGTTATACAGAGAGCTCAAAGCTATGGCAGCATTAGCATCAGGTGGAATGTATACCGCAATGATGATAACCACACTAAACTCCCGTGGCAGATATATGGGTCTGCATCTAATAGTCATACTTTCCACCTCCCTTTGAGCAGTGACCCCCTGTGATGCTTGCATTAGTGCACCTGCTCTTATTCACATATACGCTTAATCACCCTCCTTTCTGCTTCCCAGAATCTTTACTGCTTCTGTCCTGCCGGAAAGAAGTGAAACCAGGTAGTTCAACTGCCGCATCGGGAATTTGTGAGTGAAGCCAGGTTTCTGTAATTAATAAAACACAGCTGTTCTTGCCAAACCTGCTCTTCACAGTCTGTAGCCTTAATTCATCCATTTTGTTGATAAGAGATCGTGCATTAGTAAGAAAAATGCTTGGAAGTGCAGACTTGAAACTACACCTTCCCAGCTTAGTAAAAACACCAGCCCGGCACCCTCTCTTCCTCCTTCTATCCCGCCTTCGTCTCAACCTTCTACCAGGAATTGTAATCCAGGGTTCCCCCGGGATTACGATTCCCCCGGTTCCTAGCTGCCTCTGCCGGTATATTGTGAAGACATATGAAATCTTCCGTAATAGCCATTTCACATTTCAGTCCAATTTGTATTAAGACTTGCCGACTATAAAAACTTCTTGCTCCACGTAGCATGTTTAAGAAGCACAAAAACACAGCACAAAAACACAAAACACAAAACATCCACACTACATCGAGGGAAAGCAACCAGCCGCGGTTTCCCAAGGCAGCCATCCCTTCCTGGGGACCGGGAAGCTAAAACCTAATGGCTTGAGTTGAAGAGTTGAGACGTTACGGAGAGGAGAGGGGAGGGGGGGGGTTGAGATGTTGCCGAGGCCTTGAGGGAACCTCCGATGAAACCGGGACTCGCTTGCCGCTCCTCAGTTTGAAATTCCTGCGCCTCCCGGCTACTATGACTCCCGGCTCTGTGGAGCGCTGCACCCTCCCAAGTTTTGGGAAAATGGAGAAGGCCGCCGTCTCTCCCAAGCGCGCCTCTCCCGCGCCTGCCGTCTCGCCACAACCCGACCCACAGATGAGCCTTGCCTTTTTTACTTGAGTTTAGAAGCCCTCCAGTTTAGAAGTTTTCGAGCCCCAAAAAAAGGAGGAGAACGGCAAACTCCAACTCTCCAACTCTCCGCCGCTTGCGGAGCGTCTTCCCCCACCGGAAACCCCACCGGAAGGCATAAGAGTCAGCAGCTCAGGTGGAGGAGTGGAAATCAAATCTGGTTGTTCAGATTAGAGTCCATCTGATCTAAACCACTACACCACATTTGCATGTATAACAGATATCTTCTATCCACAAATCACACCTGTTATCAGTTAACATCCCAACTGCATGAGAAAATCAAAGAAAGTAGACAGAGCTCTGAACGGCAAGGAAGGGGAAAGTGTGAATCAGTCCTAGGTGCCATGTGTCTAAACTGCTAGCAGACCTGAGGCTTAACTTGAGAACAAGACAGAGAATTGCTTCCTGCTCCTCTTGCCACAATGCATCACCCAAACTTCCCCAATTCCTCTCTAGCAAGTCTTGTCCTTCCCTTTCCTGTCTTTCACGCTTTCACATGGGCACTTCCGCACATGCAGAATAATGCATATTCAATCCACTTTCAATGCACTTTGCAGCTGAATTTTACTGCACGGAATAGTCAAGTAGTATTTACTGTTTGAGCCACTGGCTATAACATCAAAAAGTACATACAGTTAAAACATTCGGATTAAAATAATAAACTTATCTTTAGGTTAAAATAGAAATGATTTATATTCACTATATCTGAATTAAAATGCCCCATCAAGTACTTTCCATGTTGGGTGTTTTCACAGCTTCTTCATACTAAATTAAGTTGACCAAAAACTCATTGAATCATCCGTTCAAACAGTGCTTTAAATACTCTGCTCGCATTTTCCTAGCCGCCAAGGCAAAAAGAGCCATCTTGTAAGAAACATAGGAGTCAATATCAGATAGTACTGCGCGGAATAGCAAAATCCACCTGCAAACAATTCTGAAAATTGATTGAAAGTGCATTATTCTGCATATGCGAAAGTGCACTGTAACATCCCCCCACCCTTTCTGAAAGACGCGTCTCCTTGGAACAAAAGAACTGTCTGATTTTGTACCGAACTTCTACTGGGATGCCTAACAGTTCGGATATAAGAAACCAGCGTGGTTCCTACAACCACGCTCTCTCCCGTTCCCCAAATGCCTCTTGTGGTCAGGACAGGATCCACACACACCCCCACCTCCCAGGTTACAGAAAGCCCCGCTAGATCTCCAGCCCCTTTCAGCTCCGAACAAAAGCGGGAGATGAGTGCCGGGCAACAACCCTTTCAGCCTCGTGCCTCACGCTGCCCTTCCAAAACACGTCGCCTCGGGAGGAAATCCTCCGCAACGCTGCTGGACTTACTCGCGAGAAGCGGTGCCGAGGAACGGGCCGCAAGAGCCCTTTCCCGACCCTCTCCTTCTTTCTGTCCTCGCAGCCCCGGAGGCGCACGTGGGCTCAGCCTCTGCGAGCAAGGAGGAAGGGGGTGCGGGCGCTCCCTTCGTTCCTCCTCCCCACCGCCCTGGTATTTTCCCCTCCCCGGGAATCCGACCCCACTCCTCCCCTCCCCCCCCCCGGGAGCTCACCTGCGCCCACAGCCAGGCAAGGTCCGGTGCGCTCGCCTCGCCGCTGGCGCCAGCAGCAGCAGCAATGCCCACCCGGAACGCGCCACCGTGTGACTTTCCTCCTTTCGTCACTGAAGGTGGGGAGGGAGAGAAGGCAGCCCCTATAGGCGGCCGAGGGAAACGGGGCTGGCCATTGGCTACGGGAAATAAATGGAAGCGGTCGGCTTCTGGCGGCTGCCTCCGCCCCCCTGTCGAGCTGGCGGGGAAGGAAGGGAGGGAAGGGATGCTTGGCGAGGTGGCGGCTAAGAGGCGCCAGGAAAGTGCCCGGTGGAAGACTGGAGCAGCCCCCGCTGGTGGCAGAGCTGGGATGGGGAGGCAACGTTTCCGCACCCTCCCAAGTGCCAGGTCGTGGGTGGGGGGCGTTTCGGCCCCCTTCCCCTGCAAGAAGGCTTGTACGAGCCAGGGCTGTAAGGAGTGTGAGAAAAAGGGTGGGGGGACGTTTTCGGTTTACACCAGGGGTAGGGAACCTGCGGCTCTCCAGATGTTCAGGAACTACAATTCCCATCAGCCTCTGTCAGCATGGCCAATTGGCCATGATGGTAGGGGCTGATGGGAATTGTAGTTCCTGAACATCTGGAGAGCCGCAGGTTCCCTACCCCTGGTTTACACCATTCTAGAAGAAGAGTTTGGATTTTTACCCCACCTTTCTCTCCTGTAAGGTGGCTCACAAGTTCCTTTCCCTTCCTCTCCCACCAGTGGCGTAACGCCAAGGGGACAGGGGTGTGCAACGCACCGGGCGTGTGCCTGTGGGGACATGGCGAGAGCGTTCCAGCGGCATTCTGGGGTGGAGGCGTGGCAGGGGTGCAGTTCCCCTTGCTCCGCCCCTGTCTCCCACAACAGACGCCTTGAGAGGTAAGTGGAGCTGAGAGAGTTCTGAATGAACCGTGACCAGGGGTGTACTGCCCATGGGGACATGCGGTGTCTCATGTCCCCAGGCACACGCCATCTAGTTATGTGGGGTGGGGCGCCGGGTAGGTCCTTGCGCCCGGCCTCCCCTGCGGTACAACGCCCGCCAGCTCCCTCCATGCCCGGGCCATGCTCGCCGGCTTGAAGCCCGCAGGAGAGGCCGGACGCAAGGATGTTCCGGGTCTCAGCTCACCTTGCCAAGGAGAAAGGTTTTTATAGAGCTGCCAAGGAGAGAGGTTTTTATAGAGCTGCAAGCGAGCACCTGCACAAAAGGAGCCCTCCGATGGCAAGAGGGGGCTTGTTAAAGATGACGTTACCACTCTTCAGCATCCCCATCTGTACACATTGTGGCAGGAGCAGCCAGGTGCAAGGAGGTAGGGGCACAATTTGGGGAGTGGGAGCAAATTTGGGGGGACCCAGGGGACACCATTTTAGTTTTTGCTCCAGGCCAGGGGGGCGCCATTTTGTTTAGCCACACCTCTGACTGTGACTACCCCAAAGTCACCCAGCAAGAACTTAGGGGTGGGGAAACAAATCTGCAGTCCACTGCTCATGCGGAGGAGAGGGGAATCAAACCTGGTTCTCCAGATTAGAGCCCACTTCCTCTTAACCACTAAGTCACACTGGCTCTCTCTGAGTAAGGCACTCATCCACCTCTTGCGTATAAAGCTTAGGGGCACAAAAATGTACAAAATATGCACTTGCTATCCCAAGCTAGCATGTCGTTAGGGCGAAAGAGTCAGTGCTCCACAAAGCTGAGCTCCTTGCCTCCTTTTGTACCAGAGATTCAGTAAAAGTAACTGCCATCTTGCCTAGGCCTGCTGCTGAAATCAGTGTTTGACTGAAACATGAAACTGCATTAAGAGGCCAGTTCCTTGACAAGGAGTCCTTGAGAGAGGCTGAATAAACATAAATAATTTAGAGCTGATGATCTGCTTGGATGTGTAGTGCTGTGCAGAGGCGTAGGTGCACTGGTGCATCTTCCACCCCTGCCCCGGAATGCGCACACACACACACACACCCGTCCCCTTGGAGCTATGCCTCTGGTGCTGTGTGCCTGTTTTTAATAATACAGAAATTACAGCTTACATATGTATATATAACTAATGCATAAAACAAGAAACATCAGATCTAACACTCTTAACTTCAGAAATTACATCCGTAATATGCGACAGTACCATACTTTACTATAATACCTTGCTGTAATCATATATACCTCAAAATCTCTCAAACATTTTTCTCTGCTTTGTGTTCTAGTAAGAAATAAATGGCTGCCAAACCTTTCTGAAATATTCCTGTACATTCCCTTTCCTGTCCCAATCTGCTTGGCTGTGTGTGTAAAGTGCCATCAAGTCACAACTGACTTGTAGCAACCCCAGCAAGGGACTTTCAAGGCAAGAGATTAAGCAGAGATTGTTTGCCATTGTTTTTCTCCTCAGAGCCTTCCTGGGTGATCTCCCTTCCAAGTACTAAGTCTGCTTAGCTTCCAACGTCTACAAGGTTGAGCTAAACCAGGGGTCTGCAACCTACGGCTCTCCAGATGTTCATGGACTACAATTCCCATCAGCCCCTGCCACCATGGCCAATTGGCCGTGCTGGCAGGGGTTGATGGGGATTGTAGTCCATGAACATCTGGAGAGCCGCAGGTTGCAGACTCCTGAGCTAAACCATGCTGCTTCCCTCCCCGTGCCTACCATTATTTTATTTATCATCAAGCTGTGCTAGACTGTAGTCCCAGTAAGTCTCCCTTCTGAATACCAGTCCTCCTCGGCTTCCAAGATGTGAGAAGATTTGGATATACCAGGCTGCTTCTGTCTGATTACCATTATCTTGTTTATAATCAAGCTACACCAAACTTTATGCACCCAAATTATAGACCAAGTATATTTTTTTCCAGTATTGTGTCAGGATCTTTTTGGCTACTACCAATAAGTTTGTAACCAGTGTCTTATCAGTACTGCCTACTCTGAATAGTAGTAGCTCTCCAGGGATTCCAGTAGAAGTCTGCCATATGATCTATTACCCGATCCTTTTATCTGGATATGTTGGGAACAGAACCTGGAAACTTCCACACACAAAACTGATGCTTGGCCCCTTAGCCGCAGCCCCATTCATTTCCATTAAAATGACCAAAACAGAAAAAATGTTGAAGACTTTTAAGGTAAACTCTAATGCCAAAATTAAAACCAATTGTATGAGTTTATTGTCAAAGGCTTTCACGGCTGGAATCACTAGTGTGTTGTGGGTTATCCGGGTTGTATGGCCGTGTTCCGGTAGTATTTTCTCCTGATGATCCCACTTAATACATGCAAATTACACTTGCAGATTGAACCCTTAACACTTTTAACCAACTCAAATTATTTTTTCTCCCACCCTGGACATTCCACATGTATATATACTTCATTTCCTTTACTTCCATCAGATTCTCTGAAGATGCCAGCCACAGAAGCACGCGAAACGTCAGGAGAAAATGCTACTGGAACACGGCCATACAACCCGGATAACCCACAACACACTAATTGTGTGAGTCTTGCTCAGTAACTATTTTATTTATCATCAAGCTGTGCCAGGCTGTAGTCCCAGTAAGTCTCCCTTCCGAGTACCAGTCCTCCTCAGCTTCCAAGATGTGAGAAGATCTTACTATAAATAGTAAGCTGCCAATATCTGAACATTCTCCATTGGAGTTTTCGTCTGGTGGAATAGTTTTCTCAACAATGAGGGCATGACAAATGATTTCAGATCGCCCCAATGAAAAGCGGGGCTTCCATACAAAGCCACTGAAATGACTTCCATGCAAAGCCACTGAAACAATAAGGAACATTGATGGAAAAGGTTGACATATCTTGCTACCTGTTGCCAAGCAGAGTATTGTGCTGCCATTGCATAAAAATGAAGTCTGCGAACTATCCTTTCATGACAAGAGAATTGATGTGGCGAGCTTGAATCCAGAGAATTTGCTGTAGGCCATAAATAAATGAAGAATAGAGAACCCAAGAAAGGGAAAAAAGTGAGGAGCCTTATGTGTGGACCGGGGTAGGGGGGGGGGTGTAGGGCAAAGATTTGCATGACTTAGTTTTAGTGGACTTTAGCACCTGTTTTCTCTCATGCCAGAGGCAGTGGGGAAAAAGCCATTGGCTGGGAAAGGCTGCTTTGATTGGCTGTGGGAAGTCTAGAAGAGGAAAATTTGGGACCATGACCAGACTTCTTTCTTCTTCGATCATCCCCTTCCGTCTTTATTTGAGCAGTAACAGACTTCAAATCCTTGACTGAGGATAGGGGTTGCAGAAGAAATTTGGTGGGCAGAGTGAAGCATATCCTTATCTTTGCCATTAGACATACCTGCTGCTTCGATTTAGCACATCTGCAGTAAATCAGGTGAGGAGGATCTGTGCTCTGATGGTGCCATTTCCATGGGGCTTGAGCACCTTGTTGCATTCATCCAGCTCTTGGTAAGCCCCCATACATAACAGATCTGAAGCTGAAATATTGGAGAGGTGGGAAAGCAAGATTATACAGTCCTGTGGTCTCCAAAGCTATGTATAGAGAAATCTACTATTTACACTATGCCCAATGGCTGTGGTCTCCAAAGCTATGTATAGAGAAACCGACTATTTACACTATGCCCAATGGCTTAAATCAGAAACATATACACAGAGAAGAAGGCCCTTCGGGGATTGGGCGGTATATTAAGTCAAATAAATAAATAAATAAATAAATAAATAAATAATAATAATAATAATAATAATAATAATAATAATAATAATAATAATAATAATAATAAGGGTGTAAGTGCTCTGTTAATGTACAATAAAGTGCTTGAAACATACAAACATATGCATATATACTAATTCTTATATTGTACTACTTATTTCTTCCTAATACCGGTACAAATTTCATTTCCAAAATAATTTTTAAAGAACATTTAAGTCTTTTTAAATCACCAAAGTCCATAAAAAGAATATCGATTTTCATCATATATCTTGAATGTCCACAACTAGAGAATTTATACATGTCCCAGACCAAAATTATACATGTTCCACATCAGAACCCTTTCCACAATTGTGCGGGGGTTTCAGTTCTTCTTCAATGGTAGTGGAAGTTCCAAATCTGGCTTGTCAGGAGTCATTCGAGGGGATCAAAATTATAGACATATGATGTCTCATATGTCAATGTTATGTTTACTTTCAAGTCAATGTTATGTTTACTTACATTTATCTTGGCATTATGCCTGCCATATCCGTTTACTGACAGCATTAATAGGTCATAAATTACAGTATACTTGCTTGTTACAGCCGGGAGATAAATCCTCCCAGAACATGCAGGTACTGCATGTACCTGTTAATGACAGTACCTGCTAATTAATGTACCTGCTGATACTAATTACATCAATCTCATTACAACACACTCATAAAATACAGTAAGATAAATATCTATGAACATAATTACACACAACAGTCACAGAAAACATGCGAAGACTACTTCTGTATTAATTCCCCACTGAGTATGGCTTTTCATTTAAAAAATCAATTTCTTGCCTCATTAAAAGCTGTTCCATATTATTGATTGGAATTTCTTATGTATTCTATGTATGACCAAAAATTTCATGTCCAAATATGAATGCCCTTGTTGCAAGAAATGTTGTGCCAGGCCCATGTCAGCTCATAATGTATAGTCCCTACTTGCATGTTCTAAAATGCGTTGCCTTACTGGGCATCCTGTAATTCCCATGTAAATGAAATCACATGGGCACAATATTACATACACACAGTTACACGTGTTACATGAGAAAAAATGATTCAACATATATTTAAACTTTGAAAAGGGATGTTGAAATTCTTTAATGTTGAAGAAATATCTGCATACCATGCAGTGACTATATTTAAAATGGCCCTGGATCTGGCTTTCCCCGTTCTCATCCTGTATAAGTATGTCTGAGTGCACTAACATTTGTCTTAAACTGGTGCTTCTATGAAATGTTATGCATATCATAGATTTACAGCCAAGAATTTCTGAAAGGACATGCCAATGTCTATATATAATGGATTTGATCTGATTGGTTCGAGGTGTGTAATCTAAGGCTGTATGAATAGGTTGACTTCTCTGTTTTTCTTCTTGTCAAGCACTATGTAATAATGACCTTCCCTCTATGTGATCTGCCTTCCCTCTATGTGATCTGCCTTACAAACACATTCAACACAGTGGTTGACTCCCTATTATGATGCCTTGGATCTGAAGAGTTGCGTTTTAATCTAATCAACTATCTATATGACCCTATATGACCCCACTGAGAAATTAAAGCCCAACTATCTATATGACCCTATATGACCCCACTGAGAAATTAAAGCCCGATACAACCAGGTTTAAAAAGAAACAGAACCTTTTAATCACGGTTTCACCCTCCCCACTGCAGCGTGTGTCTGATGAGGACATCAATGTCTATCACGGTTTCAAACAGTGCAGCACTCCCTATGAACGCACGATCTGCTCAGTGGCTCTGTTCTTCCTCGTCCTGATTGGCTGTTGTGTTGGGGCAGGAATTTTTTTTAACCTTTTTTTTGCGCAGCTACATCACCACGCACATGCGTAGATAGAATTTCCCCAACGCTTTTTTTTCGCGCTAAGCTATGTTTATGCACGGCTTCGACTTTTTCGGCACTCTTTACCCATGCAGCTGCGCTGACACAAAAGTCTAATTTTAGTTTACAGTTGGCACAGAAATCACGTTCCACACAGCCACGTTTCAACGTAGCTGCCACTGGTGTGAAACAAAAAAAGGGCTGCGTGTGCATCGCACACAGCCCACTGCGCCCTGATTGGCTGGAAGGTTCCATGTCACTCCCTACGGCGGGAAAATAAACCTAGATTCTGTCTGCTGATCCTCCCCCACAGATCCGACTTCAGTGCGTGTTTTTTTAAAAGGTGCACTTCCATGCAGGTTCTTAAAAAACACGTGATAAGGGGGAGAGGGAGCGCCAGAACCGGGATGAATCCGTGTTCCGCAGCTAAGCAGTGGAGAGTTCTTGATATTATATATATTAAGCCATTGGGCATAGTGTAAATCATAGGTCTTTCTATACAATAATCACATTGCCCAAGTCATATTGTAAGTTGTCTCCAAAGCTATCACAGGGAACAAGTGACACTGGACATTTTCGATATAATAACAAAAAATAAACTGTGGCAAGATAAACAGAGTGAAATTTTGAAGATATGGACAATATATGTGGACGATGAAAGAAGCTGGAGTCAATGAGGAGATATGGGAGAAGAGATTACAAAGAATGAACTTACTGCTGTTTGTTTGATAAAACTATGAAGAAAATACAGGGGGGAGGGGAAAAAGGGGGAAATGTATTGTTTGAAAACGAATGAAGAAAAGTATAATATAAAATGGAATATTCAAATGATACAATTAACATTTTTTTAAAAAAAAACAAAGCTATCACAGGAACAGCCCAGCCCAGCCGTGCAGACATATGCCACCCAAAGAGGTCATTTTTTGCTATGGGCTTTCCTGGGGAAGAAAGTCATTTTTTTGTGGTTTCCCTGTGGGGAAAAGAGTTTCTCCTCCTCCTCCTCCCCTGGCACCTGTGCTGCCAATTGCTTCTTTGGAGGCAGTGCAGTGGCAGTGTCCCCAGATGCCGCTCTACTACACCCCTCCTTTGGATTAGGTTGCTTGTATTTTCCAGGCCTCTTCCCAGCTTTATTCAGCAGCTCTCTTATCAAAATATTTTTAACCAATCAAGTTCCTCTTTTTTCCTCCAGTGCAAAGTCCCTTCCAATCAACATTGATCAGAACTTAAGGCCTTTTGAATCCTGGCCCTATAGAATCAGCTGCCCTCTGAGACCTGACTTGCTAGGCTATGTTGAACATTGTAGCTGATATGGTTCCCACTATATTGTTTTGAGGACAGCAGTTTCCACCGGGCATATACGGCTTGCATACTGAAAGAGTGCATGGCAGGTACAAGTAAGAGAGCAGGAAAAGGCTTGAATGCTGGCATTTTTTAGATCAGAATGACATCCTTGGTGGCTAAAATGTGAAAACCATGAGTATATTTATTATATCAGTGATTGGTATGTTATTTGCTAGCAGCATTTGGGGAGGGGCAGGATGAGGACCCAAGATTATTCTTTGCCCCAACTCACCTATCTGCAGACTGGGAGGGGGGGATATTGACAATATTCATAACCATGTTTCAGTATTTGAAGGGATGTCATGTTGAAGATAGAGCAAGCTTGTTTTCTGCTGCTCCAGAGACTAGGACAAGGAGTAACAGATTCAAAGTGCAGGAAAAGAGATTCCACCTGATCATCAGGAAGAACTTCCTGAAGGTAAGCGTTGTTCACCAATGGATTATGCTGCCTCGGTGCGTGGTGGAGTCTCCTTCTTTGGAGGTTTTTAAACAGAGGCTGGATGTCAGGAGTGCTTTGATTGTGTGTTCCTGCATGGCAAAGGGTTGGACATGATAGCCCTTCTAGTCTCTTCCAACTCTATGATTCTATGTTACACTTACACTTCTTCCTCCTGTTGACAAACTACAGCACAGCTTTCAAGGTTATCAAATTTGACCACCCACAAGTATTCCATATTCCCTCTCTCCCTGGCAAATTGAGGAAAGACTGATATTTGCTGAGGCTCTGCAATATGTCAAGTTGAAGAGGCACCATATTATTACTCACTCCACCCTGCAAGTAATTTAGAGAACAATCCTGAGCAGGACTACTTAGAAATCAGTTCCATGTTGTTTAATGGTGCTTGCTTCCAAGAAAGTGTTGTTAGAATTGCACGGTCAGTAATGTTTAGCATGCAGAAGGCTCTCATAATCTGAGCGCCAAGCTGTAGTTCCAGAATGCCCAACCTTTGGGAGCCTGTGGGCTTTTAAAAATGCTGATATTGCAACCACACAATAGCTGCCAACAGAGCCAGAGCTACAAAAAGGGCTACTGCAGCTTATCTTCAGTCACACAGTGACAATCCTTGTGGTATGGTGACACCTGCTGACCAAGAAAGTTTTTTTAAAAAAAACTGAACATCCAAACAAATCTACAATAGCCAATCAAAAGCCTTGCTGGGCAAAAGCTTCACATGGCCCCACCCACTTTCTAAAAATACCTCTTGAACATGCCTGGGTAGGTGCCATGACCGCGAGGCTGTAGTTTATTGGGCAGGTGTACATCCAGCCTTGACCTGTGCTGTTTCCTCTGTCCATTTGTACTGGAAGCTCTCTCTACCACCACATAAGCTTTAACAGCTTCTCCTCCACACCCCTTTCCTCTTTTCCTGCAGCTCCAAATCTTCTGTGCTGGCAAATCCTTTTTTTGGCTGATGGCTCTCCCAAACTTATCTCCCAGCCGCCCTTCCCTCCCAGAATCCCTGGAGGCTTCCAGGTGGGAGCGGAGGTTTACCGTTGAATTGCTTTCCAAAGCTCATTCTCCCAGGCTGGAGCCTACCCGACAAAGAACTAGTGTGGTGTAGTGGTTGAGAGCAGGTGGACTCCAATCTGGAGGGCCAGGTTTGATTCCCCACTCCTCCATACTCATCTGGTGAACCGGATTTGTTTCCATGCTCCTACACATGAAGCCTGCTGGGTGACATTGGGCTAGTTACAGTTCTTTGGAACATTCTCTGGCCCACCTGCCTCACAAGGTGTCTGTTGTGGGGAGAGGAAGGGAAGGAGTTTGTAAGTCTCCTTATAGGATAGAGAGGCAGGGTATAAATCCATTGTATTGTCGAAGGCTTTCACAGCCGGACTCAACTGGTTCTGGTGGGTTATCCGGGCTGTGTGGCCGTGGCCACACAGCCACAGATGCAGGCGAAATGTTAGGAGCAAGATCCACCAGACCACGGCCACACAGCCCAGAAAACCCACCAGAACCAGTATAAATCCATTAATCCAAACTGTCTTCCTACACACCTGACTTGTACCTCGCACGCTTTTCCCATGACGGTGACCCCAACTACCCAACTTGGACACTTCCCTTGGCACACCACTGCCAAGAACCCTGTCTGAAACCTGGAAACGCCGATGAGCCCCGTGAGGAAAGTCGGGACCAATTTCCTTGTCTCCATTGCTGAATTTCTGGAGCTTCCTATCCGTCTGAGCCCCAAGCACAAAAGTCTGGCCCGGCGTGCCAGCTGGCGGAGTTAAGCTAATACCTGGGTTGTAACCGGATTGTCTGTAAGCCGCCCTGAGCCTGCCATGGGCATAGACATTCAATAATAAGATTAATAAATGAAATAATGACTAATATTGCAGCATGTAGCCGTGAGCCTCGAGTCAGTGCAGCGGACGCCAGAATGAACGCCAGAATCATAACGCCCTTTGGGTAAATGAGTATGCAGTGGCGTAGTGGTTACAAGCAGGTGCACTCTAATCTGGAGAGCTGGGTTTGATCCCCTGCTCTGCCACTTGAGCTGTGGAGGCCTATCTGGGGAACGAGATTAGGCTGTGCAGTGCACTCTTCAACACATGCCAACCTTGGGCTAGTCACAGTTCTTCTGAGCTCTTTCAGTCCCACCCACCTCACAGTGTGTTTGTTGGGGGGGGGGGGGGAAGGAGACTGTAAGCTCCTTTGAGTCTCCTTACAGGAGAGAAAGGGGGGGGGGGTATAAATCTTCTACAACGATTGCAACTTGGTATGAATGTGGAGTGCGGAATCCGTTGGATTCTGCACAGCACACAGATACCTAGAAGTTGCAATCGTTGCAAATGAAGGAGGGCTCCTGTTTTATTTCGCGCCGCCACCCACCTGCGATGGCTGCAATGCCCAGCCCCAGACGCCGCCCCTCGGCTCCTGGGGAAGAAAGAGGCGGTGCAGGAGGCAGCCTCTGCCCGGGGCGGCGAGGAAGTGAGCTCACCCAGCCGACCGGCAATAGCAAAGCAGAGGGCCGTGGTGCCACTGCGCGTAACGGTGCTGCCCGGCTGGTTGGCGTGCGCCCTGCGGCATGGCGAGCTCTCGTGTGCCCTGGCTGTGTTGCTGCCTGTGCTTGGTGGTGCTGGGCGCCCAGGCGCACGCCGGCCAGCCGAGGCCCCGGGAGGGCGGGGAAGAAGCGTCCGGGTCGGCCCTGCTGGGTGCCCAGCCCTACGAGCGGCTGCAGGAGCACTTGGGCACTGTCCGCGCCCTTTCCAAGCGGTACTGGCGGGCGCTGGCCTGCGGGTTGTGGCAGCAGGAGTGCGAGAGGGAGGAGGAGGAGGAAGACGAAGAAGAGGGAGCGGAGGAGGAAGGCGAAAGCGAGACGGTCCGGGAAAAGCAAGGTCAGAATTGCTGGGGGTTTGTTGCTGTTTCTGTTTCTCTTCACGAGACTGCTTAGTCACACGTTACCGTTGTAGAGAAGGGAAGGAGGATATTCAGGCTGCTTTTCAGCATTTAGAGGCGTTTGCTAAGGAATATTTTATTTATTTATTTATTGAGTTTTATATACCGCCCTACCCCCCAAAGGGCTCTGGGCGGTGAACAACATAATTATACAACATACAATTAAAAACCCATTAAAAGAAACACAGCGGTCCGCATAATAAAACAGCGTCAGCAATAAAATTCTTATTAAAACCCTCCCAAAGTGGGGGGGAAGGGTCCCATGGATGGTAAAGGGACCCCAAACACAGGAGACTAAAGTGACAACCTGCCTGCCTCCCTCCGTGGGGTGTAATCCAGCATTAGAGACTGTTTGACATTTGCCCCGAAACGAGCCACTAAAACTCTGGAGTGGGTGTGGAGAGTCAGTGGCACTTTTTGATGGAAATACTGTCTGCAAACACAAATTGAGCTCTCCAGAGCAAGAAGGGTTTCAGACTTGCATGCACGTTTCCTCACTGATATATTATTATTACTGTAGCGAAACCTGTACTTAAAATGTGTATTCCTTTTAATGTAGGCTAAATTGGAACAGTCCATGCCAGCATTTCAGAGCTCTTTCTCCTTCAGGTTTAGATCCTTAGTTTGAGACTGAGGGGAAAATGTGCTTGCGTCCCTTGCTTCGGCTCATAGGCCCCTTCCGCATGTGCAGAATAATGCACTTTCAATCCATTTTCACAACTGTTTGCAAGTGGATTTTGCTATTCCGCACAACTGCAAAGTGCATTGAAAGTGGACTGAAAATGCATTATTCTGCATGTGCGGAAGGGGCCCGAGTCTGTTGCAGCAGAAGTAGGCAAGAGGCCAGTGGTGCAAACAACATGTGCTCCCACAGCTTTCCTGAGACAGAGCACTTTTAAACAGACACCTGGCTGGGGAGTTTAGCGCTGTTTTACAGTGTTCATTCTTACTGTGCAGCTCATTTTGTTTTGTGCTGTGTTTTCTGCATAGGTTTGATACATAACGTTGGGTGTTTTAATAGCAAGATCACAACAAATCACATTAAGTTGGCCTCTGAGGACAGGTCTGCAGAAACGGACTGAGGGTGTTCCCAACTGCAACCACATTGAAATTTAAGGGACAAGTAGAAACAAACTCCAAGCTTTACCACATTATGCAGTCCAACTGTTCTTAGTTATTTGAATATAGTGCTTCCTAGTGAAACTTTGATGAAGGTGGTGTAGTTCTTGTCAGGTTGCAATTGATGGTTTGGGAAGCTGTTTTGAGTGCTGTTTTCTTTGAAAGGAGACTGAGAAAAGATGTATTGTTGAAGACTTTCATGGCCAGAATCAACCGGCTGTTGTGGGTTTTCCAGGCGATGTGGTTGTGGTCTGCTAGTCATTGCTCCAAACTTTTTGCCTGAATCGATAGCTGCCATATTCAGAGGCATGTCATGGTAAGATGTGTTTCTCTCTTACTAAGACATGCCTCTGAAGATGCCAGCCACAGGTGCAGGTAAAACGTTGGAAGCAAAGACTACCAGACCACAGCCATACAGCCTGGAAAACCCACAACAGTCAGAGACTGGCCAGAGGCAGCGTGGTGTAGCTATTAAGATCAGGTGGACTCTAATCTGGAGAACCGGGTTTGAGTTCACACTTCTGAGCAGCGGAGCCTTATCTGGTAAACCAGATTTGTTTCCCCTTGACTAAATGCCTTCCAGGTGACCTTGGGCTAGTCCCAGTTGGTTCAGAACTCTTTCAGCCCCACTTACCTCACAAGGTGTCTGTTGTGGGGAAAAGAAGGGATGGTAAGCCCCTTTGAGCCTCCTCACAGCAGAGAAAGGGGAGTATAAATCCAAACTCTTCTTCTCAAACTCTTATAAAGAAAAGTCAATTCCCAGAGGCTTCTTAACTTCAGCTTATTTTGATCTTACCTACCACCAGAGGTGGGATCCAGCAGGTTCTCACAGGTTCCCGAGAGTAGGTTACTAATTATTTGTGTGTGCCGAGAGGGGGTTACTAATGGGTGATTTTGCCACATGATTTTTGCCTTAGTTACGCCCCTCCTCTCAGCAGTAGCGCGCAGAACTTGAAGCAGTCTAGCAGGAGGTGCAGCGGCATGCGTGGCAGCCTGCGCCTGCGTGCGTTCGTTTCCCACCCAAGGACCGTCGCAGCATCTGCGTCCTTGCCACAGCCCCACCCAGGAATGCCCCGCCCCCGGAATGCCCAGCCATGCTCCCGTCGTGCCCCGCCCAGCCCCATTGGCGCTACGCCACAGTTTGAATCCCACCACCATGGGAACCTGTTACTAAAAATTTTGGATCCCTACCTACCACCTGTGAGCTAGCATCATCTTCAGATTTGCAGTGTCATCCTAAGCAGAACTACACTGAAGTGAGTGGGTTCAGAAGGGAGTAACTCTGCTTCGGATGGTGCTGTGAATCTGCTTCCATTGTAGAATGAAGTAATAGACTCTTGAATGGGTACGCTATATCCCACTATGTGAAGCTGCAGGTGGAGAAGGTAAGTTTTCCGTCCTCCTTCACATGGATCCTGGGATGCTTGGGAGAAAGGCAGGTGTACAGATATTTAGAGCAAATCCATAAGAACATAAAAAGAATCCCATAAGGTTAGGCCAGTGGTGCCAACCTGTTACTCTGGTGGAACACAGGGAGTCGAGGCACACACCTTCCCCTGATGCTGCCTCCCGGCACTGGTATTCAGAGGTTTGCTGCCTCTGAATATGGAAGTTCTGTTAACTGACCAGCAACCACTGATGGAAATCTTCTGCATGAAACTGTCCAATCCCCCTCTAAAGCTTTAAATAGTGGTCATCACTATTTTCACTGGCAGTTAATTCCACATTTTAATCATTCTTTGGGTAAAGAAATGTTCTTTTCATTGTCAAAGGCTTTCATGGACAGAATCACTAGGGTGTTATGGGTTTTCCGGGTTGTATGGCCGTGTTCCAGTAGCATATTCTATGCCAGCCACAGATGCAGGCAAAACGTCAGGACAGAATGCTACTGGAACACGGCCATACAACCCGGAAAATATGCAACACCCAAATATTATTTTTGTCTGTCCTGAATCTTATTCATTTTGTCCCTTCTGAATTTGGAATCTGAACCAATTTTGTAAGATTTGTGAATGTGCAAGAGAGGGGGAAGACATAAGGTCCAGTCTTCATCCGTGAGTGAAAGGGTGATTTGCTTCTTTCTTTTTCAACATGGGGTTGACTGTCTTCTAGGGTGGCACCTGCCTGTTATGAGTGAGATCCTCTCCAGCGTGTACTGCAGCTTCGGCAGATGTTGTGCAACGGGAGACTGCAGGGTGACCAACAACATCACAGGTAAAGGATACTCTCCAGAAGGTGTGGAATAGCCCCAACCCTCCTCCTACATTAGGCTGTTCTAGGTAGCACAGGCTGAATCCCTAAGTATAGTTCCATGGGAATAAGCCCGACGGTATAAAATGGGATTTAGTTCTGGGAACCTCCTGAAGAGAGCTTCCGGATCTCCCACGGTCATGAAAATATGGCTAAAGTTAATCATGACTGTGACCCGTCAGAATCAAGGAGGCAAGTTAATTACAGATAATTTATTCCTTTGCGTTCAGCTTAGTTTGGCCAGCTTTGATTGGATTGGGGCCAAGAGGGAGAAAAGAAAAAAGCTCTCATGTAAAATTCCATGAAGGGCTGGGATTTTTATTGCAACTGGGCACAGATTCTTTTTGCACGCTCCAAGTCCTCCAGTAGACAAACATAACATCATATTACCGTGTTTCCCCGAAAATAAGACAGTGTCTTATATTAATTTTTGCTCCCAAAGATGCACTATGTCTTATTTTCAGGGGATGTCTTATTTTTCCGCTCCACAGCTGCATGCTTTGGTCAACAGGCATGCTTCCAAACAAAAACTTTGCTATGTCTTACTTTCGGGGGATGCTTTATATTAAGCACTTCAGCAAAACCTCTATGACGTCTTATTTTCAGGGGATGTCTTATTTTCAGGGAAACAGGGTAGGTAAAGGCAAGGTAAAAGGGGTCACCTGTGCAAGCACTGAGTCATTACTGACCCATGTGGTGACATCACATCATGACGTTTACTAGGCAGACTGTGTTTATGGGGTAGATTGCCATTCCTTTCTTCAACCATCCAACCATCCTTTCTCCAACTTGACCCCCAAACTTGGAAGGATGGACAGCTGATTCAACCTTGAGCCAGCTACCTGAAACTGACTTTTGTTGGGTTGAAATTCAGGTCATGAGTAGAACTTTTGGCTGCCATTTACCACTCTATGCCGTGGGAACTGTATGTTGTGTGTTCTTGCACACAAAGATAAAGTTCTGTATTCTGCTATACCCTGTATTCTGCAGCAAGAGAAGCTGGATTCTACAACTTGTAGGAATTACGTACATTTCAAATGCAGCCTGAGTTTATGATTTTGCTGAATTTATTCTTCTTGGAAGTTCAGTCTTGCTGTGCTTGTGCCTTAGGACTCACCAGGCCAGCAGGCCGGGACCAGCCCAAGATGCAGTTTTGATTTGTTTATTAGCTTGTTAGTTTATTTAGATAGTAGGGTTGTTTTGTGGGTTTTTTGGTAAGATGCTTTGAGTGTTCTGGGGGAGGAAAGCTGGGTATACATACTTGAATAGAAATCAGGAGGAACAGTGGCCCTTTACAGGAGATCTTATGTAGCTGCCCTTCTGATCTGAGACAACCATAAACATACTTTCCTATCCGTAATGGTGAGAAATTCGCTCTTTAAAATTAGTTTTTTAAGAAGCTGGGGAAGCGGGAAGCTGCAGCCTACGTTATATAAATAGGGGATGATGATCACCACCTACCTCACAGGGTGTTTGTTGTGAGGGGGGAAGGGCAAGGAGATTGTAAGCCCCTTTGAGTCTCCTGCAGGAGAGAAAGGGGGGATATAAATCCAAACTCTTCTTCTTCTTCTACCAAAATGAATCTTGTAGGAGGCAGGGCTGTTCATTCTTTCCCTGGTTTCCACAGCTCTGATTTCATGGAATGAACTCCTAACAATGATGCCTTTTTTTCTTCGCTGTGTGCTTCCGCTCTCAACTGCGGGCAATAGGCTTACAGTATTCCTTCCCCTTCTCCTCTTTTGTATAGGATTGGAGCTGGATCTTAGCAGGCGACTTCACGGACAACATTTGGCAAGAAATGTGGTTCTGAAAGCGGTTCAAGGCTTCCTGGAGACTCCTCAGCCAGAAAAAGCCCTGGCCCTTTCCTTCCACGGCTGGTCTGGTACTGGCAAGAATTTTGTGGCCCGGCTAATAGCGAAACACCTTTACCGCGATGGCCTCAAGAGTGAATGTGTCAAGGTCTTCATCTCGCTATTCCACTTCCCCCATCCAACGTATGTGGACTCGTATAAGGTGAGATGTGTTTTTGACAGAGGCAAATTGTCAAGAATGCACAGGAAGCTACAGATGAGGACAAATGATGAGTGAGAACTTCCTTAACATTATTATTCAATAATTGAATCCTGGCCTTCCTGCAATTAATACAGTATAAGCACCTTCCACTTATGGGGGAAGGGACGTCCCATTCTTCCTTCCCTTACTGGTCCCTGTTGGTCTGATGTAAGTGGCCAGATGATCGATGAAGGTGGTTCAACTAGGAGTAGAAAGCATGATGGACAGACTTGCCTCACCAAGTCTCCTTCCTTCCCAGCAGGCAGTTGGGGGTGGGGTTGAGAATAAAGTGGTCAAACCCCCCTCCTCCCCACCAGGTTACCTGGCCAGTTGTGGTAGAGTAGACTTGGAGCAGAAAGTATGCAGAAAGACAACTGCGGTCAGATTGTTATTGACATTTCACAACACTCATGAGATCTCAGCATTTTCTGTTTGAGTTCACATCATTTCTATGTTTCGAGATTTTTGGAAATCCTTCTGCATTTTTTAAAAGTTTCAGGATTTTTATGCAAACCTAGGCATCCCACATTTGCAGAAACTCCTCTTGTTGTACCTGACTCAACATGTGGAGCATTTGAACTGTACTCTGGGGCCTGTTCAGGAATAAATGTATAGATTCAGTCTTGCTACCTGTTGCATCTGCTCTGTGTGTCATTTCCCACTTTGTAACTCACACCTGCTCCATCTGTCTACTCAGGTCCAACTAGCGAAGCAGATCAGTGAGACGGTGCGGCTATGTCAGCAGTCACTCTTCATCTTTGATGAGGCCGAAAAACTTCATCCCAGCCTCCTAGATGCCATCAAACCCTACCTGGATCATTATGACAGTGTTGATGGTGTAGATTACCGGCAGTCCATCTTTTTATTCCTGAGGTAAATTTTTTGTTTAAAAGGTTTAAGGTCATAGAAGGGTTTAGAAGTCTGATTGCACAAGAAGGGGCAGTGTCTTGTCCAAAATCTAGAGACAATTATCTAGAGACTTTATTTCACAAGAGCCTTTTTCCTCAAGGGAAGATGGTAATTACTGGGAAAGGCATTGTTAGTGGAATGGATCTACGGGGCTGAACCCAGTGCTTCTGGTGGAAAGAATCCATGCAATTAAACCCTGCTTTCTCCCTCTCCCCTTTTATCCTTCCTTCTTTGTAAAATTGTGGGGGGGGGGGAGTAAGTTGCTCCAACCTTGGTTAATGTTGTAGTGTCATCTGTATTTTATTTATTAAATGATCTATTTTTCCTTTATTATTTTATATGCTATTTTAGGAAATTGTGTCCTATGAGTATGTTGTAAGCAGCTCTGAGCCCACTTTGAGAGGAGAGAGCAGGATATTAAACCAAATACATAATAATGATGGTGATCATGTATCCAGTTCAACTTGTTTTTAAAATAAAGAGGCTGTGTTATGGAATTGTGAACCAATTGTGCTTTATAAGCGTTTTGTTATTCTGGATTCTTTTACCTCCTTTTTGTTTTGGGGACCATAGGAAGATTCTCATATTTGTATGTTAGATTCCTTGTTCTGCACAAACTATCCTCTTCCGATTTTCTTGTTTGACTTGCTCAGTTCACCATCTCCTGCCCTCTTGATATTTCTGGGATCCCTGCCAATTCTCTTGATCTTTTGCTGACTTTTGAACGAGTTGGAGTAGGGCCAGATCTTATCACAACTTAAGCATTTCCTGCACACACACACAACTGGGACATACTGCTGTGTACATAACCTTGATGCACACCTACTGAGTGCAGAGCAGGGTGGATCAAACTTTTTGCTCAAGAGCCTCTGGTTTCTCCCCCTGGTGGGTGGAAGCCTGCTACCCCATCACCTGTGCTTCCCCACTGACAGCTGCCCCATCTTCTGTATCCTATTCATGCCCCATTGCAACCAGACTGGGGGTGTGGAATGTTAAAAGAAGGATGCAAGGAACAGATCACTTAAGAAGTCTTTGGGAAGCTCTCAGTCCAGAGCTACTTAAAAAGTTGCTGTATTAATATCACAACCAGCTAGCTTCAGTTTCTTTTGCAAGCTGGTTCTTTTCCCCTGCTTCCTAGGGTGGCTGGGTGTCTGACTAAAATCCTAGAGTAAGGCATGCCTCCTGCAGCTGGGATGAGTGGTAGAGAGAGGAAAGCATTGTTTTTGGGGGAAAGTGTTTGTTCTAATAGGGAACAGGTCATCATGAGCTAGAGGATGGGCTATATTTCCACAGCCAGTGGCTGTCTTTCCCTCTTCTCTGTTCTGTTTTTAGGGTGGCAGGTCTGGGCAATTGGTCTGCTTTTAGTTTTTTTGTGAGGAAGCTGAGAGAAGTTGCTTGTTATGGTGCCACTGGATCCTACTGTTCCAGGTTCCCTGGAAAGGTGGCACAATTCTTCCCCCACCCCCAAATTTTTTTTGCTCTTTTCACTTCTGCTTTTCAGTAACACTGGAGGCAACATCATCAATGAAGTAGCCTTACACTTCTGGCGAGCCGGTCGAACCCGAGAGGAAATCACCATGGAGCATTTAGAACGCTACCTGAGGATGGAGCTGCTAGACTCCGCAGGTAAGATGCTCTGCAGGTGTTTCTCATGTACTATCACTGTTCCAGCTTATGGGGACTAGAAAGCAATTTCTTGCTTTGCTAGGAGAGAAAAACAGTACATGTGTACACAGTGCTGTGGATTGGGCTTAAGCTGCTAACATGAAGCACATGTATTAATTCCTACCCTGCTTTACAGATGATTGTCTTGGAATATATATGTGGATTGGCAGGCCAGGACTGGCTGTGATTTCCTGTCAGGCAAATATCACTGTTGCTACATGAGGAACTGTGTTTCTGTATGCACAGAAGGCAGCAGGCATTTGCTACTGCAGCCAGCATAATTTTTTACTATTTTCAAAATGTGGACTATAAGCCTCTTGGGACAGGGAAATCTGTGTCTTTAGCTGTCAGGATTTTGAAATGCAACACATGGACTGATGGTGCTGTGAAAACAACAGCTTTCCAACCAGTGGCGTAGTGCCAATGGGATGGGGATGGGGGGTGGTACGCCCCGTGCGCGTGCCGGTGCATGGGCAGGGCAGGACATGGGGTGCACATGTGCCCCTGGCGCCATTCCCCCTCGCTCTGCCCGTTTCCAACCCAGTGAGCAAAGCAACTACGACCAAATGCCCCATCAGCCATCTTTTCTGTAGCTTTTGACTAAAGTCTCTGGGAATCAAAATGTGCAATACCATAGACCTCCACCAGAGCCCGCTGTTATTATTTGCGACAATCAAGGTACATGACCCTTAGGGAATTCAACACAATAGATCCCTGCCCCAAGAAACTTACAATCTATAATGGTACACAACAGCGAGATATACAATCTCCAGTGTGCTGTACACTGAGACGCTCAGGTTCAAATCCCCACCACTCTGACGTGGTGATCTTGTGATAGTTACCTTCTTTGTACTCCCTCACAGGGTGGTTGTAGTGAGGATATAGTAAAGGAGGGAAGCACAAAGTAAGCCTCTTGGAGTCCTCCATTGGGAACACAGTCTGTTGAATCTGAATGTCCCTCAAGTGTGGGGCTAGAGCTAGATTCACCAAATCTATTGAATAATGGATAGCTCTGCAGAAACTGTCTACACATTTAGAATCATAAGGACTGGATTTTTGCTTGTGCACAAACTGTGCTTTCTTGGAGACATATTCTGAACATGCGCCCCACTTCACGTACAGTTTTGTAATTCCTTGTATTCTTATTACCTGCCATCAAGCCATTCCCCTACTTCTGCACCCCAGATTGTACAAGTTCTGGAAATATGTCTTTGGAATGAAGCATGGAAAAATATCATTAGAACATCAAATCTGGATTCTTTGGAAAGAAGTGGCAATGTCAGCATGTGTAGCCTGTATCACGTATACTTTGTGTTGTTTTCAGGTGATGGTTCTGCTCACAACTGCCTTCTAAAAGAGAACCTGATTGACTTCCTGGTGCCGTTCCTACCCCTGGAGCATCGTCACGTGAAGCTGTGTGCTCGGGATGCCTTCTTGGCCCGGAACCTACCCTTCACTGAGGAGGCGCTGGACGAGGTTGCAAGGATGATGGTGTTTGTTCCCAAAGAGGAAGAGCTCTTCTCCGTCCAAGGTTGCAAATCAGTCTCCCAGCGTATAAACTACTTCCTCCCCTGACTGTGTCTCGGTTTTACTGCCCATAAATGCTGCAGTGCAACCAGTTCTACTTCCTCTTGCACAAGGGCTAGCTAAGATACAGTGCACTATGAGAGGATATTAAATCTCCCTGTGAACTGGGGGCTGTCAGGCTGGAAGAAACCAATATGAGTTGCAGGACTCATATTGGAGGAGTTTTTAACAGGTTCACAACTGTGTAGCTGGAATCTACACTAATGGTACTGTCAAAGAGACAGTGACAAGTATAATTTTGAGGATCACAGGATTGTTACTTTGGGCCTTTTGTGCTGAATAAAGAGCAGAGATAAAATTTGCTGAATAAAGAGCAGAGATGGACCTTGAACAGAAAAAACTCTTTACCTCAAAGAAGATCAAGACTTGGCTTGAAAGTTGTGCTATTTCTTTGGATGATTTTGTCTAAAGGCTGAAATGGTTTTCTGTCTGTTTGGAAACTAGATGGGACTGGAATATTTTCTAGCCACGCTATAGACTTTTTATGGAGCTCAGCATTAAGAATCAGGTAGTCTGCCCCCCTTTTGATGACTTGATTCCCATTTTGTTAAGTTACAGGATCATGTTTCTTAATCTGGTGTTGGGGCTGTGGGGGGTGGAAAGTGTTGCGCATACATGTTTGGAGAAGCTGTGGCCAATTGCTTATCTCAATGGTTCCCAAACTTTTCTGGGCTGCTACCCCCCTGGCTTCCAGGACCCATCCCTAGCACCCCTCCCTCCACATACTTATGAACGGTCTACTGCAAACTCAAAATCGGGGGAGAGTGCTGCTGCTTTTTCTTTTAAATCTTGCCTTACAAAGCAACGAGGACGGGGCTCTTTGCCTTCAAGCCCCCCTCCCCCAGGGCTACACAATGAAGAGAGTGCTGCTATTTTTCCTTTTAAAAAATATTGCCTTGCAAAGCAGTGGCAATGGGACTTAGCTCTACCACCCTCACCCCAGGCTACACAGGTAGGAGAGTGCTACTGGTTTTCTTTTAAAACTCACCAGTCACCACATGGCAAGGATGGAAGGACAAGACCTCTTTCCAGCTGGCACAATCCCTGCCTCTACCCCACCCCCCCTTCCACAAAAGTCCTCACCACCCTCCTTGATGTTTCCACCACCCTTAGGGGGAACGGTATTGTCCACTTTGGGAATCTCTAGCTTATATGAACCCTTGCCTGGTGCCAAGTCAGACTGCTGATTGATCAAGGCCAGTATTGTGAGTGGCAGTAACTGTCCAGAGTCTCAGGTAGCAGTCTTTCACATCCTTATACCATGATAGTTTTAACTGGCGTTGCTAGAGACTTAACTTGGGACTGTCTGTGTGTGTGAAACAGATACTCCAACACTGAGCCATGTTTCCCCTCCCCTGTCTTTCCCAGCATGCATCAGTGCCATAAGAAACTCACACGTACTGTGGATTTAAAGCTGGGGTGCCATGCTGCTGTATTCACAGTGTATACGTGCAATTGGTGTCCAAAGTGTCCAAAGTCAAAATTGCATGGCCCAGTACAGCGATGCACTTCCAACCTAGCACTGTGCTCGGCTGTGTATGTTGAGCAATAAAGCAAACTCTGTTTACATGAACCAGTGTCTGCGGTTATTTCACACTTCCATCTAAGTAAACTAAAGTTTGGCACAGTCACCAATTGCTGTTGAAATTGGAAACGTGGCTAAACTTTGCATCTGAGAATGATTACTTACCCCCGTCTAGACAGATTGGAGAGGCGATGCAGCTGCCCTGTGCATGCATCTGTCCAGCTGCCAGCAATTTACAGGTGGGCCCACTTCATGTAGAAGGCCTAGGCTCCCAGCCCGAGCTGTGCTCACACACAAATAATCAGCAGATTAAGACCCCAGAAGAACCTCTAAGGACACACACACCCCTTTCCCTTTTTTTTAATAATACTATAAGGCCGTGGTGGTGAACCTTTGGCAATCCAGATGTTATGGACTACAATTCCCATCAGCCCCTACTGGCAGGGGCTGATGGGAATTGTAGTCCATAATATCTGGAGTGCCAAAGGTTCACCACCACTGCTATAAGGCATCTTAAATCTGGTCTAGTTTAGGGCCTCAGCATGTTTCAAGCTTACAGCCTGAAATGAAGTCGATGGCTACAAGTGTGTGTAACAACTGCAGGCCTATAGACATGCCGGCTCTCTGCAGACTTACGGCACTTCTACTCTACTTTTCAAAGTAGTTGATTAAAAATTACAAGATGGCACAAATGCAATTTAGGTAGAGAAAAAAAACACACCCTGGGCAGGCTTGAGTACTTGCAAGTGGAAAAGAAAACAGGGTCAGCCTGCAGGTTGCTTATAAAAAATCTTCCAAACTTTTTTTCCTTGCAAGGATCTAGTAGGACTGGAGGCAGCCAGGCTACCCTCAGGAGTCAGATATAGGGATTATGTAAAAAAGATGAGTTTGGATTTATATCACACCTTTCTGGCTTGTAAGAAGACTCAAAGGGGCATACAAACTCCTTTCCCTTCCTCTCCCCACAACAGACACCTTGTGAGGTAGGTGGGACTGGGAGAGTTCCAAACCCATGGCCACCCAGCAGGCTTCATGTGGAGAAGAGGGGAAACAAACCCAGTTCCTCAGATTAGAGTTTACCACTTTTCATAGTTTCATTAAACAGGAAAATTATTTTGCAGTACTCCATTTAAGATGCTCAGTGTTTTGTTCTGTTTTTATGCCCTTGCTGGTATTCACTCCTATGGCAGTGATGGCAAACCTATGGCATGGGTGCCAGAGATGGCACTCGGAGCCCTCTCTGTGGGCACACGCACACAGAGTTCATCATGTGAGGGGTGGAAAATCACACACACACACATCTAGGCTGGCCTGGGTCACTGAGCATGATGTGTGCGTATCGCAGTGAGCAGGAAGGACTCAGCTGGCGGGCCTGGTGCCTGTGCTCTGGGTGGTTGCTGCCCGGGGGGGGGGGGGGGGCACAGAGGAGGGAGAGATGCTAGAGAGGCACAGAGTGGTGCGCGCGGGACTTGCTGGAGGCTACAGCAGGCTGACTCCTGCTCAAGCAGGTGGGGCTGAGGAAGAGGGAACCAACTGTTTTTTGTTTTTTTTCTAAACTAAAACCTCAGCATTCAGGTTAAATTGCCAGGTTGGCACTTTGCGATAAATAAGTGGGGTTTGGGTTGCAATTTGGGCACTCGGTCTCAGAAAGGTTCGCCATCACTGTCCTATGGTTTGTTTCAGTGGTACTTTATTTTGCAAGCTGCTTCAAACAGGATCTCTGGGAGAGGCAGCATACCAATTTACTACAGGAAAGAGATAGGCATGTCAACTGAACAGGATAAGTGCGGACGGGAGAAGGCAAGCCATGCATCCCCCTCCTGAGGTAACTGGAGAAAGGGTGGGATTTTGAAAAATGTACTAAAACAGAACCTCACTCTTCCCTCGTGGAGTCTAAATTTATCAAAACAAGGACTCCTATTTTCAGAGACTGCAAGGGGAGATGGATTGTCACTTCTGGAAAAATGTGTGTCTGCAACTGGCATAGTGGTTAACAGCAGGTGTACTCTAATCTGGAGGAACCAGGTTTGATTCCCCACTCTGCTGCTTGAGCTGTGGAGGCTTATCTGGGGAATTCAGATTAGCCTGTAAACTCCAACACACGTCAGCTGGGTGACCTTGGGCTAGTCACAGTTCTTCTGAGCTCGCTCAGCCCCATCCACCTCACAGGGTGTTTGTAAGCCCCTTTGAGTCTCCTTGCAGGAGAGAAAGGGGATATAAATCCAACTTTTTCTTCTTCTGTTCTGAAAAGCCCCATCACATATTTCAGTGCATGCAGCCGATATCTAAACCATCTAGCCGGGTATGCTGTCACATCAGAACCAATTGCTGTTCACCCAAATGCCTAATTCTAGAGAAATATGCATGAAGTTACAGCTTGCAACCATTTCTACATGAGCTGCAAAATGCTGGTTACTGAGTCTGCTTAGAATGGCTGTATGGAGAGCTATAGGTATAGAACAGTAATATAGATGGCAGAAAAACGATTTGCTTATTATGCTTTATGACTACGGGCCAGAGAAGATACTGCTAGACTGTATTTGCTTTTTGAGTTTTGTCTGCCAAATGATAACGCTTGTATAGCCAAGGCTGGCATGGCCACAACGGATGGGGAAAGAATAGAACATATAATGCAGCGTAAGCATTTGCTCTCTGGCCTGCAGGTCAAAAATATCTTCCAACATAGTCTTGCAATACTATAACACAAATGGGTAACTGGCTACCCAGACACTGGCCTTGGTGGACTCCGGTGTAGTTTTACGGTCAAAGACCCCAACTGAAAATTGCAAGCCCTTGGCACTCCATATAGCTAGGAAACAGGAGACCGGACAACTTGAAATTGCAGAACATACGACCAAGGAACAATACAGGAAGATTGGCCCAAGGTCACTCAGCCCAGTGGGGCTTCCTGCTTGGGTCTTTCCAGATCATTGACACTCTACCATTACACTGCGCTGTGCTTATTTATGGGGGGGTCATTTTATTACCAGAAAGGGGAGAAGAGGCTGTGGCAGTGGCAGAATTTGAATCGGGCTTGCAGGGATGTCATTCAGTCTAAACCACTATAATGCACATGTTCAACACTAGAGTAGCCTCTTAGAGTTTTTCATTCTTGTACCCCTTAAGAAAAAGAAGAGTTTGGATTTATATCCCCCCTTTCTCTCCTGTAGGAGACTCAAAGGGGCTTACAATCTCCTTGTCCTTCCCCCCTCACAACAAACATCCTGTGAGGTGGGTGGGGCTGAGAGAGCTCCAAAAAGCTGTGACTAGCCCAAGGTCACCCAGCTGGTGTGTGTGGGAGTGCACAGGCTAATCTGAATTCCCCAGATAAGCCTCCACAGCTCAAGGGGCAGAGCAGGGAATCAAACCCGGTTCCTCCAGATTAGAATGCACCTGCTCTTAACCACTACGCCAAGGCTGATTCACACATGAATGTTCAGCGCCTTAAGTTAAACATTAAAATATTTATATCCATCTCCTCCCATGGCTCAAAGTGGCTTATGAATTCTCATTTAAAGCATACAACCAAAAGCCAAATAAGCCTCTTCTCTGCTGTCCACATCCGTTGACATACCTGGCAAACAGAAAAGTCTCACAGTGCCTCCCAGAAATTACCAGACAGCTCCCAGGTTGACCTCAGGTTAGTGTCAATCAGGCTGCTATAAATGGAGAGCAGGTGGGAGACAGAGAAGTCCGGCCGGCATACAAGAACATATGGGAGAGATGGTCTTTTAGATATGCGGGTTTGAAGGTGCACAGGCTAATCTGAATTCCCCAGACAAACCTCCACAGCTCAAGGGGCAGAACAGGGAATCAAACCTGGTTCCTCCAGATTAGAATGCACCTGCTCTTAACCACTACGCCACTGCATAGTTGTGTGTTGCCCTAGGTTGGGAGTTGTCCTCAATCCTTTTGAGCCTGCAGGCATTTTTGGAATTCTGGCACAGCATGGTGGGCACAACCACAAAATGATTGCTGCAGTTTACGACCAGTCACACAGTAAAGATCCTTGTGCTGTGGCAACAGCTGCTGCCAAAGCAACATTTTTTAAAAAAGCTGCCCAGCCAACTGGGTCTCCAATGAAGGAATTGGTTGTCTCCACTGGTTGAATTAACACCTGTGACTCAGTATTCTTTTTCCCTTTAACACCAAACCTGTGAATGCTAATTCGCTGCTGACAACGATTGGTGTGGCTGTTGCTTGGCAGTAGATGAAAACCTTAAGAACAGCTGGGTTTTGTAAAACAGCAGGAGGAAAGGACTTGGGTGTTCTTTTCTCCGTTTGCTTCTCCTTTTTCAAGGTCTTATTGGATTTTTTAAATTAGCTTTTGACTTGTCTGAGTGGACAAGGGAGTTTTGTATTTCCTTGAATAAATTTTGACTATAGAATTGGCACCTGGACTTGGTGGTTGCAAGTTCAACGTTCCAGAAACAGACCCAAGGCAGAGGCCCTCAAGCAGTGAGGCAAGCTCAGAGGCTGTGTGTCAGCAGGGAAAGCTAAGGTGAGGAGCAGCTAGTTTATACAAATGACCAATCAGAAACCTTGTGGCAAGAGCCCCTTGGCCCCACAGATTCTACAGGAAAGATATGGGAGGCACCATGCTGCCCATACACACCGCACTGGGGATGCCTGTAAGGCAGTGGTGGCGAACCTATGGCACGGGTGTCAGAGGTGGCACTCAGAGCCCTCTCTGTGAGCATGCACAGAGTCACCCCCCCCCCCACACACATCTAGGCTGGCCTGGGCTGCTGGGCTTGATTATTAGCATTAAACCTAAGACCTAATTTTGGGGAAGCAGTGTAGGTAACCCTGTTAAGTGCTGTTAAACCCCACTGATTTTCATGCAAAGAACTAAAGCACGATCCTTTACCTGGGAATAAGCTCAGTTGCTGGCAATGGGGCTTGCTTCTGAGTAAGCCCTCCTAGGGTCGTGATTCACCCGTTGGGAGAGGGTTTCTTCAAAGCAAAGCCACCAACAACCACCAAGCTTGCTCCCGAGTAATGCATGCCTCTGATCCAACGGTTTTTTTAAAACGAAAACCTCAGTATTCAGGTTAAATAGCTGTGTTGGCACTTTGCAATAAATAAGTGGGTTTTGGGTGACAGTTTGGGCACTCGGTCTCGAAAAGGTTCGCCACCACTGCTGTAAGGGGACTGAAAGGAATTTACAAATTCCTTTTCCTTCTCCCCACAACAGACACCTTGTGAGGTAGGTGGGGCTGGGAGAGTTCTGAGAAAACTGTGACTAGCCCAAGGTCACCCAACAGGCATGTAGGAGTGGGGAATCAAATCCAGTTCACCAGATAAGAATTCGCCACTTAGTGGCAGAATGGGAATCAAGCCCAGTCCATCTGGTCTTAGCACTATACCACGCCAGCTAAAAAGGGATATTTTGACATTGTTTTTACCTAGCCAGACCCTCCCTTAACACCCCTCACTGGTTGCATCTCATTCTTTTTGTAGGTTTAAACTTTGCACTTAGTCCTAAGCACACAGCGAACAACAAATCACATCAAGGTTATTTGCCAATAAAATATTGCAACTTTTATTTAAAACAAAATGCAAATTGGCAAAAAAAAAATCGTCGTTGGAACGACAGGCAGAGGAGCCCACACAACGGGGACCCATATTTACATCAAGTTAACACTGTTTGCAGTTCACAGTCAGGCAATAGTGAGAATTTAAATTAGAAAAAAAAACCCTCAAATATATTACAACAACAAATAAAAAAAAACAAAAAAAGAACAATTGACAACACTGGTAAGTGTGGGTACTGTTTGTGATCAGCGTGTTTTCGACTCCATCAAATTCTCTCTTCAGTGACTTCAACTATTAATTAAACTAACCGAGTGCTGGGTTTATTTAAAATCCTCAACCAATTTTCCCCTGCCCCCTCCCCCTAAACCCACCCCTTCCACTGCACACTCTTGTGCCCTAGACATCTGCAGAGAAATGAGAAGTTTCCAATACTACCTTTCTGTAAGGGGGCACTCATTTTCATTTCATGGACATTAAGATAGCTTTGCAGACCCAAATGCTTACAAGCCTTGCGATGCTGCCAAGCAGGTTCTATATCAGTCATTTGGGGTTGTTATTTTTTTTTGAAGCTGGAATGCATTTGGTCTAAATATCCAATTACAACTTATGGTCTGTTTATACTATCTGGAAAAGTCAACTGGGAAAGCACTGGGCCGCCCTATCAAAGCTGCAGGCTTCAGCATGGATGCACACTGCATATTTGAAAGTCCCTATGCCAAATGGAGCCACTATGTCAGTGAAAAGATTAGGTGGAGTCAGGTTCTCTTAAAATGTACATATGCAGAGTTTTTAGGATGGCACTAAATAAACCCCTTATGCATCCTGCAGCGGTACAGCTGACAAGCTTTATAAATCGATTCTGCAACAGGTACGAAATGGACCTAGAAACTGCTGCATGGCGTCAGCTTCTCTTTTTGAATGGTTTATGGGGATAATTAAGGCCCTAGAGGTGGTGGGGCAGCGTTTGGTGAGCACCCAATGAGACCTTTGATACTACTGTTCAACCTACCTCTCCACTGCTTTCCTGGCCCAAAAGCCCAAACAAACCCTTCCACATGATGAGAAACAAAGAACGCCTGTTGGAATGCTTTCAAAGCTTATTGGTTTGACGCTCTATTACGGACTGCAGGTTTTAAAAATGCCAAAACTCACAACAGTCCACAGGTAGACTGCATACGTCGTAGCATGCCACCACACATGGAAAACTTCTTTGAGAACATGGACATTATCTAGGACAACCTTGCTATGAAAACCCAGCAGCAGCACTTGGGGGAAAAGTATTCCTGCACGTTTCAATCTTCAGAATGGGAGGAGCAAGATGGCGCCCCACACTTCTATACTCCACAGGTTCAAAAAAATCTTCCCCATTCAGCTGAAACTTTCCATGGACTCCATATATTATCCCCTCAGACCAGTTAACGTTTTCTTCCCACAGTATGAACTTGATTTGAGTTTCAGGCGAGTATGATTTAAGGATCATGGTTAGTCCCAAAAAATCAGTGCCACAATTCCAAAAAGGCAAATGGAGCACGAATGAGGGCAGCATATCTCCCTCCCCACCGCCCCCGCCATTAGTTTCATTAAAAGTGCCATTTTAAGTGGAGTACAAATTGTGCAACGTACTACTTAAAAATGGGTACTGGGACAAATATCACCCCTTCGATTTCCAAGGGTCTTGAGCCATAGGAAATCATGGACCACTGACTGTTTAAAAAAAAGTATATGGATGCTATTACTACCAATAGGCATTCTCTGGAGTCCATTTGGGAGAGGAGCAGAGAAAACAATTCATGTGCTCAAGACACTTGCATGTTGTGTTCCAGCAATCCAGGAATGCACACACAGAACAGCTCCCACCACTGGGCAAAGCAAGCAGTTATTTCTGAGCCTGTTCATGCACACACGTACACCTAACCCCAGCAGACTGTGGCCCCAACCAGCAATAGCAGCAAGTAGAACAGAAGGAATGGAGGAGGGGTGAGGGGTCCTGGCTGCCTTTTCCTTTCCTCCTTTCAGATACAGCCTGCAATTTCTCACTCGCCCCCACAGCTCCTCAGCATCTGAACCACTGAGCAACTGCGATTAAGTGCGAAACCGGCACAGAAGCAAATTAAGATATTTTTTTTTTGGAGGGGGAGAGAGACAAGAGAGACAGATGCGCACACTCGCCCCAGGAGGTTAGGATGAATCTTTTTCCAACATCGAATTGCCCTGATACGGATTATCCAGGATTCCCAACTCACTGGATAGAGCTACTCAAATACGTGTGTGGGCGTATGTGGGGGGGAATTTGTGGTTAACTCCAGGTAGTTCAGGAATGTTATATTCCTGAGTAACTGAAACAGGAAAATGGTCAGGTTTAATATATATGGGGCAGGATGGTACGAGATGTAGAATCCTATTCCTTACCCCCTAAACCAGGGGTAGGGAACCTGCGGCTCTCCAGATGTTCAGGAACTACAATTCCCATCAGCCCCTGCCAGCATGGCCAATTGGCCATGCTGACAGGGGCTGATGGGAATTGTAGTTCCTGAACATCTGGAGAGCCACAGGTTCCCTACCCTAAACCCACACACTTTGTGCAGCAGAGAGCAAGGTAACTTACTAAGAAGCAACCAAGTCAAGTCTAAAATCTAGCATCAAGAAAGATTTAAAAACCTAACACATACAAGAGACAAGGTTTGCAGTGTTGTTTGTACATTGATCTGAGATGCCTTGAAGACTACATGTTCCACCTCATGGCTAGTAGGTATATCTCTGGTGTGGTGGTGAGGGAGTGAACCCATGGCTGAAATAGCAAGCCATGTGAAACTGGGATAAGACATGGCTAGAAGTTCGAAATGATATATGACAAGCTACCAGTATGTTTTTTGTAACCATTAGGAATGGGCAGATGTTAAAGTGGATTTTGCCCTCTTCTTGCATTGCTGCGGAACCTCTCAGGAAAGCTGGAAGACTGCCATCTCCAGCCGTATGCAAAAGCAGTAAACACAAATGCTCTCCTTGCTCTGAGTACCGATGGTTGAAAGAATTTAACACAAGACAACGCAAATATCCTTCAAAACCACCCGTTTTGTGAGTTACTTGAGGTCTGGAATACAGAAGGAATGGTTTGTGTAGGCAAAGATGACAAATGGAAGCCAATGCAGAGATGATGGCTAGTCGAATGACTTTCTCTGCTCTATCCAGAAGGTTGCTCTAAAAGTGCAGAAACTCTTGCAAACTGGAAGCATTAGGTAGTCTGGAAGTGATACTTCTGTGCCTTCCACTGAAAGGCATGTGGGGAATTGAATAATCAGTGTTTACTTTCTCAAAAAGTCTTGCTTGCATTTGCAAATTAAATTACAAACATTTATTCAATTTAAAATCTGTTTAAAACTTAGCACTGTTCCTAGTTTAGTGTGCACAGGTACATGATGCCCAAAGTAATTGAAAACACCACCTCTTAAAGGCCAGTTATGTGCTGCACTCAACATGTGAACAATAATGTAAGCCAGGCTCCAACAGCTGATGGGCTGAAAAGCTCCCCTGGAAACAGACTAGAGTGGGACCATAGACGAAAGCAGTATAATTTAAATCAGTGGCTCTTACGAAGCTGGGGCCCAAAGATGGGTTGAGTCCAGGAGCTCCAACTTCCCCGGCTGTCTCCAATCACATGTGGGCTAATTTTCCCACGCAGTTAGGCTCTTAACCACGGCTTGCCTCATTTCGCTCACTGAACTTATGACATTGATACTGTCTGGTCTGTTACAATCTGGTCTAATTTTTCCACCTTTACAGCAGAGTGTGTTCAGTTCACACATATCCTTCTGCCACCTCTTTTCTCTCTCTCTCTCTCTCCATAGAGAAGCACGATAAAACATTTTAGAGTTTCCATAAGTTAAAACGAAAAATTACCAACTTGTAAGGTTTAAGGTGCACAGCAAATCTGACCCTGAAAAATTGCTTGCTGCCAATGCTGCTAATAAAAAAAAATATGGAAATTTACTGACAACTGTGAATGGATTGTTGCAGATTTTAATTTGGAATTAGTATATAGCTGCTAGAGCTGTAAAGACCTTCCCCTCCCAGCAGTATGTATCCTGAGGAAATACAAGGAGCTGAGGTAAGATTTGTGTTCAACTTGGTAGACTTCTAAGGGCAGGAATTTCCTATCCACATTTCAAGGAGTGTAATCTGGGAGAAATCAAATTTCTCTTAATTTTTTTGAATTCTATTTAAGGACACAGTTTTTTAAGCACCATTACCGATAAAAATGAAGTCTTGTGTCTTTGTGAACAGTAGCATTCTATACATAAACCAGAATGGGCAACCAAGGCTCAGTTCACACAACCAGCAATAACAGTGTTGTCATTAAGGTATGCCTGCCCCTCACCCTCCCCAACTAATAATGACGTATTTCCTTCATGTAGGTGTTATTTTTTTCCCACTATGTTAAAAGGGGGAAGGGACTGCAACTCAATCCGTGTGGCGCACCTACATTAGGTTACGTTATCTGCATGGAGAAGGAGGAGGACCATTTTCATGTTGCCACTGTGAGAGAGCCACTATTGCTCTGGTTCGCACTGGGTCCAAAATGCAGGTAGACTCTTGCCTGAACTAAAAGTGCAAGAAAGAAGAGTTGACAGTCCATTCTTCCTTTAGCCCCTGTTATTTATCAAGTCATTCCATCCATACCATTAGATTGCTTTCCCCAGTAATGCATGTTCAGAAAACAAGCCATTTAGGATAGGGCAAAAACATCCATATTTTTAATATGAATGGAAGGTAATATCACAGAGGAGGAGCTCCTAGGAGCCCATTTCTAAGCAGCAGAGGGAGACAAATTAAGTCCGGTCTGGTTCAGCTATATTTTTTCTGGTTCCCTCAAAAAAATAGCTGGGTTAGGGACAGCTATAGTTTATTTTTACTTTTTTTTTTAAAAAAAAAGGAATGTAGAGAACAGCAGCAGCAGCAGCATTCTGCAATGCTTTTAAAACAAGGGTGGCACCTCAAGGTTTATCAAAGGAACAGGAGTCAATACTGTACCAAAATTTAAACACAAATAAAAACAGCTTTCAGACCCATGCTGGTAAGTTTGCGCTACAGCCCCAAACTACTCAAGAGATTGCCAGGTTAGACAGATTCCCATGCTACACTACCAAAATGGTGATAATAGCCAGTTTGCGTGCTTTCGGAGTTGGGGAGTGAAATCCAGTGGCCCGTTTGCCCAGCATCACTCAGCTACCAGTGAAGGAGTGATGGGTGTGCAGGGGTGGTGGCGGTGGTGGCGCCTAAATGACGTCAAAGAGAACAAAAAGGCATGTGTTTCAAAGATCATCTGGCTTGCTGCAATTTGTTACAGCAGCAAATCACACTGTGGATGATAAGGCCTGTCATGTTAAATGGCGTCTGGAGCTTTGGGAAGGGGATGCACTAGCCCAGGGGTCTGAAACCTGTGGCTCTCCAGATGTTCCAATTGGCCATGCTGGCAGGGACTGATGGGATTTGTAGTCCATGAACATCTGGAGAGCCGCAGGTTGCAGACCCTGCACTAGCCCATCCAAATGCCATTTAACATAACAGACCTTGCCCCCACTTCCCTCCGAGCGGGGGGGTGGGGGGGTAGCAAACTCCAGTTCCATTGGTGCCCCTGAACTTTTCTGCTGTTGTTCATGAGGCCAAAACATGCAGTAGTGCAGAAGAGGAAGTGGCTTCCCTTCCCAGTAGCTCTGGTCATCTGGACAACGTGGAGAACAGCAGGCCTTTCCCAAAACTAGGACCTTGCTGTTGATTCTCCTGCCTAAGAGGAAGAGGGCTGAGAACATCAGAACCCCCACCCCTCCCGCCCTCCCCCCTTGGCAAATGCAAGATTGCCTTTTCTGGCTAGGGCAAATTCTTGACATTCTGCCCCTACCAGCTGCAATCTTCGGACCCCTCCCCACGAAGCCCGGCTCCCCTCCCATCAGCCCCATGTACTGAGATGAACCTGTAAACATGAGAGCTCAGTGATTTGAGGTACTTCACATAAAACTCGCTCAAGTATCAGTCTTTCATTTCAGAAGCAATAACATCAGGGGGGAGGGGGGACCACAGGAAAGTCATCCCGACCCTTCTCGTCTCTCTCCACATTGTGTCTCATGTTTCCTCCCAACCAGATAATCTACAGTAGCTACCTCTGGACAACATCACTGATTTCTTGGACACAAGACAATAAGTTATTAAGTACAGGGTTCGCGCCGGGCATGCTAGCAGCCGCCGAGGACACCTGCAGCTCCTGCAGGCTGAGTTCCAGTTTGCTCACAGCTTCCCGGAAGGCAAACTTGTTGCGCGTTTGGGGGATGCAGTCCACATAGCCTGAGCAGTAATCGAGCAGCTGGTGCCCTGTGTCTACCAACTGGCTGTTTGTAGAGGGCTCAGCGATGGCACTTGAAAGAAGGTCTGCGCACTCCAGCAGAGCCTCTTTGCTGATTTTGTCCGCTGAAATCCTCTCGGCTGCCTGTTTCGTCTTTCTCAGAGCTACTTTGGCCCCCGCTGTGCCGTTTGCCATTTTGGCAGGTGAGGCGGAAGACGACGAGGGAGGCACTTGAGGCGGAGGCATCACAGGCCTGCCAGATTTTCCACCGGTGGGTGCCGTCGCTGCCCTTTTGTTGCCCTCACTTGATTCTTGCCCGTGCTGCTGCGCCGGCGCTCCGTTATTCAGCTCATCTGTTGCCTCTGAGCAAGCTGGAGGCTGCTGCAGAAGCCTCATCACGGGGGGCGGGGGTGGAGCACACTTTGGTTTGATCCGCCTGGGCCTGTCGTTGGAAGCTGCGACCTGATGCTCAGATAAGAGCTTGAACCGGTTCCCCTGAGAGTCCGTGCCAATGAGCTGCACGTCTGCTGGAGTATGCTTCAGAGTGGGCGAGATCAGGACTGGCACTTTGTGATTATGAGTGGTTGGAAGTATTGCTGAGCCCTTGGTTGGAGAAGACCATCCCGATTTCTCCTCGCTTTCTGCCAGCCCTTGCCACGTACTGCTGTTCTTCTCTTTACTCTTCAGGCTCGCGGTGGCTGTCGGCCCTGGACAGTCCTTTTCAGAAACAGGGGAGTCCACAGAAGGGGTCTTGGGGGGAACAGCTGTAGCACCTCTTGGTAGAAGTTTGGCTTTTGGTCTGTCTCTGGTCACAAGGGGGATTTCTTCACACCTTTTGGGAAGCAGGTCATTGGATTTGCTTGTGCTCTCCTCGGGTTGAGAGGAGGTGGAGACTGTCCTTTCTAGTTGGACTTTTGACCTATGGCAATTCCTGGGGAGGGTCATTGCCATCCTTTCCTGCTCGGGAAGACCTGAGGACATGGAAGATGTTGAGTTGGACCGGGGGAAAGGCTTTGAAATGTCTTCATTGCCAGCAGACCTCCCAGTTCGTAAGCCCAGTGTCTTTTTAATCAGGCGTGGGGTAAAGAAGCCCGTTATGCCTGACCAGCCGCTACTGGCATTTGTGCCTCCGCCACCACTAGAGCCGCTGCCACCACCATCGTCCCCATAGAAGTTCCTCTGTGTGAAGCCTCCACCATAGCACTTGGAAGAGGAAAGGTTTCCATCCTGCTGTGAGGGGGTAAAAGAAAAACCATCGATGTGCTGCAAAGGACCGACCGATGAAAAGTTACCCGTCAACTCATACTTCTTGTGAGGCTGATTTTCCATCTCGCGGAAAGAACTGCTACGTTTTGGAGGGGTGGGAGCATTTTTCTTCTTCATGAAAGAGCTAAAGAAGCCACCTTTCCGGTCCCTAGTGAAGGTTGTCTCTCTGGTGTCTTCTAAGAGGCTGCTGGGTGACTTGTCTCTCTGCTTGCGAGGTAGTGCTGGCGATCCGCTGGTCTGCTGTGTGCTTCTGATAAAACCTAGAGAGAGAGAAAATGTAAATAACTTCAGTGAGCCAGCATTAGCCTTGCTAAATATCCTCAAAACTGCAACTCTACAAAGCTACTGACTAATCTGGATGATGCTAGTTTATTCCAGCAAAATACTCAGCAAGATGACTGGCAAGCATATGAGTACTCACAGGGAGCCTTCTTGAAGTTTCTGCGATAGCAGTGAACAGCAAAATGAAGTGTCATCCTGATTAGACCAATTAGACCATCTAGTCTAAGTGCCTGTTTCCATCAATAGCCTGCTAGACACTTCCAGGAAACATGACAAAAAGTCCATGTTCTTTGTCCTCAAACAATGGATAATCAGATATGCTGCCCCTCAATATGGAGGTTTCGGTTAGCACACAGCCACTGATACCCTGTTTCCCCGAATATAAGACATCCCCTAAAAGTAAGACATAGTAGAGGTTTTGCTGAAGTGCAAAATATAAGGCATCCCCTGAAAGTAAGACATAGCAAAGTTTTTGTTTGGAAGTATGCCCGACAAACAGAACACAGAAAAATAAGACATCCCCTGAAAATAAGACACAGCGCATCTTTGGGAGCAAAAATTAATATAAGACACTGTCTTATATTCGGGGAAACACGGTAGGTCTATCATTCATGGAGCTGTCTAATCCCCTTTTGAAAACTGCTTAATCTAATGGCCTTCACAACTATCTGTGGCAGCTATAAGGTACTTACATGTAGTATGAGGTAATCCTTTCTTGTTTGTCCTGAATCTACTGACTCAATTTTACTGTGGAACCCAAAATCCTCATGTTATTGGGGGAGGGGGAAATCTTATCCAGTTTCCATACATCATTTGTAATATTAGGCATGGCTCCCATCCACAACACACCCACCTCTATGAAACAGAGTTTCCCATGGTGATGTAATGGGGACAGCACTGCAGCAGGGTGTAAATCTGCTCTGGTAGCCCCAACCTTTGGAGAGCAAAGACAAACCTTGCCTCCTTCAAGTGAATTCAGAAGTGAATTCAGATCTATTAATCTTGTCCCATAAAACTCAATGAAATCCACTGAAAGCGGAGTGAAATGTCTTTCTTGTTTAGCAGTCCAACCCTGGATTCAGTTTAAACCTTATTCAGGACTTGCAAAAAGAATGCTGAAAAATGAACAGGAAGGAGCAACTTTTTTTTAAAAAAAGGCATTACGTTAACCTGATTTCTATAATGCAGGTTTACCAAGAGTTTCTCCATGTATTACATGGATCTTTTGTGCAGGAACAAACCATTCTATTTTGTCTGGATTAATTCCATATGAGTTTGTCATCAAATTTAAGGTAATACATTTTTGGACGACTGATCATAGATTGGCCAACTCCTCTCTTTGTTCTTCTCAATGTGAGTGAAGAGAAGGAAAAGGTGGCTATAAAACTGCTGCAAACTGCAAAAGAAGACACTCGAACTGCAAAAGAAGACACTCAGCTGCGGCTCTCAGGCCCCTTCCGCACATGCAGAATAATGCACTTTCAATGCACTTTGAAGCTGGATTTTACTGTGCGGAATAGCAAAATCCACTTTTAAACAATTGTGAAAGTGGACTGAATGTACATTATTTTGCATGTGCGGAAGGGGCCTTAGTGACCTTCTGGCCTAGTTCATAAGATCTCACAACTGGTCTGCCACCCACTGCCTCCTCCTCCCAGAAAGGCAGCAAGAACTAGCCATCATAGGAAAAGAGATGCTTGTAACCCAGGCCCAGCCCTTTCACTGAAACACTATGTTCCAGTGTCCAGAAACTGGACCATTCACTGAAGTTGAGCTGGAGAAACTAATTCACAAAGTGGCTGCTTCAGAGTAGCTTATATAGCATACCTGGTGCAGAACTGGAGGCAGAATGCTCTACGGCCTCTTGAGTTCCTTCAATATTCTCTTTGTTTTCTGCTTGTTTCTTCAAAGTCCTGGTCTTGGAAGGAAGCATGGGTAACCGAGGCAGATATGGCACAATGGATGAGGAGGATGCTGTCCGCCCAAGTTCTTCTGCTACTTCTGTAAGATACCATCAGGGATACAGTTGGAAAAGCAACAGGGAAAGAGGCAAGAACATCAAGGTGCTAACCACTTCTCTCTGTGATACTCCTCTGAAGATGCAGGTGAACTGTTAGGAACAAGATCTACCAGACCATGGCCACACAGCTCGGAAAATCCACAACAGCCTGTCAGGCCTGTATTTAGTGATGAGCAGACCTTGTGCAATTTAGTCTGACTCTGTGCAAAAGACAGGCTGGTGTAGGTGGAATATCCATATTTTAACCTCACCCAAATTGGTGTGCCAGAGTGTCAAAAATCTTTGTTTTCCTACTGAGGGAATACATACAGCCTCCTAAGATTTTACAGATGTAGGTTCATTTTGCACTATAAACCTTTCCCTCAGTTTCCAGGTGTTCTCCAGGTAGCGAGTGTGTAGGGTTTGGATTCATTGCTGTGAAGTAAGTTTTATGATCCACAAGGAGATTATTGAGATCACTGAGGTTGGATTAATATATAAACAACTAAGAAGGTTTGTTTATTTACAGTTTGGTTTTAAAGGTACAAACCAGGAGGACAAGTCTCCAGCCAAAGAAGAAACCCGGCTGAAGCACAACAATTTAAACTGGTTATGACTTCAGAGAGTAGTTAGAATTTTCTTTAATGCTTTCAGGTGCAAGCAGACTTTTACTGACTAGCTACTAGGTTGGACCCTGTCTCACTCACGGGATTCTCAGTGAAGAACCCCTTCAGCAACTTTCAGGAGCTTTGTGGAACACAGTGCAAAATCACTGCACTATGATCAAAGTGAGCAAAGTGAATTTGCTTATCTTGTAGTAAAGCTGCTCGCTGTACACATTTTATTCTGAGTACTATTTGAATTTCTGCAGTTCGTGGATTTTAGGCAACTTGAAATATGGTACCAAGAGCAAGAAATAGTCAGGAACCAGTATTTGACAATAGGCTACAGAGGAAGATAAACTATGCTGCGACACAGATGTTCTCTCAAACTGAAGCTTTTGGTCATCATGAGGGCCAGAGATAAGCAGTTTTTAGAAAGTTCACACAAAAAGCATTTTACATGGAATGAGACGCCCAATTACGGCAAATTGGCAAACTGGGAAACCCAACTTCTCAAGAACAGCAAATACAAAAAAAAGCTTAGAAGCCCTGATCTCCAGTAGAAATCCGATAGTCAATTTGGAGAAATAAATCTAAAATATTTTAATAAGCTAGAAAGACTACACCATCTGTAGAACTAAATTTTTTTAATGCTTCGTAGATTGTAAGGTCACAAAAAGGGTTCTCACCTTCAGAGATGCTAGAATCATGGAACATGGTTTCAAAGGCCTGATGAGTCTCAGCAAATGAAGGCCTGTCTAAGGGACTCCACTTCCAGCCTACAGAATTAGAGAAGCCAAGAAGAGATTTTTATTACATATCATTGGAAGGAAGAATTCATTAGTTGCCAGAAATATACAGCATCAGTACTGCCACACACTTTTTACTGACAAGTTTTAAGATGTCTATTATTCTTTGTCTCTGTCTATTATTCTTTGTATTCTAAATACATACCTTAGAACAGTAAAATGAGCATTTGAGAACTGCCAGACTGAACCCAGCTAAGGGTCCATTTAGAGTCCAGCATTCTGTTTCCTGAAGACAAAAAGCCAGAGGTACTTCTGGGAAGCCCAACAGCAGGGAATTTAGCCAAGGGTCCCTAGTATTTCTGCCCTAGTATTTGACATTCTGAAGCAAACTGGTCCTGTGTATGGAAGTTTCACTTAGCCATCACAGTTAAAGGCTGTTGCCAGACCTACCCTTCATAAATGTGTTCTCTTTAAAGCTTCCTTGCAACAGAAATTAACAATTTCTACTGAGTACAAATACTTTAAAAGAAGAACAAAGACACATGCCCTCGCTTAGCTGAGCAGTCTTTCATCTTTTTTCAAATGTAGGCTGCTCCTGTAACATTTACGCTGTTCCTGTAACACAGCTGCACCAAAAATATTCACAAAACCCTAAAAAGGAAGTCACTGATGCCTTTGAATTCAGAACCATAGCCAGCGTTTGGGGGTTCTAGAAATCAGCTACATTTTCACAGATGGACATTTATTAAGGTTGTTGGTTCTTCAGGTGGATAATTTCACAATGAAGTGGGATGGGGTATGGTTGAAAAAACGAGGATGGGGATTATAGGAAAAGAAAAAGATTATATAGAAATCATGGACTGATAAAGATGCAGACAGACACCAGTGCCATTGCAAACAGATAGGTGCTTATCAGGTATGGGGAAACTATATCGACATGTCTTAATATTCTCAGCAGATATTCAATTTTCAAGATAGTTAAAAAGGGGAGCTAAAATATTTAAATTCGGTAAAGATGCTTGGTTAGGCAATATGAAGACTTCTTTGTTCCACTGAATGGTGTTTGTACCGACATTCTTCCAAGTCTATTATGAAGATGTCAGTTTATATTTCCACAATATATGGTAAAAAAAATATGTATCATCCTCTTTGGCCCTACCAACGTTTACAACGTACTATACAAGTACCGTTTAGCCATCACAAAATGAAAGCAAAAATGCAGTACTCACATGCTCTCATGAGCTCATAGACCTTTGGGGGGCAACCTTCAGGCTGTTCCATCCGATACCCTTTTTCTAGCAGATCATAAACCTGAGAGAGGTCAATGCCAGGATAAGGCGACATCCCATACGTTGCAATCTCCCATAGCAACACTCCAAAAGCTGAAAGTTAAGAACAAGATTTTTTTTGTCCTTCATTTTTGCACATCTATACTCCTTAAACTGTGGTTCAAGGAAGATTATTCTTGGTGAAAAATATTTCACTTCTGGTAAAAAAAAACTGGGGAGGAAAAAAATTGCTAAGAAATGTGTGTATGTTGGGGGTGGGGGTAATTTTTTTTTGATGTAGCAATCGAGCTTAATTGGAATGTTCTTAAGCTTCGCTACTGTACAAAGGACAACGAAAGGTGCAAAAGACCAGGCCAAACGGTAGCAGCCATTCAGTGCCCTGCATCCAACTTCCATTAAGAAAATTTACCAGCTTTCAGAAAGCCCATGGCTAACCAAATTTTCAATCAAGGTGTGAAAGAAAGTATGCCTACTTGTAATAAAAAGCAAACTTTCTGAAAGTTGAAAAAATAATTTATTCTTCGTCTCTTCGTATTTTAATACTAATTTGCTCTCTGGATCTTGTACATAATACCCTAGCTGAGTCTGAATGAATGTACCAACTGAACATGATGGCATCGACTATACTGTGCAACCTGACAAAACAGTTGGTCAAAATGTCAAACAATAAGCACCAGGCACACAAACCACTGTTTTAAGACTAGAGCTATTCCTGAGAACACAAATGTTGCACCCCCACTGGCCGCCTTACAGATGAAATTATGCACAGGGCCATGATGCACAAGGAAACTCTTACCCCAAACATCTGATTTGATAGAGAACGTGTTGTAGGCTAGACTTTCAGGTGCTGTCCATTTGATAGGAAACTTTGCCCCAGCGTGAGCCGTATATGTGTCTCCAGTCATCAGTCTGCTTAAGCCGAAGTCAGCCACCTTCACCACATGATTCTCTCCAACTAGACAATTGCGAGCCGCTAGATCCCTATGCAGAGAATGACAGTGTCTCTCTCTCATTTAAAAGGACAGAACCTTTTGACAGTCTTACATGGGCTATGACTCGGTGAGACAAGAAGTTTTGTTTGCTTGTTCTTCTGCTGTGGCTGTACATGTATATTAAAAAAGGAGTACTAAATATCTGAGGTCTGAAAATGATAACAAGAGCATCAAAAATGCCAAAAACAGACACACTCATTCTCTCTATATATAGATCAACCTTTGGATAAGGGCCACAGTGACTGTCTTTTGAAGTTACATCATGCTGCATATTATGAATTTGCTCTTGATTTTCTGGCCTCTGAATCAACCAGTGTAAGGTCATTCATGACTGAAACAAGAACTTGGCCGGCATCCTGTTCATCGTTGTGTGCTCTTTTCCAGCTTGTAAACTGTTTATACATAAGAAAGAGCCTGTTGGGCCAGACCCAGAGTCCATTTAGTCCAACACTCTGCTACTCGCAGTGGCCCACCAGATGCCTTTGGGAGCTCACATGCAGGATGTGAAAGCAATGGCCTTCTGCTGCTGCTGCTGCTCCTGAGCACCTTTGCAATCTCAGATCAAGGAGGATCAAGATTGGTAGCCAAAGATCAACTTCTCCTCCATAAACAGGTCCAAGCCCCTTTTAAAGCTATCCATCACCACCACCTGTGGCAGCATATTCTGAACACCAATCACACGTTGTGTGAAGAAATGTTTCCTTTTATTAGTCCTAATTCTTCCCCCCAGCATTAGAATTGTTACACTGAAGTTATATATAAAAGTCCTTTGATGTTGCTTCTATTTGTTGCCGTTTTTACTTTGGAAAGAATGTGATATAATTTTGTAGATTTGTAATTATAACAATAATTTATATTTTATTACATTTCTCAAATTTTGAATAATACAGATAGACTTTTTGGAATTTTTGATGCTCTTGTGATAATTTTTTAGACTTCTAGTACTTAGTATGCCTAGTTCTTGCCATTCAGAGGTTGCATCCTTTTTGTATATATGTATTACACATGTTTACAGTGACATACAATGGTTGATCAGTGTTTCAGTGCTTAGGTGATACAGCTTCACAACAGGAATGTTTCTTTCCTTGCTCATGTAATTTCATAGCCCTTCGTGATGTATTCCCATATGTTTTACAGCTCTGTCCAAACTTCTCAAGGGGGAAAAACTAAGCGAATGCACAATCAGCAAACTGGCATGAATGTTGTCAATTGGAAAAATTTGAGTACTAAATCCGGGGTGGTGTTTTCTATTTGGCCGGAAAGTGATACATAAAAGTGGAAAGATTAGGGTTTGATAATCAACAACATTTTGGCAGATTACAGGGGCCACTGAAAAGTTGTGTGAGATAACAAATTACTGTCTTGTCATTAATGGAAGTGCTACCTTTCTAAGACCTCAAATACGATTTCAAATTTCTGAAAAGCAAAGAAGAATAAACTTGATTCCCATCTCCTCTTCAAAAGGAAAGTACAAGTCCAGATTGCCAAAACCCACAAAACACATGCACAGCATTGTCTGCAGAGAACAGCTGGTACAAAGCTCTTGAGCTAAGAACTGCTGGTAATAATGCTGGTGAGAAACCCATTAGCAAATCCCATAAGTATCCTTCCTTGACCTTGTCCTTCTACAGAAGTCACTAGCTAACCTGTGGATGAAGTTCTTCTTCTCCAGATACTCCATAGCAGAGGATATTTGAGTGGCCATGTACAGCAGGACAACAGCAGTCACCTCCTCCCGATTGCACTCCCGCAGGTAGTCCAACAGATTCCCATATGGCATGTATTCTGTCACAATGTAAAAGGGGGGTTCCAGAGTACACACACCTGGTAGGAGGAAGGAGAGTTGGCAACGTTTAAATCTTACTTTAGATACAGTCTTCTAGTGAGATTATGGATGAGATTCTCAACTGTGGTCTCAGGAGCATCTTTACTACAAGCTAAATATGTTCAAGCTTCTAAGATAAGGGGCTTTCTATATATGACCATGTGTGATGGGGTTCACACACAGGCACCATTCATGCAGTGATGCCCATCTGCATAAGGTGCACAATAGAATTGGGAAAGAATGCTGTTCATGGCTTTCAATAACCAAGCAATGGCATCTTCTATCAGAACTCTGCTGTTTCCTCCCAGTCCTCCTCCCCAGTGGGAAAAGCAAGGTCAGGGCTGGAACAAAAGTATCTATGGCTGATTATGCACAAGGCATCTGCTGCATGATGAGGGCAAATGTGCAATGCCGCAACATTTCTTTTTTGGACATATTTCCTCAAGCCTTGCTTTCATTTCCTGTTCTCCCCGCAGCAAACAACACCACTTCTAGCACGATTCACAGACAGAGTGGGCAGATATGCCAGTGGGCACAGCTTTGACCTGGACCTCTTCCCTTTGCCCACAGCTAGTCCGCCTAGCCTAATTCCCCCATTCCCTCCCACTGCTTTGTACGCTTCCCCCTCTCCCTCTTCCCTGTTGCCGACTCCTTTCTGCTTTTCTAAATGCTTGCATCAATACATATAGTAGAAGAAGAAGAAGAGGAAGAAGAAGAGTTTGGATTTATATCCCCCCTTTCTCTCCTGCAGGAGACTCAAAGGGGTCTACAATCGCCTTGCCCTTCCCCCCTCACAACAAACACCCTGTGAGGTAGGTGGAGCTGAGAGAGCTCAGAAGAACTGTGACTAGCCCAAGGTCACCCAGATGGCGTGAGTGGGACTGCACAGGCTAATCTGAATTCCCCAGATAAGCCTCCACAACTCAAGCGGCGGAGCTGGGAATCAAACCCGGTTCCTCCAGATTAGATACACGAGCTCTTAACCTCCTACGCCACTGCTGCTCCCATAACAGAGTGTTGGCTTCTGCAAAGGAACAGCACAAGCAGGGTCTCTTTCTGACTCCACCCTATCTCCCCCGCTCTGCTTCTGCCCTCCTGATGATAGAGAGGCCATTTTTAAAACTTTCTTTCAGACAAGCTTTTATTTTAAAAACAAGCCTCTCTTGCAGTAGCAGCAGCAAGAGAGAGAAAAAGAAAGGAAAGAGAATATCAGTGAAATTTGTGCCTTTAAGCTTGCTGTTGGGGGGAATTAAGAGAAGTAGCAAAAGCAGCTGTGGGGTGAGCACTGGGCTGCCTCCTCACATGTAAACAGAGAAATGCAAGGAGAGCCCTCTGCAAGCCCACTGGCCAGAGAAGAGTCCCGAGGTAAACGTTCTCTGCGTAATTGGCCACAGTTTGAATTATTCTTTGGGAGGGCTTATGTAACTCTGAATATCATTTCTGTAAGTTATATTCTCATTTGCTAGAACCTCAAGTCAGGTTCAGAAATAAGCACTTGATTTTCAAGTGCATTATTTGAAATGATCACAGCAACACCTAATTCCAGCATCATCAGAAGGCAACCCCTTTCCAATCTGTTCTCCTTTCTCACTATGGCTTCCGTGGGCAGGAATGTTTGTCAACACTGGTTACTTTGACATATTGGCTGGCTTTAAAACTTAAACAAAATTTCTTTTCATCCACCTACTATGACAGACTTGTCCATCCAATCCATTAAAACGTGCTGTTAGTGAACAACTACCAGAACTACTACCAAATAGTCAACCCTATCAAGCAGTCTATATTTCTCACTGAGATTCAAGGTGGGTTACAATTTTTTAAAAATTCAGACAGCAAAGATTCCCAGTAAGTATTTCAGTAGGATCAGGAGCACAGATCTATACCCTGTTCCACAGGAGGGTGACAGTTCAGTCAGCTGAAATGAAGTGGTTGAGAAAGTTGTATGTTTCTGCACAGAATATAGCCCCGAATGTATATGAGAATTATCTTTCATTTATACACGCTGCTTATGAACATGATACAAGAGCATTTATGCCAAACTGTTTTTTTACTTTCAAACAAATGAGGGGAGCAGGGCTAGGCAGGCATTAGGACCCAGGTGGAGCATTCTACAACAAAGTCCATCTTGCTTTGTTTTGTGGAAGAAGTATACACAACCCTTCTATCATCTTTCTGTGGAACAGAGTATAGAAAATAATGCAAACAAGTGGCTGTCTGAGGAGGGAAGGTGTTTATAAAGTACACTGCAGTTCAAGGTAGTGATGCCTCTTTGAGCCTCTGTCATATTAGAACTCTAACCCCTTTTTGCCCTCCTGAACATTTCTGTTTTGCACATTCCGTGAAATGATAGACGTTCCTGAATACATTTGACTCAACAGCTCTTATTTATCCACAGAGTCAAATGGAAGTAACTGAAGACCAACTATTATACTTTGAATTGATATACAGGGTTGAAGATGTTTCATATGCAGATGTTCTTAGTAATCCTTACAACAACCCTGTAAGAGAATAGCAACTTGGCTGACACCTATAAAGTTCAGGGTAGAAGCCAATTCTGAACCACTGGCTCCCTTCACTCTTCAGGCCCCTTAGCCCTGACACTAGGCTCTCACATTCATCATTAGAAAGAAAACTGAACTTGAAGCAAGACGAGATAACCCAAAGATTTCTCTTCGCTCTTCTTCACAGCGTCATCTGATGTCCCACCATGCAAAGAGCTGCATATCACTGCAGGATTATTTTAAAATAAAACTACTGTGCATGGTTGACTTTTGGCTGGGGAGAGGTTAGTTCTTGGCTGTCTTAGATCATGTACAAAAAATGCAACTTTGCCCCATCTCTCTCTATAAAATGGTGATTGTGACCTCTCCCTCCACCCGCAATAAGATGTGGTTTGATGGCACAGTGTACTTAAAAGCGTTTTGCAAATTTATCATAACAGTGTAAATGTTTTTAAAATTACAGCTCCAGAACAGATCATGATGTCGAATGAAAGCAAAATATCTTCACCTAAAAGGGGAATGCAACATACACGTCACAAATGTCTGTTTCATAAAGGGTGCGGTATGATTGAGGTCACTGAAGTTCCTTGCATTCCCCGCATTTTTCCACTTTTGCCCTACTATGAACTGGCAGTGCTAATCGGAAGCCCAGCAAAATATGTTAGAGTATGCTAGCAAAGCGCTCCGAACACTGGGAGCATTCAAAGGACATGGCAGCAGCCACCATACTAGGCATGCCAACATTTGGGGTGGGGTGTGGTATGAGGTGATGTGTGAAAAAAGCAGCAAACTGCCAAGCATGTTCCACTTGTGCCTAGCTTCAATAAGGGATTTTGTCTCCTCTGGAATACTCTACTTCAGTTATTAACAACTTTCACCTATGTGTCCCACCCTGTATTTTTAGAATTATATACCAATAAAGGGCTCATATTTTTAAGAATGTATTCATCAGACTGGAATCAAATCCCATTCAGCAATGATGTTCACTTGGGGATTTCAGGCCAGCCAATCTCTCTCAGTCAAATCTATTTCACAGAGATGTTGGAAGGATAAAACTAGAAAGGGAATGCTCATAAGAGGCAGATGAGAGATTCTTGGGGAGGTTCTTGTTATGCTTCACGAACACACAGAATTCTTCCACAAAACTTCCACAAAACCAAGCACATGCTCATCGGAAGCCGAAAGACTGGGCCAGATACTGAGTCCTCAAAACTACCAAGGAAAGCAAGAACGACCGTGTTTCCCCGAAAATAAGACAGGGTCTTATATTAATTTTTGCACCAAAAGATGCATTAGGGCTTATTTTTGGGGAAATACGGTACCTTCACAATTCATTAAGGCGGCCTCTCAGCAATCCGTTGCTTCTCCATCACGTGTGACACAAGCTGCATCCTCATTGGCAGGGAGCACAGGGAACTGTCCGTGATTTGTGATCTGTAACTACTGGGAGGGCTTATTTTTGGAGGAGGGCTTATATTTTAAGCACCTTCCAAAAATCCTGAAAAATCATGATAGGGTTTATTTTCGGTGTAGGGCTTATTTTCAGGGAAACCCGGTATGTTGCTGCTATGGAAGATGAAGGAGAACTGAAAGGGAAGATGTGTACTACAAAGTTTCTGCGCCTAGTTGCTATCTCTAGAAGTTTGCAAAGCAGTGTTCTGCACAGGTACAAAGCCATTAGGAGGATGCAAAAAAGACTACACTGAAGAAAGTGACACTTTACATATACTCCACTTGCTTTACTACCATAAGCATAAGCATTTTTATTGTCATTGTGCACGCACAACGAAATTTACAGCAGCATTCCTCAATGCACACAATTTCAGACTCATACCCCATCCTCACTTTCCCCTTCCTCCACCCATCCCTACACAGCCCCAAACACATCAACACGAAGCTGCGGAGTTTAGCATAGCCACAGCTCTAGAGTAGAAGCTGTCTCTAAGCCTCTTTGTTCTAGTTTTGATAGACCTGTATCGTCTGCTTATGCTGAAAGGTGTGGGATACATTGGACATCTATCTCTTTGCCCACAATCCACTTTTCTGAAACAAATCTTGAAACCTAAAAATTTATAATAAAAAGAATGCAATAATAATGCAATAATAATTTTTAGGTTATTCAGAGGAAGAGGAAGAGACTGCGGCAGACTTAAAGGAAGGGCAGAAATGCCCAGTGGGTAGGGCAAGCAAGCATAATCCCAATGTGAGCAGGCCCTACTACACAGAAATTTGCCAAGTATGGCCCAATGGAAGTGAAGTTTGGCATCATTCCCAAACTGTTTGGAGTGTGCTGGACAGATCAGATTGCCATAAGATGATGATTAACTCTGAAATCAGAAGTAACAAAGACATTGTGGTCAGGTTAGTGCACTCACCTAATAGCTGAACTAGATTGGGATGCTTGATTTCCTTCATAACAGAAGCTTCTTTCAAGAACTCTTCCACCTCCATAGTATCTTCCTGAAAGTGTAACAGGATACAGAGACCATTAAAAGTGTAACAGAGACCATTAAAAAAAAGAAAACTAAAGACTATAAAGTATTTGCATGCACCAGAAATATCGTCCTATATCCCACAACAAATGTCATCATGATTTTCTTGTATATTCAATAAAAATGTAAGAATTGCCCTACTAGATTAGACTAAGGTCGGCTTAGCTTTAAATCGGGACCAATCAGATGCCTCTGAGAAACCCACAAACAAGAATGCTACGCTCCTTTCCTCAGAACACAGAAGTTCTCAGGAAGCACTTGAGTAGCACTGATGCTTCTTAGGAGCAGGGAAACATTGTTTCACATATGGACCAGGGACATTCCCACAAACAACACATAGCAATATTAAATCCAGACAGAAATCTGATGTTTTCCAATTTATTACCCACACATTAGAAACACTGTAATAGGTTATGCATTTACTTAAAACTTCCAAAAATCAATCTATGCATTTTATTCCTCAAATATCACCAGCTTGATGCTTATTGTGAGTTATCTGCCATTTCTCTAAGCGATTATAGTATCTTCAGGCAATGAGGGTTCAATGCTGCATGGAAACCACACAGTCTGATTTGGCGATAAGCCCTCTACAAGTTACCACCTGTAAACCTCAACTGGTTTTGGTCATGGAAATCAGCATGCATTCCAGAACGACCAGCATTCTGAGAGTTTCTAGTTACATATCAAGTACAATTACCTGATCAACAGAACAGTTGCAACATACCTTGAGTGTTTTTACAGCAACTGTGAGGTTGTATTTCTTCCAAACCCCAACATACACTTCACCATACTGTCCTCCCCCAAGTTTGTGCTTCATGGTGATGTCTGTTCGTTCCATCTCCCATTTGTCATGGATTGGGGACACTCCATAGACTGTGGGCTTATTGCACTTTGGAGCTGGATAGTGCAAGGTTGTCACCAGGCCATCAGCTACTGTTGAATGATGGTGAACCAACTCTGCCAGTGTGCTGAAGCGGCTTTCAGCTGTTACGTACACCTGTTAAGAGGGAAGCAAAGAGCTGCAAAGAAACCACATAGAGAGCCAGCGCGGTGTAGTGGTTAAGAGCAGGTGCACTCTAATCTGGAGAACCGGGTTTGATTCCCCACTCTGCCACTTGAGCTGTGGAGGCTTATCTAGTGAACTAGATTAGCTTGTGCACTCCAACACATGCCAGCTGGGTGACCTTGAGATAGTCACAGTTCTTTGGTGCTCTCTCAGCCCCATCTACCTCACAGGGTGTTTGTTGTGAGGGGGGAAGGGAAAGGAGTTTGTAAGTCCCTTTGAGTCTCCTTACAGGACAGAAAGGGGGGATATAAATCCAACTCTTCTTCTTCTTGGTGGTGGTTGTATTGCCCAGAATAATGGAAAAGAGACAAGCAAGGCCTGTAAACTCAGTGTTTGCTTGGATCTAGTCTGGCACAAGAGGTGCTGATTACTTATGCTTCCTTCCAAGAGGAGATCTTTTGGTTCATTTAGCTTTTCTAGGGGAGATCAGAATTACTGAGTAGTATTTACAGAAGGAAATCCTTTAGCACAACGGCAACCAGCATTTACAGTATCCTACTGATTTAAACGACAGGCAATAAAAGCAAGAAGATAGGAAATAAAATCAAAATTGGGTGCTCCCAAGGTGATTTACCTTGCCATCTGGGGTGGTATTGATCCTGTAGTGGTAAACACGTCCCTCGTACCTAAGTGAGATGGACAATTGTCCTGGGCTGCTCTCACTTTCCCGAACTAGGAAGCTGCCATTAATGAGGCTGCTCAGCAGATACTCAGCTGCGCTGCGTGACACTGGTCCGTGATACCAGGAATGCTTCTCCAGACTGTTCACTGGGGTGATGTAGTTACTAGGTACCCATCCCTGCCCGTTCTTAGAGCGTACCTCACTCCATTCACCGTTCTGGTTGTAACCCAATACTCGTAACTTCTCACCTAAAAGGGGTGGCAGGTGGGGGTTAGGGAAAGAGAACCAATACAGCAAAATGAGATTTTTGAATTTTTTAATATTGTTCTTATTCAGAGATGAAATGAAAATCACATGATAATACAACAAAAACATCAGTAAGTAAGGCATAAAGTATTTCTAAAAAGGATATCCTATTATTTCCAAGCTAGATATAGCAGACCATAGACCCAGGCCCCGCCGGACCTTTCTAAGTTCTGCAGGGCCTGTAAGACAGAGCTATTCCATCAGGCCTATGGTTGAGGACAGCAATGGCATGTGCCATTGTATCTAGCCTCTCTGTCCCTACCCGTTTGATTCCTCTTGTCTTTCCCTTTTCCCATTTCCTTTCTTATACCCCATTATCCATTATTTAGATCAGTGGTTCTCAACCTGGGGGTTGGGACCCCTTTGGGGGTTGAACAACCCTTTCACAGGGGTCGCCTAAGACTCTCTGCATCAGTGTTGGGGGGTCACCACAACATGAGGAGCTGTATTAAAGGGTCGCGGCATTAGGAAGGTTGAGGACCACTGATTTAGATGAATTTTATGGCACCACTGAAGTTTTAATAGTAATAGGTTTTTAATTGATTTTTGTAAGATGCCCTGAGTTCATTGTTGGGGAAGGAAGGAATATTAATCAAATTAAAAATATATATATATTTTAAAAAGCAAAAACTGTGTGGGTCTACTTTATTATGCCAGCACCTCTATAGTTATCTGGAGTGTAAGGCTGCCCCAGAACACAGGAAAGGAGCAGCTAAAAACACTCCTTTCTCTCTTAGACCCAAGGTATAGAAAGTTCATCTTAAAAGAAAACACTTTGATTAGCTGAAATCACTTCAGGTTCCAGGTGCAAAATATGGCCCGTGTTTGGGGAAAAGGATAAACATTACAGAAGACTAAAATAAATTAAGACAATTAAGACCCACCTCCTGGACTTCAACAACACTCCCAAAAGCAAATGTTCAGTTAAGTGTTTTTGAGTTAATCAGGGTATAGGCACAACCTCAGGCCACAGTAAGCACTGCCCCAAATAAATATTAGCAAAAGAAACAAGTTCCTTGAAGCCTCAAACTAACAAATATGATAACGTGAAATCTCCCAATAATTCTCACAGGACTCCCCAAGAACCAAGGGAGCCCCACAGCTGCAATTCTAGCCACAAAAGGGTTCCGTTTCTCTTCCAAGCTGACCTCTATAGCCACTCCAATACCAGGACAACAGAATCAGGCAAAGCATGATATAATTGCTCACACGCTCTTTCCTTATATACTGTAGCACTCTCCTCTCCCACTTCATCCTGCCCAAAAACATCCTACCAGTTCTCTGCAAGCAACATCCCACAGAATAATCCTGGTCTGTCTTTCTTTCCTTCTGTCTCACCACTAGAGTTCCACACCTCCCCCTTCTCTCCAGGCAGTTTTGCAGCCTAGCCTTCTCTCACCTTTGTCCATACCACAGCCATCTAGATTCATCCCCAAGAGGTTTCTAGCCCTCATCATCTGCTGCCTATGTGTCTCTTGCCTCAGTCATTCCTGTCTCTTGGCCACTGCCAGGACCTATCTAACACACCCCTCCCTCTGTTGGGTCCCTGAAAGGGGAATTCAGAAGAATGCTGCTGTAAAATAAGGGAATAATCACACTAGGATTGAGGCTGTCAGTATTGCATTCATGAACTGTCCCTAAACAACTGATATGTTTACTATTATTCCTTGATCTGTTCACTTGTTAGTCAATAAAGTTTGCTACCGCTTTTTAAAGGAGTATTTCTTTCCAACTCTTTTTTTGGAGGAAAGGGCACACCAGGATGAGGCAGTGGATACACTGGCCTAAAATGATCCCAAGACTGTTGGGGTATGCACTAGAAGGGACACCAACGTGGCTCAGCCTCAGACTTTGAGTAACAACCTGATTTGCATTACAATCACGAAAGAAGGGGAGAAGAGGCTTAACTCTTCTGCTCCTGCATAGTTCTGACAACCAAAACTGGCCTTCTTTCTATTCTTATTAGCATTTCCCCCAAAAGGGCTATATCTTCTCCACACAAGGCCCTGATCTATATCAAGGATCCCCATGAGCATGTGGTAGTTCAGCTTTAAAGTACGCTGGGGAAAACACTGATATCACTGCATCCTTTCTTGTTCTGAGCAATTTTCTAGAATCAAAGCACGTAAGTTTTAAGAACATGCTGAGGTTTGGGTCAAACTCAAGAGATGAAGAGATTTTCTCTGCTGGGAAGCAATCATCAAGATAACTTTTCAGTGTGCCTTTGGAGTTTTAATGGGTCATACACAGGAGATGCTTAAACAACTGATCATGACTGATATGAGAAGTCTTGGTAGGATAGTGAATGGGAATCAGTCCTTAAGGTTGCAGGCAACATGTACACAATGGATTCTGGAGCATGCAGGCCCACAAGTCAGCATTGCCAGACTGAATTTCACCATGAGAATTCCTCTCTTCCAAGAAACAGAGGCTGCTGATAACCTCAGAATCTTGGTCTGAATTTTTAGATGCTGGCTTGCATCATGCAAGATAGACTACACACCACTTACTTTAGCTTTAAACACAAAGGCCATACCGTAGCAACTTTTAAAAACAGTTATTTATTATCAGCTGGTAAACAATCCCTAGTTCTCCCATCATCATCATAGTGCAACATGAAAACCATCCATTAAAGCAAGTAGTATTAAAGATATATAAAAACCATTGCACTACAGTATAACCCAGGGGTAGGGAACCTGCGGCTCTCCAGATGTTCAGGAACTACATTTCCCATCAGCCTCTGTCAGCATGGCCAATTGGCCATGCTGGTAGGGGCTGATGGGAATTGTAGTTCCTGAACATCTGGAGAGCCGCAGGTTCCCTACCCCTGGTATAACCAGTATAGGCCCCAGAAAAAAGTTCTGTCTTCAGCATTGAAAAGGAGGTCAGCAAGATTGGGCAAAGGAAGGTGTTCCGCACTGCTGCCCAAATAGCAAATATACAGGAAGGAACTCCTGTGATGGAAGGAAAGGGATTTTAATATGTAACACTACTATGTGGAAGCTGAGGTCGTTTTTTAAAATCTGATTGTTTCTGTACTTCTTGAGAGCGTTTGAATTTTCTTTTCTTTTTAAAAGTGTTTTGATTTGTACATTAACTGTTTTTAAATTTGTGAATCATTCAGAGATCTCAGTGGCCAAGCTGACCTATACTGAGATACTGTGGTTCCAGAAGAGTTTTGGAATTCAGTTGACACCATGAAATCACAGGGGGTGGGGTTGGATTAATAGCGAATGACTCTTCACCATAATAAAGGCACTCAATATTAGGGCTTTGCTGTACCATGAGAAACTGAACGGATCACAGCAATGACATCTTAGGGACAGTGAAGTAACTAGGTTACCTGTATAAGTATCTATTTTATGCTGTTTGGGTCATTATGTAAAATACATTTTATTTCACAAAACAGGGAACTTGCTGCAGAAGTATAAAACAATCAGAATAATTGAAATCTCCCATCACTACCACTTCTCTCCTTTCTGAAAGTTTGGTCATTGGTTCCAGGAAGACATCAACCAACTCTTGAGTTGGGCTTGGGGGTCTGCAGTAAACCACCACAATTAGGTCACTATTGTTTCTCTCTCCCTTAATTTTTACCCAGATGCTCTCAATCTGCCTTCCAGGATTTAAATCATGGAGCTGCTCACATGTGTAATCACTCCTGACATATAATCCTACTCTTCCTTCTTCCCTAGTTGGTATATTTCTCTGAAATCGGTTATACCCCTGAATTATTACATTCCAATCATGAGACTCATCCCACCAGGTTTCAGTGATGCCTATTATAACATATTTGCTTTGTTGTGTTAAGAGATCAAGCTCGTCTTATGTATTTCCCATGCTCTAGTGTAGATATATCAAAGGCCTTGGTACATTCCCCCTGGCTGTGTATTTAAGGTTTATTTCCCTGACTGCTTATTTAAAGAACCCCTGTTCTTGCATGGCTGTAACAAGCTACTGCTACAGCCTCTTTCTTCCTCAAACTCCACTATCAGCCATGCCGGCTGGCACAAATCCATGTTATCTCCCTTTATACACACCCTCTCCCAGAAAGGAAACAGTAAGGCTTACCTTTGGTGATGCTGAGTGTATTGTCACCACTTGCTACAAAATCGTAAAGTGCAACAAAAAGATTGGGGTCGCTCTCAGTGGCTCCAAGCAGATTCTCCTTGGAGCTCCACCTGATGGCTTCATTCAGTGCCTGGGGTTCAGTGTCACAACCATAGGGGCGGTGCAGAGCCTCTGGGGGAGGGTAAAAAAAGCAATGTTTAGCTTCCATATGCATTCACATCCAGGACATGCCACCACCAGCATGAATCAAGACCTAGGAGCTGTCCAAGCCAAAAGCAAAATTCGACATTATAACTTGAAGACAACTGCAACCAAAAGCCCCACTCAAATGGAACCATTCCTCCCTACTAATTAACATACCACAATGTCCCTGAAAACTCTACCAACTAACTGGATAGCCAAGTGGGAGACAGACGATGCACAGCATATAATCCATGGGGAGTACCTGTTCATACACAACTCATGTTCACTTCAGTAGCGTTTTTATGTGAAGACTCCTCACAGATCAGAACTGTGACACCCACCTTTAATGGCATCCCCAAATTTACAGTCAGAAGCTTCCCCTCCAAAGCTAGTTCTAAAAGCTAGTTCTAAAACACTAGTTCTAAAACACCAGCTGAGCAACCAGACTATCACACTATTTGGAAAGTAGCGATAATCTTATATAAGAGATTAATATAAGCAATAATTTTATGTAAGAGATTAAAGCCATCATCTCATGATGATGATGACTCCAGGTAGGAGCAAGCCTTTGCATGTGGCTGCAGCCCACAAAAAATACTTAATACAAACAGACAGAGAAGACAGACCAGTATTTTGGAAAATGTGTTAACATAATGACACTACATCCTGGAAGTTAACGAGAGCACATGCAGAAAGAGCTGATCAGATTCACCAAGAAAAAAATGATAATTACATGTGCTTCAGGAGGTCATACATCTCATTTACCCCCATATTTCAACAAAGGTGCTTTATAAGGAACCTAGAGAAGAATGAGCTCTGAGAACAGAGTATGCCAGTGATGGCAAACTTTTTTGAGACCAAGTGCCCAAATTGCAACCCAAAACTCACTTATTTATCGCAAAGTGCCAACATGGCAATTTAACCTGAATACCGAGGTTTTAGTTTAGAAAACATGGGTGGCTCCGAGGCGCACGTTACTTGGGAGTAAGCTTGGTGAAGCAACTGTGCAACGCTACAAATGGGTGAATCACGACCCTAGGAGGGTTTACTCAGAAGCAAGCCCCATTGCCAGCAACCAAGCTTACTCCCAGGTAAAGGATCGTGCCCAGGCTAGCCTAGATGTGTGTGTGTAGGGGGGTGATTTTCCGCCCCCCCCCCCCCACATGATGAACTCTGTGCACATGTGCCCACAGAAAGGGCTCTGAGTGCCACCTCTGCCATAGGTTCACCACCGCTGGAGTATGCGATTCCAAGTGAAATCTTTCTAGACACCGATCAGCTCTAACACAGAAAATGGCAGCTTGGGAGGGTGGGAGTTTATGGCATTATATCCCACTTAAGCCAGCGAAGTGTAGTGGTTAAGAGCAGGTGGACTCTAATCTGGACAACCGGGTTTGATTCCCCTCTCTGGCACATGAGCGGGGGATTCTTATCTGGTGAATTACATTTGTTTCCCCACTCCTATATTCCTGCCAGATGACCTTGGGCTAGTCACAGTTCTCAGAACTCTCTCAGCCCCACCTACTGCACAAGGTGTCTGTTGTGGGTAGATGAAGGGAAAGGAGTTTGTAAACCCCTTTGAGTCTATTACAGGAGAGAAAGGGGGGGGGGTATAAATCCAAACTCTTTTTCTTCTCACCAGATTCCACCCTCCTCAGGGCCTACTCTGAAATCTGCAGGAATTTCCCAATCAGAGTGGTCCGCTCTTCCATGTAAACAGATATTCCTAGCTATTAGAAGCAGGCCTGGATTGCTGCTTGCCTGTCTCATATTACAGTTGCCTCATTCTGGTGTGATAAACTAGAGGTAAGCCCCACAACAAAGTACTGGAGTGATGTGTATGAATTATAGCACATACTGCAGAGTCACTATCCCATACTCTGGAGTTACCACATTTCTCTAGGTAGTCGGCCACCAAACCTAACACAGCTGTTAGCAAAGTCTCACCCCTTGTCTCTTTCCTTCCATACATTATGGCTCCACCCTGTGACTTCCTTCATCTCCCTGTTCTCCTGGAGGTGACTTTGGGCATCTTGGATTGGATGTGTGATTTCCCAACCCTTTCTCAGGGAGGCAGGAACTAAAAATCTTGCAACTTCCTGAAGAAGGCTTGGGCATCCATCTTGATCCCCAGTATTTTTCCTGCCTCAGCAGGGAGAGCAGGTCCTTATTGGGCTCTAGGGCCAATATAGGCTTTTTTAGTTTATTTCTGTTTATTTTTTGTCCTTTTTTCCCTGCCTTGGAGCAGAGCAGTATTCACTGCCACAGGAGGGATTCCCTGATCTTGTCACAGGGATTCCCCCTCCCTTCAAGCCCCGACCACGCCGTAATGGCGGACAGGGTCCAGGCTTTCACCCCTCCGCCTGAGACCTTCCAAAGAAAAAAGGGGAGAGATATATTAAGCAGATGGCATCAAGCCTGCATACTGCAAAATGTATGCCACATTCAGAATTAAAATTCTATGGTTAAAGAATTCAGCATGCAGGGTGAAACTCAGCTGTTAGAACTGAGATATGGTACGTGTATGCAGAATGAGATCTCTCAGTGCAGTGATGATCCAGTTATGCTGGTACTGACCGAAGTCTCTGCAATCTGGGAAAAGGAACGTTCAGCTATTCCTTTGTTTTACAGCTTACAACTTCTAAAAAAGAGGAGCAAAATCCAAATTAAGGCAGGAATTGCCAGAACAGGCTTCAACTTTATTCCCTAATAAAGACTCGCAATCATTTAAATAGATTTGCCCCCATCTGACATATGGATAAGTCACTGTCATCATCATAACCTTAATGGTGAGCCAATTCATCTGGTAGACGGACAGAGCACCTGTTGAAGGCTGCCCTCAAGGGTCTGCTCAGCAAGCAGTTGCTGCTTCTCATCTCATGATAGATGGCAGCAGCAAGACAGAACTGGGGGGCAGGAAACAGGCAGCAGCACTGATGGTAGAAAGGGCAAGAAGCAAGAAAGGGTGCTAACTGCCCCCCTTTCACAATGCCCCAAATCCAGGACTGGTTCAGTGCTAAAGCATACTCAAGTACCAATCACACATCAACAGGTGGACCACATGCAACTTGGTCACAGCAACACACATGAAAGACACATAGGGTCCCAATGAAAGTGGCAGTACTATCCACCTACTCCTGCTAGTTTTATAGCATTGCCCACAGAGTTCTGTGCTATGCCATACCAGGATCAAGGATTTCAGGAAGATGTGCAGAGCTTCAAGCCACACTGCAAGAGCTGAGAAATCAGCCACAATTAGTCTGACTTTTCACTGCTAACTATTCCAATATAAAATTGTCAGAGAACTGCAATTCAGTTACATAAAAGATTAGTACTGAAGCATTTCAGAGTACATACCGGTAATTTATTAGCATGCCAAGTTTTAAAAGGGACCTCAAGGGATCATCTGAGTTGTCCCCTTTGCATTTGAGAAAGAACAGTTAGATCAGAGTTATTCCTGACAGACTCTAACACATGACCGTAAATTTTTCACTAGTGGCACTCTATATCAGGACTATCACCTCCATCCTAATAAATGCACTTCTATATCTCCACCCTCAGCCTTTTTCCTAATACTGAATACAGGTGGAAGATTGCTTTTGCCACATCTTGCTCAGAGGAAATAGAAGTACTACCAATCTTACTATAAAAGTATACATCTCTGATAGGATTTTCACATTTAAACCTAGCAGAGAATGATAGGAGGATTGAAAACAGAGTAAGTGGAAGGACAAGCCACAATACAAATTCTTAGTACTTTAAAACAATTAAAGTTAAATATATATATATATATGACAGAGCAGAGAATATAAGACACTGCACTACAAAACCATTTTCCTTAGTTGCACAGACAATTAATACTTAAAACCAAGGGCAACTATGTAAGTAACTGCAGTAAATTAACTGCACACTTAACTAGTGAGAGCATTAGCCAGATCCGATCTGCTTTATGTGAACATCACTACAATCTATTGTCGAAGGCTTTCACAGCCATATTCAACTTACCCCCCCCAGGGGGCGAGTGGCCAAATTCGCCCCCCACGTCACCAATTTGAGTGGTGCCTGGGGCTTGAGCCCCCTCACATCCCAGGACAACTACGCCTATGGAAAGCTTTCCTTTTTTTGTTCTGCCTCCCCAGCTGTAACTTCCCCTGCAGAGGAAAATGTAGAGTTATCTCTGTGTTTACTCTGAAAGAGGCAAATAGCAGCTTTAATGCAAAGGGGAAGACAGTAGAATGTTGCTTTCCCACCCACAGCAAAAGTGTGTCTGAGCATGCATGAAAGAGGAAGAGAATGGGAAAGGGCGATTGTGCTAACCGTCTTATTTGCAAAAAGGAGACGCTGCTGCTATGACATTCAAAGGAAGAATACGCAAGTTATTGCAGCAGCATTGCAGCAGTCTTTTAATTTCTTGAAGAGTTTCCAGTCACTCCCAAATGATTTTCTACCGACCCAAAATCTAGAAAGGTATGTTACCCCAGTTTTAATAATGTCGGTAGTAAACAATAACTGAAAGGCATTTGTGAATATGTATTATTCTGATTTTCAGAGGAGGATTCTGTTGCGAAGGACACACCTGTTAAAAAAAGGAAGAAGAAAAAGGCCGCCAGAACAGTGCATAAAGTCCAGAGAGTGACAGAGCTACCAAGTCATGGTTCCAAGTCAGGTGAATTTTTAGTCTTGCTTTTAAGCATACGCTTTGCCTGTCCTTTCTTTTTAAAGAGGGTCCAATTTAAATCTCTTTTTTTTGGATCAGCACTTACTCCGTGAAATATGTTGTCCCTCCTCTGAAACAATCTCTGCTTTATCGTATTTGTGGAAACCATCATGGTCCCTGAGATACACAGGTTTTCCCAAGAGGCCTCGTAGTGCCATCTGGCTTGTTTCAGGTTAGGAAAGTGGCATGGAGGAATGCTGAAGGCCGTTCTCTACATGCTCTATGATTGTGCTCTTAATCAGGCACCACGTGCCCAGGAATTGAGGAGAACCCACAACTTGCATACAATTGGGATCCAGCAGGTTCTCGCAGGTTCCCAAGAGTAGGTTACTAATTATTTGTGTGTGCCGAGAGGGGGTTACTAATTGGTGATTTAGCCACATGATTTTTGCCTTAGTTACACCCTCCTCTCAGCAGTAGCGCGCAGAACTTGAAGCAGTCTAGCAGGAGGTGCACCAGCGTCTGTGGCAGCCTGCGCCTGCATGCATTCGTTTCCCGCCCAAGGACCGGCGCAGCGGCTGTGTCCTTGCCACAGCCTTGCCCAGGAATGCCACGCCCATGGAATGCCTGGCCACGCCCATGGATTGCCCCGCCCAGCCCCCTTGGCGCTACGCCACAGTTTGAATCCCACCATCATGGGAACCTGTTACTAAAATTTTTGGATCCCACCACTGCAACTGACACAGGATGGGGACCCAGACCCAATTTGTGTACACTGTAATGTTTGAAGGTATTTTTTTCCAGCTGTATCATACCTAATAGTTCAAAACCCAAGGTGCACAGCAATCTGCATATCATTCCTGGTTCTTTATTTAGAAAGCTTCAATATAAGTGTGTCATCTTGGCGGGATGGAATAAGATTGGCAAGGAAGATACTTGGTCCAGCACCTATAGTAAAGAAACAGGCACAGTCTTCCATTGATGGAAGTTGGAGTGACAGGTCTATTAAATCTGGTAAGCTGAGCTACATGTGTAATTCCTTTCTCTTCTTTTTCATTGAATCTCATGCTTCTTGGGTAATTGCAGAAAGTCTCCTTGTGCTACAGAAAGTATTTATGAACTTACTTGCTTTTCGTGTCTTAGAGGGATTGTTGATCTTAAAAGATATTGCCAGAGGCTCCATCTGCATCTTTGTTGGGGAAATGTAACAAATGTAAACTCTCTTTGTGTTATGCTTCCTTGTTTTTCTGACTGCAGTTTTATTTCTGTGTAAACCAAAGTATTTCAATAGGTCTTATCATTGGCTCGAGAATGCACAGTATGTATTTTTTCAGATTGCTGCCTTGTTCGTTCGCCTTCTGACCTCCGACCTATCCCAAGGGACGATGGTGGCGAGGTTCAGGGTTACTCTACTTCGTCGCTGGTGTTGATTAACGCCAGGTCCATCAACAATAAAACTGCTGTACTCCGAGATTATCTCGAAGCCCAGCAGATGGACCTGGCCTGCATCACCGAAACCTGGGTGCGCGAGGGTGAAACCGTCGCCTTAAGTAGTGGCATCACCGAGGTTCGATGTCTCCATCAATACGAACACAGGGCCGGGGAGGAATTAATGGCGATGTTCATCCATTGATTCTATTCCCTTCAGGTGACCCCATCCCAGAGATCACCCGGCATGGAGTGTGTCGACCCTAGAGTGGTTGGCCGCGGAGAGGGATAAGCGGTCCTCCTGGTGTACCAATTAAGCCCTAGCTGGCACCAGGGGACAGCCTGCTCGCGGCTACTGGAAGGTGGTGGCGGACTGGGCATTGTGGTTCCCCAGACTTATTATTCTGGGGGACTTCAATGTCCAATAGCCAGAGCACCGCTCATCATCGCGGTGGCCGCTTGGACCCTGGAAATGTCATCCATGAAAGAAGCGACGCTGGGCCTCTCCTTGCTAAGCTCTGGCCCCACTCATGGGGCCGGTGCCGCGGCTGGATTTGGTCTTCGGTTTGGGGGTTAATGTGGTCATATCCTCTATGGACAGAGTGCCATGGTCACGACAAATTGCGCCCTGAAGGTTCGAATGGACCTGCCGCGCCAAACCGATCTAGGCGAGGGGCTGATTTATGCCCGCTTCGCGGAGACTTATGGATCCAATTGGTTTCCTGAATGCTCTGCTTGGGACCCTGAACCATGGCACACTCGATGAGCAGGTGGAGGACTGGAATTCCCGGCTCTCCGATACCATCGAGACTGTTGCTCCCCGGCGTCCTCTTAAGCCCGTGTTCGGCAGGCTCCCTGGCATACCGAGGAGCTGCATGGGTGAAACGGGTCCTTAGGCGACTAGAGCGAATGTGGCCCGGAAATCTTTCGTGGCGGAGCGGTAGCGAACATCCCTGGGGCGTTTATGAAGGCCTATGAGATGGCAATGAAGGAAGCGAAGAGGGCTTTCTTCTCCCTCCTCTCTTGCGTCTGCTAGCTCTGCGCCCGGCACAATTATTTAGGTATAAGTGGGTCCTTGACTATCTCTCCCCTTATCGGAAGGGGTCCACAAACCAACGATGGAATTGGCTGTTAGCTGTGAGGCGAACATATGAGCTTTTTTGCAGATAGAAGTCGCGTCGCTCCGCCAGGACAACTTCCATGCGTTATCCACAATTGAGTGGCTGGAGAGCTCCCTTGCCATCTTGAACCCCAAGTTTGACCCCAGTTCTCCCTAGCTCTCCGAAGCCGCTGTTGACAGGACCTTGGCTGCTGTTAGACCTACTACCTGTCACTCTGGATCCGTGCCCCTCACCAACATAAAATCTTGCCGGGTGAATTCTACGACCCCATCTGTTGAATATCATCAATGGCTCCCTTGAGCAAGGGGTCTTTCCGGATGGGTTGAAGGAGACAGTGGTCCGCATACTCTTAAAAAGATATCGTTAGATCCAAGGTGATCCTGGCCAATTACCGCCCCGTCTCGAATCTTTCGTTTTCTGGGGAAGGTAATTGAGAGAGTGGTGTTGGAGCAACTTCAGGGTTTCCCTGGATGGCCCTTCGACCTTCGATCCCTTCCAGTCCGGCTTCACGTGTTGCTGGGCGTGGGAATGAGACCGCTCTTGTCGCCATCACAGATAAGCTCCATTATCCAGCTTGACCCGGCCGGATCGGAGCTGCTGGTTTTGTTAGATCTTACATGGCGTTTGATATGAGCCGACCATGACCTTTTGACCCACCGTCTGGCAGCGCTTCCGAGGTTCAGGGCACTGTCCTTCAGTGGATTGCCTCACATTCCTCCGGGACCGGAGTCAGCAAGTGTGGTCGCGAGGGATGAAGCCTCCAGAGGAAGTGCCAGCTTCAGTGCGGAGTACCTCAGGGAGCGCTGCTATCCCCGCTATTATTGTAACATCTATATCGCGACCACTTGCTCAGCTGGTCGCGGAGCTTTAGGCTGATCTGTCATCAATATGCTAATGACACTCAGCTCATTCTGTTGTTGATGGAGGAAGCGGTTGCCGCCCCGGCGGCTCTCCAGCATTGTTTGGAGCCGGTAGCTGGTTGGTTGCAGCAGAGCGGAGGCTGCAACTTTGAATTCATCGAAGACGGAGATCCTCTGGCTGGAGCTTACAGGGGTGAGGTTGGAGATTTCCAGCCTTGGTGTGGGAGGAGGTCTCATTAGGCGCCGACCTCCTCTATTCGCCCAGTCTGGGGTCCACCTGGATTCGTCTCTTTCATTGGAGACCCAGGTGGCCTATATAACCCGGACTGCGTTTTTCCATCTTAGTCAGGCCCGGTGGTTGGCTCCCTTCCTCTCCCAGGCGGATCTGTACTGTGATCAATGCAGCGGTCCACCTCCGGGCTGCGGACTATTGTGCGCCCGGCCTTCCCTTGCGGTTTGATTCGGAAGTTAAAACTGGTCCAACATGCGACAGTACTGCTTCTCACGGGAAGCCTTCGAAGAGAACACATCCAGCCTGTGACTGCGGCAGCTGCATTTTACAGCTTCCGGTTGAATTCCGAATCATCTTCAAGGTGTAGGTTCTGACCTTTGGGCTTTGCGCGACCTGGAGACTCGTTACCTTTGGGACCGCATCACCCCATATATGTCCCAATTAGGCCTCTGCGTTCTGCAGAGGCCAATCACTGGTAATCCCCGGCCCCACTACATGATGCGGCTGGCCTCCACGCAGACCAGGAGCCAGCTACGGCACTAGCCCTGACCTGAATGGAACACCCTTCCTCCAACTGTCCGGGCCCTGCGGGACCTTGGTGAAGTTCATGGGGCCTGTGAGACCGTGTTGTTCCACCGGGCCTTTGGAGTGTTCAGCCGCTAATATGGTGCCCCCTCACTGCTCTGTACCTGGGGCAGTTACATCAGGGTCCCCTCATATGAGGAGCCCCCTCATATGGGGAGCCCCACTGGCCCCCCCTCAGGGAGGTAGGTTTTTTAATTGGGGCCAGACGCCTTCTATTTATTTATTATGTATTATGGTTACTTGCTGTTTTTATGAGTTTTAAGCTATTTTATGGGATGGAGCCTATGTATTTATATTTGTATGATTGCTCCTGTTGTTCACCGCCTGGAGCCCCCCGGGGATCGGGCGGTATATAAATTGAAAAAATAAAAATAATAAAATAAATTGTTTTATTTTCATGATCTAAGAAGGGCATTCTGCACCTGAGTAGCTAAAGGGATGTTGGCACTGGGAGATTGGGCTTTTTTGGACCCAGTGGAGGCCCATCTTTTTGGGCCCAAGGGAGGGCTTTTCGGCAGCAGGAAGGCTTTTTTTCACCTCCCCATGCTACCAAGAAGCTACCGGGGGTTCTGGATTGGGCCACCCAGGACTCTTGCATTGGTACATGTGTTGATTTGGGTTATTTGTGTAACTTGTAAGATCAGTCTAGTAACAAGTACTATCTGGCTTTCCAGCCTGGCAGGCACATCTCTGTTATCACTGCTTCTGTTTTCTTCTCTCCTGCCTTCTGCTGCAATTCTGGGACAGGTTAACCCTGTGTAGAGGTGTTCTGAAATATTAGTCTTACAAGATATAATTGGCTAAGGGTTTGAACATCTAATGATGAACTCTTAGCTAATTGCTGTGCAGGATGCCCTGTGCATCCTGCATGCCCATTGGCCATTTCCAGGGTGCGGGGCAGCTGGTCCATGGCCTGACAAAGCCGTCAAAACTCTCCCCCAACATCAAGAGGTAACACAAGGCCTCCCCTCCCCCCCAGTAACTAAACCCTAGCTAGCAGTTCAGCTGATCTGTGGCTGCAAGGCCTCCCGTTCACCCTTGGTAAGCACTCAACTGATCCGTGAGCCCAACGAGCCCTCCCAGCCTCTCTCCACCCACAGCAACCACCCAGGCCATGGACCAACTGATCCGTGTCTGCACAAACAACCCCCTCCTCCCCCAACACCCAGGCCGGAGCCCCCTTGCAAGTCTGGGCAAGGGAGATGTGGGGGCTGTCCCAGTCATTGTGGGGGGGGGGGGAGAAGTAGATCAGGGAAGGGGGGTGGAGCCAAAAAGAGACCCTGCTTGTACTGTTCCTCTGCTATTATATCGATATATCGTTATCAAGTTATGAGCATTTAGAGAATCAGGAAGTAGCTGGCAACATTGAAGAGGGGGTGAGGGGAAGGTGTGTACAGCAATGTGAGTGAGTGGGAAGCAGGGAGCTAGGTGGGCTGGCTGTGGGCAAAGGGAACATATCCAGGGCAAAGCCATGCTCACCAGCAAATCTGCCCACTCTGGCATGAAGCAAATTAAAGTCACACTCGAAGTGGTCTCTTTTGCCGCAGAGAGAAAGGAAAGTGGAAGCGGGGCTTGAGGAAATACGTCCATACAAGAAATCTTGCCACGACGGACACTCGCCTCCATCGTGCACTGGACACCTTGTTTGTAATTGGCCCCATTTTATTGTCTGTTTATATATTTATGTTGCCTTGCATTTGTGACCAGAGGAAGCTTACAATTATAAAATAAAACATAAATAATAAAATGGCACTACCTATGAAATGTTAACGGGCCCTTATTAAAACTTAGACAAGCTCATTTGTTGAAAGTGAAGGACTATGCAACCTCTCTTTGTACCAAGAACATCAGTACTTCAAGGAGGGGCAGTAGATCTAACAAGGTGAACAGATCCTTCCTCTTGTCTGTTCTGCTCCTGTCTCTTTGTTTTCCCAGATTGCTACTCTCAGGGACTTCCTCTCTTATGGGTGCCTCCTTTTCTTATTTATCTAACCTTCAAGAGGACAAGGTGTGTTCTCAGCATACCCCCTCATTTTAGCTTAGATAGATTGCTGGGTGCTTGTTCTTCCTTTCATATCATAGTATGGAATTCTTTAACAATAAAAATGTCTACTCTTTTAAGCAACAAGCCTTGTGTGGACATTATTCCTAATCCAGCATCCATTCTGCTGTACAAACCACCTTTGAAACGAGAAGCATTAATGCAAGTAGTGTGGCTCTAGGCAGTGGTAAACACTATCTTCCATCACTAGTGGTTTCCTTAAAGTATCTTTGAAACTGAATGGGGAACAGATAACCACTTTGTAAATAACAAAGAATGAGGCAACTCACAGTAACACATTCACATCAATCAGTGTATTTAAGCACACTGTTTCCCCCGTGTTTCCAAATGTTAAATTATGTATTCCATTCCTTCCTTGTTTTTAATTTTTCATCTCCGTCCAACTGTGATTCTGTCTGTGATGATGTGTATAGAAGTTTTGACGCTGCTCCTTTTGTATGTGACAGTGATTGTTTCTGCCCTTTGCCCTCCGGAGCACTTCCTTTTTCACTCACATTCTGAGTCACACTGTCCCTGGAACAGCTTGCAGTTGCTGCCAGAATAGATCGCTCCTGGCTTTTCCTTGTAAAGGTTCCTGCAGTTTCACTGTCCAGTATACTGTAGTTGACCTCTTGTCTTCTGAAGAGTATTCTGTATAGCATTGTTGTTTGTGAGGGTGTGGAAGATGGCTACTCTTGCTGTTCTGCCCATGCAACAAGGGCCTCTTGTAGAGGATTGACTGGCACAAATGATCAACGAACTCTTGTTTGCCTCAGTACACTCTTGAGCGGATTTACTTTAATTCATTATTATGGTATGATTTTAATTGCTTGCATGCTATTTCTGTGCTCATTGGTCCAGATATCTCTGAAAAAGACAGCAAAGTATAGACTGAATAGTCTGCACCAGAGAACATGTTGCACGCCAGAGCCCTGCTTGTCATGTGATCTGCCCTGCTCTCAAGAAAGTCTAATCATTTATGGTGTAGAAACTAACTCTGTTGCTGTTGTCAATGGCAAGGGGGAAAGACACAAAATTAACTGTTAAAACTATGGGGAAAATATGTAATGAAACCTTTGTGTTATATTTCATTACGAAAACATTGTAAAGAAACATTATTGTTGCCCTCATTCGCCATGCTGTGATGCAATTCCAATGTAGCCCAACAATCAGGAAACAAACTCATGTCATTTTAATAAATGCAATGTTGCGTGACAGTGATGGTCACATGAGTGTATAATGTGTTTGTAGTTACAGAACCTTATACCTTCTGCACCAGTTATTTGCCCCAACTTGAATGCTTTTGGGAAGATTTCCCCCTACCCCCCACTTCCTCATAGCATAGTTCATAGTTTATTTGACTTTAACAGTCCGTAAGCCACACACCCATTATTAAAAACTTTTACAACAAACTTCAAAACAGAATTTTGCCACATCTACCACACAGTTTTGATTTAAATTGTTTAAAAACAACCTAATTTTGTGATATCGGGAAAAGAGGCGAATTTAACGTTTTGTCAGAAACTTTTTCCTTTCAGCTTCATATTTAGGACAGTAGCTATATTCCCTCTCTGTTATCAGATCACTTTATTTCAGAATGGTATACTTTGATCTTTAGAAAGGTTGAAGCTATTGGTTTCCCCTTGGAATCACTCCTTATGCTCACAAAGGTGGAAGCCTTCAGACTAGTTAAGAATAGGCTCTTGGATCTTGATTTTCATAATTTGACTCGTGCTGCCAAGACAACCTGTTCTCCGACTACATTATTAATCCCATGCGAGCGTGGAATTATGGCAGCATATCTTCGTCTGCTGATTAATCCCACCCAGAGGAGAGCCTTGGCTACTACCAAGATGTAGTAGCTGCTGCACCATCAGCTCTGCTGGAGGGAAGATTTAAGAATATGGAGCGTTCTAAAAGAGTTTGTTCTATGTGATATTATGATTACCAGTTTGAAAGGCTTAGCAGCCATTCTTTGTTTCCTATGCCCTAAATACAATGGGATACATTGAAATACATGAATTCCATTTTCTTGCAATGTTCTCAGTGGCATGAGTGTTATAAGATACCCAATCTCCTGAACGGCTCTGATGTGCTCTTTTGTGAAACGGTTGCAAATTTTATACTGGAAATTAGTAATTTTAACTGTATTTCTTAACCTTGTTTTGTTTTAAAATTTTGTCCTGTTTTATATGCCAATAAAGGCTTGTGTGTGAATATTTATAGCAGTCAGAGAACACATGTACAGGTGGATCAAATACATTTGACAGTCACAGAATCTTTGATTTGAAGGAGTTTGTAAATAGCAGCCCTTCAGCTGGGCTGTTGGAAGTCCACTGCAACGTGCAATCATAGATGCTTGTCTCAATTTAGGGACTGACACATCCAAATATAGAGGTAAAACAACATTGGCAGCATAGTGTGATCAAAGGTGTTACCAGGAAAGTCCCCACCTCCTGGGGATGGACAAAAATATATGGACATGTAATTTCCCCCCATCAGTGGGATAGAAAGTCCCTTTCCCGTGACATTTTTGAGTGACTCTGACCAGAACCCTGTGTACATAATAGCTTATAATAAAAGGCTGGTGAGCAACTACTTTCTTAAAGGGGCACAAGGCAGTAGGGCTTAGAAGTAAGGTATGGTGTTTTCTTTTCTGTGTTGGTTCTTCCTTTTCAGTGAGTTTCAGTTTTCAAGAAAATGCCATTAAAATGTTCCATCAGTGGCATGTAACTCGAGCCAGGTTAGCAAGAATAGGCCAAGAAATAAGCAGGTCCTGAATCTAGGTTAGGACAATAAATGTATTATATGTGCAAGCATCGGTCTCTTGCCCATCTCATTGTCATCTGGATGGGTTAAAGTGTCAGACAAGATCTTGGAAAACCCAGGCTCAAATACTTAGTTGCACCCTGGAAGCTTGCTGAGTGACCTTAGGCCAGTCACACACACTCAGCCCAAATCCTGATTAGTATTTGGGTTGCAATGTTCCCTCTAATTTTTCCCAACCACTAAGCGGAACTTTTGACAGTTTGAGCAAAAATATTTAAAATTCAAAGCTACTGGGTGGCCTTCAACCTTTCATGCAACTTATCCAGCACATATTTACAATTTAAAAAGCACTTTTCTATTATTGTATTAAAAATCACACTGCATATGTTTACAGTGGAGTGTCTTATTTGATGGATAACTCACAATATAACATCAGAAGAGTACTTACATCATTACATTTCCAAACAATGCCAACAGAGTACTTGGCTGGACACTTCTCTCAAAAACCACTGGAACAGTGTCTCTGTATCTGTGAAAGAATGGTGGAAGATCTACTTCACTATGCCTATGCCTATGTATGTACACCTGAGGTTTAAATTTCTTTCCAGGATTTTAAATGGGGTACAGTTTTATTCTGACTTCGATAAACTGAAACTTTTTGCTTTCAGACACTGACTCCTTTGTATCCTATAGGATGACCCTGTTTGCACTAGTAGCCACCAAGATCAGAGCCATGGAGGTATCAAAGAAAGCAGTCTACTCAGAAAAACCCTCCTATTAATATGATCTTGCACTGTTAAGAGGGTTTTTAACACTGTCTATTCAACTTATGATTGTGGATTTTATACTTCTCTGTACCTTATATGGGTTTTTAATCCAATTTTTATATTAATTTTTTAAAATTTTATTAATTAATTTTAATTAATTTTAAATTTTAATTTTAATAAATTTTATTTTGTACTGTACATTGTAATGGCCTAAGGCTATACAATAACATCTTTGATAATGGTGATGATGATGATAAATTTACAATGTTTCAACATACATTTTCCTGATAATGAAAGAATTTGTAATTAGAAGCACAATTTTTTGAAAAATAACCAACACTATTTGAATACATTCAGAGTTTCTCACAGCATAAAATCACTTTAGGTATCACAAATTTTCTCCCACATGTCTTTATTGGTAATCCAGTAACTATACTCTGGATTATTTCACAGAATAAATGTAATCATGGAAGATTTTTTAGATATATGATAACAGTGACTAGAGTTATATTTGTAACAAAATGAAAAGCAGAAAAGTGTTCACGGTGGAAAAACTGGGGAAGTAAATAAGCAGAATGTAGAGTGATGGTGAAAATGAAATTAACAAATTGTGTGACTAGTAGAATTTTTAGCCAATTAGAAACTACATTACACAGTCCAGTCTTGTTTAGAGTCATTTAAAAAGAGAGGTTTTTCACAATACGCACTAACAAGTGCATGGAACAGAGTGAATAACACCACAAGGCAGAAATTACTTGCACCTAAAGAAAAATCTAAAAGGAAAGTTATTTTTTGGGCTGTTGATTACATCCTTTTAGCACACCAATTTAAAGGGATAATACATAAATACTGTCCTATCATAAAGGATGTGCCAGCTTGTGCTACACACCCCTTGTATGTTTCAGATGAACTAGAAATCTAAAACAACAACTAATGAGGTCTGATATTCATGTGCCAAATAAAAAAACTACATCCTGTATTAAGACATCACGCCTGTGGACACTGAAAGGCCTGTGATTTGTCCTTGAATATTAAACTTATAGAATATACTCCTATCAATGTGAAATGGAAACTGAACTCATTTACCAATTGTTCTTCCAAATGTTCTGTGTATATGATCTTTTGCCCGTGCAACCTACCCTATGTGGAAATGACATGCCGTGCCATTAGAACTCGTATCTTAATAGTAATAAGATCAAACATGCTTATGTGTCTGAACCTTTGGTTAAACATTTTTTGGATTTCAATCATGGTCCTAGAGACTTTAAATTTTCCATTGTGTATGCATATGACCATATAAGAACCCTTTCTGATTTGCAATAATGTCCCTCTGCCTTTCTCTTTTATTTGAGTAATTAAGTAAAAATGGTACTTCCAGCAGTCATGTCTTTCATACGTAGAGTCATGTGGCATAAAACAAAACACAGTAGCTCTCTGGCCATCCTTACATACCCTTCAGATAATCCAAAGTGGATTTTATTTGTCTCCTTCCAGCATCTTACATTGGAAAGACTGAACCTGATTCCATGCAGGATGTAACTGTAAAATCCCACTCTATATATGCTAAACGGTCCCAGAGTAAAATGAGAAGGGAGAATAACTTGAAGAGAGATGAAGTTGTTCAGGATACTGAGAGAGACCACCATATAAATAAGAACTTCTTATCAGTGGACATCCAAGGCGTTCTAGGTGACCTACAAGTGGAGTCTGTGACCCAGAGTATAAAGCAAGAGACAGACGAAGACAATCAGAATTCAGAAGAGCCTGTGACCAGGAGTCCTTGGTCAACAAAGAAAAAATCAGACGAATTAGCTGCTAACAATGAGCCTCAAGTCACGTGTAAGAAATGCCACTATGATACAGATGAAGTTCGCCAATATATGGTTAAACAGCAGCGGGAGAGGAAGAAGAAACGGAGTGAACAGAAGAAAGCACAGAAAGAGGCAACAGAACAGAAGAACAGGAGACTTCAGGAACTGTACAAGAAACAGAGAGAGGCTCTTGCTAATAAGCCGAGGAGTGCATCAGCTCCCAAGCTAGTCCCCAAGCAACTGCTAGAGACTGACTCCAAGTTGCTCCTCAACCAAGCCTTGCCGGAAGAGCCACAATCCCTACCCATACAGGATATCAAGGTATAGTTATTGGAGGGCTACGAGCAGGCGTGCGCCTCCAATATAGGTGGGGGAGGCAGCAGCAGCTGGGCCAGGAGTCTGCTGGGTGCTACTGGCCTGGCACCGGCTGCTGCTAGGCTCGTGGGCCAGCCCCCCCCCCCCCCCTCCATCAGAGGCGCGTGCCTGCTTGCAGCCTCCGATAGAGGTTGGGGGAGGTGGCAGCAGCTGGGCCCAGCCTCAGACTCCAGTGCAATCCCCCAGCAGGGGGAGAGGTCTCCCAACTGTGCAGCTGGCCACCCAGGCATGGGGGGAGCGCTATCTGGTGCCTCTCATGTGACCCAGAGGCGTGTGCCCGGACACATGGGTGTCCCCATGTCTCTATAGGCAGTACACCTTTGCCTCTGTCCATCTTCCCCGTCCTCCTCACCATCTTTTGCTCTGCCTATGGTTGGATCCCCGGAGCAACATGGCTTTTAATGCAACATCACTGAGTTGCAGGATCTGGCACATGATTCCCTTCAAATGCACCTTGGTGTGCCAGAAGTACTGCCACCATTGCCAGCAGCAGTGAGGGATGCTCCTCACTGGAGCAGGTGACAGGGGCTTGCCCCCTGGCCTCTGGACCTTCCCAGCAGGAACAATTGCTTTCCCAAGTTAAGAATGACAGGATGTACCTCCTTCACCCCTGTACATACAAAACAAATTCCAGTAGTTGGAACAAAATCCCAACTGGTTGATCAGCTGTTCTTTTAAAGTGTATCTTTCTAACTTTTTAAAAAATATATACTTTCAGTTTTTTAATGTACTGCCACTTCATTCCTAGCCCAGCCCTGGATATCACCCATCTGAAGATTACAACAATGAGGATAAGATGCAGGAGCATCCACCCAATGCATCCTTTGGTAGCAATATGTCTCCATGTGAATCTCATCATTCTCTTATTGGGTAAATTAAAAGGAGTGCTTTTTAAAAAGACTACACAAGACTCTTACAGTGTCGCCATCCTAGGTGTAATTAGGTATAATTCTTAGGTGTATTATAGGTGACAGGCAGATTATTCATATACTAAAATATTTGAAATCTTTAGAAGTTAGTATCATTGCAGCATCCTCTATCTGGAATATTTCATTCAGATAGACTATTGTGAAAATGTAGTTTAAGATCTCTAGGATGCTGTCTGCATAATCAAGGCTGGATGTATTCTGTAATTCTGTAGAGATGCAGACAATGCACAAATATATTGGCAGAATCTAGTTTTCTAAGTACTCTAGTTTTCCATTTTTATTAGGAAACAAGATTATGGCCCTTATTGTTGGGTTTATATTTATTGAATGTGTGTACAAAATGCCAACCTCAGAAGCAGGAGTGGTAGTTACATTCAATTTCCAGATGTTGGGAGCAACCATTTGGTACCCAGCCTGCATAGCTTCTTGGTACTCTGCCCATAGCTAAGGAAAGCAGATTGACTTTTATTTAGACAATGTTTCAAAAACCATGACAAACAGTGAAAACAGAGCAAATAGAGACAGATCCCAGAAAATGCAGGTGGATGCATTTCAGGCAAGGGATAAGCAGTCAATACAAAGGAAGATATTTCTGCATACACAGTGTGTCTGATGACTGAAAGAATGTTCAAAGTCCACAGGGAAATAGGCCATGGTAGGGTGATGTAATGGACTTGCCTCACCCTGAAGGGCTGGTGTGAAGCAGGCCTGCTTAAAGAGGCCTGGGTGACAGAAAAAATAAGGCAGCAGGCCCTAATTTAAATAAAAGCAAGATGATTGGTCGATGAAGGCACTGTTGCCCCAGGCCAATGTAAGGGAGCGCTAAAACGGTGCTAGATAAACAGAAAGAGCCTGTCAGACAGTTCTGTGTGGAGAGTTCTGAAGAGAACAGCTTCTGTTGAGTTGAGAGCAGAGTCTGTGGAGTGAAGTCTCTCTGCTCCGTCTCTGGTGAAAAGGAATTCTGGTCCAGCTCAGACAGCTGGCAGGATTCTAGTGACTCTCCTCAAGCGAAGGAAGCTTGTGAGAGGAAGGAAGGCACTGGCTTTTTGGCGCAGAGTGAAGCTCTGGCCAGAGGCCTGTCAGTAGACCCTGACCAGACCTAGGAGTCTGTCCTGCCCCTGTGTAACACCAGTCTGGGAAAAGCCCGTTCCAGAGGCAGTGAGGCCAGTTTGAGAGTAGTGTGAGAAAGGGAGGCTTTGTATGCCAGAATCTCACAGGGCATAGACTGTGTGTGTGTGTGTGTGTGTGTGTGTATTCAGTGGGTTATGGATCAGAAAGGACTAGTGTCTGTCTGTGAGGAAAAGCAAAGTGTAAAAAAGCCAAGTCGTTTCTGAAGAGACACCTGCGTGTGTCTATGTATATGTGTGAAACCTAAATAACAACTAAAGCCCTGTAACTTTTAGTGAAAATAACCTCTCTGAAACCATCAAGCGTTAGTACCTCTCTGAGCCAGTTTAAGAAGCCTTTCTTTTGTTTTTTTAAAAATAAATTTCATTTGTTGTGTTCAAGTTACCCTCGTGCCAGCCTGCGTTTGTGTGTGAGAGGCTGAAGAGTGCCTGTCTGAGTGGCTAGAATCCCAACCAATTTGAGTTCCCTCCATTTTTGTATATGGGACTCTGAAGGACATTCCCCTCAGACCAAGAGTGAATGTGAAGTGGGATCCTTTATATATTTGGCAGCCAGAGGCCAGTTTTGGGACTCCTAGTACCTTCCCTTTAATGGTGGCAGCAGAGTAAAAAAAGAAGATCCCTGAACACTAGCCTGGGATATTTTGGGTGGCCAAGGAAACCCCACTGGTCAGTTTAGTGGGAACCTTGATTGCAGGCCACCCATGGCTAGCGGTGGGTTAATATCTCTCCCTCGCCTTGAATATAAGTGACCCCGTTGCAGGTGACCAGCAGTGCCTGACCAGTTGTCCTAATTGTTCACAGTCTCCAAGTGTGGATCCTGGACGTTGTAGCTGTCTTCTCCAGGTGCAGGGGGTCCTCCTCAGGAGGTTGCGGTGGAGTTGCTGGCTCCTCCAGTCATTATGGCTGTGTTTCCAGAACGATGAGTCCATAGGATCAGAGAGCTGGCCTGGCTCCCATCTCTCTGGGCTTGACTCCCATCTCTCTGGGCTTTTCAACTGCCGTGCAAATAAAATTAAAATTTTACAAGGAGAAGAGTTGGGTCTTATGCTCCTCTTTTCTCTACCATGAGGAGTCTCAAAGCAGCTTACAATTCCCTTCCTCCCCACACCCACCCACAACAGGCACCTTGTGAGATATCTGGGGATGAGAGATTTCTGAGAACTATAACTAGCCCAAGATCACCCAGAAGGTGAGAAAGCCAGCAAAGGGTAGAGGTTAAGAGTGGTAGACTCTAATCTGGAGAACTAGGTTTCCCACTCCTCCACATGAGCAGCAGACTAATCTGGTGAAGCGGGTTTGTTTCCCCACTCCTACGCAGGAAGTCTGTTGGGTGACCTTGGGCTAGTCACAGTTCCCTCAGAACTCTTTCAGCCATACCTATCTTACAAGTTGTGGGGAGAGGAAGGGAAGGAGTTCATAAACCGCTTTGAGACTCCTTACGGTTGAGAAAAGCAGGGTATAAATCCAAACTCTTCTTATTCTATGTGGAAGAGTGGGGACTCAAACCCGGTTCTTCAGATTAGAGCCACAGCTCTTAACTACTGAACCACACTGGCTCTCAGTAGGAATTGTGCAGATTTGCTGACTTGATGTGTACTTTAGAATTTAGCTTTTCTTCGTGTGGAAAGCCGGGGTGCAACATATTATTATTAACATGAAAGGTACACAACCCTATCATAGGACCTCTTTGCGTAATGTAAGATTGAAGCCCAAATTGGACAATATTTTCCTGTGTCCTCTGTATCCACTGAGGGCAAGAGTGAGATGCCATCCTACCCACTGGATGAGCATGGCCTACTAGACAGCCATCTGTGGCTGTAATATCAGAATGCGAAACATACATGTAAAATCTGGTACGTAGCTGAAACAGTGCCGTCTATTTACCAGATAATATCCAATTGCTGGATTTTATTTTAATGACTCTTAACACGTGGGCAACGCTTAATTGGACAGATACTCTCTGTTCTTAACTCCTTTCTTTTCCATCTGTAACAGGAATAGGGAAAAGGCGTAATCCAGTCTGGGTTCAAATATCAAGTTTTAAGAATGGCCTCAAAAGTGTCGTTTTATGTGATTATTTAACAGTCAGATTTTCCCAGTCTCCTCTCATGTAAACTTACAAGTATTCAACCTTTTGGTTTCTAGGGATAATTTGTTGGTGCCTTTGTGGAGCCAGCCAGATAGGCTGAGTTTAAAATCCCAGCTATCTTTCCCACACCCTTCTGCTGTCTCAAGTAGAGGTGTCTTGGATCACAAGAGTGGGTTGCAAAAAGACTCTGGCTCTTTGTTGTCAATCAGAAGCCACAGCAAAGCTGTAGGATCTTTACCTTTGGCACCCATTACATCTACTCTACTGAATCAGTATAAAAGTAAATTAGACCGCATTAAAGCCCTGAAAGCAACAGCAGCTTCTTTGTCAAGCAGAATTGAAAGTGAAGCCAAAAGGTTCGCTGGAATCTGCACGGATTATAGAGCAACATGGAATTCTGGACCTGACCTGGTGCAAGGAAACCAGGGTGATGGCGACTGGGCGAAGGCCAGCAGTCCCCCAGTGAGAGAAGAGAATGATGTCTTTTCAGCCAGGCTTCAGGACATGTTGAGTACCTGCATGTCTCAGTTGGACAGTCCTGGAGTAGGGAAGACCATCAGCCCTCAAGCTACTGCTGTCACTCTTCCATGCAAGCAGACATCTGAAGGAGTAGCAGGAAACCCATCTAAGACTGGAAGTATCATAGTTCCCTATGACAGTAAGGTAGACTCAATAAGTGAGCAGTGGCTCGGTGATCATCTCCTGTCTGAGGAGGAGGGAGACCAGCATGAGCATTCGCCTTTGAAGACAGCTGGGGCATTGAAGGAAAAAGAGTCCTGGGTTGAAGGTGCAACTGGCAATGAGCCTGCAGAACAGTTTCAGAAGGAGGTGGAAAATTATTTTCCCATTTCTGCCCAGATCGGGAGTGCTGCAGGTCCTTGGGAAGAAGTCACCAAAGGAAGTCCACACAGTGCGATCAATACAAAATCTAATCCGCTACATGGGAAAGGTAAGAAAAATAAAATAAAACAAAACAAAAGGATCACTGTTGCTGGTGTTTTGCTGATAACTACTTTGGCATGTGAATGTTGTAATAGAAATAACTTGGGCTCTGAGATTCAGTTACCGTATATACTCATGTATAAGTCGAATTTTTCAGCACATTTTTAATGCTGAAAAAGCTCCCCTCGACTTATATGCGGGTCATTAAAATTTTGTGTGTGTTTTTACTTTGCCGGCCAGCAGGGGGCGCAGTTTTTATGCTAGAAGCACCAAAATTTCAGAGTACCCTCAGAAGGCTCTCCTGATGATACCAGCCAAGTTTGGTAAAGTTTGGTTTAGGGGGTCCAAAGTTATGGACCCCCAAAGGAGGTGCCCCCATTCCCCATTGTTTTCAATGGGAGCTATTAGTAGATGGGGCTACCCTTTTGAGGGTCCATAACTTTGGACCCTCCGAACCAGAAAACTTCACCAAACCCATGGCTGGTCTCATCAGGAGAACCTCTCTTATGACTACCAGCAAGGTTTGGTGAAGTTTAGGTCAGGGGATCCAAAGTTATTAGACCCCCAAAGGGGATGCCCCATCCCCCCATTGTTTCTACAATGGGAAGCTAATAGTAGATTTTTTCATTTCTGATAATATCCCTTTTAAAATCTAAGGTTGGGTTACATTTGGACATAAAGATGATGAGGAGGAATCAGTTTTGAAGGATTTTTTAACTCTTGTGTTTTAGCTTTGGTTGCTGGTTGAGCTAAAGGTTTTTTTGTAACTTTTAAAGTTATTGTTGATACCATATTATTGTTCTTGTTGACCCTCTTTTCCACTTACAGAGCCAGTTTACTGTTTTTCTTTGAAATAAATATTCAAAAACATTTAACCTACTGATGCCTCAATTGATGCTGCATTTCCCACCCTCGACTTATCACAGCGAGTCAATAAACAGTTTTCTCCCCAGTTTTGTGAGTAAAAATTAAGGTGCCCACCGACTTATATCTTGGCTGATTTAGAGCTTATATACAAGTATATACGGTATTCAAATCCCATAATATATCTGTGGATTAATTTGGTGATGGATAGGGCAGTTCTAATCTATCTTGCCTTTGGGGTGCTGTGTGGTTTCCGGGCTGTATGACCGTGTTCTAGCAGCATTCTCTCCTGACGTTTCGCCTGCATCTGTGGCAGCCATCTTCAGAGGAGATCCTCTGAAGATGCCAGCCACAGATGCAGGCGAAACGTCAGGAGAGAATGCTGCTAGAATACAGCCATACAGCCCGGAAACCACACAGCACCACAGTGATTCCGGCCGTGAAAGCCTTCAACAATATCTTGCCTTTCCTCCAAGGAACTCAGGGCAAAGGACTAGGCTCCCCCTACCCCCATTTTATTCCCACAATAACCCCATGAGGTAGATTAGTCTGAGAGGCTGTTAATTGGCCCAAGAATACCATGTGAGAATCAGGGCACAGAGGGAACGTACAATTGAGTCTCTAGTCCCAGTCCTGCATGTTAATCATTTCACCATAATGTTTCAGAAATGTTGGCACCTACCAGTTACTGGCTTGGGTAAAGTCTTACTGCTTTTTGGTATTGGGTTTCTCAAGTACATTTCCCAAGCTCCTTTGCAGCCATATAGAAAAGATTAAAATGCCTGTAATTTGGGACCTCTGCTCATATGGAATACACCTGGGCTGAGGTTTTGTTGGGATTATTGAGCCTTTCTGTAATGTAGACAATACTCAGTTTTTACTCTCTTTTTTCATTTATAGGATTTGAGGAATGGTCAGAAGCAGGGTCACCAAAACAGAGACCTTCGCTACCAGTAATGAGCCCTCCAACTAGTATTGTTTCCTATGAGGATGACTTCATCTCATCACAAGGCAGTGAAATAATGACAGTCGAGAAGACATCTGCAGAGCCTAGGTACCTATGGGTTTACAATACGAGTAGCACCAGAACAGAATTAATTAAAAGTCATGATCATTGAGGAATATTTGGTTGTATGCTGCAGTGTTATCTGCATCTCCAGTTCTGAGCCTGCCTCAGACTATGAATTGGAAAAAATATTTAGATATTCTGAAGTTTTCATCATCTGTTAAAATGGTCTAAATTAGAATTGCCCGTGACATTTGCCCATGACAGATTAATCAGTTAAATTTCAAATCTGCATTGGGAGACACCAAGGAATACCAGGGTCGCTACACAGAGGCAGATAATGGCAAACCACCTCTGAGTGTCTCTTGCCTTCAAAACTCTGCAGGGCCTCCATAAATTGGGTGTGACTTGACTGCAAAACAAAAGAAAATTATCTAAATTCCAGTACAGGCACCTTCTTGAAGATATTTAAAGGTGTGAGCTTGTCATTTAGAAGAAGAAGAGTTGGGATTTATACCCCTCCTTTCTCTCCTGTAAGGGACTCAAGTGGCTTACAAGCTTCTTTCCCTTCCTCGCTCCGCAACAGACACCTTGTGAGGTAGGTAGGTGGGGCTGAGAGAGTTCTGAAGAACTGTGACTAGCTCTAGGTCACCCAGCAGGAAGCACATCTGGTTCACCAGATAAGTCTCTGCCACTCAGGTGAAGTGGGGAATCAAACCCGGTCCTCCAGGTTAGAATTTTAATGTACAAAATTCTGATACAATGTTAGAATAGAAGCAAAGGCTATCTGCAATATTTTCTCTTTAATTCTCAGTTATAGTGACATTCCTTAAAACCAGCATGCTCCTAATTCTTGGCTCGCAAAGTAGTTAAGGAAAGCTCAACTAACTATGGAGTAATGTTTTCAGATCAAATCTAAATCTTCAGCAGTTCTCAGGATGGCTGTCGAAAGTCCTGGGCTTCACATCCTTATGTGGCATTTCAAATATCAGTTTCTAAAGAAGTTTGATCGTTGTTATTGATCCTGGGTTTGTTCATCCTCCAAAAGCCAGTTGGCTTTCACTGTGGTGTAGACTGGTGCACCTGAGAAATGCTACCTATATTTTTGTTCTATATCAGTGTTTGCAGCAGCAGCTCAAGTCTAAAGGAAGAGGTTATCAGTACGAAATTATCTTGCAAGCTCCAAGCTGAAGAGTTAACCCACCATTCCTCAGGATCTCCATCTGCCAGTTCTTGCCCATCAGCATCTTCTAAAAGAAGAGGCAAAAAGGAAAGTAAGTGTGCCATTTACTGTGATTGCATTTCTTCATCAGCTATTTGTGGGGCCTTAAGCAAAAATGTTATATCTGGATTATGTGTTACATACATTCTTGTACAAGAGTAGTGCAGGGAGACTGGTGGAATGTAGCGCAGAGAGTGATATTTCTGTAGTCACGAACTGATGTCTGAAAGGATCAGTGGGGAGTTGTTGACCTCCAAAGCCCACCATCCCCCAATTTCCCCTCTCTGCAAATGCAGCTACCGTATAAACACTTGTATAAGCCGACCTGTGTATAAGCCGAGGCACCTAATTTTACTGCCCAAACCTGGGGAAACTTATTGACTCAGGTATAAGCTGAGGGTGGGAAGCTGGGAGGCAGAGGGAGCTCCTTATTTGGGCAGTGAGATCAGGGGGAGTCACTGCCGAAATAAGGAACTTCCTCTGCCTGCTGGCTGGGTTTAACAAAGCCCAGCTAGCAGGCAGGCAAAGGGAGTTCCTTATTTGGGCAGTGACATCACGGGGAGTCACTGCCCAAATAAAGAGCTCCCTCTGCCTGCTGGCTGGGCTTGGTCATACCCAGCCAGCCAGCAAGCAGAGGGAGCTCCTTATTTGGGCAGTGACATCAGGGGGAGTCACTGCCCAAATAAGGAGCTCCCTTTGCCTGCCCGCTAGCTGGGCTTTGTCAAACCCAGCGGGCAGGCAGAGGGAATTCCTTATTTCGGCAGTGACTCCCCCTGATCTCACTGTCCAAATAAGGAGCTCCCTCTGCAGGGTTTGAGGAAGCCCAGCCAGCCAGGGTGCCTCAGAGTTCCCCCTTGGCAGGAAGGTTGTCCCGCCCCCGCCCCCAGCCTCCTTGTGATGTATAGAAAATGGTGACTCGCGTATAAGCCGAGGGGGCTTTTCTCAGCCTTTAAACAGGGCTGAAAAACTCGGCTTATACGCGAGTATGTACTGTAGGCTTTAAAACCATAGAGCTTTTATAGATTTCTAGGGGTGTGACATCATTTCTGGTTTTTACCTGGAAGTGACATCATACTGTTGGTTCAGTGGTGATTTTTCCTGGTCTGAACTGGGGAAATGCAAGCTGGGAACAGAAGACCCTCTGTCATAGCAGGAAGATGGCAGTTCTACATCCAGGATAAGTTCACTGATTATCATTATTTTTTGTTTAAAAATCACTTTGGAAAAATACCTCTTGCAGGACTGGAATCTTTTAATGGGATTTCGCATATCTCTTGCTGGGAAGAAAACAGAATGTTTGCAGAATCAGACCACAGACTGTCAGACACAAAAATTTCAGTTCCTAGCAACAGAGTATCTGGTAGAGAACAAACACAGAATCCAGACTCTGACAGCACTTTGGAAGAACTTTCTGGTCATTCTTTGATGAGGTAAAGTGACTTAGTTGCATACTAACTTGGAGTTATGGCTTTACATGATCACAGATCTTTTTGTGGCTATAAATATGTGGTATGATGATAACTAGTGCTAGCTATACTTATCTGTTATAAATGAAGTGGTCTGGGTTGGCTAAATTTGTGATTTCCACTGAATATTCCTTTTTTGCTACAGATCCCCCTACCCCATGTTGTTTCTCAGGGTCCTGTATCCCCCCTGAATAAACATTTCATGGAGATCAGTGGGCTGCTGTGTGAAAAGATGTATGGAGATGCCTTTTGTCACAGCTATGTGATGACTGTACCTCTGTGGTCCATTTGTCATGCAACAAACAATATGGGTCAAATGTTACATTCTTATATGTAAGATATCTTAGTTTAGTTAAACCCATAATTTGTGAGTTGGTGCTTTGTTATGAATGGTAAGTTCTCAAGATTGTTGTCACTTACATTTTATGGGTGGCAGAGGCGTACTGGCTACAAATGGTGCCCAGGCAAGATCTTATTTTGCCCCCCCATCCCCTGCTCCCTCCCCCTGCAGGCCCCAATTATGACCTCCCCAAAGCCGCCCCCTCACCTCTGTTGGAGGCAGCGCCTGCTCAAGCGAGGCAGGTATGGCCTCCAATAGAGGTGAGGGGGGGACGGCAGCTTGATCATGTGGGGGCATGATTTTGTGCCCCCACATGATCAAATGGGTGGTGCCTGGGGACATGTGACCCCACATGTCCCTCTAGCAGATCCTCCCCGATGGGTGGTTTTCTAAAAATATTGCAAACTTTTTGCTCTATTTACTACTGATGAGGCAGTCTTAGCCACTGCTGCATAAACATCCTGTCTGTCCAGACTTGAAATATTTTTTTTAACTTCTGGTTTCATTTTTCCCCTTTTAGTCTCCCAGATAAGATAAGGTTGCCGAGGGCTGTAAGCTGTCCTCAATCTCCAAGTGTGCAGAAACAGCTGGAACCTGTAGCAGAACAGTCCAGAACTTCTTCAAGATCCCAAGCAACTGTACCTCCTGGACTGAAGCCAAATCTTACTTTCCCAGATGTGAACCTTACATCCAAAAGGAATGGGACAGGTGTTGTGAGTGGTGAGCTGACAAAAAACCTGCAGAATATGATGCTGTTGGTATGTATGTGTGTGTATAAAAGTTTGATTTGAGCACATCAATGTAGGTAGGGAGGCTGTGTGGGTTATTTATTTATGACATTTTTAGCTTACCTTTGTCCAACATAATAAATCACATGTCTTGGGTCCAATGAACAAGCTCCATGTGCACAGCATACCGGTAACTTCTGCTGTGGGGCATGCTTCCTCTTGCCCCACAGCAGAAGCTATGCTGTGCACATGGAGCTTGTTCATTGGACCCAAGACATGTGATTTATCATGTTGGACAAGAAGAATCACACTCCACAGCAGAGGCTATCTTGCACGCATGTAGCACATTCATAGGATACATGCCTGTATTTATTGACACTTTTCTCCCTAATGGGACCCAAAATAACAACAAATAAAGTTACAAATTAATAAAGATACAAAACAAGTAAGGAGACAAACAAAAACAACCAATGAAATGCTATTTAAATATCCATAAAAGGGCAAAAGAATAAATTATATCATAAGACTGGTCTGGAATTCAACAGGCTGATTGTCCAAAGCCCACAAGGAATGAGCTGCAGGACAAGAACCAATGGCCAAGAGTTCATGCCTTCTGCCCACAACCAAGATCTAGACCTGGAATCTGTTCTATTACAATCTAAGATCATTTTGCATCACTATTGTCATCCTCACTCTAAGGAGGTCAGAAAACTGAAGCCTCAAGGATGCTTTCTATCAAGGCAGGTTGTTATGTGACTGAAAACAATCATAAAACAGAGGTAAAACAACTGAACAATATTCGTGCTGTCACCACACAAGCAGGGACCCATTCTCAATTGCAATGTCAGGGCCCAACAAATTCAGATGATCTGATCTTCAACAAAATGCACATCTGAACAGTTCAGCCTCTTTGCGACCAGTTCCACCAGGTAGGGGACAGTAGTATTAAAGGTGGCAAAGCTATTCCATGGAGTGTCTTCAAGTAAAATCCCACACCCACATCCAGGGTAAGTGAATGTGCAAATGTTCTAGCGTGGAACTGCACAGAAGCTGCACAAGGGTTGCACTTTTCTGTAACTGTTTTCATTGAGTGGTCTTCCATGCAGACATGCATCTCTCCCTCCTTGCCCCACTGTGGACTCTCTGCTTTAAGCATCCTGGGATGCTCCATAGTAGCGAAGGGAAGGAGTATTCCTACTCCTTGGTCACTTGCCTGTTATGATGGGAAAGGGTCAGTGCCCAGCTGAGGGTGGTGGAGTGCTCCTGGAACTATGGAAACCTTTAGAATTTTTGTTTCCATGTCTGGTCTGCAACATGTGTGGTCCCACTGTTTGCTCTGGCCCTTTCCCACTGTTTGCCTGGACTGAAGACCACTCAGTGAACAATGGTTACAGCTAAGAGCTAACCTAGGCCCCTTCCGCACACGCAAAATAATGTGTTTTCAAACCACTTTCACAACTGTTTGCAAGTGGATTTTGCTATTCCGCACAGCTTCAAAGAGCACTGAAAGCAGTTTGAAAGTGCATTATTCTGCATGTGCGGAATGAGCCCTAGTTTCTGACTTGGAACAAGGCAGCTTCTTAGTCTGATATCATGTGTTTTCCTTACAGACTTCATGCATATCTCCCCAACTGGCCTCCAGCATCAAGTATTAGCAGATCTCAAATATTTAAGTTCCATTGAGGAGGCTCTACAGCAGCTTTTGGACATGGAACAGGTGCAGGACATATCACTTGTGCAACAGAAAATGGTTTCACTTGCTCAAATACAAAAGGTAACAAAAGGAGTACTTATCTCTGCTTTAAATGGTATTTACATTCTCTAAGAATCTCAGGTATGAATTGGAAAAGTTTCTGCTGCTCTGAGAAAATGTCCCCTGAGTTCTTGTGAAAAAATGTTGTTATATTCCCATTAAATCCACGAAAGTCCCAGATTCCTATATAAATGTTTTAAATAAATAAAATATAGATTATGCTAATTTCTTTTCTGTTGAGTGTTTTAAATTAGAATGTTGCTGTCCACTTACTGTTGTTGGCAAGAAGGTAACGCAAAACTTTTTTGTAAACAATTGTTTACAACTGAGAGGTCACTTTTTGTAAACAATTGTTTACATTGAGAGATCACTTTCAGGTCCACAGTTCCTTAAAACAAATCAGCCATGTATTGTCAAAGTCTTTCATGGCCAGAATCAACTGGTTGTTGTAGGTTTTCTGGGCTGTGTAGCCATGATCTGGTCATTTTTATTCTTAATATTTTGTCCATATCTATTGCTTCCATCTTCAGAGGCATGTCATAGTAAGATGTGTTTCTCGCTATGATACAGAGTGAAGTGAATGTGTGGTGTGATATATATTTTGTCCATCTCACAGAGTGGTGAGGTGCCATTGCATGTGTCTGGGTCAAGTTCATTTAATTGGCTGTTGTGTTTATTTGCAACTGCACTTGTAATTGCATTTGCAATTGCATTAGCACGTGGTTGTGAGGGGTGGTGTTCATTTGCAACTGCATTTGAATGATTCTGGTTTTTGGTTTTCATGTTTTCTAGTACTGGTAGCCAGGTGTTGTTGATGTCTAGACTCTCTTCCTTTTTTTGTTGAAACTGTCCCTGTGTTTGTGGATTTCAATGGCTTTCCTGTGTAGTCTGTAATAGTTGTGGTTGGAGTTGTCAAGAATTTCTGTGTCTTCAAAAAAGACCTTATGTCCAACTTGGCTTCGAGCATGTTCAGCTCTTGCTGATTTCTCAGGATGGATTAGTTAGTAGTGCCTTTCTGTTCTCGAGCTCTTCAACAGCATATCAGACTCAATGATTGAAGTGTTAATACTTTGCCACTCAGGCCCAGCAAGAACAGCATGAGCGGGACTTGGCTTTTCTGATGCTCAGAGCAGAGCAAGAAGCTGTGAAAAGTCAGAGGCGACTGGAAGAGCCACAGCAGAAAGCCCCTCAGGTAATCCAGCCTTTCAAACAGTATGAAGAGTATGCAAGTAGAGCTCAAATATTGTGGAGAAAGCCATTAGAATGGATCCATTAGAATAGATTTCCTGATCAGGGCTTTTTATATTAGGCCGTTTCCGCACGGCCAAAAGCAGCGACGCGATGACGTCGCAAATTGCGACGCCTCCGAAAAAAAGCGTTCGCACAGACAGGCGGAACTGCGGGCGTCCGCAGCCCCGCAGATAAATGTCGGTTCGCACGGAAGCGCTGCGAAAGCGGCTGCTGACCTCACCATCATGGCCGCTGGAGCAGTTCATCCCTCCCAAAATGGCCGCCGCTACTGCGGGAGATCGTTTGGCAGGCGCCGTTTGAGGACGGCTCCGTGGCGGCTGTTCGCACGAGTGCGCCGTCGATGCGTCACATGGGGAAAAAGAGTGGTTTAAAGCGTTTTCTGAATACGGCGTCTTCGCGCCGGTTTAGCGTTTTCGCGACGGCGCGAATGCGCACCTCCGCCGCTGCGCGTGCGAACGCTCTCGCTATGGCGGTTCTTTTTCCGTTGCCACGACGTCATATTTCGCCCGTGCGGAAACGGCCTTAGAGAACTGGAACGTTATGACAGATGATTTGGGGGGCGGGGGGGGGGGAGATTCTGTACCAAGCATGTAGATTCTCCATAGAGCATCCTATGAAGTGCATTTCCCCAAAATTTCCCTGCACTACTAGTTTAAGTTGGTGTGGGCTTTTCAGGGCCCTTGCCCCCTTTTAAGGGTTCTACCTATGGAATATTGGAGATGCATCATTGATAAGAAGAAAAGCATAGCCTCTGATCCCAATTAGTTGTGCACGGCACCTCCTGCCACAGTGAAGGGGACAGAATATCCAGGAATGCAGGTTGCAATCAATCATTTATTTACAGTCAACGACCAGTACAACAAAACAAATATACATCAATTTCACAGTGCCTTTAGCATAAACTATATGTGTACAAAAATACACTAAAAGCACAGATCAAGGATAATACATAATCTAGGGGATATACAAAGGGGATATTCGCATGAACTGAATATTATTGTTATTATTTGTTTACAGTCAATGACTAGTACTTAAAATCCCATCTCACCATAGTAGCGAAACAGTAGATAAAATGCATTGATTGGAACAGGAATTAAGGATTTAAAATTCACTGACTTTTAAAATACCTATTCAGTCTTACTAAAAGTGCCTATGGGGACTTACTAAAAACCTAGACTTCCAACAAATCTAAAGATTGAAAATGATTCAATCATCCCATCCCTTTACCATTTAGCCGCCAGATGTCTCTTTTTGTGCTTACAAATAGATGAGCAAAAGCGAGCCATTTCCCCTATGATTTTCTGGCCCCTGCCCATTAGTATATAGGCCAGTGTATCTTTGTCATTTAAACCAGTTAGGCCTGTCAGGACTGGGCTGAGGGTTTCCTTACGGAACTTTTCATAAGTGGAGCATCTAAAGACCATATGTTCTATGGTGTCTATTTCACCTAGAGGGCAAGGGCAACAGGAATGCAGGTAAAATTAGAGCTCATGCTATGCATTCTGCAAGCCCATATCCATACTTCCCATATTTTTCCAGTGTTCGCTGAGCCGCAGACTTTAGCAGTCTTGCAACTATAATCCAGTTATCTTGATTTCAGAGGGACAGGGCAACTTGCAAGTCAGGACTGCTGTGCTGCAGTAAAAGACTGCTGAGGCCCAGCAAACATGAAGCCTGCAATGTGCCCCCCAAATCTTTCCAGTTTTGCTCTGCTGCCCTACAGGAGGAATTTCCTAATTTTTTTTCTCCTCCAGTTCATTGCAGGGCCCCAGCTTGTAAAAACAGTGTTGTCTTGTAAACACTTCTGTGTGATGATCTCCTATTGCTCGTATTCTTTGCTTTGTCTCCCAACAATGTGCCTTCTTGTTAGAGTGTTCCACTATACTGGATCCTGCTTCGTATAGGGGATTGGATGCCCTCTTCACTTTCTCTGAGGCTCCTTCCACACAGCAAATGTATCACGGGTTGCAGTTGGGATAAAGGAACCCATTTTCCTGTTTTCGCATTCACATGCATCCATGCAGGCAACAGTTGGAGCTCACAGAAACCATCTGGGTTGTTGTCGTGCCTTCGCACGGAGACGCATCTATACTTCCCATGCATGCCTAGCTACACAGGCATGCACGAATGAACCCCCACAGCCATGCCGATGCTCCCTGCTAACGACCATCTGCACCTGCGTAGCTACGCACAAGGAAGCCGTGACATTTTTTAAAAAGGAAAAAGGAGGCGAATAAAATGCCTCCTGCCCGGCCATTCGCTCACTCGCAAGTGGCTGGAACCCGGGATTTTTGGAAAGACTTGCTTCTTTAGTGATTTTCAAAAAACCCAGTTTGGGGGAAATAGCACAGGACAGACTCATTTTGGGAGCGGGATCTGTGCGAAGTCCCCCCTCCAGGAGATTTTTAGCATCCTATACCCGTGTTTATTGACTTGTGCAGAAGGGGCCTCTGAATGAGTAAAAACAAATAAGGTTTAAAAGATGGATGGATCTCTGTCTGTAGGCCCACGCAGAATCACTACTGCAGCTGGTGCAGTCTCGAGAAGACATAGCAGAGGCTGTCGAGACAGTGTGTGAAATAGCAGGTCAGCAGACGAAGGCAGCTCTTCTCACTGCAGATACCACTCAGGAGACCTGCAAGGTGAGATGCTGCTGTGAAATCCTTGGCAAGCATGGCTGTGTCTTAAAATTGCTTTATCCTTAAGATCCACTGGCTTATGGCCAACAAATGGCTTTTTACAGAGCTTTTTCCCATGGTCCTGAAGGTGGAAAAAGAAAGTTTATTCCCTGTTTGAGAGGGAATGTAGAGTGAGAGACTTTCCCAAGTGAATTGATGTACTGCTGTTTGATATGATGGACAGTACTCTACCTTAGGATGGAAGAGTTCCTCCAGTGTAAAGAAAGGTTTGGATTTTGCTTAATAGAAGAAGAAGAAGGAGGAGGAGGAGGAGGAGGAGGAGGAGGAGGAGGAGGAGGAGGAGGAGTTTGGATTTATATCCCCCCTTTTGTCTCCTGTAGGAGACTCAAAGGGGCTTAAGTTTATTCCCTGTTTGAGAGGGAATGTAGAGTGAGAGACTTTCCCAAGTGAATTGATGTACTGCTGTTTGATATGATGGACAGTACTCTACCTTAGGATGGAAGAGTTCCTCCAGTGTAAAGAAAGGTTTGGATTTTGCTTAATAGAAGAAGAAGAAGAAGAAGAAGAAGAAGAAGAAGAAGAAGAAGAAGAAGAAGAAGAAGAAGAAGAAGAAGAAGAAGAAGGAGGAGGAGGAGGAGGAGGAGGAGGAGGAGGAGGAGGAGGAGGAGGAGGAGGAGGAGGAGGAGGAGGAGGAGGAGCAGGAGGAGTTTGGATTTATATCCCCCCTTTCTCTCCTGTAGGAGACTCAAAGGGGCTTACAATCTCCTTGCCCTTCCCCCCTCACAACAAACACCCTGTGAGGTGGGTGGGGCTGAGAGAGCTCCGAGAAGCTGTGACTAGCCCAAGGTTACCCAGCTGGCATGTGTGGGGGTTCACAGGCTAATCTGAATTCCCCAGATAAACCCCCACAGCTCAGGCGGCAGAGTGGGGAATCAAACCCGGTTCCTTCAGATTAGAATGCACCTGCTCTTCTTAACCACTACGCCACTTCTGCTTCTGATAAGTATAGATATGTCTGGGACATGGTTTGCCTAAAATAGGTAGCTAAAATTAATAACAGTCCAGGTAGCCTGAAGAGTTCTGTTTAGCCTGAGACCGATTGTTCACTCCTTCCCCAGTAGAGGGTTTGTGATCTCAAAAGAGAGGCTTTCTGAGAACCTCATGGGTTATTTTGGGGGCTAGTTTAAAAACACCACCTTTTACTGTAATGCTATGGTAAAAGTTTGAGGAATCCCACAGGGTCTTTATTTCAAAGCAACAAATTATAGTAGTATTTGGTCACTGGAATGTTAGTTGTAGGGAAGTCTTTCTAAACTGGCTTTCTAGGTATTTCTGTGTTTCAGAAAGAAGCCCTTAGAAGAACCTCTTAGTCATGTTCATTTAGTTAAGTAGCTAATGGTTCCAGTAACATGACAATCATTTATCTCTATCAACATTTTCTACCCCATGCATAATTTTATAGACTTCATTCATATCCCCCTTCAGACGTCTCCTCTCCAAACTAAAGAGTCCCAAACACTGCAGCCTCTCCTCATAAGGAAGGTTCTCCAGTCCCTCAATCATCCTTGTTGCCCTTCTCTGCACTTTTTCTATCTCTTCAATATCCTTTTTGAGATGTGGTGACTAGAACTGGACACAGTACTCCAAGTGCGGTCGCACCACTGCTTTATATAAGGGCATGACAATCTTTGCAGTTTTATTCTCAATTCCTTTCCTAATGATCCCCAGCATAGAGTTTGCCTTTTTCACAGCTGCCATGCATTGAGTTGACATTCCCATGGAACTATCAACTAAGACGCCCAAATCCCTTTCCTGATCTGTGACTGATAGCACTGACCCCTGTAGAGTGTATGTGAAGTTTGGATTTTTTGCCCCTATGTGCATCACTTTACATTTTGCTACATTTAACTGCATTTGCCATTTCTTAGCCCACTCACCTAATTTATCAAGGTCCGCTTGGAGCTCTTCGCAATCCTTTGTGGTTCTCACCACCCTACCTAATTTGGTATCACCTGCAAACTTGGCCACCACGCTACCCACTCCTACTTCCAGGTCATTTATGAATAGGTTAAAGAGCACTGGTCCCAAAACGGATCCTTGGGGGACACTACTCCCTACATCTCTCCATTGTGAGAACTTCCCATTTATACCCACCCTTTGTTTCCTGATCCTCAACCAGTTTTTAATCCATAGGAGGACTTCCCCTCTTATTCCTTCATTGCTGAGTTTTCTCAACAGTCTCTGGTGAGGAACTTTGTCAAAAGCCTTTTGGAAATCCAAGTAGACAATGTCCACTGGTTCCCCCTTATCAACATGTCTGTTTACACCCTCAAAGAACTCTAGTAAGTTTGTAAGACAGGACTTGCCTCTGCAAAAGCCATGCTGACTCTTTCTCAGCAGGTCTTGCTTTTCTACATGTTTTATAATTTTATCTTTAATGATAGATTTTACTAATTTACCAGGAACAGATGTCAAACTGACTGGCCTGTAATTTTCCGGGTCCCCCCTAGATCCTTTCTTAAAGATTGGTGTGACATTGGCCATCTTCCAGTCTTCAGGGATGGAGCCTGATTTCAGGGATAAGTTGCATATTAAAGTGAGAAGATCAGCAGTTTCATGCTTGAGCTCTTTAAGAACTCTTGGGTGAGCTCTTTAAGAACTCTTCCTGGCCCAGTCTCCACTCTTCTCCACTCCACTTCTCCATATGTTTGACACATTTATCTGTTTTTTATGGACAACTGTTTTATTGTAACATGGAATGCCAATAAAGGCTTGAATTGAATATTCTTTGAAGGCTGGGTCGCTGGGAGAAGGAGGTGGCCAGAAGGGCATGATCAGAAGGCAAGGTTGAGCGTGGTCTTGGGGAAGGACAGAATGGGAGAAGTTAAGAGGCAACCCCAAACAACCAAGGGAAGGAGCAGGGCAGGGAGACAGGCGTCAAGGTGAAGAGGTAGGGAAGTCTTCCCTTTCATAGCCTCAAACAAAATGGCAGAGAGTAGAAAGCCCATAGTGGGGTAGGAGGACGCTCACAGGGGATGTATACTACCACTGGGTAGGGTTGCCAGCAACTGTCTGGAGTCTTTGAGGGGCAGGGACATGGGGGGGCACTATAGGGCCACAGTGTGATAGCCTTCCAGGGAAAACCAAGAAATGATGTCATGTCTTGTTAGAAATGTTATGATAAAACCATGGAGTTTCCAGTAATTGCTAGAGCAGACTGATGTCACTTCTGGGTTTTCCCTGGAAGTGACTTCATGCTATTTCCTAGTAGTGATTCCTCACCCTAGCCCCAATTATTTTTCTCCTGTTAGCTCCAGGAGTGGTAGCAGGTAAATGACAAGCCTGTTACTTGGTAGAAATTTTTAAAAATGAATTTCTGGTAACTTCTCAAAATTTATGAGATGTAGTTTGTAAATTTTATTTCTCAGTACACCTGTTTATTTAGCTAACAGAGATAGTATATGTCCAGAACCCAGATGCAGTCACTACCTCTGCAAATCCAGTTCCGTTTCCCTCGGATCAAAAGCAGAAGCACCATTCAGCATCCACAAAGAAAGTAAAAGCTCGTTCTGATACAAGCAGGTATTTCAATGGAACTTTTAAGTCCCAAAGATAGAACATAGCAGTTGTTTTCTCAGTTCCTAAGAAAAAGCAATTACTTTTGCAATAGATGTCCTCTTCATTGATTGGTTCTAGGCCTCAGGGGAGACATCACCAGTCAGGCATCCATTTATCTCTTCCTTCTATTGCAGACTGTAGAGGGAAACCACCATTGCCTCCTGCTTCTCATGCTTTGCTTCAAGCAGTTGCAGCCTAGCAAGCAATGTCACTGTCCCTACATCTTTTTTCTTTCTAGATTGCCAGGTTTGGGAAGGGAAGCCTCACAATGGTTTGAGCCTTGCTATATCCTTTCCCACCAAAAGATCTAAGTGCTGTCAGTTGTGCTTTGGCGGGAGAGAGAGAGAGAGAGAGAGAGAGAGAGAGTACTGTGATTCTTCAGTACAAAATAGTCCCTTGATATTTGGAGCGGGGGGAGGATTGGAGGGGGCTTGGGAGGGCTGGTTCCAGGCCCAGCAGGACATCAGATGGTTTGCCATAGCGGCACAAAATAGTCCCTTGATATTTGGGTGCAGGGGGAAAGTTGGAGGAGGCTTGGGAGGGTTGGTGCCAGGGCCCGCTTGGTGTTTTGGGTGGGGAGAGGGTTGGAGGGGGAGGAGGTGGTGGTAGATGAATGCACAATTATATCTTCTAGTGGGACAGAGTATAAATCTGAATCCTCCCTCTATTCGTTAGGAAATCTCCCTTACCACTCAGGGTTATCAGGGTCATCCTATGGCACATGGCAAGGATCAGGAATCCACCCCTGCATTCTCACTGATAGAAAATAGGTCAGGTTAAGGTAACTTTCCTGCAAAAGGCAGCTAATAATATTTCATTGAATATTTCTCATTCATTTATCCGAATGAGTCCATGTCAAAGGCTTAATAAAATTCCTTCAGCTGCAACAGTACTTGCCCGTTGTCAAGCATCTGATAGACCACACAATATGTAACTGCCAAAAGACAACTTATGTAGGCTACCCTGTTCCAGTCTATCTGACATGCATTAGGTATTACATTAGTTAAGCTACTTTATGTTTCATGCCAATCTGGCATACACTCAGAACTTTAAATTAACTGTAGTCTTTGCTGTAGCTCTTGAGGGGAAGGAGCATACAACCTCCTTTGAGTGTAAAAACAGACCCATGTTCTTTGAGTATCCCTCTACAGTTTGCCTCAGTCTTATTTTATATAATCCTCCTAGCCCAAGATTCATCTGTGTCCTGTTATATCTCTTTGTGAAGCAACAACAACAGTCACCAGGAAAGGCCAATTGTTCCATTTTCCAAGGAACCCAAAAAAGTTACCTGCCATGAAAAACCAAACCGCTGCCCTGAGGAAGAGATTCTGACAGCTGTGAACAATTCCCTGCAGAGCATTCCATCCATTCCAGATGAGAGAGGTGAGTACTCAAACAAGCACTTCTAAAGGAGTGTTTGTGTTCTGTCCCTGCCTCGATCAATGGTGGTTGTGCAGAATGGTGAATATAGCAGAAAACATACGACAAGAAGTGATTTTTTTCTCTGGCTGTTTTACTTGTGTCTGGTAATCCTAAATTACGTTTTTAGCAAATTTTCAGCTGCTTGGGAACTGCCGTCTGATACTTGACACTGTGCCACTTAGTTTGCCACACTAGGCCCTGGCTGTGAACCATTGACTGGCTGGTTGTTCTGGAAACCATTGGATCTTTTCGTTTAAAACACTGAGTTAGCCCCTACAGTATTGTGTAAATTGTTTTATTAACATGGATATTGTGCAAGGTATCCAAGACAGTGTTTTAAATTCCTTCTGATCAGTGACGCAGGTATAGATTTTTTATGGGGGGGGGGGTTCGGGGGCGAGGCCATGCCCCCACCTGCCTGTGGGGGCGTGGCCACACCTCTCCAAGCCGCACCCCCAGCCTAAGTGCTTATAAAAGCGGCTCTCCGAGTCAAGGGATGGCAGACTCCCGTGACCCGTCCGACCCGCCTCCCCCACTGGCTGGGCTCCCCAGCTGGCAGCCGGCAGTCCCTTCTCTCTCCCCTGCAGGTAGAGGGGTAGCTAGGGAAAATGGAGCTCAGTGCAAAATGTGAAGTTTGCAACATGCTGAGGGCGAGGAGTTGAAGTTGTGGGTTGGTAATTGGCTCTAGAGATCCTTCACTCTATGGCAAAAAATCTGGATTCTTGTAGGCATCATGCCATTGAGGAAAGATGTTCGATTTGTTTGTTTGTGGCTGTGAAAAGAAGGTCATACTGGGTGGTGGCAGTGCTCTACGACAATGACCATTTCAGTGAGCCCCACAAAAATGCAGGATAGTGAATACATAATGGTCCCCAATATAGCATTGGGCCTGTGGCTGAGAAAATAGTAGGCAGAAGGGAAGACCTGGAGTGGCGATTTCTTAACTCATAGCCATGTCAGATAGCGCCAACTTCTGTAGAATATAGGAAGTGAGGTTGGCAAGCTGAAAGCTGTAACAGAATCTTGTATACTTATCTGGAAGTAACCCCCGCTAAACTCAGTAGGGTCTGCTTCTGTCTAAATACATAAATAAGCTAGTTGCAGGGGGCTTGATAGGTTCAGTGTGTGAGTTGTATCACATGATGCCCCAGTACAGCTGAAAGGAACATTCCAGGAAGGTTTTGGCCCTAAATTAGGACCCAGTAGTTGAATGTTAAATTTGACAAAATGAGAGTCTACAAGGAATCACAGGAGGGTGAAAACAATTTGAAAATCTCAACCCTCAAAATTACAACTTTGTCAAAAATTCAGTAGATGTTCATGGTCTTGAACTGATATCTCCTCCCCTATCTTTTTTGTTGTTGTTTAACTAATGCTCACTGGCCTTAGCATTCCATTTCTTCTGGAGAATGGTTGTGCCTCAGCAAGCTTCCCCCCCCCCCCTTTTGTGTTCTTTTCATTAATTTAAAAAGCCATGTTTCCCCACATCCCCCCAATGGCAGAGATTCCATCTTGTTTATGGATAAGTCCATTGTGTGGCTTTTGTTACCCAAACGTTTGCCAGCTAGTTTTCTATTACACTGTGTGTTTATTCATACTTACACAATATAATTTGGGCCATTAACTTATGGAACGCTTACATAGTTTGCTTATTTGTCAAGCCACGTGTTCCTGCATGGGAACCAAACCAGCTTCATGGCCTTTCTTGCTTTCTCTTGAGAATAAACCTTTTTGGGCTTCCTCTTCAGATTCAACTTCTCTTGCCACAGAATATTCCCTGAGGTTTGATTCCATGACAGAAGATGAGATTGAAGAGAAGCCTTTCAGGTCCTTGTTACCCTCTGAGAGTCATTGCCGGATCAATTTGAGGAAACAAGGTCACCATGCCTATTCTGATGAGGAAGATTCTTCTAAAAAGAAAGCCTTATCACCTGTCAAGGCAAGTTGTCAATAGAGAAGAAGAGTTTGGATTTATATCCCCCCTTTCTCTCCTGCAGGAGACTCAAAGGGGCTTACAATCTCCTTGCCCTTCCTCCCTCACAACAAACACCCTGTGAGGTGGGTGGGGCTGAGAGAGCTCAGAAGAACTGTGACTAGCCCAAGGTCACCCAGCTGGCGTGTGTGGGAGTGCAATCTGAATTCTCCAGATAAGCCTCCACAGCTCAGGCAGCAGAGCGGAGAATCAAACCCGGTTCCTCCAGATTAGATACATGAGCTCTTAACCTTCTACGCCACTTCTGCAATAGTAGTGACCTCACATGCTTGGGACTCTTCTGATCAGTTAGTAGTGATCAGGGGGAGGTTGTTTGTATTGTACATATATTGTATTATATTTTATTTATGTTATTATTTTTTGATATATGTATGTGCTAAGTGCCATCAAGTCGCTTAGGGAGACCTTATGAATTAATTACCTCCAGTATGTTTTACTGTTAACAGCCTTGCTCAGGACTTGGAAACGAAGGGTTGTGACTTCCTTTATAGAAGCAATTCATCTCATGTCCAGTCTTCCTCTTTTCCTGCTGCCCTCAACGTTTCTTAGCATTATTATCTTATCCAGAGGCTCTAGTCTTCTCGTAATGTGACCAATGTATGACAACCTCAGTTTAGTAATATCAGCTTCTAGGGAGAGTTCAGGCTTGATTTGATGTAGAACCCACTTTTTTTTTAGCAGTCTGTGATATCTATAAAACCCTCGTCCAGTACTACATTTCAAACTAATCAACTTTTTTTTCAGTCAGCTTTCTTCATTGCCCAACTTTCACATCCATACATAGTAATGGGGAATACTATGGTATGAGTTATCTTGATATTGATTGCCAGTAATACATCCTGGGTTTCTGCACGGTCAAAATATCCTGGGTTGAGCAAGAAAAATAACCCTGTGCAGCCAAGAATTCTGCCCGGTTCCCGGTTCTAATCCCAGGGTATTCAAAAACTGCCAAATTGGAGGTTCTTTTTAAAAAATTCCAGGGTGAGCCTGCTAGAGCCTGTTACCGTGCGAACACCAATCAGGAGCAGGATCGGTTTATATTTCCCACCCAGCTGCCTGATCTCCCCACTTGACGTTCATTCAAGCTGCCACTCAAAAACAACAGCCAATCAGAACGCGGGACACTAGGCATGCTCAGATATGCTTCCAAAGTAAATACAGAAGTCTCAGGCTCATGCAAAACAAATGGAGTATTTCCTCCTGGTCTTCACTGGATTCCTTCAAAAAACCAGCAGCCATGCGGATGGATACCCCGGGATAAAATAGACCCAGGTTAAAAAAAACCCGGTGGTACACAGGTATAATTTTGATGTGGAAACGACCTTAAGGAGCTTTTCTAGTGCCTTCATAGGCTGTCCCTACGTCTCAGTCTCCTTCTGATTTCTTGGTTGCAATCTCCCTTTGGGATGATGATGTAGCCAAGGAATAGATATAGACAATTTTGTCTCACTTTGAAATATGGCAAAAAGAAAGGGATTACAGATGGTACTGTAAGAACTCTAACATTTTGAACTATGTACTTATTCCAGGAGCTGAACCTGCCCTTCTCAAGAGGTCAAGACAGTTTTTCCAGATTTACAATGAAAATGGTGCAGCAATATATGAAAGAAGAAGAAATGCGGGCAGCTCATCAATCCGTGTTGCTCCATTTGTGTGAGAAGGCATTGAAAGAGAAGAGCAAGTGTGAGCTAGCATGGCTAGTGCACCAGGAAATGTATGAGAATCCTGCAAAGTGTGATAGTTTGTAATAACAGCACTAAGATTCCATCTTTGGGATTTATATCAAACCATTCCACTGTCATTACTTTGTTTCCAGTCTCTTCTTCCAAATGTCTCACAACTAAGCAGCATTGAGTTTTTCATAGGCCCTTTCCCCACTTACCTTAAACCCCGCACTACTCTCCTCCAGTAGCGTGGGGTCACCCAGCACTCCCCACTACAGGGGCGGCGACAGCGCGCGTAATTCCTGGCGCCTTTTGAAATGGCGCCTTTTGATGACCCCGTGCAGAGCGCGGGGTCATGGGGAAGCCTGGGCACGCGCCAGGAATTGCGTGCACTGGGAATTGCGCACAGCAACCCTCGGACCAAGGTAAGTGGGGAAAGGGCCATAGTGATGTTTCAGGAAGTGGTGTTCTGGAATGGTCATCTGGTAAACCGTGGGTTGGTTCTGGTCCTGAAGTAACTTTGCTAGGACTGCTGGGAGCCAGAAAAATTTAACCAAGATACTGTCAAGCCCTGGTCAGGTCTTACCATGTCTCTTGGTCAGGATGTGGCATCTGTGTCTTCAGATTGTTATGCTGTTCACTGCTCTTCTCTGTCTATTTCTGCATTCCACTGAATCATTGCTTTGTTTGCAGGTGAGCATCAAAGAACAAAGATTCCTAAACAGAGAAATAAGACAGATGTCTGGGAACCGTTCAAGGTTTTGTGTAATGGCTAAGAGGGCTGGGTTGCTTAGCAGGGAGGAGTGGACCTGTATATTTTGGGGAGATTTGGGTACCAAATTTGGTCTTGTCAAAAGATCCTTACCGTGTAGCATACCTGAAACCTTTCTTTCAGTAAATGGATTTCATTATCAACTGAGCCTGATTATTGGATGACAGATATAAATAAAAGTTTTGCTCTAGTTTTTCACTTGTAAGAAAAAGAAGCAAATGAATTCACCCTCACATTTCAGACAACTTTACCGTACTGCTATTATGCACATTTTGGAAAAGCCCATCTGCCTCTTGAGGGAAATCTTTTTGGAAGCATGTTCAATCCACAGCCTCCTTAAGGGATAACAGAATCACCTCCAAGTGTGTGATGTCTGTGAAGCCCCTTGTTACCAGCTGACAACTAAGAGCCAATGTGGTATAGTAGCAAGAGTGTTGGACTAGGACTCAAACCACGCAATTTCAAGTCCTGAATTGCCACAAAGTTCACTTGATGAAGACGGAGGAGGAGGAGTTTGGATTTATACCTCACCTTTCCCTCCTGTAAGGGACTCTAGGTGGCCTTTCCCTGCCTCTCCCCACAACAGACACCTTGTGAGTTAGGTGGGGCTGAGAGAGTTCCGAAGAACTGTGACTAGTCCAAGGTCACCCAGCAGGAATGGAGGAGTGCGGAAACACATCTGGTCCACCAGATAAGCATACTTCATAGCACAGTTGTGATGATAAAATGAGGAGAGAGCCATGGATGCCATCTGAAAGTCCGGGAAAGAAGGAAGGGAAAAAATTTAACAGCTATAATAACTTTACAGATCCTGACAAGTAATCATGGAGTTCTCAGTCATAGTTCCAGCTTCTCAACTGCTTGTTATTCAAGGGTGGCTGACCCTGCTGTAAGCAGTCTCCAGGCTTTGCTCTTGTGAGCCCCCCCCCCCCCCATCCCCAAATGAGTTGTTGCTTGTACACTACCAAGAACAGCTGGTATTGCCAGCTACCTAGAAGGGATATTGTACTGAACTATTCCCTGGCTAGAAAACTGGAGGTCAAGACAACTATCAGGTAGCTTTCAACATGCAGGGTTACATTCTCTTAAGGCAAATTCATTTATTGTGAAACGCTCTGCATCACTGCAAGCCCACCTCTTTCATCTTCGTTAGTAATATGTAAGAATAGAGCCACTATATACACAAGAAATAACTGGATGGACCTGCAGCAACTTACTTGCACAGGATACCACACCATGCTGCCTCATTGCATGAAGTTTTATGTGGTTTTACAGCTATGTGCATCTTCTTAGAGCTGGGGTTCCAGTCTGCGTGTTTTTGAACTCTACATTCAAAATAAAAGTGCTGTATTATGCTCAGTGGAATTTTAATCACGGAGGAAGAATGTGTGTGATATAACCAACAGTGCGGCTTTTGCACAACACTGTAAATTCCAGGTTCTATTAAAGAGAGAGGGTGTTATCGTACTGTTGTCATCTTGGTTAAGGAATATAAAAATGCAACTCTGGCACAGGCGATTCTGCTGAAAATGTGAAACTCTTCTGCTGTTGATTTTCCCAGGCGCTTGAGAGACAAAGGAGAGGATGACAAGATACCATCAATCCAAAAGAAACAGTGTGGTGTGATTCTGAAGTTGCAGCAGGAGAAGGTAAAATTGCTTTAAAGCATGAGACTGACAGCCAGCAGGAGACTCATGGACAGTGGCCAAAAACCACCAAAAATACCCCCTAAAAGCCCAAATACCTTGCATTCGCATTTGTTCATATTTGGGCAGGACATAATTGGACAATTTTTGTCCGAATGTGCCCAAATTTGCCGAGATTCCAGCCGAATATGGTATTTGTTTCATCTGAATATCCCTCAAAAGTGATGCTGTTTCAGGGTGGGGGAGAATCCACCCCCAAACAGCATCACTTTCAATTTTGTTTTAACCGGGGACCCCAGATTCTCCCTTTAAGATGGATTTAAAAGAAGAATCTGAGCTCCCTAGTTTAAACACAATTGAAAGTGATGGTGTTTTGTGAGAGATGATGCTGACATTTGTTTAGTAAATGTTTTGCTGGGGGTGATTTGTGAGAGATTTGCATGCTTAATACTGACTTGCACTGGCTTGGAGTTGTTTCTCAGGCTAACAACCTACCTCATAGGGTTGTTGTGATTAGGAAATTAGGAAAAGAGTTGGTGGGGAGAGAGCCATATATGTTTTGCTGGGAGTGGGAGGTGTTTTGTGAGCTGGTACAAAAAAATCATTGTTTGGTCATGGTGGGGGAGGGTGGCTGCCCATACGCCGGGCGGGGGGGGGGGGGGCACCAAACTCAGGTTTTGTCCCCGGGCAGCAGTTTGCCTAGCTATGCCCCTGCTCATGGATGGTGGTGCTGTTTTTGCTGGCCCTGTTTCAGTGCTGCTGGAGAACTCTGCCATTTGTCCAAAACTCTTCTGATGTCACTTACAGTGTGACCAGCAGTTACTTCCTCACCTTGCTTCCAGTGTTCTAACATGGTGTCCCCATGACGCAATGACAGTGGCAAAGCCACAGGAGGGTAGGGGATGCATCATGCACCGGGTGCACGCCTGGGGGGGGCGCAAAAATTTCCCCAGGCCCCTCTCCCTCCTCATCCCGCAGCACCCACACAGCACCCCCCTTTCCCCTTCCCACACTTACCTTAGTTCCTTTTTCAGTCTGCAAAAGGCCTTGATCTCAGTAAAAATGGCCTGAGGAACTACAGTTCCCAGGAGACCTTGGGGCTCATAAGGTCTCCTGAGAAGTATAGTTCCCATCAGGCATTTTTTTACTGATAACAAGGCCTTTTGCAGGCTGAAAAAGGAACTAAGGTAAGTGTGGGAAGGGGGGTTCCTGCGCGGGTGGGGACCGGGGGAAAGGGGGCAGCGCGGCGGGGCAGGAGGCGGAAAATGTAAAATGCGCACCCGGCGCAGTTTGGCCCAGCTACGCCTCTGCGCAATGATGTCACTTCTGGCCGCTTTGGAAGTGATGTCATGTTGTTGCAAGTGAGTACCTCCCATCTCTCTCCCATCTTCTCCTGTTGGCCAACTAAGCAGCGGCTGGAACAGCCAGCTGGAGATGGGAGGCTTGCTGAAGCAAGAGACCTGGCATCCTTGTTTGAAGCATAACTCTGTAGAATTGAGATACTGCAGCTGGTTGTTGAAGCAGTGGTATAGGGTGGGGTAAATGGTGCCTGCCCCCCTCCCACCCCATGAGCCCCCGCCCACTCATAAGGCCCCGCCCCACCCCACCCCCACCTACCTTAGTTCAGCCTGCTGCAAAGAGCAGCTGGCTGAAAAGGCAGCCTGGCCAGACCCGCCAGACTGGTCTGGTCTTCTGCTGGGCCTGGGGGATGGGGCAAGGGGAAAAGGGGGAGGGGTGTTGTAGCTACGCGACTGTGTTGAAGTTTGAGCCAGTGTGATTGAGAGGCACAGCTGAGCTGATGCTGTATGGTGCCAAAGCATGACATATCAAGGCTTGAGACTCTTGAAGAAGTTCCCTCAGATGCTGAGGGGTTTGCCTCAAAAGCACCAACAGCACATTTATTCAGCTACATGGTGTTGTTTTACACTGCTGTTGCCTTCATGTCACCAGGTAAGAAATTACTAACCGGAAAGGCCCTGGATCAGGGGCAAAGTAGAACTAAAGCAATTCATTTAAATACTTAAAGGTCTGCAAAGTGCAGTCAGTCTTTGTTCTTAGCAGTCCCAAAGCAAGATGGTAGGAGGTCTCATTCAATCTTTATATGTAGTGTAAATACTGTACAAAAATGTATCAGATGCTACTGGATTCTATTCAGATTTGGATAGCAAGATTATTTGTATTTTTCAGATACTTTTCCAGATAAGGAGAGGGGGCACAGATTAAGTTTAGAGCCATAACGTTCAACTCATGGTTTCAAATCTCATGTATGGATCACTGAACCCCATCTGCTGTGCTACATGGACAACTGGTCCATTTTGGTATAAACCTAATTCAGCACACAGATTGCACCCAATGGTTTACTCAGGAAGTATCTTAAAGAAACACTGCCAAAACAGAAATAAATAAAAAGATCACACACCCTTTGTGAATTATCTAACTGGCGTCATGTACGACATAACTAAAGGAGGCATAAAAGTATATGTTAACAATTTTCCTTGGCATAAACAGTTCAATCAACATTAGTAACAGGTGTATCTTCAGAACACGCTCATTTACAATTTCAAATCCACAAATAAACCATTACACTTTCAAATCTCTCTTGGCATTGGTAACTTTCATTAACATAAATAATAAATGATTTCAACTCAAATCAACATACTTGTTCCCATCAGGGGATCCTTTGAATTTTCTATTAGGTTTGCCTGTTGCACCTACCCCCATAATCATTATTGATTTTGATGGATCCATCTTGGAATAAGGCAGTTTCATATGTCTAAGGCTGCAGTCCTGTATACATTGCATGGCAGTAAACCTTATTGAATTCAGGGTGACAGATTTCTGTAAATATGCAAATGATTTCTGTAAATATGCAAATGATCAAACTCCCAGTTGAAATAGCTTTTTAATAGAAATCAGGAACAAACCCGATTTCCTCTTTTTAAAAGGCCTCCTTATTCTTACCTACCAGACAGCACAAAAGCAGGAGATCAAAATGGAGTGCTCTCCACATTACTCTCTCTTTCTGGCTGAGGAGATGTCAAGAGGGACAGAGAAGCAGTGTCCCCAAAGACAGATAAAGCATTAAGAGAAGTTTCATCTGAGGCGCAGAAAAGCCTCTGCTGAAAAGAAAGGTGTAAATCAGCTTTGAGCCTAATGTTGCAAAGTTCTTAAAATACAGCACAGCAAACTCCTTTGCTTCAAAAGGCACTTGCTGGGATGAAAAACATCTTCACTGATGAGAAGTGAGTTTGAGTCACACTTCTTGTACTGTGTGAGGAAATGAAGAAGGCAGAGGAGAATAAAAGGAGCAGCAGATGGAAAAAAAACCAGCTGAGTAGCAGAATTAATTTTAAAAAAACTCAAGGTAGAAATGAACAAGATGTAAAACTGTCATGATCAGAACACTGCTACTTCTTCTGTTTTGTTTTATTGTACTTACTCGTATAGGCAGAAATTAAGTGTCTTCAGGAGGCTAATAAGGCTGCCCGGAAGGAGAGGCAGCTGATCCTGAAGCAGCAGGAAGAGATTGAGCGAATACATCGAACTACAATGAAACTGCAACGAAAACTGAAATCTGCAGGAGAAAATAAGCTGGTAAGGTACAATAGCAGGAATCCTGTCTCTGGAAAGTATCCGATTCTTTGTGACCCTGCAGTTCTCAAATTTAAACAAAATGAACATTTCTTGGGACAGCAAGGAGGGCTATAAATGTTTATAAATAAATAAATGAGCTTGGAAACTCTCGGTCTGGGTTGGGTTTTTTTTTTTGCAAGATTCAGATTCAGGTTCAGAGCTTAGAAAGAAGATCTTGCATCTTGGCTGTACGAGAGGAGGCAGTCCTAATAAGCCTAGGTAGCACTTTATTCAGACTTAATTAAGATACTGATTAAGAGGGAATAATTGATATGTGGAATATGGCAAAAATCCCAATTCTTCATTCCATTCATTTTCCAGTTCACAGCGGATGTTGGTTTTTCTCCTGTGTGGAAACTACAGTTTCACATGAAATAATTTAAAACACCCTATTTCATTTTATACATCTGCATTATTCGATTTTAGTGGCCGAATGTCAGCACTGAGGACTAGCATAGCATGGTACCTCTCATTGTTGGTATTGCTTGACTTTTCCCCCCACAGGAGCATTGCAGTGAAGTTGATGCAAAACAAATGAATTCTTCTAGCCCACTGTCATTGGATGCAGAGGCAAGCAGTCCTTCTTCTATCTCCCGCAGTGAGACTCACACCATCATGCAGAAATTAAGGAAAATGAGCAAACAAGTGGATGAGAAGTAACTCTTTTTATTTATTTTTTATTGGTTGAGGTTGTTTTCTCCTTATTGTGACCCGTTTCAGGCATAATGTTCAGATCTCCGGCAATCCTGACACTGAAGTGGCTGCTGATGACTCAGATGGAGATGAGGAGAAACCTCTAATGAGTCATTAGTGCTGGCTGCTGACCCCGTTGCTGTTGATGAAGCTGGAACTAACGGAGAACTAACAGAGCGGAACAAACAAAAGAGCTCAGACCTTGGTGATCTCACGCCTCCCACTCCTCCAGACTCTGGACCCTCAGAATAGGCTGCTATTCCCAGTCCACCAGGCTCTCCCTCATCATTGGAAAGGAGGCCCAGGTGTATGAGAGACAAAATGCAAGAGATAGAGAGAGAGAGAAAAGTCTGAAGATAACCAGACGACAGCTGCTGGTACTCAGCTCAGCTGATGATCCTGGTTGTGCCTGAAGCAGTTGGCTCTCAGGCATAACACGAAAATTGAGAGTGCACTGGCTTTGCGGAAGCAACACATCTGTTTGGCTCATGCTCCCACTCCTTGTAACCTTGACCTGCCTGCTTACTTGAGCCTAGACCAGCTGTGACCTTCGTCTGCTTGATTGCACTTTCTTGGACAACCCTCCAGTTTCGACTCTCTCGGGTGGATTCGGCACAGCAAATGTATAACGGGTTGCAGTTGTTATCAAGGAACCCACGTCTCTTTGTAATAACTCCCCCTCCCCTGTCCTGCTATTGTCTTTAGTTTCACGTATAAATGTATCTATCAGTTGAACATGCATCTGACAAAGTGAACTCTCAAAGCGTATGAGAGCATACGCAGGGATATATGTTATCTTTAAATTGTCAGTGGACTCCTTAGGTTACTTTGACCTCTTATAACTTGGGGCAGCAGAAAGAAAATTTGGATTGATGAAGATAGATGCATGCCATCAGTTGTTTCCACGAGAGTTTTATCATGAAAAGTGGCAGCGCTTAACAGGGTTACCTACACTGCCTCCCCAAAACTAGGTCTTAGGTTTAATGTTAATAATCGAGCCCAGTGGCCCAGGCCAGCCTAGATGTGGGGGGCGGGGGAGGACTCTGCACGTACCCACAGAAAGAGCTCTGAGGGCCACCTCTGGCACCCATGCCATAGGTTCACCACCACTGTCCTAAGCAATGGAGTGTAGTTAGGAAAGATACTTGAGACACCCAGGTGTATTTTTTACAAGTTTTGCTTTTATTCTATGAGTAGTCATGGAAAGAACGTCAGATTCTTTGCACTGTGATTACCATACCTTGAATACACGTAGGGTCTCTTTCTTCTACGGCGCTTCATCTCGGTGACTGATTTCTCAATGTTTGTTTGGTCAGGTTCTTAACAAAGAGAGAGAGAAAACTGATGCAGCGGCGCCAACATGCTGAAAAACTGATGCAGCGGAAATGCTGTCTAGATGCAGAAGAAGCAAAGATATATCAGACGGAGAAGCAAGCCTTGGCTGCTTGGGACAAAGAACTGCTCAAAATGAAAGCAAGCAAAATGGCAGCAGGAGACCAGAATGATCAGAAAGGTAGCAAGAATGAAAGGATAGCTGAGAGAGGGAGACTAAGGCACTAGTCAGCACTCAGTGGGGTGCCAGCTACGTGGGTAAGACCTGTGCGTTGACCTCTTGCAACACTGGATTTCTATTAGAGAGACTTTTCCTGTAATCCTGAGCGTCCTTGTTCAGGACTTATATCTTGCTGGTATCAGTGGCATTTATTTCTGAGGAAATCCCTTCAAGCTTATGATGTAAATAACTGTACAGGGTACTAAAATGAACTAAACTCTCCCCCACCCCTTCTGTGCAACTTCGTACACTGTTTTCTGGCAATGAGAGGATACGTGGTATTTCACACACACACACACTGTTCCCAAAGTGTTAATTTGAGTCATTCACTAAAATGTGGTTTCTTGTTCAGGATTACACTGGATAAATAAAAACAACATTCCATGAGAGTGGTTCAAATGGCCTAAACACGGTAAAAACTAATGCTTAATGCTGCAGTAGCTGCTTTATGTTTATGCCGCATTTGAAATTAGGAGGTGGGTAACCTTTTACTGTTTGCTTCTCCCCCCTTTTTTGGTTCTCATCACCACAGGATGAGAAAAATATGCATGAGTATCTGGGGTCCCTGCTTCTAAAGGCTAGAGCAGTTGGCTTATCACCGAAATCACTGCTGTATGTAGTGCTATGAACAGCCAGTGCATTTTTATACTTTTGTTCCATTGCATTTGAGTCACTATCAAATATCCTCACTTGTGTGTGTGTGTGTGTGTGTGTGTGTGTTTTAATTCATCCTGACTTGAGACTGTGTTATCCAAGGATGGGGGCCAGATTTAGGAGGGTAAATGACATAGGCCATTTATGCATGCACTACTTACTCCACAGCTGTTTGCTTCTCAGTGGTGTTTTCCCGTGGTTTTTTGTTTACCCAGGGATTCTCCCTCTGTGAAGTGTCCCTAGCCAATCCGATCCACTATTTTCCAACCCACCCACTTCCTCATAGTTTCTAAATGAGGAAGTTTCCTGCTGCCATTTTTTCCCTGCCACTTCTGGTCTAGCATTAGTTTGCTGGACCAGGTCAATTTCTTGTAAATTTGACTGGGTCTATCATTCCAGCAATAGATCTTCAGTGTGAAAATTTTTAAAAAGTCCTTCTGAAATGGTGACTCAAAGAATGAGAGGAACTGCTGTGGTATGGGCAAAGGAAGGCAGGGAGGAGCGAGAAAACCTGAAGAAAGCTAAATGCATGCTGATTGCCTTCGCTTTCCCTGTGAAGGGAGAGGAAAAGTCATACTTTCAGAGCTTTCAGAAACTGCAGGGATTCTCTGATCTTGAGGTGAGTGACTGCCCAAAAAGGGGAAATGTGTTTATAATTGAGAATCAAACCCAAAGGGAATGTACGCTCAATGCAAAGGAGACCACAGCTACGTAAATGGCCATAGATCCATTTTAGATGCACACAAAGGGGGTGGCTGTCCTTCCTTGCCTGAGCTTTCTCTGCTATTTCATCTCAGAAACAGCCAGTAAAGAAGATTCTTTGGTGCTGCCTTGTTCTCGCTTGAACAGTGCAAGCTCTGTCCAAGAGGAACTGGGCAATCTAGCTGTCGAGTCTGGGCCATCAAAAGTCCAAGGGCAGCTGGGAAGCTCAGATCATACTACTGCAGTGATGGCGAACCTATGGCACGGGTGCCAGAGATGGCACTCGGAGCCCTTTCGGTGGACACACGTACACAGAGTTTATCATGTGGGGAGACGGAAAATCACACACCCCCCACACACACATCTAGGCTAGCCTGGGCACAATCCTTTACCTGGGAGTAAGCTCGGTTGCTGGCAATGGGGCTTGCTTCTGATTAGCAACCTTCTGATTACCTCCTAGGGTCGTGATTTACCCATTCGAAGCATTGCACGGTTGCTTCACCAAGCTTACTCCCAAGTAATGTGCGCCTTGGAGCCAACCATTTTTTCTAAACTAAAACCTCAGTATTCAGGTTAAATTGCTGTGTTGGCACTTTGCGATAAATAAGTGGGTTTTGGGTTGCAATTTGGGCACTCGGTCTCGGAAAGGTTCACCATCACTGCACTACTGTTATGGAAGAAATGGTTTATACGCAGGATATCGAAACTTCTGCCTCACCTGGAAAACTTGTGAGTGCACTTGTTCATCACAGTATTAAAGACCATGCAGAAAGGTTTTCCAACCACCATTTTAGAAATGTGGGGTCGGTTTAGGCATTTTATTGTGATGATATATATTTTTACAACCATAGATGTCGATAGTTGCAGGCATGGCGGACAACAAGGGAGAAAGATGGCACTAGTACATGGATCATGGGGCTTTTGGTATCTGAAGGTGATAAGGAGTGAAGGTCAAAGGCAGGGATGAGTCTGGGTACAAGAGATGACATAGACAAGGCTATGTGGAGGGTTTGTAAGTAAGAGCAAAGGTTTTCTGTTGCATCCAGAAGGGAACAAGAAGCCAAAGTAGGGATCTAAACAGGATCATTACCTTTCTAGAGCAACATGAGAAGTGAATGATTTGAGAGGCAGAATGTTGCATAGGTGAGATGATGGAAAACTGGAGAGAAGAGAGTTGCAATGATCAAGGTGAGAGATGGCCAGAGTATGAAGCAGAATTGCCCTAATGGGACAGAAAGGAAAGATAGTGTGTCGTTTCCAGTGTGGCATGGCCTGGGGACAGACTACACATGAGGACAAATGTGAGATAAGTGTAAGGGCCAGGTTAATTCCAGGTGCTCCTTGGAAATGAATGTGGGAGGAAAAATGAGTTCACTCTTGAACATACTGAGCTTGAGACAATAGTGAGACATCCCAGTGATAATATGGGACTGCAGCTAGAGATTTGGGATGGCTGGAGGGAGAAGGTTGAAGGATGGAAAGATACTGCTGAATTTCATCACTGTAGAGCTGGTCCTGAATGCCATGCCACTTGATGAGGTCACCCAGGGACAGTGTGGGAAGGGCAGAGTAGAGAGACAAGATGCTGATAAAGAGCTTTCCCTGTGGAAATGTTGAATAAGCAGTTAGGCTGGCAGAATGAAGAAGGAAACTGATGATGGAATATGAGTGCCACAGTGACCTTGAAGAACAAATTATTTGATCTGGGCCAAAACTCAAGTGCCTAGCACAAGGGTGGCCAACCTATGGCACTCCAGATGTTCATGGACTACAATTCCCATCAGGCCCTGCCAGAACGTCTGGAGCACCATAGGTTGGTCACCCCTGGCCTAGCATATGAGCTCTATTTAATAGTACCATCTTCCTAGGATTATCTGGTATCTGAGCTGTGGATTGATTAAGTGTTTTTCGGGGGTTCAGGGGAGAGGCAGTTAACAAGCAGAGAGAGAGAAAGAGAGAGAATAAATAACCTGAAGCATGAAGAGGTAAGCACTCCTATTTGGAAGAGACCTAATGGCACAAGCTGGCTTCACCTACCAAGACTGGCTGAAATGAGAGAGTTCTTTGAGTGGAAATTGGTCAATTTTAGTTTGTTTTCCTCTGTTAAAAATGTTTGTCAGTGGGGGAAACTCGTTGGGCACTAAGGATCATATTGGAGGTGACTCATGAGCCAAACTGTAGACAATTTTCTATCCATTTTACTAATCATTCCCATTAACATATTGCCCTCTTTTCAAAAAGACTTGAATTGCATCCTTGCACGTGATCCCTTACTGTGTTTTCCCTCATGTTTTTTCCCTCTGCATTCATAGGCACCAGAAACTTGCTTTTTTTAAAAAAGCAACAATTGTCCCAATATTAACAAGTATATGCCACTGAGGATAGAGAGGTGCTGAATCTATCTGTTCATCACTGTGTCTTTAGTGCAGTCTCACCAACCGCAGGAATGTGACCAGAAGTCTTCTGGAAGCTTTTTGAGCCCTAGGAATGCTCTCCCCTTGAGAGCGGGCTGGTTTCCCTCCCAAATGGACACATGAAAGGAGGTGGGGAGAGCGCTGCTTCCTTAGTTCTCCTGTCTCAGCATCAAATGTCATCCTTGCCTCTACACTGAGCCTAGACACCAGAACCTCAATCAGATGTCCTGGTACATCAACCCAGTGCCTCTTCTCAGTGCCAGTCTCCATCTCCTCGACACCAAGACCTGTTGTTTCTGTGCTGTTCATCTCCTCGACATGGTCAGTTGCAATCTCCTCCAAGTCGGAGCTATCCACTCTTTGAGTAGACACTCCATTCACCGGATTTCACTCTGATGAGGCAGTCCTATGTCCTAGCTTAGAAATTTGGCCTAAGGTGGTATCTCTCTTTTGTATGTTCCAAGATATTACCCTGCCAGTGTTTTTCCCAAATTTTCAGTCCAGGGGCGAACAATCACTCCATACACATGATGCTAGGAAGGACTCCTTTTTTATTTAAGTCACACAGATTCTTTTAGTAAAGGCAAGAATTTATTTATCTGTTTTAAAGGTCCCAAGAAAGGCAAAACAGCTTCTTCCCACACCATTTCTAGATGGGCGGTTTCTGCCATTTGGTTAGCCTATGTATGCCAATGCCAAGGTGGGTTGTCCACTTCACGTCTGAGCTCATTCCACAAGGGCTCAATCCTCTTCAGTTGCTTTTCTGCCCAGGGTTGACCTTTGTGACATCTGCAAGTCAGCGACTTGGTCTACTCTGTCCATGTTCCTTTGACATTACTCCATTGAGGTTGACTCCAGGAGAGAGGCAGCTGTTGGGAGACCAGTGTTGCAATTGCTGCTTTGTTGACAAGCCCACACATGTCCCCATGGTAAGTAAACTTGTGATTCACCCATGTGAATAAGACACATAAGACATGCACATAAGACATGATGATAACAACAAAGTTGCACTTACTGTAACTGTTGTTTATTGAGTGTCTTCTGTGCATGCACAAATCCCTTTCTCCTTTCCCCACTGTGGGCTACCTTGTCTTCTAATAGTACTCTGCCAAAGCAGTGAAGGGAGAACTGAGGTTGAAGCACCGTCCTTGTCTCCTTTCACAAAGACTGGGCAGGAAACCTGCTTTCTCTCAGCTTCAGAGGGGACGTAGGAGGGCGTTCCTAGTGCTGAAAAGCTTCTGGAAGCCTTCTGGTCATCACTCTGTGACCAGCCCTCACCTGCGCAGTCCCCATGCATGTCTCAATGAACAACAGTTATAGTCAGTAAAATTTTGTTTTGCCACCTTTTGTAGCTGAAGAAATCATATGGTTGAACATCCAGAGGATTTTCCAGGCAATCACATCTGCTTTCAGATCTCTTCCTGCCTGGGGACTGTAAAGTCTTTTAATTTCATAACTTTGATCAAAATAAAGCTCTGTCAACAAAACCAATTGTATGAATTAATTTTTTTTACATTGAGATTCTACAAGGTTCTTGTGTTCGAAGCTTAAGTGTATGATGTACATTGAAAGTATAAGTACCACAAATAGTTACACACTTTGTTTATTGTTGTTGGGTTCCTACCCCCACACATTTGGAGCCTGATTTGGAAGCCCAACCTATTGCAAAGCACATCACCAAGTTACTGGCACTAGTTATTGAGAATATGGTGTCTCTTCATGGTGGGGAGGAGCTGTAGCTCAGTCTGCTTTACATGCCAAAGGTCCCAGGTTCAATCCCTAGTGTCTCCAGTTGAAAGTAACACATAAGAAGTGACATGAAAGACCTCTGTCTGAGAGGTTCAAATGCCCCCATTACATGTCTGAAGCTCCACCTCCATTTGTGGTTTTTTTGTATTTTTAGTGTTTTTTCAGTTTTTGGCCTGCAGGGGGTGCAGTTTTTAGGCTAGCAGCACTAAAATTTCAGGAATTTGTTGGGAGACTCTCCTGATGATACCAACCAGGTTTGGTGAGGTTTGGTTTAGGGGGTCCAAAGGTATGGACTCCCAAAGGGGGTGCCCCCATCCCCCATTGTTTCCAATGGGTTCATAACTTTGGACCCCCTGAACCAAACTTCATCAAACCTGGGTGGTATCATCAGGAGAGTCTCCTAAAGATACCTGAAAGTTTGGTGCTGCTAGCTTAACAATTGCACCCCTGAAAGCAGGCACCACCCAAATTTCCCCATACTCTTCTTTGAAATCCACCCCCTTTGGCATGGAGAATCTGAAGTCCCCAGTTTAAACATTAAAAGTGATGCTGTTTCAGGGTGGGTGAGAATCCACCCCAAAACAGCATCACTTTCAGTGTTGTTTTAACTGGGAACCCCAGATTTTCCCTTTAAGGTGGATTTAAAAGGAGAATCTGGGCTCCTTAGTTTAAACACCATTGAAAGTGATGCTGTTTGGGGGTGGATTCCAGCATCACAATGGCCGCCCATGGGGTGTGTGTGCAAAACTTAGATTTTGCACTGGGCTTCATTTTCCCTAGCTACGCCTCTGCCCGGAGGGCAGGGCAGAAGGGACTGGTGGCTGCCAGCTGGGAGCCCAGTCGGGGGGGGGCAGGACAAGGGGGCAGGGGAGTCTGCCATCCCTGGCCTTGGAGAACAGCGGCAGGGTTTGGGGAGGTGTGGCCCTGCCCCTGATCCCACCCCATAAAAATCTATACCTATGTCACGGTTTTCATAGCTCATTCACTTTAATGGGATCACTATGGACTCTTTGTAACTACTATCCAGGACCAGATCCATGAGGGTGAGGGGGTGCAGGTGCCCTGGATGATGGGCAGAGAAAGGGGGTGGCAGGAGGTGGGGGAGGCTCAGTAGTTGGGAAGAGATGGCTTGTCATGCAGCATGCGCATCCCATTCCTCTTATTAGACTGCCACTAGGAAATTGGAAAAGGCTGAATTGCCTAGCAGAGACGACTCATGCTGCAGCGTGCATTCTCCATTCCCCAATTAGGCTGCTGCTAGGAGGTGGGGAAGACTCCATTGCATGGAAGAGATGGCTAGTTCTGCAAAGCACATACTCCATTCCCCTGATTAGGCTCCTTGTTAGCAGTATTGCTTTCCAAGTTTCTTCTTTGGAACCCTTTTTTTCTGATTTGTTTGCCTTTTGCATGATGACATACTACCAAGGTTGCTTTTTTTACATAATGGAACTCAGTGTCTTTTCTTTAATGGTGTTTGAAAAATGTGGTCTTAATATTTTTGCAATACTTGAATGAAAGTGTGTATTTGCAAAAGAAATTTCATAGCATAGCATTCAGAGACCATTGGAGTAACTATGCTACATTTTTTTTAAAAAAATGCTGCCTTAAGAGACTCACCTGCTTAATTTCCAACCTGCAAAAATAGTTGACACAAGATCACTTAAAATTTTTAGGGGTTTTATTGTTTCTAAACATCACTTAAAATTGATAAGCAAAGCTCTTGAAACATTTAATTGAAATCCAACAATGAGAAATGCGTGGATGAGGGAGACTGGGAAGTCACAGTACACAGAATGAAATAATTTTGCTTGGGGTTTTTAACAAAGCATTTTGCTTTACATTGAGAAGACCTTTCTGTCTGAGCAGAAATTAAATTTCTCATCCTTGGTGTGCGAGAATGATTTTCTCAAACTGGTTTCTAGGTCAGTTGCAACCAAGTCATACACCCTTATTAGCATGGCTCATTAGAGTATAGATACAGTGGGGGCCATGCTGGCAAGGGCTGATGGGAATTATAGTCCATAACATCTGGAGTGCCGAAGGTTCGCCACTACGGGGATAGAATGTATGGTTTCCTGGTGACTATGAACTATGAAACAGCCGTGGTAGTGCCTGTGTCTTTGTACACCAGTGTAAATATCTTGGTTAATTTGCAGTGTACTCTAAATTAGCTTAATTTATGAATTATCCAGTTCCTCATTCTTTTTGGCATCAGACACAACTGCTTATATGGTGTTCATTCTGTACATGTGTCCTGTTCTCATCCAACTTTAAAAAATATTTTCCAGGTAATGCCATTTTACCTAAGAATGGCCTGGCTGTGCAGTGCAACATCTATCTAGTTCCCAAAATTGGCCATCTAAAGGATATGGGGAGGACAGATAACAGTTTGCTAATCTGGGATCACTTAGGGTAGTCCTTGTAACCCTACTTCATCACTTTTGCCAGACATGAGGGATTTCAAACCTGTGGATATGGATAGGGTTTTTTTTGCCAATTGCACTAATTACTGTAAACAAGTTTATACAGACTTATTTGCAGTACTGGGGCTTCTAGCACTTCTGGAATCCTCCGTTTTTTCTATAGCAGAGGGCACTCTTTTATTCCTGCCGCATTAAAGATTTTTAATGCAAAGATTGAATCCCAATTACTTTATGGGGCTCCAATCTGGATATAGGCTGTCAACCATTCACTCAATTCTCTCCAATCCAAGGCCCCTTCCCCATGGGCAAAATAATGCATTTTCAAACCACTTTCACATCTGTTTGCAAGTGGATTTTGCTATTCCGCACAGCTTCAAAGAGCACTGAAAGCAGTTTGAAAGTGTATTATTCTGCATGTGCGGAATGAGCCCATATTTTTCCATAAAATTATGGGATTACCTAACTGTGTCCCCTACGCAGCCCTATGTTTGGAACTTGGGCAAAATTCCTTGGAACTCAAAGCCTTGCTTAGAGATTCAGATTTTGTCTCTGGGCTCCATTTTTCCTAGATACGCCTCTACACACCACTGCTAACTCTCCTGGGAACTGGGCCAGATTTGTAGCGTGGAAACAACGGCAAAGATGGTGAAAGAAAAAACACCTTTCGACAACACAGGGATATCCATCCTCAAGAAACCAAAGTAATATTCATCACCCAGTAAACAATCCTTCCAACTCTTGGTTTATTAAAAAAATTTATTCACATGTTTGTTTATGTGGAGTTTGACTGGGGAAAGCACATAACACGGAGATTACACGGTGTTCTCTTCTGTTGACAGGTTCCATTTTGCAACTGCTGCCGAGGGCAAACCTGGCAGCTCCGAGAAGAGATGCAAGTCTAAAGCATTCCGCTTCAGCTGCTGCACAAATAAGTTACCTTCTTAATAAATTAGTGTCTTTTGAAATTGCAACAGGAAACATTTCCAGTTCATCAGATGACAAAAGTAGAAGCTTATGTGATTTCTTTTGGCCTGCCTGCCAACAGCGACAAAAATACAGAGGATTTTTTTGTACTCAGGTTTGGTGCTTTAACATCCACCACTGGGCAAAAAGAAATGCCCCCCTTTCGAACACCTGGGTTCATGTTGTTTACACTGGTTTGCAGTTAACACATTGTGCACAAACAGTAAGACGGTGGGAACATCCTAAGAACTTCAGCCAAGTCTGCATGAAATTTCCTTCCCTAGCAATACCTAGGTCAGTTCTGGATGCAAACTCGCCTAATGGCAAGCTTTTTGATGGTACACCTCTCACCTTAATGCCTGATCCCTCTCATTTTCATTTCATGTTTCCATAAGATGTTTCTAATTGGCAGCCCTCATGATAGCAGCCATTACCTAATCATTCCTGTTGTACCTAGAATGAAACTGACTCACTTATGAATGTCTTTTTTGTTCAAGCAGATAGCTTGGGTTGTGGACGGGGGTTGGCAATGGCATAAGCATTTGTTTATGTCAGGCTGTAATTTTAAGAGCTCCTTGCATGAACAGAAGTCTAAAAATGCTCCAGGGCAGGGGTAGTTACTGAAATGTAAGAAAGGACTTTTATCTGTCTGTGTCGGCCAAGGCACTGCCTTGGTTTTTTATCTTGTGCCCAGTTGATATAAAAATCTGTTAGAAGGCGAATGGCAAATATTTGGGTCTTACCTGTCAGTCTTTCTGAACATGAATCTCAAGCTTCAAATTTAACATCAAAGACCAGTTAAGACCTCTGATGAAGTCTTGAGTAGGCATTGGGACACAATAATCTTCCAGAGATTTCCTCCCAGCATCGTGGAAGGAGGTTTGTTCCAAAACTAGCGGATTTGTCCAAAACAGAGATGCCGAAACTTTTCTGAAAACCAATGCGAGCTACAATTTCAGACTAATAATCGCAAGGGCACTGGATCACAGCTTGGGCCTTAAACAAGTCACTGGACCAGTTGAAAAAGGCCTTTTGAAAGCCTCCACTCAGTTGCGTGTTCAGCTATGACAAATAACATAATACCAAAGATTCATCCCATAGCATTGCATCATGACTAAGTCACAGGAGATGTGGGCACATTTGTCAGAAAATCTCCCCTCTTTTCAAGTTTAGATTTCCCTAATTATCCGAGTTGCATCAACAAATCCTATATGTCTCATGGAGGGCATCTATATTCTCATAACAGGTTCAATCCTTTATTCCTTAGTTGGAAAGACAATTTGGTTGCCTTTAACCTACTTCTGATTTTTAAGGTATTAGCAGCTATCAAAGGAGTTATTACTTACTTGAAGAGAGCAAGAGCTCCTGTCTGTGGGAAAACAGTAATGGCTTGCCTAATAATCTCTATGAAGAATTTATTAGTCATCTTTTGCACTGGTTGGGTCTTTGCTATTACCATTCAATCCTGACTCCATTTGGCTTGTGGATAGGGCACAGGTCACAGAGACAACATAAAGTAGTTTCTCTCCTCAGCATACTGGAACGGAAGGAGTGAACACCACGCATATAATCACACCCCCTTTCATAGGGCTCACAAAAGATCAGAAAGACATCTGGGGCTGGTGTGCACACTCCAAGCAAGATGCTAAGAAATCTCTTCCACAGTAGTACTTGCCTTGCTGCTGCTCGTGTAAAAAAAGGAGCCATCATGGATTCCAAACCAGCCAGTTCTTCACAAACCAGAACTGAACTAAACTATTTTAAAAAATTATATCTTGAGTAAGTGAGGACTAAGGCTCTTCTAGAACCAGTCTGCTTTAATGCCCCAGTTCCGGTCTTTTCTCCGAACACTCCAGGATGCTCTCAGCACAACATCCACTGCCAGCAATGGACCTCCCAAAAAGTTACATAGGGCTGCCCAGGGGCAAGTCCCCTATTTTCAGCAGAATCTTCAAGCTGCTGTTTTCTTCTTCATTGCAGGAAAACCGGGCATTTCGTTTCCAGTTCATCCTGCCCTCGGCTACACAGAGCCTATTGTGCTGTTTTTCTATTGTTTGTTTTTAAGAGAGAAAAAAATCCCAGGTCTCTTCCGTTGAAAGCTACAAATGGGAAAGTGTCATCCTATCTTCCACCAGCACAACATCCGATCCAAACTGGTCTGTACATTGTTTTATCGTCGCCAGGATGTTCAGGAGTCGTTGATCCAAGGCGTCCACGTGAGGGGGGGCCAGCACGGGTGAGATGGGGTCACGGGACATGGCAGTTTTTAAGGAAGACTTCAGTACCCCATTCTTTAGGTAGTTTAGCCTGTTCCAAGTGGAGACACGGATGCTGCAAGAAAAAAAAAGAAAGTGTGTGCAACAAACTAAGGTTTGCGTTGCAGACATCATGGAGAGGTACAGAAGTAGCTCATTTGGGTCTATCCATTAAATATAGCTATGGGCAGAATTGTGATACTTTGCCACAAAGCATTACAAAGAAAGAAGTAAACACAAACTGGGAAAGCCTAGGTCCAGCCATTAAGCTCTCTGCATGACCCTGGATCCGATCAGTGATTCTGTGAGCAATTTACGCTCTCAGGACTACTGCAGAAATTTAACACCTCCTGAATATTAATCTATGCGGAAAATGTCTTATGCATAGTCTTATGCATAGATGTTTTGCAGGTTGCTCTACTGGCATGCTTTACATTACATCTCGTAACTGCATTTTGTATAATGACCCCTCCTGCACTACAAAATTATGTGGGGAAAAGAGGAAAGCAGCCATGGTATTTTTCTGGCCCACTCGATGGGTAAGCGGGTTGTTCTTCATTCACGGATCAGTACCAGAAGGAGATGCTGGTAGACTACTGCTTGACCCCTTGGCACTTATGTTTGGCTCCTCATGGTTCTACCTCTATGAAACCATTGGGAGAGGTAGTCGAATTAAACATCAGAGATTTGAAAAAAATATCAGCACACCGATGACACACAAAACTAGTTCTCCTTTTGAAGGAACTCAAGTGAGGTCTTAAACAGGTGTTTAGTAAAGGAATGAATCAGGACTAATACTAAAGCTCAGTCTAGACTGGAGATTCCCAAAGTGGGCAGTACTGGGGGCGGTGGAAACATCAAGGGGGGAGGTGAGGAATTTCGAGGTAGTGGCAGAGAATTTTGGGACAGTGGGGGATGGGGCAGGGATTCCTGGGCCAGCTGAAGGGGGAAAGATTTTGTCTTTCCATCCTGGTGACTGGTGAGTTTTAAAGGAAAAGCAGCAACATTCTCTTCGCTGTGTAGCCGGGGACCCAAGGCAAAGAGCCCTGTGGCTGCTGCTTTGCACAACAAACATTTTTTTTGCAACAGCACTCTCAACCCTATGTAGCCCTGGATGAAGGAAGGGGAAGCCAAAACAAAGAGCCCTGTTGGTGCTCCTCTGCAAGGCAAGTTTTTTTTAAAGAATAGTCTGATGTTGAGATGCTGATATTCCTACACCAAGCACATCCATCCCATTAACACTGAAGACATAACGAGTGAAAGGCAAACCTACCCTATCCTGTTGCTAAAACAGCTCAAAAATTGGTTTACTTTTACTAGGTCATGTTTTGTGAAAGAAATGCTTGTTAGAAGTTTTGAAATTTGCAGCAGACCTAATATGAAGGAAGAAGTGTGTGTTCATATGGGGGGGGGGGGCGCACTAGGGATGTGGCCTCAAAGCCAAGGGGGTGGCAGCCTGAAGAAATTTGGGAGCCGCTGAGCTGGACAAAACTGAGGTGCTGATAGTCATCAGTACAGATAACCGGAGATTGAGTTAGCAGCCTGATTTAGATGAAAGTCACCCTCAGCCCTGAAACAGCAGGTTTGCACCCTGGAGTTCAATTAGATCAATCTCTGCAGATTTCAGATTAAATTACTGCAATGAACTTCACAGGGGGCTTCTTTTTAATACTGTTTTGAAAATCTAGCTGATGCAGAGTGATGCTACAAAACTTCTGAATAAAATACCAACATGGGAACATGCAGAACCAATTTGCGCCTGCACATAATTCAGTGTTGATCCTTATCTTTAAAGCCCAACATGATCTGGGACGTGAAGGCTTCTCTCATACAAACCTGCCAAGATCAGCAGAAATCCCTCTCTTATGACAGGAGATCACTGGCCTTAGGAGACAGGGTCTTTTCTGTAGCATGAGTTTAGCTATGAATTCTTCTCTACAGAAATCTGCCCAGCAACCACTCTTGGTTGTTGGGCAAAGATGCTTTTATTCTTTCAGCATTTGTTGATAATTAGCCTTATGTTTGGCCACAGCGAAGATATGATTTGAAGGGACTGTCTGGCTCACAGCCCAGACTCATAGCCATTTTATTAGGTTAGTTCTCAGATTAAGTGCTAAATTAATTCTGCACACAGAGAAATTTGTTTGATAACCAGCTCTGGCTATGTGTTGCCAAAACAAGCAATTGAAATATTTGCTATAGTTAACGGTAAGATGTAAGATGCAAACCACAAGCACGATTTCTGGGCACCTGTTTCTGATGAAAGAAATCTGCAACAGTTTTGTAGCCACAGAAAATGAGAACCTGCTTTTCCTGAAGCCCCCATGGCTTCCTTGCTGCAATTTCTCTCATCCTTCCAGCTTTCTCACTCTCTGCAGTTATTTTCTTATTTACACAGCAGCACTCACACGAAATACCAGAACTTGGTTATGCATTGCCAGTGGCCATCCTTCATGAAATTTAGTGCAAACCAGGCTCTGGCAGTTGAACATTCTCAAAGTTCATTCAGGAATTAGTGGAGAATGATGAGAGGACCACAGCTGTTGGATGCCATTGTTGCAAATCTGCAACCCCAGTTCTCTCTCAGTGCATTCCTAAGCAAAGTTATACCCTTCTAAGTCCACTGAAATCAGTGGGCTTAGAAGGGTGTAACTGTTCAGGACTGCACCAGCTCTCTGCCTCTGGGGAAGCCTTGCGAATTACTGAGAATGAGAAGGTGGCTTATACTTTTCACATCACTGCATATGTAACCAGGATCTCAAAGCTCAGCAACAACAACAAAAACAAAGAGCAGAGCCATCAAAACACTTGCAGAATTTAAATCAACAACTTGGCTATTATTGCAATACACTATGGTGCAGTGGTTAAGAGCAGGTGCACTCTAATCTGGGGAACTGGGTTTGATTCCCCGCTCTGCCACTTGAGCTATGGAAGCTTATCTGGTGAACCAGATTAGCCTGTGCACTCCAACACATGCCAGCTGGGTGACCCTGGGCTAATCACAGTTCTTCAGACGTCTCTCAGCCCCACCCACCTCACAGGGTGTTTGCTGTTGGGGGGTGAGGGAGGGGAAAGGAGATTGTAAGCTCCTTTGAGGCTCCTTAGAGGAGAGAAAGGGGGGATATAAATCCAAACTCTTCTTCTTGAATAGCATTGGTTTAGCTGCCAGACCTGCACGCTCCAAGGATGCTCAGAGGAACATCAATTACTATTCATGTCACTTTTAAGATTTGCATGCTGTGTAAAAGTAAGATCAATAGATAATTTGCCTTTACTCACATGCAACATTGATAGAGAGGTGCCAGGATGCTTCGCTCATCCAGGGAAGGGTTCCCAAAACTGCAAAGTAAATGGTATCAATCAGGCAAATCCTTTGGGAAATTCTACTTCCTCTGACTAAGCAGGAATATGAAATACATGCAAATTCTGTACAATACAACATCCCCTAAACAGTGTGGTCCCACACTGGATTTCCACAGCTGGAAGGGAGTTCCACATGTAGAGCACAACTTCCTCCTCTCCCCTTCCCTCCCCAAAATGCCCATCAAAATATCACTTCAGAGGGGGAGGGACTAGTAGCAAAAGCTTCATAGGGAAGTCACACGTCAGCTGCACAAGAGCAAAATTGGCAAAATTACCCCGTCCCTGTTTCACCCATAAAAATCATCCATGGGATCCAACCCCATTAAATCAATTAGATGCATTAAGGGGTTGTCCTGAATTCTTCCTAAAATTTCACAGACAGCTCCAATAGCTTGAGGCTTGTGGTAGGCCCCGTAACACAGTAGTCCAGCACACGCTTTGCATGTAGAAGGTTCCAGAATCAATCTGCAGTATTTCCAGACATTCAATTAGATGTCTACACCCAATTTTCCCCCCAATGGGGACACAAAGCATCACTCATTCATCATCACTCTTCCTTCCTCCATTTCATCCTCATTAACAGCTGTCCTGTGAGGTAGGATAAGATTGAAAGAGTGGCAAGCCCACTCAGCAAGTTTCCATGTCACAGTCGCGATTCACACTTGAGTCTCCCAGATGCTAGTCTTATACTCCAATCACCATGACGCCACATTTCACACAGTAAAGAGACCTTGGAAAGTTGTGACTAGTTCACGTAGACCATGTGAATTATTTCCTACTGCAGTCTATCTTAGTATAAAGCGGCTTCACAGATCCACATTAATGACAATTACTTTGATGCATGTAATTGAACTAATCAAATCAAACAAGCTTTAAAGACAGATGTCCCGAACTGAGACATTTAACCCCCAAAGGGTGAAGTGGGAGGCAGTTTAGGGGGAAAAATGACTGCCTGGCTTGCACTGATCACTCTAGCTCAAAGCACACAGGTAAAAAGTTTTGAAATTATGTATTACAACTATGTAACAGCACCCATTCCCTGAGGAAAGACAGAGGCCCCAAAAAGGTAAGTGAAGCCTGTTACTGAGGATGGATGTTTGAGTAGCTGACTTTGTTGGCCTAGGGCACTCCCCTCAACTCACGCACACACAGGCCTTTAAACAGAAATCCTGTCAGAGGCTACTAAACTATGGTTTTTAAATGCTGCCACTATAAACTGAAGTAAAACAACTGGAATTTAAAGAGAGGATTTGAAAGCTTAAACACAAAAACACTCTTTTCTCCCAAAGAGCTAAGACTCACGCAAGGAAAAGACGGCTAAAATATCCGGGTACCTAGCAACTCCAAAAAGTAACAGAAAAAAGTAAGATCAACGCCTATTCTTTGCATTCACAAGCATTCGTTTCAATTAGAGCATTTGTAGAGAGAGATATAGCATCCACCTTTTGGCATTGTCAAGGAGAATAAGCATGCTGGCCCCTTCATCGTCCTGAAAGCTTTCATAATGATGTCGATCGGCATTCCCAATCAAATAATCAAAAATGGCTGTATCAATGATGTCCAGGAGCCGTGGCCCTGCATCGTAGGGCGAAGTCTTCTTCACAGCATCGCAGTAGCTCTCATCATATTCCCACCTGTAAGACATGGATGATCAAGGCCAAATCTGTGACGATCTATTTACCACCATACAATTGCTCGTCTTCAGACACGTTTAAAGAGAGACCTGGAAAAGGTTAAGACCGACGTAATCTTCCACATTTAGCCCCCTCCAATTAAATTATAAGCAACTAAGACTATCTACAGCAAGCCTTGATGTCAGATTTGCTCAAAGCCTACTTGGTGAATGCCCACAGAAAGAGGCAGCCGAGTTGTCAACTTCACTTAAGTTTCAGCCTGGCAATCTCCCATCACGTTGCACAAGCACATTTCCTTTACTTAGAGTGGGAACTTCACTCAACTCACTTTCTCATTCTGCTATTCTGTCTTACAAGTGGGAGACTCACAAAGACTTAAAGGGGACATCTCAATCCCATTGGTCCCTTCTCCCACTACTTCTCTTCCCTGAAAGCCCCTACAGTTTCTCTCCTTTGCCTTCTTCCTTTTCTCCTTCCCACCCACCAGCCAATCTACCTTTATGTCCCCTGTTCTTCTTCAGTTTTCCCCTTCCTTCCTCTAGGCAGCCTCTTCCTGAAAGAATTTTGTGTGATGGTGGCTGCTGGACCAAGACCAATTGTGTGATGGAGAACCCATAAGCAGAGGCGGCGGCGGGGGGGGGGGGGGGCATGTGGGGTGGGAAATGGTGCCCAAGACAACACCGGCTCCAGGGCTCCCATCCCCAAGTGCCACACTTACCTCAGCTGGTGGGAGCCTGCCGCTGGGCATCCCTCCCCTCAGCCCGGCCCCGGCAGTCTGCTCCTTTGGCCGGCGGAGGCTCCACTGGCTAAAAGAGCAGCATGGCGGGGTGGGGCCAAGGGGAGGGGCGTTGGGGGGTGATTGTCCACCCCTCTACGTGACTAGCTGGTGTCGCCTGGGGAAATATGACCCCACAAATCCCTGTGACCTCTGCCCACAAGGGGGAACTTAACTATCCCCTGTATTCTCTTCCCCATATTATTTCCTCTTTTCTTTCTCCTGTCATATCCTCAAATTTCCCTGCATTCCTTTCTCCCATCCACCTACCTTTTATCTGCTCCCTATCTTTATTTATTTTCATTAACGCCCCACCTATATTTATTTTTTCCCATTAATACTCCAGCTGGGATTTCCATTGTACGGACTTGCTGCAATTAATAGCCTCTTGCATACCTTGGATCAGGTAGTACTGCCCCACCTGAAAGTCCCTTCTTCAGTCTCATTCTTCAACCTTACACATACAGTGGTTGGGGAAGGAAAGAGTGGTTCAGCGAGGACTACTGTGATTTTTTCCACTCACTTATGGTTCAGCAGTGGTTCTAAGGTTGTAGTTATATTACTATGATTGACTGTCAGTGCATATTTATTTATCATATGGCTTGTGCTTCTCATATACAAAAGTTTAAAACGCATTTATACAAGAAATCTTAAAACCAATTCCTGAAAACTATTACGTGATATTACTTAGATTCAACAAAAAAAAAATACAATAACCAAAAAATGTTACACATACAACATTGCCAGGCCATTATCAATAAAATAAGACAAGGATAAGTTTTGCAATCTCACATCTAGCTTCATTATCCACTCAATCATTTTGGTTGATATTTAATATTTCCTAACAATTCATGTTAATGAATAAGATCTTACTTATTTCATTACTACATTACTTCTCCACTGAGAATAGTGCTCTGGAATAAAAATCTGTATGCATAGACAAAAGATCCTTTGTCTACCTTTCTGGAGACTATTCTTGCAGCTAATTTCCCCCTATGTGGGGTCCAGTTCAGGTAACACTGCAAAAAGCCTATCATTGTGATGAATCTCATACCTGGCCAATTTGCCCTCTCTGTATGTCCTTCCCCATGGATGCCGATGCTTCTGTAGAGGCCAAACATCTGGCAGCCACAGCGTGACTGATCCCTCCATGTTGTCCCCATCAGCACATGCTGGCTCTGTCTCCCGACAATAGTAGCACTTCCCATAGAAGCAAGTATTATTACCTTCAAAGCAAAAAAAAGGAGCCACTTCAACTTGATAATTAGATTTTCAACAAAAAAGGCTTTGTCACGTGTGAGGAAATTCAGAGGTTTTCTGGACAGCACACTTTCCAGTCTAGAGACTGAAATTAACCAATATTATATTGCTGAAGAGAAAACCCAGTTATTACTACTTCCCAATATTGAAGAAAGAGGCTGTAGCAAATGGCTGTTGTGGGTTTTCAGAGCTGTGGGGCCACGGTTTGATAGTTTTTGCTCCTAATGTTTTGCCTGCATCTATGGCTAGCATCTTCAGAGGCATGTTACCATGGCAGCAACAGATGCAGGTGAAACGGTAGGAGCAAAAACTACCAGACCACAGCCACAGAGTCTGGAAAACCCACAACGGCCATTTGTTACAGTTGATTCTGGCCATGAAAGCCTTTGACAACATGCTGTAACAAATCTTGCTATGCTTGACATTCTAAAACCTGATTGAGGTTGATGACAGATAATTGATTTACATACACATATATAAATAACATTTATTCACACGATACCGAAAACAGGAATATGAAAGCGTGAGGGAGATCTCCCAATACTTGCTATCAGCTGATAGTTGTAAACAACTGCTTCTTCAAGATTTGAAGATATTATTTTATGCTACATTGTAGGCCTCCTTGAGCTCGTTTTGAGGAAAGCCAGAATATAAACATTTCTTAAAACAGCTGAAATTACTCTTGAAACATTTGTTGTCCCAATTAATGAAAAAGAAGTGCAACAGCGAAGCCACTTCTGGTGGTGGTGGTGGTGGGGAGATATCTATTGTTTCACCCTCTCCCCCAGGACATATTGTACCTAACACTACCCCATGAGTCTTCGGCACCGGGGCCAAGATTTGGGGAAATTACATCAGAAGGAGGCGGAACAGGCAAGTTCAATTCTATGAGCACAGTTCTTCTTGTGAGTCACTAACATTTCCAGTCTCCCACAAGTGAGCTAATGAATGTCTGCCATGGAGTTATGTGTTCCTCCCATTCCTTTCTTTCCACATGGATGTGAACTTCCCCATCCTTTCCCTTTTCAGAAGTAAAATGCAAGCAGACAATTAACATGTTTTACCAGCCCTTTTGCATGCTTCCTTCAATATCTGAAAAGGACTTCCTTGCTCACCTAATGTCAGGAAGGTACTGAGCAGCTGCTCTGTGGCCACAGGTTTGATTTCTGTGCGGAGATTCACAAACCTGCCAACCACAATGGGGGCTCGCCGGAAACCCAAGATCCTGTTTGGAGGAGAAAGCACATGAGGCAGTGAAGCTTGAGGATATGCCACAGGGAGCAACTCGGTCTTTAAAAAACAACAAACATCACACAGAGAGAAGTTAATACCTACTAGTGTAGGTTTGGAGAACTTACAGAACATGTCTCAACTGGGTTGGAACTCCCTAAACTGTACATGCTATTCTCATCTCATGGACTAGATCAGGGGTCCCCAAACTTTTTAAACAGGGGGCCAGTTCACTGTCCCTCAGACTGTTGGAGGGCCGGACTAAAAAAAACTATGAACAAATTCCTATGCACAAATGATTGTAAAATGTTTGATTTCACCTTTCAGCCTTTCTGTCATGGTCTATTTTTAGAACAGTGACCAAAGTATGTCAAGTACAGGGTGGGCTCCAAATATTGTTGGGGAGGCTGTGGAATTCCTTCCCCTGTAAAAAAAAAAAGCAGAACTTTCCCAATGAAGCATTCCATCTAACCCAGGATCAGGTATCTTCCTGGGTTCTTCCTCCCTAGCAGCCAGCGAGCGATTCACCAGCCTGGCTGATACCAATGGGAGTGAGGCGGAACAGAAAGCCTGAGAGCAACACATGGAGTAGCCGAGAGGGAAGGGCGGAGCAGGCGTTGCCACGTGTAAGGTTTCCAACTCTGGGTCAGAAAATTCATGGAGATTTGGGGGTGCCATCATGTAACTGCAATCAACAGCCGTTGGGGCCGGTTCCTCCTCTCCCTCGAGCCCCCACTGCACATGAATGGAGCCATCGCCGCCATGCCTGGCGGGCCGGATAAATGCCTTCAGGGGGCCACATTTGGCCCCCGGGCCGTAGTTTGGGGACCCCTGGACTAGATAGTACTCACAAAAAAACAAACAAAAAAAACAACAGTGAAACCTGCAATTAGGGAGGGTAGAAAAAAACAACAACCTTGGGAACAATGTCATGAGCCATATGACAAGTGGCCCAGGCTGTACACATATCCAGAGCTTAGAGACTATATACTCCAACCCAAAGCCCTGGGGCTGGCTGCTGGAACCAGAGTGTGGCTGGCAAAAGGAACAATGGGTTAGGGCAGAAAAAAACAACTGTTAGTGTTTAGATTTGGAGCAAATCACTACGGCCAACATACCCACATTCCACAAATCGACACATACACAGAGTGTCCTGGTTTGCTAGCTAAGTTTTCACCCCCAGGTTATGAGGTTTCACCTTTAGTGCCCAAGTCCTTGGCAGCAAGCTCTATGGTCGACACTCTATGGTCAACACAGGAATGATGGCAAAAATAACACTGAAATAACATTATGGCCTTCTGTGCCATAAAGATTAAGAACTTGGGGACATTTTCTAATGCAAGTGTTCTCAGAAGAAACAAAGATTCAACCCAGCAGAGTTTGGTGTAGTTTTGGTGTAGTCCTGCCCCAGCAATCTAATAACTCTGGATGATGCTCATCATGATGTTAAGGGAACAGAACAGCGAAAAATATAGTTGCTGCAATGAAAAGTTCAGTTGCTTACAAAAAAATTCCATAAAATGTACTAACCTTTTAAGAAACAAACTTACACGCTGGTCCTAAACTGCCATGCTGGTCTCCTCAAAATAATTTTTCATCTTTCACAGGTGACCAAGCAACTGACTATTGACAAGGCTGCTTCAATTTTTTTTTGATGGCTGTTTCTGTTGGCACTCTAGCAAGTGAGAACGACGTGAGAGGACCTTGCCTAGAAAATTATCTAGATCCTCATATTTAGAAACAAAGAATGCTACGCTCTTCCAAGTAAACAGAAAAGTAAGTCCACTATATAGTGCAGACCATTTTTCCTCAACAATTGTAACCAGTTCAAATAAAATATAATTTTCTTTTACTTTACTTTTGTCACTAGTATCAGTCTCTAAAACTAATCAATTGTAAGTCAGCGTTTGTGTACCTGTCCAGATGGAAGGCCGCCACTTCTGCATTATGCCTGTCATACCCAGCATATGGCTCTCCTTCTACCACATGGTCTCTGGCATATCTAGAAGTTGCAACAAAAGACACATTTGTTCTGGATTTCAGCTTCCAAACTATAAAAGAAAAGGTCAAGTGGAAGGAAGTTCTGCATCATTGTAAGGCAATTCGTTGAGAGGGAACAGGATTTAATTTAGAGTAATTTTCTTGGGTAATAATCACATTGCCATATAAGCCGCAAGCTAGAGCTTTGAACAGCAGCAATGGAATCTGTTGTGTAATCTACATTGTGATTCATGGTCAGTGAGGTGGAATGGCTTTTTTAATGGCAGCTCCCCATGCAGCTGTAGCAAACCCAGAATCCACTGGATGTATCCCAGCAGAGGGTAGCTTGTGAAAATGGTACTAATCATCGCAGACCCTGCCCTCCAGCTTTCTGTACTCTTTCCACAAACACACCCTGTGGCAAAAAAGATGGATGAGCAATTAGCTACATCTCCGCTCTCCTGAGGAATGATGATCAAGCACTCCCATTCAGTAATCCCCAGTAGAAATCTTCATTTAGACCATTACTAAATGAGTGTTTTACCTCTTAGGTTTGAAGACTACTTTCTGTCCCCCTTCCAATATGAGCAACGCCTTCAGCTGAGTGCCCTTGTAGCCCACATCTGCTTTGATTATCTTTTTCGTAGCCATGGCATGCATGACTGCCCCAAGTTCCGGAGTCTCCTCTGGATACACTTCCCGAGGCACCACCCACTGGGCTGCAATCTCCCAGGGAGACTGCAGTGTATGGTCGAGTCGTGGGTCCAGTTCCACCTGCAGGCTTGCCATCATACGATGAAAAGCACGCTGGTCCTCCCGGTTAGCTGCCGAGGTGTCCAAGTTGTCAATGAGGAAAACCTTAGTGAAGATGAAGATGACAAGGAGGATTGCTAAGAGCACCACCCGTTGCTTCAACTTCATGTTGGAAAATAGTCTTTAATCCTGACCAGCTCTTCCAGAAGCTACAGGAAGCCTCTTGCAAAGCAAGGTGAGAAGCAGTGTGGGGCTTGATGGGTTTCATTCAAAACCTTTACTCCAAAGAGCCCACTGTGGCAGATGCATCTTCCAGTACTCCTGTAAGTTAATAAACATAATGGGCATTTTATACCTTGAGGTGAAGTCTGCTGTTTGGCTGTATACAGTGGACATCTCTGACTTTTAGTACTTTTGCCGTGCACATCAATAAAACAGAGCTACATTCTGTAACCATCATTTTTGACCTCCATAACACGGCTGAAAAGCTGCTGGAAAACTCTTCAGATAAGTGTTCCTTCACTGGAGTTTTACTGTGAGGTATGGAAAGATTTGTAGTTGATGTTGTTCTAAGGAAATGTACCCGCAAGACATAAGGAAAACAACTGAAATACCTGAAAGAATCTTGCAAAAAAATATTATATAGGCTGCAGAAAGATGTGATATAAACCAAGATGTGATATAAACCAATAATAAATATAGCTGAAAATTTGGAAAAGCAAAGACATCAGCAACAAAACCAAGCAAAGGCTTGTCAAAGCCGTCATCTTCCCCATAGCCATGTATGAGTGTGAAAGCTGGACTACAAAGAAAGTCTACAGAAGAAGAATAGACATGTTCGAGTTGGGGTGTTGGCGAAAGCTACTATGCATACCGTGGACAGCTAGGGTGACAAACGCAGAAGTCTTGAGCTGCATAAAACCAGACACATCACTAGAAGGGAAAATAACCAGGCTCAGACTTACATACTTTGGTCATGTGATGCGATCAAATTCACTAGAAAAATCTATGATGTTTGGACTTGTCAGTGGCAGGAGAAGACCTGGACGCCAAAGAATACGATGGCTATATACCATAAAAGCTGATACAGGCATGAACATCAACCAGCTGAAGGAAGCAGTACTTAATCGAAAAATGTGGAAAGAGATTGCATATCAGCCAAGGAATGGATAACATCATCATCATCACTGAAAATGGGGAACTGGATAAAAGGTAGATTGGGAAAGTTGGAAGGAAGCAAGGAAAGGCGAGGATATGGTGGCTGCCAAGAGGAGAGAAAGAGGAAATGGTATGGGGAGGGGATACAGGGGAAAGGGAGGCAACTGGACCTAGCTCTGCAAGCACAAAGAACTTGGCCAGAATTTCCCCAGGGAGAGGCTGCCATAGGAAAGGAAGGAAGGAAAATTGAAGATGGGAGGGGGCAGATAAAGGTGAGTTGGCTGGTTGATAGAAAGGAGAGAACAAAGAAGGAAAGGGGTAGAGGCTACAGGGGTGTTCAGGGAAGGGAAATATTGGTGAAGGGCAAAATTAGACGCCCTCTGCAAGTCTTTGCGGGTTCAAGACTTGAGTTATTCAACGACATGTAATTTACAGCAATTGTGGAGAGTATCAATAATCAGTAAGAGGTAAGGATTACATTTTATCAAGCACCCACCCAGAACAGAATGTGAAATCCAGGAGCCACAAAGATATGAGACATATATGGAGCCCGAGCATGTTACTGAATAACATTGTTACCTTGTACAGCACTCCTAAGAACATTTCTTAATAGATTTTAGTTATAGTCCTGATTTTATGGTTCAGCTAATATGATTTTTACTTCAGCTAAAATTTAATCCTGTGAATTCATCTGCTACTCAGCAAAAAGATCAGAACATTTTAATGCATGATCAGTGGCCAGAATGATAACACAAGACATGTGAACAACACAGCCAAAGCTGTAATACTTATAGATCTTTCCTAACCTGGCAATAGCCACAGTACTCAAGTCTTACAGTTTAGGGTGACATTTCAGGGAAAGAGAGAACCCCTTCCTTCCCACACTCACCCAGTCCTACAACACATAACAAACATCATCTTCCAGAATAATACAAGAACATAATAGAAAACAGAAGGACTGCATAGCCTTGCTTTCTTCATTTCAGATTTCACAACATTATTGAAAGACCTAAGTTGATATATACTAATAATGCAGGAGTGTTATGCCAAATAAAGGCTAAAGAAAGAAAAGAATAATGCAGGACTTGCACAGATCAGACGTGATCCTGGTTAAAACTGAGAGAGAATGTTTGGAAAAGTCTACAGAACCAATTACTTTTGTTGTTTTGACATTTTACAGCCCCTGTTAATACCTTGAACATTTTAATTTTAATTACCACAAACTATGCTGCTCAGTGGCTGTTACAGTTTCTTCTCCTTTTCCATCTTTTTGTTAGGTTTTAATTTGCTGCTGTTTTATGACTTTTGATCGCTACTTTGAAGTTATTGTTTTTAGCTGTTCAGACATCAATGCTTTATGATATACACTTGGAGGCTTTTTAAAATTTATTGTAAACTACCCAGCTTATTTACAAATACAATGGCAGGGGATACTATCCCTCATAATGAAGAAATCGAGTCTGGAATTTGCTAGTTGAACTGTCCCTGGTGCTTAATTTCAAGGAGAAGGAGAGAAAAGAAGGGAGTAGTAAGGCGGTTAAGAGTTTCAGATCTCAATGGGGCAAGGCAGCACGATCTCCACTGTGCCATGGATGGGCACCCTAATTTAGCCTTACCCACCTCACATTTTTATTGTGAGGAAAAATGAAAGAGGAGTTATGGCCCTGTGATCCTTGGAAAAAGATTTAAAAAACCAATCTTATACATTTTTAAAGAAATGTCCTTTGATTTAAAACATCTATGGTAACAGATCTCATCAATGAAATAAGAGATTATTTACTTGCTATTTGAACTTAACACTGTTACTTGAAAGGTGGGATTGCACTAAAAAGATCTGGAGATCCTCCTTGGTCTGCTAACAGTGGCTGAGCTGTGTAGAACTTCCAACAAGAAGGAACTGACACCACTCTCTATTGGTATCAGAGATTGTGGGAAATCGTTTTAAGAACGCAAGGAATCCATTGTAAAACTCTAAGACCATGGCAAGCCACGTATCAAATACATCTATAGATCTGTTTCAGGATGATGTTATACCTTAAGTATGTTTTGACTGGACAGGATTAGTCCATGATGCTTCTTAGCTTTGTAACATCACTTGTAACAATAAAACATTTCAAGAATAGATAACTGCCAGGGTTCAGATCTTTCTGAAAGCAAATAATGCTGCTCATCTGAAAGTTTCCTCCTTCACAGCCTAGACATGCAGTTTGAAGGGAGTGGTAAAACAGGCTCTTCCATTTCAGAATGCAGGCGGGGTCACTTTTTTAATATAACGTCATGCAAAACCTCCCACAAATAACAAACTAAATAATCAGGGCGAAAGTGGCCTAGTGCTTTGCAACATGAAAACACTGACGCTTTCTCTTGCTGTTTGAAGCAGAATGTTTAATTCTATTCCTTCATTCTGAAGTATATCCAAAGCAGCACTGATTCAGCCATGAAGCAGGAAGAGCCCTCTACACATGCTCAGAGGGACTGTCACCCATCAACAACCCCTGAGCAAGAGAGCTTTCTGCAGTGGTCAACAGAGAAAAATAAAGTATCTTCTACACATGTCCAGAGGCACTTTCACCCATCCACAGCCCCTGAGCAAGACTGCCATGCTTTCTGCAGTGGTCAACAGTGGAAAAATAAAGTATCCTCTACACATGCTCAGAGCCACTTCCACTCATTAACCTTGACTGTTAGGTGGTAAATGCAAACACTGTGTTGAGTTCCTGAAGACCCCACTCCCCCAACACACGACAAAGGTGGAAAGAAGATGATGCCCTTCATTTCCTTCTCCTCCCCTCACCACAACTGTAAGCTGTGGGGTAACTAACTGGCATGTTCTTCCCACACTTTACAAGACAGAGTTGGTACATCTCTCCTTATTCCCCCCCCCCCCCCCGCCCTTACTTCAGGCACATGGACGGATCCACGGTGAATTATGAAGGCGGGGGGCGCCATGGGAGGAGAAGACAACCCGGCTTCCCCCACATACACTCTGACGCTCCAGTGTGTGCATGCGCTCCCTTCGCTGTCCTTTCCCCTTCCGCTCCTCAACATTCCCTTTATTACTTACGCAACCAACGGGCGCCCACGCGCCATCCCCGCAGACTGGCCCAGCCGGCGCTGCCGCCACTGCCAACGGCCCCTCTCTCCGGGCTCCCCTCACACACACAACATGGTACCGCCCATCTCGTCCACCCCTTTTAAACCAATGGAAACGCCCGGCAAGGCCACGCCTCCCACCCGCCCTGAACGAGGCGACGTTGCTCTGTTTGCTCTCGCGCTAAGTGCGAAGACGTCGCCGCCCACGAGTTCTTATAGGCGCTAAAGGAAAACCGCTGTCCAATCATACTGCTTTTCTTCCTTCGTTGTGAACCAATTAGAAAAAGCACGCGAAGTAGGTGGGACCTCGCGCGGTTCTCCTGTTAACTGTTTCCTGGCTGGATTCATAAAGATGTGTTACTGAGAATAAAAACCCAATTTAATAACCTGTCTTATTATTTACTTTTGAGAAGATCTGCTTATGCTCTCTTGGGGTGCAAAGGAATTAGTTTCCATCCTGTTTTTCTCAGTATAAAACTTATCCAATCCAGCAGGGTCAAGCAGATGAGAAAATGGGTATTTATTTATATGAATTTTTATCCTGCCCTGTACGGGATGATTTCAGGGCGGGATACAACATAAAACCCATAAAATATACAATATGTCACGGACATCCTTCTGTGTACATGCCAGTTCCATTTAGTTTTCACGTCTAATAGCTATGGATAGATCAGGATTGTGCCTATACTCTTACTTTAAAGCTAAAAGGGTGGCATTTTAAAGTATATTTGCTATTGTAGAAAGTATTTGTAATGCCAAATGCACTATATTATCAGGGGGTAAGCATGTCGTCAATAGTATACCAATGGATGATTAAATTAATTAACATGTTTATACAACATCTTTTAGCAACACAATTAATTGATGGCTACTTGTAAAAACGAACAAAGCAAAAACATAAATGCCACTTTCAGTTATACAATAACAGTGGCTGCATCCATACATAGTTAAGTTTGGTGCTATGGTTATCCTTTAACAAACATTCACCTGTCTTGTATACACAAGAAAATCTAGTTAAATGATTGCTATACTGATCCCTCACATGGTGTCTAAGGATGCCAGATGTGTGCCTTGGCTCCCTGGGAGATGTTTGGGGGCAGACCTGGAGGGAGAAAGTGTCACTTGCCCTGTGGCACTATAGGAATCCCCAAAACTATGGCCCCTTCCGCACATGCAAAATAATGCGTTTTCAAACCACTTTCATAACTGTTTGCAAGTGGATTTTGCCATTCCACACAGCTTCAAAGAGCATTGAAAGCAGTTTGAAAGTGCATTATTCTGCATGTGCGGAATGAGCCTATGATAAATCCTATAAAGTAGTCTTCCCAGCCTGCAGTGGACATTTGGGGGAGATTGGGTCAGTTCCTAGAGATTCACTCTGGTGGGGGGGTTGATATCACTTCCAGATATCACCAGTGACATTACAGGATCAACAAGGCCCCCCTCGCCTACTTATCCTCCATGAACTATGGGTGGGCGATGGAGGGTAGGGTAGACATTCCCTCACCTAGAAACCCTGATAGCCCCTTAATCACCGTGGTGTCCATTTATGGCTCTCTTGACATCCACTTCCTTCTTCCCCAAACCAAAAAACAAACACGAGGTCCTTCAAAAGAACCCAGGAGGCATCATCTTGGTCTCCGCAGATATCTCTCATTCTAAATTAGAAATATCCGTTTCAGATAGCTGAAACAGCTGGCTCCACCGTATGAGGACACTTGCCTGGCAACTTCCGTACAACTTGGAGCTGACTCCAACACACAATTGGCAGCCATTCTATGTTGCACCACTTTCCATTTTCAAAATGACAAAAATGTCCAAGACAAGCTCATTGAATCTGGAGACCATTGCTACAGCGCAATGGTAACACAATGTCCAGTGACATATGAATGCTATATGTGACAACTGGATGTAATGGAAATGTACATTCATTCCAGGCTATTGATTCCACAGCTCTGCATTCACTTCTCTGTCTGATGATGTGTTTTGTCTGTTTTAGGTTTCTTCTCTTTACATCCTTCCTCAACTCTCTTTAGCTTCTTCTCTTCTTTTGATGGTCAGCTCTTGGGGAATCACTCAATCTGACCTGGGCCCCTTCCACACATGCAGAATAATGCACTTTAAATACACTTTCATAATTGCTTGCAAGTATATTTTGCTATTCCGCACAGTAAAATCCAGCTGCAAAGTGCATTGAAAGTTGATTGAAAGTGCATTATTCTGCATGTGTGGAAGGAGCCCTCATTTTGCTGCTTCAGTGATTGCTATAGGACCCAGCCACATAGACACAACCTTTGGTCCTGCAAAGAACTGCAAAGGGGAACGGCGATTAAGAGTGTTGAAGTGGTGAAAAAATGTAACACTCCTATTTAAACAAATATTGATAGACGTGGGGTGGCCTGAACACGTAATCCTTAACAGGATGTAATAAAATAGAGAAGAAGAAAAGTTCTAGAAAATGAAGGCATTTAATTGTTTCATATAGAGACAGAAATCAAGGCCAGCCCGAGGAAGCCCTTAAACCCCTTAACAGCCCTCACTTTGCAGATTCAAAGTGTCTTGTCTGGAGAAAGTCACCAGAATCCATGTTCCAGCAGTGATTTTTATTACTTTTATTAGCAATTTCCCTGCTTTCACACATTTACACCCCATTTTTCCTTGTGGCTTAATAAAACAATAACAATAAGACCCCATTAACAAAATGCCTCCAGCTAAAATTCATTAAAGACCTTTTTTTTTTTTGTTACAATGTTGGGTTCAATTTATAACTGAATAAAAATAAAAGGTAAAGTTTAGGGTTCAGGCAAGGGCACGGGTTAATGCAAATCCCCAAAAGCTGAAACTGACCATAGCCCTATTCTCGGACTGCGTCCTAGAACTCAACATAACACTAAGGGAAGCCCGAGCGCCTGCTCTTGCCTTAACCCTAAACCTAACCCTAACCCTAACGTATTATTTTTATTTAATTTATTCAGTCACAAATTGTTCCCAAAATTGTAACAAAAACCCAAAACCTGAAGCTGACCATAGCCCTATTCTTGGACTTTGACCAAGAACTCAACGTTACCCTAAGGTAAGCCAGCACCCCTGTCCTTGCCTTAACCCTAACCCTAACTTATTGTTTTTATTTAATTTTTTCAGTCATAACTTGTTCCCAACATTGAAACAAAAAATAAATTTATTTAAAATAGTAGGTTAGGGCTACAGTTAAGGACAGGACCGGGGCTAAGGCTTGCCTAAGTGTTATGTGGAGTTCTAGGGCGCAGTCCGAGAATAGGGATATGGTTAGTTTTAGGTTTCTGGTTTCTGTTACAATTTAGGGAACAATTTATGGCTGAATAAAGTAAATAAATGTAATAAGGAAGGGTTAGGGTTAAGGCAAGGGCACGGGCTAAGGCTTGCCTCAGTGTTACGATGAGTTCTAGGGCGCAGACCGAGAATAGGGCTATTGTCAGTCCTAGGTTTTGGGTTGTTTTTTTTTACAATTTAGGGAACAATTTATGGCTGAATAAAGTAAATAAATATAAAAAGTTAGGGTTAGGGTTAAGGTAAGGGCACGGGCACTGGCACGGGCTCAGGCTTGCCTTACTGTTACGATGAGTTCTAGGGCGCAGTCCGAGAATAGCGTTAGGGTCAGTTTTAAGTTTTGGTTTTTTGTTACAATGTTGGGAACAATTTATAACTGAAAAAATTAAATAAAAATAAAAATAGGGTTAGGGTTCAGGCAAGGGCACGGTTAAGGCAAAACACAAAAACCTGAAACTGACCTTAGCCCTATTCTAGGATTGCGCCCTAGAACTCAACGTAACACTAAGGGAAGCCCAAGCCCCAGTTCTTGCCTTAACCTTAACCCTAACCCTAACTTATTGTTTTTATTTAATTTATTCAGTCACAAATTGTTCCCAAAATTGCAACAAAACCCCCAAACCCGAAACTGACCACAGCCCTATTCTCGGACTGCGCCCTACAACTCAACGTAACACTAGGGGAAGCCCGAGCCACTGCTATTGCCTTAACCATAATCCTAACTTATTATTTTTATTTAATTTAATCAGTCGTTGGCAACTTGTTCCCCAAAATTGAAACATTAAAACCCAAATGATTTACCTTGAATAGTACTGTAGCCCTATTATTAGGACTGGACGCTTCAAGAACTCAGTTACCCTAAGTGTTATAATGCCAGAGCCCCTGTCCTTGACTTCTTCTAACTCCTAATCTTGATTTAGGGATATGGTTTTATTTTAGGATTTCTGGTTCAGTCATAATTACAATTGTTTCCAACAATTGTAACGCAGAAATAAAGTTAAATAAAAATAATAGGTTAGGAATAGGGTTAAAGGCAAATGAGCAGGGGCTAAGGTTTCCTTTAGTAGTTCATGTGGAGCTTCTGAAAGGGCACAGACCAAAGAAGAATAGGGCTATGGTCAGTCTTAGGTTTTGGGTTTCTGTTACAATTTGGGGAACAATTTGTGGCTGAATAAATTAAATACAAATAATAAGTTTGGGTTAGGCTTAAGGCAAGGGCACGGGCTCATGCTTGCCTTATGGTTACGATGAGTTCTAGGGTGCAGTCCAAGAATAGGGCTAGGGTCAGTTTTAAGTTTCGTGTTTTTGTTACAATTTTGGGAACAATTTATAACTGAATAAATTAAATAAAAATAAAAAAGTTAGGGTTAGGGTTCAGGCAAGGGCACAGTTAAGGCAAAACACAAAAACCTGAAACTGACCATAGCCCTATTCTCGAACTGCGCCTTAAAACTCAACCTAACACTAAGGGAAGCCCGAGCCCCTTCTCTTGCCTTAACCCTGACCCTAACCCTAACTTATTATTTTTATTTAATTTATTCAGTCACAAATTGTTCCCAAAATTGCAACAAAACCCCCAAACCCGAAACTGACCACAGCCCTATTCTCGGACTGCGCCCTACAACTCAACGTAACACTAGGGGAAGCCCGAGCCACTGCTATTGCCTTAACCATAATCCTAACTTATTATTTTTATTTAATTTAATCAGTCACAATTGTTCCCAAAATTGTCACAAAAACCCAAAACCTGGAACTGACTGTAGCCCTATTCTTGGACTGCGCCCAAGAACTCAAAGTTACCCTAAGGAAAGCCAGAGCCCCTGTCCTTGACTTAACCCTAACCTTGACTTATTATTTTTATTTAATTTCTTCAGTCATAAATTGTTTCCAAAATTGTAACGAGAAATAAATTAAATAAAAATAATAGGTTAGGAATAGGGTTAAGGAAATGACAGGGGCTAAGGTTTCCTTAGTGTTATGTGGAGTTCTAGGGCACAGTATGAGAATAGGGCTATGGTCAGTCTTAGGTTTTGGGTTTCTGTTACAATTTGGGGAACAATTTGTGGCTGAATAAATTAAATACAAATAATAAGTTTGGGTTAGGCTTAAGGCAAGGGCACGGGCTCATGCTTGCCTTATGGTTACGATGAGTTCTAGGGTGCAGTCCAAGAATAGGGCTAGGGTCAGTTTTAAGTTTCGTGTTTTTGTTACAATTTTGGGAACAATTTATAACTGAATAAATTAAATAAAAATAAAAAAGTTAGGGTTAGGGTTCAGGCAAGGGCACAGTTAAGGCAAAACACAAAAACCTGAAACTGACCATAGCCCTATTCTCGAACTGCGCCTTAAAACTCAACCTAACACTAAGGGAAGCCCGAGCCCCTTCTCTTGCCTTAACCCTGACCCTAACCCTAACTTATTATTTTTAAAAATTTATTCAATCACAAATTGTTCCCAAAATTGTAACAAAAACCCAAAATCTGAAGCTGACCATAGCCCTATGCTTGGACTGCTACCTAGAACTCAATGTAACACTAAGGGAAGCGCGAGCCCCTGCTCTTGCCTTAACCCTAACCCTAACTTATTATTTTTATTTAATTTCTTCATTCATAAATTGTTCCCAAAATTGTAACAAAAAATAAATTAAATAAAAATAATAGGTTAGCGATAGGGTTAAGGAAATGACAGGGGCTAAGGTTTCCTTAGTGTTATGTGGAGTTCTAGGGCTCAGTACGAGAATAGGGTATGGTCAGTCTTAGGTTTCAAGTTTTTGTTACAATTTTGGGAACAATTTATGGCTGAATAAATTAAATAAAAATAAAAAGTTAGGGTTAGGGTTCAGGCAAGGGCACAGGTTAAGGCAAAACTCCAAAACCTGAAACTGACCACAGCACTATTCTTGGACTGCACCCTAGGACTCAACGTAACACCAAAGGATGCTGGAGACACTGCTCTTACCTTAACCCTAACCCTAACCCTAACTTCTTATTTTTATTTAATTTATTCAGTCACAAATTGTTCCTAAAATTGTAACAAAAACCTAAAACATGAAACTGACCATAGCCCTATTCTTGGACTGCACCCAAGAACTCAACGTTACCATAAGGAAAGCTAGAGCCCCTGTCCTTGGCTAAACTCAACCCTAACTTATTATTTTTATTTAATTTTTTTCAGTCATAAACTGTTTCCAAAATTGTAACAAAAAATAAATGGAATAAAAACACAAAGTCTTGCCTTTGTGTTATGTGGTGTTCTAGGGTGCAGTCAGTCTTAGGTTTCGGATTTTTGTTACAATTTTGGGAACAATTTATAACTGAATAGACTAAATAAAAATAAAAAGTTAGGGTTAGAGTTCAGGCAAGGGCACGGTTAAGGCAAAAACCACAACTGCTGAAACTGACCCTATTATCAGACTGTGCCCTTAACCCTAACCCTAACTTACTATTTTTATTTAATTTTTCCAGTCAAATCCTCCTGCTTTTAATAACCACACACTCTGAGCCCCGCCCCCGGGCCTCAGTGCTATAAAAGCAGGTCTCGGAGGCCGAGAGGCTGCAGTCACTTCTGGCTTCCACGGAGAGGAAAGCAGAAGGGACTGTGGAATGCCGGCTGGGGGTGTCAGCTGAAGACTGCATGGTTTGGGAGTTAGACTGTTGAATGTGGAGCGGGGGAAGCTGTGGCGTAGTGGCTAAGAGCAGTGGCTAAGAGCAGGTGCACTCTGATTTGGAGGAACTGGGTTTGATTCGCAGCTCTGCCACTTGAGTTGAGGAGGCTTATCTGGGGAATTCAGATTAACCTGTACACTCCCACACACGCCAGTTAGGTGACCTTGGGCTAGTCACAGCTTTTCGGAGCTCTCTCAGCCCCACCCACCTCACAGGGTGTTTGTTGTGAGGGAGGAAGGGAAAGGAGATTGTAAGCCCCTTTGAGTCTCCTACAGGAGAGAAAGGGGGGATATAAATCCAAATTCTTCTTCCTATATTAATTATGTATGTGTAATTCTGTTTCTTCCCATTCCAAATAAATTTACACATTTCTCTTCTCCATTTGTTAAAAATACCACCATTTGTTATCATGGACAAGTTTCACAAGGAAAAGTAATTTTGTAAGTGTCATAGATTTAACTATTTCTATTTTGCCTGAAATAGAGAGCTTAATAGTCCCTACCCATTTAAATCCTTTTTATGAAACCTGTTTGATCCGCCATGATATAGTAATGTATAAATTCCTGGAGCCTTTGAGCTAGAATGGCTGAGAAGATATTATAGTCAGTGTTGAGAAGTGAGATTGGTCTGAAGTTTTTGACATTTTGGGTCCACTTTTTAAAGAACTAAAACTGTCATGGCATTTGCATTCTGGTTTCAGGTCTCCATATGACAAGCATGTGGACAGGCACAGAAGACTGCATGATGCTGACAGTTAACTGAAGAATGCCCCATGCAAAAGAAAGTTGTTTGTATTTGATCTTTGAGACAGTTATTTTAATGTTTAAAAAAGTACTTACAATTTCCAACCCATGTGCTGGTTGTCTCATTTCTCTGTATGCCATTCTGTTGTCTTTTCCACAAAAAGAAGAAAGGAGAATTATGACCAAACATCCCTTATGTTCCTGTGGAATGCTTCCCCTTAATAGATGTGCTCCTGAAGAGCCAGAAACAAAGTGGAGCATTCCACAGGAAAAAAAATGGGAATTTGAATTATGATGATGATGGTGATGGTGATGGTGATGGTGATGATGATGATGATGATGATGATGAAAAGGAAGAAAAAGAAAAGAAACAGGAGAGGAGAGCCAGCTGAATATAACACTGTTGCTGCTCTCCCCCAGAACCGTTCTATGAGCTGTGCAAAACTTAGGGAAAATTTCACAGGGCCCTGGCCTCTTTGGACATAGTTCTCCACCAGGCCAGGGTTGATAAAGACCTGGTTCTGGTTGTGTAAAGCCGGACAGACGTCAAGCCATGATCAACCAGTAGGTTGTCACTAGCGGAGTGAATTGATGTCTGGCAAATATGTGGGAACAATTGGTTCCACTGATATGATGGTCCCAGACCATTTACAGCTGTACAGGTGAGTAACACATACAGCTGAATGTCATTAGTGTACTGGTGACAACGCAGCCCAGACTCCCTAACCAACTGTGCAAGACGGTATGTATAGATGTTAAATGAAATCAGAGAGAAGATTGCACCTTTCAGAATCACACATACCAAAGCATATTCTTGTAATGCTAAAATATTTTCCCAATCCTGAGGGAATTAGCAAAATCACTATAAGGCTGTTTCACAAATCTAAGCAAGATCAAGGTGGTGAGGTTGTAATTATGTTAAAAGCTTGTTATTTGATCCAACGACACCAGCAGCTGTGATCCACCCTGACCAGGTAGTCTATGTGAATTTTCCATGAGAGCAGTCATACCACTGGCTATTTCATTCACGATGGGATAATTCCAGAACTGAAGGGTAGATTTAAAATAAGCGGTGGGGGGTGGGGTGCCACCAGCAATGGCTTTTGCTAGCCATGGCAGATGTGCGATCCAGTGACATATCTACAGAAAGTGGTGCCTGCTTTCCCCGCTCCACATTCAACAGTCCCAAACCATGCTGTCTTCAGCTGACACTCCTGTATCTAGGAGAAATTGTCTCCTGACTTTAAAAAACTCAGAAGGATAGCAGGGGACAGGTACAGGAAGATACACAACGGGCTTCTGTCCTGCAGACCTCCATGCTCGATCTCTTCAACAATTTGCCTCCTTCCCAACGTTTTGGGTGGAGATGTTGCAAGCTGAAATAACTGCCATGAGAATGGTGTGCATGTCTGTGTTTGTGTGTGTTTGTGTGTCAAGTGACTTTGAGTCACTTCAAACCCATGGAGACCCAAGGAATAGGTGTCCTCCAAAATGTCATCTCCTTAAAAGCTTTGCTGAAGTTGTGATACCTGAAAGCCATGAGTTCTCCTCTAAAGTGAACCCATCCCATGTTTGGTCTTCGTCTTCCACCACTGTCTCCCACACTGCATGGCATTATTGTCTTTTCTACTGACTTGCACCTTCTGAGAATTTATTTTAAAGCATTTGTAAAACTCCCCTCCCCAAGAACACATGTTAATGACATACGTAAGACACACGGCTCATTCTCCAACATCATCCTGAGCCAATCACTCACAAGATCAAAGCAGGAAGGGATGTTCACTATATTATTACTTTTGTAATACCTGCAGTCAGAGTTTTGGTTTTTTCGTTTAAAAGTGGCACACCTTGCAGACTGGAGTTTCAATAACGACAAGCTTCACAGCCCACGTGGAAGTTTACAGTAGAGTCTGGTGGTTCACTACAAGAAAATAATTTGGTCCAGAAACAAACACGCAAGTTGTTTAACACACACAGTTAAACAAAGAGCTTTAAGGATAAGCCAAACAAGGCAGAGTTCAACTTTTGCCCTCTGCCAAATTCCCTCCTGTCACCTCCCAGAGAGTATGGAATGTGTCATTGCCCCTCAGAGAGTGCTCAGAAGAGCTGAATGGCAGTTCTGTAGAACTGGTGATTCACCAGAAGCTCCCCCCCCCCCATTTTTTAACAAGAACAAATGAAAGAACAGGTCGCAGTAGTTCAACCTCGGTATCTGTAAGAGAAACATCAGTCCTTCCCTGAAACCATCCAGTCTAGTGGAGCCAATGGATCAGGGAAAGATTAATGAATTCCATGTCTCATGTGATGCACCTTTAGTGGTGACCTTTCTTCCACAATGGTGTAAACTTTTGGTAACGAGGTATGGTCTTCGAATCTTGCACTGGTGGCATGTGGACCACAACCTGTTGGAGAGAATACCCTGGGGCAGCAGCTTCTTCTGATACCACTGATTCCCTCCTTGCAGTTGGGAAGACATTTTCCAAGGTTTTGTGGTTCATGGATTTTGATCCCAACAAAGTCCACACAGTGAATTTATGCACTGGTACTCGGAGGAAACAGGCATGCTCCGGTATGTTTCCCAGAAACACCCCATGGGAGAGAAATACTAATAGCAATGACCAACATGGTTGCTAAATACAACAAGCCCAGAGGCACAGGCTTCAGAACCATGTCTGCACTAGGAGGATAGCCACTGATGCCCCTGAGGCAGTGGAGTGATTCAGCAGGTTCGCACTACTTCAGCAAAACCGTTTGTTAAAATGCTGGTTGTAAACAAACAGTTGTTAAATTATTTAAATCCCACAACTGGAACTGGTTGTTAAATTAATTGGATCCCACCACTGCCATGATGTGTGTTTCTCAGGTACATTTTGTGGTTATAGACTTCAGATGTGAGTATTTACGGTGAATTTACTAAAAGTCAGAGGATCCATGAGCAACAGTGCTCATGGATCCAAAATTTTGAACTATGCCAGTCCTGCAAAAAAGTGGGTGATTGATCTTGCTGGTAAACATTATTAACATTAATTATTAATTATTTATTGATAGATGCTGTTGCTATCGTTTTAAAGTTCTGTATTTTAAATTGGGGTTATTTGGTTTGTTTTATTATGTTTGTTGTTGTTTGTTGTACACCGCCCTGAGCCTTTCGGGGGTAGGGCGGTTTACCAAATCGAATGAATAAATAAATATAAAATAAATAAATAAACTCTGTCCATAAATTTCACATGCAACTTGATGCTGCCATTGGGGGATCCATGAGGATCATTTTTTACAAGGAGGTTTCTGCACCACTGTAGTACAATGGGGAATGTGCCAGGTGATTGTTCAGGTCAGAAATGTGGCTGAGGGCTTGAGTTGTGATGTGATGGTGGTTTAAGTGTGACTTGGTGCAGAAATCATGAGAATCCTTGAGGATCCCTGTTTTTCAAACAGGTTTTTGCACCACTGGTGTGCCAGGGAGCATGTGCCGCATGGTTGATGTGGTCAGACCTATGGCTGAGGGCTTGAGCTGTGATATGGTGGTGGTTTGGGGGTGACTTGGTGCAGGAATCATGAGAATCCTTGAGGATCCCTGTTTTTCAAACATGTTTTTGGACCACTGCTGTGACAGGGAGCATGGGCCCCATGATTGGTGTGGTCAGGGCTGTGGCTAAGGGTTTGAGGTGTGATGTGATGGTTGTTTGGGGGTGACTTGGTGCAGAAATCATGAAAATCCTCGACGATCCCTGTTTCTCAAACAGGTTTTTGGACCACTGGTGCGCCAGTGAGCATGTGCCGTGTGATTGCTTTGGTTGGACGTGTGGCTGAGGGCTTGAGCTGTGATGTGATTTGGGGTGGTTTGGGGTGACTTGGTGCAGAAATCATGAGAATCCTCGACGATCCCTGTTTTTCAAACAGGTTTTTGCGCCACTGGTGTACCTCGGAGCATGTGATGCATGATTGTTTTGGTGCTGCCTGTAGACTTGGACATGCTGTACAGTTTCATGGTCATTTCATTTCAAAAATCATGAATTTAGGAGAATCCGTGTAGATCAGTGGTGGCGAACCTATGGCACAGGTGCCAGAGGTGGCACTCAGAGTCCTCTCTGTGGGTACGCGTGCACAGAGTTCGTCATGTGATAATAGTGTAATTATTTCAGGGAGATTATTAGCATTAAACCTAAGACCTAGTTTTGGGGAAGCAGTGTAGGTAACCCTATTAAGCACTGTTAAACCCTACTGATTTTCATGGGAAGAACGAAAGCGTGATCCTTTACCGGGGAGTAAGCTTGGTTGCTGGCAATGGCGTTTGCTTCTGAGTAAATCATCCTAGGGTCGTGATTCACCCATTCGAAGCATTGCACAGTTGCTTCAAAGCAAAGTCACCACCACCAAGCTTACTCCAGAGTAACGCGCACCTTGGATCCAACCGTTTTTTCTATACTAAAACCTCAGTATTCAGGTTAAATTGCCATGTTGACTCTTTGAGATAAATAAGTGGGTTTTGGGTTGCAGTTTGGGCACTCGATCTTGAAAAGGTTCACCATCACTGGTGTAGATCCTCATTTTACCTTTTTCCCTTAAAGGACATTCAAACTTTTTATTATTATTGAAAGCAATGATATGAAAATGTCCAAAATTACAAAACATTTAAAAAATACTCAAAAGACATTCAAACTTTCTTATTATTATTGAAAGCAGCGATATGAAAATGTCCAAAATTCAAAACATTTAAAAAATACAAAAGCCCTTCTATTCCTAAACTGAAACCTGTCCTGCAGTTAACCCAAACTCCTCTAGGGGACGCCCAACTCCGTCTTGTTTCCTACCTGGCTGAGCGCGCGCTAGAAGTCTCGGTTAGAACGCGGTTTGCGGCTTCCTATCACGTGACCCGCTGCCGCTACGTGGCGTGGTGACGTCAGACGTCGCGAGGAGGCGCCGCCGCCGGCTTGGCCGCCCGCCCGCCATCTTGGCCCACTCTGTGTGGAAGTGGCTCGGGCGGTCGTTCCGGCCTCCTCCTCGGTGAGTGTCGCCTCCAGGCGGGGCGAGGCGGTTTGGCTCGGCCGTGGCGGGGAACGGGACGCGGTCGGCTGGGAAGGGACTTCACTAGCGGGAGTGGGGGGGGGGGAGCCAGCCGAGGGTAGTGGGACATGGGAGCCTCGAGGAGGCTCTGGAGGGAGCGCGAGGGAAAGGGCCGCCTTTTCTTCTCCTGCGGAAGTGGGCTGGGGGGCGAGAAGGGGGAGAGTCGCCGTGGCAGCCTCCACTGCCTGAGGACTGGCTGGAAAGAGTCGGTGGGCTTGAGGGAAGGATGGGGACTCCTTTCAAGCGCGCACCCACTCTTTTTTCCTTTGAGGGTTTTCTATTTTCTCCAGCCCCTGGATGTTCTCTCCTCCCCCCCCCCCTCGTGGCCTGGTGGGGGGTGGGGAGAACATTCAGGGGCTGGAGAAAATGGTCCTTTATTTACTCCCTTTCCTTGTCTCTTGACTTCTGGCCTGAATCTCCCCCTCGATCTTTCCTCGTGGGGTGGGGGAGATGCAACGAGCAGGAACATGAGTAACTTCTCTTGACTCATCTCAGCCCATTGGTTGCCTTCAGGCAATGCTGCAGTGCCTACAGAGGCTCCCCCCGTGGATCCCGAACTTAACTTCCGAGTGAAAGGGCTGCGGACCTTTTGTCGTTAAAACCAAACACGCTAGCTTGGATTTCCTTCCTGCCGGGTAGGGATGGGATCTATTAAGGGTCTCGGAGCATCTTGAAAAGAGTTCTGGTGTGGCGCAAGAGTTTCACATTCTGTTCTGGGCACTCAGTGCACTGCTGACGAGTTTGGGGGAAGAGAAAGTTGAGGAAGGGCCAGAACGAGCGAATTGGAAAAAATAGTGATGGGGCTGATTTATCTGAAAGTTTAATCTATGAGGGAACTTGCAATGCTTCACCTGGAAATATTTTAGCTGTATGTGGTTATGTGATGTATACATGTAAGAACAATCCCATATCATGACCATGAGGGGGGAATGGGCACAGTCTCCTTGGCTGGATGCATGGAATAGTTGCCTTGTATACATAAAATAAACCAGGAGTCCAGAGCACCTTGAAAACTGGCAAGTTTTATTCCAGTCTGAGCTCACTTGGTCAGTAGTTGTGATTTGACAAAGCTTATGCTGGAATAAATTTTGTTAGTCTTTCAGTTGTGTACTCATTTTGGTTTCACTGCTACAAAATAATGCAGGTAGCCATCCAAGATGATTCTCAATATGTTTGTGTTTGCATATTTATAGAGGATAATGCTTTGTGTGTGCACAGAGGAAACTGATTGGAAGTGGAAGAGCCATGAAGTTGAAATTGGGAAAGGAATTGATAACAAAACTGCAAAGATTGTCATGCCCTTATATAAAGCAGTGGTGCAACCACACTTAGAGTACTGTGTTCATTTCTGGTCGCCACATCTCAAAAAGGATATCGAAGAGATAGAAAAAATGCAGAGAAGGGCAACGAGGATGATTGAGGGATTGGAGCACCTTCCTTATGAGGAGAGGCTGCAGCGTTTGGGACTCTTTAGTTTGGAGAGGAGACATCAGAGGGGGAATATGATTGAAGTCTATAAAATTATGCATAGGGTAGAAAATGTTGACAGAGAGACATTTTTCTCTCTTTCTCACAATACTAGAACCAGGGGGCATCCATTGAAAATGCTGGGGGGAAGAATTAGGACTAATAAAAGGAAACACTTCTTCACGCAACGTGTGATTGGTGTTTGGAATATGCTGCCACAGGAGGTGGTGATGGCTACTAACCTGGATAGCTTTAAAAGGGGCTTGGACAGATTTATGGAGGAGAAGTCGATCTATGGCTACCAATCTTGATCCTCCTTGATCTCAGATTGCAAATGCCTCAGCAGACCAGGTGCTTGGGAGCAGCAGCAGCAGAAAGGCCATTGCTTTCACATCCTGCATGAGCTCCCAAAGGCACCTGGTGGGCCACTGCGAGAAGCAGAGTGCTGGACTAGATGGACTCTGGTCTGATCCAGCTGGCTTGTTCTTATGTACTAAATGTAAGGACACAAGGAGAGCCCCACTGGATCAGAGCAGTCAGTGGTCCATCTAGTCCAATATCTTGTCTCCTGTAGTGGCCAGCCTCTTCCTCTAGAAATCAAACAACAGGGCTGCTGCCTTGTTTCTTTCATGGCCTTTTGTTATTCTTGTTCTTGTGTATAAGTCTGTTAGTCCTTTTAAGATGCTGTCAGGTTTCTAAGGTTCATGATAAAGCAGACGTGCTGAACAGGCAGCTCCATCCATAAGCCGGGCACCTAAGTGTGGTACTGCAGCCATGCCTGGCCACCAGTCCCACAGAGGCTTCCCATCAGCATAGGGAGGTCTGGGAAGAGAAAAGGCCTCCCCATTGTCCAGCAGCCCCTGTGGGGCTGTTCAGACTTAAGTCACAGTTCTAAGTCTGAAGTGTCCGCATCAATGTACAGCAGCAAACAGGCATGAGGGAGCCAACTATTTTACATTGGAACATCGGTAATCGTTGGTAATCCATCCAGTGGCACTCAGCAAACTCCGAAACTGGCGAAAACCGAGGCTACGCCGTTTGCACAAGTGCTACGCAAACAACGTAGCAAATTTATGCAAAAAGTGTAAATTTGCGCAAACAGCGTAGGCAAACACCGAGGCGACCAGCAACAACCGGGGAAGAAAAATGGCCGGGTGCAACCAACAAACTCTGAAACCGGCATAAACCGAGGGCGGCTATTACCGAGGTTCCACTGTATTTATTTATATCCCACCCAATCCCTGAAGGGCTCTGTAGTTGGCTCTTCTAGCCATGCCCCAGCTGCGGTGGTGGAGGCTTCCAAGAGCGGATCCATACACCCCTCAGGATGGGGCTCTTGATCAGGTGTGGGTATGGTTAGTGTCTGGATGAGAGGCTTCCTGTTTGCCTTGAGTCATGTGATTGAAAGTAAGGTGAGAGATACATGTGGTTAAATAGACAAATTGTTGCTGGAACCTAAGGAGAAAGACATTTAAGGCTGCCATGAGCTTGTTAAGTGTGAAACTGGAGACTTCAGAAATAAGGGATTACGGCCTCATTATAATTTCTAATGGTGAGAAGTAATTTGGTCTAATTTTGTTCCTTGGAGTACCAGTAGCTACTTTTTTATTTGCAAGTAAAAATTACAGTAGTCTTGAAGTGGTTTCTCTTTCTTTGTTAAGGATGACAATCCCATGTTTCCTTACAGTAACAAAATGAACTGACTGTTAACGAAAGGATGCTTTAGCTTTTGTTGAAAATAACAAGTTACTTCAGATCCAAAGATGTGACTGCAATATTTGTAGCAAGATTATATCTGTACTTATTTTTAATGTTATTGTTTGTAATCTACTACACAAGGCACGTTAGGGTGCCAAATTTTGTCTGGACACACCCTGGCCATTTATGTATGAAGAACTTACCCCAAGACTATTTGTTCCTCAGTGGGGTCTCCCCGTATTTCTTAGCTTACACAGAAGGAAGTTCCCCACTGACTGCTCCGAGCCTAGCTGTCATTTCCCCTGTGCCCTCCCTTGGGGTGTATCTGCAAGCTTCATTTCAGGAGGTACCATGCCACCTTTTGGAAGGTGCATTTCAGTGTTCTCTTGCTCCTGCAATCTAAAGTATTAAAATAAATAAAAGGGGAAGCTCCATTGATCCCCCAGAAATGTTGACTGAGGAGTGAGCAGAACTGCTCCTACATGGGCAGGGAAAGGTAATGAGGAACAGAAAACCCAAAGAAAGTGAAATGGACACTGGTCCACTTTTCTTTCTCTGCACAAGCAGGGGAAAAAAATCACACTTCACCTGCTTTTGGAAACTGTAGAGATTATCTGATCTGCGGCACGGTGAGTTTGGGAGGAGGGAAAATGTGTGCACAACTGAGAATCTGACTGGAAGAGAATGTTCATTGTGGGGCAGACCACAAATACATAAATTGTGTATTCTATCTCTCCTTCCTGATTGAAGTAAATTATTATTCTCACTGGTGTCCCACTTAGTGGGACTGCTCAGAAGAACAGCTAACCTTTTTTAGTCTTTAAGATTTTCCTTTTTTAATTTTTAAAACTTTTTTAATAGCTTGTGCCTGGGAAGCTTGCTGGGTGACATTGGGTGAGTCGTACTTTCTCAGTCAGCATATCTCACAGGGTCGTTGTGAGGATAAAATGAAGGAGAAGAGAACAATGTAAGCTTCTTTGGGTCCCTGTTGAGAAGGGAGAACGAGTATAAATAAAGTAAATGAATAAATTAAGACAATGAGAATTCTTCTCCCCAAAAGCCGTTTTTGTGCTTGGAGTAAATAATTCAAATCAGTATATTTTATACAAGCATACATATTTTGCAAAAATGTTTCTAGTTACTTTGCTGCCTTCTGAATCTGTTACTTCAGTTTCAGTAGAAAGTGAGGCGTATTTGTTTTGTGAAGTGTAGCAAAAAAAGTAAATTGGCAACCTTGGTGAATTCTTGATCAGATGGAAAGGGCTTGAATCCACGAGGGAGCTACACCTGGCACAGAAACCCTATCTTGAGCACTTGAACTTAAAAGCTTTTTCAGGCATGTTTGCAACCAGGAAAATATACCTTTAACAAAAAAAAAAAAGATGAAAACTGAGAGTCCTAAGATTCCACAACAGATTTTTATGAGAGGGTTTTAATTCTGTGTAATACTTCATGTGCTGAAAACACCCAGTTCTGCTTTTGAGGTGCTGCATAAAGTCAAAAGTAAGCAACAAACATGATTTGCTAGCTGGTTGTGATGTAAGATGGATACAAACTTATACCCTCTCTTGTAAATATTTGCTCACTGTGTGATTAAGAATATTTTCCCAGAAATAAAGCAGAAACAGTTTGGTAAAGTAGAGGAAAATTGGTTTGCTTTTCTTTATCATCATGTGCTATAAATGACTAATGGGGACTGCAAGCAGGCTTCTCAATTTATGGGCTAGCTATCTATGGAGACTTCTGTTACTAGGCTGTGACTTCCTTAAGCGGTCATCCATCTATTCTTGTGCAGCAAGATCAGTGGACTTCTTGCCATCAATAATGTTTTTTTCCAGGCTATTACTAGCAGCAGACAAATATGGTTTATCTTATTGATCTAATTGCTTGAAAGAAGGCTCTGCAGTGACTTTTTGTTTTTGTTCGGCACTGTGCTTGTGTACTACAGACGTCACTTTCAGTGGAGCATTCTTCAGTTTTCTTACAGACTAGAACAGAATTTGACAGTCTGCCTTTGCACAGCATTAGCATTATGGGAAGGATATTCATGAACATTAGAAGACTGAAATTTCCTTCTTTCTTGACAAATTGACTGATAAACATTCTTGCATACATTGCTACGCTGGGAATTTTATGCATACCGGTGTTTCTTTTTGCTAGAGAATTGAAATCTTATTGAAGGAAATGGGATTTATTTGTTTCTGATTTTAAGGATGCATTTCTTTGCTGCAAGTCAGAGAACGTTAGGGAGTGATGTGGGTTTTTCAGGAAAAATTAAAACAAATTTAAATGACATTATTTAAATATTAAAATGTCAGATGAAGAAGAGGAGGAGGAGGAGTTTGGATTTATATCCCCCCTATCTCTCCTGTAGAAGTCTCAAAGGGGCTTACAATCTCCTTTCCCTTCCCCCCCTGTGAGGTTGGTGGGGCTGAGAGAGCTCAGAAGAACTGTGACTAGCCCAAGGTCACCCAGCTAGCATGTATAAGCCCAAGACATATAGGTGTAGTTTTGGTTGTCCATGCTTCATATCCTACATTTAAAATATCTAACATGGTTGATTTGCAGCCCAGTCGCTCCAACAAACTATAGATAGACTAGGTTTGCATATGTGGGACAGAAAGCCTTCCATAGAAAAATGCAGCATTGGAAACATTTCCAGAGAATTTTCTGTTTTAGAAATTTTTCTGCCCCATATAATTGAAGTTGAAAAGCCTTAACTTGGCTGTTTTCATTTTGATTAAACCATTTCAGATCCCCCTCCCCCAAACTCTCCTCCCTCACTGGAACCCACCATGTATCAGACAAGTATGTGAACTCCTGGCTTTCAACCGAAGGTGGAAGTCAGTGCCTTCTCTTGAAGCAGAGTGTCCCTGCCCCCCTCTGGAAAGCTAAGGACTTCTGTTTTCACATTAACTGGATAGTAATGAGGAGCTCACGCTTTGTCCTTAGAAAGGGCTAATGTCCATCCTGGTGTTCCATTGAAAACCCCTAATGGTCACTAGTGCCATTTCCAAAAAACTGTTCTGTCTCAAACCTACTGAATTTATTAACTATTTGTTGAAATACAGTTGCAGTACAATAGTGCAATCTTGTAAGCAGTAAATCGTAATAGCAGTGCTCGTGGATATGAATTGCTTATGTATTCGACTGCATTTGTTATCATAAGATCTATATAATATTAAAACATTGGATTAACACTATGACCTTCAGTTTCCACTGCATTTGCTACAACTTCTACATAATTTTAAAATAGTGGACTAACAATATAACTGTCAGGATTGTTAAAAGATGACCCCAGTTCCATTTGCAAACTTCACAAACTTGACCTGCAGCTCTTTAGCTCCCTGGAGGAGAAAATCCTTTTACAGCAGGCTGTAAAAGAGACCCAGTTCGAGAGTATTATGATGAAGTTCTTCTACCTATGGGTAAGGCAAGCATGCATAAAAAACAGAAACACTGCAGCAAAAGAAATGCAAGGCCTAGTAGCCTGAATGAAACTGGAGATAGTTCATTTTGTAATAATTTCATAATTATCTATCTATGTATTTCTAGTAGTGTAACAAAAGCAGTAATTTTGACTAAATTGTAAAATTGATCTAAAAATAAAACCTTAATCTGGTTGTAAATATTAAGATTACGCTAGCAAATGAGTTTTACGTAGAAAACCATAATTAACTGTCAAGTCTTACTGACTAGTGATATAAATCATAATTTAAGTTGATTTGATTTTAAATTAAATTCACCCTGATTCCAGTACACCCAGTAGTGTTTGAGAGATATGGGAGGCAAAGAAGCAGGCAGAACAGATCCCATTATTCGTGAGGAACATATGACACTGTACAGTATGCTAAAATTTAATGGGAAGTTTTTTTAATACAGTACCATGAGGTACCATGAGACCATGTTGGTAGAGGATTCACCCTCTAAATCAGGGGTCCCCAAACTTTTTAAACAGGGGGCCAGTTCACTGTCCCTCAGACTGTTGGAGGGCCGGACTAAAAAAACTATGAACAAATTCCTATGAACAAATGATTGTAAAATGTTTGATTTCACCTTTCAGCCTTTCTGTCATGGTCTATTTTTAGAACAGTGATCAAAGTATGTCAAGTACAGGGTGGGCTCCAAATATTGTTGGGGAGGCTGTGGAATACCTTCCCCTGTAAAAAAAAAAAAGCAGAACTTTCCCAATGAAGCATTCCATCTAACCCAGGATCAGGTATCTTCCTGGGTTCTTTCCCTCCTAGTAGCCAGCAAGCAATTCGCCAGCCTGGCTGATGCCAATGGGAGTGAGAGGGGCAAGAACAGAAAGCCTGAGAGCAACACATGGAGTAGCCGAGAGGGAAGGGCGGAGCAGGCGTTGCCACATGTAAGGTTTCCAACTCGGGGTCAGAAAATGCATGGAGATTTGGGGGTGCCATCATGTAACTGCAATCAACAGCCATTGGGGCCAGTTCCTCCTCTCCCTCGAGCCCCCACTGCACATGAATGGAGCCATCGCTGCCATGCCTGGCGGGCCGGATAAATGCCTTCAGGGGGCCACATTTGGCCCCCGGGCCGTAGTTTGGGGACCCCTGCTCTAAATCAATAAGACAGCTCTTACATTTACAGGTTAAAGTTCAGGTATTTCTATTTGTTATTTCTATTTGTTATTTTAACGTTAATGTCAGAATCTTTTGGCTTGCTGTTTTGGCTTGGATAGCTCTGCTGCTTTCTGAGAGGTTTGTTACAGATTTTTTTGGTTAAAAAAAAGCAATCATGTAAGGCTCTGGCTATGCTCTACCAGTCCTACAACCATAGGAACATTGTATGCCTGTTTAAGAGAGGGAAAGATAGCAAACAGAGCTATGTAAATGTGCATTTGAGCATGTATTACTGCTGGATTGTTCAGAATCCAGCAGCAGCCTGAGTTTCTCCTGACACTTATCTTTTTGTAAGGCCTGGCTATTTCCCTCTGTAGGTCCCTACAGGGGTTCTTATTTGCCAAATGCTCTCATCAGGATCTAGCTTTTCTCAGTAATTCTATTTTCACCTATCCAGTTACAGATACTCTTCTGCTTTAGCATTTTACTTCTAGAGCAGTTAATGGTTCGTTCATGTGTAGTGTTGGCTTAAATTGAGAAAGAAACTCCCAGGTTCAAACATCTTGGTTTCACTTTCCTTTCAGAGAAAATTAATTTTGTATTTAAGATGGTTCCTGTCATTCTAGTTTGGCTGTCTGTACTACACTGATGAGTAATACAGTAAATTACAAAATGACTTTTATTTTCATAGTTTGCCAGCTCAGTTCACAAGTATTTTCTATGGGCTTACATAGATTAGCAGTAAAGCCCATTTTAAATTAAAATAAAATGGGCTCTAGGAAGGGGGTTGGAGAGGACAGGTGGGGGACTGATCAGGCTAGTGGGAGGGCCACTGCTATTCCTGCCTTCTCTTACCCCCCCCCCCACTTCTCTTGCCCCCCCCCCCGTTACCTTTTGCTTCTTTCACCAGGAGGGTTGTTGCCTTTGTCTTTGGGGTGGAGGAGGGTGCTGCCTGGGCTCGCGGGGAGGGTGGGTTCCTGGTGCAGCCCTCTTGGGCTTGACTTTTGGGGTGGGGGGGAGAGCAGATGGACTGGATTTTTGTTTAGGGTGGGTGAAGGGGGCATCTGCTGGGCCCTGCAGGGCATCAGCTTCTTGGTCATTAGGTGGGGGGGCTGGGAGAGGAGGAAGGGGGGTTTCTCAAAGGCGCTGCGCATGCCCTGTTAGGGCTGGCTCGGTCTTTGGGGGTAGGAGAGGGCAAGCGGGGGGTGGCTTGGTGCCTGTTCCCCTCTGGTTCTTGCTTGGACTTTGGGAGTGGAAGGAGTTGTGAGGGAATAGGGAGGCTTGGTGTTTGTGGGGAGAGCAGACTGGGGAGGCTTAGGGTAGGGTGAGGATGGAATGGGGAGGCATGGGCCAGGCTGGGGGCAGGGGAGGAGTGGAGAGGGTTGGGCCAAACCATGAAGGCAGCATACATCAAGATGACGCTGCCCCACTGGCCCAGGTGACCCTTTTTAACAGAACACCCTTTTATTTATTTATTTGTTTGTTTGTTCAATTTTAGTATACCACCCCATCCCCAAGGGGCTCTGGGCGGTTTAACAGAACAGTTTTGCATGCCTTCTTGACTGTGGCAAGTGAAGGTTTCTGCTGTACCCACTTTGGTAGGCCATTCTAGAAGGATGAACGTAGCACAGAGAATAACCATGACCAAACCATCGTAGGTGCGGGGTACCACTAGGACAGTGGTTCTCAACCTTCCTAATGCTGCAACCCTTTAATACAGTTCCTCATGTTGTGGTGACCCCCAACCCTAACATTTCTCCATTTCACAGAATGAAAAAACTGATGCAGAGAGTCTTAGGTGACCCCATGAAAGGGTCATTCAACCCCCAAAGGGGTCCTGACCCCCAGGTTGAGAACCAATGCACTAGGAGGAGGAGGGCTGGGGAATGCAACCCGTGTCCAGGAGTATACAGGGATACATAGCTATAGTAGAATACAGATATCAGTTACAATACTGTAAAAAAGTAGTGTGTGTGTGTGGGGGGGGGGGGGTATCCAGCAGGGTCTCAGTCCAGGTATCGTAGAAGGGTGCCTGACTGCTGCCCTTCCTCCTTGAATGGCAGGAGGACATTCTGCTTGAGCTGGTTTGAGCCATGATGGATTATCATGTCAAAAGAGTTTCCAAAGTGTGTTAGGATCTCTTAAGAAAAACCAATCCATATACACACCAGTTGGTAGGTCATAAATGTTAACGTGCATGCATTTGCTGCTGCTGCTTCTTTTTTTAGACAGTCATAGAAAGGTAGAAAAGTAATTTGTTCACAAATTCATTGCCTGTGGTGATGAATCTTTTAATTTCATGGACTTGGCATTGACCTCATGCTGGGCTTCAGAGGGACTTGGAAATGTCTAATTTCTTGCTGCTGCTGCTGGCCACAGCATAGCTGCAGGTACAAGATTATGCATTTTCTGTGAGCTTTAGGAGAACAGGAGCCTGACTTGTCTTCAGTTCTCAGCTGAGCTGAGTTTCAGAGGTGCTCTAAAACAACAAGTTTTTTGCATTTATGTAAAATTTCCTAACCCATGCCTAGAGATGTAAAGAAACAAATGCTATAATTCAGGTGGAACTCAGGTGTTTTTTTCAAGTGGGAAATTTGGGGGAGGATGGAAAGAAACTATTAACTATTTCCTTTTCTTTGGTATAAGTGCTTTCTAAGGCAAAGTATTACTTACTACAAATGTTATCATTAAACTTTTAACCGAAGACAATCTACATCTCTCAGATAGAAACTATACTGTAGACATATACAACATATTTTCAATGATATATTTATTGTTTTGGGCAATAAACTACTATAATGTGTTAACTAATACACTTGAGCCAGTGTTTTCAGAGTTAAAAGTTTAGCTAGCTAACCAAACACCCTTTCCCTTTCTGATTTCATTTTTCGTTTTTCTGCCTCTCAGATGGCAAAAATGAGATATATGACAAGCAGCATTGAATAAAGCAGTTTGCACCTGTCTCTTAAGTATTTACAATTTTGCTTGTAGAAAACTAATTCATTTTATACCTCTAAATTTCATAAATATGCCAGTAATTAAATTTTAAGCACTAGTTTTGAAACAATTTTGCTGGTGGCCCTTTTCTTTTTGATGAAATCCAAAGTACTGTTCTTACTTCAGGCTTTAACTGTCTTTGGCTCTAGGAAGCAGCCTCATTTTTCAGGGTTTTATATTTTAATTACCATAGTTTGTAATTACTGCTACCACAAATCCTAATCTCTTCCCAGTCTCCTGATTTCATTCAAGCTGTTATATATCACAAGCAGGTGTAGGTGTAACCGTGGTTGTCAGTAACCTCTAACCCTAACCTAACTTCTCAGTTTTCTCTTAACTCCATTATTGTTTTTAAAAGCTCAATTTAATTGCATATTAGAGTCCATTTAGAAAGCAGTTGGTTAAGAACTGTGAATGATGCACAGTTAAGTTTACATAAAGCAAACTGCCCTGAGAAAATGCTATCATGGTGAAGATTCTGCTGCCAAATAACAATAGTGGGAGAGCTGGGGAGAAAAAGTTTTTGTTAAATTGCTGAAGAATTGCTTAAAGCATAGGTGTCAAACTCGCGGCCCTCCAGATGTTATGGAGTACAGTTCCCATCATCCCCTGCCAGCATCATGCTGGCAGGGGATGATGGGAACTGTAGTCCATAACATCTGGAGGGCCGCACGTTTGATTGGCTTTGGTTTTCAGTTTCCTTCAAGAAGAGGATGGTTATATCAGTCTTAACCATTGGTAGCTAGATGACAGGGTTATATTTCCAATGTCCTTTTAGTAACTTTGCCACCATGCATTGTCTTCAGTCAGTGCTTTAGTTCCTTCACATCCCTCAGGGATCGATACGTGTTCTGTAATCTTGACTCTGACTTTTTATCTCTTAGTACATTTCTGATTTTTCTCCCCAGTTCCAGTCTGTAGGGCTAGCAAAGGTAGTTGAAAGAGTTTCAGGAGCTGCTCTTCCCCTCACTTCTTTCCACAGGTTCTAGGGAAAGGTCTCAGAGAGCGTGGAGATTGTCTAGCCTGTGGCTCCTTAGATTAGCTACAAGGGACCATCTATACACAGAGAGAGACTTGAGAGAGTTGGGATACTTGTACAGAATCTGGAGAGGGAGAAACACCAGGGAGAAACACCTATAAAATAAAACTTTGGCGGTGTTTATTATTGCCTGGAGTCTGTAGGGCTAGCAAAGGTAATTTAGAGAGTTCCAGGGGCAGCTGTTCCCCTCAGCCATGGCAGCCCCTGTGAGAGGCCGTGCCGTACTAGAATATGCCTTCAGAGCAGGTTGTCTTATGACATAAAAATAAATGTGACAAAACTTTCTGATGTAAAGTGATAAATAAGCTTTGTACTTTTGGGTATTTCTAAGAGATGCTGCAATAAAATTATTGCTGAAAATAATAGGCACTGCCATGACATTTCTTGAAGACATTTCTTGGGGTTTGTCCAGCCCTGTCTAAGATTTAAAGTTCTTCATTAGATTCAGGCACTAGAAGTTTTAAACTTGAAATGCTGTGAGCTGTTTAATCGAATTTTTTTCTTTGTTATATTTTTATTGGTCTGATTCTATAAGTTGCCATGAATGGAGCATAAGGCGTTGGAAGAGATGTAAAATTTCAAGAAAGTTTGAAACTGTGGAGAGAAGTGAGGGGAAGAGCTGTTCCTGAAACTCTTCCAGCTATCTTTGCTAGCCCTACAGACTCCAGGCTTAATAAACCTAGCTGCCCCTTCCAAGTTTTACTTTATAGGAAGGGAGAAACACCTTGGTTCCTAGATTCTTTTCAAGAAGAGGAAACTGAGATCCAGTTTGAAGCATGAGCTAGCATAGTTAAGAAAACTGAGTTTAGAAGGGAGGACAGTGTATAAACTCAGTGTATATGTAGAGGACAGTGCTACCCATGTGCTCAAAATCATCAGGTTATTCCATTCCAGAAGTTCAACTTTTCCCGCCTGCATCTTGTTCTGATTCAGTGTCATTTTGTTCTTCGTCATTCACTCAGCACCACCTAGGCATCTGCTTTGGGGAACTTAGTTAAAGAAATGCATAGCTAGGTATCATGAATAAACTTTGGATTATCTAATTTCATAGAACCATGGCGCTGGAAGAAACCATGTAGGCCGTATAGTCCAACCAGCTTCTCAGTGCAGGATCAGACTAAAGCATCCCTGACAAGTGTTCATGCTTCTGCTGGAATATTGCCCATGATGGCACTGGTTTTATGCCTAATAAAGGTTTTTTGGATATTTTTTTTATTGCCCATGATGGGGAACACACTAGGCAGCAAACTCAACTGCTGAATTGTGTTTTTTTTTAAATCCTAATGACAAGCCAGTACCTTTCCACCCAGAATTTAAACTTATCATTGTGAATAGAATCCTCTGCTGCTAACAGGAACAACTCCCTGCCTTTCTCTGACAGCCTTTCATGTACTTAAAAGAGAGCAATTTTGTGACCCCTCAGTTTCCTGTTCTCCATACTGAACATACCCATATCCCTTTGCCTTTCTTTGTAGGGCTTGGTCTCCAGGCTCCGGGGGGGGGGGGGGGGTCAGGTGGGGGGGGGGGTGTTCAGAAAAACCCTGTCCTACTCGAGGACAGCTGGACTGTTTTAAAACTAAGGGTTTCTAGGAGGTTGTTATTTCCTGAGCATAAAGTTCTCCAAAGGGTATATTGGGAGAAGTGGTTCTGCTAGAGGGGTCTGCAACCTGTGGCTCTCCAAATGTTCATTGATTACAATTCCCATCAGCCGCTGTCAGCATGGCCAATTGGAATTGTAGTCCATGAACATCTGGAGAGCCGCAGATTGCAGACCCCTGTAAGACTTAGAGCATTTTCTTACTCATGGAACACAGGGAAGCTGCTAGCTACTTTCCCTCGCTCAGGCAAGGATCCACTGAGAGTCATATCAGCCATTGACCTGGCAAATGCCACAAGGCTCACGATCTCTTTGTTACTTTCTCTGCTTGGGGGAACTGTTTGTAATCCTTTGGAATGTGGTGTGTATCTGTGGGTCATTTTTTTTAAATTGGAAAGGGTTGATCATTAAACTGGGCCTGGGTAGCAAAAACCTGGTTTTCATTTGGTACGAATCAGCTCCGGAAATACCATACCAGCCTTGCTCCTTGGTTAATCACGTTTCATTTGTGTACTGGCATGCCAGCTGTAGTGGAAATCTATTTTCTTACCTGGTTACTGTGCCTCAGTCAGGCTATGAATGATTCAGCAGTTGCTGACACAAGCCTTCTCTGTTGCTTGGCATCTCTTCACGGTCACAAAAAGCTTATTCCCTTCCTCACCCTTCAATTTGTGCTTACCGTTTGGTACTCTACAACATCTGACCATTTGTGCATCACACGTAGCAGTAGTTTCTTTCAGTTGAACGGTCCAAGCAACTGTAGTTAAGTGGCTGTAATGGGAATTAACTTCAGACCTTATCCTAGAATATGTGTGAACATCCAAACACAGAAACAAGATTTCTTTGGGGCGGTTTGGTTGTATATGCTATGAACGTAACATGTGAATGAATTCTATACTGCATGAATCCTGAAGTATGCTTTAGGAAATCCTTTAAGACTTGCACTGTCCTATTCTTCTGACTGTTCATGTTGGATGCCAGTTTGACTGGCAAACTGCATTTAAATGATGTTAATGACAATATGTCGGGTATTTCTGATGTCTCTGAAAGAACAGTTGAACCTTGCTGTTCTGTTTCCTTAATGGATGAGAGTTGTGTATGTCGGTTTAAATTAAGGAGCACTTTTCTGGAGCTTTGACTGTCATGATTACAGAGTGATTTTAAAAGTGAGTGTCGAAAGGTTTTCATGCATTTAACAGACATAATGATAGTTTGCTTTAAGAAACATAATAGCAAACAGCATGAAAGGGTTTGCTACAAATCCAGGTTGCACCGGGACAGAGGTGACATGGTGGTTAGCCCCCAGGCTTGCAAAGAACTGTAAATCATGAATTTTTATGCCAAATAATTCGTAATGGTTTTAAAAGAAAAGGTATATGGTAACACAAAGGATGTCTTGTGCCTATATTTCCTCAGCAAGATGTTAGTTCTTTAGTTGTGACTCTGGTAATGGTATGTTCAGTAAACGTGTGTGTAAATAAATCAGTGCCTTATTGTGACAGTTGGTTCGTTTCTTTGAAAGCAATGATGGCTTTACAATCTTAGGGTTCTCACTAATTAATTGGAAGTTTACCTGCCAAATTTAGCATTTTTGGGAAGGGGTTGTTGGAAAAAATCTGAATCTCATTCTCTGCCAAATTATATTTGTTTAAATAATCGACGGCCTTCACCCCAAGGAAACAAAAATGCTGAAATGCTTTCCATGGTAGCCATTTCATGATGGCTCTTGCTACAGCCACAGGTGTCAAACTCGCAGCCCTCCAGATGTTATGAACTACAGTTCCCATCAACATGATGCTGGCAGGGGATGATGGGAGCTGTAGTCCATAACATCTAGAGGGCCGCGAGTTTGACACCTATGTAAGCTGCATCTTCTCAAAATTCTAAAAGGGACCAGAGGCTCCACAAAATTGTGGACTCTTGCCCTAAAATTTTCCCGTTGCACTATTCCATCCTCAGATTTTTTAAATGTCTGAACAAACATTACCTTGTTGGTTATTGTATCAGTGGAGAAATTGTAGAGATTTCTGTCTTGAGCCATTTCTTTTCCTTTTATTTTGAGGGGTAAGCAGGGGAGTGCCAGATTCGATGAACTGAAATGTCGGAAAAGCCAGGCCAGAGCACAAAAGCAAAGGATGGAAAAACCAAATATGCTACCCTTAGTCTATTTAATACTTACAAGGGAAAGACTCTGGAAACACAGAAGGCAACAGGTATGTAAAATGCACGGAGCTGCTGTTGTAATACTAGAGATATCACTCCTGATATGCTTGTTTGAACGATAAAAGTATTTAACCCAAGTGTAACTGGTTGTATGCCACTAGCAACCATTTTGATGCATTCTTGGGTATCAGAGCTAACTTATTCACATTTAATGTAAAGCTACTTTCCCTTACTAGTCAGCTACGTTTTGTCCTTCATGCCTATGACAAAACTCCACATGCTCTTTACTGCGTAAATTATCTTCCTCAAGCATTACAGTGTCACATTGGCAAGATCTGGAAAATAAAAGCAGCCATCCAGGATGAAAAAGAAGGGTACTCCTTTCAAAATTGCAGCTTTGAGACCTGTGAAAGGTCAATATAAATATCATCAAGATTGCTTTTTCTAAACTATGTGAGACTATTTGGTTGACTGACTTACAGCTAGTTCCCTTCAGGAGCCAGTACTCTATTTCAGTTAAGTAACTCATGAAGATACTCTGTTCTAGTCTCAAAATAACTTTATTATGATGGTTTCAAAAAATGGTAGTTAATGTCAAGATAAGCAATTATTCTTTGTTACTCATACATCACTTGCTGGACAAGCGTGTGGAATTTCTTACAAGAAGTGAGATGGTTATTGTGAAACAGTGGCTTAGATCCAAAGGCTCTGTTCTGGTAACAGCAGGGCCTCATATCAGCAGAGTGCGCCTCTTCTACTGGAGGAACGGTCCACTGGTAATGGAACAGAATCATTCTATCCAGTGAATTAGTATGGTTTTAACAGTGTTAGGCAACTGTCTGCAAATGCTGGCTGACAATTTTTATTTTCATTTTCACCTGGGTTACCTGGATACCTGGGAAACCGCACCAAAAAGTTTTAAAAAATAAAGCAAGGCTAAGTAGTCAGCTTCTATTTTAAACGCCAGTTTTTAGAGACTGCTGTGCAAAATAGTCAGCAGGCAGGACAACTTTTCCTGTTTGGAGAAGCCTGAAGTTATAGCACATGCTGGCAGAGGCTGATGGGAATCGTTGTCCATGAACATCTGGGGCGCCAGTGTTGGACACCCCTGTTATAGCAGATAACCAGTAGGAAAAGCTTTGATGTGTTGTTAGGTTTGCCCCAGACTGCTGGTCTTGCTGGAGCAAGAAGCACTCTCTTGCTAACATGACATGATAGTGAGCTAAAAAGGAAAGTTGCCATCTATGTAGTGGTGTTCTTGTCTTCAGCAAATATTTGACTGTAGTCCATTGACCAATATGTCAGTCCCAGGTGGGAAGGGATTCTTTTCGTAGCTTTTCAATGACAGTGGAATTGCAGTGAGCTTTTTTTTTAGTTCCCTAGGGATTTTCTAACTTTATGAGTTTCTTTTAGAATTACTTTTTTTCGTGGAGTTTCCTACAGCTACTTTTATATGAGTGTAAATTGACAGTTCAAAATGTTTTTCCTTGGTACACAGTCACTGCCCGCCATGGATTGCAGAGCCTTGGGAAAGTTGCCATTTCACGGAGAATGCCTCCCCCTGCTAACCTCCCCAGTCTTAAAGCAGAAAACAAAGGCAACGATCCTAACATAAACATTGTGCCTAAAGATGGCACAGGATGGGCTTCTAAACAGGATCAACATGAAGAAGAAAAGTAAGTTAAATGGATTATCATTCAGCACTGTGACACATTCCACAGGAATACTGACTGAGTATGTGGGTTGTAGAATATCACCTACTGGGTCATGGACAGTTTTGATTTGCTACTTTTTGGAAGGTCCTGCTGCTGTTGAGCATGTGCAGAGAGCAAGGGCCTCTCTTTTCATGCCGAGAAGAGTAAGAGGGCAGCAAGCCTAAGTTGCTTGAAGCTAATCTCCACTTCTTCTCCATGGTTTTTACCCTGAGCTTGTTTCTCACTATGTTACACCTCCCGCTGCTTAGTGCATGTTTCCTGTCCCTCGTTTTATTGGTCGGTTAAGCATGGTTCTTGTCTCAACGCTGGTGAGGTAATTTACTCTGCCTCTCTGTCCTCCTGCTACATAGCTGTGAAGTCTTGCGACTTGATGTCTTGTGCTTACAGCTTCTGTACGGTCAAGAGGTCAATAGTAGTATAGGCTTATCCGTTCTTTCCTTCATTGGCTTTGTAACAAATATAGGAATTTTTTTTTTACTACAAGAAAAATATATCTCATCATTAATTACGAACAGATAAACCCGTGCTCTTCTTCTTTTGAAGAGTTTTTTTAAAGGAGAGAGTTCTCTGACTTGATCCGAGCCAAATTCATACATATTTCCGAGATTAGCTTTTCTGCAGTCCTTCCAGCCTGTCCTACCAGAAGGCTTCAGAGAGATGAGAAGTTGGCTGGGGAATTCACAGCCATAAGCTGATCTTGGGATGTGATGGCCAAAATAATGGCCTTTCGCATGATGTGCATTATTCTCCCCTCACCCACCCGCACACTCTGCAAATTATTTTTTAAATGACTAGAGAATCCAATTGCCTTCAAACCTCCCCATTGGCAGTTGGCAGTGGGCTTTTTTTCAACCCCTCCTCTCTGGAACATTCTTGCTATGAGTCTGGTTTCTTTAAATATAACATCCTCTTGCTTTCAGACCGCCAGAAGTGCCACAGACCCCGCCAAAGCCTGTAGTTCCTGCTCCTCCAGAAGTAGCTCCTGTTGCCAAATCGTGGGCCAATACCAAGCCAGGTGGGCAGGGAGATGGTAAGTGGAAAAGATGTGGGCCATAGCAGTGGAATTAGCTGGTCTGTTTTGCATTCCTATATTTTCACACTTTATGACAACCAGGAATAATATAAAATGAAGTACTTGATTTCATGGAATCATAGAGTTGGAAGAGACCACAAGGGCCATCAAGTCCAACCCCCTGCCATTCAGGAGCACACTATTAAAGCACTCCCAACATGTTTATTTATTTATTATTAATTTTATATACCACCCTTCCCCCGAAGGACTCTGGGCGGTGCACAACATAGGATACAACAACAGAACAAAAGGAGCACATAAACCAATACAAATTATAAAATAAATAATATAGGCTCCATTAACCATAAAATACTAAACCCCGTTAAAATACATCATTTAGTACAAAATTATCATGTGATCATCCAGCTCTGTTTAAAAACCTCCAAAAGAAGGAGACTCCACCACTCTCCGAGGAAGTGAATTCCACTGTCGAGCAGCCCTGACAGTCAGAAAGTTCTTCCTAATGTTTAGGTGGAATCTCTTTTCCTGCACCTTGAACCCATTACTCCTTGTCCTAGTCGCTGAGGTAGCAGTAAATAAGCTTGCTCCCTTTTTGACATGACATCCCTCCAAATATTTGAACATAGCTATCATGTCGCCCCTTAACCTTCGCTTTTCCAGTCTACACACCCCCAGCTCCCTAAGCCTCTCTTTGTAGATCATGGACTCCAAACATTTTACCATTTTGGTTGCCCTCCTCTGGACAAGTTCCAGCTTGTCAATATCCTTCTTAAATTGCAGTGCCCAGAACTGAACATAGTACTCTAGGGGATGTCTGACCAATGCAGAGTAGAATGGTACAATTACTTCCCTCAATTTAGACACTATACTCTTATTGAATTGCATTGGCTTTCTTGGCTGCCATATCACACTTCTGACTCATGTTCAGTTTGTGGTCTACTAAGATTCCTTTCACATGTACTGTTGTCAAGCCAGGTGTCACCTATCCTATATCTGTGCATTTCATTTTTTTTTTTGCTTAAGTATAGAATCTTACATTTATCTCTGTTGAAATTCATTTTGTTAGTTTTGGCCCAGCTTTCTACTCTGTCCAGATCATTTTGGATCCTGCCCCTGTCCTTCAGGGTATTAGCTACCAATCCTAATGTGGTATCATCTGCAAATGTGATTAGCATGCTCAATTTCATTATACAAGTCTCTAGCAGATGCATTCTGAAGGCTTCCACAGGAACTTTTTCATAGAGTACTCTGTAGAAAAATGAGGGAAGGCAGTTTGTTGGATCCAAAGATGCTGTTTTGTGGGTGGAAGAGGGGAGGCAATTTTTGCTGCTTGCTTTGCCTCCCTGCTGTTCCTGAGTGTCTCTTGACTCTCAGGAGCTGAGCATCAGGGCAGGAGGGAGGAAGTGTGGAAGTCCTGAACTGATGGTGCTTTGTATGTAGTCCAGTATCTGAAATATAAAACACCTGGAAATTGAAATGGTGCTGGCATAACAGTCTCTCACCTTTCTCAGGGTAAAGTTGGTGGAGTCATGAAGGCCTCTGGTTCAAAACATTTCTTGCTGTGTTCTTCCTCTTCTTTCTGCAGAGGTCTCAAAGTAGCTTATAGTTTAAACTGTGCTATGCTTAACTCCTGTAGCATTTGATGGTGGTAATTTTGTCTAGGGGGAATGACTTTGTAGGCACTTTTACATGAGTAAACCTGCTTGTCCATTGTGGTCATAGGACCAAGCTATTTGCCCATAAACAAAATGTTACCCTGGGTAGTAACGTTTTTTTGGGACGAAGCATCTGGACTTCTCCACTCTTCCACTCCGCTCTTCCAAAGAAAGAAGCACTCTTGTGTCTTCTGAACTGTGTGATTGCATACAAGGCATTGTATAGAAACTGTGTGATCAGTATTTTTCAGGGCATCTGTATGGGTTGCTTTTAGAACTTGCTTTCTGTCCCCAGCAGTTTTCAGCACTGTCTAGGCCTACATTTTCTAAAACATACTGACAAATAAGTTAAAAGTGATACTAAAGAGTATTATTTTAGTTCTTACTTTGCTATGTATTTCTGTAAAGTTGAAGATTTGAATCCACACTCAACTTGAAGTACAGAACAGTGAATTAGCTCTTATTATTATTTATTAAACTTTTATACTGCTCACCCCCAAAGGGCTCTAAGCAGTGTACAACATAAACAACATAGCACAACTTAACAAAGAGCACTCTCATAATTTAAATGTAAGTACAATATAAATATAGGCTCTAAACATTAAAATAATTAAGACCATTTAAAAGACAGCATACAAAATATAGTGTCCAAATGATCTAAAAAGCCCCTCTTGAGAGGGAGACAGAAAGGCCCAGAGATGAAAAAGGGCCGCAGAAGTTAAAAGGGGGGAGAGAGAAGGCTAATTCAGGAACTGTTTTATGTCAAAGCTATCAGTTCAAGGTTACTACCATTGTCATTTTGGGAAGCTGGTTCTAGTAGACGGTTTGTATTCAGGTAAAACAAGCTATTCAGTGCCACTTTGGTTTGACCTCTTTATTATAACAGTCCACCCTGAAGAAAAGTGACCCAGGAACTATACTGAACAAGCAGAATCTGTTGTCTGAGAAGTAATTATCTGGAGGAGGAGTGCAAGCATAGCTCTGTGTAGCTTAGGGATTTCCACATTACAGATTGTTTTTTTCTAATGGCTGATTTTTTTTACAACTGTCCTAGGTCCAGGAGTTCAAGTGAATAGCTATTTCCAGCAAGAATTTCCTAGTTTGCAGGCTGCTGGAGATCAAGAAAAGGCAGGTAAAGAGAAGGAGGGAGCTGAAGAGCCATATGGACCTGGGCCCAGTTTGCGACCACAAAGTAGGTATACATGAAGTATGGGAAAAATAGGATTAAGAAAATAGGATTCCTTTGCTTCTGCCATATGTAAGAGTTCTGAAAAGTAGCATGTGAATGGATTGCAGATTTGTGCTTTTGCGTATCGGAGAGTCTTTGATATTAATAGAGTTACAACGTGAATCTACTAGGTGTAGTTAACAAATGAAGATAATGTTTCTTGGGGCTCTACGAGGACTTGTGATCATTTTAAGTTCTGTCCTTTTTGCTCCAGATTTGATGAAAAATAAATTTGACTGTCCTACCTTAGCCAGTAGCTCGCTTTTCAGGTTCAAATTAGAGCGCCATTCGTCTGTTAATCATAATAAGCAACTAATTGGTTGTGCACAGCTAAAATTTCCAGACAACGTAAGCCTTGTTTAAAATCATTACACATCCTTGATCAGCTGGCTGTGCCAGACACAACTTGCTGATTTAATTCAGGTATTACACCAAACCACAGCTGTACTCACCAAAAGCGCAGGCAAACTGCTACTATATTCTCTCAATCATGAGGATGAGACCCAACACAGAGGGTACGATTTTTCATATTTTGTGATTCCATCTGTAGTCACAGTGAATCTTCTGCAATAGTGTCATTTATCTTCAGAAGGCTGTAGAGTCCTAAATTTCACTGTATCGTCAGGTGGCTTTGTCTCATGGAGAGTTCTTTGTGGATTTGGCTGGGAAACGAGGAGCTAAAACTGGACTAAATTGTGCCATCTGTGCCATGATGATCAGAAATCTGTTTTAAGGTATCTCTTGTTTATTCCAATCCAGATGTTGCTAGCTGGAGAGAAGGTGGAGGCAGGAATCTGAACTCTCCAAACTCGCCAATGGATCAAGAGGCAAAATCTCCTGGTCAAGAAGATACTAACGTGCCTGGATCAGTAGAACAGAACGAGGGTGTCAAGGCCCCAGAGAAGCGGGATGTAAGGATAGCTCAGCCTCCTCAGCCCAAAATGAATGGGCAGCAGCAGCAGCAGCAGCCTGGGATTATTCCCCAGTACAGAGGAATGATACCACCCTATGTAAGTCATGTAGATCATGTAGTTAGAGTCCCCTTTTATTTAAATTCAGGGACCATGAAAATGAAAGGAGGAATCTGTGGATGGAATAGACAGGAATGAGGGACTGCTTCTTTTTTCTTTGTTGGGCATGTGAAGATACTCAAATGCAGTTTGACAATATGACAGTATTGATCTCCATAAATGAAGATGCAGGATGAGGTATATATTTTTCCTAACCTTGCTTTGGGTATTCACAACTCTGAAAGGGCACAGATCCAATTGTTATGGGATCACCTCTGGAGTGATGACTTTCTCTTTTAATCGAAAAACAAAGCAGAAATTAAGAAAATTAGACATAGGAATGATGGCAGAACATCTTATTGTTCTGTAGTAATCATGGTTGTGAAACATTGCCTAAAGATTCTTCAAGAAAGAAGAGTGACTGTGCTTTGTTCCCAGTTCTGGTTACCAAAGGCCTTAAGCTCTTGTAAATTAAGCTTTGGAGATTACAGCTGGCTTGTCTGTAATGTAGTCTTATAATTTCAGTTTTTGTGCATATGTTTTCTCTTCCTAGATGTTCAATCAGTATCCCAAAATGGCATACCCTCAAATGTCGGGTCCCAGCAGATTCCCTGCTCCTCCAGATTCTAGCAGGTAAGAACTTTCCAGAGCTCAGTTTGTGGTGGTTGATTATCAGCGCAAGTTGACATAATAACAAAACCAGACCAGAATAATGGTGCCAGCATTAGTCACAGGTGGTTGTATATCGAACTGGTGTGTTCTTGGTCTGTATGCTTGGTCTATGCCAGTGGTTCCCAACCTGGAGTACGTGTACCCCTAGTGGTAGAAATTACATAATGAGTTTGCTAATATAGAGGTACAATTTTAGGGAAATGGGTTGCCAAGGGGTACATGAGTGAAAAAAGGTTGGGAACCACTGGTATGTGCCATTAATAATTGTTTAAATGGTCTCTTTGTGATACTCCTTCAGCAGGGAAATCCTAGGCACCTAAAACCTATGTGCAGATGCTAAGGGCATCTTTTTCTCACACTTAAGAAAAACTGGCATCTTAACATTGATTGTGACTTCTAGTAATTGGAAAAGTAGTGGAGGAAACCTGGTCAAAAGCCACTAATACTGGGAATTGTTTTCTGTCTTAAGCTAAGCCGTTATTAGTGCTTAACTCTGTCCAGTTCTGAATGTGAGTAGGAAATACTGACATATAAACACAAATGGTTCATTTTATTTCTGCGTAGAGGACCAAGGGGGAGAGGACCCTCTTCGTGGGCGTCAGAAAATGTAGAACGCCCATCCATTCTCAGTGCTACTGAACTGAAAGAACTTGACAAGTTTGATAACTTGGATGCTGAGGCTGATGAGGGCTGGGCCGGTAAGTCTGTTGAGCTGCGGAAATCTTCAGCAAGTTAATGTAGCAAGCAATGTGTCAACTTCACATCCTTTATTTTTGCTGCAGGAGCCCAAAGTGAAGTAGATTATACTGAACAGTTGAACTTCAGTGATGATGATGACCAAGGAAGTAACCAGAAAGAACACGATATCAGGTGACTGGTTGTTTATGTGCATGCATTTTAGGAAACTTAATTTAGTTTTTGTTATATATGATGGATGGATGGATGGATGGATGGATGGATGGATGGATGGATGGATGGATGGATGGATGGATGGATGGATGGATGGATGGATGGATGGATGGATGGATGGATGGATGGATGGATGGATGGATGGATGGATGGATGGATGGATGGATGGATGGATGGATGGATGGATGGATGGATGGATGGATGGATGGATGGATGGATGGATGGATGGATGGATGGATGGATGGATTACAAATGTCATATGTACAGTTCTTTGTCATATATATGACGAAGAGCTGGATTTGGCTGTTGGAAATTGTGGGCTTAGATTTCTCCTGTGTAATAAATTGTTCTGGTCCTGGTCTCATGTCACAATTTAACTTACATTACAATGTTTCTCTTTGTCATCTGTAATGTTTTGTCATGTGCATGCTATTACTTGTGTTTACTTCAGCTCTGTATGCATTTAACAACATTTAGTAGCCATTTATTAGGAGATTAACACAACATCAAAAAGTGAAGTTGATTTAAAAGTAATCTAATTTCCATGTATGCCCTTTATGCAGTAATGAACCTACAAAAGATCTGGAGAAGAGAGATGTTGAGGATCGTAAATCATCTGCTTCTCTGCAGCCAGTTGCCTCCAAAGGGCCCTATAGCAAAAGCAATCAATTTGAGCAGGTATGTTTTTCCTACCCTTTACTGTAGACTTAATTTCTATTAAGTAGAGGTATAACTTTTCTGGAAATTTGCAGCAATGGGGAAAAATTTTGCTGTGCTCCCCTGCCTTTGGGAGAAAATGGAAATGCTGAAGTAAATTGAAATATATGCCATGTTAGCTGGTTTTGGTCGGTTCTCCAGGCTGTTTGGCCATGGTCTGGTGGATCTTGTTTCTAATGTTTCGCCTGCATCTGTGGCTGGCATCTTCAGAGGATGTTACACAGACTTCCCTCTGTGATACACCTCTGAAGATGCCAGCCACAGATGCAGGCGAAACGTTAGGAACAAGATCCATCAGACCACGGCCACACAGTCCGGAAAACCCATCAGAACCAGTTGAATCCGGCTGTGAAAGCCTTCGACAATACAATGCCATGTTAACTTCCTTCCTCAATTTACAATACAAAACCACCTTTTAGAAAACATAGTACAGTTTTATGGATGAATGCTTTTGTTAAGATTTAGCAAATAAAACCATTAGCAGTGGCGTAGTGGCTAAGAGCAGGTGCACTCTGATCTGGAGGAACCAGGTTTGATTCCCAGCTCTGCCGCTTGAATTGTGGAGGCTTATCTGGGGAATTCAGATTAGCCTGTGCACTCCCACACATGCCAGCTGGGTGACCTTGGGATAGTCACAGCTTTTCGGAGCTCTCTCAGCCCCACTCACCTCACAAGGTGTTTGTTGTGAGGGGGGAAGGGCAAGGAGATTGTAAGCCCCTTTGAGTCTCCTATAGGAGAGAAAGGGGGGGATATAAATCCAAACTCTTCTTTTTCTTCTTCTAGTTTTGTTCCTATAAAATTACACATATATCCACAATAACACATATCCCCCACTGAAGTACCTATCCCTCAGCATTTCTGTATACCAGCTGGTAAAACCAAGGAAGAAATAAAAGTTAAAGTAGAAATCATCATTTGTACAAGAGCAAATAGAAGCTTTAAAATATTATTTTCTAGACTTAAAAAGGCTATTTTTTTCTCCATACAACCAGCACTATCCAAAATCAGTACAAAAACCAGCAGCCTCTATCAGATATGTGCTAATATGGGGCAAGTGGGAGGGTCTGTGGGTCCGAGGTAGAGCCCCTGCTTTTCAGGCAGAAGGCCCCAGAATCACATCCTGACATCTTCAGTTGAAAGAGTAAGAAGTGAGGTGATGGGAACGGACCTCTGTCTGAGGACCTGGGGAACTTCTGCAGACACTAAGGACCTTGATAGACCAAAGCATCTTAAATAAGGGGGCCTGGTTCAGTGGTAGAATATCTGTTTTACATGCAGATGCAGCCCCCAGCGTCTTTAGCTGAAAGGACCTGGAAGAAGGTAATGTGAAAGACCTCCAGCTGAGAACTTGGAGAGCCACTGCCAATTTGATTAGACAGAACTGACCTTGATAGACCAGTGGTCTGATACTGTACAGGCAGCTTAATGTGCATAGAAGAAAGCCTTCGACAATACATTTGCACAGAAGAGATGAATGTATTTCTTTTAAATTGTTTCCATCTCTGGAAAAAATGTGTCTGCCTCCATCCTAACAGATCACATTACTGATGGCTATTGGTGTATCTGAATGCCAAATAACATTTGGAGTAACATGGATCAACTCTGTAATAAATCATCATCACACACTTATTAGTTCCTAGTGTTTGTTGATTTTATGTGCCTAACCATCGACTGGGTTTTTTTTACTAGCTTGCTTTTAAAAACAGATCTCTAAATCTACCCTTGTTACCGAAACCATCTGTGCTCCTGCTCTCCCTGGCCTTGGCACTCCGCACTGACCTTCACCTGTTTCTGAACCTTATTGCTTGTACCATCTGTCATAGTTTAGCATGGAAGTTCTTTTTTTCTGTGGAAATTGTAAGCTAAATTTGTCCACAGAGGCAGTTTCTTGTGTAGAGAAGCGTTCTGTAATATGGGCACCTGTAGTCTGAAGTGGTACAATCCAGATAAAGCTTGTCCCTTGTGCTCTACTGTGTGATCTAGCTGGATGCTGCTGTATACTGAATTTTTTTTTTGCCTAAGATTAATTGACCTCCAAATGAGGTCTCAGTTCTTATGTGTTGTTTTGTTAATGTGTGTCAGGTTGTGGGACTGCTGGGCAATTTCTCCTTTCAATTTTTTAAGCTTTAAAAATATTATTTATTTGCAATATTTGTAGCTATACTCTGTTCCACGGAAAGATGATAGTAGGATTGTATGTTCCACATCACAGAACAAAGCATGCTGGACCTTCTTTGTTGTAGAATGCTCCGCCTAGGTCTTAGTGCCTACATAGCCCTACTCCCCTCATCCATTTGAAAGTCGTTCAGTAAACTATAAATGCTCTTGTGATAAAGTACCATGTTCACTAACGCACAAAATAATGGTTTTAACAAAAAGAAAATAAAATTGTAAAATTGAACGTAAAATTGAATGATAATTCTCATATTCATTCAAGACTATATTCTAATGTGGAAGCATACAATTTTCTTGACTGCTTCACCTTGTCTGACTGTACTATTATCTTTCTGTGGAACAGAGTATAACAGTAATAATAATTACAGTAATAACAATTACAGTCATAGCACATTACAAAGAATATGAATAAAACGGTTAATCGCCAGTGGAAAAACCAACAATAACAGCAATGATTGGATAAATGAATGATTATCTTAAAGCTCTAGTCTTGAATGTAGATTTTTCTGATGTTTGTTTTGCAATGTAAAGAAGAGAAATAATATCAAATTGTGTGAGAACATGCAACACATTAAGATACATTTTCTCCACTGATCCATGCTTAAGGCGTTTTTCTGATGAATGTATTTTCTTATTTTCTTGATCCAATAGGAGCGGGGTTTATCTTCACCACAATCTTCAGTGCTTGAGAGGAGCAGTTCTGGCCTTCATCCAAAATCTGTTCTTCAGGTATAAGCAGAATTCAGTGGTTCACAGTAACTGAAAGGGAAGCAGTGCGACATGTCAGTCTCTCCTTCAAATCCACATCAATAGATCCATAAAAGTAGGCCCAGGAAGCTAAAGTTTAATTCTAGCATATGACTGAAAGTGTTAATGGAGCTCTTACTGGCCAACATTTCTCTAGCTTTTTCTTTGTGCCATATTTGCATGCCAAGCTATAAAATAAATGAAACTGTTTTAAAGCACTGAAGTGGTTTGCAGTACTGTACTTTAGAAACCATGAAATGATTTCTGGTTGGGATAAAGTTGTCCTCTTCCTCATAGTTTGGCTCTGTTGGCACAATTTACTAACCCAGGGTGGGGTGGAGAGTGAGATTCTGGGATTCTTGGTACTTTCTCACATTGCTTGTGTTCAACCACTCCTCTTTCTAGACTGAGAATATGGGAGAGATCCCCAACAATGGAAGAGAAACTTTTTAATAACCTACAGCAGGGATGTCCAACTCTGGTACTTCAAATGTTCATAGACTACAATTCCCATCAGCCCCTGCTGGCAAGGCCAATTGGCCATGTCAGGAGGGGCTGATGGGAATTGTAGTCCATGAACATCTGCAGCACCAGAGTTGGGCACCTCTGGCATGAAATTCAGAAGTGTTACCCTTCCAACATTGTATTTAAGAAGCTGGAGAGCCACTTTGCACATGTATTTATAGCTTGATGTAAGATTTTTAAATTCTCATTTGACTTATTTTTATTTCAAAAAAACTACAGCATCCACTTCCAGATCGCCTGGCAGGGCCAGGAAGACAAGGTCCCTTTCCCCCTAGGCCAGTACCAGATGAGGATGAGATTTGGAAGCAGAGACGAAGACAGCAAGCTGAAGTATCTGCAGCCGTTGAACGAGCCCGTAAGAGACGAGAGGAAGAGGAGCGAAGAATGGAAGAGCAAAGAAAAGCAGCGTGTGCTGAGAAGCTGAAACGACTAAACGAGAAATTTGGTTGTGTATCAAAACCACCCCGGGAAGACCCATTGAAAGAAAAAACAAATGAAAAGGAAAGTGAAAAAGAGAAGGAAAAGGAAAAGGCCAGAGAAAATGAGAAAGACAAAGTAGTTGAAAATGAGAGTGAAGGGGTTAAAAATCAAGAGCCAGAGAAGGAGCCTGAGGTGGAAGAGGAAAAAGAAGAGAAAGACAAAGCAGAGGAAAAACCAGAAGTTGAAACATCCGAGCCTGAGAAGGCAGTCACTCCACCTTTGATAGTAGAAAAGGAACCTGAGGTTGAAAACAGCAATACGGATGAGAGAGGTCTGTATTGATTCTTCTGGGTTTTTATTCGATTTTGTTTTAAAGCAAAATTTCAGCACATGTGCATAGTATAAGCTTGGACTGTGGCAGCTCCGCAGATAGAAGCAAAAGTCTTTCATGCAGAACAGCAGCTCATGCTTTTGAGATGGGAGCTGCTTCAGTGTCAGATCATAAGAAAAAATCCAACCACGTGAGCATACAAATGTAGGTAGCACATGTGCATGTAAACTGCTTTGAATTTCTACTGTGAATCACTTCTCTGCACCTTCAGTAACCAGTCCTTTTTATAAAGCGTAAGGTGGGATGTGCTCAGAAGCATATCTAGGGAAAATGTAGCCCAGTGCAAAATATGAGTTTTCTGCCCCCCACCCCATATGGGCAGCTGCCCTCCCCAACCATGACTAAACAACTTTTTTTGCACCAGGTCTTCAAGTCAATGTATGTACCTGGATGGAAAGAGGAGGGTTGTGGGGGCATTTTTCCACCCCCCACGTGACTAAATGGCCACAGTCCAGGGACAGTGGCCCCATATGTCCCCCTAGGCGGTACGCCCCGGATGTGTTGCACAGTTGTAGCTCAGCAGAGTGCTAATCAGTGATCCTTGTGCATTAATGAGGCCTTCCACATAGCATTCTGGATATGCGCCCTGTTTCTCTGTAACATTTTTCTAGTTTGTGCCATATTTATGTCGCTCTGTCCATTCCATTTTTAGTATTGCTTCTTCACGATGTCTTGCAGAAATTTCTCTTTATAAAAAATCCCACCCATCTTATTTCTTAAGATTATTAAAGTGACTTTTCAATGTGTAAAACTAGTATTCTCTACTGTTTTGGATGTGCATTGTACTGACCTTTGCCTTTCCCCCCCCCCTTTCTGTTTTCTCCTTTGATAGAGAGTCAGACTGTTTCTGCTGCCCCAGAGAGCAGTCACAATGAAAGAGAGGGTTCCCACGAAAGTGAGCCTGAATCAGGTTCTCAGCCTCGTCCTGCCATTTCCTCTGGCTATCAGAAACAGTATCAGAAGTCATTACCACCAAGGTTTCAGAGGCAACAGGTAAAATGTTTATTTTTTAATATTTTAATTTTTTATTTAGATTTCTATACCGCCCTATCCCCAGGGGGCTCCGGGCGGTGTACAACATAAAATCAATACAATATTAGATAGGGGAGCAAACCATACAAATACACAACAACAAATTACATAGGCCCCATCCATTTAAATAATCATTAAGGCTTACTAAAATTCCATTAAAAACAGTGATTAATACAAGAAAAGGCATCCAGTAAACCCATTTTTCAAACCCTCCCCCCAAAAGGGGGAACAGTTAGACCCCTCCATAAGCGGGTTACCCAGATATAAAAGAGCAGAAGAGCAGAAAGGGGGCACCACACTCAGCAGCTGGTCACTCCAAAGGCCCAGTGGAACAACTCAGTCTAACCCTAACCCTGTTTATTTGCTTCTCTTCTGCTCAAGCTTGCTGTTAAATAATTGTGTAGATGTGTTCCTATTTTCTGTCTTTATTTATGGTGTGCTTTTCACCCTGAGCTTTAAGGTATATTAAAACAAAAGCAGTTCTTAAGAAGAGTATAATTCATACAGACCAACAATTACACTGTAATAATGGTGCATAAAAATAGCGAACTTTGCATTAGGACATTGTATAATACAGACAGGAATGCTTGAGTTACAGGACTGGGATACAGCACAGTACAATACATACAAGGAACAGAGTAATTCAGCTGGCTTACAAAATTAGATGCTGCAATAAACACAAAATTGGAAGTGCAGTAAACAAGCAAAGCAAAGCCTTTATTGGCATAAACAGAACAACATAAGAAAAGGGGGGGTGCAACAGTCAACATCAATAACAATAGAACTACCACCACTGTTGCACTCTGGCTATAACCAATATTTCAAATACGTATATTTACAAGTTTATATACATGAGTTTATATCACTGTTCATACTTTTTACATATTTCATTGGTTGTAAATACAATCATTTCTTGTCGACTACATCCAACCGGTAAGTTCAACTTATTTTTAACAATAATAACAAATAAATTCAGGGTCATCCGTATTAATTCAGGTAGGTATTTAGTTCATACTCTCCCATCAATTCCCATCAGGATGCTGAATTGATGGGAGAGTATGAACTAAATACCTACCTGAATTAATATGGATGACCCTGAATTTATTTGTTATTGTGTTAAGCATAGGATTGAGCTTACCGATTGAACAATCGACAAGAAATAATTGTATTGACCCTAACAAATGAAATATGTAAAAAGTATGAACTGTAATTCATAAACTCATGTATATAAGCTTTTAATGAAATATAAAATATTTGAGCTCCTTGAACATAACTCAGAATGCAACTGTGAGTAATTGGTCTAATGTTATAAACAGAACAACAACAACAAAACACAGCAAACAATAAGGTTTTGAAGGCAAAAAAGGTAACTTCAGATAAATACATTTTTTTGGAAGTGCAGTAAGCACAGCATGCAGTGTACTATAAAGACTGCCTTAAGTTCCATGGACACAAACTTCAACCTTAATGTACAGAGCTCCTTTTAAATAATTTCATTTTATGTATTCTGCAGAAAGATACAAGTATGGGAGCTTTCCTGACAGGCAGTTGTCATTTTAACCCTTAGAAGGCTTTGCCCATGTGAACCATGCTGCTACAGCAAAACATATAAGAAGAGGTAGTCCTTCAGATATGCAGGTCTAGACCATGAAGGGCTTGGTAGATGATGACCACTATTTTGAATTGAACCCAGAAGCTAGTGTGTAACCACTGGAAGGACTGCAGGGTGGTTAAAATTCTCACACTCCCTCTTGTGCTTCAGAGTTTTATTCAAGGGCAGACCCATGTACAGAGCCTTACAGTAGTCTAGCCACAGTACAGTGATTAAGCGGCAAGGTTACCTTGGCATGAATCCACTTGGCCATATCAGGTAGAGCACGTCATGGATGACAGAAGCAAGTCATGGATGACATTAACAAATCATCAGGTTTGCAGTGGGCCGCTCAGGAAATCCTTCCATTCCATCTTAACTGATATTGTATGCAGGGTGAGCACCACCTCTCCTTTTGTTCATCTTCACCAACTTCTGTCCCACCACTGTACGCATGTACACTGCTGTTAAGTTAGTGTAAGCTCCATTGCACAAAGCTCTACACATGCTGCAGCCCAAACAGATGGCTGCATGGAACAAGTGAGACAGATTTAATATCTGGAAGCAAAAGAGGCCACCTGCCCAGCTCAACAGACCGGCCCTTGCTCTTTCTCACCGCCCACCCAAAATGGCACATCCATCAACTCGAACTTAAGGCCAGAGTTTCTCCTGAAAGGATCATTAAAACCCCTTTGACGTTGTCAGACTTGTTTGGAAAAAAATATTTAATCTTTTTGTAGGAGCAGATGAAGCAGCAGCAGTGGCAGCAGCAACAGCAGCAGCAGCAACAACAAGCAGTCCTACCCCAGTCCACACCTTCGCAACCTCCAAGTGGCCCCGTCCCCCCACCACAGCATCGGCCACTGTATCAACCCATGCAGCCACACCCTCCACATTTGGCTTCTATGGGGTTTGATCCACGGTGGCTCATGATGCAGTCTTACGTGGATCCACGAATGATGTCTGGAAGGCCTGCCATGGATATGCCTCCCATGCATCCAGGTACAACCTGTCCTATATTACTCTTATTATTAGTTGAGTTAGAAATAGATACCAAGTATTGTATAGTGGTTTCTTTAAAATGTTCTGTTTGCCTGCCAGCCAGCCAGCCAGCCACCACTTCAGATCTCTGCACATCCTTAACAGGCATCATCAGAAGTATTACGTTTTTTCATCTCTTCAGAATGAGAACCTGTCCCCTATAGGCAGTCATAATCGTCACTGTTAAATTAAATGTCACCAGTTATGCTTTTGTTGGGCCTACTTTTTTGTATAAAATTTACTGGAAAATGTATATTTTATAGTAAGTAGAAGGATATCAGAGAGCATAGCAAGTAGCACTTCATATTATTTATTATGACTGCCTATATATGAAAATTTCCTTTTTTTTAGTAGACTGCAGACAATTCCTTCAAGGCTGGGTTTTCTTCCCTCTTGCTGCAGCTAAGTGGCAACAGAGTGCCATTTCCCTGCGAAAACTGTGGTGGCATTCTGATCAAAGCTGCCTAGAACAGGAATATATAGGAGGAGTCATCTCCTTCCGATAAGTGCACTTCTGTTTAGCATGAACATATAGGCAATCTGGAGAGGTGAGTGCTGGGGCCAGATGATCCAGTGGCTCCTTAGGATCTCTGTTTTGCTGATTAAGACACGGAGAATGCTTCACATCCAGGCTGCTCATACACTGGCATTCTGCCCCGCAGTGAGTATGTGGTTCCTGTGTGGCAGAGATTCTTGTACTGACAGCATTAGAGTTGTGTCGCCAGAGATCCTGGGCACCCCACAGTCTGTGAAAGCGGGTAAACCGCAAGGTTTCCTTCTCACTGCGGGGTTTCCTTCCAGGTCTACTGCAGTCAAAAGGCAAGATGAAGGTTGCCCTTTCTGTTTCTTTAAAGCCCTTTAAAGGTAATATCAATATTGCTTATATCAATATTGTTGAGGCCACTTTTTGCTACTTTTGCATTGTTGGGGAATAGCAGCTGTGGGTCCCTAAGAAGAGTGGGGGCGGGGGGGGGGGCGTTTACCCCCACCTCCACCACCTGCCCAGAATCCATGGCAGACTTTTTCTCGGAAAATGCAAAAGCAACAAAAAGTAGTTTCTGCAATATTGATATAAGCAATATCAATATTACCTTTAAAGGGTAATATTTTGCCTTTTGAGTGGGGGCAGGCAGCTGCAAGTGTGATCGCAGCTGCACTGCAGACAGTGGGGCTCTTCCCTTTTCAAATGCAAAGAGACCCCTCTGCGAAGAGGCCGCGGAGCTAGGAGTGCCGCAGAAAGTGCTCCATGCGTAACGGGCCCCAGTTAGAATGAAGAAAGCGTGAGTTCTTAGAAAAGCCATTCTGTAGCAAGTGAAGCAGTAGGTTGGCTTGTTTTGTTTTCCATTCATAAACCGTTTCTTTGTTCAAAAGATCTTAAATGGTGAGCAACATTTTAAAAGAATAGTAAGAGCGATAATAGCCAGGTTTGCCACACATTTATGACCTGTGAGAGTCAGTAACTTTTTACTTGGCTCTGAAAGCTGTACAGAGATGTCAGCTGGCAAGAGGCGTTTGGAGCAGGATTTCATAATTGCAGGGCTGCTGCTGAAGAGATCTGGGCTCTCTGCTGAAGAAGACCTTCTGTTTCATAACCACAAGTCTGGGTCTTTTGACCCACTGTACTCAGATGGCTATGCCTACCATACATTTTGTAACTCTTGGAACTATACCATCATACATTTAGGAGGCATATCCCAGTCTCTGTGCATCAAGATTGGTTTTGTCTACTCTAGCAGGCAGCAGCTGGCCAGGGTCTTTTACCCAAGGTCTTTCCCATAATCTGTTACTTGATCCTTTTAACTAGAAACCCTGGGAATTGAACCTAATTGAACTTCAGCCTTGCTAGCAGATGCTGTACATCTGGGCCGCAGTCCCTCCCTAATAAAGGAAGCCACGACTTATTATTACACTGCATATTTTAGTCACTACCTGTCTCCAAACGTAGCTGTTGAAATGCCTGTTTTAGGCCATTAGGTTCATCTTCTTAACATGGATGTCTTTGTAACAGGAATTATTCCTCCAAAGCCGCTTCTGAGAAGGGACCAGATGGATGGGGCAGCAACTGGTACGGATTCTTTTGATCACATTGCTCGGTCAGCAAGGGACCACACTGTACCACTATCTGAATCACGCATAATGTGGGGATCGGATCCGTATCCCCATACAGAGCCTCAGCAGGCTACTACTCCCCCAAAGATTGCAGAAGAAACTGAAGACATAAGGTAAGCTTCTAGATTACCTTGCTTTATACATGCTTCCCACCCCTGCATATATACCCCTGCTGTATGCATGCTTCCTTAAGTGTTTTGCATGCATTTCCCATATTGTAAAGATCATTATTTCCTTTTGGTAGTAGACTTTTATAGTGTCTTAGAAGCAAATACGTTTCCTTGGACAACCACAACTACCTGATTAAAGACAGGTGCAAATACAGATTATTCTACTGTGTCTCATGGTTAGCAGTAAATGTTGGATATGTTTGGCAGTATAAGCATTATTGAGACAATCATACTTAAAAAGTTGCTTCTCAAAAGCGGAGAGTTGATAATATTAGCCATGTAACTTTTAACAGGGATCCTATTAGAGAGTAAATAGTGCAGTGGGTGTGGGCCGCTTACAACTTCTGATGTGAAATCCGGCTAATGTTTATCAACCTGAATGGAGGAACTGCTCCTTGTAGTGAGCAAGCTGGCCATCCGGAGTTCCCATTAGATCCCAGTTAGATACTGTCACTTTATTCCTGCGCATAGAAGAGCCTCAGCAAGATTCAACATTATGCCCTCAGCATTACTGAGCGGCAGATATAAGGGGATCAAAAAATCAAAAAGACTTTGTTCCTGCTCTTTAGCTCAGGTGGAAATGGTATGTCATTCCCTCATATTTTGTCCCAAATTTGCAGAGATTAGAGCCAAATATTCTGCCTGTATTCCATTATTATAAGACAAAACAACTGATCTATTCAGAATCCCACTATTACTGAATAATTCAGATGCCTGGTTCAATGAAACAATAACAAATTTTCTGCAAGAGATAATGTATTGGCAATAAGTACCCTAAATGTTCGATTGTTATACTATTATACTATTTGTTGCTTTTTGTTAAATTAACTTGATTAATTATGCCAAAAGAGGCTTTGAAATTTGATAGTGTCCCTTGAGTGCATATGAGTAAATAACTGACCTTGGGATTTACTGTTGGGAGTGACTAGTTGCTTCAGGTTGGAGGGACTGCCTGAAAGCAGGGTCTAACCCCTCAAAGCCACCACAGCCTACAAGAAGGAAGGGTCGTCTTCCAGGAGAGACTGTGTGTAACTGTGCGTTCAGTCATTCTGTTGCTTTTCATGTTGGGTGTGTCCTGTTGAAGATGACTCCTGGGTACTTGTCTAGTTCTATCAATATGCCTTTTCATTTCTCCAGGTTAGTGCTGTATTTTGCAGAATGGTTGGTTTAGATCAGGGGTGTCCAACTCTGGCACTTCAGATGTTCATGGACTACAATTTCCATCAGCCCAATTGGTCATGCCAGCAGGGGCTGATGGGAATTGTAGTCCATGAACATCTGAAGCGCCAGACACCCCTGGTTTAGATCTTTGAAGTGTGTTGCTGTAAAGACTTTAACTAAGCATGTGACTCCCTTCTTTTAGGTCTGAATCATTTCTGGATCAAGACCAGGGGACTGTTCAAACTGTTTACTCCGTAGAACCCAAGCTGTTGGACTCCCACACAAAGACTGACTTCTTCAAAGAATCCAGTGAAGTGAACATTCAGAAGACTTCAGGGAGACCTTTGGAGGATGCACAGCCTCATCAGACCGAGACGCCTGTTCCTGCAGTTGGCTTTGAAGTAGCTGCAGAAACAATCACACAGAGTTCTCAGGAGGAGCAGGCATTTATAGAAGAGAGCAGTTCTTCCTTGAAGAGGAGTGTTTCTCATGGGTCAAACCATTCTCTGAAATCAGAAGAACCAGTGAATGACACACAAGCAAACGTTTCCAAAGTGAGCAGTAGACCCCTTGAGGCGAAAGAGCCAATGGCAGAAAGACAGGACAGCAAGCCGAAAAAGGAAGGGTTCACAAGTAATAGATTGTCAGAAGGGCCGAAACCTGAAAAACCCTTCAAGCCTAAATCAGAAACTCGATGGGGTCCAAGGCCTGGCTATGGCAGAAGAGAAGAAGGTGGCGACAGGCCAGTCAGACGGTCTGGCCCTATTAAAAAGCCTATCCTTCGAGATATGAAAGAAGAGCGTGAACAAAGAGAAGAGCGAGATCAGAGAAAGGAGAGGGAGGGAGAGAAACAGGCAAATGAAAGAATTATTAAGGTTGAGAAAAGGGAACCACCTCCAGTGCCTTCAACCAAGCTCGATCCAGAGAAAACTGTTCCTGATAGTAAAAAGGTGCCACAAAGCACACAACAAGCCTCAGTGCGTGCAGATAGTCCTGTGCAAGCCGCAGTTACTCCTGCTGTCCAGTCACTTGTACAGCAGGCGACAGAGGCGCCACCTGCGTCTCAGCAGCCCTCTGCAGCCCAAGCACCCCCACCAGTAGTTCCACAGCCGTCCAGTCCTCAAACAGCAGTGGAGCCTCCTCCCCTTCCTGCCCAGCAGCTGCCAGTTCAGCAGCCCATCAGCACAACAAAGGAAGAGAAGCAGACAGATAAAGCGATTAGCAACAAAGAGCGGCCAGTAGAAAAACCTCATATGGAAACCAGGCCTGTGAAAAGGGAACCTGGTTTGCCTCCCAGAACGTACTGGAAGGAAGCTAGGGATCGGGACTGGTTCCCTGACCAAGGATATAGAGGCAGAGGTCGTGGAGAGTATTATTCTAGGGGCCGTAGCTATAGAGGCTCCTATGGAGGCAGGGGTCGGGGTGGAAGGGGCCACAATAGAGACTATCCACATTATAGAGACTCCAAGCCTAGAGTGGAGCATGTGCCTTCTGGTCCTCTTAGACAGAGAGAAGAGAGTGAAACCCGTAGTGAGAGCTCTGATTTTGAAGTAGTGCCCAAACGCCGGAGGCAGAGAGGTTCAGAAACAGACTCTGACAGTGAAGTGCATGAAAGCGCAAGTGACACCCTTCTTTCAGACAAGGACAGCTTGAGCAAAGGGAAACACCCAAAGCGAGAAGAAAAGACAGATCTCAAAAAACCTACCAAAGCCTTGTGTTCTTTCAAAACTGAAAATAACATCCGAGGAGACAGTAGAACGCTAGACAAAGTTTACGTGAGGGAAGATGAGAACAAGCCCAAACCTGGTTTTCTTCCCAAAGGAGAACCTTCTAGACGTGGCAGAGGGGGTATGTTCAGGCGTGGGGGCAGAGATCTGGTGGGTCGTCCGCCCCGGCCGTCTACCCTCAGGAGACCAGGCTACAGAGAGAATCAGTGGAACCCAAGGCCAATGGAAATATCCAGAGTTGAAGATGGGGACCCACCACGAAGGCATGAACATTACAGCTCTGTGCCGCTGGATAAAAGGCCGCCTCCAAAGTTTGAGAGAAAGTTTGATCCCGCTCGGGAAAGGCCTCGAAGGCAAAGGCCTGCCCGGCCCCCCAGGCAAGACAAGCCACCACGTTTTAGGCGTCTAAAAGAAAGAGAGGCTGCCTCAAAAATAGGTGAAGCCACAGCTAGCTCATCTTCCAGCACTGCCGTGAGCAATGCTGTCAATGAGCAGCCAAGCGCTACTTTGGACGTTTCAGGAAGTAAAACACCAGACCTGTCCAATCAGAACTCTTCGGACCAAGCGAATGAAGAGTGGGAAACGGCTTCCGAAAGCAGCGACTTCAACGAGAGGCGAGAGAGAGATGAGAAGAAATTGGCAGATGTGACAGCGCAAGTGGCAGCGAAGGCGGGGGAAAGCACCCTGGCCCCCAAAAGAGAAATAGCCAAAAGAAGCTTTTCCAGTCAGCGACCTGGGATTGATCGGCAGAATCGGCGTGGCAATAGCGGACCCCCCAAATCTGGACGGAACTTCTCAGGGCCACGAAATGAAAGGAGAAGTGGACCACCAATGAGAAGTGGGAAAAGAGGGTAAGGCCTTGAATTCGTTGGTCTACTAATTCAGAAATTGACTAGTCAGAAATCCCATGTATTGTTCATTGCAAGTTTAAACCATAATGGGTTTAATCAATTAAGTTGGGTTGATTATCTGATCCCCATATAATGGAGATGCTATTTACCAAATAGAAGTGGGAAGTGTGGTGGTGAGCGTAAGAAAAGTGTGAAAAATGGAAGTCACCTTCCCTGAGCAATTACTTTTTCCTTTAAAGCAGAGGTCTGCAGTCCAGATGTTCATGGACTACAAATCCCATCAGACTCCTGCTTTAAACCATGTAGGCTCAAGAGCCATCAGCTAAAACTTATTTTATAAACACTGTTTATGAGACAGTAAGAATTCTGAGCAAGGGTGATAATGATAAGAGTGTTTTGGAGATCATTAATTCATATAGTTGCCCTGAATCAGAATAAACAGCAAGTGGTGTTTGGATGTTTTTCAGATCCTATGAAAGTTAAGGATCTCAAGAACGTGACATGTTGCAGTTATAGCTGTGTTACCTGGCTGTGCCTGGAGCATACTTTTTCTCACATCTGGGTGGACGAGCCACTAAAACCTGATCCTTTTGTGTACATTTCCTTAAGTTGATCCTCCTTGATCTGAGGTTGCAAATGCCTTAGCAGACCAGGTGCTCGGGAGCACCAGCAGCAGAAGGCCATTGCTTTCACATCCTGCATGTGAGCTCCCAAAGGCACCTGGTGGGCCACTGTGAGTAGCAGATTGCTGGACTAGAGGGACTCTGGTCTGATCCAGCAGGCTCTTTCTTATGTTCTTAAGTTGGAATGACTCATTGAAGACCTTTCCCTCCATTATGTTGAAGTATGCTGTGGAGGAGTTACTTCTGTACATTTAAAAAAGCATATCGGCATGTCTTTAGCTCATTAAGCAAGCTCTGTTTTTTCATTAAGCAAATATAATTATTTTCTAAGAAGTGACATTTATTATTCAGTATTTTAGAAAGCAGATAAATGCGGTCAGAAAATGGCAGCATTCAGTAACTGTTGTCCTGGCAACCTCTGGCTTGTTGTCAGTGTTCCTAATAACCTATAAAGCGGCTAACATGTGCAAGTGAGCTTTGGAGTGGCTGTGGAGAAACATTGCCATTGCTGAGTAGTGACTAGAAGTGTTCAGCATACTTTAGGCTCCAGCTTAGAGCCTGTGCTTTAAAATATGTTGTCATTAAGACTGTAGAAATGTTTTCCACAAGTAGCTAATGAAGTACTGTTTCTGTCGGGAATCCAAACCACTATTTTGCACTTCAGACAAACAGTAAGGGTTTTCTACTGTCAAAATATAACCTTTGTGACTACCTGTATTATCATCGTGGGGCTGAATGGAACTTTGGTCTTGATGTGACTATCATTTCCTGTCTTGTGATAGACGGTTTTTCCATCCAACACTATACACAGCTAACACCTTGAAACTCTACCAGGAGCTGTGTCTCATTGTTCTCAGTTTTAGTACCACAAAATCCAGCCAAAATTTCACCCGCCTCCCTTTTTATCCCCTCTACCCCCCCAACTATCTGTCACATCTCTAGCTGCCCAAAGCTACATTTTCCCTTAAAAATAGGCTGTGATGCTTACTTCTGTCTGGTTTATTCTTTATCTGGTATAGACCATTTGAAGAACAGGCACCTGTTGTGGTTAACACTGAGCCAGTCAACAGCACTTTGCATCAGGAAGAAAATGGGAGCGGTGCTGCCACCCTGAAAGGCTCAAAGGATCCCAACAAGAAGAGAGAAGAGCCCAAAGCTGGTCCAAAGAAGCCCAAAGAGAAAGTGGACGCTATCTCTCAGTTTGACCTCAACAACTATGCAAGTAGGTACTGGGGCCTAGAAACATTCTTGCAAGAAGTTCATGGTGAACGTCATCAGATATTAAATTTTATAATGTGGGTTTGTTTTGTTTTGGTATCAGCGGTATTGGTTGGGATGTCTCCGGATTTGGTTCAGGCCTCAGGATGTTTCCAACTCAATATGTGGTCTTTGTTTACAGGTGTTGTCATCATTGATGACCACCCTGAAGTGACAGTGGTTGAAGATTCTCAATCCAACTTGAACAATGACGGTTTTACTGAAGTGGTGTCAAAAAAGCAACAAAAACGTTTGCAAGATGAAGAGCGCAGGAAGAAGGAGGAACAGACTGTGCAGGTTGGAAATAATTTTTGTGGCTGTTTTAGCACAGGTCTTCTGTTCCCATTTTAAAAGAAGCAGCCTTAAATTGCTTCTTGTTTTCCCCAGATAGTCTTCCTTGTCCCTTCCGTTAGCCACTCACCCACTGTTTCCTTCTAGAGGAATCTAAATGATTCACTTTTGTAGCTGGAATCAGGCAGCATAACTGTTGTTATACATTTTACGGTTGTTCACCGCCTCGAGCCCTGCGGGGTAGGGTGGTTTATGAATGAATGAATAAATAAAAAAAATAAGTAAAGTGGATTATTCATTTTTTTTTTTTTTTTAAATATTTTTATTGATATTTCGGAATTATTACAGATTTATATTGTATACTTTATATACATCCTCCATATCATTTTTCCCCCTTTCTCCCCCCACCCTCCTTCTTCTTCTCTTCTTTAGATGCGCAGCAGCAGGTCCATTCTTTTCAATCTTCTTGTCCATTTTTCTTCTGTAATTCCAATTTCGTTTAGCCAGTCTTTGAATTCCATCCAAATCTCCTTCATATCCTTTTGCTTTTCTTGCCATATTTGATTTCTTGACATTGTGTCGAAAATTTCTAATTGTATTTGCTCCCATATATATTCCAACCATTTCTGCATTGTCCAGATTTTTTTGTCCTTCCACCCCAATGCTATTACTGCATGGACCGCTCTAATCATGGTTGAAAAGTTTTTCTTTTTTCCTTTGTTCTATTATAGTATAATCCACTATACCTATAAATAGTAAATCTATATTTATCTTTATTTTTACCTTTACATATTTTTCTATGTATTTTATCACATTTTCCCACATATTTTTTACTTCTATACATTCTAGCCACATATGGGTATATATTGCATTTTTTTTCTCCACAATGCCAACATTTCGGACTGAGCCCACTTATCATATATGCCAACTGTTTCGGTGTTCTATACCATTTTAATATTAATTTCTTCTCTAGTTCTGCATATTTATGTATTTTTTATTTTATTCATATTATCTATAATCCTTTTTTTAATACAGGTCTATGTCTTTCACTCCATCTTGTTGCCATTTTTCCATTATGATTTCCTTATCATGAATTCTTGATCTTCTATCGTATTGTCTTTGTATATAACTCCTAATATTTGTCCTTTCTTTTCCTCATATATTTTTTATGCAACTTTTCATTATACACTCTTCCTCCCTCCTGGAGGCTTTTATCTTTTCCCAGATTCCTCTTAATAATGGCTTAGTTTTCTTTACCTCCTTTCTCTATAAAATTTGGAAAGCGGTATTAATTCTCCTCTTTCATTGTGGTGTGCTGCTTGGCCTATTCCTTGTCTGTGTAGGGATCTTATTGTTTGTGCTCCTTCCTGTCCAACCATGCTTTCGCGAGTGGTGCAGCACCCAATAGCCCTGGCATCCATTTTCCCTTCCATTTCTCCCAGATTTCCATTAACACCTGCTTCTAGGGCCTTGCAATTTTTGTCTTTCTATTTTTGAACAACTTGAATATATTTAAAGCTACCGATGTTCAAGTTTATTTCATTTTCGAACTTCATTACATCTGTCTCTTTTATCTGTTGAATTCCCATCAAACTTTTTTATTTGAAATGCCTCGTAATATTCCCTCTTAATTTTTGGGAGCCCCCCAGCCCATTAGTTTTTTTAGACATATAGACTATTTTATTCATCACTCTTGGTTTCTTTTGATTAAATGCCCATAGTTTAATTTTTTCTTATCCCATTCTTCAAATTGGCTTAATCTCCAGCGACAAAGTCTGAAATAGATAGAAGAGTTTTGGCATTATACACATTTTTAATGCTACTATTCTCTTAGAAATAGATAGATTCTTCCCTTGCCACTCCTTTAATTGCTTCGTTATTTTTTTCCATATTACTTCGTAATTATATTTAAACATCTTTTCCTTCTTATTTGTTAATGTTATACCTAAATATTTAATCTTCTTCTTCACCATTTCTTTTCCTAGTAGTTTTTTTTTCTATATTTATTCCCAGGATTTCAGATTTCTCCATATTAACCACCAAACCAGAATGCTTTTGAAAGTCTTCTAATATTATTTTTAATTCTTTTAAAGTTTCTACAGGGTTAGTTGTTATTAGTAATAAATCATCTGCAAATAAGTTTAATCTTATTTCTTCTTTATTGATTTTAAAGTGGATTATTCATGATTGGTTTTATTGTTGTAAGAATCTCTGAAGACCTTTTGGACAGAACAAGGTGGTGGTGATATAAAAATCAGAGAAACCTTCAGAAGCATTTGCATAATCAGCCATTCAGACACATTTGAACTCGCATCACTTTGTATCATATTTGTTGCCCTTTCCTAGAAATTCTGTGGACAAGGGGTGGGCCCAGCTTTTGCTGGAACAAGGACTGTGGATCTTCTCTACTTCCCATCTCTTCAGCAGCCATTTTTTTTACCTTGGAAAAGTTGCTTTTCTGCACCAACATTAATAACCATACAGCTTAGTGGACTGCAATACCAGAGTTGCTCAAGAAGGGGATATTGTCCCCTTTTCTGTCTCCACTTCAGCCTAGCAACCTGCCCAGATTCCATAATCCAGGGAATAAATTTTCAGAGCCAGAAAAAAACTTGGTGGCAGGGAGATGATGCTGGAAAGATCCATTAAAGTCAGTGCCTTTGGCTGATGGATCCTTAGATGCAAACCAGGTTTGAAAATTCTTTCCTCTGAGTGGCCCTACTGAGTTGAGTGTGAATAAATGTTTCCTGTTTTCTCTGTACCATCTGATTTTATAAGCCTCTTCTCCCTACAGTTATAAACCAAAAAGCCCAGTATTCAAAGTTTTCCAGTTAAGCAGCATGCAGGCTTATGCCAATTCCTTTATTTTTAGGTTTGGACCAAAAAGAGTTCGAATGAAAAAGGAAGGGGTCCAAATTCCAAACTACCACCCAGGTTTGCCAAAAAACAACAGCAGGCAACAGCTGCCGCTGCTGCTGCCGCTGCCGCTGCTCAGCAGGTTCAAGCACAAACCCAGGTACAGCTCCCACTGCAATGTGTCTCTCAGATTCCAAGTCCACAGGTGCCGGTCCAGCCGCAGGTACAGACTACGTGTGCAGCAAGCAACAGCACCGAGTACACAATGGCAAGCAAAAACCTCCAGAACGCGCCTTCTCATAATGCTGCCGGATCTGACTTATGGGATAATAAAGTGCCACCCACAGCGGTCCTCAACGACATCTCTAAAAAATGTAAGCAGAGTTCTTTTTTACCTAGCTAACGATGTGAGCCCTATTCAACCAACTTGGACTGTTATGTCTGCATCACACAGATGATGTGTCAGCATCTAAATTGTGTTCCAATTCTAGCAAACCACGAGGTTTTTCCTTGCTTGGAAAAAACTAGTGTCTTTTTCCAGCTTTTTTCCTTAAGTATCCTATTACAGTAGGATTGCTAAAACAGTTGATAGTAGATGAGTTTTCTGCCTCTCATTTGTACACTGGTGTGTGTGACCCCTTCAAAAAAAAAGAGGGGGATTGGGATTTGGGAAGTTTAGCAGTTTATTGCCTGTGTCTAATTCTGTGCATTTGTAGAAAAATCCATAATCGGCTGTTATGAGTTTTCTGGACTGTGTGGCCATGGTCTGGTAGTTTTTATGGCGGGCATCTTCAGATGTATGTCATGGTGAGGTGCAGGTGAAACATTAGGAGGAAAAACTACCAGACCACAGCTACACAGCCTGGAAAACCCACAACAACCAGTTGATTCCGACCATGAAAATCGTCAACAGAATCAATGATTGTTTTGCAGTGAGCATCTTTATTTTCAGGTGTTCTAGTTCCCTTCTGTTCTCTTGATTTTCAGTGGGACCAATTAGTCCTCCACAGCCTCCTTCAGTCAGTGCATGGAATAAGCCTTTGACATCATTTGGATCAGCTACATCTCCAGAGGTAAGAATATGCGTAATAAATCATGATAGATGGAGTATATTCAGATTTGTAATTTGGCAGTGAACGGGAAGCAAAGTGAGTGAGATTCGTACCCTCGAGCGGAATCCCAAAGAGGTGGTACAGGAAATAAATAGTCATGGGATCAGACGTGGCTTAAATGGTGGAACTGAATGACTGAATTTTGTTTTCATGGGAGAAGCAGCCTTTAGCTTGATCTGTTGTCCTCCCTGTGTGAGTTTAGTGGAATTTCATCTAATAATCAAGATCTGCTGGCTCTTAAGGTCCACTGCCATTGGAAGAGAGGAGTGTGACTGCTTATTGTCCCCTCACCCCAACCATACCCAGCTGCAGCTCTCTGAACTCCCTGAAATGGTGTTCGTGCAGAGGAGGACTTACATGAACAGCATACAAAGTGTTGAGAGTCTTCAGTGGGAGGGAAAAATAATCACAAACAAAGGCTTCCTCCCATAGGTGGGAAGCAACCTTATGGACCAACCTCACATCTCTCTAAAGCAGACCTGTTAATGGAATTCCGCATTTCATAGCCATCACTTGCATGTAGCTGTTTCGTTAGAGTTACATTAAAGTAATGTACAGATTGTCTCAGTTTTAAAAGTAAAATTCCTGGGATCCTTACTAGGGAACAACTACTGGGCAAGAAGGTGGAATTGAGCTGGGAATAGAAACTATTCAGTTTGGAGCTCCAGCCTCTAGTGGGAGCGACAATGAAGTTGGCCCAGTTTCAGAGAAACTCCCTGAGCCAAAAGAGCAAAGGCAGAAGCAACCTCGGGCGGGACCTATAAAGGCTCAAAAGGTAAGTGAAATTTTCCTGTTCCTGGGAATAGCAGAAATATGCGCAAGTGACGTTTCAATCCCGCCAAACATGAAATGCTGCAAAAGCCCTGTCTACATTACCATAGGAAAAATAAATGATGCTATTGTGGTGATGGGGAGGGGGACTGGGGATTCAGTATCTGTGTAGAATGCCCACATTCACTGCTATACTTTGGCTAAAGAAACTTTACTCAAGGCACCTGCAGCAGTTTTGTGTTCACTTTTGTACATAGAACTAGAAACTACAACTTGATAAGGCATTAAAAAGGTGTCTATACGTCTGCCATTTATCCTGTTCTTTCAAGAAAAACACTGAGGTTTTGCACAGGTTAAAAATTCTGTTTCCTAGATTCCTTGAATGTAAATATAATTTGTTCTATCATCGTGGAAAGTGCTCTCTTTCCAACTTCTAAATATACTGAATCAGGGATACACGCTTGGATAAATTTTACTATGAGCTCCTTGTTGTTGAGGCTTCTTTACTCACTGAAACAGTGACCCTACTACACCCATGCTGCCACTTGGTGGGTTTCCATTCCCAGTGCTTTGGATCTAGGTTGCAAAATTCAACGTACAAAAATGTTCAGACTGTGCTGGTCGAATGTTGTTCAGATTCCAGATCTGAGTCCCGTGGAGAACAAAGAGTACAAACCTGGTCCAATTGGGAAAGAGCGGTCGTTAAAGAACAAGAAGGTAAAAGAGGCCCAGCAAGGAGACTCTGAAGGGCAAGAGAAATCCAGTCCAACCGCAGTCAGAAGCCCCGACCCTGTTAGCTCCAAAGAAGTCAAGGCAGCCTCGGAACTTGGCACTGAAATTGGGACAATGATCTCGGTGTCTGCTACAGAGTTTGGAACGAGTCAAAAGGTAGGAAACAGGGCAGAGTGGCTCCTTAGGAAAGGCCATCTCCTCTGTGCTGAACCATCAGTGTCTAGTTATAGCTTAATGTAGCTTTGAAGAAAGTGAACTGGTTGATCAGTCTGGTGAATGTTCATAAAAACTACCAGGTGGTTTTTGAAGAAGCTGGATTCTCTGTTGTCCCTTCTAGGTGGCTTTTGTCACAGACACTTGCAGAACTAACTTCTGAAAGACTGTATATTTTGTGCAGACCTGTCTCAAGGACCATCTGCTCCTTATATACAGCAGTCATCATTAAGATATTCCACATAGATCTTTCTTTCCCTGCTGTCTATGTTTGTGAGGCAGGTGGTGACATGCGATGGGGGAGGGAGTAGATTTGTGGCACTATGTCTGGTACATTTGGCACCTTTGTTGCTTATGATCAGGCAGAAGGCAAAAAAACTTTTTTGTTTTGTCCTTCTAGTGACTGAGTTGTTTGTTGTGGTTTAGCTCTCATTATCACCCTGTAATTTTAACACTGTTACAGAGTCTAGCTGGTCTTCTTTACTACTCTAGCTGGTAATCTGCTATTGTAGTTATTTCAACTTCTGTATTACATTAATGTAGTCTGCTGCGCTACCGGGTTTTTTTTAATCTGCTCTTTTATTACAATGTTTGCACATTTGTTTTTGTAAGCTGCTCCAAACCACATCAAAAGGCAGACTATAAACAGAATATAAACATCTTAATAAGTATTGTCGAAGACTTTCAATCTGAATAAGTGCTTGAGAATTTCAGCAGACTGTATCTATACAGGCATCCAGACATGCTTTTACCAATGTGCATCTGCTGTTGGAGCTTGCCAACAAACAAATCTCTTTAAAATTGTTCTTATTTACTTCCACTAGTTATGTAATGGAAACATCCACAAGACAAAAATCGGATGTTTCACCATTTACTTTTGACCACAGTAGCTATATCTAATTTTGCAAAGGGAGCTCTATGAAAGTTTGTCTGAAAATGTGTGTTCAGTTAAAATATCTCTCTGTCATAGACATTAAAAGGGGATTAAACAGGTTCATGGAGGAGAGATTTATCAGTGGTTACTAGCTGTGGTGACTGAAGAAAACATCCACGTTCAAAGGCAGTATACCTCTGAATACCAGTTCTAGGAGACAGCATCAGGGAAAGACCTTTGCCCCTGTGCTTTGCTGACCCTCTGGTGTAATTAGTTGGCTGCTGTGTGAGAAGGGATGCTGAAATGATCTGGCAGAGCTGTTCTTAAAGATTCTCCAGGAATATGGCTTTAATGCAGAACATTCTGTCAGCAGGTGGTCCTCAGATTGCCTCTAACCTTCCACATGTGGTGAGCATTACGAAATCCATTGTACCCAGGCTAGATTCTCAGATCATAGATCCCACACAGATTTGCAGAATGTAACTAGGGTCACCCAACCCCTGTATTTCACAGGGTAAATATTGGTGAGCTTAAGCAATTGCAGCGTTGCCTGAATGCTCTCTTGGCTGCCTCCTGAAACGGAAATCATCATTTTTTCTCCCTGAAAGCGTTTGATTGCAACTGTCTCTTTAAAAAAAAATGTTGGGGCCAACCAGCCATTCAGGTAGGATTGGACCTAACAGAGCAGAGTGTTTGCTATTCCCAGTTCAGCCAGCTGCACCAGAAATTCTGGGATGCATCAATACCCTGTTTCTCCTAAAATAAGACATCCCCTGAGAATAAGACATAGTAGAGGTTTTTCAGAAGTGCTAAATATAAAACATCCCCCGAAAGTAAGACATAGCAAAGTTTTTGTTTGGAAGCATGCCAGTCGAACAGAACACCAGAGCGTGCAGCTGTGGAGCGGAAAAATAAGACATCCCCTGAAAATAAGACATAGCGCATCTTTGGGAGCAAAAATTAATATACGACATTGTCTTATTTTCGGAGAAACACGGATAGTGTCTGGATTGAGGGAAGTAATTGTACCACTCTACACTGCATTGGTCAGACCTCCCGTAGAGTACTGTGTTCGGTTCTGGGCACCGCATTTAAAAACGGATTTTGACAAGCTGGAACATGTCCAGAGGAGGGCAACCAAAATGGTAAAAGGTCTGGAATCCATGCCCTGCAAAGAGAGACTTTGGGAGCTGGGGATGTTTAGTTTGGAGAAGCAAAGGTTAAGGAGCGACATGATAGCTATGTTTAAATATTTGAAAGAATGTCATGTCGAAGAGGGAGCAAGCTTGTTTTCTGCTAAACATTAGGAAGAACTTTCTGACCGTCAGGGCTGTTCAACAGTGGAATTCACTGCCTCAGAAAGTTGTGGAATTTCCTTCTTTGGGGAGGTTTTAAACAGAGGCTGGATGAACATATGTTGGGAATGCTTTGATTGTGTGTTCCTGCATGGCAGAGGGTTGCTTGATGGCCCTTGTGGTCTCTTCCAACTCTATGATTCTAAGAGCGCCATGGTTGATGGTATCAGAACCTCTGAGAGGTCCATGAGAACAAGCCAGAGAGCTAACCCCATCACTCTCCCAGTAAAGACTGTGAGTAACAGTTTTCCAAGACTGTTTCTGTCCCAAACCCAGGCCTGAATCTATGTGGAAATGAGTCTAGTTGTCCGGGCTCGGCCGCAACGCCCAGACTTGCCCCGCTGGGTCACGCACGGGCTGGCACCGCGGGAGATGGGAAGGCTGCCTCTTGCAGGGACGGTGGAGGCCTTATTCAAAGAGGAAGGCAAGGAAGAGAGGAGTTTTAGGCCCAGCAGGACCCCCCCACACACACACACACAGCTGAGGCAGATTCAGGAGATGGGCTGGGGAAGCAGCTTAGGCCAGGCAGGGCCCGCCTGCCCACAGCTGAGGCAGAAGCAGGAGATGGGCTGGGGAAGCAGCTGGGATGAGGGAGAGAAATGAGAGGGCAGAAGGGATATAAGGAAGTGGGAAAGGGAGAGTCAAGAGCTGCCGCAGCAGCAGGAAATGTGGGTGGTGGTGTGAACATACTAGGGAAAGGGACAGCTCAATGGTGGGTAGGGGGAAAGAGGGAAGAGGACCCTGGAGCCCAGACCCCCTGCCAGAATCTAGAGCACTGTTTAGGCTGGTCCCCACCCTGTGCAGTAACAGGGTGGGAGTCTTTCACACAGGCTGGAAACACCTCTCCCTGTGAGGCCACAGGGGAGAGGCAAACCCCTGGAAACTCCTCTCCCTGTGAAGCAACAAGGGAGAGAGAGAGGGAGGGTGCAAACCCTCAAGGAAGGCAAAGAGACCTGCTAGGAGGAGAGTGTCATGGGCAAGGGTTGCCACGTGCACCAGGCGTCCTGTGGGCGCGGTTGTTTCTTGGTCCCTTGGGCCAATTGGGAGAGTCACCATCTGGGGAGACCAACCCCCAGGTTATGGTAGGAGGGAAGGATACGCTGCCCAAAGGACCCAAGCGAGAAGGGGGAATGCCACACTAGTGTATCTGTTCACTCCCAAGACCCCCAGAAGTTGAATGGTCACTGGACACTCAGGCGTCTTATGTAAAAATGAAACGTTGACCATGCAATGTAGAGATCAAAATCAATCCGTGTTTTCGGTTAGTATCTCTTAAGATATTGAGGATTTCTTGATTCTTGAGCAGCTTATTTGTTAACAGTAAACATCATGACCAAGTAAAGATTAATAGCTGCTGCCTTGGCACCAGCATGCATAAGGACAATATTGGACGCTTGAGGGGAATCAGCAGCACATTTCCTCACAGCTGTGTTAACTGGCTCCCAAATATAAAGATTTCCTTTCTGTGCAGTAAGATCTTTCAAAGATATCACCTGAATTATCCGTTCACACCTGTAAGCAATAACTATCAGTCCTAAAGATGCATTTTGAAAGCTGCCAGCTGCGTGGCCATTGTAGTATTTATTGATTTTTCAGATGTCTGGTTCGAGAAGATTTTTCTCGTAGTTGCTACTTGTTGAATTAATGGCACTACTCTTCCTACTGTATTAAAACTTACCAAGGCAAATAGTGTGGAACTTTGAAGCTTGTATCATGCCTTCATACTTACAGATTGTGCTCAGCATAAGAATTGCCCTGGTCTCCAAGTAAATCTGTCTAAAGCACATCCTTTGGCAAGCCTGTGTCCTCTTGTGGATTTCTGTTAACTTCCTGATGTTAATTTCCTGAGTTCTTTCAAAAAGGGCTGAATTGATACACTCATTAATGCAAAAAAAATGTGATGCAATACACTTGATTCTGATTGGTCAGGCTTTTGTGCATCCAAATTACTCTGTTTCTGGACAAAATATGGATAAGTAGATCAGCTTGTTCAACTTTTCTTTCCCTTTGCAGGAGTCTGTTACAGACTATACAACGCCGTCTTCCCATTCCAGTACAGTGGCTACAAGCAGTGCAAAGATGGAAGAGGCTTTAGTGACAAATGTAAGCTTGTCAGTGAGTTCAGAGTTTCAGTTGACCCTGCTTGGATTTTAAGCTTAGTGTTTATTTTTTAGACTATATAGTCTAGCTGCTTCATCATACAGTAAATGGAACTCCATAGATATTCTAGGGTGGGTGGAAGCTTTCTATTGAAAAGAAATGTGGTGAGTTAACAATGCTGAAAGTCATTTCTAAGAGCTGTATTGAAGGTTTTTGAGGTTCAAGACTGTTACAAATGACCAGAATCTGGAAAAGTTTTCAAGAATTGTGGAAGAATAGAAAGCTGTTTAAAAGAAGTCTGCAAGCTAACTGAATGGTGATAGTAATGTGTGCAGTACCATATGGTGAGGAATCACACATTTTTATAATGGTTGAGACCCACAAACCCTTTCCTACTTGCTTGTGGAAAACTTCCATGGCCAGATCTGTCTCTGACGTAGCTTTAGAGGTGAGGAAGCAATTCAATCTTGTGGACGCTGTCTGCATTCTGAAGTCATACAGATCCAGGAAGGGTACCAAGGGACTATCTTCAACAAATCGTGTCATGTATGCAGACGCCATTCTGTTAATATGGTGCCGCGGCACCTGTCCACACTGATTGGATTCAGACACCTGTCTGCCAGTGGGGAGAAACTCTGCAGGTTTAGACACTCCTCCCTCTTCAGAGCTGAGTACTCTTTTCCTCTCCCTTTTATGTGTTTTGCAATAAACATTTTCTGTAGCATTCGAATTGGGCACACGGTCTTTACAGCTGACCGCAGGCTAAAGTCAGTTTCAGCCATTGATTGGAGAGAGTGTTTACATGTGTCGTTGTCGTGGCGACCTATGGCTATCTCCAGCAATGGTAGGAAGGAGCATGTTGAGGCAGCAGAGGTGCTCTTGATTTCCAGATCATCTGATACTTAGTACCATAATGTCTCAATTAAGCTTTTCTGTCTCTCTCAGTATTAAATGTTTACCAGTTGCTTGTGTATACAAGCGAGAGAACTTGTGCATGTGCAGCTCTCTCTTCTAAGGACTGGAAGAAGTAAGGGAAGTACTGCCAGATGGAATACTACATGTGAAAAGAGATCTGGGAGTCTTAGTAGGCCATAAACTAAACATGAGTCAGCAGTATGATGTGGCAGCCAAGAAAGCCAATACAATTTTGGGCTGTATCAATAGGAGTATAGAGTCAAGATCGAGGGATGTAATTATGCCTCTCTATTCTGCATTGGTTAGACCTCACCTGGAATATTGTATACAGTTGTGGGCACCGCAATTCAAGAGGGATATTGACAAGTTGGATCGGGTCCAGAGGTGGGCAACAAAAATGGTAAAATGTCAGAAGTCCGTGCCCTATGAAGAGAGGCTTAGGGAGCTGGGAATGTTTAGTCTGGAGAAGTGTAGAGTAAAAGGGGACATGATATCTTTGTTTAAATATTTGAAGGGATGCCATGTTGGTGAGGGAGCAAGCTTGTTTTCTGCTACCTCAGAGACTAGAATGTGGAGTTATGGATCAAGGTGCAGGAAAAGAGATTCCACCTAATCATTAGGAAGAACTTCCTGACCATCAGGGCTGTTCGATAGTGGAATTCACTGCCTCAGAAAGTTGTGGAGTCTCCTTCTTTGGAGGTTATTAAACAGAGGCTGGATGAACATATGTCGGTAGTGTTTTAATTGTGTGTTCCTGCATGGCAGGGGGTTGAACTTGATGGCTCTTGTGGTCTCTTCCAACTCAATGATTCTACTAAATATATTATCGGCCTTAAATCATTGCAAGACTAGCATATGACATGTGAATCACAACCATTCTGAAAACCAGCATATCCATTAAAAAGATCCATGTTCTGGACATCATTGTACACTTTCTCTATAAATGCTTACTTGCCATTTGGAATTTTGATCTCCCTCTGTGATTTGTGAACCCATAAATCTGAACAGCTTTTGAAATAAAGTTTGGCTGCCAGATGAGATTAAAGCAAATTACAATGTCAAGCAGCAGAATATCAATTGTAGTGATTTTGTGCACGGATTTTCAGTTATGCATCCGGGTTTTTTTTTTTTAATTTTTGTCAAAGTCTGCAGAGGCTTTGTGGATTTGCCTGTTAGGTCACTGCCCCTTGCAACTAGTGGAAGTTGGTATGTGGCAACATAAAGTATCCCTTTAATAGGGAGACCTGGTGCATCTTTGCTTTGTGGATCCATTTCTGATTTAACCGTGGTCTTGGTAGATGAAAGGAGAGGAACAACTCCCAAGAGGATTTCTGGTTGCTAAAGAGTCTGTGAAGGACTTGGTGATATGTAAAACTATTTGCTCAGTTTAGGAAGTGTTCCTTTGTGTCTTCTCCTGAGGATCATAATGGCCTGAAAGGCTTTTAATTTTGTTAGAGGTAGATTGTATCCAGGATGGAGCACCTTGTAATTCTTAAGTGCAGGTGGTTTTAGCGTACTGCATTTTTGGAGATGGATTCACCCGTTGGATATATGGCCTGGACTATCAAGTGCCTTCATTCTTGTAACTAGTTTTCATCACATTCTGTTGATTGTAAGATCAGCGGCAACAACTGGAATAAGAGAGCATCACTGTTTCAGATTGTCTTATATTTGATACTTTTATATGTTCATTGGGATTTGAGGAGAGCATAAATTCACTGAGGGCATCTAGTCACATTCAGGTTCTTCCTCCTAAGCTTGGACCTACAAAATCTAACTGAAGAGTTGTAAAATAAAATGCATATCATTCTTACCATAGTTAAGAGGCGCTGCAGAAGATGAATTCAGAGGCCTGCCAGATCTTTAATTTAATGGGACCTATAGGGATCAGAATACAGGAGACACAGTCCTGAGCTTCCTTTTTGGAATTAAATCCATAGACAGTATTCTGTGACCACCAGGCTCTTCCCCAGTCAGATTTTCCATCCTTTCTGTCAAAGCATCCCTGCTGAACACTCAAGCCTGGAAGACTTGGGCCCCTTCCACACATGCAGAATAATGCACTTTCAATCCACTTTCAATGCACTTTGAAGCTGGATTTTACTGTACAGAATAGCAAAATGCACTTTCAAACAATTGTGAAAGTGGATTGAATGTGCATTATTCTGCACGTGCGGAAGGGGCCAAAGAGTAATTCCACAGCATTGCTTGAGCTCTTGCTTGTGATGGGGTTTGTTTCATAGACTTAGCTAGAATGTGACGTGTGTTGCCTGCCTTTCAGGTGCCCCTGCCCCACACCCTTCCCCTCCCTAGGAGGGAGGCTCTACAACAGAGCTCCAGCCTAACTCCAGTTTCTCCCGCTACGGTCGACCTCACCCTCAAGGTATGTACCACATCCCTCTAAGGGTCATTTTCTTGCATGCAGGGGGAAGAGTTAATGGAGATCTTGCTGGTGGACTTCAGTGGAGAGCCCAATAAGGCAGGTTTTTAAAGCAGGTTTTTTTTAGGAAGACTAAACCAATTCTCATCCCCTCTTAGTTACAAACACTAACATCAGGCAACTGGCTTTTGCCACCCAAATCCCTAGGTATGTAAGTCAGAAGATTATGTAAGATAAAAGTCTTTTGAAGGTAATTGGTCTTCATGCCCCATTGTGAGCACTTGAAAAACTAATTAAATTTGTGGTGCCAGAGGATATTTGATGAAGTAGCTTGTATGTTGATTTGGACATTGTTTTAATTTGGCAGTATGCAATATATATTGGCTAGCGCAGGGGTGTCCAACCCTGGTGCTTCAGATGTTCATGGACTACCATTCCCATCAGCCCCTGCTGCCAGCAGGGGCTGATGGGAATGGTAGTCCATGAACATCTGAAGCGCCAGAGTTGGATATCCCTGCCCTAGCAGATGTGACAAGCATCAGATAGAAGATTGGCAGTGAGGTGGTATGTTTGATAGATTGCTGTATTATACCAGTGGTTGCTGATGTTGTTTCTAATTCCTGGTGTTTGGCCTGTGGCAGATAAGTTGTCTTAATATCAGGAATTCTTGTGTGGGTTGGATCGTGCCTCTCAACACGATCAGTCTCTTGCTGCCTTTGTGTGAGTTTTGGTACTAGTTCTTAGTGCTGTAAATTAGCCAGATGGAGGAACACTTAAGTTTTTATCCCACCTTTTCCTTTAAAAGCTCAGATGTTGACAAGTAAGGCTTTTGCGATTTTCATTTCAAATAGGCATAGTAATGTGGCTTTAGTAGCAGCAGATACAGTGGACCAAATATATAGAAAGGAATGCTCAGAGTGTCTGCAGGCAATTGTTTGCAGGCTAGTGGTCCATTAAAATGGTTTTGTGGCAGATTTAAAAAGATTTCCTCTTGGCCAGAGTACTGTGCGAATGGTACAAAGGGGAGATTTAGCATTGGAAATTCAGAATTTGTGGTCAGTTACCTAGTATAGATGCTGCTTGATAGTAAACTTTAACCTGATTGACAAATTAATGATTTTTTTAATGTGAAGTATTGACTTGGATGTTTAGCTCATTCTACTCATCCTCTGTATCCTGGTATAGTTCATTGCACGTCCATATTCACAGGACCATGTGCTTTTGCATAACTCCCTTCACTGGGCTTCTGTACGAGATGGAATGTGACCCCTCTATTTACTGCTTGCGGGTGGGCTTGATGTCTTTTATTGTCATTAACATGCTTTGTACATAACACTATACAAGTAACAGTGCAATCCTGTATTGGGGGAAGGACGAAAGACTTTGCCCCAGTATTGGCATGAATGCCAGTGTAAGGCCGTTTGCACCAGTGCCCAGGAGCAGTTGCAGTTGTGTGACACCTGGGCGCCATCACTGCTGCGGTTCCAGCACTCTTCCAGTGTAAAAGCCCACACCACTCTGGTGGGGCGTTCCTGGGGGCAGAACTGATTGTAGTTGGCTTTCTGAGCCCTTTCAGCCCGAAACCCCCTCTTTTGCTGGGGTAGACTTATGCCAGCAATAAGGCTTCTCACTGCCATTGGAGGAGGTTGCCTGTTTTCTTGTTGGGCATGGCACTGCAAACCTCTGTGGAAGCAGCAAGGCTGCAACATGCCCAGCCACACCACACACGCACACCCAAACACACCCCACCCCCAAGGACTGGGCTGCCTGTCTCTTAATAGAGTGAGATTAGAGAGTGAAAATATTGAAGAGTTAAACAAATGTGCCAGAAGACATCATCTCTACAGTTCTGAAAACTACCTTTAAAGTAGAAGTGCATAACTTCAACAAAACTTTCACTGATCAAGGTGTTATGCAGCCATAAGTGTTGCTGTGATAAACTAATGTACATTGCATAACTGTGTGATAGTCTCAGGAACCATTTTGAATTCTTGGAATAAGGTACTAGGAAGTATGTGCTTAACTGGCTAGTGTGAAGGTAAAGTTCCCATTCATTACAGAAAAGCAAAACATTAGGAATCTACTGAGTAGGCAGAAACCTACAGAAATCTCTGTTTTTTAAAGAGTCTATGGGAGGGTAGTATCCAAATGCATTGGTATGGATTCCAATCCCTCTTCTTTCTCTCAGATATTAATTGGAGTTTGTTTGGTCTACAGTGTAGATGTTGTTCCTTCTCTGTGGAAGCTTGGACAATTTACATATAGAGAAATTATTTTGCTAAAGTTACAGACCAAATTTTTTTGAAAGTTAACTCTCAGTCCAGTAGTATATTATGAGAACGTCCTTCACAAACAAAACCTAATTTTTGCTGTCTCTAGTTCCTACAGGATGGTTGCTTGCAGTATGCTTTGTAGCTACTACAAAATAGTTGAAAACTCTTGAAAACTTGAGAGTTGATATTAAATGAATGTAGATAAGTATGTAATCTTACTGATCAAATGTGTCATTAACCATTCTATGGTTTGGAATTCAAAGAGTTGGGAGACACACTAAAACCACCCTTCAAAAATCAGTAACAGGAGTATCTGTAGTCATCCAGAGCAGGGGAGAAGACCAAGACAAATTACAGATGTTAAATTACATAATGTATATTAATACAGTGGGTTATACAGAGCTTGTGCACTACTCAGTACCGCTCAGAGGGATTTAGAACATCCATAGCAGACACTCGAAGGGCTGAAGTATTCAAAATCATACGGAGGACTAACAAGCAATCTAAAATTAAGGACAATTTCAAGTCAAAGCCTCAGTTGAGTTCTAGCATACTTGTCCAAGAAACGTAAGAACTCAAGCCCATTTTTTTGTTTTTGCTACTTGGCAAATTTAAGAACAGTAAATGTGGTATAGAAAGAAAAGGTTAGGTTATTTTGGTCAGCATACGGAGTAGAACTGGGCCAAAAGCACTGAAAATTGTATATAGGTAGGCCTGTGATGTTCCAGTCTGAAACTGCATACTTGCATTGAGTGAACTGTCTTACTAACATCATTTAACCCGTTATATTTCTGAGTTACACTTCTAACAAATGGTTTTTATAGAACACACTAAAGATTCACACGTGGACTTGATTTTTACTTCACTTGACTGTACTTGTCTGTTCTGGTTTGCAAATTCTAAGCCAATTTCATGTTGGGAATTTTCAGAGCAGTTAGCTTTCCCAGGCAGCTCACTAGAGAAGAGGATACGATCTAGAGTGGGCTGATATGAAAATGAGTGAAGAAGCCAAACATACAAAGTGCTTGCCCTAACGCTGTCTCTTTTTCTGACCAGATGGAGTCTGCTCGCAAAGCCTGGGAGAATTCACCAAATGTGGGGGAGAAGAATTCACCAGTTACTTCGACGGCACCTCCTATTGCTGGTGGCAGCAGCAGTGGTGGGGGAGGCGGGAGCAGCAGCAGTGGACCAACCAGTGGCACATACAGCTCTTTCTCAAGTGCATCAATGCCTCCCATTCCTGTGGCTTCTGTTACACCTACAACGTCACTGTCAGGTATTTTTCTTTAGATAATGTCTGGCGAACTGTTTGACCACGTAATCTTGTTGAGTCTGCTGTCTTCCTCTAATTGGCAGTATGAACCTATTGTGCAGGCTGGGGGGTCTATGAGAAATTGTAAATCCCACTCTCATCCCTTCCCTCCATTTCTCTTTCCAGGTGTTTGTAAGTTCCTAGGAGACTGAGCAGCGTAATTCTTCTTTCTCCCTGCCTCTTTGACTTGTATTCTTGGAGTGTATTCAGTTTTCGTGAGACTGGTTTTAGGCTTATGTTTTGTAGTTCATTCACAAAGTCATATCATTCTCCATACTTAGCAAGTCCCCAAAGTAGATGTAGACTCCTACTTTTCTGCTGATGGCCAGCTTTGTTGCTTCTGTGATTTGAAGGCACACCTCGTCGCTGTTTAAATATAGTGATTCTAAATAAAATATATGTCAATGTATGTTCTGGTTTTGCTGGCAAACATTGAAGACATCTTAATATTCAGCATCTTAAGCTGTGGCAGGGGTTTTATAAACTATGTACTAAAAACACACCCTGTACTGGATAGCCCCGGCTCTCCTGATCTCTATTAACTACAGAGGAACATTTTACAGAACCAAATATTGGAAAGAAATAGGGTATTTAGTTTACAGTTAAATTAGGAAAATCATGTCCACAAATGCAGTATGGATTGTAGAGAAGTTCAACATGATAGTACAGTTAGTGTTTATCTAATATTGCTTCTTGTTGAGTGATATTCTGTTTAATTTAAGCAAAAAAATTATTGGTGTTTAATATTCAGAATTGGGCACAACATTCAGTTGTGGGGTTTTTTTTAAAAAAAATGGTCCAGGTCCTATAGCTCATAAAGCATGTTGAAGAGCTATTTGAGCTAAAACAGATTGTCTTATCAGCTGTGGGAGATACTACAGAGAAAACAGAATAATGATTTGGCTGTATGTTAGTGGTACATGCATCCTCAGTAGCAGTTTTATTCATTATTGCTTACTGCTAGTATTGATGGGGATCTTGCTTGATGAAGCTTAGTCTTCCACCAGGTTTTGGGGAAAGTGGTCTTCCAACAGGGGAGCATCTGCCATGAATGTCAACAGATGCATCTGTCAGATAGACATGTGACCCGTCATCTTGCCAACTATATATATAACTATATACAGAATTTATATGTAAAGAATTTGTATGTTAAGCCCCTTAGCTAAATACCTCTGTGAAAGTGATAAATATTTTAATTTAGCATTTTTTAATTTTTTTACTTAATATAAGTTAATTGTTTGACTGACCTGCTGGAACCTTCTGGCTTTCAGTTATAGCCACTGACCCATTGCGTTGCCGATGCTTTCTTTCTAGGAGCTGGAACATACACTACATCTTCGCTGAGTACAAAAACAACCAGCACCTCTGACCCACCAAACATCTGTAAAGTGAAACCACAGCAGCTACAGACAAGTAACTTGGCATCTGCCAGCCACTTTTCACAGCTGAGTTGTATGCCATCCCTCATTGCCCAGCAGCAGCAGAGTCCACAGGTCTACGTGTCCCAGTCAGCAGCAGGTAAATGGGGTCAGGTGGAGTATGTGTTGTACCTGGGCATAGGATCGTGTTCTCTTTGTTTAATGAGACAAACAGTAAGCTCAGTGTCACTTGAAAGCATGCCTTCATGTCTTTTCTTAATCAAGAAAGCCAAACTTTTTTGAGGGCATTGTTGCAATCTGTTCTTTACGTATAATAGTTTATTTAAATGTTCTAGTATTAAAAATAACGCGTTTCTTTTTTAAAAAAATTAAACATAGAGATGATACTGTTCCAGTCCCCACTGCAAGTTGGCAGCAAAACAAATGGGTCAACATTTAGGCCAATTGATATGCCTTTCTGTTCTAGATGTAATTCAGGCACCACTTGACTGTTTAACTTTATGTTATGGTTCCATAGCTCAGATTCCTGCTTTCTATATGGATACAAGCCATCTGTTTAACACCCAGCATGCACGTCTAGCTCCCCCTTCATTGGCTCAACAGCAAGGATTTCAACCAGGACTTTCACAGGTACTTTGAGAGAGTTGATTACCGGTTCGCCTGTAAGCTAATTAAAAATACTTGGCAGCATGATTGCCTTTGTATACAACTGAAGAACTTTTTTCTCACTGTCCAACTCAGGGTTTGACTGCTCTCTGAACAGCCAAACCAGTAAGAGGTGGCTACAGCAGTTGGCCCAAAGTGGAGCACTCTTAGCAATATGTGCAAAGCGGAGGAGGCACGTTCAAGCTGATCAGCTCTTACAACTTGTTCTAGCACTTGGTTCCTGGATGCTATTGGTCAAGCATAGACACTGTGGAGGCTTCCAAGTGGCTAGTGAGATGGAATGGGGGGCGGGGGGCGGGTAGCTTACTTGCTACGCATGTTAAGACTCTAAGGTTTGCTCTTCAATTAAGGATGCCTGGTAATAGGCTGAGAAATATCTCAGTCCTCTGAGCTGCTCTCTGTGCTGACTAGGCAGCATGGGTTAGATGGGTCACTGTCTGATTTGATGTAAGGCATTGTCATATGTTCATTTATGTTGGCCCCAGGTATTCAGATCTTTGTCTTCCTTACAGCCCACTTCAGTTCAGCAGATACCAATCCCGATATATGCTCCTCTGCAAGGGCAGCATCAAGCCCAACTGGGTTTAGGAGCTGCACCTGCTGTTTCCCAGGCTCAGGAATTGTTTAATTCTTCCTTGCAACCTTATAGGTAAGCATTTTAACAGATCAGAAGCCCTTTGTAGTTATGCTGCAGAGACTACAGAAGCATCCTAATTCTTTGACTTTTATAGGAGCTTGTGAACTGCATGTGTGGATAGCGCTATGGTTGCTGTTTTACCTTTTGCCTATTGCTCTCTCAAATGCGTCTGCACAGTGCTTGTGTAATGCGGCACTTGTGTTCATTGGTGCAAGAGTTGCGTGCTAAAATGTTTTGTGTCCAGGAGGCCCCATTCCAAAGTTGCTTTAAAATAAGCCTTTTAGAAACCATTGGGGAGGAGGAGAAAATCCCTCTCATGTGCTGGCTGAGGGGATCCCAACCCTTCTGATGTCCCTTGGAACATCCATGTTGTTCTGTTATTTAATTTAGAGAAAGCAAAGGCTATATCACAATGTATGTTTGCATTTGTAAACAAAAAAACCACTCTCCAAAACCTCCCTCTCCACAGTTGTCAAAGCTTTTAGCTGCTTAAGTGACTGCTGGTTTAATTTTATACACAAATCTGAAAGATATTCAATATCTATCTAAGCCTTTCCTCAGATTATGGAAAGGGAATTGTTCAAAATATGTAAAGAATTTTTAAACAAAATCTCCAATGCCATAAATGAGTTCTTTGCTTGTTTGTAAAGAATGTACATTGAATGTGATTTGTGAAATACCGTCCCTCTGAGATTCACGAGCTCCAGGCTACCATCAATAGCAGTTTCTTCTGTTGCTCCAGAGAAAAGCACTTGAAATAATGCCAACAATTTTTAAAGTCTCTAAGAAGCTCTGCGTTGCATCTTTATATTCAGTGAGCAAGTTGGAATAACTGTTTGGCATCAGTTGAAAACTTTTATCAGCTAGTGTTCTGTAACTGTTGAGTGAATGGCTTTTACTTATACTGACTATTCATTAACAGTGTATATGATGCGTTCTTCATGCAATTCAGGCTTATGAAACTCAAATCGGTTAAAACCTAAGCACACATTAAAAATTAACCACTATTATATTCAGAGAAGCAACCAAAGCAAACCCTAAAATTAAATACCTGGTTGATTTAAGCTTTCACCTGCTAGCAAAAGCATCATTGTTTAACAGTTATTAGATAACTCATGCAGGCTTACCTTATTTTGCAGATCCCAGCAAGCATTCATGCAGAGTGGTCTGTCTCAGCCATCACCGGTGGTTCTTTCTGGCACAGCCTTGCACAATTTCCCAACCGTACAGCATCAGGAGCTAGCCAAGGCACAGTCCAGCCTTGCCTTTCAGCAGCCGTCAAATACTCAGCCAATCCCTATCCTATATGAGCATCAGCTGGGCCAGGCTTCGGGACTGGGAGGTTCCCAGCTTATCGATACACATCTGCTCCAGGTTAGAGAGTGCTGAGGAGTCCGGGCCTTTGGCGCTTTGATGCAACCCAGTCAAATGTTTTGGGGGGTTGTGCTGTTTCGAAATTCAATTCTGGGTTTTGCAAAATGGCAGCAGGTCCTCACTGTGCATGGTGTGTAATGTGAAACAAGATCTCTCCTCAGCCTCTGTAATTATATTCCAGCTCAGTACTGTAAGGAAGGGCTGTAAATGTTCGGTTCTCCCCTGAGCGGGAGGACATCTTATGGGTGGTTCCCATTGTCCCATTGGGGAGGCATGAAATGGCTTTTTTCCTCTTCCTGTTGGGAGGAACTGCCCCCAGGACCTCAGTCTGTTTCCTGCCTCCAAGGAAAGAGCATGGGCTTTGTTCCACATTACTTTTGGTGGAGAGGGATGCCAGGTGCCTACGGACTGCCATACTGACAACTTTGCCAGTTTGTATTAAGAGGCCTTTGTAGCTATTTGTGACTTTGCTGTCACCATATGTGGTGTTTCCACATCAACTGATGTCTGTTTTAGGTATCATATTGTTGAACCCTGAAAGAACAAATGGGCAGCTGCTGCTGGAGTTTGTGAATGGATTCCCAGCTCCACAGCAAAGAGGACAGGAAAGGTTGATTCAATAAGATCTTGCAGTTCAGAAGTGATTTTGGCTGCAGCATAGGAGCTTTAAACCCAGTTATGATGAGTCCATGGCCACTCTACTGTGGTCCTAATTTTCCATTATAAATTACAGAAAATAATGGAAAACACCTGAGAAGGTTCTCTGTTTTATGATTGATGGTGTCACGTTTGGTGTCATATGTCATGTTTGTTTTTATATACAAAATCAACTCTTTCAAAGACTTGCTCTTAAGTAACATTTTGTATATATGATTTCTTTCGTATATGTGGCTTTTCCAAATGTAAAATGTGTAGATAAAGAGAATGATTAAATAGGAAAGGCCATACCATTGTTCTTTTCTTCAAATTAAATCAACGGTACCTAGTTAGTCACCTACAAAATATCAACCTCTCTTTTCCTCAGGCCAGAGCTACTCTTACCCAGGCCTCAAATTTATATTCTGGACAGGTTCAGCAACCAGGACAGACCAGCTTCTATAATACTGCACAGTCTCCCAGCGCTCTCCAGCAGGTAAACTATGGCACGGTAAATTGACTTCAATTGTATCTAATTTGTGTACGTTGTGTGTTGTGTCATGGCCTCTTGACAAGAGACTATCCTTCGGAAAGCAAAGTTCATGTGATTTTATGACTAGTTATACCATAACTGGTAGCAACATAAAACATTTTTTTAAATTCATTGTAGTTATCTTCTAACTACTGATGTGTTTGAACAGACCTTTTTAGCATGGTGATTCTGATTTCAGGAGTGTGCCTCAAAACACGATATTCTCTTGACAAGAGACCGCTGTCGTATTTTTGTCTGCTGCAGTTACTTTTATTATTTTAGCAGTCAGAGTTTCCAGTGAGATTGATAGCAATTCAGAGTTCACTTGTGCTTAGCTTGTTCTTTTAAATAATCCAGTGTTTCAGCCTATAGCTCTTGTGCAGGGAGCCCAGGGTACCATGTGACTGTGAAAGCAGTCTACTTACTACTGATGGTACACATCTGAACATCAGCTGGAAAATGGTACTGGTCTGTAAGCTGCTTTACAGAGCATGGCCCACCAGGCATTTCTCCTGCACTGAGAGCTGTTGAATTGAAGGAGGTTGCAGATGAGCTCTGGTGGGCTATTGCACCAATCCTGTTGACTGCAGCATGTGTGCTAGCTGATAGGCTTCCAGGGTAGGGTAGGGAGTCAGTGAAGACCCTTTATGGTCATCAGTCAGGCTGGCCATATATTACATCTGAACTCCAGTGCAATTCTTCCTGGGTTGAAATCACACAAATAATTGCTGAATTTTGACATTTTTTCCAAATGGAAAAATTATAATTTTCTGTTCGTAAATATTGAGCGATGAAGGGCAACAAAATTGTGTTAAAAACTGTGTCCGGTTTCATCTTGCTTTCTAAATAGTCAGAATGGGCCCAGGTTTTCCCAGGTTTTCCTCTGCAACTCCAAAAGGTTTAAACTTGAGTGTTTTGTAAAAATGACAGCTTTCATTTCATTATGAATGTATTGGTATGGCTTGTTTTAAAATTGATAACTTAATGATGCATTTTAATGATTTTATAGTAATGTATGTTTAACCTTGCGAGCAAAGTTAAGCTAGGCCCTAGGAAAAGCCCCATGTACATTCTATAAATAAAGCATTAATTAAAGCATTTGTGAGTCTGATGCGTCAGCTGTCTTGTGTTTCTATCCAGATGACAGTACCTATACCAGGGTCACAACTTTCCTTGCCCAACTTTGGATCAGCAGGCCAGCCTTTGATTGCTCTTCCACAGTCTATTCAACCTCCACTGCAGCACACACCACCACAGCCTCCGGCTCAGAGCCTGAGTCGGCAAGCACAAGTCGGGCAGCCTTTCAGGGGGCTCATTCCCGCTGGAACTCAGCACAGCATTATAACTGGGAAGGTGAGCACACATAATCTCACTGTATAGAACCGATGTGAATTCATGCATGTGGTATCCAGCATGGTGAATTGGTATAGTCTTTAGTCTGTTGCAGGGATCTGCAACCTGCGGCTCTCCAGATGTTCATGGACTACAAATCCCATCAGCCCCTGCCAGCATGGCCAGTTGAACATCTGGAGAGCCGCAGGTTGCAGACCCGTGGTCTATTGGAATTGACATCCTATTAGTAAAGAGCATCAAATGGAGAAGGTAGCAGAGTGATGGAATTAGAATTCAGTGGTAAGAGTTTTTACTGTGTGGTATAGTCTCATGGCTAATGCTGTTCCACTTGACCATTATCACTTGCAGAGATGCTGGTGAAGTTTACGAATGGTCCATTCCTAATGCTAATTTATGTGCTCCTAATACTTGTTTATGTTATTTGCTTACTTGAGTATACACACGTTGTCATTAACGAGACATGAGTCAAAGAGATGCCCTGCTTTGGAGCCTGTGGCAGATAACCGAGGTCAGTAACCATTTGCTGGGGCATTCTCAGATGACAGTGGATTACTAATTATTCAGTATTGTACTCTAGATTAGAAACTGTCCCTCCTTCCTGGGAGCTGAAATGGACCTGAATTTTTGCAGTCATACTGTCAGTTACTGAGCACTGGCTTGGTTATATCTGCAGCCCAGCATTCTAATCAGGAAGCCCAGAAAAGTTGCATGCCCAAAAAGCAAGATGTTTTTCGCCCAATTATTCTCCTTACAAATGCACTTGCATCATGTTGTGAGGGAAGGGTTTTGTGTGTGTGTGTGGGGGGGGGGGGGGGTGTTTTGTTTCTGTTCGTGCTTGTTTAGAAAAATGGTTGGCCAAGGGGGGTACTTTATCAATCAAGCCAAGCCCTCCAGTCATTTCAACAATTTTGCATCCCTTCCTAAACAGTGGAACACAACATAGATGGAATGAGTGTGTAGAGCGGATTCTTAGGCAGTGTGCTACTGACTGTCCACTTCTGTGTTGCAGTTCCCAAGTGACATTATTTGGAATGTGTGTGACTCAAACGTTGTAACATACCCTCTATTTAAAAAGCAAATAGGCCTGCAATTTTTCCCATGTTCCATTGTGTGCAGAGGAAGCTCTTTGTTGACTAAATATAATGAATTCCGTGTTGGGGCAGTGGGTCACCGGGTATTAGCTACCTAATTCGCCTCTCCTGTTTTGCACTGTGAACCCCAGTTATATATGTTAAAAGTATACTGACAGATAATGATAGAAGCACCATTGGAGGAGAGAGACTGTGTGGCTCATGTTGTTCACTCATCCCTCTAAAGGGCCAAATGAATGCTGGACCACAGAACTGAATTACTAGTTAGTGGCCACAGACCTGCCAGAACTAGGTCCCCCTGATTTCTGTGGGAGGACCCTAAGTGCACGATTTGCTCTTGTTTTTATTGAAATTCACAGGAGCTAACTCTAAGTGGATTGTTGAACTCTAAGTGGATTGTGACCTATCTGTTTAGACCACTCAAATTCTTTTTGTTTTGTATTTTATTTATTTGGGAGTTATTTGGGTATCAAGAAAGAACAAGAACTGTTTGCCTGGGCTTGAAATATTTGATTCATTTGTCTCTCTTAACAGAGGGATTGGAATTTGTTCAAATAAATAAATGATTCTTTTATTCAGAAATTTGATTAGCTAGAATGTTTCTAGGTCAGCTTTTATGTTGTAATAACGTCCTCGTAATGATGGGCTCTCTTAATAAGTGAACTCTTTGTGTTTGACTGTATATATGGTCTTTGAAGCCGATCTTGATTAAATCATTTTTCTTGTTTTCGTCAGATGTCAGAAATGGACCTGAAGGCCTTTGGAAGTGGCATTGATGTTAAACCAGGCACACCTCCGGTTACCGGAAGAAGTACCACTCCAACTTCCAGTCCCTTCAGGTACACAAATATTTTAAAACTAGTTGGCATTGTGGACATAGGATGGAGCCCAGTTAAAATGTCCAAGTCCTGAATTGAACATTAGGATGCCCTTATGACAGAAATGGTGTAGTAATTAGCAGCTAAGGGAGCCCCATGGCGCAGACTGGTATGCTGTAGTACTGCAGTCGAAGCTCTGCTCATGACCTCAGTTTGATCCAGCTGGGAAGTTGGTTTCAGGTTGACTCAGCCTTCCATCCTTCCAAGGTTGATAAAATGAGTACCCAGTTTGCTGGGGGTAAAGTGCAGATGACTGGGGAAGGCAGTGACAAACCACCCCGTTCCAGACATCACCCCATGGGTCACTAATGGCCCGGTGCTTGGTCTACCTTTATCATACATTTAAGGCAATTGTATGGGGGTGGGAGACAAAGTGTAATTTAAAAATTTAATCACCTGTGCAGAATTCTAGCCTGGAAACCACTCTAGACCGTTTTGCCTATTTAACATCTTTGCTTATTTAAAAAAAAATTGTTAAAGATACATGGAGAAAATCAGGTTAGACAGGAATTGGTTGGTTGACTTAAACGTGTACATTTTACATCATAGCCATAGCATTGTACATTTTAAGAATGTCCTTAGTAGGAATTCTGTCCTCCTTGGCCATCAGATAGTTCAGATTTTTGATTGGGGGTTTTGGAAGGGGCTGGAGGGCTGAACTGTCTGAATTTCTGTGCATTGTTATGGGAAAGGGGACATATTTGGAAACGGAGGGCAATTTATTTTGCAGGAAATATGAAGACAGAATGGCTACGCACTTGTCCAATTCCCATTTATTTCAGCACAGCTTGCACAGGTGTGTTTCCTCAGGATTGTGATTCCAGATATGTGACAATGATAACAGGCAGTTTGAGTATGGTTGGAGATTGTGTGCTGGCACTAGAAACATTTCTTTATATTAAGATGCGGATGCTGTAGAACATCTTGTTTTCATTTTACTGCATATACATATATTTGTTCATATAGTCACAATAGCGAGTCCAGATTGAACCCTTAATATTACCTGGATGAAGACTGTGAATAAAGTTGTTCAAACACAACTCCAGCAAAGCAAAAGGGAATAACTTACTAATACAATGTAATATTTTGGTGTAACGATTGGCAGAGTGTGCTTGTGGCTGAGTCTCATACATCAGGTTTCATATTACAAAAAAGTGAGAATGGAGAATCTGCTTCCTTTGGAAACCGGAGGAAAATTGTCTTTGTAACACTGTTTGGAATGTTTATCTCTGTTGGAACGTAAAATTGGAAGGGGGCCACCAAACATAGCCATTGGCCAGGATATGCAGAGCTGCTTGGGCCAAGGGACTTGCATGCCTGCACTAGAATTTTAGACAGGAACTCTGACAATGGGGGCCAACTGCATACTGCTTTTGAGACTTCTGACAGTTCACAAGCAGTTTCTTGTGGGAGAAGTAGGGGCTGTTTTTAAAAAAGCTAACACTGGACCCCCCCCCCCCCAATCATCAGAGCAAGCTTGACCACTCTTTGTTTGGGGGCCATTGTGGTAGCAAAGTTCAGGAGTGAAATTTTGAAAGCATATCAAATGTTGAATCAGCAGAAGTCAACCCTGTGCAGTGATGTCTAATTGCGCAAGGGCTGTGTTGAGGTTCCTAAAGTCTCAATGTTGTGTGGGAAGCTTAAAAGGCACATAAGTCCAAAATGCCCAAGAGCATTTTGACGTAGTTACAAGTAAGCCTCGCTTTGGCAAGACTAAGAACATTTAGCCCTGTGAATAACCCAGCCAAAATAGTTCAGTAGCTTAGCAAGTTGAAATCTCAGTATCACACAGGGGGCCTTTGCTGGATGGTATCCTGTGGCCAGCAGGAAACAAAAGCTTTCTTCTTCATGAAGAAAAAAGATAATCATATGTGTGGAGTATATGGAAATTCTAGATCTGGGGCTCTGTGCATTTATAACCACTGTTTGCCTAGGTCAAAATATTTGTGCCTAAAGAAACAATTTCTTGTGGCCAGGAAGAGGTGAGCAGTTCTCATAAAAATAAGAACATAAACTGCTGTACAGGTTGTGACCCCAGTTAATTGGCAGTCTAATATTTGACTAGCTTAAAAAGGTCCAGTGTTGCGAGAAGCGATGTGAGCCCTTCTGTAGGCATTGGCCTACTTATTGTATTGCATCATGATGTCAGGACAGGTGGTTTCCTCTGTTCCTATTCTGCCACATGTGGCTGCAAGTACTGTTCTGCTAAGAAAAGGACTGAAACACAGAAAAATCTGTGTGCTCTAAATGCAAGCATCTCCAAATGCAAGAATCTCAGGATTCAGGAAACAACCGGTAATGCAGGGTTCAGGAAACAATCACAAGTGCCAGGAAACAGGGACTGCTGTGAGTTCCTTTGTGCTAGGTAGAGTTGCTTGAATGAGAAGAGGGATTTTGAGGGTGATAACTTGTACTAATTAGCATGCCTCTCCATCTCTTGAAATTCAGATAAACATATACTTTTGTATGTCTGAGCATTAAGTGGCCAATGAACTGAACAGCCCCTTTTCTCAGTTAATTAAATGCCCAACCCTGCTTATGAAGAGTGACCACTGTACATTCTCTGGTCTTTAAATTGACACTGTGAGCCTTTTATATAACAAGCAAAAACTGGCACTAGGTTCGCTCAAAGAAATTTCTGCATGCAGGAAGTCTGCATACATACTCATCTGAAAGCAGGAGAAGTAACAGTATTGCCTGTCTTCCCATTGGGTGGCAGTAGGCAGTTAAAGCTAGTTTTAAAGGGGTGGTAATTAAAGTTAATGTTAAAAGATATTTACTTCATACCAATATAAAATGAACCATTAGCTTCTTTGAGTTTGGATGGGCTGCAAAACAGCATTTACTAAGCAATACCTGTTTTTTCTTCTAGATGCAGGGAGTACATAGGAACATTGTAAGCATCCCGAGCGTAATATCTAACATATTAACTCATTGAATTGTTTTCTCTTTAAGGGCTTCTTCTACAAGTCCGAACAGTCAGTCCAATAAAATGAATACCATTGTCTACCAGAAGCAGTTTCAGTCAGCCACTGTGAGAATGGCGCAGCCCTTTCCTCCTCAGTTCGCACCCCAGGTGGGCAGCAAATGGCTTTTTGCCAGAAGGCCGGAGTTCTTTGTGTGTGTGCGCGTGTGTGTGTGTGTGGCTGTATAGCTCAGTTTTGTTTTAAAAGGAAAGTCCCTAAGTTGACTAATACCTATCAGATAATCAATTAACTGCACTTTCTGCAGTTAAAATCTAATTCGTATCACCATCCTGGTATCTCAGTGAAGGTACTTTTGCTTTCAGTAAACATCTACACTGCTTAAGTGGAAAAATTGAACAGGTGGGAGGCTGGCGGGTGATCACTGGCTCCTCTGCGCCGATCTCACTACAATTCAGGATCAAACGTTTTGAAGAGGGGAGGGAGTGAAGTGAGCGAAGGGTTGAAGGGTCCCAGTGCCTACCTTAAGACAGATGCTGAGGACACAATCTGCCAGGAATGTCTCCTGTGGAAAGTCCAATGAAATGAACAGAAATCCTGCAAAAGTTTGTCTCCCTCTGCTCATTTAATTGGGCTTGAACAGAAGTTCCTGGGGAATTATGTGCCCTGAGCAAATTACCTGAAATGCAGCTTTGCAGCAGATGTCCAAATGTCAGAAATAATTTCCTTTTTTTTTTTTTGCGGAGCATTAAAAGTGGCAGTGAATCCAGAGTGCATACCGCAGTTGCGGTAAATGAACTAATAGAGAGAGATGACGTATAAGCTTCCAACACAGGTAGAGGTGTTGCACTTCAAATGTGAAGGTGCTGGACTTTGTTGGGAAGGACTCTTCTATTTTCTACCAGTTTCTGCCTCTTAACATATATCTGAGCATGCTGTCCTTTAATTTGCCCTGACCTTTTGCCTTTTCCTCCCCTTTGGCCTTTGATGTGCTATGGCGATTTTTAAGCACAATCCCCTCTTTTAGGATTTCCCCCCCTTACAATTCTGTGAGCATGGCCTGTCACAAAACAGAATGCACCCACGGCATTGATAACAGGCATGCTCCCTGCCCCCAGATAAGCCACCGTGTGATCGGGTTGGCAGATTGCTAACGGCTAAATGTCTCTCTTTTTTGTTGTTCTTTTTTTTCCACCACTTAGATCCTCTCTCAGCCTAACCTGGTCCCTCCATTGGTAAGAGCCCCACATACTAACACCTTCCCAGCACCCGTTCAGAGGCCGCCAATGGCACTGGCTAGCCAGATGCCACCTCAGATGACCACAGGCCTTATGAGCCACCCTCGTTTGCCACATGTGGCCAGGGGTCCTTGTGGATCACTCTCTGGAATCAGAGGCAATCAGGTCCAGGCTGCGATGAAGGCTGAACAAGACATGAAGGTTAGTATTTTTTGGTCAGCCACGCTGTGTTAACCACAGTTCAGACTTGACTTGCAAGGCAAGATTCTGGTTGCTAAAGATGCCACTGGGCCCTTCAGATATCCTTTGCTGCAGTGGCCAGAGAAACAAAGTAAAATCTTGCTACTACAGAAAGTACCTTTCGTCATAGTTGAGTTTTAGAAGATGGCTAGACCCTAATGGACTCTACTAAACTTCCAGTGGTTGGTTAGGATTTTTTCCCCCTGCTGTTTTTGGGAGCTTTCTACCAAACTTTCCTTTTGTGCCAACCTTGTGGATGTGAACAGAAGCCACATTTAAATCCTGTACGGAGCACTGCTTCCATTCCCTGAGCCTCCCTTGACTTTGATGCAATGCCCTAGGCCCGCTCACCCAAGTAGTTGCTGCATTTCATGGCATAACATTGTTTGAAAAGCACTCGGGGACCCTTCTGTGTGAATGAAGTTGCTGTGACCTCAGAACCTGTGTGGGGATGCCATGCGATCGAAGAAAAACTGAAATAAGTAACTCAGTCTATTGCTAGCAAAGGCAGGATTTCCATAGTAGTTTTTATTATATTAACTTGCAATCATTGGACTTGTAGAAATCCAAAGAGCTAGTCACTGTAGTAGCTAGATGACTGACTAGGACCAGGGAGAACCAGGTTCAAAATCCCACTAAGTCTTGTAGCTCCTTGGTTGACCTTGGACCAAATATACACTCTCAGTTGAATCTACCTCTGACTATGAGGTAGAGAAATATGTATAGAATCCAGAACTCTTTGGAGAAAGGAAGGGGTAAGAAATAGCTATCATTGTAGTTTTTTGTTTTGTTTTCATATGATAAATAGATGCGGTCTGCTGTTTCTCCAGGCAGTTGTGGTGGGAATCATACCATAAATTACTTCCCAACCTGGTCCTTTACAAACAGGGGAATAATCCCTCTTCCAAAACCATGTTTTATCTGCCCAAAGGCAAAAAGATGTGCACGTGAACTCATGAAGTTGCTTTAGACCAGGGGTAGGGAACCTGCGGCTCTCCTCTCTGTCAGCATGGCAATTGGCCATGCTGACAGAGGCTGATGGGAATTGTAGTTCCTGAACATCTGGAGAGCCGCAGGTTCCCTACCCCTGCTTTAGACCCTTGGTCTGTCAAGCTTGTAATTATCTACTCTGGCTGCCAGAGGCTGTCCAAGGTCTCAGGCAGAAACCTTTTCTATTAGCTGCTACTTGATCCTTTTAAATGGAGTTTCCAGGGATTGAACATGGAGCCTCCTGTGTGCAAAGCGGATGCTGTACTACTTGGCCATTCCCCACAGAGTCTTGGCTAAGCTTATCACAGTGTTATTTAGGGAGCCTTGGGTCATTTTTTAAATGTTTGGGGTGAGATTAACTTGAAGAAAATTCACAATAACCACCTGAGGTGGGTGATCAGATGGCTGGTCTTGGCCTTTGCGGTCTGTCAGCTCTGTTTTGACAAGCAGTAGTTTTACTGCTTTGGTGGTGGGAAGCGAACAGGCCAACAGGGCTTTCATGGCAAGAGAAGAACCGAGGTGGTTTGCCACTGCCTGTCTCTGCGTCATAACTGTGGACTTGCTTAGTAGTTTCCCATCCAAATATTAACCAGGGCCAATCCTGGTTAGCTTTTGAGATCTGACAAGATTGGACTGGCCTGGGCTTTACTGTTTTACTGTATGGGGGGGGGGGGGGAATAGTTGTTCATCTGCAAGCCTGTCACTTGTGGCCAGTTCCAGCGGAAGTGCTTAAAAATCTTGACTAGTCCAAAGTTGACGAGTAATAGCTACATTTTCCGATCTATTTATCTTTTCAGAAAACATGGGTAGTCTTTGCAGAGCTGGGCTGCAGAAAGGAAATGCTTTATTGGGGGCAGAAATCAGACTCGCTTTTGTATGTCTTCATTTCCCAGACTGTGAAATAGTTCTGATACTTCTTGCCACAGCAGCAGAATCCATATATTTTGAAATTGAGTCAAATGTTTTTTATCCGGCTTCTTCACACCACTAAGTGGATAACAGCATCTACAACCAAAACATGACTAATTTTTAAAAATCATGATAAAATATGCAAAATAACATCAATGAGAAGTTAACGTTTTTCAGTATAGACCAGTGGTTCTCAACCTTCCTAATGCCATGACGCTTTAATACAGTTTCTCATGTTGTGGTGACCCCCAATCCTAACATTTATCCATTTTACAGATGGAGAACACTGATGCAAAGAGTATTAGGTGACCCCTGTGAAAGGGTCGTTCGACCCCCCAAAGGGGTCGCGACCCACAGGTTGAGAACCACTGGTATAGAACATGCCAAGATCTGAGCAAAATAATTTGACATCAGCTTCAGTGGTTTACAGTCTCAGCCACTTAGATCTGGAAGACGACCAGGACCCTTCTCAGAACTCTGGGGGAAAAACAGCCCTCCAGATCCAGCAGTTCAGCATCAAATCTGTTTCACTTTCTAGGGACCCACAGAACGGACCGAAAACTCTTCTGTATCTTGCAGACAGAATTATCCCTAGCAAGCCATTCCACAGAATTTGTGGGGTGGATGTGACACTGGAAAAAGTCACACGAACATCCTAAAAAGATGGAATTGCTAGTAGATTACATTGGGCACATGGGCATATATGTACTCTGGAGAGACTGATTTTCAAGTATATGGGTCCAAGCTGTAACCTAGATAACCCAGGCCAGCTTGGTCTTGTCAGATCGCAAAAGATCAGTAGGGTCAACTCTGGTTGCTACATGGAGTTGCTACATGGAGACAGACAATGGCAAACCACCCTTGAACATCTCTCACTATGAGAAACCTATGGGGTCACCATAAACCAGCTGCAACTTGACAAAAAAAGGGGTGGTGATGGTGAAAGGCTGCCTAAACTATTTGCGTAGGCCAAATTGAAGGACTTTTAGGGTGTGTAATTGTGCAGGATACTTTGGCCCTTGTGCCCTTTTAAACTACAAATTCAGACGCCTTCCACACATGCACTTTCATAATTGTTTGCAAGTGGATTTTGATGTTTCACACAGTAAAATCCAGCTGCAAAGTGCATTGAAAGTGGATTGAAAGTGCATTATTCTGCATGTGCGGGAGAGGCCTTAGCATGCTCATGAGACCACTTGATCTACAGAACCTGGCTGGCAGCCTATTACCATTCAGGGAAGCACCTGCAACTAGAACCATAGCCTCATTAGGCACCATGAGACCACGGTTGATCCTAGTTCCCAGAGATACTCCTGGGAACAAATGCAGGCCCTCTACAGGGTAGCACGATGCCAACCACACAAACCTTTTTAAAGCTTCCATGTAGAGAAGCATTAGCATCTGTGCTAGGAGGAGAACTTGTGGAAACCTACTGTGGGAGCTTCACCATTCTTTGAGCTAATTTTAAGGCTACACATCTCCACTCACTTGGGTGTAAGTCCCGTGGGATGACTCCTGAGTTAATTGAATTGATAGATGTAAAAGTAGTTAGCAAGAACTTCAGATAAATCTTATCCCACTCCTCCAGTCCCATAAGGAGATATGAGAGAGGCCTTCCTGTTAGTTGTAACAATTTTCTTGCTTGCAGTTCTGATCAATTTGTTTTGTTCTACAGAGTCAGAAGGCATCTGTATTTAAAATAGTGACTGAGCCATTTCAGAGTGGTTCCTTAACAATAAATACATATGAATGATTCTCAGTTTCATTCAAAGGCCATATTTAGACTAGGACAGTGATGGCGAACCTTTGGCACTCCAGATGTTATGGACTACAATTCCCATCAGCCCCTCCCAGCATGGCAGGGGCTGATGGGAATTGTAGTCCATAACATCTGGAGTGCCAAAGGTTTGCCACCACGGGACTAGGAGGAGAACTATCTGGTCAGTTTCCAAGGTGGGTGGGTGTTGCCTATTGTACAGGTTTGACTCTGTTGCACTTGGAACTGCTTGCTCTGTGAGCACTTGACTGCTGATGTCACATTGTGGGGTTCAGACAGCTTGGGAGGTGGCTGGTCTTGGCTTAGGCAGTGGTTTGGGGCTGGGTGACCTTCTTGTTCTTTCTCAATGCAGTATTCCTGATAGCATCTAATCTAAAACTAGAAGAATTCAGATAAAGCAAAACAAAAAACAAAAAAACAGTTGAAGTAGTTTCATGTGCCGTGAGACATCTGAGGTGTGTAAGCAAACCAGTGTTTGAGTTCTTGTTCATGAGACTCTCTTAAAGTTCGGATATACAGAATCAAGTAAATTTCCAGCCTGTATTCCGTTAACCAGCTGTTTTGCTGTTGTTGTTTTCTTATCAAGGCAAAGCAGAGAGCTGAGGTCCTTCAGTCTACACAGAGATTCTTCTCAGAGCAGCAGCAGAGCAAGCCGGCTGGAAGCAAAATACAAAAAGTGAGTGACAATGGAAATAAAGCCCCTGAGGCCATGGCCGATCCCTCTGCTGGAGCATGCCAGGACAAAGTGGAGGAAAAGCCAAGCCCCATACCTACAGCAGCCTCCAAGCCTGTTAGAACTGGACCAATCAAACCTCAGGCCATCAAGACGGAAGAGACAAAATCATAAAATGCTGTGCCCGTCTATGCCAGTGTGAGGGGAATAAAAATAGCAGCACAAACCTGTAGCCCAACAGGCAAAGCAAGTCCCTTCAAGGATCTGAGTGGCATACATGGACGTAGACACAAAATTAGCCTTGGCTACCATGAAAGGCTCTAAAGATCTGTGGAGTCCTTGGGGCTCGCGGCTCCCATGCCACTGCATGAGCGTCATCTGTCTGAACCAGAGGGGGGGCCCCCTCTGCCTCCCGAGGACGCAACATAATGCTGCTGGGGCCTGTACTTTAATCGGTGGTTTGTTTGCTGCTGTTTCATGTTGAGAAGCCATGTGGCAAGAGAGGCAGATTGAAGAAGGCCGGTCCTGGCAAGAAGGGAGGGGGTGGTTTGGTTCACGTTGCTCGGTCTCCTTAGCAGATGCTGATGCTCAATAATGACCTGACAGATTTCAAGTGCAGTCGGTAAGGCCAAACAGCAGCTTTATCATCTACTTCCCCACCACCACCTTCACACACATATACACACTCCCCCCACAACATTCTGTAAATCTTCTGTGTCAGATTTCCCTTAAAAAGGCAAGGTATGGCTGCTGCTGTGGTTTGATAGGGTGCTGAATTCAACCGAGAGAGAGAAAAAGAAAAGCTAAACAGCTCCCATGTTACTCTGATACCAAAATCACCCTTTAGGAGGCAGAAAACTCTTAGCGTTGCCATTCACATTGAGCTGTGGCTCAGCAGGGGTGGGAGGGGGTGGGTCAAAGCAGCCCTTAGCCTTCAAACGGTTTTCAGCTTATGTCTGTATAGCATCAAGCACTTGACCTTGTGCCGCAAGGGAGCGTCTTCTCCAAACGTGGCACGTTCTTATATCAGAGCTGCATTGCACCTCCTTCCTGCTCACCGTGTGCTGGGAAATAGAATCAAGTCAAAGAATGCCTTTTTAAAAAATTGTATCTTCTAGTATTATAGCTGTAGGAGAGTACTCTATGATAACTTCTGTGAATGTAAAATATCCCATACCTGCTTATGATATATGTTAGTTGTGACCGTGCTATAGCAGAGCTGTTTTAATGATGTTACTCTAGACTTTTTTCAGGCAGTTGATTGGGAAGCTGATATAAGAGAGCACCGGGTACCGCACCAGTAATAGAATTGGCTGTTTTTTCTCTGAGAATTCCGTTTTTGTTTTTTTCTCTCTCCCCATTTTTTTGTTTTGGAACAAAATGAACTTAAGGTCTGATGTGTATAATTTTGTTCAGATGATGGCAAAAGCTGGAAAAGTCTATTGCTGCTATTGATGCCTAGTGAAATGCTATTGGTTATCTTTTTTATATAAATATTATAATTTGAATTTTTGGAAACTTAGCTGTGATGTCAGCTTATGAGGAGGGACGAAAGGATATCCACTTGTACTGTGAGTTGGCATTGTACAGAAATTAACAGCCATATTGGTCTAGAAATGTTTAAACTTTTTTTCCCATTTGTACAGGGGTAACGCACTGTATTAAATATGTAAGGTCCTATTTACAATGGGTTTGATTACAGAAACTAATAAAATATTCTCTAAATAAAATGTCTGAGTGTGTTGTGCTCATCCAAGTTCAAATTGCTCTGCAACTACAGATACTCGTGGCAGCCTTTAAAATACTGTGATTTGCCAAGAATTCTGATTTTGACATATTAAATTCAGAGGTATTAGCCTTGGAGAACTGTTTGTAATTGGTGCGACACCTTGAGAAAATAGTTTGGGCTCATGTAAGGTGAATAAAAGGGACATGTGATAAGTGTTCTGCTGTGCTCAGTACCAACGGTCGTTCTTCCTGCACTGAAGCTTTAAGGAAAGGTTTAATGTTTAATGCATTTTTATCACAATCTTTCAGTTAAAAATCAGACATGAATTCAATTTACAGTGATAAAATAACATTAAAAGCCTACCAAATAACAAATGCAAAATAGATGAATAGCAGATTAAAATCAGTTGAATTAGATGCTAAAACATATGGGAATGGGTCAGTCTTCGGCATGACATCTGAAAGTGAACAGAGATGAAGCCGGTTGAAATGTTTTTCCCAAAAATGTACACTGTTGGGTTACCAGTTTAGCGAAGAGCCTCTTGCTGAGAGCCATAACACTGAACTTCTGGTTTGGATTTATTCCTTTACATTTTCTCTCCAAAAAGGGATCCAAAGTGGCTTACATCATTCTCTGCCATTTAGGGACTGATGGCTGGGAAACTCCTAGAAAGTCCTCTGTGACTAGCCCATCATCACCCAGCAGGAATGTAGGAGCAGAAACACACCTGGTCCACCAGATAAGCCTCTGCCACTCAGGTGGAGGATTGGGGGAATCAACCCCGGTTCTCCAGACTAGAATCCACCAGCTCTTAACCACCACACTGGTATACACTCTGACCTTTTCCCCCAGACCTGTTCATTCACCAGGGCAACCACAGCCCTATCAGTGCTAAAATCAGCACTGTCTGAAATAAGTCCAGACAATCAGTGTTCAGCAATGCCTGGAAATGAATCACCCATATACCTTTGAGAGGCTTTACCTGCTGAAAGGGGAGATTTGCTAACAGTTAAACAAGGTCGTAACATTCAAAACCAAAATCCGCGTAATACCTTGAATTAAGACCGAAATAACAGTGTGCAACAACTCTTCACTAGGCTGAATGTTTCAAAAGCAATAAAAGAAGGTGGGGAGAGAAATCTCTTAGCCTAGGATTGTGACATGTCTGTTGGCCATCATGTGTATGTAGAATGCTGTACTATCTTCAGTGGGCACAGGGTGGGACTGCTCTAGAAGTGCATAAATGGCGTGCTGGGAATAAGAAGGAAGAAAAAAGAAGCGACACCCTTGAAAACAACCAAATAGCTGATCAAATGTCTCTCAGATGGCAAATGGCCAAACCTAGTTCTTACTGTAACACTGGAGATTAGTTTGGGGGTAGCAGGGACGTATTTAACAATGCCTGTACCCAGAAAAGCTTATACATGGGGTGCTGACAAAAAGACTTTAAGATCATTGGCTGAGAAGATTCCCCTTTCCCATTTTAAGACATTCAGCCCAGTGAAGAATTCTGGAGATTCTGAAATTTCCACATTGTTTTGTTATTTCATGGTTTTTATTTTAGGATACAGCAAGGTACTAGCTATGGTCAAGGAACGAAGCCTGCTTTGGCAGGCCCCTCACCTTTATTTGCAAGGAGCGATATGGTTCTGTAGCAGAGCTTCTCCATCCACCAGTGCAAGAATGTTTCTGTTGGGCTGCTGCTCAGCCATCCGAAGCAACCAGCCCGAAGGAGCACAATGTAAGGTGCCTCCAAGGGTCCATGAGACAGGAAGGAAGGATGGAACTAGGCAAGAGATCTGACACAACAGACGACCTTCTGTTTGTGAACCCGTCCCTTTTCTCAGAACACGAACTCTAATCTCCAGAAAAGGCCCAACAACTGGATGGGACGGAAGGTGTGGGACTCCGGTCAATCTGGGCTAGCTGTTCCACATACGGCGGGCAGTCTTGTTCACCAGAGTGCACAGCAAGAAGAACTGGGGCTACATTATTAGAGAATCTATGGCCGCCTTCCTTTGGAGAATGGCTGACAGAAACTGGTGAGGAGTAAACGGCATAGTGCATTGGCAAACAAGGGGTACAGTACCTACATGGGCTTGTAGGATCCAGGCCTCTTTTATCCATTGAGTAAACAGCGCAGTTCCCTAGCATAGGCTGATGTCCAGTCAGATCAATTGCTTCTTGCGTAAGATTTCTCGGGAAAGCAGCCCAGGTGGCTGCAACTCGTGGTGGGCCACTCCAATATACCTGAGCTGTGAGCTGCTGCTGGTGACCCTGGGGGCATCGGTCAGAATAGATGGCATGATGACTTTTAGCAAGACAAGCTGGGGGATTCCAATGAATGGGGCACAGGCGCTTATCTGTGGAGGGATAAGCCCAGTACCGTGAAAGGGGCTGTACGCACTTCTGATAGTGATGTCTCCATGTTCCTTGATGACATCCCACAGCATGACACATGCATCTGCAGGACTGGCACTGGCAAAGAGGAGAAGATTCAGGAGAGGGTAAGTCGCTGATACCTCTGTGGAAAGCAGAAGTTGAGTTCGAAAAAGGCCGTAGACGAGGTGAACACAAGCATCTCATATCCATCCCTCAGTGTTTTGGGGGGGCAAGTCATAGTCCATCGATGCCTGACCAGCGGGGAAGAAAAATTGAGGTCATTCAACTGGAAGGAGTTCACACTACCTGTCGTTCCCAAGCACAAAAGTTAGTAGGGTTTGCCAGTGGCATGATTTGATCAATGTTGGCATACCAAAATCATGCAAGCATTGTTTTTTTCTGGAGAGGAAACCATGTTTGTCTCCTAATCAGGGGTGAAGTCAGGAATCTTGTAGCACCACAAATCTGTTAGGTTTTATTATGGCATAAGACCAGTGGTGGGATCCAAAAATTTTAGTAACAGGTTCCCATGGTGGTGGGATTCAAACTGGCGGGGCGTTCCGGGGGCGGGGCATTCCTGGGCAGGGCTGTGGCAAGGACGCAGCCGCTGCGCCGGTCCTTGGGCGGGAAACAAATGCACGCACGCGCAGGCTGCCACGCACGCCAGTGCACCTCCTGCTAGTCTGCTTCAAGTTCTGTGCGCTACTGCTGAGAGGAGGGGCATAACTAAGGCAAAAATCACGTGGCAAAATCACCAATTAGTAACCCCCTCTCGGCACACACAAATAATTAGTAACCTACTCTTGGGAACCTGGGAGAACCTGCTGGATCCCACCTCTGCATAAGACTTGAAGAACTGGAGCTCGCATCTTGGGATGAATGAAGCTCGTCCATTGTGAGCAAATATTCATACACATGAAAATAAAGCGGGAGGGAGACCACCCTTGGGAGTCAAACAGGTCATGAAACTACTGTACATGGCATATATCTCATAAAATGAACTCTTGTCCACCAAAATTTATGCTGTAATGCATCTGTTAAAGGTTACCTCAGGCTTACATTTTATTAGTAAACAAAATATATTGTATATGCAAAGCATCCTCCAGTAATTAGCACATATGCCCCTTTTTAATAGCTTTGTAAATGTTACTTCAATTATATACATTCAGTATATAGCTGACAACTATTCAAGCTGACCTGACATTCAAACCGTGTTCCGTCAGTCTAAATTCAATGGTGGAAAGTCCTGCCAAGTCACAGCTGATTTACACTGACCACACAGGGCTTTCAAGGAAAGAGATGTTCAGAGGTGGTTTGCTTCTGTGTGGGCTGAGAGAGTTCTGAGAAAACTGTGACTGGCCCAAGGTCATGCAGCAGGCTTCATGAGGAAGACTGGGGAATCGAACCTGGTTCTTCAGATTTGTGTCTGCTGTTCTTAGGCAGCACACTATACTTTCTCTATTGCCTTATCCCAGTGGTGGCGAATCTATGACACACGTGCCAGAGGTGGCACTCAGAGTCCTCTCTGTGGGCACACACACAGAGAGTTCATCACGTGGGGGCAGAAAATTTTCCCCACACAAACACACACCTAGGCTGACCTAGGCCGCTGGGGACGACGTGCGCTCACCTCGGTGAGCAGGGAGGACTCGGCTGGTGGGCCTGGTGCCTGTGCTCCGGGTGGCTGCTGCCCAAGTGGGGGGGGGGGGCGAGACAGAGGAGGCGGAGATGCCAGAGAGGCGCAGCAATGGGGCTTGCTTCTGAGTAAACCCTTCTAGGGTCATGATTCACCCATTCCAAGTGTTGCATGTCTGCTTCAAAGCAAAGCCACCAACTACCATCAAGCTTACTCCCGCATAATGTGCGCCTTGGAGCCAACCATTTTTTCCAAACTAAAACCTCAGCATTCAGGTTAAATTGCCGTGTTGGTGTTGGCACTTTGCGATAAATAAGTGGGTTTGGGGTTGCAGTTTGGGCACTTGGTCTCGAAAATGTTCGCCATCACTGCGTTATCCTAATACATAATTGAGTTAGGGTTGGAATTAATTGATGACTCACCTCCTACCAATGGGTGCACAAGACAATACTTCACTACTGTGAGTGTGAATGGCCCTACTCTCAACTGCTGTGCTCTTCTGGAACTTTCATTCATTCACAGAAAGTGCCTACTACTGGAGGAATGTACTGCACTGAAGAAGCATTAAGGGAACCTTAGGATTCCAGTCAAATTATCTATCTTCCTTCAGATGAATTTTAAAGTATGAGTTTTTCCAAACAGAGACTGGTCTTGTTTTTATTGTGTAAACCACTGTGGATGATAATGGCATATTATAAATAAAATTTATGACTACTGTTGGGCAAATCAAATGGCAGTGATTTAACTTCTTAACGACTGAGTAGTTTGCCCTAGGGCAGGGATGGCCAACCTGTGGCATTCCAGATGTTCATGGACGACATGCTGGCAGGGGCTGATGGGAATTGTCGTCCATTAACATCTGGAGCGCCATGGGTTGGCCACCCCTGCCCTAGGGGAAGAACTGAGATTAAATATACCCTTTGAGGTCTCCCCTCTGCATCTTTGCATAGTCTAAAGCATAGGTGTAAAACTCGCAGCCCTCCAGATGTTATGGACTACAGCTCCCATCATCCCCTGCCAGCATCATGCTGGCAGGGGATGATGGGAACTGTAGTCCATAACATCTGGAGGGCTGCGAGTTTGACACCTGTGATCTAAAGTAAGCATGTCAACTTCTGGTCAAGACCCCAACAAGTTCTGTGTGGTGACAATTGTCAGAGATACATCAAAAATGGCACAGCTCTCAAAAGGCTGTGTGTGTGTGTGTGTGCCATCAAGTCATAGCTGCTTTATGGTGACCCTATAAGGGTGTTCATGGCAAAAGACATTCAGAAATGGTTTGCCATCTCCCGCCTCTGTGTGGGCTGAGAGAGTTCTGAGAGAACCATGGCTGCCCCAAAGTGATCCAGCAGGCTTCATGTGGAGGAGTGAGGAATTAAACCTGGTTCTCTCAATTAGAGCTGTTAACCACTATACTACACCAACTCCCAAAGGGCCAGAGGATGAAAATGTGCCCTTCATAGAATCCTCTCAGTGGAGAGAGATGATACTATCTAGAGAACTGGGAAGGTCCTTGGAACCACTTTCAAGATGGCTTCATACATGCATTTAAAAATGGAAAATGTGACTGTGGCAAACCAGTTAGTAGAAACAGGTGTGCTCATGAAGGAAGTACTAAGTGGGCTATGCCTCCTTGGCAAGGGTATCTAAGCTGAGAAACTCAAGTTTCTCCAGTTGTTCAGTTTTATCCAGCTGCACCACTATATGTGTATGTGAGTGTGTTCCAAAAATTCACAGTTTGATTTAAAACTTTCCAGGGACAACAGAACACCAATAACAATCTAATTAGGAAGTAACTCACTGCAGGGTCAAAATTCTGCCCCAGACAGAATCCTGGACTTTGTTGATTGCTTCTTTGCATTCCTGGTGCTGCGTAGGAGAGTTTCACTTGACGGTTTTATCCTCACAAGATCCAAATGATTCTGGGGCCTTTGTTGAAAGTGGTGAAGAATGTTAGGTGTCCTTTGGATCTCCTTTGTCATATCCCTGTAATCTTGTTCAGCTCCATTAACTTCAACAGAGATGCTGCACAGAGATGCTTGGTTCATTAAGTTGGACTTGGTCCTTGGTGTTTCATGATGATTGGCTAGGTCTTTGATGATGTCACATTTGTGTCCAAAGACCCCACAGTTTTTGCACAGGTTGCTAGGTTAATTGATTCATTCAGAAGAACAGATCGTGCTGTTTTGATCATACTTGTCCTGCTACAGATATGAAAGTTAGGACTCAAGGCAAACAGCCCCATCTAAAGAGGGGGGGCAAATCCACCAATGGGAGTGGCACAGGGCTGCACCGGTGGATTTGCCCTTCCTGGGTGCTGCACCAGCATTTCTGTGCCCTTGCCAATTGCATCACAGGGGCAGTCTGGGGATGTGGCCAGGGCAGGAGCCGACAGTCGTCAGCTTCCACCCACACCTTGCCACCAGACACATTGGTGCCCTGCTCCTGGACGGGAGCTGTGTGGAGGGCTTTTGGCAGTGAGGGTTTTTAAGAAAACTTTTTGGTTCTCCGTGCCACTGGAAAGCCGTGCTGTTAGACTTTTAGATTCAGAAGGCAGAGCGTTGTTATCTCTGGAAAGGATAGGCGATGGCTGTGCCTCGTATTGCATAGAGAGGTAATGAAGTAACTGGCAAAACTTCTCAAACTAGAGTTGTCAACCTCCAGGCAGAACTTGAATGCCCAAGGCCACTCCAAGGCTGATGGTATAGTTGTGTCTGGGCTGCACCTTTTCAGACTGCAATTGGGGATGCTCATAACTGGATGCATGTCTCTAAAACTCCTTCCAGGGCCCGTTGAAGATACCTTGTCACCCCAAACTCCAAAATAACCCCCCCCCAGGGTCCCAGTCATTTGCCATACAGTATGACATGGGTTCACAGAATATTAATTTATTTCCTGTGACATGATTTTCTTTTGTTTTTAATGTTTAAGTGCAAAGTTCATAATACTTGTTAATTCATTGGTGAGGGATCATAACTTTCCACGTGGATAATTAGCAGATTAAATGGCAGCTATGTGGAGGCGCTAATGCAAGTAGTTCTGTAGGCTTGTTATTTCAGTGCTGCTGTAACTGAGGAGAATGAAGAATGAAGCTTCTTTCTGAGATGGGGCTAACGTGGGATTTTCATTTGTGCAGACCATTCTAGGACTAGTGTGATGTAGCAGTTCAGAATGTTGGCCAAAGATCCAGAAGACCCAGATTCAAATTTCCTGGGTGACCTTGGGCCAGTCTTATACTTTCAGCCTAATCTACCTCACTGAGTTGTGGTGACGATGACATTGGTCGAATCCCCACTACTGTCTTAGCCAAGTTTCAGAACACAAACTAACCAGGTTTGAGGGACGACCTCCCCATTGCTTGTGTGGCAGATTCCATTTCTGGTGCTCGTTCTCCCCGTTAATCCGTGTTCCGGCAGGACCTGGTTGCAAGTGGCATAGACCCCATTAACACGGTTCAGAGCTGATCCGAGGGGAGGGATGAGGGTTGAAACCCTGACTCGTTTCCTACCCTGGAGTGTGACGCGGAATTAGGGCAACCAATCAGCGCTGCAATGCGTGCGCAGCCTTTCCTTGGTTTCATTTCCGCTTTTGTGATCGGCCAGCAGAAGGGGATGCAAACTTTAAACAGTCAAATGTGTAACTTTGAATCGTTAATGGTTTACACGGGTAACGATTAACTGTTTGCACAGTTAAACAGTTAAACGTTAATCTTTTACACGCTGGTTTTTTTGATCACGCCCCTACAATGTACGTTTCCGCAGTGGGAAAAGGTCCCGCCCCATCAAGGCACGCCAGCCAATCAGGGGAGACCAGCAAAGCGAGCTCGCCTGGTAGTGGGGATTGCTAATGTTAGAGGTAAAAATGTTGCTTTTACATATACCAAAGAGGTGTTATTTTTATAAACATAAGTATACACGGGACAATGATTGCCTTATAAGTTATAAAAGAAGGTATCTTTAGGTGTTTTCATAAGGTGTAAGACTATATTAAGTTATCTACACACATAAACATATTTTAGTGCACAAATATGGGATTTAGAAGTCACAAAGAATATACCCTTCACAGAATCACAAGATTTAGTAGGTGGACTCTGAATATAAAGTTCATGTATAGTATCTACACTTGAATATAATGAGGTTGAAAGCCTGTTAAGTTGGATGGAATCCAAAGAGAGATGGGAGTATGATGCTTAGTATATTCCATTTGACTTGTGTATTTCTTATCATATCCCAATCAAAAGCACACCTGCTTTAAAATAATGAGCTAGCAGAAGAAGAAAGGTCAAGGGTTAGAGGGGAATAATAGGTGATGTGGTGATGTAGTAGTTTATAATCATGTTTATATATTTGAATGTTTTTATATTGTAGCTAAATAATGAAACTTAAAGAATATGTTAATCACTCATGTTCAATATATGTATCCTAATGCTTCATGTGTAATTAATCCTGCTATAAATGTTATTCTCTCAGTTTAAAGTGTAAAATAGCTAAAACAGCTTGCTTCTCTAGATCCTAATCAGTAGGTGCTATTAAGCAGAAACTCCATTCAGAAGCTTCTTAAGGCCTCTAGCTAAAGTCTTTTTCTAAGATGCTTCTGAAGCCTGGTTTCAATAGTCATAATTCTTGTGCCAAACAGACACCTGCTGATAAGAGGGCCCCTAGCAAGCTTGGGATAGTGTCTTCAAAGCAGGGGAGTGGGTCAAGAAAACCTAGGTTCTTGTGCCAAGAAGTACCCGCTTATAGGAGGCTAAGATCCTGTGCCAAGATAGAAGGCCTTTGGATGAAGGGATAAAATATGATGGTGTCTTCACAGTAAGATAAGGGAACCAAAGACGTGGAAGGTGCATCCAGAGGGCATCCAGAGGAAGGATATATATATCATGAAGATATATATCATGAAGACACGGCATGGATATATATCATGAAGGCACTACCGAAGGGTTGACAGTTAAGAAGAACCAAATATTAATTACAGGAAATGACCATATAGAGATGTATTAATTGGAGGAGATACCACCTGGTATGTGACATAGTATGACTAGATGAATTGTAATAGGCTATGGCCCTCATCTCCTAGCCAATGGAGAAGTGAGGGAGGGATTGGGTGGTCCTGAAAAAGTAATATAAACTGTTGTAGAACAAAGAAAGGGTGTGCCTACTACTGGGTAGGCACCCGATCTTGCAAGACCGTAAACCAATAAAAGCTTTGTTATCTGCTTCACCAACTTTGTCCAGATTATTTTGAGGGTCCTTGGACCCACGTTTCTAACACTAAGAATTCTGCAACCGGGTGTGTCTGCTGTGTGCTCGCTGCGGTGGGGAGGGAGAAACTCCAATGAAGAGGACACGGTTTCACCACGAACAGGTTTGGATCTGTGTGCAAATTTCAAGTGGAGATTTGACCATTGAAGAGAATGTAGTGAGATAAGCTGCTTTGGGTCCCCATTGGGAAGAAATTTTATTATTACTTTTTCATCTCATTCTCCTTCCACGAAATTCATTGTGAAATACATAGCACAGCTCTCCTCCACTTTATCTTCACAACAACCCTGTGAGTCAGGTCACACTGAGAGTCAGGTCACACTGAGAGAAAGGCTGCCTAAAGTCAGCCAGTGGGCTGGCATCATGGTGATGACTGAGTAGAGATATGAACGTGAGTCTCTTCAGTTTAAGAATGATATTCCAACTATGATGCTGGCTAGAGAGTAAAGACTACCATTTGCTGGATTTCACACACACAACAGATGTATGGATTGGAATTTCTATTTGCCAAAGTGGTCCCCTCTAGTTACAATCAATTTCTAAGCAAAATGTGTGTTAAAATTAAGTAAATAAAATGCTGCTGAACTGTGGGGGAAGGAAAAGAGCAAAGGAAGTGAGTTTTTCAGAGAAGCCCTATCCTGTTTGTACCACAACAGGTTAGTTATTGTAGCATTATTGGTAGATGGAGTTATGACAATAGGCTGAAGAAAGCTTATACAAATTGAATTTATGCCGTATTCACTATTCCAAGCCAAATTCCAATGTGTGTTTGAGTAATCCAATGCACCCCTTCAAAAGATTTTGGTGGTCAAAGTCTGTGTGTTTCACAACTCCCAGAGTCTATTTCAAACACCCAAAGGCTTGATATACACATTCAGGTAAACTGGAATATTTATTTCGTTTAGATTTCCTCTCCATTTCTGCATGTTGAATAATCTGCGCCAGTACTGTGAAATGAGGGGATGAGAGGGGACGAATTTCACCACAGAGGTTAACGCTGCATCCCTGGAAAAGTACTTTTGAACAAACTCGTAAAGTTTGGAGTTTGTTTTTTTCTAAACTTTTTTACTAGGCTACATTCTGTGGCGCCAACCCCCCCTCCCCAAACCCACTTTCGTAACAAAGGCTGTGATTGTCCAGAGACTTCTGGAGATGGAAGAAATGTTCACCTATGATTTCCCTGCTTCTCGCCTCCCCCTGCAGCCCCAAATATTTTCTGAAATGCTGCTCCTAGAGGAAAATTTAAGGTCTGCAGTGAATTTGATGAAATCAGTGAATATGGATGCTGTTTGGAGAGTAGCCTCCAGGGCTTTATACTCGGCCGAGGTTCCTCCCCTCCCCAGAATCCACCCTCCCTAGCTCCATCCCAAAATCTCAAGGAATGTCCCAACCCAGAGTTAACAACCCTATGTATTCAGAGTGATTTATTTGCTGCATTGACACTTTTCAAGAATGTGGGAGAAGTACAAAGTACACCTTTTGAAAACCTTCCCCCCCCCCACACACACACCTTTTCCCCCTTTTCAAGTAACTTTCTAGTTCTTGTGGTTGTAGACAGAGGTGGAATCCAGCAGGTTCTCCCAGGTTCCCGAGAGTAGGTTACTAATTATTTGTGTGTGCCGAGAGGGGGTTACTAATGGGTGATTTTGCCACGTGATTATTGCCTTAGTTACGCCCCTCCTCTCAGCAGTAGCGCGCAGAACTTGAAGCAGTCTAGCAGGAGGTGCACTGGCGTGCGTGGCAGCCTGCGCCTGCGTGCATTCGTTTCCCGCCCAAGGACCGGCGCAGCGGCTGCGTCCTTGCCACAGCCCCGCCCAGGAATGCCCCAGCCCCAGAATGCCCAGCCACGCCCCCGTCGTGCCCCGCCCAGCCCCATTGGCGCTACACCACAGTTTGAATCCCACCACCATGGGAACCTGTTACTAAAAATTTTGGATCCCACCACTGGGTAGAAATACACTGGAAGGTGTGTGAACAACACCTGCTGAAATCTCAGAAGACCCAAATAGCCCCTAAGAAGTTTTCCAACATTACACAGGTGGAGCTGCAGGACCCTGTACAGCTCTGCTCCATAACAACCCCCACACCCATCCCTGTAGCTGCAACAGACATCTCAGGACTACATCAAAGGTATCATGCACACTTGTTTATTTGGAATAATGTTGCAAAGCTCCCTACTGTTCTGCACAATTTTAATGCTGAGAAGGGAATGCTTAACCCTTCCACTGCTGTAACTTTCCTCTACCCCTACCCCTTTCACCTGCACTTAACTACCACCAGTGTTCTAGCCCCTTGTTTACCTTGCAAACATAGGCCCAGACCCTGCAAAGGGGAAAGGAGCCAACATCCCCATTCCCACTCCTCCTCCAAAACAAAGTAGCTCCTCGCCAAGACTCTTTTCAAGCTATTTAATGGCTGTAGTTTGTGATATGCATGTTGGCTCTCTGAGGATGATTCTTGTGCACTTAATATATACTGGAAGGAATATTTTAAAGTGAATGTAATATAAATAGGTGGCTTTCATATATTAAAACATGGTTGGGCAAAATGTTATCTCAAACACTACTTTTACCTCCGACTCAGTACAGCCATGCTTGCTACCAGTGGAACATTCTTGTGAACAACGGACTTAAAGGCTAACCCCAGCAGTAGGTCATTAGAGGACAGGGTGAAAGTTCTATCAGGTGGGTAGATGCACTGCTTTGTGCTCCTGCCCCAAAATACCTAGCTAGCAAAGACACAGATGTGAAAAAGCAACCCTAGCCATGTTGCGGCAGATGCCATGGAATGAGAGCTTTGGGCAGAAATGACATATGGAAGTCCTCCAACACAAACACTAGTGTTACCATGCTGCTCTTGCACAAGTGGTGTTCATTTCAACAGGGCTTGCATAAGACAACTTCCTGGTGATTTATGCCACATGTTCATCATCAGTGGGAGGGAGGTAGATAATGTGGATAGTCGGTGGTCCTTCTAATATGTCATGTCCTCCCACACCACCTGCCTCTCCAAATTCTTCATATGCTAGAAAGTTTGACATCATAGGCAACCATGTTGAAATTGTCCCAAGCGAAGAGTTTCTTCTCTGCTGGGTTGTAGTCTACCATACTGCTGTATCTGTAGCGGTTCTGAAAGCGGATGTTCAGGGGTACACTGGTGCCTGTGCTGGTGTGATAAACAAAATTCACACTGGCTTCTGGTGAGGAGTAGCTGTTTATGGTGTACAGGGAGCCACAAATCATGAAAGAGTTGGCTACTGACTGCTTGCGAATGTTGGTCTGCCAGGTCTGTTCAATCTCAAGGGTCTCTGGTTCCAATTTAGAAAGCAACATAGCTCCCTTGGCCTCTAGAGTACTGTAAATTACCCACAACCCTTTCTCATCAACTGCTAGGTCAATGTCTGTGTACCCACCCCATGAGTAGGGGAACTGTCCATGGTAGCCAGCATTACGCAGTTCCTTTTGGACCACGACGACTTCAGTCTTCAGGTCGTACTTAGCCAATATTCTGGACTTGCGGCGCTGGAAATATAGGGAGCCCCGATAAACAACAGCTCCGGTGCTCTCCATGGACCGAGGCAATACATGAACTTTTGAAGGATAGCCCTTTATAAATTGGTCTTCATTCTCATACTCAAAGACTTGGCGGACATCTGTGCCAACGGTGTCAACTCTCCAAGTTGTCTCGTGAGTGTATGGAGTCACAGGTTCTGGATCCCTCATCCACACACCATACTTACCAGCAATGGTCTCTGCCTTACGTAAGGTCCCAGGTTCACCAACCCAAACCAGCATTCCACATCCTGTTTCAGGACATTAAAAAAAAGCCAGTTACCCTTTCCAGTTGGAATAGATAGCAACTTTTCTTAAAACCCTGTATAAACTGTGTAGGCCAAGACTGAAGCGCTTTTGCTAAAATCAGGTTCAGCCTGTAAATGGGATCTGTCCTTAGTGTGGTAGAGTCATTGTTTATGTGTATGTGGGTGCTCTGTAAAGTCACAGCTGACTTGTGGCAACCTGGTAGGGCTTCCAAGACCAGAGATGTTCAGAATTGGTTTGCCATTGTCTGTCTCCACATCACACTCCTGGTATTCCTTAGTTGTCCACCAAATACTAACCAGGGCAATCCTGCTTAGCTTCTGAGATCAAAGATCAGGCTAGCCTGGAGCTATCCAGGACAGGGCCGATAATTGCTTATACCAGAAATCAACATGGCATGTGTATGGATATGTGAAATTACTTACTATTGAGTCTAACCACAGCTTATCCATCTGCTCTAGCCAGCAATGTTCTTCCAAAGCCTGACTGGGGTCTGAACCTAGAACCGTGGTGGCGAATTTTTGGCATTCCAGATGTTATGGACTACAATTCCCATCAGCCCCTGCCAGCATGGCCAATTGGCCATGCTGGCAGGGGCTGATGGGAATTGTAATCCATAACATCTGGAGTGCCAAAGGTTTGCCACCACTGACCTAGAAGCTTCTGCTAGCGAGGCATGTGGTCAGTCACTAAGCGTTTTGTCCTCCTTATCATGAGCTGTGAACTAGGTACTGGCAACAGGGGGACATTGACTCTGATTTGTGTGTGTGCGTGTGTGTGTGTGAAGCCCTGTGAAACAGTCATTTACATTTGTATCCAACTTTCCTGCAAGGAGCTCAGAGCAGTCAAACACAGTTCTTCTCCCTGCCATCATAGCAGCCCCATGAAGAACACATGAATTTCTCTTAAATTGAATCACATTCTAGGTTCATCAAAGGCAAAATTGCCTACTCAGGCTGGCAGGAGCTCTCCGAATCTTAGTTAGAGGTCTTTTCCACATTGCCTACTTCCTGATCTTTTAATTGGCTATGCTGGAGACTGAACCCAGAATCTTCTACATTCCAAGGAGGTGCTTTTTCACTGAGCCGTGACTCCTCCTCTAAGTAGATTAGGTTGAGAGAGACTGGCCCAAGGTCAAACTAATCAACTGCATGACTGAGAGGAATTTTAATCTGGAATTGCACCAGTCTCAGTCCAACACATTTTACCATACTTCCATTTTGGTAAAAAGAAAAGAAGTAGGTTAAGGAATTTATAAATAATTATCTTGTTCTTAAATGTAAGTTGTTTCTGTCAAATGCACTGATGAAACTTTCTTTTTGATGAGGAATAAATAATTCCAGTCAGATTTTCTAGATATTCCAACTTTGAATTTCCCTGTGGAACTCCAAATTTAAAACACATGTAAAAGCTGGCACTTGATACTGTATATTTAGCTGTATATTAGGCTCATTACAGAGTTACTGCTGCACAAGAATGAAAAAGGAAGGGGGAAAAAACAAAGGGAATGAGTGGGGGCAGAAGAGAGCTGCCAGAATCTGTTTGTCAGAAGAGAAAGAAACAGGAAATATATAATAGTCTGATAGTTTGTCAAGTACAAACTTATTTATAAACTATCTTGGACAAGATGCATGATAGTTTTTACTCTGACTGCACAGATTATCATCGGAGTTATTGTTGCTTGTCAAGTAAATTAAAACAGTATTGTCATAATTTATGCCATTAAAATTAGTATGCCAATCTGCATTACTAGAATTGATGGAGGAACCTCTTCAGAATCCTCAGCTGAGAGACAAAGAAGTCGCTCGGAGCAAGCAGATTCGGAACTGCTGCAAGTTATACGGCTATTTACCGTGCTTATTTTACAATGAAGAAAAAGGCCAGAGATTCCTCCTCAACACTGTCCTTTAAAAAGCAGTTAAAAACATAAGAATTCTTCAGCTAGGTAAGGCAAGGATCCACCTCATCTGGCTTCGTCATACATAACAGAATCTGATTCACAAGGCATGATGGAGACATCCAGCACCAGTTGCTAGTCCCTCAGTAGAATACTAACCTCTTAAAATATTGTGGACTAGGAATGGAGAGATCCAGGGTCAGATCTCTACACTGCCATAGAAGCTTACTGGGTGACTTTGGGCCTGTCATACACTCTCAATATAATCTACCTCACAGACAGGGGCATAGCTTACCAAAACAGCTGGGGGACTAAGCCTGAGCACTGTGTCCCTCCAGCTGTGCCCTGTGGGGTATAGCCAGCCACATGGAGCTTGAGTGTGGGGCCAGCCACCCTGATCTCCACATGGGCCCTTTCCCCACTCACTGTTTGCTGCGCGCTACTCTCGCCGAGTAGCGCGGGGTCCGACTGCACTCCCCGCTACAGGGGCGGCTACAACGCAGCCGCCCCAACTCTGCTGCTCTTGTGCCCCCTCAGCGCGGGTCATTCTGGCGCTGCTCAAAACTGCGCCTTTTGATGACCCCGCGCCCTGCGTGGGGAAGCCCGGGGAACACGAGCCTCGCGCTAAAAAGCTCCTGGACCAGACGAACTGGACATCATTTTAAAAGTGGGGAAACAGCCATGGAGTTTACAGTGACTCCGCCCGTTTGATGTTGGCCTTAGCTGGACCCAAGCCTCACTAAGGCCAGCAGCAAACTGAGCACTGGGGACTGGTCGGCTCTAGCTTTATACCATTGCCAAGTCAACAGTGTAAAGCTAGAGCCGATCAGTCCCTGATGCTCTGTTTGTTGCTGGTCTCAGCAAGGCTTGGGGTCATCTTTAAACTGTGGGCTTCCAGCCTGCAGTTTCAAGCTGGACCCAAGTGAGCTGAGGCCGGCAATAAACAGGCCACGCCACTCCGAACTCCATGTGGAGATTGGTGGAGCAAGTTGGCTGACACTGAACTTGAACTCCACATGAAGTTTGGAATAGGGCCAGCTTCATTGGCCGCTTAACGGCACCCTTGCCCTGAATGCCTTGGGGCCAGGTGTAGTTTCAAAGTGTTCATGCAGCAATTCGCCCCACGGGAAGTGGTGCCCAGGGCTCTAGCCCCCTCACCAAGCCAGAGCATAAATAAATGGGTATCAACTATCGTGTCAGTGAACCTGTATTCTATGAACTAATCTTATCCTTTCAAAAAAGTCAGCTACTATTTCATGACAGTAGGGTTTACGCAAGAGGCCACCCTGGTAGATCACACCTAAGGAAAAGCAGCCAACTCTTCTGGCAAGATGCGTTCTAAACCACCAGTCCCAAAGAAAGCAAGCTAAAGGAAATCAAAGTCTTGTTCCACTAGCCCTGGGCTAGTCTCTTAGGGCTAGTCTACAGGTGCATCCAGTGGTGGGATCCAAAAATTTTAATAACAGGTTCTGATGGTGGTGGAATTCAAACAGTGGCGCCGCCGCACACACGCACCTCCAGTCCCTATTGGGCAGGGAGGTTGCTTTAGTAACCCCTTCTCGGCACTCAGAAAAAATTAGTAACCACTTCGAGAGAAGTATTGAGAACTGTTTGGATCCCACCTCTGGGTGCATCAGAGTTACACTGTACAATGAGCTAGACCAGGGGTCTGCAACCTGCGGCTCTCTAGATGTTCATGGACTACAAATCCCATCAGCCCCTGCCAGCAGGGCCAATTGGGCCAATTGGGCTCATTTGGCCAATTGGCCATGCTGACAGGGACTGATGGGAATTGTAGTTCATGAACATCTGGAGAGCCGCAGGTTGCAGACCCTGAGCTAGACCACTTCAAACTATAGGTGGTGACAGCCACATTTTTAAAGCTCCTCCAGGTAAAAACTTCCTGCAAATTCATAATTAGCACACCAGGGATAATGGTTCCAACTAGGGCTGCTGACCTTCAGGTGGGGCCTGGAGATCTGGAATCAAAGTTGATGTCACCTGGAGAAAATGGCTGTTTTGGAAGGTTGACTCCATGGCATCATACCCTGATGAAGCCCTTTCCTTCCCTAAACTCTGCCCTCCACAGACTCACTCACAAATCTCCAGGAATGTCCCAGCCCCACTGTTGGCAACTCTCGCTCCAGCCTAGCCCTTCACATGTTCTAGTTTTATGCATCCAGATATTGTGAAAAATGTGATTATTCCCCTGAAGTTTTAAGTAGTCCAGCATTTTACTATCTCAGCTTTTTGCTACCTTTTTGCTACCAAGGAAATGTCTAAACCAGACCGGAGTTTCTGGGAGTGAGCCATAACTATAGATCAGTGGTGGCGAACCTATGGAACGGGTGCCAGAGGAGGCACTCAGAGCCCTTTCTGTGGGCACGCGTGCACAGAGTCCGTCATGTGGAGGGGAGGAAAATCACCCCCCCACACACACACACATCTAGGCTGGTCTGGGTGCAATCGTTTACCTGGGAGTAAGCTCGATTGCTGGCAATGGGACTTGCTTCCGAGTAAACCCTCTTAGGGTCGTGATTCACCCATTCGAAGTGTTGCACGGTTGCTTCACCAAGCTTACTCCCGAGTAACGCGTTTCTAAACTAAAACCTCAATATTCAGATTAAATTGCCGTATTGGCACTTTGCGATAAATATGTGGGTTTTGGGTTGCAATTTGGGCACTCGGTCTCGAAAAGGTTCGCCATCACTGCTATAGATGGAGGGCAGCAGGATTTTAATATTAAAACAGCCTGGAAGCAAGAGCACTGTACTGTGCTGGAAGCACTGGAGGATCCACTTGCCTCAGACCTGAACCACAGCAGCAATTATTATGGGACAACCTCCCCAGGCCCCTCTCTTTTGATCTTCAGAGGCAATTGAAGACCATTTTATTTACATCTGCATTTCACTAATTTAGTTTTATTTACTGGCAATCCTGACTGAAAATGTTAAACGGTGGTCTTTTATGTGTTTTTTAAAAATAATTGTTTTATTTATATTGTAAGCCTCCCCGAGTTCTGCAAGGTGGAAAGGCAGCTAATAAATGTAAACAAAGTTAGCATCCCAGTGGCTGTGGCTCAGCCTGCCAGAGATGCTACCTTCAAGGTGGGACCTGGGAATCTTCCAGAATTAGAACTAATCTCCAGAAATTTCCCAACCTGGAGCTAGTTTCCACTCCCTGCTGGTGACCAGGGGAGACCTTGCAACCACTAGCCCCACCCCCATCCTGTAACGTTCCCAGTAAGCTAAAGGGCCAGTCCATTTTTTTGAGGTGTTGCTTGAAAAACTGGGTTTCCTTTCTTAGTGTGTGCCCCCTGCTTAGCAACTGTGGTGCTGCTGGTTGGAATTTTTTTCAGGACCATTTGGCGCTTGTGAAAGGGCAGCCTGGTAAAGACAACGGAGCATTTTCTTCTTCTTGGCTCCTGGGAAGCATGGATGAGAATGAGGAGGAAGCTAGAGAGGGAGGGGAATCCAGATAACATTTACATAGCAGGATTAGCAGTGACAAAAAAACCCTCATGAGAGTGCAACTAGACGTGACAGCTTCCCTTGGTCTGACCAGGGGACACGGCTGCCTTTTAAAAGTCTAACACGGCTCATTAAAAAATGCTGCAAGGGCCAGCTGCATGGCAGGACCAATGCTCTTGTGCCTTTTCAAATTCTGAAATTAGGGCGGGAGGAGCTAGGAGGAAGGGTTTGGCTAACGCAGGGTGAAACACAGCCAGAAGAGACACCAACAGGAAGTGACCGTAGCTTTCTACCTGTATCTGCAGCTTCTATACTGGAAGGAAGGCTGGATGAAGGATTTTCTGGGAAAAGGTGGGATGCCGGAACCTCTGTTAGTTCTGATTTCACCTCTTGGTAGTCCAGACTCTCTATATCCCACTTAGACACTGTGGCAAGGGCAGGAGAGGGGTGAGGAGAGAAATAAACATATGACAAGTTGGAAGCAATAGCAATCATTAAAATTATACAAGAGTTCCAAGCACTTTGCATACATTTTCTCAGTAATCCTTAAAGCAACCCTGCAATGTGTGTCAGTGTTATTATTCCCACAGTACCTGTCTTCACTCCCCCTCCGCATATGAAAGCAGCCCAGAATGGGTTACTTCCCCCTCCTTCCTCAGTGTTGCATCCCTGATCTATACTTCTACCCAAGTTTTTTTTTCATACACATCATAATATGTTACATTTGGCTCCAACAAAGGCCCCTTCCACACACGCAAAATAATGCATTTTCAAACCACTTTCACAACTGTTTGCAAATGGATTTTGCCATTCTGCACAGCTTCAAAGAGCATTGAAAGCAGTTTGAAGGTGCATTATTCTGCATGTGTAGAATGAGCCAAAGAAGCAAGAAGATGGAAAATAAGCCAGTAGTTTTCTGGACCCTGGTTCCAAAGCCAAAACTTAGCCAAGTCAGTGTGTTGTCCCCCCTAGGCAACCAACTCATTTTCTTAAAACGTAAAATATGGTTCTGTCTGAGAATCTATTGGTTTGCAGAAGCAATTTGTGCTAATGAGAAGAGGTGTTTCTAAGCTAGAAGGTTATTTTCCAGCTTTGCAACTGGTGCAACCTAAAAGTGATGATGCTCTCGTTCTGCTACCCAGGAATCCCATTCCAAAAATATTCCCCGCACAGACATGAGATCGCAGTGCTGGTATTCCATCACCCCCTATTTCTGCTGATGGGGTGAGGAAATTAACAGCTTTTTAAAAAGGCCTTCCTGGAGCCAGTTGGTCTGTGTGAAGCAAACTTGGAATACTTCTCTATGAAACATTGAGCCCCCTTCGAAAAGGCAACTGTGTGCATTCTGAAGGCCAGGGGGCGGGGAGGGGTGGGTAATGCTGCTTCATGGGGCCAGTCTTTGCAGAAAAGCACAATTATTTAGCAGAGACCACAGGCTGACTTTTCTCTTCCACTGGACTGCCTCTGTTCCATTCATGAGGGGGAATCTTCAGTGACATTTATAGTATCTGGCAGGCTGAATGAATTAATAGCAGAAAGGGAGGGAAGCGGAGAGAAAAAGGGGTAGATGCCTGGGATAGCATGGAAAAGTTTTCTCCAATCTGTTTGATTTTTCTACAGTTGGTAAATGTCATCTGCCCACCATGACGATTGATTGAATCCAGGACCAGCCCAGGAGGCTAAGCACCACAAAAGTGTAAGTGCAATTAAGAAATGAACTGAAAATACAACAAACAATTCATAACGCCATTAAGGAATTCAGAGAGGGGAACATGTGAAGGCTGCACAGTTTAGCGTTGTCCCATTTCAAAAAGCCTGTTCTGTAGCTATGAAAAAAGTTACAAAATGATTAAATTACAGGGGATTGAAACACCTTGGAAGAAGTGTGCTTGTTTTTTAAGATCTTTTCCAACTCATTGAGCTAGCACCTCTCTTCATAAGGAAGTTCTATCCATCTATTTCTAATTTAAAAAAAAAACTTCTTTAGAATCTTGCTTTTTGTTTACATAATCTTACACTCATGGGCCATAATCCTCTTGGCTGAGTTATGAAGGTATAGAATGCACTAACAGCTCCCAACCACAGAACCATTCTTGCCTCCAAACAGAATGCAGAACCCCTTCCAGGGTTTAGTCTAGATGATACCGGACACACAGCCTACCTTCTTGAGAACCTTGCAGGGAATCTCTGCTGGGTCCCTCTCTGGTCTCAGCACACTGCCTTGTTCTTAGCTGAGCCACTTCCTGGATGCTGTTCTCTAACCTCCTTACCAGCTCATTCTTCTCGTCCTCCAGTTGCCTTTTAGCCTCTTCTAAACCAGATTTGTCTTGGAGGAGGTTGCTGATTGTAGACTCCAGCTTGCTGACTTGGGTGTCCCTCTGGGCTTGTTCCCGCTTCAGGCTATCCACCTCTCTTCGAAGCAATCCCATCACAGAAAGAGAGGAGCCCCTGGCCACCTGGCTTCCATGCAGCTGGTCCACCCGATTCTCCAGAAGGCTGAGCCTTGCTCTGGCGGACTCCAGTTCCACTCGCTGGGCATTGCTCTCCCGCTGGAGAGCCTGGATGGCTGTCACTGTTTCATCCAGGCTAGGACAGCTGGCTTCATTTGCACTAGGGACTGAGAAGGAATAGATGCACCTGCCATCCTGGTTATTTGCCTTGTGGAGGTGGACGGTGCTGCCAAGTGCTTCCCACACCACCCAGACTGAGAGCAAGCAAGTCAGCAGCGCTTCCATGGCTTCAGCGCTACCTTTTGAAACCTGCTCAAAAGTAGAGGCTGGCCTCGGAAGCGCAGCATGCAAGTGACACTCCTCACACAGCTCTCTGTGAAACTGAGCTCCCACAGAACTTGTTTTCATATGTCTGCGAGTTGAGGGAGGGGTTAGGAGGGGGTCGCTGTGCCAGCAACAGCAGCACAGAATAACAGGAATCTTTCTGACCTTTTAAAAGGGGATTATGTTTTGTCTGAAAAGATGAACAGCGGTGCCCATGTTCATTCCTGCAATCTTTTTCTTTTAACACATACCAAATACATAGAGCTATGTAGAGATAGCCACCTGGCTGCAGGATGATTTCCATGTATGCTAAAATGTGTGAATAATTGTGCAATTTGGAACGTGAGTAAGTCAACGTGAGTAAGTCAACGTGAGTAATTCTGCCTAGGATCGCACTGTACATTGGAGGGTAGGGGTAGAATTCCGCTGGTCCGGCTTGCTTGCAGTTTCTTTGTCTAGAAATATATGTGTGATTCTGCATGCTGAATATGTAACCTCTGGAAGCTTCCAAAATATATATTATTCTTACTCCAGAATAGCAGCAACATGGATCTATACAAAATCAGTGTACATGTATCTCAAAGCCACTTCCTTTATAATGTCAAAATTAATAAATGGAATACCCTGTAATCTAATGGAAATTCAGTCAAGAAATAGCCAGGGGGAAATTCTAACCATTACTTACAAACAAAAAGATGCTGGCTAACACTGGAGTTCCAGTGTCCAAAATCTGGTTTCCAACCATGGCCAGGTACTTGTGTCAAGGACAGAATGCAAAGGTATCCTAAAAGTGTATTCTTAAATAACAGATTTCAATGGGTTTATACTGGAGACTCTGCATAGGATTACACTGTTAAGTAAAGTTCCATTTATAGTTCCATCTTGTGCATTTGCCCGCCCTGTCTCCATTTCCCTTCCTCCCCCTCAGCACATAAATAACAGGAAGTGGAGAGAGACTAGCACTAGGCTTGAGATTTATTAACTGTCAGCCATTTTTGTTTGGTTTGAATTCATATATACCATAGTTGTACTAGACAATTTATATTGTAGTTTTATTGTGACTCTTGGATATTGTATTAAATTTTAATTTACATTTGTAAGCTGCCCTGAGGAGACTTCAGCCTGGAATTGGGTGGGCTATAAGTATAACAACATAAATAAAGGTAAAAGTTGTCCCCCATGCAGGTACGGATCATTACTAACCATGTCACATCACAATGTTAACTAGGCAGACTTTGTTAGACTCTGTTGATGTCACCTGTATCGAGAAACATTACATGACAGTGGTGATATTTTACCAGTTTAGATGCACAGAATACCACTCAGTTAACTGTGTTGTAATTGGTCCTTAGAAACATACAAAAAAGTGCCAACCAGCCTATTGGGGATTTGAGACTTGCTCAAATTCAGTTGAAAGAGGACTGTTTTTAACAGATTTTCTGCTTGGTCTCATGTAATTCCCACCATTATTGCAGTACTTGTCCGGAATGGCTTTTCTGAACTAAGATCCCATAATCCCCAGAATAATCTTTTCTGTGGTCAAAAGGAATCCTCCTTGTTTTGTCCGTGGAAGATAGTATCCAGCCTATTACTACTGACCTACCTTACAGTGCTGAGGAAATAAATAAGTTATGGAACAAAATAAGTTATGTGAACCATACCCAACATACAGTTAACTTGTGGAACTCCCTGCTAAAGGATATAATGACCACCAGAGGGCTTTAAAAAGGGAATAGACAGATTACAGAAGAATAAACCCATTAGTGGTGGTTAGCAATGTTGGCTTAAATGTGACATCCATCTTAGTTAATGCCTGTTACTCCACGGCACCACCAGGGAAGGCTTTAGAAATTCTGTGCCTTGCCTTGTTGGGGATTCTAAGCAGCCATTGTGGAAAACATGGTGCAGGATTAGATGAATTGTTAAATCAGACTCAGAATGGCTCTTCTTGGCCCCTTCCACACATGCAGAATAATGCACTTTCAATCCACTTTCACAGTTGTTTGCTAGTGGATTTTACTATTTCGCACAGTAAAATTCAGCTGTAAAATACACTGAAAGTGGATTGAAAGTGGATTATTCTGCATGTGTGGAACGGGCCCTGGTGTTCTTACGCATTTCAAACATTTGACAATGCTGATTGAATACTATATCACTCTAAGTATTGTTTCACTGTAGGTGAGGGGAAAGTGGACCAGGGAAATTAAGAGTTCAGTTTCCAGGATAATCAGGACCCCAGGTCTGTATGTGTGCCTTGTAACTGAAATGACCACTGTAATAGCTAGAGGCTCACTTGTCCGGGTCCGTCCCCCTTGAGTGGCTTCTTCCAGTGACTGGGAGCTGATCTGGGACATGAAACACAAAGCCAGCAGGCTGCAGTGGTTAGTGTTGGACTAGGCTCTGAGAGACCCAGATTTGAATCTCCACTCTGCCACGGACGCTCAGTCACTCTCTCAAGCAAAACATACCTCGTAGGATGGTTGTTGTGAGGATCAAATGGAAGAGGGGAGAACAATGCTGTAAGGTCCCTGTTGGGGAGAACAGTGGGGAATAAATATCTAAATAAAGTATCTCTCTCTTCTAAGCATTTCTGTCTGCTGGGTATTTCACTGACAATCACAATAGCTGAAGAGCAGGGAGGGTATGAATTTGCCTTGTAACCAAGGATGGTCAGGTTATCACCCTCTTTTATACTAAACAAGAATGTTCTGGTAGCTTCCCAACCAAATGCATGTAATCATCTAGATAACACTCTCCATATGTAGTAGACGTGCATGACACTTCGAACAGGGGTTTTCAGAGAACTATCCACAGGAAATCCAAGTACTCATCAATCTATCGACAGACCAGCAAGGCCCCCCGGCCCGCATGAGCTGCTTCCAGAATTTGGTTGCCAAGAACAATGAAGCCGTGGGTGTTCACGTCTGCACCCCTCCCACACATTCTTGTGTGCCTGTCAGCCTTTGAACTGATGTCAGACTTTTTAACTGCCCATTTTTTTTATAACTGATGAAAATAAGTCTTCATAAATAAGAGTGTATGTAAAAATGACTGTCTATTTGTATAACTCTCTCTAGCTCCCCCAACCCACTCCCAAGAAGACAGGATGCTTTAGCTGCATCCATATCAGTTCTTAACCCAGACAACATTTACTAAAGGGAAGTGAGGGGCAAGGCTAGGGGGGGAATTAAAGCCCAGTAGTAAAATTCATGCCTATTGAATGCTGCCAGTCCCAGGATAGGTAGCTTATTTCACCTATGAGGCGGCCCAGTTTAAAGGAAACATCATGGAAGGGAAAATGCAAGTGGTTGATTTTGTCCAACTCAGCCGGCACCATGATTAATCAAGCTTCACATTGAGAGGTAAAAACTGGTAGAGTAGGAAGTGCTGACAATGGCAATGATCAAGATAGCAGAGCACTTTTATACTGAAAAAGGGTTTGAGGCTTTACAGAAAGGAAACGATGACCAAGAGCCGTTTATACTAGGTAATCGGTATTGCAAGCCGACTGATGGTCTTAAAAGGGAATCAAATAAATGCACAGAAGATGCCAAACTAGTTAAATTAGTTCAGATCATTAACAAGGGCACACACAACAGTGCTTAACAGAAAGTCCCTCAGCAACTCTAATGTCCATCCCCCCCATCTGAATAGTGGGGGGGGGGGAAGTAGCACCATTTAGCCACTGGCTAACACAGGTGGCCGCCTCTGAAGTTTCCTCAACTTGTCAAGATGAATGAAACTGAGCAATGCTGCTCTTAGCTGATCAAAGAGACATCTACTATGTTTTGGAGAAATAGTAACATTTTACTGTAGCGGTGAAGAACTGGCAGGACTTGCGCATGGATGCAGAGACGGAAGGAAGACTCTGAAATCACCACCCACGTACACACACCCCGGATAGAAAGACATCCAGCTGCTCAAAGATAGAACATTCTCTCCAGCAGAAACCAAAATACTTCCACATGTGAAAAGAGAAGGAAATGCTGAAAGAGAGACACGGGGTGGCAAAAGGCCAGGGATGAAAAAATTGATGAAATCACCACCAGCCTTGAGGTAGCAGTAGGTAGCAAGGGCCAATATAAGACACAACATATAGAGACGGCCAACAGCAGAATGTTGAGGATCCAGGCCGTCAAGGAGCAAGAGAGACCCAAAGGAATCAGAGAAATTAGGAGAGTTAGAAGCTGAGAGAAATGTGGAAACAAATCAGGACAGACTGGGTGTTTGAAGGCATCCAAAACAAAAGACAGCAAAGTATGATGTACATGGAAAAGTTTGAGATAGCTGGGGAAAGTTTTCTAGAAATTCTGACAAGAACCATTCCCCGAGAGATGTTTTTGAAAACGAGACGAAAAACCTGAAGTACACCCTTGTTTGAGGAGAAATGAAGGTGAGACTGAATGGCAGGCTGGAAGAAGAGTTAGGGCAGTGGTTTACTTTTAAGGGAGGGGGTATACTGCAGCATGCTTGAGAGATTAAATGGGGGAGGGAGGCAAATTGGTCTAAGTTTTTCAGCCTCACATGTTTTGTCAACAAAAACAAATATGTTGTTCTTATTCTAGTTCAAAGTTATGAGGGAAAAGGAAAAATTGCAGAATGTAGTATTATGTCAGGACAGACAGCGTTGCATAGTGGTTAAGAGCGGCAGGCTCAAACCTGGAGAATTGGATTCAATTCCTTATTTATCCATATAAAGTCTTCTGGGTGACCTTGGACCAGTCACAGTTCTCTAGGAACTCTCTCAGCCCCCAAGGAGGCAGACAATGGCAAACCATCTCCAAACCTCTCTTGCCTTGAAAACACTTTGAGGTCACCATACATCAGATGTGACTTAACAGCATTTTCCCCCACCACATATTTCTAAATGGGAGGGAAGGCAGCATGGTATTAGATCTTGGAAGCGAAGCAGGGTCAGTATTTGGAAGGGATAACACCACGGAAGACTCTGCAGAGGAAGGCAATGGCAAACCACCTTACTTGCCTTGAAAGCCTCTTGCTGGGGTTCCCACTAGTTAACTGTGACATGACGGCATACACACAAAGAGTGTATTACTTCAAATAGTAGCAAGCTGACTGTTACCACACAGCCTTGGTAAGATTAAGGTATTATCCTGGTATCGTGTTTCCACCAACTCCAGCACGGTCCAGCAGTCATCTTGGTTCCACAAAATAAATATCGAAGACTTGCATAAACTCCCCAGTTGCTGGTGTAAGTGGATCTTTAGAGTTATACAAAGTTCTTCAGGTTCCAATTTCTGCCCTCTATAGTACAAACGACGCAATGTCCAGATAGTAGATATTTTCCATTGCTGCTCCATTAAACTCTCCCCTTCCAGAAAAGGCCACCGAAATATGAAGACCAATGTTAAGATACTCAGAACTGCCACTGCTTTTGCTAGCCAGAGCAAAAACAGATAGTAAGGTTTAAGTACTTTTGATGCTTCAATCTAATTTTTGGCTTACACCAACATGCAACTTTCTGGCTTTCTCCCTTCCACAGGAGCCTGAAATATCTCCCCAGATCCACCATATCCAGGAACAAGATGTTGGAGGGGGGAGAGAGCATTGTTCTTTATGAGAACAAACCCCTCCAACCCTCAGGGATTTAAATCTAAGGGATTTAATATATGAACTTTAGGTATATTTTAACATATTGCTTTTTTTTAAAAAACCCACAAGAAACCAACACGCTGGCACTGTTTATGAGAAGCTTCAGAAGACTCCTGTAGTTGGGAGTGTTATGGGGTTTCTCGGCTGTATGGCTGTGTTCCAGGAGCATTTTCTCCTGACGTTTCGCCTGCATCTGTGGCCGGCATCTTCAGAGGAGAAAATGCTACTGGAACACAGCCATACAGCCCGGAAACCCCACAACACCCCGGTGATTCTGGCCATGAAAGCCTTCGACACTCCTGTAATTCACCCCAAGCCCTATCCCCCAAAAGATGGGAAATCAGTAGCAGCAAGCAGAACACGGAGTCCAAGGGGCATTAAGCAAGGCATCAGTGAGACTCATCAGATGTGGGTTTCGCAGCTGAGAAGTGGACCCCTTTCTACTGAATAAGAAATTCAGACTAATGACAGTGCAGTTAGTACAGTGATATGTGATTTTCTGACAATAATTCCATCTCAGTGGGTTCCTCTGTCACTTAAGAGTTAAAGGTGTGTGTGTGGGGGGGAGGAGAGGTTAATTCTGGAAACGATGAAGACCATGAAACTAGTAGACTGAGCTGTTATTTTTAACAATGGGAGCCTTGTATACTCCACACGCCATATGTCCAGTGTAAACGTGTGCAGCCGGTGCACGTGCATTTAAAATCCAGCAGTGCATTGACTTTTTGCCTCTTCATGATCTGGCAGCAAAAAACTCCAATACCATTCCGGCTTCGCTGGCACAGGCCAAAAGCTGCCACTTCGTCAGCTAACAGCTGGCACATCTTGGACTGTCATCATTCAAACAAGAACTGCTCCAATCATGGATCAGGAATAATACACTTACAGTCAAAAATAGGTTTTTACTGGAATGCTTTTCAGGTCACATTCATAAGCAGTAATACCAAGAACATGGATCTTTTGTACCCCGTATAAGTACAGAAAATCTGCTTGCAAAATCAAGTTGGTTTTAAAACATACATGTGAGAAAAATGTGACATCCTGGCAGTCATTCCACTGAACAGTTAGGTTTTCTTAGAACAGTGATACTGATATTATATTCTTCATCCCACCCCCGACTTTTCCACCACTGAACTCTGCCAGCAGTGATAGGACATTGTTTTAAATTATAAATAACATCATTAGCAGGTAGCAATATATACAATGTAAAAAAAAGAGAGAGAAATACACCAGCAAATGTCTGGTTCCAAACAGGGTTTCCTTCAACAGGCGGATGGTGAGGTTTTAGATTCAAAGTTGACACGAACATGAACTTTTGGCTGGAAAAAAAGAGGTTGATTTGTCAGGTCCTCCGAATACCCTCCTCAGAGAGTGTCACCTGCCTTCAAGGAAAGAAACATTTCAAAGCTATATACATGTTACGTTCCACTGAAAGCACGCAGCGGCTTGCTTGGCTGTCATTCCAAAGCCACGTCCACAGCAAACTCCATCAGCAAGTCAAGTGTGGTATTTTAGGATGATGGGAACTGCACAAGACAGAGAAGGAAGCATCCTGAAATATACATGAGGTGTAAACTGACCAACTTCATCCTCTGTTATCAAGACTTCTCCTCCATCACTGCAGCATCCTCTCCAAGGTCAATTCAGAGCACGTTCTGAAGCATATCTGGGGTGCTGTGTGGTTTCCGGGCTGTATGGCCGTGTTCTAGCAGCATTCTAGCTAGAACACGGCCATACAGCCCGGAAACCACACAGCACCCCAGTGATTCCGGCCGTGAAAGCCTTCGACAATACATTGAACTTAAGCATATCGTTTGTGCCCATGATTAAGCAGTAGAACAGCATATCCTATAGCTATTCTGGACCTTTTGAGGTTTGGCACACCTGAGCATTCTCTGAAATGCTTCTACAGCCAAAACATTATCAGTGCAATTTTATGCAGAGCTATATTCTGCGTAAGTCTACTGAAGGCTACATTGTCCCTCTCACCAATGGAGCTGGCTACTGGTATACCAACGAAGGGGAGATCTTCTCACATGATCGACCTACATCCCACAACACCCCCACCCGTGGCCAGTCTCTTGGGCTACCTAAAGTGAAGCTACAGAGAACTTCTGAAAAATTACACGGTCTATTTACTGCACCTGACAGAATATCCAGCAGTCACATCTGAGCTGAGGGCTCATTCCACCCTGACACAGTAAACAGACCTAGTTACGATCTCCAAAATAGATTTGCATTCTTAATAGAGAACTGAGAGAAAAGATCACAGATGAAGCTCATGAATACTTGAATTCTGGGAGATATTCATTCTCTCCTCAGCAGTATTCACTGACATTCCTTTCTTACACACCTCCACTTTGGCCCTCATTTAGCCTTTCCATCTGCCATGTATAATATATAAATATATATCAGAGCGCTAAATAGAATGGAAGTTGACACCAAGTAAGAAACACCTCAAGTCAAAAGTCTCGGACACAGCTGAAATCTATTTCTAGATGTGTCCCTTCCCTGCATTTTAACACAAACCAGTCATGAACCAACAGAAGCCAAATTCTGTTCCAGATACCACTAAATTCTTCAACCTATATAAATTATGCAAATTAAGGTTGAAACTCACTATTGAGGAAGTACAACTCACTGGGCTCCACTTGAAGAAATCTACATAGGATTATTATGTAAGAAGAGCTGCAAATCTGGCCAGTTTTGCATAGTTTGGCTACAGCTGGTCACAGAAGATGACAAGTGGAAGATCACAGTGACCCTGAAACTAGAAAATTTCTAAAAAATGGTCAGCCCATGTATGCATGAATTTAAAAGGATCTCCGAACCCAAAACCCACAGTCCTCTAAGAATACAAGGATACGGTGGGCTAAAGGGCATTCTTTGGCAAACTCTAAACTAGCAAACCTGCAAAAGATGGTGGAAGGCACATGATGCAGTCTTTATTGAACATTAAGTAAGGTCTGGGTGGGAGATCTCTTGGTAAGCTGCCTGTTCTTGCATTGAGTAGTGGGCAGGGTGGGGTTAACTAGATTGCCTCTGATGTTCCCCCTGACTCTAGGGACTCCCAATTGCCCAGTGGTACAGCAACCAGTGGTGCCAAAGAGCAAAAGTGAAAAGACTATGCAGGTTTCTTGAAGGTAGCAAAATCAAGGGTATCAACTTGAGCAGCATGAAGCTATTTGAGATCTGGGCTCTTCAAAGAAGCTACCCAACTCCGCAGAGAGCATAGCACCTTCAGTGTGATTTACTCACCAATAATCACTAGGAGAACTGCAACAGCAACCAGTGCCACAATGGCCTTCATCTGCAGAAAGAAGCACAAAGAAATAATAGGGAAGTCATTCCTAAAATGGTCTTAGAATTCACTGAGCTGAAGAATCGTTATAACAGCTCTGTAAGGAAAGCCAATGTTACTTCCCCTGTTACTGCAGACAGGCAATGAAATTTGAAATGATAACCTCCTAGGTAATTCTGTCTAGGCCGAAAAAGATGGCACATGCAACACAACCAGCTTGCGCACACACATGACATCAGCAAACTAATGTACCAAAGCACACCAGACTCAACTTGCCTCATCAGCACAGCACAGGGGAAGGAAGGGCTTCAGCCTTCCCTCCTGTGCAGTTTACCAGTGTGGAAAGGACCATGTGGCTGCATGTGTCATCAACGCATAATGTAAAGCTCCATAGCAGAGCAAACCAGTCCCTTCCCTGAGCCAATGCTGCTTGGGAAAATAGCATAGGAAGGAATCCTAATGCCCTCCCTCCCCCCAATTAGACCCTGGCCCACCTGGGAAGCGTAGTTTACCAATGCCCTGTGTGTCTACAAATCAGATCAGGGCAGTGACCTGACTTGCATCACAAGTACCATCTATTTGAGTCCTTAATCACATTTCAAGACAAGTAGTCAGGCTACCATGTCCCAAATACAAGTAGAGATACAGTTGGAAAAATGGAAACTAACTCCCACTTCACGATTATAATGGTAAAAGCTAGCAGAACTGACCGAATAACACCAAACAGCATGATAATGTGAAGTTACAAAATAAGAGAACATGGGTGTGCAGTACAATTGGATAAGTTCAGATCTTCAGTCAACTATGATGCTTCAAAGATGTACCATCTAGGAAGGTGATGGAGCTTGTCTTTAAGACAGTGACCAAATGAGCAAGGAAAACAGACTGCTCAGATTCAACCACATTGCAAAGAGCTGAACCTGGTCTCCAGGGGGAAAAATTCAGCCCATTTTAACTGCAATGCATGCAGAGGGGCACAGCAGCGTAACTTCTGAATGAGCAATAATATGCTCCAAGTTCACTTGTGATAACATTGCCATAAATGACAGAGAAGGAATTCCCCTTTTGGTGTCTCACCTTGCAGCCACGCCACCACATCTGTCTTCGGAGCTGTTTAGATCGGTTGCTGAAAGCTGTCGCGTTGTCTGATAAGCTCTCTGCATTAGAAAAAGTGCAAACCAAAGAGAGACAGACAGTTAACATTCTGCAAATCCAGAAGCTTTCTGCAACTCTGTTCTGAATTTTAAAAAACAAACAAAAGTGAATCATAACATTTAGTTGCAGAACTGTGGTGAATTTCAGATGATCTTGTTCTCTAAGCAGGAACACAGCCAGATGCTATGGTTACATAAATGATCAACAGGTGCCACCTCAAGACTGTCCTAGAGCAATTCAACTTCTAGTGCACTGCTACATCAGTGTAACTTTGGTACTGGCATAGAGTGGAAAGGGGGCCAGAACTGGATGGCACCAGGGGAATGTTGGAGATGAGCAGAACTTAGTTTTGAAACTTTGATCTTCATGCTTCTTTTCCCTACATCTCCCTCTGTTTTATGAAACTAAGAACTGATGGGACACTTATGACAAATCACTGTCAACCTCTCACAACAGTAGGCAGATTGGGTCCAATGCTACTAGAATACAAATGGAAGTGAAGTAGGAAGTAGCGGGTCTCAAAAGGTGTGCTAAGATCCACCTTCACATGTTACACATGTTTTATACCACTCTAGTAGTGGTAGGAATTAGATGTGGCAGTAGCCCCTACCGCAGGTCCAAATCCATCTGATTCGTCACCTCTTGGCAAACAGCTACATGATGTAGCCTGTTTAAAACCACATATTAGAAATAAAGAGGTACCATCAGAGTGGGTGTGTACTCTAAAAGGCAAGCCAAGATTCAGTGTTTGAAATACAATTGAACAGATCATGTAAAAAAGTGATCCATTTTCTTATTTTGTGCAATCCATACCTTACCTAGGAAGCTTTTGACAAGGATACATTGCACCATCAGAGCTGGGGGGGAAATTAGAATTCCTGCACTCTAGTAGGAAATTTTAAGATCATCAAGTTAAAGCAATATCCCAATGCATATGTTGAGGGGGGGGGGAGGGAGGATGGCAGCCATGCACGGAGAAGAGAGCTGCGAGCACTATACTAAATACTCATGGGTTGTGAATACTCAAGCATCTTTCAGAAAGAGAGGAGGAGGCCAAGAAGCTAAAATCCCTACCTGACTTATCCTGCAAGTCGTCCAGCCGCTCTCCCCTTTCTATCACCTTGGTGATGTTTTCTTGCATGACATCAATGACTTCATCAACTTGGTTCTGAACACTGGATGAAACAAAAACCATCATAAGTTTCCTGTCCCAAAAACGAATCATCAATGGTAGCAAACACTACAAGCAATTAATACCTGTTCAAAGCATTTCAGAAGCAGGGCGGGTCACAGCAGTTCTGCAGTGCAATGGCATTCAACCCAAGTGTTCTTCAATTGAGACCACAGAACCACATCTTATGGGTTGCAAGCCCTGTAAAGCCCCCATTTTTGATATTTATCAGAAGGCCTTGCTTCTAGTGCACATGTGTAGAGAGCAAGGGTGTTATGCCTCCTCCCTCTCTTTGGATGCATGCCAAGAAGAGTGGCAGGACAGCACAATGAAGTCATTCTGTGGAGGAAAGGATTCATCCATGTCTCCAATCCTTGGCTCGTTCTTTACTATTTTACAGCTGTCGGTGCCCATTTTGTGTTTGTGTGTTTCCTGTCCCTGGATTTCTTGGTCTGCTGGTCACAACCTTGAAGCTAATGAGGTCCCCCTGGCCCTGTGAGGTGACAATTCTATCTTGCTCATTGCTCTCTTCCTGTCATGTGACTCTGATGTCTTTCTGGATAGGCTCAGTGGATCTCATGTCCAAAGGGTCTTGAAAGGTTGAAGACCTGGTTTTGATGAGACATTCCCATGATCTGCACACTAATAATACATGCAACTGGCAAACCCACCACTAGAATCTCTCAACACACATCCAACTCCAAGGAATAATCATTCTTTTGGGATGTTTGCAGACAGGGGAATGGCATTCTCCTGGTTTGATGTTGTAATACAAGAAAAGCTCCAAATATTACAGGTGATTTCTTTAACTTTAAATTGGGCCAGGAATTCCCATCGCAAAGTCACTGTGGAACTCGACTGCTAAGAGTGGACTTGAATATATAGCTGTTGCTCGGCACATACTGCACTCGCATTACAAAAACAGTGCAATCCTATGCACAGCTACTCCAGCCTAAGCTCAGGTCCAAAGACGAGACTCAAAACGGAGAAAATTATGCACACGATTGCATTGCAAGCCTACAAAATTTAGTCATCCACAGAGATGTACCAACAGGCCAAAAAACAGCCTGGCCAGCATAATGGTTTCTCCCTAGTTGCTTTTACTGAAAGCTTCTTAAGGCAGCCCCTGCACTGGCCAACAACTGAGCAAAGGAGAGTGCTATTCAGCAAGTACATATTCCACATGCCAAAAGTTACACACTGTGTTTGCATTTACATAGCAACAATCAATGTTATTCTTTTCAAAGGAGAATCTCTCACTCTTTCCATATCACACCTTTTTTTTTACAATGATCAGAGAGAATGCAAATTATACTTTTCTTACACAATCTTTCCCTAGGTTCAGGCTCCATATAATAATCAGTTCTCTTTCTTCCCATTAGAATTTGCTCTTCTTCAATATTTGGCACAGAGGAGAACTTGAGAATGTGACACAGAAATGGCCATGGAAACACAAGGGAAGAAAATGGGGTTCCTTAGGACAGGTATTTTACCTTCTGATCTCTGGAAGTAGCTGGTCAGTCCCGCTCCGAGATTCTGACCATTTTAAAAAGATGCTTTCATATCCAGGGTTTTCACCGTAATAAGGACAATTAGAAATATTAAATTTAAAAGGGCAAAACCCAACATCCCCAAGGTTAACATGTTCAGTTGGGAGGGGAAATGCCAAGGCCTTTGGTAAAAATTGTATCCTGCTCTTCTAAGCTCAGGGCTGTCTTTGTTACCTGCCTTGGGCCTCGAGGATGGGAATCTATAGTAGGGGGCTATAATAATCATAACCTATTTCACAGGGCTGATGAGTGGATTACTCAGATGGGACTGCTCAGAAAATGCTCTGAAGTCTCAAACACATATTATACTAAGGACTGTTATTGCTAGACGTTTTCTAACAAATGATGGCCTAGTTCCCACTATTGTGGTAAACCTGAATTTGGGCTGCACACTGCAGGTGGGGATGATACAACTAAAAACAACAAGAAAATGCAGGCACATTGGAAAGATTTTAGGCAAGTCTTCTCTGTGAGGCATGTTTGGGTGCAGGGAACCATTTTTTATAGACTTGGTACAGTGCATTCATAGATTTCCCCACCTCAGTGAGAGTTAGACTGAAACATGTCTACAAAGACCTCCACCTTCCATGAACCAGTTTTATTCTACCACTTTTGGTAAAACTGAGAGCAGATAAGAGAGATGGCAACTTATTCCCAACTTGCACCGATACTTTAAAAGCTCTAAATATTCATTATTTTTATGACTGAAAAGGGTGGGTAAATCAACTTCCTCCCATTTTAAAAGTAACCCCAGTTACAATATTTAAATCAAGAGTCAAATCCGTGGTAAGAAGGTTTAACACAGGGTGGAGTCTAACAAAGAAAAGAGTGACAGCACACCATACTGTTGTACCTGATGAGGTACAACAGTAGTCATCAGCCACACAATGAGGACTGAAATTAATTCTCGGTGTCCAAATGACAGGAAGCTCTTTTGGTATTTGGGGTGTCTTCTTCCTGTTATTGTTGTAATGTTCTCTCTCCTGACTGAGGACAATTTAGTTCAAAAAAGGGTGTGGAGAGGAGGGATAAACAAATCAGAAAGGAAAGTTCTGGCCCTCAAAGCACAGCCACCCTCACACTCCCAGTAACTTTCCAGGAGCTTCATATGAACAAAAGGTAACAAGGTTGGGTCCATCCAATGTTCACTTACTTTGATTAAAATTGAGTTCAACAATGCAATTTTGACTGCATCCAAGCCCTCATATATAAGCCAGTAGAGATATGCACGAAAAACATAAATATTCACTCTTCTAGCGCAATTAAATTGAATGCAAAGGTAGCCAGCAATACCGCATTACCCATGCTTAACACTGTACTGAATCTTTTTCCCTCAAGTAATGCGCCAGCTGAAATAAACTTGTATTTGACAGCTGAAGTAATAGTTCAGAACACAGCGACAAGCCTTTGGGTAGGAACTGCTATATACAGAGCCATCAATGTCTGTGCAAATACCTAGCAAAATATTAAGGTACAACCACAGAGAAGAGCGTGTGAGTAAGTCCTCTCCCCCTTCAAATGTATGACAAATGACTCCAACCTACTGCACATGGCGTCACTGTCTGCATCTCTACTTACTGCTTCAGCCTGAGAACACGTTCTCTCATTTACATTTTGTTTTCCAAAAGAAGTCTATTTACTGGGAGTTAGCAGAAGGCTGTTCTGATCTTTTATTTCTGGATCTCTCTGCTGTCAGATTTCCAGGACAATTCATTTCAGGCAGGAACGCGAGTAAAAACAATAAGAATCCAGGCAAGTATCTCTCACCTGCACACTCTGCTCTCCTCGGTGGAGGGATCCTCGTCTCTTCATTATTTGATAAGATTTGCCAAGCGAAACATTCGCCAATGAACTAATAGTGTGGTACCTAATCAGGTACACTGGGTGTTGTCATTTATTTGGGTGCTGTCATTTATTTGATTGAAACACAACCAAACAAATATAGTTCTATCAGGCTGAGCACGGCATTGCCAATTTAAAAAGGTGACTAAGCAGGCCAACTCTTGACCTATGCAAACAACATCCTCTTTGCTACAATGTAAGGATATAATTCCTCATGGCCAATTTACTTCCATCTCCTTTCACAATCCACCTACATGAAGCCTTTAGAAACTTAGAACTCCAGAGACTGCACCATCCCCCAGATGACTACCAGGGATCCTTTGATCACAGTACAGCAGAAAGGACATCTTTATAACCTGATATCTGCTGTAAACAAAAGTCACCATTCAGGTGGGGAAAGGCAAAGATGACCACCTAGTAGTAAGCAACTTCTCAACATTCATGTAAAAATATATTATGAAGATGCTCAACAGGGTAACAGAAACAAGTTATACCACATAGTCCCGTAATTGCACTCACTAAGAGAAAGGTTGAAGACCATTAGTTAGAAGAATTTAGAACAGGATTTGACAGAAATTCATACAGGATGGTCCACATCAACAGTATTAGAGAGGCATTATATACACCCAAGCATTAGTGGTACTCTGCCATAGCTAGCTTCCAAAGGCATCTGTTTGGCTGAAAACAATCTATACATTAAAAGCACACAGCAGAAGAATGACCATGCAGGATTGTATATTCCACTAGCAGGTATTATGTCCAACCTAATAGTTTCAGGGCACTGACATTTCAGGCTCCACAACAGATTCTCAGATGTCAGGAAGAATGAATTACTTATTTTGGAGATAGATGTAGAGACACAGAGGAAAGAAAAAGTACACGTGAGATGTGGGTGAAGATTATTAGCCCTTGACAGTAAGTTTACTGTGGGACAGGTACATCAGCTTCCTGGATTCTAATAGGATGGCAGGACGCACTCTTCGAGCTCATGAAGGCACTTGCCTCAAAAGGTCTAGTCCAAACAAAGGCTGCACATAAGAGAAGCACCACACAAGAAGGATGATTTATTTCTTCAGGACCTTTTGCCCTGTATAGTGTGAGAGAGACACCAAACCACCGTTGGTTTCAAGCAACCAAGCTGAGCTGGCCTTTGAGCGTGGGAAGGAGGTATCTTTCCCTCCGTTTGAAGGATCTCGTTGCTAAGGATTTTACCAATCACTCAACCTTAAGGTTGTTAGCAGCAATTATTGCTAGACTTGTTTTGACGTCTTCCCTATTGTTTGGTACAGCTGCTAATCACTAGCCACATTTTAATTGCTTCCAATTTGTCAGCTGCCTGGATTCTATTACAGCGATTCAAAAGGGTCTCGTAAATCTGGGTATGGTGAGTGAAAGGGGCATCTGGTACCCAATAGCCCTTTTGAATACTGGCAGGGCCCATACCAAGCCCACACAAGGATTGCTGAACTTTCTAGTTTTCACCTCTCTTTGTCACAGTCTTTCCTTGACCTCAAGAAAGTTTACTCCCAGGGTCAGTGGACCAAAAGGGATAATAGCCATATAGGTCAGGATTTTGCTGTGAGGAAGAGGGAAAATGGATTCCTCTTATTTTTTCCATCATGCAAGAGAAATGGTTGGTCCTAAGACCTGAAAAGGCTGATAGGGCAAGAGTATAGCCCTATCATACTCTTATACTCAAGAGTATAGCCCTATCATATCTACAGACATCAGCAACTGTTAGAGCCTTCTATTGTCAGATCACAAGATCCAAGCCATTAAGAACATGCACTTGGCCGTTCCATGATACAGTGCTCACTTTGTTGAAAATAGTATCAGATCTCTCAAGCCTTGGAAATTGAGCATCCAATGCTGTGAAACTGGAACTCTGTGGTGATTTTATATCAACTGGAAATATGTCAAGTGACCCAGTTCAAAATGCCACAAGATACTTACTGCCTGATCTTATCATTCTTGGGTCCAAACCTTGGACCTGAGGGACCTCTCCTGCAAAGAGATGACACACGACATAGGACTCGTCATTAGATTAAACTGAGGTGCATTTCTTATCTGTTTTAGAGAACATTATCTTATGATTCAGAGACAAGACATCTGGACTTTGAAAATTCTGTACAAAGTAAGAATAGAACAAAATGAGCCAGCAGGAACAGCATTTCTCCCATCAGTCCACTGCCTCAGACACCTTAATTTTGCATTGAAAGTTTCACAGTAAAAGTTGCTGGCAGTGAATTTTGCCCAAATTCCAATGAATGTTGGAGACAAGTGCTTGATGCTGATTAGTAGGCAAGGTGTAAGGCTCTGCTACTCCAGTCAATCATGGAGACTCTAGATGGGTTCAAGAGCTTTATTGAACTGTGTCAGGATCCTTGCTGCAGAAAGCCAGAGCTAAGGAGCCTGGCTTCTGCAGCTACATTTATCTCTAACTTTCCTGCTTTCTCGGATTCCCCCCTCCCACCTTTCCCCATAATAAACCGAATAGAAAAAGAAGGAGGTGTGATCAGTATTGTTATCTGTCCCAAGTTTCAATGAGGAGCGATAGACTCATTCCGGACCTTTGGGGGGGCGGGGGGGAGAGCCAGGAATGAGGGAGGCATACTTCACTATGTTGCAAAGTGTAGCGATTAAGACAGAAAGGCCCATTAAGCATACACAGATGACAGCAAGTGCAGGTGTGACCTTGGCCCCAGCCAACCGAGACGGAAGCCAGGCCTGACACAAGATCGATATAGGATCCACAAAAGTTTTGGCACCAGGGCCTGAAGGATCACTCTGTAAAGACCCACCCCACTAGTTTTTGCTGTAGTCTGAGAGACACTTACAAGAAAAAATCCTCCTCTTCATCTGAGTCTTCCTCCAAGAGGTTTCTCTGCAAATACAAATGTTTCGTAAATCTCAAACAAATTAATGTCACCTCATTACAACATTTCCCTGACACTATTACTTGCATAAATCCCCCCCCCCCCCCCCCCCCCCCCCAAGACAAGCGGATGAAAATGTTTTGCCTGGTAGGACAGTCAACCACCCCTTGGTCACATTATATGAAAAAGAAGGCAATATGCTCCATGAGGAAGAATGACAACTGGGAGAGGGAACACCATCTCTTCTCCCCCATGAAGAGATACAAGGATTATGCTGGAGGTAGAGTCAGAGAAAAGTTTAGAGGCACAGTTTTGTTGAAGATGATCCTCCTCCCACTTAGAAAACTACAGCCTTAGAACTGCACCACTAAAAATAGGGGGGGGGGAGGCAGCATAATTTTGGAATCTCCGTTTTCACTTAATACACACGTGAATCAAAAGCATGGAGACACATTCTAGGGCAGGTTTGTAATATATTTCTTCATATCCTTTCCTATTCCTTTCTCACCAGCCACTTAGTCAAGAATTATCATTACTTGCTCAATCAGCTTTTATGGAGGATCCAAATTAGGTTGCGGGTAACACTTGCATTCCAGTATCTCCTCTACCTTCCTTCAGACCTGACATGTGGAGTACCAAGTGGTCCAGTATGGAGAACAAGACTGCTACTGAATTTCACAGAAATACTGCCCCTTTAAATTTTCTTCCTTGCATTCCAGCTTAATTAATTATTTCCTTTTTCTCTCTGTTGCATCCAGAGCTGGGAGAAGTTCCAGCTAGAGCAGGGGTAGGGAACCTGCGGCTCTCCAGATGTTCAGGAACTACAATTCCCATCAGCCCCTACCAGCATGGCCAATTGGCCATACTGACAGAGGCTGATGGGAATTGTAGTTCCTGAACATCTGGAGAGCCTCAGGTTCCCTACCCCTGAGCTAGAGCATGCATCTCGCCTCAGTACCACTATAGGATAACATATTCAGTTAAACCTATTTTGTTTTTTCTAGTTTGGAATAGCAGTGGCTAGTAAAGCAAGTGCTGGATTTGGGAGAAATATAATGGGTGGCCCTAACCAAGATGCTGGGTACCAAAGGCCGAGCGAGGGGGAACTGCACCCGGGGCATGTGCGTGCCCTGCGCCCCGCTGCAGTGCCGTCCGCCCCTGCCCATTACGCCCTCTCCGTGGCCCGGCCACACTCCCTCCGCCCGAGGCATCGAACCCCACCTGACTCTGTTGGCACTACGCCACTGCTGGGCACCCAGTCCATGGAGGCTTCCCTAAAGCGTGGGGAGCCTTGAAATGTGAAAAAGCCTCCCTGCTGACAGGAAGCTCCTACTGGGCTTAATGGACTTATGTCACCTTTTTGGTGGCATAAATCCTAAGCCTGGACCACTGGTGCAGTGGCAGAAATGGCCAGGAGATGTCAAATCTCTTCCCCGGCAGTCTCTTCGAAGTTCTCAGTCCCCCTTTTAGTTTAACCCATTCCCCTTCTAGTTTAACCCATTCAAACGGGGAAAAAAGGTTTCCCTTTAACAGTCCAGCCATGCAATGCTAACAGCCCCTTCAGCATAGTTACTGGTATGCAGAACGTACTGTGAGAAAATTTCTGTGAGGTATATTTGGTTTGGGTATTTTTGTCAACAAAGACCGCAAGTTGCCTTTGGATGATTTTGGATTTAAAGTACATGCATGGCTGTGTAATGATTTCTAGACAAACTTTGAGAGCAGCAGTGTACTCTGCCACTTGCCTGGGCCAAAAGTATGGCTGACTGACCAAAAGATACCACTCCTCCTTCTCTCTTAGCCCTTTCAGCACTCTTCCCTAGAGAAGAGAGCATGTTACGCAACTACTGCACCAGTTCCTCTGGCCAGGAGCAGGGAGTTCAGAGCCAGGGAATTTAGCCCTGGGAGTTCTGTGGCATTCCTTCTGACAAACGGATAATCATTATTGGTGTATTGCAACCATGTGCATTGCCCTTCCATCCCTCTTCCTGTAGCAGTCTCATACTTGTATACTGTCTAAAAGCAGGCCAAGCATGTATCTTGTTAAACCACCTTGCTTGGGAATAATCTTCATGTCATCTTTATAATATTGAATTCTAACCTGCCTTCCAAAGTGATTAGGAAACAACAAACAGGAAGTACTTTAAACACTTACAGAAAAAACACATGTTATTGAACAATACATTCCAGGACACACGAATGAACAAAAGCAGCAGAGAAGTTTAGATTTACCCAGGTAAATACAGAAGTTTAGATTTACCCAGGTAAATCCTTGCAGGCATTCCAAGCACACAGGAATCTGTCAATCAAGCTTCATTTACATCCTGCTCATTCCCTGGGATGCTCAAAGCAACTTATTCAGGACTACCAGACAACTTCGCAAGACCTGAACAGCTTTATCAACATGCTGGCTTTGATCTTTAAAAACCCCTGTACAACCTGAAACCAACATATCTTAAAGTGGCATAAAAATGTTTTATTGCCAGACCTGATATTCAGTATGCATAGCAGTGAATATGAGGCTACGCTAATGCCCACCCCCTCCCCTTGCCCCTCCAGCCCAAAGTGAAACTGCTGCTGGACATAACAGTCTCCAAGGTCCAAGGATGAGATAAGCACACATTCCCACAGGCAGAAGCAAAGGGGGGAAAACCAGTTAGCAGAGTGCTCGCCAAGCAAGGTGCCAACATTTTCCAGGAGACATGGCAAGACTGCAGGGCAGGCCTTGACAGCTAGCTCATTTAAACCAGGCAAAGCAAGCTTCCACCACTCACCCTCTCGCTTTTCACTGATCCGGTAACGTCGTCATCATTGAGGTGGCGCTTGAATTTTGGAGGCATATTTTCACAAAGCTGCTGCTTTTGTTTGCCCAGTGAGAAGAGGAAAGGAGAAGTCAGTACCTAGGACGACAAAAGGGGAAGAGATGCTGCTAAATAAATAAATAAATACATGTGCGCGTGCGCGCGCGCACACACACACACACACACACACACACACCCCGTTTAGATGGCTTTCAGCCACAGTGTAAAGACTTAATGCCCAAGACTGGTTGAACACTAGTATGGATGTCTTGGTCTCGTTGGCATATAGAAAATATAAAATACACGAGTCTCTTCAATGCTTTTAGACAGAAGCAATGTCTCTCCTTATGTTATTCTATATTCACAAATTGCACTCTCCTTATGTTATTCTATATTCACAAACTATATTCACAAACTACATGTCACCAACTACACTCAAAATAAGATTCTGATTGCACTTTTAAAACATCTCCAGTGTTCTAGCCAGAGTATATGGATTTAAACAAAGAAAAAAACTACTCCCCAGGTCTTCAAAAGCTCTCAGTACAGGCAGAAAATACTCTAAAAAGCCAAAATAATTTTTAAAAATTTCATTTTTGTTAACAGAAAGTATTATAGGACTGGGGGGAACAATTTTAAGAGTGCACTCCAAAGTGGATGGGGGTGGGATGGAACCCTGAAAGTGGCATAGGGCTGCATTAATGCAGGGTGCCTAGACTAGCACAAGGGGCAAATATGCAGGTGAAGGGATTATTATGCTTGCAACGGGGCAGGGTACAATTGCCCACTACCCAACCAGGAAGCTGCTGCACATACCGGTACTCCTTCGGCATGGAAGGCCACACTGGTGTGAGTGAGGGCAGAGTCAACTTTAGTTGGCTTCCAAAGACCCCAGAATGCCTCCTACAACACTTGGGGACTTATGCCACATTTTAGTGTTGTATGGGGTGGCAATAGGGGTTTTCAGTTCAGCTAAGGAGTTTGTTTTTTCAAGCTTCCTGCATCACCTGAAACCCCTTAGAAAGTGGTGCAGCTGAGCTGCTCACCATTCCTGACCCCCACAGATCTACCCACCCTTTTGGATTGACTGTATGTAACTTCTCTCCCACAAATTAAAGAGAAACTTTTTTTTATATTTAGATATATATGGCCACTTTTCTCCCCAATGGAGTCCCAAAATGTTTTAAAACATTGTTCTCCCCTCCTCAAAACAGTCTGGTTAGGCTGAAAGAAACAGTGATTGTTCCAAGATCATGCACTATATCCTTCCATAACACTATGGATTTAAACCTGGATCTCCAGGTCTTAGTCTAACCCTTGATCCACAAAGTACCCTGATGCTCATTTCCAAAAGAATGGCAAGGGGAAATTTGAAATCTGTTTCTATGGCCTGAAAAATCAAGAACTGTTTCAGTGCAAATCAAATGCTGTGCAGAGGCGAGCACTTTAAACAAGAACTACACTTATTCTGATTGTGTTAATGACACTTCTGAGTCACTGATATTTCTGAAAATAATTCCAGAAAGATTTATAGGTGGTTCCTTTTGCTGCACTACATGGATTAATTTTTGTTATTGTATTGACCTACGCTGGATTTGCACAGTGACCCAAGTTCTAATTCAGAGTTCAGTTTCTAGCATCATACTCAACCTCCCATCATCTGCTTGGCTTCCACTGCCAATAGAAGTAATGCAGTCTCACTGATTTAATGGGCACTTCAGATTTTTTTTTAAACAACCCCAGCATTATCTCAGGCAGGAGAGCAAAAACACCACCATATTACAGAAGTAGATTAATCTTCTAGAGATCTCAAATATTAGGAATATCTCTCTTCAAAGATCATAAGCCCCAGGTCAAAAACCCCATACAATTTCCAGGGCTATCAACCAACCCCATCCTCAGTATCTGAAGACTTTCCAAATGCAACTAAGAAACCAACTTCAGCCACATGAATCTCCTCGCCCCATATCACGACTCTCCTTTTCATCCCACAACTTCGCTTCCACAAAGCTTTACCCCCCCTTCACAACATCTCCAATCTAACTCATCCTTAAGATATCTAGAACACATCCCCCCCCCAGTCCTCCCCACGGATCCAATTCCCTACTTCCCTTCCCACAAGCCTTACCCTACTTCCCTTTCTTCTCACCCCTTCTTCTTCCCCACGGCTCCTCGCCACGGCATTTCAAAACCTTCTTTCCTTACCCAATCCTTCTCACATCCTCGAAGAGACCACCCTGACCCCTCTATGGAGGACCCACCTCTACTTCCGTAGGCGATGCCCGACCTCCTGGTCATGCCTGTCTCGCATAATGGAGTTGGACTGGGCCCAAAGGACCTTTCCATCTCCCACCCTGACCCCCATCCTTCCTCTGATCCAGGGGGACTTTTCAGCATTATCTCAACATGCTACGAGCTTTCACGGGGGGATCCGACAGCTGCCCCTTTCCCCAATCCCCCCCTTCCCCAAAGTACCCCCCCTTCCCGGCCTTCTCCCTACAGGACATCCTATCCTTCCCCACGTCCTTTCCATAGCCCTCCTTTCCTAATTTAGGGCCTCCTGCTTCTAAATACGGCGACTTTTCTGCCCGCTCCCCTCAGAAAGCCACACCCTCTCCCCAGAAAGCCCCCCTCACCTAATTCCCGTTCAGACCCGGCACGGAAATGGCCGGTATACCGAGAATGAATCGCCGTCGTCGTCAGCTGCAACTCCATCGATCGCTCGGCGCTCCTGACCAGGGAGAGAAGCCGAACACCCAACACATCGATGATGACCTCAAGCGCCGCCAGGGGAGACGTCCTATTGGACCCTTCCGAATTCTGTCACTATGCCCCGCCCCCTCGGCTAGTCGGTATACCGATAGTGGGCGGGGAGATGAACCGACGATAGACAGGGGAAAGGGCGGGGCTGACTTCAGCAGGCGACGCTAGGGAGACTGACTGATCAGAAGGCAAAACAAAAAGATGCGGGAGGCGTGTTCACGATTTCGAGCTCCCACAAGGGCAAAGGTGCTGTCCCTCCTGGCGCTGCAGGGTTTTAACGGGAGCGTTCAAAAGACCTCGAGATGTAAACTTGAGAGAGCTTCCCCGGCCTCCCTTTAACAAAAAAAGTTTTATGAGAGAACTGAAAAGCATGCACACTTATGTATTCATTTATTTTAACCATTTATATACTGCCTTTGCATCTGATCAGGGTCCCTAAGGTGACATACATTAAACTATAAACAATTAAAAACAGTGTTTCAAATTAGAAAGTAATTCAATAGAAACACATGAACCAGCACTACCAGAACCAGGGAGGGCAGCCAATGACCAAACCCGGTTCCTCCAGATTAGATACTCGAGCTCTTAACCTCCTACGCCACTGCTGCTCATAAAGCAGTGGTGCGACCACACTCTGGTCGCCACATCTCAAAAAGGATATCGAAGAGATAGAAAAAGTCCAGAGAAGGGCAACGAGGATGATTGAGGGATTGGAGCACCTTCTTTACGACAAGAGCTGCAGCGTTTGGGACTCTTCAGTTTGGAGAGGAGACGTCTGAGAGGGGATATGATTGAAGTCTATAAAATTATGCATGGGATAGAAAAGTTTTCTCTCTTTCTCACAAAACTATAACCAGGGGGCATACATTGTAAATGCTGGGGGGAAGAATTAGGACTAATAAAAGGAAACATTTCTTCATGCAACATGTGATTGGTGTTTGGAATATGTTGCCAGAGGAGGTGGTGATGTTCACTAACCTGGATAACTTTAAAAAGGACTTGGACAGATTTATGGAGGAGAGGTCGATCTATGACTACCAATGTTGATCCTCCTTGATCTGAGATTGCAAATGCCTTAGCAGACCAGGTGCTCAGGAGCAGCAGCAGCAAAAGGCCATTGCTTTCACATCGTGCATGTGAGCTCCCAAAGGCTGGTGAGTCACTGCGAGTAGCAGAGCGCTGGACTAGATGGACTCTGGTCTGATCCAGCAGGCTTGTTCTTATGTTCTTATGTTGTTTGGTAAATATTTTGCTGGGGGTGATTTGTGAGAGATTTACATGCTTAATACCCACTTGCACTGGCTTGGAGCTGTTTTTCAGGCTAACAACCTACCTCATAGGGTTGGTGTGAGGACAAAATTAGGGAAGAGATGGTGGGGAGAGAGCCATGTGTGTTTTGCTGGGGATGGGAGGTGTTTTGTGAACTGGTGCATTGTTTGGTCATGGTGGGGGAGGGTGGCTGCCCATATGGGGGGGAGGGGGCACCAAACTCAAGGTTTTGTCCCCAGGCTCCAGTTTTCCTAGGTACGCCTCTGGTGACTATTTTTGTCAAATGAATCACAAACATCTTTGTCTGCTGATGAAATATTCTAATGGGGGGAGACAGACAAATCTTGGGGAGAAAATTCCAAAGTATTGGTGCCACAACCAAGAAGACCATTTCTCAGATTATCACTAGTCTAACCTCAAATACTGTGGATGACCAAAGCATATTACATAAGAGAAAGTTGCACTGTTTATGACCATTATTTGTCATGTACATAAAAGTGAAGGCCAAGTAGAAGTTTCTTTGTATCTGACAGACCAGTTGGGTTGAACGCAGGAAGGTAACAGCTTCCTATCAGTTAAACCCTTATCTCTTAGTTGTCTGTAACATTAAACACTGAATGGCCACAAATCCTGCTGAACTGCAATAACGTTTTCTGCCCCAGGTCTGTCAGCTAATGGGTGTTAATGAGCTCCTGCTGCTCTGGGTTGTTTCTTTAGTAACAAATAAAGGAAGAAAGAACAAACCAGGAGGGAACTGAATTCCTGATTGTTTTGCACTAACCCAGCAAATCTTGAGCTGCATCCCACAGAGCTAGTGATTTACTACTGAACCCTTGGGAAATTCCGGGAGATTTAGCAGCAGTGCACAGAAGGAATTCAACAAGAATGTGATGGCAAGGAGTACACGCCCCCTTGCTGCCATTTCCTCTGGGGAACTGATCTTTCAAGTCTGCAGGTCAGTTGCAGTTCTGAGAGAATGCAAAGCCCCACCTGGAAACCAGCAAGCCTATGTAGTGGCTACTCTCTATGATAAAATAATTATGCTCACATTATGACAAAAGAATGGATGAGGATTATAAAGCAAGTGGAATTGTGGAGAAATCAATTCTCCTCCTCGTCCTGTGGAATGAGCAAAGGGGGGGACAAGATCAGCTCCACATGCCTCCCTTTCCCAGGACCAGAACTCCCCGGCCTCCGCCTCCCCCCCTCCAGCAGCTGCCCCCTCCTCCTGCCCCCCCTCCCAGCCGAGCGCTCCTCTACTGACAGCCCTTCCCTGTCCACCAGGGCCAGCGAGGGAGGGCGGCCAGAGTCCCCCCAGGCCCCCTGTGCCACATAGACCGGAAGTGTTTCACAGAATCACACCTCCCCCCCCTTCTGTACTCTTTCCCCCACCGCTCGTGCTGCCAACTGCCCCAGCCAAAGACCGGCAGTGAGACACAAAATCGTCCCCTCCTGCCCCCCCTTCTGTAGTTCCATTAGAAATTTAAAATCAACAAAAGAACAGTCCAAACATTCCGCAAAATAATAAAATACAAGTATTAAAATGGCCTGGGTTAAACGTGGTTTTAAATGATACCCTCCCAACCACCACAAACCCTCACAGGAAAGAAACATGGGACTGGAAGGCTCTGAAATAAGACAGCAAAGCACCGGGTGCATGGTCAGGAGTTCCTGCTGCAGCAAAGGCCCCAACAAAGACCCCTTTCCCGCCCCCCCCACCACGCCCCCCTGAGCCTGCCATTGTTATACCAGCCATTGCCATCGTTACAACGATGTTGAAGCCGTGTAAGGTTTCCGGGTTGTATGGCCTTAAAGAAAGATTCTTTCGAATGTTTCGCCAGAGCCTGTGGCTGGCATCTTCAGATGATCCTCTGAAGATGCCAGCCACAGATGCAGGCGAAACGTCAGGAGAGAATGCTGCTAGAACACGGCCATACAGCCCGGAAACCACACAGCACCCAAGTGATTCCGGCCGTGAAAGCCTTCTACAATACGTTATAACGATTGTTATACTGATCGTTATAACGATCGTTACAATGGCCATTAATTGCTGCCGTAACACTAAAGTGCCTAGCAGTGGTGGCGAACCTATGGCACTCCAGATGTTCATGAACTACAATTCCCATCAGCCCCTGCCAGCATGGCCAATTGGGGCTGATGGGAATTGTAACCCATGAACATCTGGAGTGCCATAGGTTCACCACCATGGGCCTAGGCTAAATAAATAAATGGGAGGGTTGTTCTTCTCCATCACAGATGACATCCTGCCACCATTATGTTTTCAGTGGTAGCATGTGGCTTGAATGCAACTGAAGAGACAAGAGGGGAAACCCCCGCAAAATAACAGGAGGAATGTAGGTGTGCGGAATCATTTCACATAAAGGTATGACCACTGGGAATATCTGTGGAAAGGCAGATTCTTAAAAACTCAACTCTATTAACCAATAGGATATGTTTTACATAATCAACACACACACATATAGCACGTACAATGAATTAAAATACCAACCAATGTGTGACAGGGAAGATACTGTTTCAGATCTTGGTTTCCAAAATACAAAACAGAGCAGTGGAGAGCAGGGGCTGCCATTAAGGGATGCCCGTGACCCACTTTCAGAGTCTTTGCAGCCCACTTTTGGGTCTTGACCCATCATTATATAGTCCATCTTCAATTCTAGTGGTGCCCCCTAGAATAAGTCTCTGTTGTTCATGTTTTATATGCCATTTTTGTATGTTGTTGTTCAGTAACAGCAAAGCCAGCCACATGTCATCTTTAAGGAAGCAGCTTTATTAGACATTGATGTGCACAGACAGCCAAATGCCAACCTCATACTTAACACATAACTTTCAGTACCAAAAAAAACAAAGCCTGCCCACTCCAGGCAGGCTAACTGTGACCAGGCGTAGGCTCTTTGTGCTGCTGAATGAAATAAGCTGAAAGTTCATTCAGGGCTTTGTAACGGTGAGAGATGGAGTTCTTCACAGACTTGGGTAGCTCAGCGTACCTGAGAAAAGCCAGAAAAGAGAACACCAACTGAAGCTCGAAGCAGCTGAAAGCTCAATTAGCTCAGTTACAATGTTAAATATGATAAATGATTTTACATGGCACAACGCAGCCTAAACCTATGTCTCCAAGGGAATTCGGTTATGAATCCTGTATTTCCCACCAGAAATTTCAGAACAGAACACGTGGCATCTCTGTGCTGCCAACAATGCAATCTTTAATCCAGTTATAGCCTTTTAAACCCAATGAATTAAGTGGGCTTAACAGGGTACAATTCTGCTTAGGATTGCTTTGCGAGTGTTACCGTTATCGCAGACTCCTCCCAACTGCCATTCAGTTAAGGCAACAGGATCTTCATTACAAAATAAGCATATTTACAAGGCAGACCTTGTGAAAGTATGGGGTAAAGCCCCTATAGCAGAGTAGCACAATATACTGGAACACAGTAGGAAGTCCTGCTGCAGCAAAGGCCCAATATACAGCACAATATACTGGAACACAGTAGGAAGACGCACAGAGCAGCTCAGCTTCACAGAAGCGGCCCTACTTTTATTTTTTCATAAGAGTAGCTCTAATAGACAAAGTGTCTTCGCCAGGCAGTGCTAAGACAAACGTATGTCTGGCTTACACAATCACAATCCATTGCCAATTAATCCCAGAATGAGGCTGCCAGGTGTTACCTGTCAGTTAGATTTTGATGATCAGACACATGTGACATCAGTGCTCGGACAGACACGGCATTCCCCTACAACATAAGCATTTTATTGTCATTGTGCCCACACAACGAAATTTACAGCAGCATTCCTCGATGCACACAATTCCAGACTCATACCCCATCCTTCCTTTCCCCTTCTTCCACCCATCCCTACACAGCCCCAAATACATCAACACGAAGCCATGGAGTTCATCATAGCCACAGCTCTAGTGCAGAAGCTGTCTCGAAGCCTCTTTGTCCTAGTTTTTATAGACCTGTATCATCTGCCAGATGGTAACAGTTCAAAAAGAGAGTGTGCTGAATGAGCGAATTCCTTGCAAGCAACTGTCATGGTTTAAAACTGCAAAACTAACAAGCAGTCACTTACGTCTGGTTATATCCTTCTGGCTGGAAGCATGGATCCCATCCGAAGTCTCTGGGTCCTCTTGGATCAACTATCTGTCCCTGTAAATGGATGCACGAAGGGAAAGATCTTAAGAGCCAGGCTATGGTTTACAGTCATCACTTCCAAGAGGGATGTAAGCTAGTCTTGGATTGTTGAGAATTCTGAAGCCTCCACCAACTCCCAGAAACCCTCTGAGAAAAAAGGCAGATACTGGGCAAATTTGTAAGGAGGCAGGAAACACTGGTCCCTGATCCATTCACTTGAAATTGCTGATCTTCTCACTTTAATATGCAACTTATCCTTGAAATCAGGCTCCATCCCTGAAGACTGGAAGATGGCCAATGTCACACCAATCTTTAAGAAAGGATCTAGGGGGGACCCGGGAAATTACAGGCCAGTCAGTTTGACATCTGTTCCTGGTAAATTAGTAGAATCTGTCATTAAAGATAAAATTATAAAACATGTAGAAAAGCAAGACCTGCTGAGAAAGAGTCAGCATGGCTTTTGCAGAGGCAAATCCTGTCTTACAAACTTACTAGAGTTCTTTGAGGATGTAAACAGGCATGTGGATAAGGGGGAACCAGTGGACATTGTCTACTTGGATTTCCAAAAGGCTTTTGACAAAGTTCCTCACCAGAGACTATTGAGAAAACTCAGCAATGAAGGAATAAGAGGGGAAGTCCTCCTATGGATTAAAAACTGGTTGAGAAACAGGAAGCAAAGAGTGGGTGTAAATGGGAAATTCTCACAATGGAGAGATGTAGGGAGTGGTGTCCCCCAAGGATCCGTATTGGGACCAGTGCTCTTTAACCTATTCATAAATGACCTGGAAGTAGGGGTGGGTAGCGTGGTGGCCAAGTTTGCAGATGATACCAAATTATGTAGGGTGGTGAGAACCACAAAGGATTGCGAGGAGCTCAAAGCGGACCTTGATAAATTAGGTGAGTGGGCTAAGAAATGGCAAATGCAGTTCAATGTAGCAAAATGCAAAGTGATGCACATAGGGGCAAAAAATCCAAACTTCACATACATGCTACAGGGGTCAGTGCTATCAGTCACAGACCAGGAAAGGGATTTGGGCGTCTTAGTTGATAGTTCCATGGGAATGTCAACTCAATGTATGGCAGCTGTGAAAAAGGCAAACTCTATGCTGGGGATAATTAGGAAAGGAATTGAGAATAAAACTGCAAAGATTGTCATGCCCTTATATAAAGCTGTGGTGCGACCGCACTTGGAGTACTGTGTTCAGTTCTGGTCGCCACATCTCAAAAAGGATATTGAAGAGATAGAAAAAGTGCAGAGAAGGGCGACGAGGATGATTGAGGGGCTGGAGCACCTTCCTTATGAGGAAAGGCTGCAGCGTTTGGGACTCTTTAGTTTGGAGAGGAGACGTCTGAGGGGGGATATGATTGAAGTCTATAAAATTATGCATGGGGTAGAAAATGTTGACAGAGAGAAATTTTTCTCTCTTTCTCACAATACTAGAACCAGGGGGCATTCATTGAAAATGCTGGGGGGAAGAATTAGAACTAATAAAAGGAAACACTTCTTCACGCAACGTGTGATTGGTGTTTGGAATATGCTGCCACAGGAGGTGGTGATGGCCACTAACCTGGATAGCTTTAAAAGGGGCTTGGACAGATTTATGGAGGAGAAGTCGATTTATGGCTACCAATCTTGATCCTCTTTGATCTGAGATTGCAAATGCCTTAACAGTCCAGGTGCTCGGGAGCAACAGCCACAGAAGGCCATTGCTTTCACATCCTACATGTGAACTCCCAAAGGCACCTGGTAGGCCACTGCGAGTAGCAGAGAGCTGGACTAGATGGACTCTGGTCTGATCCAGCTGGCTTGTTCTTATGTTCTTATGTTCTTATGTCTCCTCTTCTGCTAGCAACTGTCCCTGCTCCTTTCCCCTTCATTCCCTAGTGAAAATCATCCACTGCAGAAAAAAACAGGTTTTCCTGTTGACTTCCTCCAGTTTATCATCTAGTCTTCCAGCCACAAATTGAAATGCTAAACAACAATAGCCTAGTTTACACGTGGTTACAGAAGCCCAGTTCTTAGGTGTAATAGTGAACAAAAACCTGGAGTCTAGCTTTGGATCCAAGGCAGACTTCTCCACTGCAGGTTAGCCTATGTAATACAGACAAACAAATTCTACAAGAAGGAAGAAGGTGCAGAGGGACAATAAGGTCACAAAACAGCAAGAGACGGAGGCCAAGCAACATGCTACAGAAAGGCCCTCCCCATCAGAAGCAATACAGATGGACCAGACTAAGTTATGCTAGAGTTCACAGAAACCATTGGTTCTGGGAGATGTTTGGAAACGCAACCTTGAATGTATCTTCTGGGCCAACTGCATCTGCGTGTTAGAATGCATAAGATGCCCTGGACCAAACTGGGCCTCCCTCCAGCCTTCTCTTCCCTCCCACTCTGTACTTCTTTGTACTGGAGCCACTTTGACCTCAAAGCATTCAGCTTAGGCCTTCATATTGGGAGAAGTATGGCTATAGATATCGAGCAGCTACACTAAACTCCACTCTCCCATCCTGGAAGGGGCCCCCCCCCCCCCCCCATCCAGCTCCTGGCATAAAAAGTGCAGCTGCTTGCTAGGGGCAGCAGTTGCACAAGCTGAGCTGGGGATCAAAGTCTGGGAGAGTAGTTAAGAGACTGAATCAGAAAGTCCTCGAGCGACATCTCACTTTTGCTATAAATTCATCAGGCGGTCTCTTAAATCTCAATTACCTCATCTGCAAAATGGGTATAATAATTCTGGTTTTCTTTTCAGGGTTGTTGAAAGTTAACTAAAGAACTGTAAAAACGCTAAGCACTGCTATTATATTGAGCATGAGTATGGTGGTGCAGCAACTTCCAATCCAGTGTCTTCTACAGGACAAGCATTTGGAGATACAAGGCTGATTTTTCCCATTAGGTAAACCTGCCCTGTTCTTATGCAGTGCAGATGCACACAAGCCCTTTTTTCACACAAATATCCGGTACTCACATGAGTCTGACCTTTGAATAACTTCACTGGGTCCTCTGGATTCCCGGTGCTGAATGCAAAAGTGCAGAGGGCATAAGCAGACTTGTCTTCAAATCCTGCTAGCAGTTTGTACAGACCTAGGCCACAGGAAGAGGGGTATCAGAAGATTTCTTCTGGAGAAACAGATAGTTACACTGGAATCAAGAGGAGTAGGCACATTTGGGTGCCTAGGTAGGTCTCCCACACTTCCCAAGGTAACACAAACTAAAGCACACTATGGCCCCTTCCGCACACGCAAAATAATGTGTTTTCAAACCACTTTCACAACTGTTTGCAAGTGGATTTTGCTATTCCGCACAGCTTCAAAGGGCACTGAAAGCAGTTTGAAAGTGCATTATTTTGCATGTGCGGAATGAGCCTATATGATTAGAGAGTCCTTCTGGGGGATCAGAGCAGCATATGATTAGACACTTCAGAAACAACCAAGCAGTTCTAGTGAGAGTCCTTATTGCAGCAGCAAGCAGTATATACATGTATAGGCTGAATTACCTTCAGGTTTCAGCTTCTCCAGGAACCATTTGCTGAAACAAAAAGATGCAGGTCACTTTCTTCATTCCCTCCAACATCATTCTGAAAGCAAGAAAGCCCAAACAATTCCCATCCATCTGTCAGGAAGGACTCTTAGGAAATAACATTTGAACTCTCAATGCTCTTGTCCATTTCAGAGAGGCAGGTACAAAAGATCATCCTTGTCAGCTGTGCCACTGCAAAACCAAGAGGCCCACTGGAACACCAACACAGCCAAAAAGGTCAGAGGCACTGTCCAAAGTTATTACCTGTTCTGCCTCCATACTAGCTCATTCTGCCCTTTTCCCCTATGACAGCGGTGGCGAACCTTTGGCACTCCAGATGTTATGGACTACAATTCCCATCAGCCCCTGCCAGCATGGCCAATTGGCCATGCTAGCAGGGGCTGACGGGAATTGTAGCCATAACATCTGGAGTGCCAAAGGTTCGCCACCACGGCCCTATGATGGTGGAGTAAAACCAAAGCCAGATGGGCTACTGGGATTCTGGGATCCACAGCCTTCAACCAGCAAACAAAGCTGAATTGAAATGGATTCCCAACAGTGAATTTGCATATCCTTCTCTCGTGCAACCAGAATCAATGGAATGTGTGATTTTTGTCTTAGCTGCTTTCCACTTTGCAAGGCATCGAGAAAATCTAAGGAGAAGTCAAGATGGAGATGTGCCTAATGGAGATTACATTTTCTTGGGATTCTTTCTCCAAAAAAAAAGACATGAACCCAAAGCCAAGTCTGAGCAGCCCCTTCCTGAAAACACCCTGTAGAGTAGGGGTTGCCAACCTATTATGCTCCCGATGTTCATGAACTTCAATACCCATCAATTGGCCATGCTGGCGGGGCTGATGGGAATTGTAGTCCATGAACATCTGGAGCACCATAGGTTGGCCAACCCTGCTGTAGAGTGTCAAATATCAGCCCCACTCCCCCAACAGTTTAGAGTTATACAACCTAGAAGCAGGCCAATTGCCTCAGTGGAAATTAGCATTACCATCCATTGCTGAAGAGCTTCAATATTTTTTAAAGGAAGAAATATGTGTGAGGCAAACTAAGAATCAGGAACTTCAATTTAGACACTGCTGTTAGTCAGTAATACCCAACCATGGGTGCACTGAAGTTTCCCTGCATTCCTCTCTATTCCTGAAGTCCCTTCTGACCCTTATAAAGATTATTCTCCAGGTCACAGGATCCAGACAAACAATGGGGTGGGGTGATGGGAGCGAGGAGGGATGAGAGAATGAAACCAACCCCTTTCCTCAGCAGAACTGCAGGAACCCCAACATATATACTCATTCCTCCACAGGGATCCCACAGCCCTAGGAATGATTGTTTTCGTTGTTGAACAAGCTAAGAGGAATGCAGAGAATTCTGCATAGGGTGGTACGATATTGTTCTAGTTTTTAAAGGACAGCTATACACTTGCAGTTTGCTTTCAGAATGACTGCTGCCAGCAGCAAATCCTGCCCCAAGTTATGAATGAAGTGACAAATGTTGGGAAGGTCATAGGAACAGAATTCAGACAGTTCTGTAAGAGGCACCTTTTTTGTCAACTATACTCTAAGCGAGTATTTCAACTCCTACTTACATATATGGCCCTGGGAGTCCTCCAAGGGCATTGAAACACAAACAGGTGTCTTCTACTATAACTGGTCCCTGGACCTGTTAAGCAGAATACAGAGAAGAAAGTACCACAAGCATACTGATATTTAGAACTCCTAGACTCTCTAACAACCCCATAGGCTTTCTAACAATGCCTAGTAGGCTATGAAAGATGAGTTCAGAAAAAGCCACCTGCTTAGCTGCTTCTTGGCACTTCTGGACAGAAATATCATCAGGCTCCCCTTGATATTCAGGCACTGCAAAAGAAAAATAGCTGAGGTTGATACAGAACAGCAGCAGCCAGCCAAGAACAGACTATGAAGGCAGGCACTCACAATCTATTTTCTTTGCAACCAGTCTGCATGGAAAGGAGTCCCCTAGGATCTGAATGACCTGCAAGAGGAGAGAAAGAGGCAGCCAAGCTCCAGGACTGAGAAGGAAATCTGCTAAGAAGCAGAACAGATTTGGGTTTTACCCAGATGGATCTTCCCTGCTATGAACAGCAGCACCCATCACCATCGACTGGGCCTGCCAATCTAGACAAAGCTGCAGCATACATTTTTGGCTCAAACATATCACAGGAAATTAGATGGCGCCACAATTTCAAATACAAGCCAGAACAAGAAAGTCAATGTATTATTACACACCAAAAGAGGCAAATATTTTGTGACCCTGGATAAGAAAACATGGGTCTGAATTCCACCTCTTCTCTCAGGCCGTTTCCGCACGGGCAGAAAATGACGGCCTGGAGACAGTAAAACACCATCTCTAGGCCGCCATTCGCATGAGGGGCGCAGCTGCAGCGCAGCCGCGCCGCCCTCGCGCCGCCAGCCGACCTGGGCAGTTTCCCCAGGCGCTTCCTAAGCGTCTTTTTTGAAGCGCCGCCCAGTGGCTTCCTTTGCTGAAGCGAAGCGGCGAAAGCGGCTTCACTTCCCCGGCACTCACCTTGTCCCTGGGCCTCCGGCGTCATTGAGCCTGGGGACCACGCCCCTACCCTCTTGCCGCTCGAACGAAGCAGCGCGAGGCCAGAGGCGTGTTCTGAGCGCCGCCAGTATAAGACTTGGCTCGAGCGCCCGGTGCTCCAGCGGCGGCTGCCGCCTCTTCGGAACTGTCCGTGCGGTCCCAGCATCTTCAGGTGGTAGCGGCATGCGACAGCAGATTCCGCCGCACGTCTGGAAAGCGGCCTCAGATTTGGGTACATCTGTGGTATAGACTGTCAGTGACATTTTGTTTTCTGTTCCTGATTTATTGTTAACCCTTATGGTCAGTGGTGGGATTCAAATAATTTAACAACTGGTGGTTTACAAGCACCATTTTAACAGCCGGTTCTGCCAAAGTGGTGCAAACCTGCTGAATCCCACCACTGCTTATGGTACCTGAGATTGCTCTTTCTTTCACAATACCTGAGCACAATACCTGAGCAAAAAGAGCAAAAGTACAACAAAAAACAGAGAAGCTGGGGCTCTGTAAGAAATTAGTGATAGTGGTATTTAAGTTCTATATTTACTGACAAAGTTCACTTTTTCAATCAACATAAGTAATGCTTGTCCCATCTGGGTTGATCTGATATTAGATGCTACAAAAGGGCAATTTAACATTTTACTTTATTTAGTTCGTTTATATATGGCCTTCCTCCCCAGCAGGGATCTAAGGCAACTTGCATCATTCTCCTCTCCTCCGTTTTATCCTCACAATGACCCTGTGAGGTAGGTTAAGCTGAGGGCATGTGACTGGCCCAAAATCAGGCAGCAAGCTTTCATGGCAAGAGTGGCAATGCGAATCTGAAGTGGATTCCATATTGCATATTTATAACGCAATCGTTACAAATGAACTGGTTTTCTATTGGGAAACGATTGCAACTCGTTATAAATATGCTGTGCGGAACCACTGCAGATAACTACTTCAACTCTTAACCACTACATCACCACTTTACATTGCAATTATAAGTTCTGGTTCTAAATGAATATATATACAGCCCTACATTGCAATATAAGTTATTTTATAAAACAATATGAACATAATTATAAATTTACAATTACAAATTTACAATTACAAATTGGTTCATAGATTAATGCAAATATCATTATTTGGTCCTGGCCGCATCCCTTCCACTTAAAGCGCTACGGAGCCCCAGAGGAGCCAATCCTACCACGATTTCCCCACCTCCTCCAGTTTCTTCGCATTGCCGGTGACAAACACCACGCTTCGCCCTGCAGCCGACATTCTCCCTATCGCGGATCTGCGCAACCGTAGATGCTCAACCAATCACAAAACAGCAGGTTCTCCTCCCGACTTTTGTTGACCAATGACAGCACAACTTTTTTTCTTTGTTCTCATTGGCCTACGAGGCTGCCACTCACGGACTAACTCGAGTCCATTGGGCGTAGCCTTTGAAAGGCGGGAGGTAAAGTTAGCCAACGACCTTCGAGGATGGAGGGCGAGTGGCAAATAGAGACGCGGGAAAGTTGGGAGGGAAGATAGTAGTTCCGGCATATTTCTCTCTGGCGGAAGCTGTGCGTCTGGTCCTGGCGGCAGTCGCTATGGAAGAGCTGCGGTTGCTGCCGAGACGAGCGCAGGACTTCAGTTCGGCCGGCTATTGGGAGCGCTTCTTCCGCGAGCGAGGCGCGCACGCTTTCGAGTGGTATGGCGAGTGGGAGGAGCTTCGCGAGCCGTTGGGGAGGTACCTGCGCGTGCGGGATTCGGTGAGACACGTTACGTGGGACAGAGTGGCGCCGGCGGGTACAACGCGCGCTGTAGGAAACAGTGAAATCGTTGAGAAATAGACCTGGCTCTTGCTGGTTACTGTGTTTTGATCAAAAGTAAACCTCATGTTCATCGGGGTTATTCTCAAGTAAAGTGGTGGAGGACTTTAAATAAAGTCTTCTGGTTGTAGGGGTAAAAATTAATTAATTAATAATAAATAAAATAAGTAATAATAAATTAAATAATCAGGAGTCTAGTGGAATCTGTGAAGGTTTATGGTAGACTACAGATTGTTATCTAAGTCACCACATAGAAGAGTTTGGTTTTATATCCCTCCTTTCTCTCCTGCAGGAGACTCAAAGGGGCTTACAATTTCCTTGCCCTTTCCCCCTCACAACAAACACCCTGTGAGGCGGGCGGGGCTGAGAGAGCTCCGAGAAGCTGTGACTACCCCAAGGTTGCCCAGCTGGCGTGTGTGGGAGTGTACAGGCTAATCTGAATTCCCCAGATAAGCCTCCACAGCTCAGGCGGCAGAGCTGGGAATCAAACCTGGTTCCTCCAGATTAGATACACGAGCTCTTAACCTCCTACGCCACTGCCATTTCTGTTTGTTGAGGTTTTGTGTATTGTCCAGGGTGTTTACAGCCAGAATCAACTGGCTGTTGTGGGATTTCCAGTCAGTGTGGGCGTGGTCTGGTAGTTTTTGCTCTTAATGTGTTGCTTGCATCTGTGACTGAGATCTTTAGAGGTATATCATGGTGCTATGACATGCTTCTGAAGGTGCCAGCCGTAGAGGCAGGGGAATTGTTAGTAACGAAAACTACCAGGCCACGTCCACGCAGCCTGGAAAACACACAATAGCCAGTTTTGTTAATTCCTTTCTGTGTTTCTGCTTGCACTGCTGCGGTGGAAGGGACTGTAGTGCTTCTGGCTACAGAATGAGGTTCCCCCACTTGTTCATTAATTCTCTACTTTTCTCCACAATGTGGACCCAAAGCACAGCATTGTTCTACCCTACTTTTTATTTTCATAACAGTTCTGTGAGATTGGTTAGGATGAGTGAGAAAGAAGTGTGCGTGACTCAGGGTCATCCAGAGAAAGGGGAGCCAGCCACAAGTGGGACCTGGAATTACAGCTCATTGGCAGACTACAGAGGTTAGTTTCCCTGGAGAAAATGGTTGCTTTGGAGGGCGGACTTTATGACATTGTATCCCACTGAGGTCCTGTCCTTCCTGGGCTCTATCCCCAATTCTCCAGGAGTTTCACAGCCTGGCTCTGGCAGTCCAACCCCTGCCAATTCCCTGCCAGTGGCCACTGGGGACCTGGCAACCCTACTGAGAGATTTTCCATGGCAGAGAGAGGATTTGCATCTGAGTCTCCCAGAAGGGCCCTTTTAGGCCCTTTACACCTGGGCCGCTTGTCAACTACTGGGACTCGCTGCTCCTCCCTCTAGGGGAGAGGACTTTGAAAACTGAGTTGCTGGATGCCACTTATATTTATACTTGCATTTAATATACTTAGTTTTATTGATTTTATCACTACTTTTAAAGGTTTTTAGTTGTTTTATTATTGTATTGCGTTTATATGTTGTACACCGCCTGGAGCCCCCTGGGGACAGGGCGGTATAAAAGTGTAAGGTATAAATAAAAATAAATAAATAAGGCAGACTGACACTATAACCCAGGGATTCCCTACCTGCAGACGCAATTGAAATTCCAAAACAGCGTGGTAGGTGCAGCAACAAAACGGCTTCCATAGGAGGTGCAGCCAGTCACAAATGTATTCCCACAGCTTAATTTTAGTAACAAAGTGAGATGTTCATATTCTTTGGGAACTGCTTAACCATAAGAACCGTTTTAACACAGCGATATGAGTTTTCTTTGATACCATTGCTCATGCTCCAGTATCTCTTTGACCAGGTGCTGTAATGCTTCCCTTGCACTGTTCATGTTAAACATCTTGCTTGCTTACAGTCCATATGATTCAGTATCCTTCCTTTCCCCCCACTAGATCCTTGTTGTTGGGTGTGGCAACTCAGAACTGAGTGAGCAGCTCTACGACGAGGGGTACCAGAATATCACCAATGTAGACATTAGCGAAATGGTCATCAAGCAGATGGGAGAACGCAGTGTCCACCTACGGCCCAAGATGAGCTACCTGGTCATGAATGTGCTGCAGATGGATTTCCCTGACGGGCGCTTCCAGGTAGTGCTAGACAAGGGCACTCTGGATGCCCTCCTGACTGATGGAGAAGGGCCCACAGTGGCCAGGGCAGAGCAAATGTTTGCTGAAATTGCTCGTGTCCTCCAGTTTGGTGGGCGTTATCTGTGTGTTTCTTTAGCCCAAGCACACGTATTGAAGGCAGCCTTGGAATATTTCTCCAAGGAAGGCTGGATGATTCGAATACACCAAGCCTCTGAGAAGGAAGCTGCTGCTTCTGAGGGTGAATTTGCCCTGCCTGTGTTTGTCTACGTTATGACAAAGATGAAGCAAGTTCCCAACTCAGCTTCTCTCATCTTGGAACTGTGTGTGGAAAAACATGACAAGCCCATCCGGTTTTCAGCTTTGGAGCATCTGATTGAGGCAGTAAAAGAGAGGCAGCAGTATGCCCTGCTTCGCAGCCAGCTCAACAAGAGTCCTAGCATGGGGAATGTCTCCCTGGATCTCTGCAACAAGGAGACTGGCCAAGTTCGCTACACCTTCCACGTGGTGCACTGCCTGACTGTGAAAGTGTCTCGGGACAACCAGTTTGCTATCTTCATCAGTGAGTTTATTTTCTCCTTGTTGGCAGCTTGGCAGTACAGGTTGGGGAGCTCAGCCAGTAATTTCTGGGAGGAGGGGGGGAGGGATTTTTGGTGTTGAATAAATGGAAACAGAGTACTATGTAAAACAGCAATAGCAAATGATAGGAGGGGCCCAGAGGTTACCATCAGACCATTATTTTTCTTTCAGTCTGCTGGAAAGTTTGTAGATACCGGCTTGCAAGTTGTTTGTTTGTTCCAAAACTACAACTTCTTTCTTCCAGCAATAGTTCCGTGTACCATGCTTGAAAGAGGAATGAGTTTTGACAATAACTGAATGCATGCTCATGAAGCTGCCTTGTGTGTAGTCAGTTTGCAGTTGTCTACAGTGACTCTGCTGGATTTCTAATAAAGGTCTTTCCTGTCACCTACTACCTGACTGTGAGAGCCACACCGGTCATAGTCCGGTAATAATATTTGGGAGACCCAAATCTGAATCCCCATTCTGCCATGGAAGCTTTCTGGGTCACCTTGGGCCTGTCACTCTCTCTCAGCCTAACTTACCCAATAATTGTTGCAAGGATAAAACAGTGATGGTGAACCTTTTTGAGACCCGAGTGCCCAAATTGCAACCCAAAACCCACTTATTTATCTCAAAGTGCCAACCCAGCAATTTAACCTGAATGCTGAGGTTTTAGTTTAGAAAAAACTGGTTGGCTCCCTCTTCCTCCGCCCCACCCGCTCGATAAGGGGCCAGCCTGCTCTTGCCTCCAGCAAGTCCCGCGCTCGCCGCTCTGGGCCTCTCTAGCATCTCTGCCTCCTCTGCGCCCCCCCCCCTCAAGCAGCAGCCACCCAGAGCACAGGCACCAGGCCTGTCGTGCTCAGTGGCCCAGGTCAGCCTCTTAGGATGTGTGGCGGGAGGCATGGATTTCCTCGCCTCTCCCTTGAAATGATCTTAACTCTGTGTGCTGTGGTGCCCACAGGAGAGGACTCGGAGGAGTGCCACCTCTGGCACCCTTGCCATAGGTTCACCATCACTGGTGTAAGCCATTTGGGTGCCTGTTGGGGAAAAAGGCAGGATTCTGTGAAGTAAATAATAAAGGAACAATACTTTTAGATTGGAGGTGCTGGAGATTGAGTCTGGGTCTTTCTGCATGGAGAGCAGATACTCTTATCATTGAACCAAAGGCCCTCCCCAAATAAAAACTTTATGCTGTGACTTTGCTTCCAAGCTTCAATTTTTCCTGTTTTCAAAACTGCCACGGAGCAGTGCTGTCCAAGCATTGTGGTTTGCCGTTACAGATTATTCCAAATGCTGTCCACGTACTGAACTTGCTGGACTGAGATCTGTAGCTGGGAAGTGATGGGTCAGTGGCTCGTTCCTTCAAAGCCAGTGAAAGGTCTTGCTGCGACGCATGGGCAAGGGTTTCCGCCAAGTCTGTGACTAGCTGGCTTGACTCTCCTTTCTGCCCAGTTCCACAGGGCAGAGAAACGGAATGGCTTTTTGGGACTGAGGAAGGACGCAAGCAACTGGCTGCCAGTGCCGGGTTCAGACGCCTGGTCACTGTAGCCTTGCACCGGGATCAGCACTATGAAGGTATGGAAACCATCCAGGCAGAGCTGTCAGAAAAGGTGATGGAGCTGGCCCCTCCGGGTCTCCAAGCCCAGCAAAAGGTAAGCTGCTTGTGAGCTGCTGTTGAGAAATCTGTATAGAAAACATAAGTTAAATCCATTGCTCTCTGCCTTGCAGAGAAAAGGGGTTTTTGTACTTAGCTGCTTCAGTCCTAAACGTTTATGCGCTATTCAAGACAAGCAACTTTCTATGATTTGTTTAAGGCATAAGCAGGTTTGCCCCCATGGCATAGCGTTTAAAAGTGGCAGATTCTGATCTGGAGGACTGGGTTTATTTCCTTACTCATCCACACGAGCAGCAGACTCTAACAGAAGAAGACCGAGAGTTTGGATTTATACCCCACCTTTCTCTCCTGTAATGAGTCTCAAGGTAGCTTACAAACTCCTTTCTCTTCCTCTCCCCACAACAGACACCTTGTGAGGTAGGTGGGGCTGAGAGAACTGTAAGTAGCCCAAGATCACCCAGCAGGTGGCATGTGCAGGAGCGGGGAAACAAATCCAGTTCACTGCTCATGTGGAGAATTGGGGAATCAACCTCCGTTCTCCAGATTAGAGTCCACCTGCTCTTAAGTATCACACCATGCTGGCTTGTTTCCCCACTCCTACACATGAAACCTAATGGGTGACCTTGGGCCAGTCACAGTTCTCTCAGAACTCTGTCAGCCCCACTTGCCTCACAAGGCGTCTGTTTTGGGGAAGGCAATTGTAAGCCATTTTGAGACTCCTTGAAGGTAGGGAAAAAATGGGGTATAAGAACAAATTCTACTTCTCTTTGCAACCAACTTGTTTTTTGCATCAGATTATGAACTGCTTGAAAAAATAATATTAATTGCAGATAATCCCCCCCACCCCCACCCCCCAAAAATCTGGAAGCTGGTATTACTTTTGCATTCATTCCCTTGGTCTGTGAGCTAACCTGTGAGTCTTCCCCAAGAAGGAATGAGAGTTTTTGCCTGGGGCTTGCTTGTGATGGAGGCACTGCATGTGCTTTTGCAAGATCAGGTAGATTTAAATGTGTGTTGCCTTCTGTTTGTAGAATGGCCTCATTGCTCAGATAGATGTTTTTGCACAGGTGAGGTCCCAGGCTCAATTCAAGGATCCCAGCTAGCGGGTATTAGAAATTCTTGAGACCCTGGAGAACAGCTTTGGATCATACGCAATAGTTTCCGTGCATGTAATCTTGCTATTTCAGTGTGTTTTGCTAGATCGGAAAAGGAGCTTTTTCAGTTGTGGTAACTCACCTTTGGGAAGCCTGCCTTAGGTTTTGGCTTATTTTTTTTTCCCATGCTTTTAACTGAGGGGTTCCATCATGTTTAGCTATGCTGTTTCTGGCCTGTGAACTGTTCTATGAATATCACTTTCAGCTGCTCAGTTTGTTTGTTGTGCCCTAGCTTAATGTTTGTTTTCTTGGTTTAGCATAACCCCCCCTCCAAACAGGTCTCTGGAGAGGCAGCACATTTTCTAAATGAAGTTGTCTGAGGCAACTTCCTGCCCTTTTCTCCTCTTCCAGGTTCCATTTCTCTCTGTGGGCGGAGACATCGGGATCCGCAGTATTCAGCATCGTGGTACGAGCTCCCTCAGTGGAGAGTACATCATCGAGGATGTGAAAGGAGATGATGCCCGCTATTTCCGCCGCCTCATCTTCCTCAGCAATAGGAACGTGGTTCAGTCAGAAGCCCGACTTTCATCCCGGGCACTTTGCAAAGGTGAAAAGCGGGGTGTGAGTTTTGTCAGCCTCGTAGTGAGAGAGCCCACCTTCCCAAAGCAAGTGCAGGCTGCCGTTCTATCGTATGAGGATTTGTAGGCAGGGCTGAATGACACAGAGAGGGTAAAGTGTAGAAAGTGTAGAGTACCGCTTGAAAGTGTGACAAAAGCCCTGAATAAGGTGGTCTTAATAGAAATAGTAAACCTTGGCTTTAATTAAAACATAGGTAGGTTAAACTAATCTTGGTGGTTCTGGAGAGAACTTATGTATGAGCCGCCTCAGTGTACTTCTGGTCTGGTGGTCCAGAACAGGCATACTTCCAGCTTATGAAGCAGGAGCCAGACTGCAAGATTGACTTTCCTGAAATGCTGCTGCCTACTTTTGCTGTCTGAGGTGCTAAAAGACCCCTATAAACTTAGACCAAGTGGGGGTTCTTTGACTGGCTTGTGTTTGCTGGTACAATGCACAGAAATACCTTCCTCAAGTTTTGAAGCTGGTATGCAGGCTAGTTGAGAATAACTCTGTTGGGGGCAAAAGCTTACTGAGAAGCTTTGTGGGCAGCAGGGCATTGCTGCTGCCTTGGTGCTAAGCCTGACCCTAAACTGGCCAGTGGAAGATGCCCCAAGAGACATTCCTGCCCCACTGCTTCTACCTGAGTGATCTGCTTTTCCCTCTCAATTTTTCCAAACCTTGCATTGGTCAGGAAATAAAAAACCCAGAAAGAAGAAGGCGGCCACTTCCAGTGATCCCATGAAGCCTGCTGTGGTGCTTGCCAGCCTGTCCATCGACAAGAGCTATCTGTGTTGTGCTCATCATAGAGCCATGGTTGCAGGATTGTCCCTGCTGAAGAATCCTGAATGTCTCCCAGGTAAGCTGTGTTTCATCCTGGCACCTAAGTAGGACTATGTTTGCTTGGGCTTGTTCAAAATTCAGACCTAGCTGGGGGAGAGGCTGGGGTGACGAAATGCACCCCCATGTGACCTAGGTTTGTGATGTCTGAGTCACGAGACCCCTCCCACTCCTCCAAGATCAGTCCCTGATGCTGGTGCAGTGTCCAGCAGTGTCCACACACCAGCAGATCATGCCTTCACCAGGGCAAGTGCTCCGGGGAGGGCAAATCTGCCAGTGTGGCGGCTTGCTGCTCCCAGGAGCAGATTTGCCCCCCCCGCCCCCTTTGGATGAGGATCATAGGCACCAAGTGTGCCTCAAGGGGAAGGGCATTCCACAATCAATGTGCCACTACTGAAAAAGCCCTGCCTCCAGTTGCCACCCACCTCACCTCTGAAGGCAGACACGCTGCTTTGTGATGCAGATCTTAACTAGTGGATTGGACCATGTAGGGTATTGGGTAGAAGGCAGATTCATATGCGCTCCTTTTTCGGGAGTTCTGCTCAGAGTTCAGGAGTTGTGTGCATTCTGGCCCATGCAGGCTTGCATTTTCCAGGAGACACCTGATCTTTGTCAGCATCCAATGTAGCCTTAAGGCCTCATTGCCAGCCTGGGTTCAAATCCTAGGCTTGACTTTAAATATTACTAATGTGATCTGATATAGAAAGTTCACATCGTGTTCAATTAATTAATTAATTAAATTTTTAGACCGTCCTCCCCCGAAGGACTCAGGGCGGTGTACATCACATATATAAAAGCACAATAAAATCAGTATAAAACAATGAATTAAAATTAGTAACACAACAGATTAAAACAACAACTGATGGAGACTTTCCTCCCCCAACCTGCCCATGGGAGGCCTAGATGGTACGAGGGTCCGATGGCTATCCCGGCTGGCCAAAAGCCTGGCGGAACAGGTCCATTTTACAGGCCCTGCGGAAACTGTAGATCCCGCCAGGCCCTGGTCACTTTAAGGAGCCTGTTTCACCAGGTGGGGGCCAGGGCCGTAAAGGCTCTTTTTTGGGCCAGGGATTTCCAGCAGGTGCTCCTCCAAGGAGGGGCAAGCAGCCTTGCCCTGGGGCATACCTCTTTCCACGGGGATTTTTCTTAGGGTCTAAAAGAGGATAGATACTAGCCCTGGGAAATAAGAGGTAAGTTAATAGATTGCAATATAGAGCCCCATGACATAGAGTGGTAAGCTTCAGTACTGTAGTCAAAGCTGTGTTCACAACCTGAGTTTGATCCCAATGGAGGTTGGTTTCAGGTAGCCAGCTCAAGGTTGACTCATCCTTCCATCCTTCTGAGGTTGGTAAAAGGAGTAGCTATCTTGCTGGGGGTAATGTGCAGATGGCTGGAGATGTCAATGGCAAACCACCCCATGAACAGTCTGCCTAATAAACGTTGTGATGTGATGTCATCCCACGGGTCAGTAATGCCCCGGTGTTTGCCCAGGGGGCTATCTTTACCTTTTTAATTGATTGCAGCCCAGGTCACAGGATTCTTTCCTGCCCCCTTTGAAAGGAGTGTTTTTATGTGTAGTTGTGTTCACAATGAAGCAATGGCCAGTGGGCAAAGGGAACTTCCACTCTGTTGGTTCTCTTGCAGTAGCTCTCTAAAAGTCATTCCAGCAGCTAGTTCTCTTGGGGCTTTTATGCCGGTATAGCAAATCCCTGCGGGTGCTTGCGTTGCGCTAACTGTTCCTGCTGATTCCAGACTGCTCTGTGTGCTGATTGCAGAGGTCCCAATCCGTGTGCTGGTGATTGGCCTGGGTGGCGGCAGCTTGCCCCTCTTCATCCACGACTACTTCTCGCAGTGCACTGTCGATGTGGTGGAGATTGACCCCGCCGTTTTGGAAGTGGCCATGCACTGGTTTGGCTTTTCTCTGGGAGACAGGCTGAAGGTTCACATTGCAGATGGCTTAGTCTATGTCTCCAGCCTAGCAGCCGAAGGTAACTGCATTGCACTGCACCCTCCTAGTGGCGGCCTGGTTGAAGGCATCTGGGTAGGGGTTTTGTACCCTGTTGCAAAAACTTTTATGGGGGGGAACCATGAAGACCAGTGACCACAGTTGGCTCTTTCTACCCAAGGGGCAAGCATTTCCACCTTCTCGTGTTAAACCCTGCTATTTTTCATGTGAGAGAAGAGAGTGTTAGGCACCGTTAACACTGTCACGTACCATTGCAACAAAAAAGCTTCTCTATAAGAAATATGACATGACTACTGCCTGCCAGTAGAGGGCAGGTTAGTTCTGTTGCTTCCATCAAGCTGTAAAGTGGAAATAATGTCCTTTACCTGGTAAGGAAAAAGAAATGCACTCTCCTCCATATACATACACGCAAAGAGCCACATTTTTAGAGCTGCAGTAACACGCTGGGCAGTCTCTTGTCAATTTCCTCCTGCAAAAGCAACTTCCCTTGTCAATTTCACTTGGTCTTTATCTCTGACAGTGTATCTTTGCCTTAAGGTTACATGGTTAATTCAACATGAAATTGACAGAGCTGATACAATTGACCTGGCTTGTGTTTGTGTGCCCTAACATTACATTGCTACTGTGATAATAAAGAGAAAAAATATTTTAAAATTCCTTTTGAAAATGTAGGACGATGGGTAGGAGAAAATGGCTGAAGGGGAGGTTGGGTGCCCACGTAGGCATGTGGATAAGGGCCGGGTATAGGGTGGGGTGAAGAAATAAAGATGATTTATACATGATTGCACACTCAAGGAAAGCTGGCTCAGAAATGGATCGAAGAAAAATTGCAGTAAAAGTTATTGGGAAAACAATGGAGGAAAAATGAAGGGAAAAGTTTCTGGAATCAAGTGGAGGAAAAAAGTGCAGAATTAAAAGAAAAATGTGGCATTTGGCAGAAAGGTTAGTTGTTCCCAAGAATGATAGCCTTCAAGGCTTCAGAAAAAGGGGCTGACATCTCAGCTGATTCCTTCCTCTGGCTTCAGATCACCACTTTGTCCTTGATGCTGTTCCCAAGGGCCTGCTGACACTCAGGAACAAAACTTGGGAGGACTTGGTGAACTGCAGAAGAAAGGGGCGAGTGTTGAAGCTCTACTCCCCAAAGTCCATGGATGTCTACATATACCCCAGAGTCATTTGTGAAACTTTCCTGGTAATGCCCCTAACAAGGAGGGAATAAGAATGGCTATGCATCTGTAAAGATGTGTTTCCTAGCAGCCTCCAGCTCTAGATCTGTCTAGCAGTAAATGGAGGAGAAAAGGGTACAGCCAGAGAAAATTCCACACCTTAGTGCAACCCTAGAAAATGAATGTGCTTAGACTAGAGTAACTCTCCTTAGGATTGCATAGTAAGTTCCTCTTGAGGCTGCCCCAGCACTTAAGGCCAACCCTCTTCAGCAAAATGGTGGATTATGACAGCAGATGAGATGCGTGATTCAGCCCTCTTTGATGGATGGTAATTCTTTTCATGTAGCCAACCGTGCCCATTTCAATGCAAGAGAAATAAAGGAGGTGGCGCTCTTGTTCGACCTCTGTAGGGAAAGCTGCAGAATGGGACCCCACCATCCTGTTCTGAGTCGATGTCAGGACACTTGCAGACCTTCCTGTTTGCACTACTGCACTCTGTTTTTCTAATTAGTTTCTCAGAAACCTGTTGTGTTTTCTCTCCCTCCCCTTAGCTCCCTCCTCTTACGATGCCATCATGTTTGATGTCGACAGCAAGGACTGTACCTTAGGAATGAGCTGCCCGCCCCCAGCCTTTGTGGAAAAGTCTTTTCTGCAAGAAGTGAGGGCCTTGCTGAAAATGGAAGGTGAGGAGGGGCCTTTGGCCGTCTGAAACTCTGAACTATCCTTAGCACAGATATCTCTTTTGAGGGCTTGATTTTAGCCTGGTTGGTAAAGCTGCAGGAATGCATGCAGCAGCTCTGCCATGCTGGTTTGCTAGACCCTCATGGTTGTACAAGCAAGTTTACAAAGGCGAGGGCATAGGAATGCCAACCTCCAGGTGGGACCTGGGGTTCCCCCAAAATTACAGCTCATCTCCAGATTACAGAGATTAATTTCTTTGGTGGAAATGGATGTTTTGGACTCTATGCCATTGAACCCCATGAAGATCCTGTCCTCCCTAGACTGTACCCCAAATCTTCACGTGTTTCCCCACCTGGATTTGGCCACCATACCCCCCCCCCTTTCTGGATTTGGCCACCCCACCCCCACCCCATCCGAAGCCAGTGGCTACCCTCTGAGGGCGTCATTATGGAAGACTCTTGAGACTGAAGCAGAGATTTTTGAGGGGCTTCCTGTGATTGGGAGAAATGATTTTTGGGTGGACTTGGCTACCAATTAAATAAATGCTCCTATTTTTACTTTCTATAGGCATCTTCATTCTCAACTTAGTGTGCCGAGATGTCAAGCTCAAAGAGACTATTTTAGCAGCTCTTAAAGAGGGGTTCCCTTCACTCTATGCCCGGCGGATCGAGGGGGAAGTGAATGAGATTCTCTTCTGCCAGCAGCAGTCTGGACACAAAACGCCTCCTTTGGAACTTCAGAAGTCGGCCCAGGTTCTGGAACAAGCCCTGAGGCAACCTGGCTGTTCTTGGGACAGCACTTATGTCCTTGCGGACATGCTGGAGGCAGTGCAGCTGGTGTAAGGGAAGAAAGACCTCCCTTCCTGTATGGCATCTGGTGTGCGGAGTGGAGCAGCAGTCCATGGTGGAGTAAGGATAGGTTGCTCCATCATGGTTCTTGTACTGCATTGTGATGAGAGGGATCAGAATGCCCTTCCTTGGAGGTGACCCAGGAAGACTGTTAGTAAGAAGGAGGTTGCCCCTCAAAGAAACAATGAAGTGCTTCTTTTGCAATGCGCTTGCCTGGAAATTGCGGGGGGTACCTGTCAGGTCCCAGTCTCTGTGTGTGCTCCTTGGTGGGGGACTGGGAAAGGTAGTACCAGCTACTTGGAAACTGTCCCCCTTGCATTTGAAATAAATTTTCTTTGATCTGTTGTGCAGTGGATGGTGGGGGTGATGCAGTGTGAACCAGTCATGTCAACTAATGTTTAATAGACTGTTGAATGTGGGAAAGAGGAACATGGTACTTTTTGGTGTATTGGAGCCACTGGACTGTGAGGTAGGGCAAGTACTGGCAAGTACTATGATCCAAAGACTCTCAATATTTTTTAAGAGTGTATAAGAGGTTGTGGGGTGGAGGCCTGAATTCATCTTCTGGATGTACCATCTTTCCCCACGTCACAAACTCTGATGTGTTCTTGGTTTGTGTTTTTTTCCAGAGGTCTCTTGGGCTGCTGTTAGGGCTTCTTCAGAAAACAGAGAACTCCAGAGTGCTGTGCTTTTTCATTCAGCCTTGCTCTGAATCATCCCAATCCAGACGCAAATGTTCCCTGGGCTGTTAGTAGGTCTCCAACCACATTACCTCTTGCGTAATGCCTGCAGCTAAGCCTGACTCATAAAAACATGCAGGGAGGAGGGAAAAGAAAGCCATGAAAGATGGCCAAAAAGAACATAACACAAAGTTCAGTGCCTTAGTTTGTGTTGCCCATTCATAAACTTAATCAGGGACTTTTAAAAACATTGTGCTATCTACAAAATCAATGGCATGAATGTACATTAGACTGCTGCTGTATATGTGGAGTCAGACCAATATTATCTGCTGTGTCTGGCACAGGCACTTTTTAAAAGCCAAAGCTCACATCCTAGCCCTTCTACCAGGATCCTTGTTATAGTTTTAACAGCAAGGACAGACCCTTTTAATAATCAGGAGGCAAATTTGGATCCCACCCCCCTAGTTTTTTTAAATTGCAAAGTACTTGTGAGAATAACAGCCAGATAACCTCTGGGAAGATATATTCCCCTTGCTGTTTCTAATATGGTGACTGGTGTGATGGGAACATGTTTCACTTAAGAGCAAGACATACTGTCTTAGAAATAATTGACCCCTTCCATGTGAAAATCTATGTAGTCCACCTGCTGAGGAGCTAACATGCATAGAGTTAATGAATTGTCATCATTTCTCTAATCAGAATTACAGGCATCAGCCTATAGAATGACCAATTTATGTCGCTCCGGTTTTAATCCTCCTCTTAATACTTTCACCGTGTTATTTATAAGCATAGTTACCCCCTTCTAAGCCCATTAACTTCACTTTATTTAGAAGGATGTAACTCTGCTTAGGATAGAACTGCAGATATAAGAATGTGTATATAAGCAGAGATGCTGAAAAATGAAAGTATATCAGTAACAAGTAATCTAGGTTGTGTTAAAAATGCCTTTGATCAGCATCCTGCCAATTTAATTTCTGACCAACTGTGCAGTGTCATCTCCTCCCCCAACTCTGCCCCACCCAAGACTGGGTGTGATGTTGCTCCACCAGGAGCTGTGTCATCTCTGCTTGATGTCATTCTCGGGTGAAGCACAGTTCTCGGGTGAAGCACAGTGTAATGTGGCATATTGTGTATTTTTGTTTTTTTCAGTGTTGTAATCTTGGAGACGGGTGTGGATGTTCAGCGTTCATCTACACTTCGGAGGCAGCCTGGTGAAAGGAGAGCTGTGGCCAGGGCTTCTTTGGTCTTCTGTGCATGAGGAATCTGGTATTGGATGCAGAATTCTGCATTCCTGAGAAGAATTTCAGCTTTTATCTAAAGGGGAAAAAATGGCCATAGGTTGTGGTTGGAAAAATTGCAGCCCTTATTAATAAAATATCACCTAGCTCAGGGGTCAGAGCATCTGTTCTCTGGATGGATCCTTGTTACTCTCCTAATTTCTTTCAGGCATACTGGACCCCCTGTGTTTTGCCTCACATTTTCATGCCCTCGCAGTACCAAGGTGTTGCAGACATTCAAATCCTCAGGCCAGAGTAGGGCTTGGAAGTTCCAGAGCATTCCACGGACAGAAGGGTTTCCACCCACGGAGCACAACTTCATCACCTCCCTCTTCCGACTGCAGTACAGAATGTCCTGAAATACTGCACTGGCGAGGGAGGGACACACACAATGAACCCTGTTTCTGAGAGGACAGGCATACGTGTTCAGCTGGAAAGCATGCCAACAAACTGCTTAATGGAACCAGCTTTACTTGATTGATGGACACACTCACCTGAGTACCATCTTAATGTATTGAGCAGGTACCATCTCTCTTGCAAGAATGCAAGACATGAGCAGCTGTGACTATGGGCGTCCTGTGTTACCTGCTAGTGAATGAGTTCATCTAAATGTCTTCTGGTTGTCATTGTGGGTCAGCATAGATAAGATTGCTGGGAAATCTGAGTCTGGACCTTCCCAGCATCTTAAAACCAATTAGAGCAATGCTGGTGAGAGGGTCAGTTAACTAATTACCCTGGCATAGCTTCACAGATGGAAAACTTCCCTCTGGTATTTAATTCTTTTTAAAAAGAGAGCAAGATGAATACCGTTTTGTGTGTGTGTAAAAAGGCTAATAACAGTTGTGGATGGAGGTCTCAATAAGTAAAAGACTGTTGAAGAGGCAGTGGTTAAACTCACTCCCCCAGGCCTATAGACTGATCTGGTTTGCACTGGAAACATATATGGTTGTATTTTGCTTTTAAATGACTGCTACCTGATGTTGTGGGCTTCTTTGGAAGAACTTGTCTAATATTTAAGCTACTGCAGGAAAAATGTGTGAAAGTCATTAAAGCATATCCTAGAATCCTATAGTTGGAATGGAGCATACAGACCATCTAATTCAACCCTCTGCTCAGTGTAGGAGTAGCCTAAAGCATCCTTGACAAGTGTTCATCCAAATACTTAATGAAGACTGTCAGTGAGGAGAAGCTCACCATTTCCCTAAGCAGCCCATTCCACTGCTGAACTACTCTTACTCTAGAGAGAAGGCATTTGGATTTATACCCCCCTTCTCTCCTGTAAAGAGACTCAAAGGGGCTTACAAACTCCTTTCCCTTCTTTTCCCCACAACAGACACCTTTTGAGTAGTTGGGGCTGAAAGAGTTTTGAGAGAACTGTAACTAGTCCAAGGCCACCCAGCAGGCTTCATGTGGAGGAGTGGGAAATCAAACCCAATTCACCAGATAAGACTCTGCCACTCCGGAAATGCAGCTTCCTCATCACCTAGTGAACCATCCTCCAGACTAATTTGGACACCCAAGCTGGTCTTAGCCACTCAAAACTTACTTAGTTCCCCTAGCTTAGCCACCCTTAAATGCTCTGCCCTCGCTGCAGATTCCCCCCAGGAGACAATTACTAGGTTTGAAGACCTTAAACAAATTGTGGATGGTGTTTTGATGTCCACTGTGGGGAAACCCAGCAAAAACAGAAAGGCCCTTTCCGCACGGGCCAAAAACGACGGCCTGGGGGCGGTAAAAACGCCGCCCCCAGGCTGCCGTTCGCACAGGCGGCGCTGCTGCATGCCGCGGCGGCACCGACCTGTTCACGCTCCCCCTCCCCCAGGGCGGCGTCAGGCCGCGCTAAACAACAACACCCAAAGGGTTGATTTATTTGAGGGGAAAGCGTCTTCCCGGCGGCGCGGTGCATGGGAAAGGGAAGGGGGGAAGAGGCGGCTCCATACGCTTTGGGTGGTCTGCCGGCCTCTGGGAGGCCGTCCGCATGCCTGCATCACGAGCGGCCTCCGCCTCCAACCGGCGGAATTCCTGCCGTCGATGGAAGCGCCCTTACTGCGACGTCGCAGGAAGCGGCCGAAGGGAGCGTCTTACGGTTTGACAGAGTGCCTGGAGCGCAGCAGTCAGATTAATGCTGCTTAAACTGGAACTTTGGGGCTTCCTGGAGGCGGGATCTCCTTATCTTCGCTAATAATTTGGCGGGAACAATTTTTTGCCAGTTAATTAGGAAGAACGAGGCCGGACATATCCCAACACTCAATGGGAACTCCACTCTGCAGTAACTTCCAACAACTCCAAGCTACTCTGGGCTATCCTAAACAATTTTAATCAAAGCAAGCCTCCTACCCCTATCTGTATTACCCCTGATACTTGGCATAACTATTTTATCAAACTTTTTAATTATGATATTTTAAGTAACAGATCTCCTTCACCTATCCCTTTAGATTTGCCTAGCTGGCCTCCTGTCTCAACTCAAGAAGTAGTTGAGCTGTTAGAGGACCTCAAACGAAGGAAACCCCCTGGACCTGATTTTATACTCCCAGAGATTCTAAAATTTAATACTGATTAGTGGGCCTCTATCCTGGCAACTTTTTTACCCGAGTAAACAACTCAGGTATGGGTGCTGTGTGATCCTCTGAAGATGCCAGCCACAGATGCAGGCGAAACGTCAGGAGAGAATGCTGCTAGAACACAGCCATACAGCCCGGAAACCACACAGCACCCAAGTGATTCCGGCCGTGAAAGCCTTCGACAATACATCAAACTCAGGTATGCTCCCCAAGTCTTGGCTGTCTTCAACTGTTTCCCATTCATAAAAAGGGAAGTCATTTAGAGCCTGCCAATTTCCGCCCCATCAGCCTTATCTCAGTAATAGGGAAGATTTATGCTAAATTGTTACTGAAGAAACTTCAGTCATGGCTCTCCCATTCCGGTGCAGTGGGGGCTGAACAAATAGGCTTTTGTAAAGGGAAATCCCCTCTGGACCATTCCTTGGTGCTATTACACCTAGCCAGTAAACACTCAATTTATGCACATAACAAACTCTACTCTGCCTTTATTGATTTAAAGGCTGCTTTTGACTCTTTGCCGAGAGCCCTACTCTGGGCAAAACTGGCTGTCCTCACCATTGATGCCAGACTCCTTTTCTTGATTAGGCAACTGCGCACAAATACCAGTTGCCGGATCAAGTGCTCCCATGAAGGCCTTTTGACAGACATATTTCCAGAGGGCTGCGTCCTGGCCCCCGCTCACTCACCTCTGCCTCTTCTCCATTTGGTCCACATTCTATTTGAAGTAAGGGCCCGAGACCTGCATGCAGTACTCCAGATGTGGTCTGACCAATGCGGTGTACAGTTGTAGTATGACATCTACAATCTGGGAAACATGCAGTTTTACCATCTTTGTGGCCTGAGAAATGTCGCTGTTTGTTTTCTTGTCCTTGACAGAAGCCCAAGTGTCTGTACTTAGTTCACCTTGCTGGGCCTAGTACTACAGGCTCATTTTGAAATCTGCTTCATTGTGTTTCCCTGAGGACTCATAGAAAAAGATAGTGAACTTCATTTTTAGGAGTTTGAAGAAGGGACTTTCTGCTATTGGACTCTGCTACTTGACATTTTTTTATTTCATTTTTAAAAATTAATAATATTTCATTTTTTAAAATTAATAAAAATTAATAACCCATTCCCTGACTGGAGTTGGGCTCAGGGTGGCTTACAAATTAAAATATTAGATAGTACAATAAAACTTTGCAATAAAACCAGTAACAATGCTAAAACCTAAACTTAAGAATCCACAGATGGCGAGCATCAAAGGAAACACTAGAATATAAGGGAATTTCCATGATGTCCTCTGTTAAAACTGAATTAATGAATGATATTGATTGATTCTGGACTAAACATTTAGTGTGGAAGAAATTATTGTCTCTTAAATGAAAGTTTGGTGGCTACCATAGTTTATAAATCAGTGTGGTATGTAAAACAGTGAACACATTTTAAAGCCCTGCAACCCAATTGCACAGGCCATCCTGATGACCCTGAACAGTAAATCACTATTACTAATAAACACCTATCTACCTCCAACAGATTCGGACATTGACCTTAATATGCAATGGAATCAGCTCACAGACTATATCAACACTATGGAGCTGAAAATTCCAAACAATCTTTTCCTTATAATGGGCGATCTAAATGCTAGAATAGGCCTTGATGCTGCCTCGCATTCAGCCCAGGAAGAGGAAAGTAACAACTTAATGTTGTACAACCAAGGAAACATCAGAGACACCAAGACTAATAAAGGAGGTAAGCTACTAATTGACTTTTGCCAATCTCAAAATAAAATAATTCTCAACGGGTCAAATAAATTCCCCAATTCAGGAGGCTATACGTACATCTCCACCAGGGGATGCAGCACCATTGATTTTGGCCTTTGCTCCCCTGAAACCATGGATCATATTCATACCTTTGACATAGATAACCGAACAGAGAGTGATCACCTGCCACTAGTCATAGAATTCCAGAAGTTGAGACCAAATACTTTTTCCAACACTGAAACAACCAACAAAACAGATAGAGTGACTTATAAGAGGATCTACTGGACTACCAATACAGCTAATTCCCTGGCAATGCTTCTAAAATCAACGGCCTTCTCAGATATGAAAGAAGCAATAATTAATAATGACAACTCCCTTGTGATGGATTATTTTACCAAAATTTCTACCGAACTATTCACCTTGGCCCGACCCGCTCTTGTAAAGACGGGAGCTGGTTGGTTCGACGATGAATGTATTCAATCCAAAAGGCGTCTTCGAAAAGACTTTAAGAATTTTCTTAACCCTAATCATCATCTTACCCTGGCTTCTTATAAGGAATCAAAACAACTTCACCAACAAATCATTAAGGAAAAGAAAAAACTTCATCAAACCAAACAATGGCATATACTTCATGAAGCCCTGAATTCCAACAACAGCAAGAAATTCTGGTCAATTGTAAATGGCACTAGTAATCAAAATCACACAACAACTATCACTGAACAGCAATGGATACAGCATTACTCAACCCTCTTAACCGAACCCAGCAATTTCATTGAAGTGCAAAGCGAACCACAATTAACGGATCTCCCAATGTGGACCCCACCAGAGACAAATGTACTATCGACTATTATAAAAAGTCTCAAGAAAAATAAGACGCCTGGATTGGACGGGATTCCCAGTGAAGTCCTGTCTGAACACACTGAATGGTGGACCCCAATTTTGGTTAAATTGTTCACTTACATTGACCAATACGGTTCAATTCCGGAGACGTGGTTATCATCAATAATAATACCAATCCACAAAAAAGGACCTACCAACGATCCTGGAAACTTTCGACCAATTAGCCTCCTGTCCATTATTGGGAAGGTTTATACTAAATACCTCGAAAGTAAGTTAAAAACATGGATGACTGAAAACAACATCACAGGCCCTGAACAAGCTGGGTTTAAATCTGGAAAATCTACCATGGATCATTGCCTAACCCTCTACACTCTGGCAAACAAATATCAATCCAAGGGTCAAGGGAAATTATATGCAGCCTTTTTAGATCTGAGTAGTGCATTTGATACAATTTCTAGAAGTATCCTATGGTCAAAATTAACTTATCTCCAAATGGAGCCACGATTACTTATGCTTATTCGTAAACTATATAGCAACACCACTTGTCAGGTCAAATTAGATCAAACTGGTACACTATCTGGAAAAATTCCAATCACCAGAGGGGTCAGACAGGGATGCGTATTGGCACCTCATCTCTTTAACATCTACATAAACGATCTTCAAAACCACCTTAGCAAAGTCAATGGCCATCCTCCTAAAATTGGACAATGTCCCGTTCCACTCCTTCTCTATGCTGACGATGCTGTTATTTTATCCCAAACATCCATTGGACTCAAAAGATATCTAAGAGCTTTTTTTGACTACTGTGATCTCAACAAACTAAAACTAAACAGTGAGAAGTCAAAAATAATCGTATTTTCCAAAAACTGGCGTCCTCTTTCCTGGAAAATCAACAATATTGAGATCAAGCAGGTACAATCCTTTAAATATTTAGGGATCACTTTTCAATACAATCTAAAATGGTCCCTTCATAGATCCTGCTTAATCTCATCAACCAGACGTACCATGTCTGGCATAATCCAATTTTACTACGGAAAAGGAAACCAATCAGTAAAAGCCGTATTAAAAATTTTCCAAGCAAAGTTGTTGCCTAAAATCCTCTACGGCATCCCAATTTGGATAAGCGATTTCCAACGTGATGTTGAACAAATCCAAGCATATTTTCTGAGAAGGATTTTGGGAGTCCCGAATAGTGTCACCTATCCAACTTTATGTCTCGAAGTTGGCCTCTCATATGTGGAAACAGAAGCTTGGATTGCCACCATAAAGTATTGGCTCAAAATACATTTTAGATCACTTGCAGGTGATATAAACTCAAACCTTTTTAAAGACAATTTTCAATTCTACTGGTTCAAAGTCATTGAGAACAAAATCAGAACCATAGGATTTGATTTGGACAATGTTGGGACTGATAGTGAACTGCATATTTTCAATCAGATCCGCGAAAGACTGAGGGATCTGGAACATCATTGTTTCTATCCAACAAAGGCGGCTGTATGCTCTCCCCGCTCCCTCGGAATACAACCAAGTTACAGAGCAAGAGCTAAATATCTCTCATCTCTGTTATCCATCAACCAACGTCGTGCATTCATGCTAGCACGCCTCAATATTTTCCCATCAGCGGAAACCTCAGGGAGATACCTCCAGATCCCTAAACATCAGAGACTATGCCGTTGCGGATGTGGATCTATAGAAACCATAACCCATATTCTTCTGGAATGCTGTCTTCACAGTAACCTGCGCATGATTTTAATTCACCCTCTGCTGCTTCCAAGACTTGAGCACTCCAAGTTCCAGGCCACTCGCTTTCTGCTAAGTGACTGTAATCCATCGATCACCTTGGCAGTGGCTAAATTCTTGGAAAGCATTTTAAATACCCATATTTAAATGTTTTAAAAGTTTTCTCTTTTAAATGTTTTAAAAGTTTTCTCTTTTCTCTTTTAAATGGAAATAATTTGTATGCCATTAAAGGTTAAAATGAAATGAAATGAACACATTTTAAATCATAGAGTGCTATATCAAATGAATGAAGAAAAAACAAACAAGTGCTTGTGGACTGGGTTGTAAGATGTGAGGACACAGATTAGTGTAAGGGTATGTGAGTAGTAGGTGTCGACTAATTCAATTGTTGCCAGAATTGTGGTGGATGGGGGAGAATTGATGGAAATGTATGTATGCAGAAACTGTGACTTAAGCTGTTATACCAATTATTGCCTCTCCTGGTCAACTCCTTGCCACAGTTAGCCACACTCTTATCAAAGATAAAGTAACGCAAGTCACTGTATGCAAGGGCTGCCTTTGAAGACTGTTTTGGAAATATCAGCCAGTACAGAACACGACAGCCAGAATGTTTAGCCAGGACTTGTTGATCTGAGTGTATTTGTTGATATTAAGACCTTTACTGAAATCCAATCTATTTCTGTGTGCAATTCATAGTTCTTCTTTTGTTCTATAAAGTTTTTAAACAGCCAAACACCTTGGTACTTTGAGACTGCTTTCTACACTATAAACCCACCGGTTTATATAAACTCATCCTTGGAAGCCCTAATTTGTATTCAGTGGTTAGGTGGATGGTAGCCTGTTTATGAGATGCCCTCTCCATAGAGACATTCACTCTCTTACAGTTTTGACACTGCTTAAAATAATTCTTACAGGCTTTTGATGGTTTGTGCCGTTTATGCTGTTGTTTGGACTTTATATTGCTTTTATGGTATTCTGGATTTCTTTTAAAATCAGTTATTTATTAGTAGTTGGAGGCCTATGAGCACAAAGAGCTCAGCAGAAGTAGCTCAGAAGTGGGATAACTGTTTGAGAGAGGGGTGCATGGATGCGCTTTGGAGATCTTGAGGTTTGTGGCCATGTGAAGATATTTGTTGAACTGAATGGCCCAAGTCAGAGTGGTTCCTCCGAAAGGTGTTAGAAAACACTCTCTGCTTTCTCTCCCAGATTTTGAGGGTAGCTATTTAACTACTGGTGGGGGGAAAGTGCCCTCATGTTGGGGTCCAATCAGTTTTCCTTCTGATAGGTTCTGGGATGAGGGCTGCAATTCAAAAACTTGTGGGAAATCTCATGTGTTTACCCAAATCCTTTTCCTCCAGAAAACCTGCCAAAGACAGTGGTGTAATCCATTCCTCTTCCAAGTAGGGAGAGCCGTTATTCAAGCAAACAAGGAGGTGTGGTGCAAAGCTGACGCAAATTACTCTCTGGTATCCACAACAACTCGATGACAACTCCTAGTGAAGTTTATGACAGCCAGATTTCTTTTTGTTCCTTCAAAATGAATATCTGACCACAGGTTTCTGCTGTAGATTCTTTTTAACAAAATGGAAATGCCAGTGACTCTCAAACATTTCACTGGATGAGAGAAGGTTCTCAGGTTTTTTTAAAATTTGTTGATTTACAACCTTATATTGATTTCCCAACTATTACTGCAGTTGCTTTGTAAAATCCCTGTTGTGTGTCACAGCTGACTTATGGCAACCTTGAAGAATTTTCAGGCCAAGAGACATCTGCCATTACTTGGCTCGGTGTCACTACTCTTGTGTTCCTTGAAGGTTGCCCATCCAAATACCAACCATGGCTGATCCTGCTTAGCTTCTGAGATCTAACGAGATCAGGCTAGCCTGGAGCTATCCAGGTTAGGGCTAAAATCCTTGCTTCTTTAAGCAAGTGCACCAGATTAGTCTAGCGAAGAGGTTAGAACAGCCATTCTCAACCAGGGTTCCCTGGTACCCTGGGGTGCCGTGAGCATGTCCCAGGGGTACCGCGGCAACACTATCGCCCCCCCCCCCATTTTTGTGGTGTCTCCCACTGGCGCCAGCAAGGACATGGAGCTGGCTCATGGGGCAGGGCCTGCCACAAGGTCAGCATCCACCCCCCCCTCAATGCTACCCTTCACCCTGGGAGGGGAAGGTGGGGGTGTGGCAAGCAGGGGCAATGGGAGGGGAAGGTGGAGGGTGGCGGCAGGGGTACCGTGAGATATGAAGAGTGAGGTCAAGGGTACCCTGACCTCGAAAAGGTTGGGAAACACTGGGTTAGAACATCAGACTAAGATCTGGGAGCCCCATGACTGAATCCCCACTGTGCCTTGGAGGCTTGTTGGGTGACTTTGGGCTAGGCACATGTACTCATTCTAACCAACTCACAGTATTGTTGTGAGGATAAAATGGAAGGGAGAAGAACAATGTAAGCCGTTGTTAGCCTCCATTGGGGAGAAGGTTGGAGTGTAAATGAAGTGAATAAACAAGCAGTTAATGTAAGGACGAACCTATACAAACTGATGAAACGCAGAGTGTTACCGCCAGGAAAATATGAAAAATATTTTCCTAAGCCTATCGCTAAACTACACTAGCTAAGGACCAGAGCAAAGAGACCGGTGTCATTCAAAAGTCTCCATAAGGCCTGGAAAGAATGTGTATATATGAATGTGCTAATGTTTCACATGGTTTTTCTTCTTGCTTTTATCCCTTTTTAATGTAAGCCCCTCAGTGTTGGATTTATTGTTTGCCTAATGTTTATGCTTATGTCAATCATACATTTTAACTACATTTTCCAATTGATTCAAGGTTTATTAATGTTAATTTAGGATGTTCTTGTTAGTGCTCTTTTATTATATTGTAAGTTCTGTAGGATTGCATCTAATGTTTACATTTGAAATGTTATTTTAGATATTTGTATCTGTTATTGAAGTAAGCAACAATGAAAGCTTGTAGCACAGCTGATATTACAAGACCCAAGGAAGTTGAGTCTTGGAATTCAGTTTGAGGCCAACACCTGGTAAGATCCTCTTTAGCTTAAAAAAACAAGACCCTTTTGGAATTACAGAATTGAGATCTGATAGCCTGAGCACCCCCACAGGTCCCAGCCGTTGAAGAACGTGCCAAGATCACCATTGGACCATTTGAACTTTCTTTTGTTGTGGGACTGAGGCAGGGGAGCCTCAGGACATAACTCAAGGAAGCAGCCCATCTGATAACCAGATACCTGGGTGCGTTAATAGCCTCACTCAGTTTTATGAATGGACACTCTTCACCCCTTTCTGCACTATAGTAAAGTCTCGCAGGAAGACGCCTGACAGCGAGATCTCATGGTCCCATTCACTAAGTTGTAACTGTATCTTTCTTTTTGTGTTGATGTTTCTTTATTGGTGCAAGGTAAGGGACCTGCCCCCTTACTCTCTTTTGATGTGTGTGTATAAAAGGTCCTGCGCTTGGCGGCGGCACGATTCCCCTGCCTGAGCTGTAGCAACCACTTCCGAATAAAATACTTTGCTTTTGAAGAACACCGGCTTCTTGCGCCTCACTACGTTGCCTGAGCTGAAATCACTTAATGTTACCCGAGCAGCAACGGTAACAAGAGGAGAATGGGGTTTTGCCTCTCCCTCTTTAATTATGCAAAAACAGAAAAGTGGAATTATTTACATTACTTTCTTTTTTACTTAGTGTCTAATTCAGTGCACCGTATCCAATAGTTTTGGACCACGCAAGAGCATTTCCACTGATGGTGAAGGTGCCTTGAAAACTATGGGGTCAAGATACAAACAAACACAGCCATTGCCTGCTGTGTAGCTGGTCACCCATCCAAGTAGTAACAAGGGCCAACCCTGCTTAGCTAGATCTGATGATAATGGGCTAGCTTGGGCCATCCAGGTCAGAATGCAGAAGGTGAGGCAGGAGAGGCTATCTGCAACTGTCATGCTAATCACTAATTTGACAAAAGCTCATGATAACTTGCGTATTGGCATAGTAAGCACTTCATGTTTCTTTATCATACACATACATATTTCTTTCTGAAATCAGAACCTACCTCCTCAGTACAGTTCCAGCTAGACAGGTGGTGCCCCAAGGAATTTGCAACAGACGTTTTGGCAGCAAAGCTGCATACAAAGCTCTGTAGCACAATGGCTTGCTCTTGCAAATCTCCAGAGTTCCCAGGGACTGTCCCACCAATCATCTTGCAAAAGAACCTCTGTATAATTTCAATTGAGATCTGTAAGGCCCTGTTGCTCAAATCTGGGAAATGGGACTTCATTATGAAAGGAATGAACTACCAGATTCCTTGATTACAAGGTGATACTGAATATGGGTTTATGTTTTATTTTGTGGACTCTCCAAATTTAGTTTACAATTCTGCTAATTGCATGACTTTCTGTTTGCATTAGTTGTTTTCTACTTCATCGTGTCTCTATAAACGCTGCTTCGTGCTATTTAAGTTGGAAGTTTCCTGTCTTCCAGAGGCCAAATTTTTCACTTGTGGAGGATATCCAGAAAGGAGTCCTGTGATACCTTAATGACTTGAATGGGTTTATTATTGCAGAACCTGTAAGTGGCAAGATCTCTGAAGTGGTCCAGGAAATATTTTGGTACACTAACTGTGTTAGCTGTGTGGCATATCCAAGCCTCCTGTTAGGTTTGCTTTTTTATATATTGTTTTCCTACATCACATTGGTCCCTTTTGGCTGAGTATTTTATTATGTGTGATGTGAGGGTATAAGTGAGAGACCTAATCCCATCAGTAATGTCACCTGGCTTGTGATTCACTTAGCATGGTTCCTGTTATTTGCCTTGTGAATTTAGCCTCAAGACCTCTGGTCCAGTTTATTTTTGCAGTAGCAGATTTAACACAGCTAAATAATTTTAGATGTTAATTTTCAAAAACTATAGTTGTGTTCTGCAATGAAATAGACGGTACAGAAGCTTTGCCACAATACATTTATTTAGAGCGCTGTACTGTGTGTGTGTGAGGTGTTAAAGAAATTTTTAACAGCTTCTCTTGGCTGTGTAGGGGTTTTTTTCTTGTCAACCTCAGTGGTTGGACCTAATGGTATTGAAATTGTAATGGTATTGTTGGGGATCCAGTCTTAGGAACTAACCTTTATCTTAAGTGGCTTTTCTGTCAGATGATGAGCCACTTCAGTTGGAAGAAACCTATCCCACCATTTCAAGGTGCTAAATTTGAGATCCCTCTTGCCTAGGCTAAAATATGTAGTTCTGTCCTGCTTCTACGCTTTGACAGCGCATCTCCATCCTTCAGTGGCAAATGTAATCTAATCTCATCAAAGTCTCTCACCTAAAAAGAACTGAAATGTTGTGAGATTACATGCAGGAATACTTGTCCATATCAACAACAACCACCTTTATTAGGCATTTAAAATAAGCTCTAGAGCTTTACCAGACATTTATGAAGTACAAATCAAGAGTACATTCAAAACGCAGACAGAAAGATTGTATAAAGCAGTATATATTACTTAGATAGTTCTGTCACTTGCAAAAGAAATTTTGCTACTTTTTCCAAGAGCATGTATTGTTTAACAGAAGCTCCACAACAGAACTGTCAGAGTCTCTTTCAGATTTGTCTAGGGCCAGCCTGGGAGAGAAATTCCTAATGCCCACATATCCAGGACAGTCAAGAATAATGTGAGCAAGAGTGTGTAACAGACTTCCCTCTGTGATACACCTCTGAAGATGCCAGCCACAGATGCAGGTGAAACGTTAGGAACAAGATCCACTAGACCACGGCCAGACAGCCTAGAAAACCCACCAGAATCAGGCCGTGAAAGCCTTTGACAATACAATTTTTAAACATTGGTTCTCCAATCTCACAGAACTATTTCAGGTAGCCGGAGAGGTTCATTAAATGGTGGAAAAAACAAAAGCAGAGGTGAAAAAATGATGCAGAAGGCTCTGGCAACATGTATGCTGTTGTTGTTTTCTAATAGATCAACAATACTTCCATTTTATCTGCTTTGGAGAGCACTGAAGGAAGCCATTGGAGGAAGACTACATTCCTCCATTTATTTATTTATTTCTTCGATTTTTATACCGCCCGATCCCCAAAGTCTTTTGCCTGTTCTGATGGAGTGGTGAATAGACAGATTACATCCTGTAGCCACTGAATAACAATGGCTGTTTGGGCCTCTGTTACCTCTAGATACTGCTTGGCCTAAAGGCAGGGCTGGTTTACACATGCAGCTGGACCTGGTGGTAGAATAAGACTTTGGGCTGCAGAGCTGGAATTGCATTTTTCCCTGTAAGTGGAAAGCTAGCATTTCTTGTAGGAGTTGGGCTTGCACTTGGACGCAATACTCTTTTTCCTTTTCCTGCGGGAAGGTTTTAGGGGTTGAATGTTGACTGATGCCTGGCTTTTTCCTCCCTGCAGTGTCAAAGACGAATCTACCACTTCTGAATTGCACCACCACTTTTTGCAGCTTCTGGACACCAGGCCCTTTCCTCCCACTATGCCAGGGCCAGTAGCTCACCATTACATTTCACTATTACACTTACGCGCAACGGTAAATGCAGGCGATCGCAGCAACCGCCCAAACACCGTTGCCATAACAACAGAGGCAGCAGCCACACCCGTCCCACACCGATCTGCGCGTCACTTCCGGTCCCTTGCCCGGCTCCTCCTCTTTGCCACGCGACTTTCTTCGTACAGACAAGGACCTTTTTTGTCAGCCCCGCCTCCTCCCCTGGCGCTGAGCCAATGCCGTTGCGTGGCTCGGACGTGTCATGCCCCGCCCTCCTGCTCTTGCTCTTACCCTCCATCAAGGAGAAAACGCCCTGGGGCATAAAATGCCCCGCCTGCAATGCCGCTATTGGTCGACTTGAGCTGCGACAGGCGGGGCTTGCTGAGGGGTTGTAGATGGGGTTAGGGTGGGAAGAAGCAGAAGGGACAGAGGCACTTTGCAGGTGTGGGGAGCAGCGTCGCCTGTGCTGGACCCTGCGGGAAGGCGCGGTGAGTGGCCGTTTGCCTCCTACTTCTGGCCAGCCTGGGTGTCCCAGATGGAAGCCAGCCTTCCTAAAGGGAGCAGGAGAAGAAAATGAGCAAATTTAGGTTTAATTGGCTTTTTAAAAAATACAACGTCGGCAGGTTTGTCAGAGAGAACGTGGAAGCGCGTGTAATATTTGTTTGCTGCAGCCCCCCCCCCCCCAACTTTTAATTTGCAGAGTCTTTAAAATTCAGTAAATTTTGGCTATCTCGTTTTAGTACAGGATAGCTCATATTTATTGAATATTTTAAAAAAATAGGCTATTTTTTCCCTTGCGTTCAAGTCACATCTGATTCACGGCAATCTCTTTAAGGTTTTCACAAGTGGTTTGCCATTTATGTAGTTCTGTTGGCGAAAGGATGTAGATTGTGTGCGCGTGTGTGGTTGTAACATGTGCTCTGTTAGAGTTCCATGTGTTGTTAGAAAGAGGTCCCTGGCTGTGGCTAGGTCATTAAGGTTTAAGGGTAAGTTAAGTTTTGCTTCTTGAGTAGGCAAGTCTATAAATTTAAAGGCTGCAATCCTAAGTGTGCTTCAGGTAATCGTGTGTAGGGCTAGGCTGTCCCAGTGGGTCTCTGGGTGTACGCATGCAAGTTTTACAAGGAGGAATGTTGAAATCTCTCTGGATTGGTGCCCAGGGGCTCTTACAAAGATCTCAGCCTCATTGCTGTATACTCATCTCTGGAGTGATCAGGAATAACTGTAATCAGTATTTGCTGATGTAGTGTCACAACGCCCCATGTAAACATGCCAGAAAACTGATAGGAATCTGGCTGAAGTCTGTTGGGAAGCACCTGTCTGAACTTTTGTCTACTTTCCTTTTTTTACCCTTCATGAGAAATCAGACCTTTAAAACTAGGTAAACTGTCTCTTTTCAGAAAATTAAAATGTGTGTTAAAATGGGTCCAGTGCTGTCTGTAATTGGTATTTCATCCAGAAAATTAAGGGGTGGAGAGGCGTGAATCATGAACAGCCAAGGAAGCTGGCCATAAGATGCCTTTGAGTTGTACCAACTTTACTTCGGGTTGGATGTATCTTTACTCACCCTGATGAGATGTCGCAAGAGTAGACCGGCTGTAGTCCCGGGGTTGGAGGCGTATTGTACATACTTTGTTTGTACAAAGGAAAACTGCTTCAGCTTGTAATTCTAAGTCCCAAAAGCTGCTCTGAGTGGAAAAATATTCTTTTTCAGCCCCCCTTCATACACTCTTATCAAATTAGTGTGGTCCACTGTTGGAGGGGAGGGGAGGACCCTTCTGTTCTCCAGCAGGTAATTAGCACTGTCAGCTTGTCTGTGAGTTGAGTAAGGTGTAAGTCTTCACTGTAGATGAATAGCCTGTAGTCTCCCTTCAGCATCTTAGCCTCAGGGCTGTTATGTTTACTCTTTTTGAGCATGGGAGAGAGTAATGGCACTATATTTTAAGCATTGTAAATGGTTGTGTGATTATATATTAGGGAGGGAGGGAACATGATCCGACTTATTTGTAGGGTTGCTGAATCTAGTTATCTTGGCCCCACTGGACACTGTTCTCAAGTTACAATGAATGCACACACAATCTATTCACAATGTACACTGGATTTTTTTAAGTATGTACATTGAATAATTCTGATGTTCTATTCAACACACGTGCAACTGAATGTGTGGCTTTAGACCACACTTTTATCCCATTACGGGTTCCCTGTTTCATTTGTAAAGTGAATGTGCATTGATGCTTTCCTATGAAGAGGTGTCTTTGCGCGCATGTGGGCTGTGTATGCAGTATGCAAACAGGGCTTTGGTGCTTATTCTTTGAGAAGGGTGTTCTGCTTGGAGCAAGCGGAGGACTTCTGGTGGAAAGGCAGTAGTTCGGCATCCAGTATACTTTTCAAAAGCTCCATGGATTGCTTCTGGGTCAATGTTAGAAAAGCAGTTGGGTGCTGAGTCTCTCTTTGGTGAGTTCTAATTGTCCTTAAATTTTCTTAACTTACTTTCTTTCTTCAGGTCATGGATGGGGACAATGATCTCTGTGTTCTCCGACGCCGTTTAGCGGAGTCCGGACAGAGTCACCTGCTTCATTTTTGGGAGGAGCTAGATGCAGAAGAACAGCAAGAGTTATGCATTGAGTTGCAGAATATGAACTTGGAAGAGCTGGGCCAGGCCTTCCAGCGAGCCATGAGGAACGCTGCCCACCTACCAGGGAAAGAGAATGTTGATGCCAGGATGGAGCCTGTGCCATGGGATGTGTTGGGGAGTACAACCCGAGACCGAGTTCAGCTGCCGCTCTGGGAGGAAGAAGGTACCAAGAGGGACCCCTCTTGCTGCATAAAATAGCTGTAGGGGGCTTCCCCTCACCTATTCCTTTATTATATTAGATCAGTAGGCTTCAACATATCAAGTAGTTTCTTTTGAGAGGTCTGGATTGATTCTGTTCCCAGATCCCCTATTGTATGTGTCTTGAAGGAGAGAATAATTGATAGGTAGGCCTGGCATTCTCATCTTGAGCAACTTAAGGGACTCCTGATACCTTTATAACTTGCATCTTATTGTATTCATCTGCAACGCAAACGTTCTTAGATTGGGGATGCCTTCAGGTACTTGTTGGATGCTGTACTTTAAAAAACCAAGATTTCAAAACCACTTTTTATATTAAAAACACTAAAAAGGGGGCGGGGGCTGTAGCACAAAAGGAATGCATGTGCTTTGCATGCAGGCAGTCCCAATAAGCATACTGATTTCTCACCTAATGTTTTGCTTACCAATTGATGCTGTCCTGGCATAGCATAGGGCAGGGATGGCCAACCTATGGTGCTCCAGATGTTCATGGACCACAATTCCCATCAGCTCCTGCCAGCATGGCCAATTATTCTCACAATTGGCCATGCTGGCAGGGGCTGATGGGAATGGCAGTCCATGAACATCTGGAGCGCCATAGGTTGGCCACCACTGGCATAAAGTGTTTGAGGTAGAAACTGAATCTCATGACTTTGCTGGCATTCAAAAACAGACATGATTACTATTTTGCAAGTGTGATGGCTAGGATTTCTAACCTTTCAGTCTGGAAATGCGTTCTTGAGTAAGAGGCAAAGGTAAGTTTTGGAAAGCAGGGTCTCAAAATTCCTTCAGATACTTGTGGAATTAACTTATTGGATGCTGCTCTTGTAAAAAATGGTTTAGAAATCTAGACTTTTTTAAAAAAAATATTCAATGGAAAATAAGAGGCTGTGGCACAGAAGTCACACAAATGCTTTATATGCAGATGATCCCACATTCAGTCTCTGGTATCTTCAGTTGAAAGCATAGGATAGTAGGTGATGTGAAAGCTCTGCTGAGACCCTGGAGAGAGCCCCCTGCCAGTCAGAGCAGATAAGACTGTCCTTGACATATCAAGGGTTTCACTCAGTACAAAGCAGCTTCATGTGTTCAACGTCCCAATAAACCAATCACAGCATCCTATTGCCTCAAAGCCATCAGAAAAAAAGATGTCCTTGAAAGTCTGGCTGCAGGACCACATCTTTAACCATTTCCTGTAAAGCAGAAATTATATAATTTTGTGGACCTTTCTAAAGGAGCAAGTTCCCCAGTGTTGGAGCAGTTACTAAGGAAACCTTGCGCAACCTTACTGGCAAGAAGTGAGCTGAACCTTACTGGCAAGAAGTGAGAAAGTGTAAATTGGAGCAAACACTCCATTGGGTTCCCTGGCCCCATATTTGCGTCACTTATGCCCTACAATTCTCTCTAATGGGGATCTAAAGTGATATATTCTTTTCTCTTTAGTTTTATTCTCACAATAACTATGAGGTAAGTACGGCTGAGAGAGAGTGACAGGCCTAAAGTGACTCTCCAAGTTTCCATGGCAGAGTCAGGTCTGAGCTTGAGTGTATCAGATCCTAGGCCCGTGGTGGCGAACCTTTGGCACTCCAGATGTTATGGACTACAATTCCCATCAGCCCCTGCCAGTATGGCCAATTGTCCTAGGCCCTTGACCACTACATCACACTTTAAAGGTTAAAACCAGCACTTTGAATCGGGCTGTAAACAGGTTAATGAATTTTCTTAATATCAGAAAGGCAGGTCTAGCTTTTTTGAAAGTATTACTGAAGGCACAGTTCTTAAAACATGAGTAAAATTTGTTCCCTGAAGTGCTACAGGATTCTAGTTGTTGTACTGCGAACTAATGCACCTATCCTCGGAAGCAGCCATCTGGGTGGTGGAGGTTACCTGTGCTTGATTTTGTCTTGATTTTTCTTGTCTTGATTTTTAGAGGAGCTTGTTAAGTAAAAAAGTGTGGTGCCCTACATGTTAGTCTGCCCTGCCCATTGTGTACACAAAAGAAAACAGGAACTTGACTGTGTTGATCTATAACGTGGCAGCTCTTTCAGATACTGCACAGTATGCATATAGGTGGAGCAAGGTTTTTAGAATCACCTTTAGTTGTGTGAATCGTTCCCGCGGCCCTTCTAGTCTTGTGTGGTTCAACAGAACTTCGCATCTGGGGTCATAAGCAAAGATCTTTTCTAATGCTGCTCTTATTTATTTATTTTTATTTACCTCGTTTATATGCAGTCTTTCTCCCCAGTGCAGACCCAAAGCGACTTCCTCCTTTTCCAGTACTCCGTTTTATCCTCACATCAACCCTGTGAGGTACGTTAGGCTGAGAGTATGACTGGCCCAAGGTCACCCAGTCAGATTCCATGGTACCAGTGGGGATCTGACCTTGGATCACTCAGTTGCTAGTCCAGCCCTCTTAACCACTTCACCATGTTGACACTCTGCAATTCCTTGTGTGCAGTTGATGGGGTTTTTCCTTTGAACCTCGTACATGCCGTACTTGTGTCACAGCCTTATATAAAATCTCTGGAAGTGTAGCTTTATTCCACATAATCTTTTTGGTGCCTCTTTTTACCGGATAGGTTTTCTCAGTTCAAGCAATTCCTTGTGTTCAAGCAATGCCTTTGAAATCCTGTCAGACTGTTGTATCAGGATGAAGGATGAATTCTGCAACACTGTATGTAGACTTAAGATGCCAGTTTATCACATGCTTAGTGCCTTTGGAGCAAAACAAGGTTACACTAGAGATTAAACCTAAAGAGATTAAACCTACTTTGTATGGACAAAGTAGAAATAACATGGGGGTTGGTTCCAGTATAGCACAGGTGTCAAACTCACGGCCCTCCAGTTGTTCATGAACTACAATTCCCATAATCCCTTATCACTATAGCCAATACTCATGTTGGAAGGGACTGATGGGAATTGTAGTTCATGAACATCTGGAGGGCCGTGAGTTTGACACCCCTGCAGTACAGTGTTTCAGAGTGCATGGACTTATGCCCACCGACCAAGTTTTTCATGACCCCCACTTTCCCCACCAGCCTGAAATGCCCCCTAATCTTTTTCCTGAGGGTGTTTCTGCTCTCCCATAAATATGAATTTGGGAGCATGTGGGGCAGCTGAAGGAGCTGAAAAAGTGGCAGTCTATGGACAGAAGTCCTCGCATCTGTGGAAATGTTGACTGAATGCAACCTATATTGTCTGGACAAGCAAAAGCAATAAAACATAAGTGTGCCCACTAGCTATGTTGGTTGTGATAAAAGAACTCAGCAAGTAAGGTGACAAAAGGCTTTGAGTTGTACAGCATTCTTCAGGCTGAGAAAATTCAATGTGTTGTAAGATGCTACTCAAAAATTCTCAGGGGTTAATTTTCTCACCCTACCTGGTGATTTTATTTTTCTTTTAGTTCCTCATCCACCTGAAGATCAGTTTACCAAATGCTTTAAATAAATTCAGGCTGGTTTCCAAGCAGGAAGTAATCCAGGAAACATTTGACCCTGGAAGGGCCAGTGCTTCATTTATGTGCTATGTAAACGTTATCTGGTTAAATGCCTGTGCTGGAGCTCCTGTAAGAAAGCTGTGGGCTTGTTTGCTTGTGGGATTTGGATCCTCTGCCACATTTTGTGTAGGGTTTCTTCATCCTTTTTCAAAACTGAATCTGGAGGCAAGTGACGGGGTCAGTCTGGAGGAATCAAGAGTGTATTTCCTTAGGCCGGGATATCTGAGATCAGTGTAGGCTGCCAAAAAGTCTCTTTGTTTCTAAAATAAATGCAGCCTCTGAAAACTACTTGGGGAGCAGTTTAGAAAGTGGCAGGTTCATTGCCTGTTTGAAAGTTGAACAGCTGTGTTCAGTGTATTGCACAGGGCCAGGTTTTGTATGGAGCTTTCAGAGGCAACATCAGATAAATTCTCTCTTTTTTACTGTCACACAAAAAGGCTGAGTGGCTTTCAGTAAATGGAAACATTAAGAGAAATTAACAGTATCATCCGTAAAGTACTATATGCAAAACTACAACTGTAATGAAGAAGGGACAGATGTTTCCCTTTTTAAATAAGCTTAGGTTTTTGAACTGAAAATGTTGTCTAGATACCAGTAGAGAGGGGCCAATCAGATGCATATAAGTGTATTCGCATTTTCTGAGCTAAATAAGATGGGGTCCCGGTGGCACTGTAGAAACTGCCAGAATGTATTCCAGCATTAGGTTGTGTGAGCCTGAACTCACTTCATGAGTTGCATGAACTACCCAGCCATTTGGCTGACACGTTTGTTAATGACAGAAAGGTGTTGGAGTGCGATGTTATGAAGAGAGGCTGGTTTAAAACAAAATCTAATGAAGAGAGTAATCAGTTTGTTTCGTTTGTGTTGGAATAGATTCTGTTAGTCTCCAATTTGCCACGGCACTCCTTGTTTTCATTTTGCTTTTACAGATTGACTTGCCTACCCATCTGGAATTCTTGGCTAACGAACCCACAATTTCCCCCCTTCCCCTTTTTCCTTGGTTTAGGCCTCTGCCAGATATCTCAGAGCAAGGTAGCCGTTCTCCTCCTAGCTGGTGGGCAGGGGACGAGATTGGGTGTCTCCTACCCCAAGGGAATGTACGATGTGGGTTTGCCATCCCACAAAACCCTCTTCCAGATCCAAGCGGAACGTATCCTGAAGCTGCAGTGGCTGGCCGAAGAACGACATGGCCTGAAATGCATTATTCCCTGGTAAAGCATGCCTCTTGGATATTTCTTTCGTTCTTTTGGACTTATTTAGGAGGGGATTGTAGGTAGTGATCTGAAATACTAGGTAGTATTCCTGGCTTTGTTGCTCTTTCAGAGTAAGTTTTGCTTGCTAGTCTTATAATTAGGGGCGAGGTTTGTCCGGTTTCTGCTGGAATCCTGAAAAAGGGCACAATAAATACCTTTGTCTTGCATTTTGCTGTTGCTTTTTACATCACATTTATAACTCTTTGTCCTACGCTTCCCCAAGGAGCTCAGAGCATTGTATGTTATTCTCCTCTCTTTTTTATACTGACAACTTTGTGAGGTAGGTTTGGCTCACTCGATCAGCTCTCGTAGTGGAGTAGGGATCTGAACCGGGGTCTTCCAGATCCTAATCCGACACTGTAACTACTTTACTGTGTTTGCTGTAAATATATGCTTGAGAATGTGCGGGCAGTGTTTCCTGAAAATTCTTGTAACTGGAGAGATGGCTAAATAAGATTTGCTTCTGTTCTGTTTAATTTTCTGCCCCTCACATTTCTCACAGTAACCAAAATCAATTGGGCAGAGAGAGTAAAAGATAAAGAATACATAGAAATCACACATACTCAGGAAGTTGTGGGTTTTTGGGTTGTGTGGCCGTGTTTCAGTAGTATTTTCTCCTTGAAGGTGAAAGGCAAAGTAATTTCATGGTCCCTTGCACTGTTAATCTAGAACAAATCTGTACCCAGAGAATCCCTGCTTAGAGGTGCTTGCATGCTTTACCAACTCTGTTGCAATTGTTAGCAGTTTCCTGGAGGATATTCCCCTTTTTGCTGCAAGTGTGAGATAAGACTCTGAACCCTTGATTTCCCAAGCTCTGGTCTGAATTGAACTTGGGATCTCGTTGATGCTCTTGGATGCAATCTCTTTCAAAACCTACCAAAAAACTCTGGCGGGGATGGATATCTCTCTATCTTGCTCTCTCTCTCTCTCTCTCTCTCTCTCTCTGACACACACACACACACACACACACAGAGGAGGGGAAGAGGGGGATTATTGCTTTTACGTCCCAGGGTGCGATCCTAGGAACCTTCCTGGGAATAAGTACCATTGAATAAAATAGAGTTTACTTCTGAATAAATCTGCCTAGGATTGCTATCTTAATGAGCTAGGAATTCTCTTCTTGTGCTGAGACAGGTACATCATGACAAGCGGCAGGACCATGGAGTCAACCAAAGAATTCTTTTTAAAGCACAAATACTTTGGCTTGAAGAAGGAAAATGTGGTCTTCTTCCAGCAGGGTATGCTGCCTGCAATGGACTTTGATGGGAAAATTTTGCTGGAAGACAAGGGGAAAGTTTCTATGGCACCAGGTATGTGGTTAGTAGTAGTACACTTATTTATAAGGTCCTGTCCCATGACCAAAATACATAAAAACTATAAAATAATACTTAACGATACTACCAAAACATAAAATCAATGCCAATTATGAAAAGATAGCATCAAATATCACAGGAAGCTGAATAGATTAGAAGAATACTAAACTAGGGTTATAAATATTCTGAAATTGTAAGTGACACCAGGTATGTGGTTTTGAAGGGCTTCTGTAGTAAGCAAGGAGAAAAACTGGTTTTATTGGAATAGACTTGGCAGCAAGCCTCCTAACTAAGCTGAAACATCTCAAGGGCAGAAGGAGATACGTGTAACTACAGCTGGCAACAGAAGGAAGAGATTTTAGTTAGCCCAACTCTCTTAATAGGCAAGTTTATTCAATCAATCTGTATATGTAGCTTTTTCAACTTTTTAAAGTCATTTATACAAAATTACAAAACCAGTAGATATGTCTTCCTTGTCTTATTAGATTGCTGGCTCAAAGTTTCATGCTCTTTGACTGCATTGGTTTATATAGTGTGTATGATCTGCCAATAAATGAATAAATCTGTCATACAAGTTTAGTTACAATTGTAGATCATGATTGTTTTTGGGCGCCGTCAAGTCACAGCCGACTTATGACAACCCCATGGGTTTTTCAAGGAAAGAGACCTGTGGAGGTGGTTTGCCATTGCCTTCCTCCGTGCAGCAAATCTGGTCACCTGTTACTAAGGAGTACTGTTACTGTTACATAGTACTGTCTTGGAGTCAAGGTACCTCTCAACACCGCTTCTAAAAATATACATATATACCCTCAATTTGCCATATCAGTTAAGCACTCAGTCTGTGATTAGGTGTACACACTTGAAAAAATTAAGCATAACTGGCTGTACAGTCTTAGAGCAATGCATCAGTTTTAACTCCCAGGAATGCTTCAGCACTATTTTATCCATTGCTTTCTTTAAAAGTCCCATAATTCCTTGGAACAGCTTCATTATCTTAACATGAAGTGGCTTTTGCCGAGGTGTTTGATTGCGAACAAGAAGGCTTCTTGAGAGGAGATGGAGTAGGCTAATCTTCCTGTTCAAATCTCTCTTTTTTCTTAGCTAGGTTAGGCCTCACCAGAGAGATACAACCACCTAAGATCCTTCGTCTGAGAAAGGCTAAAAAAAGTCCTTGCTATACCTGATTCTAGGCTGTATCTCTTCTGAGTGCATATGGAGGATTTGATTATTCTTCCATATATAAACAAAAACCTTGCCCAGGAAAAGCTAGCATGATGGGGGATCCAATTTAGCCGTTTCCCTGACACTAGATTTTTATATACTGGACCCTTTTCCTGTGGAGGAATACTCAGTCCCTCATGTACAGTCTGAAACGATATATAGTGGATGCAGATTTTACCACCTCAGTAAGAACTTGGTGGTTCTGATTGCTCATGTTTAAACACCTTACAGTATAGTAAAGTGTACTCTGCCTCATTGTGCCCTTAAGTATCCCATAACTGCAGAACTCTGGCTTATTGTTTTTCTTTGGAAGATGAAAGGAAACTTACCAAGAACTGTTTATTTTGAGTGCAGGTCTTCCCAGATCTTACCCATAAATCTCCACATTAATCAGGAGAGGCACAGTAAGGGAGTGTATCTTGCCAGAAGCTATGAAACAGGGCTTTTGGAATGTAGCCTTTTTGTGACCCTTGGTTCCTTGCTGGGAACACTTCTGTGATTTGGGGAAAGGGGGAGGCCAGATTTTAGCGCCCTTGCTGTGGTCTGTAGCCTCTCTTGCTCCAGGGTTGGGAGAAGGTATGTTGCTTTCTTGCTTTCTTTGGAGTGGCAGAGTTCTCTCAAATAACAAAGTGAAATAGGATGCTTCCTGAGCAAAGGAAAGGAGGGCAGTGAACCTGTTGGTTGGTCGCCTGAGCCAGGATCCCTTTCCTGCTCCCACTGTGCTTGGCGTCTCTGCAGTATATGCAAGCCTGTTGCCTTGATCTCTGTGGTATGACCCTAATTGAGAGCCAGTGTGGTATAGTGGTTAATAGCTGTGGACTCTAATCTGGAGAATGGAGTTTGCTTCTCCACTCATCTACATGAGCGGCAGACTCTTATCGGATGCTTTCAATTTGTTCTCCTACTCTTCCACATGAAGCCTACTGGGTGACCTCGGGCTAGCCACAGTTTTCTCAGAACTCTCTCAGTGCCACCTCCCTAATAAGGTGTCTGTTGTGGGGAGAGGAAGAGAAAGGAGTTTGTAAACCCCTTTTGAGTCTCCTTACAAGAGAGAAAGGGAGGTATAAATTCAAATTTAAGAATTGCCATGCTCTTGTTCTCCTTATAGGGTTAGGAGGAGCGGAACACAAAACATAAATAGGACCCAGACAGACTGTAGCTGCCAGCCAGCATGGCTATGCACTTTCTTCATCACTTCCAGCTCAAGTACTTGTCTTATATGGCTTCCAGTTGAGTGTGGGTTCTTGCCTTTCAAGCACAAATGTATTCTTCCATATGAACTTCCCTGATCCCGTAGACTTTTGGAGGAGACTTTATTCCAGGTGCCACTTGTTGAGGTAATACTGAGGATAGGAGAAGGGCCGCCATAGATACAGAATCCCCTGTGAAAGAGCTTCTTGAGAGCCCTGGTGGGCTCTCTCCTTTGAGGAACTGAAAACATGGTTGGTTGTGGTGGGTTTTCCGGGCTATGTGGCCGTGGTCTGGTGGATCTTGTTCCTAACGTTTCTCCTGCATCTGTGGCTGGCATCTCCAGCAGTGTATCACAGCGGGAAGTCTGTTACACATTGGACACAGTGTGTAACAGACTTCCCTTTGTGATACACCTCTAAAGATGCCAGCCACAGATGCAGGTGAAATGTTAGGTAGGGGGAACCTACCAGTAGAATCCAGCCGTGAAAGCTTTGAACAGCACATTGAAAACTTTGTTTTTGTGTAAAGACCATTCATGGCAAACCAAATTAATGTGGTGGTGCTGCTGATGTTTCCATTATTTTGGGGGGGAAATGTGATATATAAACCGCTGCTGGTGTTTCAGATGTATAAACTGCCTGCAGCTGCCTTGGGGGTTTGGCACAGTTTGAGAACGGTGGGATAGAAAGCAATTTTGATTGGCAGTTGTTGGGCATACTGCAGTGTTCTCTTTTCCAACACCCTTTTTAAGATGGCAACGGTGGCCTGTACCGAGCTTTAGGCACCCAGCGTATCATGGAGGACATGGAGCGGCGGGGCATTGGCTGCATCCACGTCTACTGTGTCGACAACATTTTGGTGAAAGTGGCCGACCCCCGGTTCATTGGGTTCTGCGTACAGAAGGGAGCTGATTGTGGAGCAAAGGTACACGGTATTTGCAGAGGGCTGCCCGGAATGAGTTGCCCACCCACACCCCCAGCCCAGCCCTCCTTTTCAGTCTGTTTGGTACAGTAGCTATATGCAGTCTTGGGGATCAGGTGCAGATAGCTGCTGTTCAGTTGGTTCCAGAAAACAGACAAAAAAACAAGAGTTGCTCTAGTTTCAACCATAACTTCATTAGTTGTCCCCAGGCAAGCCAGCATTCTTTTGACTTCAACCTGCCCTCCAGGATGATGATGATGTCAGAATTTCTGATATAGTACTTTTGATGTCATCTAAGTGCTTAATGTACACAGTGTAAATGGCGAGCATTATCACATGGCTGTCAAAACAGCTGGTGTGTTAATTTGGGAGTATGCGGCCTTTCGTGTTGGTTGTAGCTCTGTGGCACACACTAAAGTGCCAATGAAATCGCAACAAGGAATCTGTAGGAAACGTTTATTGCAGCGTGAGTTCTTTGTCATTCTTCCACGTTCCCCTGTTCTTCAAGACTTGCCACGTGTAATGGAACAGAACCAGTTATTGCCACTAGAAGGATTGCAACACAGTTTTATTTATTTCCTGCAGTGCAGTGGGTGTGGTTTTTTTTTTTAAAAAAAGAATAAGCGGCCACTGATAGGCTCCAGGGATTTTTCTCCTAGTGCCTTGGGTTCCCAGTTATGTATTGGCTCTCTTAGTTATGTATGGTTCTCTCTTCTAGCTGATGGAAGAAGCTGACCACTCTTACACCAGCTTTTTGTGGCTTTTGCTGAAGGAGAGGGATGCAGAGTTGGCAATGTACCCTGTTTCCCCGAATATAAGACATCCCCTGAAAATAAGACGTAGTAGAGGTTTTGCTGAAGTGCAAAATATAAGGCATCCCCCGAAAGTAAGACGTAGCAAAGTTTTTGTTTGGAAGCATGCCCGACGAACAGAACACAGAAAAATAAGACATCCCCTGAAAATAAGACATAGCACATCTTTGGGAGCAAAAATTAATATAAGACACTGTCTTATATTCGGGGAAACACAGTAGTTGGCTGCCACCACAAACAGATGATAGGCATTAGGCGAGGATCCCAGCTATGGGATTTGGTTACTTTCCTATCTTTTTTATCAATACCTACAGACCTTCCATGGTGCAACTTGCATCGGCCTGTTTTGTTTTCCTTTTGTTGAGTTTGTATCTGTTTTTTACAGTAATGTTATGAAATTGCCAGCTTCCCCCAGGCACAGAATTAGATGTCCTTTGTTTTGGTGTGATACCTTCCTGGGGGAGGGACCCCATAAAAAGCCTTCAAAGCTTATCCAAACCTATCTTTGCTTTTGCAAATTCTTCTTTTCTGCATTATGCATACCTTACCATTTCTGGTTGCCCTTTCAATAGCACGCTGTGCCTTTCTTCCTAGGTAGTAGAGAAAACCAACCCCACCGAGCCAGTCGGCGTGGTGTGCCGAGTGGGCGGTGTGTACCAAGTGGTGGAGTACAGCGAGATCTCTTTGGCCACAGCACAGAAGAGGAGTCATGATGGCCGGCTTCTATTTAATGCTGGAAACATTGCCAACCACTTCTTCACGATGGAGTTCCTGAAAGATGTTGTCAAGTATGGCTATTCATTGGTTATGGACTGTTTACATAAGTTAATTCTGAATGATATTTTAAAACCTTCCGTTACAAGTCAAAATCTCTTTGGTCAACGCTCTCTGCCTTCAAACTTTTGGGGTGTATCATGAAAGCAAGCCTGGGAGAGCCAATGCTTGTTTCATTAAAACCTGGGTTCTTTTCTCCAATAACTCCAACCAGCTGAGGTCTCAACGATTTTTATTGAAAAACAGAAATAAAAGAAATAAAACTTAGATGCAGTTAAGGGATTGCTTAGGTGGTCATATCCCTTTTGGTTCTTTGTCCCCATTCCGGGAACCCATGGCCCAGAGATCCTTCTCTGACCATGTCTCAAGATGGAATTCTAAAACCTTTGTTTCCCCCTTCTCAGGAAAACTCTGTTCAGGCCACGAGGTAACTTAGGCCTTTGAAGTTTCATCCTAGCACCTCTGCATAGTTTCCTGCCCTCGCTCCAGGAGATCAAAAGGCAAAGATGCTTTTCACAGTCATGTGTGATTTTGCTAGTTTTACAGTACTATTCCATCACACGCCCCCTTTTGGAGAGGAAATCTGTAGTCTAATGGCTACATATTTCATCTATCCATATAGAAAAGATTACATGTGTTACTTCCACATCAGTCAACTCTAACTAATACAGAGATCTGCTAACTACAATTCCTTTCATGCACAACATAGTCCTTATGATAGCATAACAATACAGAATGAAGAAAATCATGTTAACACAAAACACAATTTCAGACTAATACACAGACTAATAAGCAATGCAATCCTCTTGAGCATTGAACTACAAGACTCATGCTCACTTTCAACCATAGTCTGATACCTTCTTCTCTGGAGAAAACACAATAGTATCTCTCCCTTTGGAATTTATCTTCCTGGTTAATCCATGATGCAACATCTGTAACATGTCCCTAGCCACACTTTGCTTCAATGTGTAAGGCATTACTGCAGTAGGCAAATTCCCGCCCATATCAATGTAATGTGAAATCAAGTCAGTGTAACCTGGCTTGCTGCAGAACATACCTTTTCCTTCAGCCAGTATTTCTGCCACTTGAGCCTGCTGCTCTGGTGTGATACCTTTAGCACTTTGCATATCAAACCAAACAATTTCATCCTCAAAGTCTGCATTCAAAAGGACTTCCTCTCCATCCCCCTTAACTTGAAGAGGAATGCTGCTGCTCTTGGCAGTTATAGGATCTGCCACATCAATATAGACTGCTTTGACTGATTGTGTAATTACAGTTGTATCACCTTGTGGAAAATCCACCTTCTCACACAACTTTTCATACTCCACCCCCCCTTCCAAATCAACATTTTCTTGGGGCCTAGTGGAAACACTCATTTGTGCATTTCTACCTTTCTCATGGGTCAAAACACAAATTTTCCCATTAAACTGATTAAAACTTACATGTAATTCAACAACATCAATTAATCTTACACCAGTTTCAAAAGATGAAATGTTCATCTGTCCACTTCTCATGCTGTCATCTGAAAGTTCCTGTTCCTGGGGTACGATCTCCTTCCCACCAATCTTCTGGTGCTGGATGACCGCTATGGAGCTCATTCCGGGTGACTTCCAAGCCGGTTCCAAAGACGTCTTCTGTTCCCTCTGGCAATTTGCTCTCTCCCCCCTTTCTGAAAGGATGCTGGTAGCTTCCGAAGAGGATTTCATTCCAGGCTTCTCTCCGCTTGCATCTGAATGGAACAGTCTCCCACCTGGAGGCTTTTCGTTCCCCCTCTTGAGACTTTGATCCCCTCCAGCTTCGAATTTTGGAAGTTGTTTTCTCTGCTGTGCTGTCAAAGATTCCACATAGCCTGTAGATGCAGCATAAAGCTTCTTAGGAGCTCCTGCCATCCGCAGAAAGCCCTCTGGGCGCCCCGCTCAAGACCTGAGCCCTGGCCCCTTGACTTCTCCCTGCCGGATCCTGGCACATCTTCTCCCAAAGCACTCATGCCATCAGCATCAGACTCTCTGGTTACCATCTCAACCTGCACGCAGCCTTCTCCTCCCAAAATGCTCACACTGGAATCACGAAAGCAAGCCTGCCACAAATCCACGAAGGTGTTTACTCTGGAGTATCGGAGATCCCAAAATGCTGCCACCATATCATGAAAGCAAGCCTGGGAGAGCCAATGCTTGTTTCATTAAAACCTGGGTTCTTTTCTCCAATAACTCCAACCAGCTGAGGTCTCAACGATTTTTATTGAAAAACAGAAATAAAAGAAATAAAACTTAGATGCAGTTAAGGGATTGCTTAGGTGGTCATATCCCTTTTGGTTCTTTGTCCCCATTCCGGGAACCCATGGCCCAGAGATCCTTCTCTGACCATGTCTCAAGATGGAATTCTAAAACCTTTGTTTTTCCCTTCCCAGGAAAACTCTGTTCAGGCCACGAGGTAACTTAGGCCTTTGAAGTTTCATCCTAGCACCTCTGCATAGTTTCCTGCCCTCGCTCCAGGAGATCAAAAGGCAAAGATGCTTTTCACAGTCATGTGTGATTTTGCTAGTTTTACAGTACTATTCCATCACAGGGTGCTACCTCTTTTTCTCATTTATACCTTTCCCCCCATCCTGGGTCTTCTGCTGCTGCTGTCTCTCCACTCATTGTGGAGGACGCACAGTCACTTTGTACAAGCTACAGAGTCAAGTGGCATAATTTTTACCTGAACTGTACCACTTCTAAATGGCAGAGTGGGGTTGCATGTTTAAGTTAACCAGCGTGGTGTAGGGCAGTGATGGCAAACCTTTTCGAGACGGAGTGCCCAAACTGCAACCCAAAACCCACTTATTTATCGCAAAGTGCCAACACAGCAATTTAACCTGAATGCTGAGGTTTTAGTTTAGAGAAAGCGGTTGGCTCCAAGGTGTGCGTTACTCAGGAGTAAGCTTGGTGGTAGTCGATGGCTTTGTTTGAAGCAACCGTGCAACTCTTCCAATGGGTGAATCACGACCCTAGGAGGGTTTACTCAGAAGCAAACCCCATTGCCAGCAACCGAGCTTCCTCCCAGGTAAAGGATCACACTTTAGTTCTTCACATGAAAATCAGTGGGGTTTAACAACACTTCACAGGGTTACCTACACTGCTTCCTCAAAACTAGGTCTGAGGTTTAATGCTAATAATTGAGCCCAGCGGCCCAGGCCAGCCTAGATGTCGGGGGGGGGGGGGGGCTCTGTTTGCGTGTGCCCACAGAGAGGGCTCTGAGTGCCACCTCTGGCACCTGTGCCATAGGTTCGCCACCACTGGTGTAGGGTTAAGAGCAGGTGCACTCTAATCTGGGGATTCCCCGCTCTGCCACTTAAGCTGTGGAGGCTTATCTGATTGTGCACCCCAACACACGCCAGCTGGGTGACCTTGGGCTAGTCACAGTTCTTTAGAGTTCTCTCAGTCCCACCCACCTCACAGGGTGTTTGTTGTCTTCTTCTTCTGTTTGATGAAGCTTCACATTTTTATTCCCCAGAACATGCTGTATTTTCCCTCCTTACCAGGTAGTCCTCTCTATCCTTCTCTTTTTCCCTCTGCACAGATTAGAGAGTTTTGAAGTGTACAGGATTCTCCCTTGCAGCTGGAGTTAGTACAGTCCAGGGAAAGTGTTACCTCTTGATTGTGCTGCATTTCTAAAATGCTCCTTATGGTCCCCTGGCTTCATTTGAAGATTAAAAGATGAAATGAATGTGGACTGGACATCAGTAAGCCCTGTGAGCGGACTTCTGATGCTCAGTAGTCTTTCCGGTCAGACAACAAATTTGTTCTCCCAGAAGGACAACATGTTAACCAGTTGTTTAAAGTTTTGAAAAAAAAATGTTAATCAGTTGCAGCAGACGTAAGAAAGAATGCTATAACTTGAGCTTGATAGGTTGTAGTTTATTTTGCTATGTATGGAAATCATTGTTCTCAGTAGGTGTGTCTGCTGTTTGGGGATTGCACTTTATGAACCTAACTGCTTTGGCTCTAGTTTATGAAGGGTTATGCTTCAGGAAGTCTTCATTACTTCTGGCCAACTGTTACCAAGTGGAAGAAGAGAAGCAATAACATACAAATTTACACCCATGGTCTCCTACTCAGTACACATGAAATAAAGACGAGTCTTGACTTTTCTCTTTTATCAGGCAAGGTGCCTGGGGAAAGTTATGATACCCTAGAATTACATGAACCATTTTTGGACTGGCAGGCTTTGATAGTGGTTAAGATGGAAACAAAACATTTCCTCAGTATTCAGAAAGGCCTTGAGTGGAACCCAAGTAACCCAAGTACTGTCTAATTCCCCTTTTGCACTGTCCCTAAGTTTATGTGGTAAATGTTTTTCAGAAGAAGTCCAGATTTTTAAGATGACATGTGATCTTTTAAATTGGTTTTTGAGTGCTGGTCCCACCACTACTCTCTTAAATGCCTGGCTTGAGATGGTTTAGCAGCAGCCAGAACAGTTAAATCTACATGTAAACATTCATCCCAGGGTTTTCTGCCTTCATATGATTTGCGAAGAGTTTCCAAAAATAATTCTCATTGTGTGGTACAAGTGGAGACTGAAATGAGGGGTGTTTTAATCTAAGCTCTCTATGTTTTACCTACTTTGGGCCTTCCTACTCAGGCATCCTTAAATATAGAACTTTTCAAAATGTCCCGAGTTTTATATATTTGTTCACCTTCCCTGATAAGTTTTCCTTGGCTATCAAAGAACTGCCTAGTCCAGTATTCCGTTTATTCAGCTAGCCAGATGATTTGCAAACATTATACAAAGAGAGTTTCCTTTCTGTGTTGCTTGCCCCCTGTATCTGGTGTGTGGTGTGTGGAAATTGAATTTGACTGTTGATAGTCCCAGCCCTCCATGTGTGATCCAATTGCTGGTCAAACCATGCTTTGAACAGAACCTGCAGAGTTGTGTAAATTACCCATGATATTTTAAGCAGGCTATTTGCTCAGATATTCGTGTTAGATTCCTAAACAGCTAATCTGTCCACTTTAAGCATATTTGAGTCAGATTTTTTCCTTCGCTTATTGTTCCAGCATTTATGAACCGCAGTTGCAACACCATGTCGCCCAAAAGAAAATCCCATACATGGATGAGGCCACGGGGAAGCCTTTGAATCCAGACAAACCAAATGGGATTAAGATGGAGAAGTTTGTATTTGACATCTTCCAGTTTGCCAAGTAGGTTTTCCGCCCCTTCCCGCTGCTTGCTTTTCTGTTTGTGGTCAAGGATATTATACCTGGTGCATTGCCATTTGCATTTTGCATCATTCCACCAGTCTGGTCTAGTAGTCAATGTGCTAGATTACAATCTGGCTGGCCTTGTTTTGAATCTCTGCTCTGCTGTGAAAGCTTGCTGGGTAATCTTGATCCATGTTCTCTCTCAGCCTGACCTAACTCATAGGATCCTTGTTGTAAGAATAAAATGGTGCAGGGGAGATTGCTTGTTGCCACCTGCTTCATGTCCCCATTGGGAATAAAAATGGAATGGAGAAATACGTCAGTATAATAAACAAATAAACTTTGGTGCGTGATTTTTCAGCTTTCCCTAAAGCTGTGTTTTAACCCTTAAAGCTGCAGAATGTAAAAGGAATGCTGATAGCTTTATGGGGTGGTGGAGTGGGCTGGTTTTGAGGCAGGCTGGGAAACTCAGCTGCCTGGAAACTTCAGGCACAGATGGTGAGGAGCGGGGCAAGAAGATCTTACTACTCAGATCAGAAAGAAGCATTTTGCACAAGTCTGACAATGGAGGTATTTATATGCTTAAAGCATTTTTTTTACTCCTCACTTCTCTCAAGCAGAGATCTAGAGCAGCTTACAAAATACAATTTAAGAGGAAAAAACCCAAACGGTGCAATGATCACATCCCAGGCTAGTCCTGATTGGCTGGCTCAGCTAATTGAAACAGTGACCTGTGGGCTAGGAGCTAGGGACCAGAGGCATAAGCCAAATAGCTGCAATGGAGGAGGGACAGAAGCTCAGCCCAGATCTCATTCAGCTGGCAAAGAGACATTGGTGGGACTTGTTTGACATGCATGTGATTTACAAGGATCATTCATTGAATTATCACGAGACTGTCATGGGAGTTGGCAGTGGGAGCAAGTTATGTTACCTTGGAAATCTGCCCAAGGGACTGGACTGTTTCTGCCCTCATAATGTTGCCCCATTTATGGACTGTGACTGCAGGGAGGGGAAGTTTGCAGCCTCTGTCTGAAGACCAAAATCCAAGGATGTTAGGTGGGATTTTCATTGCTGGCATTTTCTTTCCTTGTCTGAGTCCTTGTCCCTCCGTGTGGCATTTAACCTTATAACTGATGCCCAGCTGTAAGTCGGCACATGCCAGACCTTCTTCTGCTTTCTGTCCCGTTCAGGAAGTTTGTGGTGTATGAGGTGCTGCGAGAAGACGAGTTCTCCCCATTGAAGAACGCAGACAGCCAAAATGGCAAGGACAACCCCACCACTGCACGCCATGCTCTGATGTCGCTGCATCATCGCTGGGTCCTCAATGCTGGTGGCCACTTTGTGGATGAAAATGGAACCCGCCTCCCTGCCATTCCCTGGTAAGATGTTCTTGGCCTTCTTCCTTCTCCTGCCTCTAATTCTTCGTAATCTGAAAATGGGGAGAGAATATGGCTTAGGCATAGAGCACTTCCTTTGTATGCAGAACGCTCCAGGTGTAGATCCTGGCATTTCTGCTTAAATGGCTCAGGTAACAGGTGGATCTGAAAGACCGCTACCTGAGGCCCCTGGAGAGAAGACAATATTGACTTTGAATAGACCAGGAAGGTGGGGTGCAATCCCTCTTCATCTGTGTTTCACACGATGGAATTCTCAAGCATAGCGTGCTCCAGGCTTATGTTTGCTCCAAGTAGAACCGGGGATCAAAACTGTGATGAAACCAAGGTTTTAAACCTTGCATGACTTGTCGATGCTGTTTCGTCATAGCGCCTGCATTTGGCTGCTGTGGCGAACTGGATCTTGATCAAACCAAAAACTCTGGTGACAAGCTCTCTGCACAGAGCAGAAGAGTGAGGGGCATGCATTAGAACACCAATAAGCTGTGTTCGTGCCCAGCTAAAGTCCAGTTCCCACTTGTCACGATATCTAAACGTAAGTAGCCTCAAGTAGCAGATGCTGGAAAAGATACCTGTCAGTCAGCTTTCACCTGTCTGTGCTTACTTTAAGTGATCCAAAATATTTGGTCATGGGAATAGTTTAACCAAGGGTGGGGGTTAGCCTTGATTGTTTGGGGGCTGGGGAAATCTGCATAGGCAAAACTGCATCCACATGAACAAAGAATAGTCTGAGATGGGGTATCATAGCTAAGCATGTTTTTTTGGAAAAGTTGACAATCTGTCGGTGGTGGAATTGAACGCAAAGGCAGACAAACTTCTCTCTGTGTGTGTGTTGTGTAGAAGGTTGTCTATTTTACAAGTGAAGTCTGGAGGTGAAACACAGCTGGTTCAACCAACAGCACTTTTCAGCTTCTCTGTGTTTGATTGATCTTGTTCTCAAACCCCATCTTGAGCTTTTGGTGGGGGAAGTGTGCTGGTTAAATTGACGTCTCCTCTAACTCCATTAATCCTTTTTCTTCCCATGTGACAGCTGCACAAATGGAAGGTCAGATGTGATCCAAGCTGATGTCAATCACAAGTAAATATACCCTCTGGACTGTCGGGGGATGCATGGTAATGGGGCTGTGCTTGTGATCTGACTAACACCTTCCTGCAGCATGCCGAGTCTTAACGCTGAGCTTGGTTTTGCAGAGGACGGTCGTTTTGTGGCCGTGGTAGATGGTTCTTTTGGTATCTGTCCCTGAACTGTAACCTGGTGTGTGTCTGAGCTAAGTATCCTGTAGCTACCGCTGCCTGCGGTTTGAGATGAGAGTGTAGCTTGACCACATTCCTCTGGGGAAATCTGACTCTCTGCAGGGCTTAACTCAGAACTTCTAGGAGCTGCACAACAAGATAGAAAAGTATATTGTTAGGTCTGGATTCTTTTGGACTTTGTGCTGTAGTTGGCCACGGAGCTCGAGTTTCTCTTTTATGAAGTTCTGAAGGCCCAGTGGCTTGCTTTTGGTGTTGCTTTTACTAGATACATCTGAGACGGATAGGTAGATCTTAGAGAGATATACATACATCACACGCACATACACTCTGATTCAGTATTCACTGTGAGCAAGATATCCATTGGAAGGGTACAGCTACATTCCCAAGAGGGGAGAAAAACTATTTTTCGGTGGTGGTGGGGAAACTATGAAGATGAGAAGTGCAGTGAAGATGAGTATATCTCAGTTCTTGTTTCTGTGAATGTCTTAACATGTATGCTGTCCTCACTTAAAAAAAATACTGGATTGGATCCACTCCATCCTACCTAATTACCTGTATTACTACAGTTTTACCGGACTTTTGTCTTCGTAGGTGGTCTGCCTGTCAGTCCCTCTGATGGAGGTTATATTCTTGCTGTGTTGTTATTAATATTATTATTAATGTCATTGTGCAACCAGGAATGGCCAGACTTTAGCTCTTCAGGAGCTAGTTTGGGCCAAGAACCCTCCTGTTGCTGATCTTTACTTCTGAGGTTTTAGAAGATTTGAGAGTCCTGAGTAGTTCTTAACAATTTTCTTCCTGTCTTTGCCTCCAGCCTCAGTTGAAAGACTGGTATGAATGCTCAGTGCCAGCACTGGGTTTCTTGTGCAAATTTGTAGTCAAAACGTGTTATTTTGTGTGGTACTGCTGCGTGAGTTGTACATTTGTGCAGGGGTCTGCAACCTGCGGCTCTCCAGATGTTCATGGACTACAATTCCCATCAGCCCCTGCCATTGGCCATGCTGGCAGGGGCTGATGGGAATTGTAGTCCATGAACATCTGGAGAGCTGCAGGTTGCAGACCCCTGCACTAGTGCAAGGGTCAAACTTGTTCAAAATCAAGGAAAGTGATACATGCAGAGTTCAAAATAAGCAAAAAACCTTCCAGACGAGAGACAACCCCCCCCCCCCAGTTTCCTGACATGAATAAAGGCAGACAGACTAAGGCAGACCTGGGCATTATATGGCCCACGGGCCACATCCGGCCCACCAGATGACCCTGACTGGCCCGCATAGAAGGAACAGATCGCAACCGCATGGATTTCTGCGCGGGACTACATTTCCCAGGGTATTGCGCAGCAAGATTCGGAACGCTCCAATAAGAACAGCCATGGGCAATGGAGCGGTTAGGCTTTCTCCCCACCTCTCCCGGCGAGCAACCCTTTAAGCAGCACGGAGCGCAGCTCCCCACCAATTTTAGGCAAGGCGTCCATAGGCAGGGGGTGGGATTGCAAAAGAGGGAGGGAAGAGACTTCCACTCACTGGAGCTGGCGAGCTGCGGTAGTGCAGGAGGAGGAGGAGGATGAGCTGGTGAGGAGGTGGAGGTGGTGGACTACCGGGAAGAGCCCCTACGGCTGGCGGGCTTGGCTAGCCCAGGCGCGTGCAGCGGCGAGTCCCGGTGGTGAGAGGCAAGAGCCTGGGATGCGCCAGCAAAGATACCCCAAAGTCCAACTCAGTACTGCCATCGTATTCAGTTGAACTTCATGGAATACATTATGCAAATCCATGACTACTACTTGTGTATCAGTAGGAGAAATCTCGGTAATATAAGCATTACTGTTGGGTTACTGATTAAAGTCAGGCACAGTCAAGTGTTAGTGCAGGCAGTCCTTTCCCTGAGAAAAAAATAACAGTCCTTTGGGACAAAATGCAGATAGGTTTAATGGCGAGGTGAGTAAAATTGTTGATTACATTGATGTGATAAAAATCACACAAATGCTGAGCTCCTCAAAACATGTTAAAAGGTTGCCTGCACATTGTAACAGCCAAGGGACTGATAATTACATTGATGCTATGTCAGGCCAGTGTTGAAGCTAGGAATATAACATTCGGCGGCAGCCCTCCACAATATTTTCTGTTTCTTATGCGGCCCCAGGGAAAAAATAATTGCCCACCCCTGGACTAAGGGAAAGAGAGCACTTAACTAATAAGGGAAGCACTGGAAAGTGTACAAAACAAGGCGAGCCCAACGTTTGCAAGTCTTAATTGAATAATTCTACAATCTAAACACAGCCAAAGGAGGAGGGGCTTCTCTAACGCATTCTGTAATTTTAGAGAGGTCCTTGGGGTTGCTCAATACAGACTATTGTAGTATTAGTGTTGCAAAAGCCTTTGTGGCTAATACCGCTGTCTTGCTGTCTGACGTCTGACTTGCACAGTTCTCGAAGCAGTGCTTCGGTATTGTGCAATGCTCCTTTTTTATGAGCTGTCACCAGATGTATCCTACTAGAATGAGTAATATAGTCAAGGTTTCTTTCCAGATCTGTAAATTGCTGTTCTGGAAGAAGGCTATAAAAAACAAATCCTTTATTTTAAATAAAAATATAACCACTATATAAAATCAGTTACAGATGGAAAAAAAAGCATGGACAGTGACACTTAGCTCAATTACAAATCTAATATAAATATAATGAAAGACCCAGTATAATTATATAGTTGGTGGCTCTTAGAGCACATAAGGCTCAACTGATATGCAGTCACAATTAATATTGTATTCTAAAAAATTTTTTCCCAAAAATTATGAGAGCCAGCATGGTATAGTGCTTAAGAGCGGCAGACTCTAATCTGGTGAACCTGGTTTGTTTCCCCACTTCTACACATGAAACCTGGGTGACCTTGGACTAGTTACAGTTCTTTCAGAACTCTCTCAGTCCCACCTACTTCCCAAGGTGTCTGCTGTAGGGAAAGAAAGGGAAGGAATTCGTAAGCTGCCTTGAGTCTCCTTTTGGGAGAGAAAGGTGGGTATAAACCCAAACACCACCTCCTACTGCTTCTTCTTGAATTATGAGCTTCCTCTCTTCTCCTGCACAAATATCACAATACTGACACCTTCACATACTAATACACACACACGCTATACTTCCACCATTCACATTTCATTGTTTCTTCTATATTTACGGATAATAAGAGAAGTACATTTTTCATCTTGAGATTCTTGATTAGGTCTTATATTGACCAAGCTCGTTAATTTAGCCATTCTTACATTCTTAATTCTCAGCCTTGCTTTGCCTTTGGCCGATACGCTGAATCCCTCCCCTCCCCCCACCGAGTTTAGCAGTCCTGGAAATTGAGCAGCCCGGATATAGTGAGCGGAACAACCGAAGTGGCATTTCGAGTGGCTTTTAGCCACTCCTCTTCTCTGATTAATCACTGGGGCTGCTTGCGTGAGAGAGACCGGTGTGTGCATGCAGAAGAGGTGCTGTGCTTAAGGTTCCTGCTTCCTTTTATCCCTTTTCTGCTGGTGTTTTTCACTTTTTTAATGTGTGTGTTGTTTAACAAGTGGGCGAAATTGTTTCCTGCATCCATGATTCCAGATGGGCATTTTTATGTGGACACTTTCTAACCCTTTTCTCCGGTGCTGGGCTCCTTTGGCCTGAACGCTAAATCACCAAAGCGGTGAGCAGCTTTGACGTCCCCAGTCCAAAAGGGATATTTCAAACACAAGTATGTTTTTTGCCTGAACTGTTGTGTTTGTCTTTCTCCTCTCTCTCCCTTCTTTAGTCTGAAGGATGCCACTGACTTGCCAATTCAGTGTGAGATTTCTCCTCTCGTCTCCTATGGGGGTGAAGTAAGTTGTTACTTTTTGGTCCTGTTCAAATTGACATTTCTCTCATTTTCACGCTTGGCAAGATTAAAATAAACGTTGGGCACAAGACACTGGGAATGTCTTCTGCACGAGCCCCGAGGGAATAGAACTGGCCCACAGGATGCAGATACAAACAGCATCTTGAATATCAATCATGAAGTGGGTGTGGTGGTCTTCGTGCAGTTACTTCATTGAAACGAAAAGGCAACGGGGAATTCCGTGAGTATCTCTTAACAAGCGTCGCAAATTGACTCCAACCTCCACCGCACTAGATGCCAAAACAAAAAGCCTTTTATTTGTAGCATTTGTGAACAGACTTGGGTCAAATCCCAACAGGATCTTTGGAATTCAGGCTGCTTCTCCGGAAAACAGTCTTCTTCCTCCCGTTAATTTCAGTAAGGCTGGGCCCCAACAAAGAACCCCTCTGGAGGGGAAGTTGTGGAAGGAGCCACCAATGGAAAAAGTCCTCCCCCTTGTTCCAAATGTTTGCAGTCTGGCTGGAACAAGGTCTCACCCACCGGCCATGGCGCGTGAAGAGAAGGATGGGTGGAGATCAGTCTGAAAGGGATCAGCAGGAGGCGGTCTTTAAAACAAGAAGCTTTGCGCACACGTTTTAAGATGACGAGCATTCAGTATCTTAGTTTGTTGGGAGTAATTAACGTGTGAAGTTTTTTGTCTGTGACCCCCACCTTGCTTTGCTATTCAGTAAGTGTAAAGCTCGGTACTCTCCAGCTAACTGAAAGGAGAGCTTCTCTACTTTTCAAGAGTGACCTCTCAACAGAGTTCATGCCACAGTTCCCCAGCACACCAGATGTCATAAGCTTTCTGGGGAGGGATTTGTTAGTAGGGGCTATCAGGTGTATACTTCCTGAACACTCGTGCATCAAAGCTGCTCCCGCACCACAGCCCTGAGGATGATCACTGTGTCCATATTCTACAAGAGGGGCATAGCATACCCAAAGTGGCTGGGTCAAAAGCTCCATGTGTTTAGGAAGCCCAGAATGGAGGCTTAGACACAGAATGATGTATCCAGGGCTTGAAACAGCCGTTTCCTTATTTGCATAAATGCGAAGTACTCCTAATAACCTTATCTGGTTCATACCCAGGATAGCCTTTTGGGAGTCATTAATATTTCCAAATTACAAACAAGTAACTGAGCATACCCATTAAATTTCTGGTTGAACCCAGCTGTACCAGGTGGAAATCCAAAGATGTGCATTACATAGCAGTTTTGGACCAGCTAGCATCCAATATTGTGAAACCCGTTGTAGCCAGTTTCTGGAAAGCTACATAGTCCCCCTGACTAAGGACGATTTCATGAAGTTATGTATGGTGGAAAAAGCGGTTTTTCTTCCATAATATTGAAATTCAGAAGCAACTAGTTACGTTGATGGGGCAACAGACTAAAGGAGCTATTTCTTAACTCAATGAGTAATTTAATTGTGGAATTCATTTCCAGTGGATTTTGTGACTGCCACTGATATTGATGACTTTAAGCGGGGGTTAGGAAGAAAGTTGATTCACTCTTAAAACGTGGCGTTGGAGGAGAGTTTTATAGATATTGTGAACTTCCAAAAAGACAGATCAGAGGGTTCTAGGTCAAAAGAATCCTGGACTTTCCTTAGAAGCTAAAATGACTAAAATGTGGCTATCATGCTTTGGTCACACAATGAGAAAACAAGAGCAGAAAAGACAATAATGCTAGGAAAATTTGAAGGCAGCAGGAAAAGAAGAAGACCCAGCATGAGATTGATTGACTCTATAAAAGAAGCCAAGACTCTTAGTCTGCAAAACCTGAGTAGGGCTGTTAACAATAGAATGTTTTGGAGGATATTAATTCATAGGGCTGCTGTAAATCAGAAGCGACTTGACAGCACTTAACACACATGCAGAGAGGTGAAAAGAGGAGAGCTCCATTGGTAACTAAAGGGGCAGACACAGTAAACCAGTGCCAGGAGGCAGTATCAGGGGTCTTGGCCTCTGTGACCTGCTTAGCCCTATAGGACAGCTGGTTAACCATTGTGTGAAACTGAATGACAGCCTAGATCAGTGTTTCCCAACCTTTTCGAGGTCAGGGTACCCTTGACCTCACTCTTCATATCTCATGGTACCCCTGCCGCCACCCTCCACCTTCCCCTCTCATTGCCCCTGCTTGCCACACACCCCACCTTCCCTTCCCAGGGTGAAGTGTAGCATGGGGGGGGTGGCTGCTGACCTTGTGGCTGGCCCTGCCCCATGGGCCAGCTCCATGTCCTTGCTGGCACCGGTGGGAGACACCACAAAAATGAGGGGGGGGGGGCGGTAGTGTTGCCATGGTACCCCTGGGACATGCTCATGGCACCCCAGGGTACCAGGGAATCCTGGTTGAGAATGGCTGGCCTAGATGGATCTGTGGTCCAACCCAGAAGGGCTGTTCTTAACGTCTTGCTGCTTCTGCGTTTCACTAGGGCTTGGAAGAATCTGTGAAGGACAAAGAGTTCCACGCTCCCTTGGTTATCGACCGGAATGGGGTCCACGAATTGGTGAAGAACGGACTGTGATATTCCCTTGAAGATCCAGAACGTTATGATCTGGCTTGTTGATTTGTAAATATTCAAACAGAATGTCCCCTCTCACCCTGTGAGATTTTTTTTTCTTGTTTTCAAGCTGAATTCTCTCAAACGGCAGGACTTGGTTTCAATAAGAGGGAAGGGGGAAAATCCCTCTATTCTTGCATGTCTATTTATGTAAATATATATAAATATATATATTAATTTAAAACAAGTTCAAATAGCTTATACATTGCCTTCCATGCTGCAGTGCTTTAAGTCATAATAGTATTTTGTATTTAAATCTTTTGGCTGTTGTGGGTTTTCCTGGCTGTGTGGCCGTAATTTGGTAGCTTTTGCTGCTAACATTCTGCCTGTATCTGTGGCTGGCATAGATGCCTCCAAAGATTCCGGCCATGAAAGCCTTCAACAATACACAGACATTTCTATTGTTTACCTGCAGAATGTTTTCTGCAGTACAGGAGTTGGTCTGAAATGTTAAGAGAAAAAAATACTGGGCTGGATAATTGACATCTGTTTGGTGAGAGGTACCTCTACCTCTACTGCAGGGAATGTCCCCCTGATGTTAGCACCATCGCTAGAAATCTGTGAGATTCTCCCATCTGTGTATAACTTCAAATGGGTCTGGAATTTTATGTTTGCTGCTCACGTTCTTTCAACTCCAGCTGTATCTTGTAGAGGTTGCACAGCTGAAAGGATGGAGAAGGCAATAAAGGAAAACAATTTTTCTTCTTCTGGACGGACAACATTTCTCAAGATTTTGGTGTCTGAGTTATTGCTTAAATGTTTTCAACTCCCTGTGCCCACTCCCTTTCCAATCTACTGCCAGCAGTAAGGCGTGCAGGTAGAGGTGGGTGCATGCAGCCTACTGCGGGGTATAAACCACAATGGACTGGGATGTTGTCCTCAACACTGCCTTTTAGAAGAGGACTAGAACGGAATTCACTCCAAGAATTGCATTCAAGGACGAAGAAGAAAAGTAGAAGCTCTTTCTCTCTTATTCCCAAATCACTGAATGGAGCAGTGAAGGCCAATGTTGATCAGTGAGAATCCTCTGCCAGGTGTCATTAAAGACTCTCTTAAATATAGCAGCTGATTTCTGCAGGTATAGGTTTTTCTATTCCCAATCCTATGAACTCTTCCAAGAGCGCAAACTCTCTCACAGGTTCATTTTGTTAAATTTGTAATTGGATAAACTGTGGCTTCCTAAATTCCTGAGCATAGCTAGTGTGTGTGTATATATTATGCCACAGAAGGCCATTGCTTTCACATCCTGCATGTGAGCTCCCAATGGCACCTGGTGGGCCACTGCGAGTAGCAGAGTGCTGGACTAGATGGACTCTGGTCTGATCCAGCAGGCTTGTTCTTATGTTCTTATGTTGAAGCCATGGGCTGTAACATTACACACATGGTTAAAACATTACACACATGGTTAAAACAAAGCAATACAAAAGAACTTTAAAATCACAAATACAACATCTTACCTTTATCACAGCATGCAGCCAAAAAAGAAAATGCATAATACAAAAAAAATTATAATAGGTCCAATAAAAGGATAAACTACTAGCATGTATGAAATTTGAAATTAGTAATGGTTTAAATGGCACTCAAAAAACTATACCATTGAAGCAAAAGAGCATAATATGGAATCACCCTTATGTGCTCACCCATCCTGAAAGAACTGCTGGTGCGAAACAGTTTTCATTGGGCTCTACAGAAAAGGCCCTGTTGCTTCCTGCCATTGATCCTATGCACGACGGGTTTGGCGCAAGCCCCTCCTCCATACCGTCAGTGTAGGAGGGTTCAAATTGGAGGAGATGGTTCCAGGAGGTAGTAACAAGTGGTTCCAACCACTTCTGCTACACCTTTCAAGTAGTTGGTCAAAGGCCACTTGGAGCTTAAAAGGTTAAGACGGGCACTTTTGAATTGATTGGAAACAAACTGACCAACAGTACAGATTTTATTTACGCTCAAGGGTTATCAAGTGGGTGCAGCGTTTTTAACTGGTCGAATTTGTAAGTTTTTTAACGGCAGCTTCATATGAAACCTGTTACAGTAGTCTAGCGTGAAGATGATCAGAGTGTGCGTTTTGTGAGCCAGTTCCTCATTATCTAGATGAACTTCCAGCTTGTGAACGCATTTCAGCCTGCAAGATGCTCCTGTTCATAGCCATCGAGATTGCAGGAGGATGTTTTCCTGACAGGTCACTAGGTGGTGGTGTTGTGCACAAAATCCCTCATCTGAGGAGTTATTTGAAAAGGTGGTGGTGGTGTACCGGGTGCAAAACCACACAGCACATTGAAGATGAAGTAGGGGAACCTTATCCTCTTTTTCAGCCACATTCCTATTGTGATAATAATAAGAATAATGGGGCATAAAATATTCTCATTGCAGCAGCATGAGATGCAGATGGCTTTCTGGTTCCTCTCTTCCCTGTCTCCTTTTTCTTGCTTCCTGATTGCCCCCATCCTATGACCACTGAGTGTTATTAAATAGCCCTTACAGTTTTTTTCACAGCCGGTTAAAATCACACTTACCTTGAACTGCTTTGGGAGTCTAAGGCAGAAGGGCAGTGTATTAAAAAATAAATAAATATAGGGTTTCTTAAAAGAATTTTGCAAAGAAATACCAGATAGGTGTGCTGTGTAGGAAAAGTGAGAGCCCTGTTGCACACAGTGGTGAATTGCAGCACTGCAGTCTGGCCTAACCTGAATTTGATCCTGACAGAAGTCGTTTCAGGTATCCACTCAGGGTTAACTCAGCCTTCCATCCTGAGGTTGGTAAAATGAGTACCCAGGCTGCCGGAGGGAAAGTGTAGATGACTGGGGAAGGCAATGGCAAATCTCCCCATAAACAATGTCTGCCTAGTAAATGCTGGATGTGACATCACCACCTGGGGCAGAAATTACCCAGTGATTGCTCAGGGGACTATCTTTACAGGAAAAATAGGAGTGTCAGGCAGCCCTGCTGCTCTCATGGAGGCTTCTCATCAGCATGGGGAGGTTTGAAAGGCGAAAAAGTCTCCCTGCTGCTGGGAAGTCCCCATTGGGCTTCACCACCATTTTGGTGGTGTAAGTCTTAAGCCCAGGTCAGTGGCACAATGCAGGCAATGCCAGGAGGAAATGGACACACACACACCCCAGCGTGCCCCTGCTAAGCTGGCAGGAGAGCACAGGGACACTGGCACCATGTCCCACCGCTGGAGAAGGCTGTGGTGGCTGCTCACCCACAAATTCACCCCCCCACTGGGAAGGCAAATCCACCAGTGTGCCCGCACCACTGCCTCCAGTGAATCCATCCCCTGCCCTTTAATGGGGCTGTAAGGCATTGGCTGTCTGCAATTTCGAGCATACTCTCAAAGCTTGCAGCCAGTGAATTGGCTGGTTCATTCTGCTATTAATGTGAAATTTAGGCCTTCGTCGCCCTTTTGGACTCCCTGTAGTGATACAGAAGCAACAAGCATTAGTATTATTTTCATACTACATTTTTAACCCAAACAGTTCAGGATGCCAGACATGATTCTCTTTTTCTTGCATATTTTCCCTCATAAGGCCCCCGTGAGGTAATGTAAGGCTGAGAGTCCATGACTGGTCCCAGGGATTTGAACCTGGCTCTCCAGGCCCATTTCAACCCACCTAGGCCCCTTCCACACATTCGGAATAATGCAGTTTCAATCCAATTTCACAATTGTTTGAAAGTGGATTTTGCTATTCTGCACAGTAAAATCTAGCTGCAAAGTGTATTGAAAGTGCATTATTCTGCATGTACAGAAGGGGCCTTACTGTTGCTCTCCACTGACTTTTACAGCATGTCCTCTCTCTCTTGTAATATTCAGAGGGCTGCAGTGCACTTGTGATACATCTTGATATGTAGAAGCTCCCAGGATAAATTCCCAGCATCTCTAATTAAAAGGGTCAGGGAATGGGTAAAGTGAAAGTCCTCAGGCCTGAGATCATCGTGCTTGCTTGCCTGCCTTAAGTGGATAACACTGGACTTGATAGACTAATGGTCTGGTTCAGAACAGGGTAGCTTCATGTGAATTCAGTCTGAATAGAAGAAAGTTAAAAAGTGATTGCTGTAATACTAATGGGCATCCTGGCTATTGTGAGTTTTTGCATTCACATTACAGATCCAATTTAAGTTTTATATGTGAAAATGATTAAAAGGCAATGTCTGCTTTCTTGTGATCTGTTCTGTGCTGCTGGTGCTCACAGAATCCCCAGTCCTTCGCACTTGCCTTGCGTGTTTCCTTTCCGCTGATACGATACAGCGCCATTCAACTTATAGGCTCTGTGATTAGTTTTATTCTGCTGCTCTGGCTGCTTTTTGTTCAATGACTTCATCCCTCTTTTGAGTTACCAATTACTTTGTTCCTTTAATTACCCTTAGCCTAGTCTCCCTAGTGCTTTTCCTCCAATCCCCAACATATTTGCTTCCAGATATTAAATCATGTCAGCTTTCTTGACCTCCATCTCAGCTGTCTTTTCTATCTGTTATTTTTCTCAAGCTGCCTCCCTTGACATACAGAACTGGATCTAGACAAACGTTTTTTTAAGGGCTTTGAATATGAGTGGCTACAAGATAGAAAATAATTACTAAAAACGAATAAATTACCATTCTGGGGGCTCATTCTATAGGGCCATATTTTAGGGTCGTGGCACATAGAGATCTGACCCTGTCAATCTATCCTGTTTTCAGATTTCTGTTCTCCATCCAATACTGAAGTAGCTGTAGGAAGGATACCCTGTGGTCCCTGTTCCACATAGGATTCTTTCTCTGCTTTAACAATGCCTCATAAAGATCCTATTTCCCTACAGGGACCATATGATGTTTTAATTCCAGACAGTTCCTTTTTCCTGCAAACCCTGGCCACAAAAATTATTTCCATTTGCTTACCTAAGCTATTGGAATGTTTGTGACAGCAGGCCCTCCAAGGACCAGGCTCAAAGAGAGAGTCCTTCAGATCCAAAATCTCCAGGCTTCCTCCAAGCAGCAGCACCTGATGCTAGTGATACAAGTTACTGGAGGATTGGGTGTGGCAGTGAAATTAAACCAAATGGTAGCCTGTGCAGCTGCAAGTACACAGTTCTCTAGAACAGTGATTCCCAACCAGGGTTCCGTGGTACCCTGGGGTACCATGAGCACGTCCCAGGGGTACCATGACAATGCTACCGCCTGCCCCTCCCCCACACACCAGAATCAAATGGATTTTGAAAGGGGTTTTTTTTTTTGGAAACCTCATGGGCTCCCTTTAAACAACATTGAAAAAGGCATTGTTTTATTTGCCTAAATTCAGTGTGGAGGGGGGGGGTAGATTTAAAGGGATCTCTCCCTTTAAATCCCCCCAATCCATGCCGAATTTAGGCAAACAAACAACATGGCTGTCAACGCTGCTTTCCCTCCCCTCCCCTTCCCTCCCCTGCTTGCCACTCCCCCCGCCTACAAGCCAAAAACGGGGAAAAACCCTTAAAAATGCAACAAAAAAAAATTCAAATGAACCTCAAGGGTGCCCTGAGATATGAAGAGCGAGGTCAAGGGTACCGTGACGTCAAAAAGGTTGGGAAACACTGCTCTAGAATTTAGATTTGGGAACAACTGCACCATAAATCTGAACTGTAAGCTACAGAATTTGAGTTATAAGTTACAGAAGATGTTTTGGTTGGATTGCTCCTGGTTAGATGCCTTCAATACATATAATGCATTTCCTGAAGATGGTGGGGCAACTGGAGCCGGAAATTCTGATACAAGCATGCAGTTGTTTGAGGAAAAATGTAGCTCCGACGTAGTGTTACTTATGAAAGGTACGCATTCAGAATGCATCCTCTGAAGGAGCAAGGAACAGCAGAAGACTTTGTTACACATTTGAACCTATACAAAGTGTTAACCAGTTTCATTAAAGATTAATTTATTACAGGTCTCTGTAAGTTAAACACATATGCTAAGAGAGAGGAAGTGTAAATTCAGAGATGCCAAATAGAATACCACACACATGCATATTCTGGAAACTAGCACAACTGTATAATAGACATCTGTTAGAACTGCATAGAAAGCTGACAAACAACCATTTTGTTGGTAATGCCACAGCTTCATTCTTCCCAGCAAGGTCTATTGTCAGTATTGCCTTGTGCGAGGGCATGTTTTGTGTCCAACTGCAGGCTGGTGGACTAGCCTCCCAGGATGGGGTGCGGGAAGCAATTTCTACATTCCTGGCATTCCAGTGGGGCTGCAATTCTGAGTTATTTAAAAAATTTTAGGATGAAATTGCATCATGCCAAAACACACAGAGGAGATAGGAAAATATGCCTATTGAGTTGGAGCCTCAAGAAAATCTCTGCTGATGATGGGTGTGTATGCCATTTTTTTTGCCATCTGTCTATTCCCACTAGAGGGAGGTGACTGTTCCTGTTCTCTAAAAACAGCATTTCAGGAAACATTTGGGGCTGGAACATTGGGGGAGGGGTATAGGGAAGTCCTGCCCCATTGATGGAAATCCCTTCTGTTAGCGGACATTTTCCATGGGATCTAAACCAAGCCCAGAAAGAGACTTCTGGTGAACGAGCTGATTTTGATCTTCATCAAGGGAGGAACCTGCAGGCACAAAATAGTTGGATAAACGATAGCCACACAGGCATACTTAAGGGAACACTGTCAAATATAACAGTAAAAGAAATGTTCTACATGTTTTTAGAGTAAAACACAAAACTTTAATGGAGGAATAGTTCCAGTTTGGGAAATATTAATGCTACCTCTTACGTTCAGTGAGGAAACGGTTTGAGAAGAATCTGGCGGTATCCAGAGGGAAGCAGTTCATCTTCAGACTCTGCTTTTCTGCAGAGTTTGGCCTTCTGAAGGAAATGATCACTGCTGACAGCCAGAGGAAGAAAAAAAGAGGATGGATGTATTAACACTTTGATAGAAACCTGTGAGGAAGTATTTAATTTTGAACTTTATTATGCCACTTCCTGATGGATGGGGCTTATAAGGAAAAGCATCACCAGGTCACAAGTATCAATATTTTTTTTAAAAAGAGAGTAACAACAGCATCCATAAAACAGGTCAGACTATAAAACAAATTAAACAACTTACCGGTAATTAGAATCTGGGGTAAAAAAGAATAATTGGTTTATATACCCCACTTTTGTCTCCTGTAAGGAGTTTCAAAATAGCTTACAATCACCTTCCCTTTCCCTCCCCACAACAGGTACCTTGTGAGGTAAATGGGGCTGACAGTGTTTGACGAGAGCTGTGACTAGCTCAAGATCATCCAGAAGGCTTTTTGCGGAGGAGCAGGGAAAACAAAACCTGGACCTTTTCCGTGTATGCCACTCACAATATTTTCCTCTGGGGAGTTCTGCATTGTTTTCCCACCTTTGGTTTTGAAAACATTTCCAAAACGCTTTTTCTCCTTTGATTTTGAAAACACTTTTACAGTGTTTGTTTTTGCTGAAATGTTTGTGAGTCGGCTTCTCACACAGTGAGGTCATGTTTGAAACGTTTCATCTTTCTTGCCATTTTCCATGCCACCGTGTCCACATCCAGATTCCCCCTCGGCATCTGATCTGCCAACTTTTTACGTCCCTCATTTCACTCCTTTCCCCTTGCCTCTTTATTTTTGTGGTTTCGTGTGGGCTTCTTGCTGTTTTGGTTGAATTGACATAAGCATTGATTAAGTAGATCTACAGAGCGTCAAAGCAATGAATCAACAAAACATCATTTCAACAAATAAGTAAAAAAAACAAAAAAAACTCATGGTGGCCATGAAACATTTGGAGGAGGCTAGTGTGGATAAACATTGTGGTAATGGGGTAGGGGTGTATCAAAAACATTCTGTACATGTTCTAAGTGACTGGTGCAGAAAAGATCCTGATTCACCAGGTAGGAGGCTGCTGCTCATGTGAAGGAGTGGGGAATCAAACCAGATTCCACATATTAGAGTCCACCGCTCTTAACCACTTAACCACTAGCTCTCTAGAAAAGAAATGTTTTGTTCTGGCACCTAAAAGACAGGTAGAATTCCAAAGTAGAATTGTCACAACAGACAATGTAGCTGTCATCTGCCTTACCACTGAAGTTCCCCCAATACCTCCAAGCTTGGCTCTACCTTCAAGCCTCCAAGAATTTTCCAATCCAGAGTGGGCAGCCCTAATGGGAAGAGTGACCCTTCAAGTATTTATTTACAGGTCTCAAGGATGTTTCTTGGAGTTACGCAAAATGTAATTGGTGGAAGATGTTCTTCAGTTTTCAGCATCTGAGGTTTTCTACAGCACTGCCATTCCAATGCTTGAATATACAACTGGGGCAAATGCTTGCACTGACGACATCTCTAATTTGGTGCAGTCACATCAAAGAGCAAAATAGACTGTCAAGTACAGGAAATTGCAAAAGTGAAGGCTGTAAAGCTAAACAAAGCAAAACACAAGTTCCAAACAACGCGTATGACACACTTAGATGAAAGATTGTCCTGTGAGGAATTTTGCCAAATGAATCAAAGATACAAACCACAGTGAATAGATCATGATCAGAAGACACAAGAATTCAAAGGCATCTTTCTGGGATTGCCTAACTACCTTGTTGTTGTTTTGATCATACCTAATTATGCAGTTTGTGGCGTCCCCCCCCCCCTCACCCGGGCCCTTTGGGCGGTGTATCCTTCCCTCCTCCCTAACCTTGGGGTTGGTCTCCCCAGACAATGACTCTCCCCATTGGCCCAAGGGGCCAAGAAACCACCGCGCCCACAAAGCACTAGGTGTACGGGGCAGCCCTTACCCACGCCACCCTCCTCCTAGCAGGCCTCCTTGCCTCCCTTCCCCGGGCTGGCTTATGCTTTCACACCCTCCCTCCCTCCCTCCCTCCCTCCCTCCCTTGTTGCTTCACAGGGAGAGGAGTTTCCAGGGCTTTGTCTCTCCCCTGTGGCCTCACGGGGAGAATATTTACAGCTTGCGTGAACGACTCCCACCCTGTTACTGCACAGGGTGAGGACCAGCTTGAACCGGGGTGTAGGTTCTCAAAGGGGGTCAGGGTCCTCTTCCCTCCTTCCCACTTCCCACCATTGAGCTGTCCCTTTCCCTTGTCTCTTCACACCACCATCCACATTTTCTGCTGCTGCGGCAGCTCCAGACTCGCCCTTTCCCACTTCCTTATATACCTTCTGCCCTCTCATTCCTCTTCCTTGTCCCAGCTACTTCTCCAGCCCATCTCCTCCAGCCACCTCAGCTGTGGGCTTGCTGGGCCTAAGTCGCCTCTCTTCCCTGCCTTCCCCTTTGAACAAGGCCTCTGAGGCCTCTAAGGCCTTCACCCCCCCTGCAAGAGGCTCCTCTGCAGCCTTCCCATCTCCTGCAGTGCCAGCTGGTGCGGGACTCAGTGGGGTAAGTCCAGGTGCTGCAGCCGAGCCCGGACACAGTGTGCCTGGCTAATCTGAAATTTTTTTTGCCCCTCATGGATATGGATGCTGGACAGTGACTTAGGTATAGATTTTTTTATGAGGTGGGTTCTGGGGGGCCACACCCCCACCCGCCCCTGGGGGTGTGGCCACGCCTCCCCAAGCTCTGCCCCCGGCCTCAGTGCTTATAAAAGCAGCTCTCTGAGGCCAGGAACAGCAGACTCTCCTGTCCCTTTCAATGTTTAAACTGAAACTCTCAGATTCCTCCTTTAAATCCATGCTGAAGGGAATAGATTTAAAAGGAGAATCTGGGGGAATTTGGGGGGTTCCTGCTGTCAAAGGTGCAATTGTTTAGCTAGCAGCACCAAAATTGGAGGGATTTGCTGGGAGACTTATCTGATGAAACCACCCAGGGTTGGTGAAGTTTGGTTCAGGGGGTTCAAAGTTATGGACCCTCAAAGATATATCCCCCATCTTCTATTAGCTCCCATTGGAAACAATGGGAGATGGGGGCACCCCCTTTGGGAGTCCATAACTTTGGACCTCCTGAACCAAATCTCACCAAACCTGGGTGATATCATCAGGAGAGTCTCCCAGCAAATCCCTGAAAATTTGGTGCTGCTAGCCTAAAACCTACGCCCTCTGCAGGCCAGAAACTGAAAAAACACAAAAAATACAAAAAACCCACAAACAGGGGGCAGAGCTTCAGACATGTAATGGGGGGTTTGAACCCAGGAAACCCCACCTTACCTACGTCCTTGATGCTGGAGCCATGAAGTTCAATAACTTAGATCTTGGCCCTTTACGCAAGCAGTCCTTACTCCAAGGCTGTTGTCTCCCCATGTTTTTCAGTTTGCACATGAGGAAGTGCCCTGCTGAATCTTCTGACCCCAGCTGTCATTTTGTCCACCCCCTGCTTCTGGGTCAGGAGGTCATTTCCTGTCTTAAAAAATTTTTATGGGGCTGTTTTAATGATCTGTTGCTCCCTTAGTAGACTCAAGGTGTTAATTTAAAAAAAAATTGATCCCTCTGAAATGTCTGCCAAGGAGTGTGTGGAACTGCTTTTGCATAGGCAAGGGAAGGTGGGGAGGAGCAGAAAACCTGGAGGAAGCTGAACACATACTGCTTGCTTTGCTTTCCCTGCACAGGCAGGGAAAAAGTTGAACTTTTGCCTGCTTTTGCAAATTGTGGGGCTTCTCTGATCTGCAGTGAGTGAGTTCAGAAAGCAGGAAATGTGCGCAACTAAGAATCTGAGCCAATAAACGTGGGAGTTTTTTTATCTATTAAAAGAAAGCTAACTTTCAGTAGATGCCTCCACAGGATAAGGTTGCCATTTCTGGGTTGGGAAATTCCTGGACCTTATAGAGGGTGGAATTTGAGGAGAGGAGGGACTTCATCAGCGATGTGATTCATAGAGTCTGTTCCCTGAAGTTGCCATTTCCTCAAGAAGGGTGCTTTGGTAAAGGTTGCTGGCAAGGACTGATGGGAATTGTAGTCCATGAATGTCTGGAGTGCCATAGGTTTGCCACCACGGGTATAGGAACTGGACTATAATATGTATTACCTACTGTCTAGTGCTGTAAGTATGATCTTACCAAGCAATTTCTGCATCTCTAAACATATGTTAATGCTTGTCGTCGTCTCAGTTCCATTTTCAGGTTTCTGTAGTCCAAACCTACTGCTTTTTTACTGGCATTCCCATACTATTGGTTCTATTTGGCCTAAGCTCTATAGTCCACGAGTCTCAATGAGAAAGGCGGACTATAAATGATATAAATACGTGAAAATGATAAATTAATGCATTCATCAAGTGAAAGCACATCAGCAAAATGCAAAAGAAGCCTTAAAAACCAGCAGAGAAAAGCATCAAATATTTGCAACATTAAAGTCCAGAGAAATGGCTTCAATCGGTGGGCACCTAGAGACCACAAAGCTCATGAACCCAGAGTGATCCCGGCCAGCAGCAGAAGGTAGAAGGACTGAAGCTTGCCTTGAGAGAAATAGTTCTGAATGTTACCCAGATGCTTCCTCCTTAAACTAAACTATGTGAAGCAATTGGCAGCTTTAACTGTTTTTAAAAAGAGAGGTAGGATTTTAATTTATTTTTATTTTATTCGGATGAACGTCCCTCATAAGCCAAGCTCATGGCGGCTAACACACATAGTTAAAACACAGCCTCAACAGTAATGAGTACATTCCATTAAAACATTTCACTATAAAATTTCCCAAGATGGTGATACAAACATTGCCCAAATAAGCATTGCGTAACTTGCCTCCCCTCACAAAAAAATAGCCACAATATACTAGTCTTAATGTAGACCACCCTTACTAATCTACTCTAGCCTCTTTGTCCACTAGCTAATTATCTCTCAGTCCACTAAACCAATCCCTAAGCCCCCATATCAAATCTCTGGATATTCTTATTTACCAATTCTTATTGGTAATTATTTTTTGCTAAAACGAAAGGGGAATAAAATGTACTATCCTAAGCAGTGGCATGGTTCTAAATTCATTGAAGTCAGTGGGCTTAGAACAGTTAAAATCTGTTTAGGATGCTGCTCTAACAGTACAATTCTAAGTAGGTGTGTTCAATGAGGCTGACTCCAAGGAAGGAGTTCTTAGGAGTGCCGTGTAAATCATCTAGCCAGATGCAGCCAGGATTTATATCAAGAATAATACATAGTTTGGCAACTGTTCCTTTAGTTCCGTTTCCCCGTTTTGTTTATCAACTCCTTTCGGGACAGTAACATCAAAGTAAAATTCTGCCATCTTATTCCAATGAAAAATAAAAAGCTAAGGCATCCTTTTGATTCATAAAAGAGTTCATCTTAGAGCCTGTTCACTATAGGTTGTTTTCTTTTTCCTCTTGCAATGAATGGGTTTTGTTGTAAATTATAGTTTGGAACAAGTTCCCTTGAGGTAAGAAAAGGAGCCTACCAAGAGAAGGCAGCCCCAGTTGGTGACTGACTTCCCCCTTCTCGTTCCCTAATTGAAACCAAATGTGAAATATGTTGGATTGTGGGATTTCTGGCTGGAACCCAGGAATCTTCAGAATGCGAAATTGCTTGCAAAGGCATCTTGCATCAGCTCGCAGAAGTTTCTTTCCAGCCCGGCTTCTCCACCTAGGGGGAAAGAAAACAGCATCAGTCTGTTCTTCTTTAGCACCGTGGATTAAACTACTGAAAACATCCTCCGTTACTTCCCTAAAACCTCATCAAAACACCCAGGTATGGACTTTATTCTGCTTTTTAAAGAAAAAGGGGAAAAAACCCAGATAACAGAAAAGTCTTTTGTTTCTCGTTCTGTCTAATGAAAAGGGCGGGAAGGAAATATTTGCTTTTTGCCCTTTGCAAAGATTATTGCCGTTTAGAGGAGAATCTTAACACTACAAAGTAAGAAGTAAAAGCCACTGTGTACAAAATTAAGTGTAGTTTGGGGGGAAAAAATTGTTTGCATGGCAGGCCAAAGTGGTTGATTACAGATTCTGCTGATGGATATGTGAAATGGGAGGTGCATCCAAAGCGGTTTAGGAACTAGAGGGAAACTGCAATGGAAAGGGTTGGGTTTTCAGTTACTATGGCTGGTTGGTCTTAAAAGCTGTTGATTCAAGAATTAAAGATTGCCATTTGGGTGCAACTATGATTATTTGGCGGTTATGAAATCTGCAGCCCCCCTCCTTCTCTAGCTACGTGCGTGCGCCTTGTGACGATCCTGTGTTTCATTGCTGTTTCTCTGATTGTTGGAGGCGCCTCCAGTTTCTGTATTTCGGGGACTTTAGATCCTAGAGACCTGACCGCAAAATGGCCTCGGTCCCAGAGGTCCTGCCATGGTTTTGCTGAAATCCTTTCCCAGTGCCGTCCTTTGGAATAATGGTTTACAAAGGCCCAGTTGAGAGAATTGCTGCCGATGCTTACATGGCAAAGGTAGTACATTAGTTCTGCTAGTTAACGAAGTCTGACATTGACTTTTCCAATAAGTTTCTAAGAATATCTCAATGCACCTATAGCTGTGTTCTAAGTGTGGGTGAACATTTTTGAGATTGATATGCAAGATGAAGTACACTGCGAAGCTGAAATGTCTGGGCATTACCAAAAGGTATTTGCAAATGCATTAATCATGTAGGTGTATGATTTATTGAACCAGGATTCGCTGCGACTGCATGTATACTTCATGGCAAGCCTCTGTTTGCTTGTGAAGCTACCTATGCCAGTCCGTCAAGGTCAACATTGTCTACTCAGACTGGCAGCTGCTGTCCGGGGTCTCGGGAAGAGGTCCTCTTTTTAACTGGAGATACTGGAGATTGAACCCGGGAGTTTCCGCATGCCGAGCAGTTGCTCTGCCATGAAGCTGTTGAATTGCTGAGTAGGGGAAAAAAGAATCTTTAGATGTGTGAAAAGTAATATCAGAAGGGGAATGTGTACATTTTGTTTCCAGGGTTATTTTATGTCAGCTGAGGAGCAATACGTTTTTTTTTCTTCCTATGGAAACTGGGATCAGCTAATGAAATTGACTGACAGTCGATTCTTGAGAGACCAGAGAAGGTCCTGACTCCTGCTTCATGGTGGGATTCAAACTGTGGTGTAGCGCCAATGGGGCTGGGCGGGGCACGACGGGGGTGTGGCCTGGCATTCTGGGGGCGGGGCTGTGGCAAGGATGCAGGCACTGTGCCGATCCTTGGGCGGGAAACGAATGCACGTAGGCGCAGGCTGCCACGCACGCCGGTGCACCTCCTGCTAGACTGCTTCAAGTTCTGCGCGCTACTGCTGAGAGGAGGGGCATAACTAAGGCAAAAATCAGGTGGCAAAATCACCAATTAGTAACTCCCTCTCGGCACACACAAATAATGAGTAACCTACTCTCGGGAACCTGTGAGAACCTGCTGGATCCCATCTCTGGCTGTATGTCATTTACTTTGCTACTTTCAGATCCAGCGATGGTCACTGGCTTAGGTTGCCTCCATACATCTGTTTTGTTCTGCCTTGATTCTCAAACTGCAGCAGGGTTGAGGAGCATCCAAACTGTTTTGTCCACTAGTGGTCTGCTGTGTTCTGATCAAACCTGCTTCGATATAATCTTTCTGGAAACTTTCTGAAAGCAGGTATGCACTGGGGAAGGTTGACCCTCCTACCTACATTGCTGCCAATGCACTTTTTTCAGGGCTGTTATTCCTCCTCTATGCTTCCAGAGGGGGTTTCGCTAGTATTAGACCGGGGGTGGGTGGGGTCACTGCTGTATTGCTATAGTGCTACAATGCTATAACAGTATAGCAACAACTGATCTCTTGTTAAAGGTTAGCAAAAAAACCCAACACTCTTGACAGTGTGGTGGAGGAAATGATGGTCATGAGGGGGCTGCTGAGGAAAGCGCAGAAGAAACTTCCATGAGGATGCTACATTGCCACTAGTGCCGTGGTGGCGAACCTTTGGCACTCCAGATGTTATGGACTACAATTCCCATCAGCCCCTGCCAGCATGGCCAATTGGCATGCATGGCAGGGGCTGATGGGAATTATGGTCCATAACATCTGGAGTGCCAAAGGTTCGCCACAACTGCACTAGTGCATACCTCTGGATTTGGAGTGGCAGTTAATCCACAGCATGGTTCCGACCCTCGTGTAAAAATTCATTCTCAGGATTAATTGAAACTCTGGTTTTTGCAGTCTGGTATACCTTGGTACAAAATGCCACTGTGTAATTTATTTATTTAGGTGTTTATACCCTATTTTCTCCCTAGTGGAGACATAACGTGGCTAACACTGTTATCCCTTCCTCCATTTTATCCTCCTAACATCAACTCTGTGAAGCAGGTTAGCCTAAGAGAGAGTGACTGGCCCAAAGTCACCTAGTGGCAAAAGTAGGGATTTGAATCTGTTTGGGTCTCTCAGATCCTGTTATCATACTCTCTTACCACTACACGACTCTATGCAGTGGTGGGATCCAAAAATTTTAATAACAGGTTCCGATGGTGGTGGGATTCAAATAGTGGCGCCTCCGCACACACGCACCTCCAGTCCCTATTGGGCAGGGAGGTTGCTTTCGTAACCCCTTCTCGGCACTCAGAAAAAAATTAGTACCACTTCTAGAGAAGTGGTGAGAACTGGTTGGATCCGATCTCTGACTCTATGTAATGCCAGAATTTCAAAGTTTAAAAAGACAAAAACACTGAAGTTAGTCCCTTACCCTGTACAATGGGGACATTAGTCATCCTTCCTCAAAACTAAGTTGTGAAACGGAGTAAGAAAAACCTATGGCTGATTACCCTCTGCCAGTGTTCCCTGGCCTTGCCCTGCTCTGGGGCGAAAAGTCACACCAGAAGTGCCCTCACTTTCCCCCGGGAAAGCGGGAAGTACATGTGGAACAAGAGGAAGCGCATCAGGACAAGAAATCTTGACCTGACACACCTCCTCTCTCGGTGCGCCGCAAACAGAAAGTTCACTCGATCAGTGTTCCCAAAAAGGTGCACATAAAAACATTAAAATGTTTTTAAAATTAAAAATAACATTTAAAATGAGAAAATAATTCAATAAAAAACACCTAACAAGCAATATCAGAGGAGGGCCAATGACAATTATTGGGATATACCAAAGAAATAAAAAAGTCTTTACCAGGTGGTGAAAGATACTGAAAGAGAGAGACATATGAGTTTTGGTGCCACGATTGAGAAATGGAACACTTCTCAGTTATGCATGTAGCACGAACCACTAGAGCCCACCTGTAGCTTTTCTTGGTAAATGTGCACTTCTCCCATGGGCAGAGCATGAAGGCATCAGCAGCCATCCCCCTTCTCTCCCCCCACACAGGAAGTTGAGAGGGCCACTGCCTCTCAATATAGATGCTCCATTTAACTGCAACGAGTTTGACGGGCCTATCACAATGGATATCTTTATAAAAGAAGAATCATTGTGTGTTCAGGAAAATTGGATCATACAAACATCACATCCTTTTTGGCATTTAAAACAGGAAAGCAAGCACAAGTTAAAAGTTCTCTTTATTCTAGGTCCCTCTAGAGATCAGTGCTAAACACTAGCTGACTCATTTGCAAGATTCTCTCTTCCTGAAGCTTCTTGGACTTGGGGGAAAGGAAGTTTTAGGAGTAATAGAATGCATAGTAAGCAGTCTGATCTCTAGCTGATGTTACATCATTTCCAGGTGTTCCAGGGGGGAGGTGTTCACTTTGTAATGTAGCCCTGTTGATAGTTAGGACTGTAGAGGCACCGTAACCCTGTTATCTGTCGGGGTAAAATTGCATGCACTGTTCATGTTCTTATGTACACATGAAGCTGCCTTATATTGAATTAGACCTTTGGTTCATCAATATCCAGACTGGCAGTAGCTGTTCAGGATCCCAAGCAAAGGTCTTTCATATCAGCTGTAGATTAATACTTCTAACTGGAGGTGGAGGGAATTAAACCTGGGACCTTCTGCATGCCAAGCAGATGCTGTACCACTGAGCCACAACCCCTCCACGGCTGATTCTCCACGGTCAATTAATCGCGTGATATTCACATGAAATATCAAGGATTCAGGAAGAACTCCCCACTGCCTGATCGACGAACAAGGATTCATCCCGGTTCTGGCGCTCATTCTCCCCCTTATCCTGCGTCTTTGCCGAACTTACTTTTTCAAAAAATACTTACTTTTTCAAAAAACACGTCTTCGATCCAGTTTGGAGGGGAGGATTGGGGGTCTAATCCTGGTTCAAATTTCTCGCCGTGGTGCTTGACACAAATGCCTTACAACCAATCAGTGCATGCGGTGCTCAGTTCTTGCAAGAGCACGAGAGAACAATAACCAACCAGAAACTTGGGTGGGGGTGACGTGCTGACGTCATAACGTGAGCATGTTTTTGCGGGAGAAAAAAAAGGTTCCACCCCAACACGGCACGACAGCCAATCAGGAGAGACCTGCCAAGCCAATCACGTGGTAGTGGGGATTGTTACATTTCTTGAATCCGAGGTAGGCCTAGATGTCTTCACTGGAAACATGCTGCAGTGGGGAGGTTGAAACCTTGATGAAAAGGTGCAGTTTATTTTCACACTTGGTTTGATCTAGATTGAATTTCCCTGTGGGGATTCGGCCCACATGTGTAGATGAATGTGTGCTTACAGCCTATGCACGCACAGATGTCACCACATGTGCAGGAACTCTCCAGAATTCCCAGTTGCATCAAGAAAATACTAAGCACGTAGTCGGATTTATACACATAAACCATTTTCAGAAGTTTGATTTGGGTGCTCCAATTGTACTTAATGACAGCATGTGCTTTTTGTGACTCCCCTCCCTATGTGTGGTTGTTGTTTCGTGTTAATGAAGCTCGCTGCGGTGGACATTCGCCTCCACCACATAGCAAAAACCTTGTGCATAATTGGTCAATGAGTATTTTCCGAGCACTTACATCTTTGGTGCACATGAACGGGTTCCCTCAAAATTCTGTGGTTCTGGCTACGTGTACTGATCCATATGCGCGTGGAAAATATGCATGTTAGTTCATTCAAACAAAATTCAAATTTGAAAGATCCAGCAAAAAATTGGGGGCAAGGGGTAGAGAAACTCAACCTGGAAAGGCGGCATAAAAGTGTTCAGTGCCAAAATTCAGTGGCCATCCTGGGAAGTTCTAAATTTTCCTTAGGAAATACCCTGGTGTGACTTCGCAAAATAAACTTATGTATTATCAAGTGTGATAGCGGAGCCAGGAGAGAATCCCGCTCCTGGAATATGTCTGAACTAAAAACGATTGGAAAATTTATTTCTGTCCTGTATTTGTTTAGGTAGGAACTGATTTGTATTAGGTAGAAATAGGATTTGTAAGTTTCCCTGTATTTGTGCTTGTATGGAACCTCCTTGGCCCAGGGCAGAGAGCCATCTCTGCCCCACCCGGACTTATCCCATTCCGTGTAAAGTCCCTGATACAGCGGACAAAGGGAAACCTCAGCCGAAGCGCCTTGCCCTGCCTAATCTCGTCAGCAGGCAGATAAGGGGACTCACGTCATCGCTTTTTGCTTCCTGGCCCCGGACACCTGGAGAAAACCTTTGTGTGTCCCCCGTCAGTGGACACGTCATCGCCTCGCCCTGCTCTGGCGCGAAGCTTGAGAAGAGGATGCCTATCGGACACTGATTGGTTCCGGCATGTTGCAAATGAATGATTGGTTGTTTTGAATGGTGGTGGGCTGTCTTTGATTCTCCCGGGCTCCCGACGGGAGAAAGTGTACTTAAGGTGTTGTAAGGCTGCTAGGCAGCGCAGTGTTGGTGCGGAAGGGAGGTGCTGACACTTAGGTCAGCATCTCAATAAATCTCTTTTATATATATCCGAGCCTTGTCGGGTCTTGCTTGGGTTCCTGGGCGCTGCCGAGAGCGGGATACTCTAGAGCAAGGAAAGTGTTACCCTGAGCAGCGCGGTAACAAGTGTACACAAATATAAGTTTGAAAACACAAGGTCTGAAAACCAGGCTTCATCTTAAAAGTCAGTAAGATTGCAACAATTCCAAGTACTATTGATAACAGAAGTCAGTGATCAACAGAGGACTAGCTGCATCTTGGCTGATTCCCCAATGGTCATACAAACATTATTATAAAAACAACTCATCCAGAAATAAACGTATTAGGTATAATTATTTGAAAATGAAAAACCTTCTTGCCCGTGTGACCAGGTGTTGTCTTGTAGAAAAAAAATCATGGGTTTTTCACCATTACCATTGGCTAACATGTTTTTATAATAATTTTTGTATGACAACTGAGGAAGCCTATCCACTGAAATGCATCTGGTCCTTTGTTTTGGTCACTGACATGTGTGATCAGTAGTGTGTGAAATTGCTACAATCTTACTGACTTTTTGATGGGATTTGGCAAGTGCCAGTAACACAATCCAGTAATGAAGGAGTTAATTGTTGCATGCTAATTAGTTAGTGAGGTCAGAAGTCAGTGACCAGGTAATTGATACCTATTGGTTGGGTGGGCTACATGCAGGTCTGCACGTAGGCTTTAGATATATGTTCTTTGTTGCACTCTGCACGTGGTCAGTTCAGTCTGTCTATGGCTTAGTAGCCATGTAATAGTCTAAGCAGCAAGCTGGCTGTTGGTGCTAGCTAGTAAGAAAGATGTTTATTGTTTTTCTTCCAAGTTTCCCTTCCCGGTAGTAAGTAAACTTTATTTCAGTAAAGCAACTGGTCTCTGCCTCATTATTGCAATAACTCTGCTAATTAAGTATTTGTCCACACGACACTTTTCAGGTGTAGTTTTTCAGACCATGCATTTTAAACTTATATTTGTATACACTTGATAATAACATCAGAAAAGGGCACGCGGCCGCAGGAGCACTTTGCCTAATCGGGACAATGGCATAAGCCCGGCGGGACGCGAGACACACTACGCAAAAGCATGAGTGTTCCGCGAAAATCGGGACGGCTGGTCACCTTACATTATTTCAAAGATTTCTAACTGTACTTGTTCCCAAATGTATTCTAACCATTTCTGTATTGTCCATATTTTCTTATTCTTCCAACCCCACACTATAACTGCATGTACAGCTCTTATCATTATTTCATATATTGATCTTTGTCTATTATCCACTCTGCTATCATCCATTATACCCATAAACAAGTCTTTATTTATTTCTATTTTAACTTTCACTAATTTCTCTATGTACATCAATACCTTTTCCCCAAATTTTTCCAAGTCTTTACATTCAAGGCACATATGCAGATAGAATGCTTCTTTGTCCCCACAATGCCAACATTTTGGGCTGAAACCCCTAATCATATATGCCAGTTGCTTTGGAGTTATATACCATTTTAATATCACTTTTTCTTCCAGCTCCAAATATTTTTCAATTTTTATAGCATTCATACTTTCCAACAATTTCCCCATTTTATCACTATCTGTAGACCTGTCATACTCCCACTTTTTATTCAAAACTCTAATAATAAATATAAATCCCTTGTCCTCTATCATATATTTATATAAGACACCTAAAATTTTCTCTTTGGGTTGAACATTTTTCCGTGGAGTCTCCATAAGCCAGCTGTGACTTGACAGCAAAGAAAAAAGAAACAGGGAAAAAATAGAATCCATCTCCAAAATTTAGGAGCCAGGCTTACATTTCAGCCTTTAGGTTTAATATGAGCTTATCTTCTAATTATTGCAACCACAAAAAATGCTAGATGCCACAATGAAATTTCTAGGCACAATGGGGCCCTGGCACCTGGGATTTGTCAGACCCTGTTCAAATGTATGCCATTGGATTTGTATTTTTAAAAATCTCTGTAATGTTGTAAAGTTGTTGTACTGTTACTCAGCTATGGCAGTTAAATATCACAGTTTTTTGTGTGTTTCTCAGTGCTGCAATTAACTCGGAAGGGTCTGAGCAGTCACAGTCTCCTGCCCAGTGCTGAAATATAGCCCTGAACTTGGGAGAGGGGAACTTATTGATTAAGAATGGGTTTTTTTCAGCCCATAAGTTTAGCAGAGTTATAACTAACCCTGAAAAGTATGGGGGCAATCACGTACAGTCTCCCGCTTAGCACTGAAGTGTAGTAAATGCAGGACAGGGATATTCATTTAGAGGGCAAACAGTTGTGCTGTAACAGGCAGGCAAGTTTAAAATGTGGAAGGCTTCAGGTTTTACACTGTTCCTGAGCAGCACTATGCAAATATGCATTTTTTTAAAGGGAGGGGGTTCTGTTATTGTGCAAATCCCCTTCAGTACTGTTCATGTGTACACGTGGCTTGAATTAACAAAAGGGAAAAGAGATTGGGCGAGGGTTTGTGATAAAGGCTGAATTCTCACTGAAAATTTAATCTAGATGCAACCAAGTTTCAAAAGAATCGGCACATTTTCATCCAGGTCCCAACATCCTCATTGCAGCATGTTTCTAGTGAAAACGTCTAGACCAGGGGTAGGGAACCTGCGGCTCAAGAGCCGCATGCGGCTCTTCTGCCCTTGCACTGCGGCTCCACAAGCCGAGCTGCTGGCCCCATCCTTGCCCGCCCTGCAGGCAGCAGGGCGGGCGCACCAACTGCTCACAGCCGGCTGGGCCGCGCCGCGGGCTTCCCCTCTCGCCTGCCCTGTTGGAGCAGGGCGGGCGCTTTCCCGGCAGCCGGCGAGGCCGAGCCACTGGCCCCATCCTTGCCTGCCCTGCAGGCAGCAGGGCGGACGCATCCATGCGCTTCTCAGAATGAGCAGAGTAAAAGGTTAAAAAACCCAATATATACAGTGTTATCTTCATTTTAAATATCAAAAATTATTTGCGGTTCCAAGTGTTTTCTTTTCCCATGGAAAACGGGTCCAAATGGCTCTTTGAGTGTTAAAGGTTCCCTACCCCTGGTCTAGACCCCCCTGGTGTGTGTGTGTGTGTGTGTGCCTGCTGTCAGGGGTGCAATTGTTAAGCTAGCAGCACTAAAATTTCAGAGTATCTTTAGGAGACCATCCTGATGATACCACCCAGATTTGGTGAAGTTTGGTTCATGGGGGCCAAAGTTATGGACCGTCAAATTTGTAGCCCCCATCTCTTAATAGCTCCCATTGGAAACTATGGGGGATGGGGGCACCTCATTTGGGAGTCCATAGCTTTGGACCCCCTGGACCAAACTTCACAAAACCTGGGTAGTATCAGTAGGAGACTCTGCTGATGATACCACCCAGGTTTGGTGAAGTTTGGTTCATGGGGGCCAAAGTTATGGACCCTCAAATGTGTAGCCCCATCTCCTATTAGCTCCCACTGGAGTGTTTTTTCAAAAAGGTGCATATACAAGCAGGTCCAGGAAAATCCCGTGATAAGGGGGGGTGGGAGCACTAGAAACGAAACTGATCTGTGTTCTGCGGTTCAGCAGTGGGGAGATCACGAGGAAACCTGGCTATTTTGGGTGACTATCCCAGGATTAATCGCCAGTGGGAAATCGCCCAAAGGAGACACAAAATCCTGGAAGGAAGGGGTTATAGTGATGCTCATCTGATGTGAAAGGAAAAACACAGCCAATGCCAGATTGCTCTGTGCAATGTAGAACCTCCATAGCAAGGGCAAACTGGGAAAATATCACACTGACAATATCATGAGAACAGTAAAACACTCGCATGTGGAAGCATACCTGCTTTGGTACAATTGTTCCTAAAATATCATCTCTAGAGCAACTGGTGGGAAATGTGGAAGGGAAGATGCAGATTTTAAAATCTCTGTGCCCATTTTCCTGTCTGCCATTCCCCTCCCCCATCTCCAGTGGACTTCTGACCATTAAAAAAAGTTATCTAGTAAACATATCTCTGTGGTGTTAAAACAAAAGCAGGTGTAATGTTCTGATTTCAAACGTTTATGGAGGATTTGCAACCAAGAGGGCTAGAAACTTGAAAGAAGAGATACAGCTGTATCCAGCACCCATAGGCTTGGCCAGAACCGAACCTTTCAGTTTTCCCCTATGCTGTAGCTTACTGAGGCTCTCCTATTGCATTCTGGGAAAGGGAGAGTGTCAGTGGACTCACAAATAGAAATGCTATCCCATCAGTAACTGTGTGGTTGTACATGTGTCAATTTCTTAGAGTAGTAAATTTCCAGGGATAGGGCTGCCTTCCAGCATCCAGCCCCTGTCCCCAGATTTACCAGGGAACAAAAGCACCTCAGGGAAGCCAGAAGCCAGGAAAAGCTTCAGGGAGCTGGCAGGAAGGCCTGGACAGCAGGAGCTGGCCTCAGCAGTTTCCCACAGCAGGGCAGGGCCGACACAGCTGGGTCCAAGCTGCAAGCTAAAAGCCCAGTCTTTCCCCAAGGTAAGGCAGGGCCTGCGCAACCTCAACCGGGCAGCAATCGGGGGGAGGGCCAAGAGCACAGGGGGCCCAATCACAAACTGGCAGGGCTAGACAGACAGACTGCTGGTCATTAAAGCCTGGAACAGGAAGATCCAGGCAGGGGTGGGGGAACCTTTTGAGAAGGATGAAAAGAGAGCAGATGAAGGAGCATAGGGTGATTGGTATGATAGATTTGGAGGGGGGAGAGTGCTGTAACTATTGGAAAGAACAATAATGGCTTCTTGGCAACGGATCCTGTGTTGTTTGCCTTTTGTTGTAGTGCTGAACATTCACGAGGGTCTGAGCCTACCCTGCAAGGAGGGTGGAGAGGGGCGGCATTCACACAAATTAATAAGTAGCCTATATTTTGGCTATACTGTAACTTTTTTAAATACAGGGATGTTGCCTTGATTGAGCATTGGATTTTTAAAACAAATCTATTAACCCTTATCTCTGGGTTTTTTAAAACAAAACCTTGTGAAATAGGGGATGTCCTTTGTGACACTTTAACATTTTCCACCACAAACAAGATGTGTGACAAATGGAATACCAAATACATATTTGATGATGAGTCATACTATAATTTACAGATTATCCCTGATTTTCAGCAGAGAAATCTGCATTCTCAGTCCATGAATCACAGGAAGCAATCAACACATGAGGCTCTATGGCTCCTTTCGAACCACAAAACACATCGGAAAGTTTTTTTCCATCCTTACAGCTTGACCCTTGGGCCCATGAAGTAAGCTATCTCTGGGCTGAAGAATTTAATCATTTAGTTGACTGATTAATCAATGAAAGATTTGATTGATTAACCAGTGGAGCTAGCATTTAATGATGTTTATCTTTACTTGGGCAGAGGCAGTGTTTTTACTCTGGTGTGTAGGGAATGGGAAAAAATACTGAAGGTGGCCATATCTTTCAAAGATAAGTAGCATCTTTGTTTATTAAACTGCAAGTTATCTTTCTCTATGCTAACTCAAAAAGCTAAGCATGAAAATATATTTCAATTGATGTATCACCAGATGCACTGGTCTATCTTCCAGTTAGATGAACATATTTTAGCATTACACCAGCGTAAGGTTTAGTGGGTGTCTTAAACTGTGCAGAGGCAGTAGTTAGGATTGCTTTCTGAATATGCTTCAGTTAAAGGACCAAATGACACATCACAGTGTTCCCTAGGTTGGGTCTGAATTCCCTGACCTGACCTTTACCCAGCAACAGTGAATTCTCTTCTAAAAACCTGGTTTCCAAATTTGTTGGGGTCTGATTCAGATCACGACCATGGTGCAAGTAGAGAAGGGCTTTTCCTTTTCCCAGGGCAAATATTGCCTCCGCAGGGCCATTTCAGGTTAGAAAGAGAGTGCAGGGGGAAAGTGGTAGCTGTTTCTCCCCCTGCACAGTAGTTTCAGTCTAAAGTGTAGGTTTGGCCCTAAGTTAGGATTCTAAGCTGCAAAATCCTTAAACCAGACATGTTCATTGTGCAAGACTTAATTATTCTGAGTCTGTTCTTCTTTCTCCATGTTCTTACTGTAGATACCAGAGTCATAAAACTGTTCCAAGATGCTGACTCCTGCTTGGGCACTGATAGCTCTACTGGTGCTGCTGAATATCCCAAGTGCTGTGAAAGCCCAGGTCAATCCAGGTAAAGGAAAACTTTGCTGTTTGCTGGGAGCACCAAATGGGAGGTCTAACATACATCATGGCTTCCTGACACAGGGTGGATGACTCCAGAAACCTGAAAAAGGGTCAAGGAGCAGGAAGAGAGGAAGTGTAACTGTAAGACCTCCCTAATAAATGACAAATGTTATAGAAAATGCTTGTGTAGATTTTGGTTGGAAGGTGAAAAAGCAGTAGAGGTCATAGCTATACGGAAACCAGGGTAAGGTTTATGGTGAGGATAACGCTTAGGAAGGGATCAAGGCAGAAAACACTTGGAAGGCTTGAAATGTAGGGTAATAATTTAATAGGGCCAACTATTTCTATAGGAAACTCAAAGGGACTTACAAACTCCTTTCCCTTCCCCTGTCACAACAAACTCCCTGTGAGGTAGGTGGAGCTGAGAGAGCTCAGAAGAACTGTGACTAGCCCAAGGTCACCCAGCTGGTGTGTGTGTTGGAGTTTACAGGCTAATCTGAATTCCCCAGATAAGCCTCCACAGCTCAGGTGGCAGAGTGGGGAATCAAACCCGGTTCCTCCAGATTAGAGTACACCTGGCCTTAACCACTAAGCCGCTGCTGCTGCTGAAGTGAGGATAGCGTTTGTTTGGCAATATCTGTCTGTCACATCTTTATCTTACCCTTCCTGTGAGGAGTTCAAGACAGGGTTCTCCTTTCCTCCAATTTTGCCCTCAGATCAGCCCCGTGAGGTAACTTAGGCTGTGAAAGCATGACCGGCCCAAGTCTACTTAAAATGCTTCATGGTTTGAGGAGGCATTTGGATTGACATCTTCCTGAGCTTAGTTGAACATTCCAACTATTGTATCATGCTGAATCTCAATTTCTTTTTGCAATTGTTTCAAATTTCTGAATGATACAGATCTGTTTTCCTAAAGGCCATAGTATAGTCCACAGGAGTAGAGAACAGTCACAGAAAACAACTTCCTAAGAAGCTCAACTTCAAATATTAACCTTCCAGACCTTATGGTTGTAATGAAAGTCTTGAAAGTAGTGTGGGCAATGGTTGGTGAAGTCGCAGAAGCCCCCAAAAGATGTCCTGGGATCAGAAAGTTGGACTGAATAGCTCTTTGACATTCTCTGTGTCCACAAAAACAAATAATTCTAATAGCTCCCTCTTCATACAGGGAAATTATGAAAGGTGTTCTGGGTGCTATGAGAATCACAGACAAGGTAGATCCAACCAAATTTTAGGCTAGTGAAAAAGTGTTTTCTTTGAGAAAGGCTATGCTGGGGATCATGGAATCTGCATGTACAAAAGCCATGTGGGATGGGACTGTGTTAAAGAGGGAAACTGGGTGAAAAAGTTGACTGGATACATATGATTCATGTATCCACAATACCAAGATGGTGATCGCTTATGGAGTTTTTAATGGATACAGGAGGGATCACAGTAACCTGCATGGAATGTGGACTGTCCAGAAGTGTTTACCTAAAATATGTGTGTAGTGGATGGAGGTAACCCATAGTATCTGTGCCTCTGTTTCCCCAATCTTCCATCCTCCTGCAAGTGCATAAATGCAGTCTTTCCCTGTGTTGGACAACCAAGAGCTTTGAGTTTTACATAACTAGAAAGCACTTGCCGAGACACTGAGAAGGTGCAGTAGTGGGCTGCAAATACATAAACATCAGATGGCACAACTGTTTACACTGGGAAATCTTATTTGAGCAACATGCCTGCAATCCACAAATCTGCTGATGCTGAGTCACTCTCTTCCCTTACTACCACAGCTCTCCTTGGAAACTGAATTCAGACAGCAAGGTACCAGAATAATGGGCAGATTTGAAGGCTTTCATGGACTTCCAAATGTTGAGGGGAGGGTAGGGGTGTGGCTCAGCTGAATGGCAGAGTACCAGCTTTGCAGAAGTCCCAGGTCCAGTCCCCAGCACCTTCAGTTAAAAAGACTGGATAACAAATGATGTGAAATCCCTCAATCTGAGAGCCTTTAGAACAGCTGCCAGTCAATGGTCTGACTCAGGATCACGAGTTGAAAATAATTCTGTTCAAATTTGGAGCATTTATGGCTATTTTTAGATATGGTGCTGTTTAGATTTTATGGCAGTCATTAAAACTCTTCTGCTTGTGCTAGTGTTTGCAACATTTGTGAATAATCCACTCCATATTTCACTCTGTCTCACCAAAAGAAAAACAAAACAAAAGTATAACTTCATTCGCCACTTGCTGGATAGTCTTTGTTTTAGAATGCTCTGTTTGGGTCCTAATGCCTACCTAGTTCTGTTAGGTAGATACTAAGACCCAAGCAGAACATTCTAAAACAAATATGGTCCAGCATGTGGCAAATAAGAACATAAGAAAGAGCCTGCTGGATCAGACCAGAGTCCATCTAGTCCAGTACTCTGCTACTCGCAGTGGCCCACCAGGTGCCTTGGGGAGCTCACATGTAGGATGTGAAAGCAATGGCCTGCTGCTGTTCCCGAGCACCTGGTCTGCTAAGGCATTTGCAATCTCAGAACAATGAGGATCAATATTGGTAGCCATAGATCGACTTCTCCATCATAAATCTGTCCAAGCCCCTTTTAAAGCTATCCAGGTTAGTGGCCATCACCACCTCCTGTGGCAGCATATTCCAAACACCAATCACGCGTTGCGTGAAGAAATGTTTCCTTTTATTAGTCCTAATTCTTCCCCCCAGCATTTTCAATGCATGCCCCCTGGTTTTAGTATTGTGAGAAAGAGAAAATTTATCTCTGTCAACATTTTAGACATCTCTCCAAACTAAAGAGTCCCAAACGCTCTCCCCATAAGGAAGGTGCTCCAATCCCTCAATCATCCTCGTTGCCCTTCTCTGCACTTTTTCTATCTCTTCAATAACCTTTTGAAATGGACTTTTCAGAAAGAATATCTTCCCCTTTCCTAATTATCCCCAGCATAGAGTTTGCCTTTTTCACAGCTGCTATGCATTGAGTTAACATTTCCATCAACTAAGATGCCCAAATCCCTTTCCTGGTCTGTGACTGATAGCACTGACCCCTGTAGTGTGTATGTGAAGTTTGGATTTTTTGTCCCTATGTGCATCACTTTACATTTTGCTACATTGAACTGCATTTGCCATTTCTTAGCCCACTCACCTAATTTATAAAGGTCCGCTTGGAGCTCTTCGCAATCCTTTGTGATTTTCACCACCCTACATAATTTGGTATCATCCGCAAACTTGGCCACCACACTACCCACCTCAAATAGTTACATTTTTTTCTTTTGGTGAGAAAGAGCAGTGGAAAACATACACTGAAAAGGGCTGTGTAATATATATCTTTTCAAAGTAAAAATACCTCTATATTACTCCATTCATATCCTACTTGTTTTCCAAATGGGAACTAAAGAGACTTGGATCATTCTCGACATTTGTGTGAACCAGATTTGTTTCCCCACTCCTACATTTCTGCTGAGTGACCTTGGGCTGGTCACAGTTCTCACAGAACTCTCTCAGTCCCACCTACCTCACAAAGGGTCTGCTGTTGGGAGAGGAAGGGAAAGGAGTTTGTAAGCCTTCTTGAGTCTCCTTACAGACAGAAAGGTGGGGTATAAATCCAAATTCTTCTTCTTTTATGCCCATACTTGCTATTCTTTTCCTTCCCCTGGGTGAACTGCTTTTTGACAATGCTTAATCTGGATTTGTGCTTAGTGCTGTTAACTGTTCAGAAGATAAATGATTGTTAAAGACCTCACTACTCCAAATGTTTGTTTATTTAGAAAGTGTATATGCCACTTTCCCGAGGCTTCTTACAACTAAAACGTTCAAAACAAGGCCATTAAAACACAACCATAAAAATACTGGTACCAGATTATGCAGGCCATAAAATAAACAGACCAATGTCATTAAAACAAGCTAGGGCATAAACAATAACATAAAATACATGCCAAGTAACCTAAAACAATGTTGATGAAAAGATCCTTGAGACCATAAAATCCTTGAGACCATAAAATATACAAATGATGAAAACCCCTTACAGTTAGACCTTATACCTGAGGTGTTTCCCTAATGGTTATATTAGCAGCTTCAGGGCAATATCACAGACACAATCCATGTTCAGAGGCCATGAGCCACTGCATGCCATTTCTGGTGAATGGGGCATTAATAACTGGGGAAGGTAGAGTTGTCAGTTATGGGTTGGGAAATACCTGAAGATTTTATGGTGGATCCTGGAGAGAGTTGGGTTTGGGGAGGGGAGGGGAAGGGAGGGACCTCAGCAATGCCAGAGTCCACCCTCCAAAGCCGCCATTTTCTCCAGGGAAACTGATTTCCATTGCTTACACACATCAGTTCTAATAGTGGGAGACCTCCAGGCCCCAACTGGAGGTTGGTAATCCTAGGGAAAGGCCCTGGCCTTGGTACCAGGCATATTCTATGGGAAATAGGCTGCAGGATAAGATAGGCCATTAGTTTGATTCAGCACATGACCCACAGTCAGTGGTGGGATCCAAAAATTTTAGTAACAGGTTCCCATGGTGGTGGGATTCAAACAGTGGCGTAGCGTCAATGGGGCTGGGCGGGGCACAACGGGGGCATGGCCGGGCATTCTGGAGTCAGGGCATTAATAATTTCTCTGTTACTGTAAAAAACTCTTACTGTAAAAAACAGTTCCTAATTTCCAGCTGGTATCTTTCTGTCCATAATTTAAACTCATTATAGCAAGTCCTATCGTCTACTGCCAACAGAAACAACTACTTCTCCTCTAATTGACTGCCTGTCAAATACTTAATACTTTCAAATACTTAATTCTGTTTCTAGAAATCAAAAGAAGGATACTTTCCTTAAACAAGGAACTTTACCATATTTCTAAAACATGTTTTTAAAACAGCCCAACAGGGAGAATTATCCCATTTTCTACCTTTGCTAACCAGCCACATATGAAACAACAGGACTTTATGCCAACTGTGAAATCATGAGTGGTCACTACAGTTTAGTGAAGATTCACCATCACCACTGTTCATTAACTATATTCTGAAGGGCTAATACATTCAATACTCAAAATAATTTGCACTTTAGATTAAAACACAAATTCATTAAAACATGGATCCGATGGACCATTCCTACTGCATAGGCATATTCAAGAGCTAGATATCAAGGCTACTGCCAGGATACACAGGTCATGACTTTTTTAAAAATTGAGTAAGCATTAGTAGTTAGTACCTTTAACCTTTCACTTATACAAAATGCTTTGTAATCCTTTAGCCCCATAAATACCTAAAATCAGTCATTAACACTCCCTTTTTATTCCTGGGTGACCTTGGGCTAGTCACAGCTTTCAGCCCCACCCACCTCACAGGGTGTTTGTTGTGAGGGGGCAAGGGCAAGGAGATTGTAAGCCCCTTTGAGTCTCCTGCAGGAGAGAAAGGGGGGATATAAATCCAAACTCTTCTTCTTCTGTTTAAAGTAAAAAATAAACCAGAACATCATCCATTGTGAACTAGAATTCGCAATCCATACTGTATATTCTGCAAATATTTCACATTAATTAATCCAGGATTAGAGACACAGATGAGCATAACATTCTCACATACAGGAATACAGAGCTTTTAAGTGGCCAAGCATCATGGTATTTCACAATTTATCATAAAATGAACAGAGTGCCAAAATAAATAGCCTACCAAGCAAGTAAAGAGTCCCCTGGACCCAACAGTAGTTAAAGGGTCCCTCCTCTTACTAGCCGGCATCGAGAAAGAAGAAGAGAGGGGGAGGCGAAGGCGTGGAGACGGAAAAGCGGACCCAATTAGTAACCCCCTCTCGGCACACACAAATAATTAGTAACCCACTCTCGGGAACTGGTGAGAACCTGCTGGATCCCACCTCTGCCCACAGTGGTCAAATTATTCTTGCTTATAAGAGTCTCCCTGCTAGTTCTAATATCTGTGGTTGAATGGGCTTGAATGTGGTCGAGGGCTTTCTTATGGTTTTTGGGTTTCTTTCTGATTTAATATTGTTCTGTCTGTACAGGGTATCAGTCTTCTTTCGAAAGTGGTGTAGAACAGCGGGGCGGGTGGGAGAGGGAAATTCCCTCTTTCCTCTCCAACCTCATTTTTTCTCTTAACCGTAACAGATATATATATAGAGGAACCCCAACTGAGCAAACAAGTTAGGGGCCGGAAGTAGAGTGAGGAAATGGTAGAAGGAGAGAAGGTTAAGCATGCTTTCTTCATTAGCTCTTTCCAAACTACAACCTCCATACCTCAATTCTGGCAAAGATATGGTTTTCTAGGTCCATGTCTTCCACCAAATAGTTTGGCCCAGCACGTATCATTAAGAAAAGAGTGTGTGTGAGAGAGAGTTACAGCCTAGATCTTGTTTGAGTACATGCCTGTTTTGTTTCCTCCTCAAGATATAAAATATCTATGTATGCTTATTTGGGAATTTGTTATGAAAACCAGATTCCTTTCAGCAACACTATACGAGAACTCTGGTTCTGATTTGAAGCGGTCTGCCTTGCCCGCCCACTCAGAGTAACATGGCAAATGCACTCCCGATTTATTTCATTCCCAATTTTCCCTTGAAGAGGGCCCCTTATCCCGGGGAAGCAGAGCACATTTGGATTGTGTGTAATACCATCCCTTTGTAGCCAGAAATCTCTGAATCAGCTTTGTTTCCAGTTATTCCATTCAGCGTGAGTTTGAAGTTAGGGAGAAAAAACTGATGGCTTTTTAAAGTCCCCCCCTCCCCCGCCCTCAGTGATGGATAGATACTTGGATTGTGCGTGTGAAGGCTTATTTTTAGAAATGTTTTGCCTTCAGCAAAGACCCACGCCTCAGATAAAAAGTTTTCCAAATATTTATAAATAGGTTTAACTGTCAAGCTGTTACGTAAGAACTCTGGGATATGTAGTTCTGTGAGGTGCCTTCAGAATTCTCCACAGCTACAGTTTGGAAAGGTGAAATGATTATAGTTTGTATCTCATGTATGCCTTATTTGCAGGCATATAATAAATGTACTTTTAACTCTGGAGCGTGTCCTTCAAATCCTCCTGTTTAGTTAACAGAACAAGTTAAGGATGTGCTGAAGTTATGGGTAAACTAGGAGCGTTTCCCCACTTACCTGCTGCTGCGCGCTACTCTCCCCAGGTAGCGCGGGGTCTCCCGGCACTCCCCATTACAGGGGCGGCGACAACGCAGCCGCCCCGACGCTGCCGCTGTCGCGCCCCCTCAGCATGCGACATTCCTGGCGCCTTTTGATGACCCCGCGCAGAGCACGGGGTCATGGGGAAGCCCGGACGTGCGTCAGAAATGATGCTCACTGGGAGTAGTGCGCAGCAACCACTCACCCAGGTAAGTGGGGAAACGACCTAGGGTTGCTGATCTCTAGGAAATGTTCCATAATTATCACTGATCTCTAGACTACCAAATTCAGTTCCCTTGGAGCCACAAGCCGCTTTGGAGGGTAGATTGTGTCCAGATCTACCCAGTGATGGGATTCAAAAATTTTAGTAACAGGTTCCAATGGTGGTGGGATTCAAACACGAATGAACTGAATGCTGATATTCCATTTCAGCATTGACACTACTGCCACTACTGGCTTTGACTGAGAAACCAAAATTGCCTCACTTCCAGTGGCCTAAGAGAAGGGGACTGGGCTGCTTTTATCTCAGGCAGTGCTGTTTTTCCAAGTCAGAGAAGGAGGAGGAAAAGGAAGAGGTGTTACCAATGGTACACACTGTGAATCCCTGGATTATTTTTCCAGGGAAACCACAATCTTTATGTCAGTTTTGGAAAAAAAAGTTCAAACTGTGTGTAGCCTGATATGGCTTATCAAATTCGTGCCCTTTCGATCCATGAGGTTCCTCTTGGCAGTACATTGTCTTTTAACTCGTGACGAAGCTGCGCGAACATCTTATAGGACGTTTATGAAAGCCTATGAGATGGCGACGAAGGAGGCGAAGAGGGCTTTCTTCTCCTCCTCTCTCGCGTCCGCTAGCGTCCGCTAGCTCTCGCCCGGCACAATTGTTTCATATAATTCGGTCTTTAACTTCCCTATCAGAGGGTTCTTCAAATTCACAATTGAGTATCAGCTGTGAGGCATTTATGAGCTTTTTTGCGGATAAGGTCGCGTCGCTCCGCCAGGACCTTCCTCCTACGTTGGATACAATTAGTGAACTGGAGGCTCCCTTGCCGTCTTCGGGCCCTTGTATGGCCCAGTTTTCCCTGCTCTCCGAAGCCGCTGTTGATAGGGCCTTAGCTGCTGTTAGACCTACTACCTGTCCTCTGGATCCGTGCCCTTCCTGGCTTGTGAAAACCTGCCGGGAGGAGCTACGACCCCATCTGTTGAGTATTATCAATGACTCCCTTGAGCAAGGGGTCTTCCCGGATGGGTTGAAGGAGGCAGTGGTCCACCCACTCTTACGAAGACCACCGTTAGATCCGAGGATCTGGCCAATTACCGCCCGTCTCAAATCTTTTCGTTTCTGGGAAGGTAATTGAGAGAGTGGTGCTGGAGCAGCTTCAAGGCTTTCTGGATGACACATCGGCTTTTGACCCCTTCCAGTCGGCTTCTGTGCTGGGCATGGGGCCGAGAACTGTTCTCGTCGCCCGTCACGGATACACTCCGTATACAGCTCGACCGAGGCGGATCGGCGCTGCTGGTATTGTTAGACCTTACAGCAGCGTTTGATATGGTCGATCATGACCTTTTGACCCACCGCCTGGCCGCCTCCGGAGTGCGGGGCACAGTCCTTCAATGGATTGTCTCGTTTCTCGGAGTCCGGAATCAACAAGTGAGTCGCGGGGATCAGGCCTCCCGGAAATGCCCGCTTTCCTGCGGTGTACCCCAGAGGCGTTACTATCGCTATTGTTTAACATCTACGTCGACCCTTGCTCAGCTGGTACGGAGTTTTGGGCTGGTCTGTCATCAGTATGCGGATGACACACAGCTCATTCTGTCGATGGAGAGGGGAGCAGCCACCACCCCTGCGGCTCTACAGCATTGTTTGGAGGCGGTCGCTGGTTGGTTGCGACAGAGCAGGTTAAAACTGAATCCATCGAAGACGGAGATCCTCTGGCTTGGCCGCTCCAGCCGCCGGTGTGGGAGGGGGCCGTATTGGCGCCGACCCCCTCCGTGCGCAGCCTGGGGGTCCACCTGGATTCGTCTCTTTCTATGGAGACCCAGGTGGCCCATATAACCCGGGTTGCCTTTTTCCACCTCCGCCAGGCCCGGCGGTTGGCCCCCTTCCTCTCCCAAGCAGACCTAGCCACTGTGATCCATGCAACGGTCACCTCCAGGCTAGACTATTGTAACTCGCTCTACGCGGGCCTTCCCTTGCGTTCGATCCGGAGACTGAAACTGGTCCAACATGCGGCGGCGCGCCTGCTCACAGGCAGCGCCAGTTGGGACCACATCCAGCCTGTACTGCGCCAGCTACATTGGCTTCCAGTAGAATTCCGGATCGTCTTCAAGGTGTTGGTATTGACCTTTAAGGCCTTACGCGGCCTGGGGCCCTCGTATCTTCGAGACCGCATCACCCCATATGTCCCAACGCGGCCTCTTCGTTCAGCGGAGGCCAATTTACTGGTGGTCCCTGGCCCCTCGATGATGCGGCTGGCCTCCACACGGGCCAGGGCCTTTACGGCTCTGGCCCCGGCCTGGTGGAACGCTCTTCCACCAGCTGTCCGGGCCCTGCGGGACCTTGGTGAGTTCCGCAGGGCCTGTAAGACGGAGCTGTTCCGCCGGGCCTTTGGAGGGACCAGCCGCTGATGGTGCCCCCTCCCCTTCCCCTTCCCCTTCCCCTGATCTATCTTTGGGATTGTACCATCCGATGGGGTCTGCCGCCTCTCTCTTGGGGGAAGGATTTAATGTCGGGTTATGGGGCGCCATCCACACCCATATTTATATTTGGAATTTTATTAAGAGATTACACTTAGTTAGGCCTCGCTGCTTTTATAGATTTTTATAGATTTTATTTAATTTATGATGGTTTTATGACTGTATTCACTGATTATTCTGTACTCACTATATGTTGTGCACCGCCCAGAGCCCCTCGGGGACAGGGCGGTATAAAAGCTGAAAGTATAAATAAATAAATAAATAAACTTCTGACACCAGACATAACATATTTATGGTCACTACATATAACTGCAGGTGATCCACACATTTTAAGTTAAGATTATAAATTAATCTGGATTTACCATGGCAAAACTCAAAGAAATATCTGATTAAAGCTGTTTTCTTTCTGTTACTACAAAAAGCTCTTGAGCCATGTACAATATAAATGTACATTGGGAAGCTCGTTAATGGATCAGAGAAATGATCATCTACCCCTGCATCTTGTATCCCATCATGGCCAACCAGATGTCTGTTAGGCAATAGCAATTCCATCACCGTCTGCTTTCCCAACATCTGATATTCAGAAGTACAGAGCCAGCATGGTGTAGTGGTTAAGAGCAGGTGCACACTGATCTGGAGAACCAGGTTTGATTCCCCGCTCTGCCACTTGAGCTGTGGATGCTTATCTGGGGAACCAGATTAGCTTGTGCACTCCAACACATGCCAGCTGGGTGACCTTGGGCTAGTCACAGTTCTTTGGAGCTCTCTCAGCCCCACCCACCTCACAGGAAGTTTTGTTGTGGTGAAAGGAGATTGTCAGCCCCTCTGAGTCTCCTTACAGGAGAGAAACGGGGGATATAAATCCAAACTCCTCCTCCTCCTCTTCTTCTTTAGCTGGAGACTCCAATGAGCTGTCATGATTCATCACTGTTGTTTGATTTACCCTCCATGCTGCTGATTGATCTTCCTCAAAAGGGTCATATTACACATTGACTTGAACATTAAAAAGTGCCAGCAAGGCAATGTGATTTGGTTTGGGGCTGCACTGCTGGAGGAGCCAGGTTAACCCTTTCATTCCTATAGCACTTCCCCACTGCTGTTAGCCATAACAGAGAAGTATCATGCATTCGTTTTTCCCTGTTGTGGCTGTTTTTGGTGGGAGGGAGGCTGTCTTGATCAGTAAAAGTAGCACCACTGCTTTGATGAAAGTTGGAGCTCTTGAGTTTGCTTTAAAGTGAAAGTAGGTTGGGAGGTTAAAATAACTGATATTCCATTTCTTATGTAGCTTAGGTCTTACTGGAATGTTGTATGCTGGGATTTGTAGTCCTTTCAGGCAATACCTCTTCTGAAGATAAATTCATAGGGAAGCAAACCACCTCTGAATGTCTCTTGCCTTGAAAACCCTGTGGCATTGCCGTAAGTCAGCTGCAGCTTGACAGAACTTTACACGCACCCAGAGGATATATGAAATGTGTTGGAATATGCTTTTGTCGATGTGAGGGTTTCAGATCGGCATCCTCTCCTTTGCCACTTTTTAGCCTATGTGGCTCAGTTCGCTAGGAAGTAGCTTCTAGGCAAGCTATGGACACAGTTTTATGGGCTGGGGCCAGCGATCAGTCAGTAAACACTGTGGAACAAGCAGCTCTTTGAGAAGCTTTCTTGGCAGCTAACCATGAAAAAAATAACACTCAGGTAGCTGTGCAGGGCTTGCCGAAGCTTCTTCGGCAGTCTCTTGCAAATCCAAACCAATTGCACACCGCAGGCGCTGGTATTTTTCCACTGGGAAGTGGGTCTGCAAAACTGCTCCATTCAGTTGTCCTTTTGGTGCTCACATGTCATAATCTTTGGATGCAACCACACAACCGCTTCAGGATGTGTTAATCAGTGTGCGCCATGTGCATCGGTAGTGTATGTATTTACGCTGATTTATATAATCCAATTTTTGCACACATTGTGAATCAAGTGAAAAATGGCGTCGTCAGAGGCATGCATTGCATGGTCATGAGAAAGAGTCAAGATGTGTTCAAATGAACGGTGGGCAGCTATGGCTTCTCCGGTATCAGGGAGAATGTTATGTAGAGATTGGTGTGTATCCAGCTATCCCTGGACTTTTGTAGTGCAGGACTTCTCTGCTTCCCTTTGCTGCCACAACCCACTGAACTGATCATGGAGGTCCGCAGAACCTAGGGAGGAGCATAGGGGTGTGGTGGGGGTAGGGTTGCCAGCACTGGGTTGAGAAATACTTAGAGATTTGGGAGGGGAACCTAGAGAAAGGAAGGTTTGGGGAGGGGAGGGAAGGGAAGGGACTTCAGCATGGTACAATGCCATAGAGTCCAGCCTCTACAGCAGCCATTTTCTCCAAGTGAACTAATCATGGTAACCTGGAGATCAATTGTAATAGTGGGAAATCTCCAGGTGGCACCTGCAGGTTGAGAACTCTAGATGGCGGTCTGCGCTGCAAGGGGGAGAAATCGGTAGCGGTCGCTGCCTCTTTTTCCACAAATGGAAACACTGTTCTGTTGGACCAAGAACTGCATGGTTGGATTAGTGTTGTTAAGAGGAGCTCTCTCGATTCCTCTTTACCCAGTTTCTCCCTGAAATCCAGAAATCCATTTCTTTTCCTCTTCTTAGAAATTTGGAGTCTGCTTCAAATCAATTCTGTTTTGATCAGAAGAGAGGAGGCACAGGAAGGGAGAGTCTGCAAAACTTCAGAATTTTATTCTGCTGATGCTCAGAGGCAGGCAGTGTCTGCCCAAACTTTCCCAGCCTCTTTCCAAGCCTCCTCCAGAGGAGTGGACCTACAGGTGGGTGTGGGGCTTGGGGCACGTGATCCTGTTATCCATTGGCTAAGACCACTCCTGCTCCCATATACTGCTTTGATGGATGTCCCATTTGGCTGATAATTACTGCCTGCTGTCAGCCAAAAAACTGCACAAGGGCATGTATTTACAAACGTTAAGTGCTGTCAAGTCGCCCCCAACTTACAGCAACCCCAGCAAGGGGCTTTCAGTACAGATGAGAAGCAGTTGTGGTTTGGCATCGCATTCCCCTGCCGAGTCTTCCTCTGTGGTTTCTCATTCAAGTACCGACCCTGCTTAACTTCCAAGATCTAGATAAATAAAGAGTACACAGTTCCAGGAAAAACAGTAACAAAGATAACCAACTGTGTATACAAACTGTAATACAAAACCATTCCACAAATATGTACTCTTTGAGGGTCATTGTGGTGTAGTGGTTAAGAGTGGTAAACTATAATCTGGAGAACCGGGTTTGAGCCTTGTCTGGTGAAGCAGATTTGTTTCCCCACTCCTACATTCCTGCTGGGTGACCTTGGGCTAGTCACAGTTCTCTCAGAATCTCTCAGCCCTGCCTACCTCTCAAGATGTCTGTTGTGGGAAGAGGAATGGAAAGAAGTTCATAAGCCCCTTCATCTCCTTACAGGAGAGAAAGTGGGGAGGGGAGGATATAAATCCAAATTCTTCTTCTTCCTTATGAGCAGCAGATTCTTATCTGGTGAACCACATTTGTTTCCCCGGTCTTTTCCATGAAGCCTGGTGGATGACCTTGGGCTAGTCACAGCAGAGGCGTAGCAAGGGGGAAAAGCGGCCGGTGCGCTGGTGCGTCCTCTGCCCTGCCCTGCCACGCCCCATCCCACTCTGGAACATCCCTGTCCCGCCCCCAAAATGCCCTTGTCATGCCCCTGCGGGGGCGCACGCCCGGTGCGTCACGCCCCCCGTCCCCTTGGAGCTACGCCTCTGAATCACAGTTGTCTCAGAAATCTCTCAGCCCCAACAACCTCACAAAGGTGCTTGTTGTGGAGAGAGGAAGGGAAGGAGCAAATGAGAGCAACACAGGAAAAATGAACGAACCCTCCCTCTGGCTAACATTACATTTGTAGGCCTGCAGCTGTGGAAAGAGAATGTATGTTTGAATGAAAAGCAAATACTTCTAGAGTGTCTCCTCTGCTTTAGATCAACTGCAATTATTAAAGGGGGTGGAGTACAAAGCATTGTACAAAAAAAATTATCAAGCAGATTTCCTCCCACTATTTAAATCTCTGCCTGAAAAACTCCCTCACCAGCTGGATATTTCTGTGTTGGTTGGTTTGATAGACACAAGAGCAGGACTTGGAGAGCCCAAGGTATGTGTGTATGCTACCTTAAATTGGGGCTAGTTTTGAAAATGACACTCCTGAGACTTTCCTCCTTGGGCTTGCTGTCCTAAAACTCGTATCATATCAGGCTGCAATCAAGCCACCTTGTGCACAGCTTTTCCATTCCTCACACCAGACACACGTCGCATGCCTGGTGCAACTTAAAAGCTTCCCTTCCAGGAGCAAGGTTTTTCGAGCTGTTTTATCTCTTGCCTTCTCTTAGATCCTGCTGGTGTGGATGATCACCAGTTAAGGGAAACTCCTTTCAGGATCTGGAGTGCTGAATTTATTGTGCTGAATCCCTCGAAAAGGGGAGTGATTGAGTCATAAGACAGGGCTCGGCTGCAGCCAATGTTTTGGAAAGGGAAGCAGCATAGAAACTGAGCCTGCGGAAAGTCTGGAGCTCGATGAAGAGCTTCATGGTGTTGAGCCAAGACCCAGCTGATACTGCCACCATTCCAGAGGCAGGCAGGCAGGCAGGCTGGCTGAGCAAACCATCTAAGCAACAGATTGGTACACACATTTAACTTCCCACATTTTCTTCTGCATCTGGAGAAGGCAACTCCTGCACAGGTTCTAATGACATCCCTTGTAGGAATTGTAGATTTTTTGGGTGAGGGGGGAAGGGATATCAATTCACAGCCTACTTGTAGTAATGCACTGCTGACCCAGCAGCACCGTGGTAGAACGTTGGAACGCCAACGGACCTACGGCCTTCTGGTCGCACCGCACCCCCACTCCTCATCCCCCCATGAGTCACGGGTCATGAACTGTCTGGCTCAGTCACCGGGCGCAGGGACAATGGTCTTGCCCCCAGGTGAGGATTAGGCTCAGATGCTTACGCTCCTCTCCGCACGTAGCCAGGTGAGATCATGCATCACATGATGATCTCCCGACCTCCCGCCTCCCGCTCTCCCGGAACTCCCCCGTTCCTCCCTCCTACACGCCCCGATAGAATAACAATAAAAGGTGCCAGGAACCAGCACGCGGGAGACTCGCTAGGAACACGGACCTCCGGGCTCCCGCTGCTGGCGATCTCCACCAGATGTTATCTCCGCGTCTCGTCTCGTTCTTACGCTGACCACGTGGGTCGACTACACTACTCACAGTGACCCCATAGAGTTTTCAAACCAAGAGACATTTGGAGATGGTTTGCCATTGCCTGCCTCCGTATCATGACCCATTATGATAGAAATCCAATTTTGGCAATCTGGGGAAGCCTGGTTCCTTAACCAGATATGCCACCTAAGGGTCCGTGTTAAATCATAGTTGCTTAGAAGATCCCCATAGGAACTTCCAGATTCCTAACAGGAAAAGGGTCAAAAACTTAACCTCAATACCAGAGGAACGAACCAAAAAGTTAAGATAAAACTGGACCTTATAAATTGCTGCGTAGCAAAAATACAAATGTGTTTATTCAAATTAAAATCAGCATATCATAGTAAAAGGCCCTAACCAAACATTGGTCGATTTCCCATGGTCAATTTATTGTGTGATACTCATGTGAAAAAACACGGTTTAAGAAGAACTCTCCACCACTTAAGTGCCAAACATGGATTCTTCCTGGTTCTGGCACGCGCTTCCCCCACCCCCATCTCACGTTTTTTCAGAACCTGCATTGAAGTGCACCTTTTTTCCCAATCACGCTCCGAAGCTGGATTGGTGGGGAGAAATGGGGGACAGACGTGACTTATTCTTCCAGCCCTTCGAACCTTCCAGCCAATCAGAGCGCAGTGGGCTGTGCGCAGAGTGCACACAGCCTGTTTTTGTGCTGCATTGGGTGTGGTTACGAAGGTACATAAATAGGAAGCTACGGTTTAATGATTTTGAGAAATTGTTTATGCGTGGCTCCGTTCGAACGTAAAAACGAGAAGAAGACTAGCATGAATTTTCAATCAATGGCAGAGTAGTGTTCCCGCTCCAGCACAATAGCCAACCAGAAGGCAGGGAAATTCTGCCTACGCATCTACGTAATGATGTAGCTGTGTGAAAAAAAGTTTTAAAACATGTTCCCGTCCCAACACAACAGCCAATCAGGTCAAGGAAGAACAGACCCGCCGAGCAGATCGCGTGTTCGTGGGGAGTGTTACATTGCTTGAATCCGTGATAGACATTGAGGTCTTCACTTGACACATACTGCAGTGGGGAGGGAGAAACCGCGATGAAAAGCTCCTGTTTCTTTTGAAACCTGGTTGTATCCGGCTTTAATTTCTCAGTGGGGAAATGGCCATTCATCAATGAAAATCACAACATGACACATAAAGTCTTATGCAACACTTTTGGACCCAAATGCTTTTCTGCCCATTGTCCTTCTTCAGTGCTCAAAAATTAAGTTACAGAATATTACAATCTGACAAAAAGTTACAATATCGGCAAAAAGTGCCATATACATGACAGGGGTAAGTACTGAAAAGTTTAGTACCATTTAAACCCAGCTCTTCAATACAGGACAGTTGTTCATTCAACAGGTATGAAATGGTGTGCCCATATTTTCAATCAGGCTCAATTTGAGTGGAATGATGTCAATCATGTAGAGTTTCACGTAAGAAGTAATGACTGCAACATTTTGTCAGATTTCAATAGTTTGTAACATTATTTTTGACTGCTGAAGAAGGCCAATGGACTGAAACACGTTTGGGTCTAAATGTGCTGCCTAAGTTTACCTCCATGCCCATGAGAGCTGACAATTTGATTCCGTTTACAATTAAAACTTTGCAGGAATCTGCTGTAGACACTGACCATTCTGTTGTAGCCTATTGATTCAGCCTTCCTCTCCACCAAGTCCTCCTTTGCACGGTTTCTTCACCTGGTCCTTGGATTCATTATCCTCCTTTCTTCCTATCCCGCTACTTCTCCTGGATAAGAATGCTCTGGGCTTCTGGCCCCAGTGGGCTGTGGGACAAAAGGGCATTACATAGCCCTCTCCACTTCAAAGCATCTTTTGGTGGGGGAGCTGTTTGCAGCCCAGAAGTGTGGAGAATGCCCCTCCTACAATCTAGTTACCTGAAACTCTCTCTCACAGGTAGGGGACTTGATAAACTGAAAAAACTGATAGTTGATCTGGTTGATGTTATGTACCAGCATCTCCAGTTGTTTTTTAAGGTAGAAAATGACATGAAAGACCTTCTTTACCTGAGATCCTGGAGAGCTACTACCAGGGTAAACAGACAGTCACTTTGGTAGACCAGTGGTTTGAGTCCATCAAAGGCCTCTCCATGGGTCATCTGCATTGCAAAGGATCAGATCCACTGCTTAGGGATCTCTCTGCTGTTTTGTGTGTGTGTGTGTGTGTGTGTGTGTGTGTGTCTCAAGAGAGACGATATCTTGAGATCTTTCTGGATCATTCTCACAGCCAGGGTAAAGGAATGAAGGATATGTCTACTAATGTCAAAATTAATGATGCACAGATTAGAGATGATACGAAACAACAGATTAATAGGGGAAAATGGTTCTATTTGTGGCTTACTGTATGATCACTATAGATCCCTGTCTGTATGATTTAAAGGTGACAGTTTTGACCCTGTGGATCAATTCTGCCCTCAGCGAAGCTTTCCTCCAACTCAATGCCCCATTAATGAAAGATCTGTCAAAATCTGCAAAATGATATTGCTTTCTCCTCTCTTTTTCTGTAGCTGTCTGCCGCTATCCACTGGGCATGTCAGGTGGGCATATCCCTGATGAAGACATTTCTGCTTCCAGCCAGTGGTCAGAATCCACAGCCGCTAAGTATGGAAGGTGAGAGTCAGATGCACCCATGTCTGCACCCAAGCCAGACGGCTGGATCTAGAATCAACAGGAGTTGTGTATTTTCTTTCTCCTGCTCCTCCTCTTTTCATCTTCTTTTGGAATAACTATCATCTTGCTTGACTTCATTTACCTTTGCCCTCTGTGGAACCAAATTCTTTGGCTGTACTCATTTGGGAAGGATTTCACAACAAAGTGGCCTGCAAGGTAGTTGTCCCTTCTGTATCCATGGCTGGCTTTTCAGGTTGACAGTTGAGCAGCTGCCAAGCATATACTGACTAAGGACCATGACTGCCACATAGACTTTCTCTTTGCATTAGATCCAACAGTGTAGAGGCATGCAAACCACCTCCCACCTGTCCAATCCCTAGGGCAAGGGAGAATGAGTCCCAAAGTCCCCTCTGATGATGCAAGAAATCTGCATTGGCTGTATACCTCTTACTGACTGTTTGCCCCTTCCATTCACAGGTTGGGTGTTTAAAGTGTCCACCTAGTCCTCATTGCCCATAGACACTCCAAAAGCTGGAACTGGTTTCACATCTACCAGCAGGAGGATCTAAGGAGAGTATGAGGCACCAATCCATTGCCAGAGTTTGGTCCCCAAGCCTGGGTGGGATTCAGGGTGGGATTTCAAGCTCTGCACATGTGCAGTAGTGATAAGGCAAAGCAAAGACGTGCCTTTGAGCTTGTGTGCCTTTGAGCTTGTGAGCATGGTGCATTTCTCCCACCATGGTTGTAAAGGCAACTGTTTGCTGCCAACATCCCCACTGCTAGAGTTAGGAAGCCAGGCTTCCGGGTAAAAGGATACACTCCTAGACGGTCTTGGGAAGTCTGCATCTCTCCCTCTTCATCAATGTTTTTACAATTTACAGGGCATTTCCTGTCTATCTGTGCTAAGAGTCCTGCTGAATCACACTGAAGATCCATCTAGTACAGTTTCTGGTTTTGATCTGTGGACAGCCAGATGCTTCTGGGAAACCCACACATAGGGCATGAATGCAACAGTTTGTGCTTCAGTAACTGCTATTTGGAAATAGACTGCCCTGAACACGGAGGGGCCATTCAGCCATAACTGCTAATGGTCACTGATAGAGCTATCCTCCATGAATTTGTCTGAGCCTCTTTCTCCCTTTCAGCCAACAAAGCCAGTGGCTGCTGCCACCTCTTGGGGCAATGAATCCCAATGGTTAATTATACATTGTTTGGGAAGGAACTTGCTCTTGTTTCTCCTGAATGTGCTGCCAATTTCAAATATTTGATGATAGGGAGAAAATGATTTACCCTCCACTTTTGCTACCATAAGCAGGTGTTGTCTCACTCTCTCCTTCGATTTCTCGAAGGATTATAGTGCCTGTCTCGCCCTGGGCTTGCCTTCCTTTCCCTTTAAGGCCTGTGGAGATGCAGTCTTTTTTTTAATTCTGGAAAAGCAATCATAGAACTATATACAACATGAAGTTCTTCTCTCATTTTCTCTCATGGTTTTGGATGGAAAGTTAAGTGATTTATTTATAATTTCTCATATTCCATATTTATATTTTCCTCCTTTACCAAACCGATGACCTGTGTTGAAGGGTGACCTAAATAAACATCTTTTGGGTTGAAAGTTTAGGGGATTATGTATTAGCATAGTTTAATGAAGTGATGCCCATGGGCATCATGGTGCCTGCCAATATATTTCCTGTCACAGACTTCCTTTTATCTTCAAAGTCTTGACTTTCTGCCATCTCATTGGACCAGGAAGTGCTTCAAAGAGCCCTGAGGCATCATTTTTGTGTATCCATCCAGACACAGTTGCCTCATAGGATAACACTTGACTTGGAATCACCAAACCTTCTGCAATTGGCCCCATTTTCCATGGCAGCCATTTTGTGGTTGTCTTATCCCTCTTGTGGCAGCCATTTTGTGGTGACATCTATTAACTAGTGTAAATAATATTTGTTTTTAATATTTCAAAAGTGCATACAGGATCAATAAGGTTGGTGATCCTTGGTAGAGACATATGCATGCATAGTAGGTACGGTAATTGATGCTTTCTGGTGAAGTTGAAGGGGCAGATTAGATCTTTGAGCACAAATACATTAACAATGACTAGTAAATGAAAAAGTCTATTGTGCCTGGAGCTGAAGGAGATCTCTTCTTAAGGCTTGGCCATGCTGGAAGGGGCTGATGGGAATTGTGGTCCATAACATCTGGAGTGCCAAAGGTTCGCCACCACTGACTTATAGAGTTTTGAGAAAGGGTAGTGGGTGCTACCACAAAAGTCTGCCATGACAGGATCAATGTTAAATTTCAACCATGGGGAACAATTACCAAATGTTGGGTGGTTTCAAACCAGAAACCAAGCATCATCCCGTGATGGGAGTAGTTATTTCTCAGTGGGTCCTCCCAAAGTTGATGTCTCCTGATTTCTTTTACATTACCTCCTCTTCCAGTGAGGAGGAGGAAAGTCCTTTGCTTTGGGGAAGAAGTGTTTTGCATAAGAAGCAAGTGGGAACCAGGAATAGTTTGGTGGCACCATGGTGCTCATGCACACCATGTTGGGAATCACTGGTCTATCACTAGAAAGGTGGTGGGTGTTGGAGCTCAAAGCTCCAAAGTTTGGAAGAATGGGGTAGACAACCTCATGCCTGAAGCCTTAAGAAGAGATCTCCTTCAGCTCCAGAGTGATGGGCCAAACCAACCATATTCACTGTCCTGTCTCCTCTGTATTGCTCTAGGCTGGGTTCTGAAGAGGGAGATGGTGCTTGGTGTCCTGAGGTCCCTGTGGAACCAGATGACCTCAAGGAATTCCTGGAGATTGATTTGCATGCCCTGCACTTCATCACACTGGTGGGGACCCAAGGCCGCCATGCTGGAGGGCATGGCAACGAGTTTGCTCCAATGTACAAAATTAATTACAGCCGAGATGGTGCCCGCTGGATCTCCTGGCGGAATAGGCATGGAAAGCAGGTAACTGCAGTGGGAGGAGTATCGCTCTGGGCCGGTACTGTTATTAGTATTAAAAACAACCAGGGTCATTGCAGAGTCTTCAAGAAGAGCTAATTTGTTTTCAAGACAAGGGAGAAGTGGAAGTATTTGCTGCTTTGTCTGCCTCCCGCCACTCCCAAATGTACTGTTTTCCTGAGCTGGAACAGCCCAGCAATATTCTGCGTGTTATACTGTGCACCTGCAGCTGTAAGAAAAGAGAAATTGCTCCCCTCAAGGCTGTTTCAGCTTGGAAAAATGGTGTGGGGGATGAGCCCCTCTTTCCACAATGCCTCAGTTTCAAGCCAAATAAGCACATACTGATTTTCCAACAGCTTCTGTGTGGCTGTGCGGAAAGCAAGTTGGGTCCGGGTCTGAAGTTGTTTGACTTCAGGACTTTTACCAGTTTTATATCCTGATTTGAGGCTTCAGGAGATTGCTTTGAAGATTGTGGAAAGATTTAGGGTGGAAAAAGCCCTCCCTTGGCTCTTCGAAGATTTAAACTATCTCTTCAGATCGATATTTGTCTCTTGCAAGGAAAATTTGCTTGTACCATTGAGGAAGCTTTTTAAAGCACAGGAGAGAAATGGGAGGAAAGAGCTAAACATGTCCTCTGGTTTTCAAAGCAGCCAATTGCAATGATTCTAGGGGTGTTTCCCCACTCACGAGGATCCCCTCTATGCTGCGCGCTGCTATCAGCGCGCGGCATCCCTGGTGCGCGCCCCGGCGTCCCCACGACCCCGCGCAGAGCGCAGGGTCATCAAAAGGCGCCGTTTTCTCCAGCGCCAGGGATGCCGCGCGCTGAGGGGGCGCGACAGCGGCAGCGTTGGGGCAGCTGCGCTGTTGCTGCCCCTGTCGTGGGGAGTGCAGGGGGACCCCGCGCTACTTGAGGAGAGTAGCACGGGGCTTAAGGTAAGTGGGGAAAGGCCCTAGGATACAATTACAATTTTCAGGATTCTTAGGGAGAAGCCATATTAGTCAAAGGCAATTTGAAACTGGTTTCATAACTAGAGGCTTTTCCACATTGATTTTTTGCATCAGTTCTGGTCCCATACTGCTTCAGTTTATCCCCCAATTTCTGCCCACGTTTTTATGCCTGTAGTCCCACCCTCCCACCCCATTTTTTCACTATTTCTTTTGAGACCACTGTTATCCAGACCTGTTTCTGGAAGCAGATTTTGAGTTGCTTTTTTCCTCATGCCTAATTACCCTTTCCGCGCAAGTCGCTGAAAACATATGCAAAATGTTTATCCCCACCCCCATTTGTCCACACTCATCCCGTCAAAACGATTCCTAGCCACTCTTTTATGATTTTCCTTGTTTTAAAAAAATATTTGTGGATTTTATGCAGCATTCTTCATGCTGTGATTTGCCATAGCTCATGTAATCGATGCTTCATAGATTTCACCCCGGAACAGAGTGAGCTCTGAAAATGGCACCAAGGAGAAGTCTGGGGACTGCAGAGAGACATGGGAAATGTCTTAAAGAAATTGCATCGCAAGTCAAAATGTTGTGAAAACGTTTCAGCAAAAGAATAGCTATTCTTGAGGATACATTTAAAATGTTTTTAGGCTGGAAATAAAATGTTTTGGGGTAAAAACTATGTGAATCTGCATGGAAGAAACGTTTTATTTCCTGCCTCAAAATGTTTTAAGTGTCTGTGTGGGAAGGGCCAATGTTTTATTCAGCTTTCTTTGTCCCATCCACTTCCAACCTACTTTTTGATGATTGGACTGTTGTTATTGTCAAACCAGTTGCTCTGCTCCCTGCTTCCCTGAAGATGAGTGGTTTAGCTTTTGATTTTTTAAAAAAGTAAGTCTTGTAACAACATAATATCAGCATTCACAGAAAACAAAAAAAATCTAAGTTCAGCAGTTTTCCTGAATTCGCAGCTTTCAACTTTAAAAAGTATCTAGCCTGTTCCCTTGAGGAGGTATGCCTTTATCCTGATATCTCTATGGGGGAAGGGGGTGACAACTTTTAAAAAATGAAAGCAGGGAATTGAGAGAACGTGCTGAACTTATCACAACAATGGTGTGTTACAGTAATGATATTTTAGTGCTGATTGTTTTTTTTTAATTCAAAAGCTATTGTGGGGCAAGGGTGGCTACTTCCATCGCTAATTTTTTAAAAAGATGTTGCAGTTCACATTAGGGACATAAACAGATGGGGCTGCTCCCAGTGGTGGGATCCAAAAATTTTAGTAACAGGTTCCCATGGTGGGATTTAAACTGTGGAGTAGCATCAATGGGGCTGGGCAGGGCACAACGGAGGAGTGGCCGGACATTCCGGGGGCGGGGCATTCCTAAACGGGGCTGTGGCAAGGACGCAGCCGCTGCGCCGGTCCTTGGGGAGAAAGCGAATGCAGCAAGCAGGCTGCGCATCCAGTCTTATCCTGGAACTGTAAGTTCTCGCCCTACTGCTGATAGGAGAGTAACTAAAAGGCCAAAATCACGTGGCAAAATCACCCATTAGTAACCCCCTCTCGGCACACGCAAATAATTAGTAACCTACTCTCGGGAACCTGTGAGAACCTGCTGGATCCCACCTCTGGCTGCTCCCCTTTTAGTCTTTCCCATGCAAAGATAGGCAGGCATAGGGCAGTGGTGGCGAACCTTTGGCACTCCAGATGTTATGGACCACAATTCCCATCAGCCCCTTCCAGCATGGCCAATTGGCCATGCTAGAAGGGGCTGATGGGAATTGTAGTCCATAACATCTGGAGTGCCAAAGGTTCGCCACCACGGGCATAGGGGGATTTGCATCAACCCTCCTCCATAGACATCTGCAGCCCCCCCCCAAATACTACCCTTCCTCCGAGCACCTTTGCATGTGTCAGTGGAGCCCCCGCTCTTTCTCTTCATCCCTAAATGTGTCTTCACTTTAAAAAAAATTCAGCCATGATATCAATATATTGATATAAGCACGTACATTAAAAATGTGTGTGTTCTATAACTACAACAGTGATGTCACTGATCATGACCACACCCTCCCTTAAAAATGTTGATTATTTAAGGCATGTGCAGAAGAAAATAAACTGACTCCACAGCTGTGAAAATGTATAGGGCGGGCAGATGTGTGGAAGAACAGTGATCAAATGCCAAGAAAATGAGGAGTAAGTCAAGCATGTGGAAAAGCCCCTGGTTAGATGGAACCTACCATTAAACTAATTTGATTGCAAACATGTACAATAGTCCAAATGCACTGTGAGAAGAATATAATATAATCTCTGATTCCCTATTTTAAGAAAACTTCTGGCATGTTTGCTGCCTGCCTGCCAGACACTTTCCCCCTGCTTATGGTGTGTTTTCTCCTCAGGTGGTTGACGGAAACACCAACCCATATGACATTGTCCTCAAAGACTTGGAGCCACCTATAATTGCTCGATTTATTCGGTTTATACCTATGACTGACCATTCCACGAATGTCTGCCTTCGGGTAGAACTGTATGGTTGTGTCTGGTTGGGTAAGTACCACAGTTCAACAGGATGATTTATGCTGAAGACAAAAGTAACATTTTTAGAGCACTGAGGTTATTCACAAAGTGCTCTCATGGTTTTCAGTCCAAATATACTTTTCCTATCCAAGGTTGAGCTCTGAAAAAAATGGCTCTGCAAGTTCAAAAGGGAAACTGGATGAACAGTTTTTAAATGGTGAATGCCCCTGAAGCGTGTGTGTATGTGTGAGACTTGCTGATGAGCTGAATTTTCACACACTGATTTTCAACTGGGTGTTGATCCATTTAATGTTCTTTTTCCTGACTAACAGGCCCCTTCTGCACACGCAAAATAATGCGTTTTCAAACCACTTTCACAACTGTTTGCAAGTGGATTTTGCCATTTCGCGCAGCTTCAAAGAGCACTGAAAGCAGTTTGAAAGTGCATTATTCTGCATGTGTGGAATGAGCCTAAGGGATATTTGCAGTATTTTACAGACTCCAGAAGCATTCACCAGGCTGACTAAACCAAAACACAAACTATGTTCTGTTCGCTATGGATGTGGCCTTTGTAGGACTGGATCTTAGTTAATTCCAGAAACAGTGGTGTATATCCTATGGCGATATTCAGCATAGGCAGTACCCCAGCCTAGGGTATTGAGTATATACAGTAGTTAATATAACAAAGTTGCATAGTCGTAGAAACATGGTATTGTGTGCAGTGAATAAACTCCAAAGGAGCATATTGCAAAAAGGTAAAACTTAGATTTATTTAGGTAGATTCAGTTCACATTCATGCTGCAGTCGGAAGGAGAGAAACAAGCCTAATCTAAAGAATGCTATTCCCTGTCACAAATGGCCAGCTACTCAGGGGGCACATATGTGCAAGTAAGATTGCAGAGAGATCTGCAGATGCATCTGGCTCCTTGGAGAGACAACGGGCATGGAAAGAGAAGGAGGAGTCAGAGAGCTCCCTGGTAAAGACAAAGAGAGGTATCTCATTCTGTGAGAAGACAGGGCTTTGTGCAGGTGCCAAGCTGCAAATGGCTGAAAAAAGCAACTGCCTACCCATGTGCTTCCTCTGTTATGATTCCCCACTTTTGGTATGGTCTGCTTGAAGAGGTCAGAAAGGCTTTTCACGAACTATGCAAAACTTAGTTATTCTAGAGCAGGAGTGTCCAACTCTGCGTTCCTATTAGCAACAGTGATGGTTGTATGTGACTGAAGGGGTTTCAGCCCGGCAATGAAACAAGAGTAACCCCTTTTCTGTTCTTTAACAGATGGGTTGGTTTCATACAGCGCTCCAGCAGGGCAGCAATTGGTTCTACCTGGGAGCACTGTGATATACCTGAATGACTCAATCTACGATGGAGCTTTTGGTTACAGGTGGGTTTCCCAGGATACTGTAGTGGAGGAAGAGTTGAGTTGCGGATGGTGGGAAAGGGGGGGGGGCAGATGGTCAGGAGAATGGCTGCATTTTCAAATCAAAATAGAGTAAACTGTTATTATTTTCCAGAACCTCTGTGTGATATTAATACTTATGCGGTGCTTCAGCTCCTCCTGGTGGTTTCAGACTTTTAAAATCCTAATGCACTGGCTATTGAATGTCCCATTTTGTTGATTATACTGACTCACTGGCCAAATCCCCACCGGGAAATTCAATCTAGATCCAGTCAAGTTTGAAAATAAACTGCACCTTTTCATCAAGGTTTCAATCTCCCCACCGCAGCATGTTTCCAGTGAAGACATCTAGGCCTATCTCAGATTCAAGAAATGTAACAATCTCCACTAACACGCGATCGCCTTGGCGGGTCTCTCCTGATTGGCTGTCATGCTGTGTTAGGGCGGGACCTTTTTTTTTCTCCCACAAAAACGTGCTCACGTTATCACGTCAGCACATCATCACATCTCCCCCGCCCAAGTTTCTGGTTGGTTATTGTTCTCTCGTGCACTTGTGAGAACAGCACTGTGCGCACTGATTGGTTGTAAGGCATTTGTGTCACGCTCCATGGCAGGAAATTTGAACCAAGATTAGATCACCTGATCTTCCCCTCCAAACTGGACTGAAGACGTGTTTTCAAGCAGGTTCAGCAAAGATGCGGGATAAGGGGGAGAATGAGCACCAGAACTGGGATGAACCGGGTGGGCGGCCTCTTACTGGAACCTCACTGTGACGCTCAGCTGGGCGGTCGACCTCTTGCTCTAGCATTCCATACCATGCCTGGCCGGCCTCCCTCGGGTGATGATGCGCATGCCCTTAAGGGGCATGGCAGAGAGGGCCCCCCCCCCCCATCTGCCCTTACTAGGCTGCAGCAACTGCGGGCAGCAACTGCGGCCGCATTGATTCCCGGTCACTCTTACAATTGAATGAATTGCAAGCTTGGGGTTTGGGAGAGAAAATGGTGCCAGAAGTTGAGGTATAAAAAAGTGATAGGCAGCAGGAATATATGGCAGCATGATGGGAACTCTGTCTTTAAAAAAACACCTTTAGATGCAGCTTACACAAAGTTAAAGTACCTCCTAGTCCAGTGGTGGCGAACCTTTGGCACTCCAGATGTTATGGACTACAATTCCTATCAGCCCCTGCCAGCATGGCCAATTGACCATGCTGGCAGGGGCTGATGGGAATTGTAGTCCATAACATCTGGAGTGCCAAAGGTTCACCACCATGGCCCTAGTCCATGAGGCACCTAACAATCCCAGATCACTCCCAACATGTCTTTTCCTCCATCCCTTCTAGGAGAGGTATGGCCAAATCCATTCCTACTCCCTTGCTAGGCAGGGACTGTTTCCATATGAGGAAGCTGTTTTCAGAAAATAATTCATGTGGAAATGAAGGGAGACTCTGTGAGAGCAAAGAGAATTTTGAGGTTCCCCTTTCTTACAGTAGCCCTCTGTATCCCACAACAAAACCTGAAAACGGTTGGGGACTCTTCTCCAAGCGCTGGAACTACAGCTGAAAGCCATGACTGGTGAAGAAGAATCTTGCTAGAGCTCAGGGAAATGACGGTGGGCCTCATTCTGTGTTTTTGTTTCCTTCTCTCTCTCTCTCTCATGCTCTCACCAGCATGACAGAAGGGTTAGGCCAGCTGACAGATGGAGTTTCAGGCCTGGATGATTTCATTCAGACCCATGAGTACCATGTGTGGCCTGGATACGACTACATTGGCTGGCGCAATGAGAGCGTCACAAACGGCAACGTGGAAATCATCTTTGAATTTGACCGGATTAGAAACTTCACCACTATGAAGGTTTGTCATTGAAATCAATACTAGTTCCTGTGTTCCCTTTCAGTTGGCAACAGAAGGCCGCTATCTCTCCTTCTCCCCTTTCTATATCTGTCAAAGCACACAAAGGGTTAGATCTCATGCTTCCTCTAGGTATGACTCTTTATTCTGACACCGGAGCCATCCCCAGATGCAAGAAAGCTCTTTTCCTTCTTGTGCAGAGGGCACGTCACCATTATGGACCTACAGGATCCAACCTATTATTATTTCTCTGGAGTACCTGTATTTCTGGCCAGCACCCTGAGCGACCACAGTTATAAGACCTTTGTAGTAGCTCTACATGCTAAAAGCTTGCATCCTTTTGCTTGGAATAATTTGACATGAAATGACATTTTTATAGTTATGTTGCATTTTGACATGTTCTTAATTGGAAGGATAGAGTAGGGGATGGGGAGGAACAGAGCGATTGGAAATATTTTGTAACGAGGCAGAAAACCCAAGCAGCACCCCCTCCTACTCATTATCATTGGCAAGTGTTGACTGGGACTTTCTCCTTGACGAGCCTTCTGCAGCTGCTGTTCATTTCAGTGGAGCCTGTTCAGGAGAACTTCCCTGATGCGTCTTCTTCCCACTCTGCTGCCCTTCAAGATATAGCAGATCCACTGCTAAAGACAGCCGCCTTTCCCTGCCTTTTGCCAGTGCCACCTCTGAGTGGGGCACTGCAATAATGAAAAATCCCAAATTGCTGCAATTTCCGTCCCCACATAGCCATCCACAGAAGGGAATAGTGGAGAACTGAATTGAGAATAATGCCTTTCCTGCCATCCTGAGTGAAAGGCTGAAAGCTTTTCCTTTTCTTAAGACTCATTCCGCTTGAAAACGAGATAAAATCTGGGTCCCATGAGAATCAGGTTGCTGGATCTCCTGAGGGTCAAACCCTGAGATTCGGTCAATCCATCTGGCACAGTTTTATTTTGCCTTTCCACAAAGGAGTTCAGGGAAACATGCACTTTCTGCTACTACGTTCTATCCTCCTGATAGCCCTGTGAGGGAAATAATAGAAGAGAAGAAGAAGAGTTTGGATTTATATCCCCCCTTTCTCTCCTGAAGGAGACTCAAAGGGGCTTACAATCTCCTTGCCCCTCCCCCCTCACAACAAACACCCTGTGAGGTAGGTGGGGCTGAGAGAGCTCCGAGAAACTGTGACTAGCCCAAGGTCACCCAGCTGGCGTGTGTGGGGGGAATTCCCCAGATAAGCCTCCACAGCTCAGGTGGCAGAGCTGGGAATCAAACCCGGTTCCTCCAGATTAGACGCATGAGCTCTTAACCTCCTACGCCACTGCTGAGAAAGAAAGAGTTTCTTCTACTACATTCTATCCTCCTGATAGCCCTGTGAGGGAAATAATACTGAGAAAGAAAGAGTTAGCTTCATGGTTACTAAGTGGGGACTTGAACTTGGGTCTCCCCAATGCTAGTCCAATACTCTCACCCCTGAACCACACAAGACCAAGTCTGTGGTAACATCTTACAGATCTGAAGGTAGAGACTGGTGTTGGGTGGCCTAGGCAGGAGGGGAGGGGGCTCTGGCTGAGCCGAGTGCTTCAGGTAGTGCAACCTCATGCGCACGAGAGGCACACAGACTTATTTCAAGTCAAGCAGAAAATTGCTGTTCTCTACCACACAGGTTCACTGCAACAACATGTTTGCCAAAGGAGTGAAGATCTTTAAGGAGGTGCAGTGCCAGTTCCGCTCTGATTCAAACGAATGGGAGCCGAACGGTATCTCCTCAGTGCCGATACTCGATGATGTGAATCCCAGTGCTCGCTTTGTCACAGTGCTCCTATTCCACCACATGGCCAGTGCCATTAAGTGCCAGTTCTACTTTGCTGACATCTGGATGATGTTCAGTGAGATCTCCTTCCAATCAGGTATGATCCATACGGTGCAGGGGTGGATGCTGATACTCTCTGTTGGTGGTGTGCATGCACATGTTTGGATGTGTGCCATTCATTCAGCTACCTGTTAGGAGCTAAGGATTCTTGCTCATCTCATGCAATAGTTTCCCTTTAGAAGTGGTTGAAAGCCTTTCAGGAAGCACTGATGTGCTAGGGCGTAAAGTTGTTGATCCAGAAATGGAGAGAGAGTTTTACTTTTTGGAAGGTTATACACCAACTCTGCGTAATATCTGTGCCACCAAGTACAGCTCACCAAGGAAGCATATGAAGTCTCCTTGTACTGAACAAGACCAGTGGTCCATTTGGTACAGTATTGTCTTCTCTGACCAGACTCTCCCAAGTCTTAGGCAAGGCACTGGATCTGGGGCCTGTAGCATTCAGCTACCCACTGAGCCCATTCCTTAACAGCCTTCCTATATTTTCATTCCTGTGGAAGAACAAATGAGAAGGCTATTTGAGCTTCGGTAAGCTGCCACAGAATTATTGAGGGATTACAGTTGGCTTGGTGAATTATGGGAATTATGAATGGCAGTGGCCCACACTACACAGAGAAATTGCCTTTTTCTATGCATGATTCTGCATTTGGCAGGTAAAACGGCAGCACAGGTGACAGAAACGGGTTCCATGAACCAGTGATACCTGTGCAAAATCGGCCTTTGTATCACAAAACGAAATCGTGGTCCATTCCGCACAATACAAATAAAACTTCTTCAGGACATAAATAGAAGTGTTTTGGGGAGGAATTCCACATACTTTTCCCCCAGAACATTTTCAAAATAATCTATTTCATTTGCTGTAATATCTAAATGACATGTCTTTGTGATGACAGTGTAATGTGCACACATGATCCTTGTGCAGTGTCCCTTACTATTCAAAATCAGGAGAATACTGAGTATTGCACATGCCATTTGGATGTTGCAGTAAATGCATTAATCTTAAGGAAGGTGGGTGGCTTTGAATACCATATTGCAAGATCTATTGCAAACTCACTGCTTCTGAATTAGGATATTTACATCTCTAATTCTACCCCCCAAGTCCCGTTATCTTCTGGTACAGCTTCAGAGCGTCAGAAGTTATATTAAAGTTTATGAATTGACATTTTAAAAGTCAAGAACTGTATGTCTGATGATGCTTTCCCCCCTTCCTTTTAATAGATGCGGCCATGTACAACAATTCTGGAGCCATTCCTGAGTTTTCAGTTACGCCCACTACATACGGTATGTGTGTTACTTTCAGTTAGCATGGAATGCGTACTGTAGCAAGAGTGGCCAACTGTAGAATGATCTTGTGAACTGCTTGCTCAGGTAGCTGCTCAAATGACAATGACTGATAAATTTCCATGAAAATAGTGGCAGTAGAAGTACTTGAGTGTAATGATTGGAGAAAGATTGAGTAATGCTACAATAACAGGAATCAGAAAAAAAATGCATGTTGGAATGTGGCCTAAAATTATGTTGAATACATAAAATATGAGGTTGTAAACTACAGTTGTGCACAAAGTAGAAAGTTAGTTTGGTTGTGTATTTGTTAGGGGCTGCAAGTTAATCTAGCATGATATTTGCTCTTCCCAGTGTTTATTTCCTGGCTGTTAGTATTTTAAATTGGGGAACTGAACCATACTCCAGTTTTATACAGAGTGGACTAACTAAGGGGCTCCACCCAGTGGTGGGATTCAAGTAATTTAACAACCGGTTCCGGTGGTGGGATTTAAATAATTTAACAACTGTTTGTTTAGAAGCACCGTTTTAACAACCGGTTCTCCCGAAGTGGTGTGAACGTGCTGAATCCTACCACTGGCTTCACCCCAAGAATACTTATTGAGACCTCAGTCAACCCAGGCCATACCACCTTCTCATCCCAGATTGCCTGGAACGGTACAGCCACCATCTATTCCAATACTTTATCCAAGAAGGAGCGAAATTGGAAACAAATTTTATTGAGGGCAATAATAGAACTATTGGGAATTAAGACACTCAGTCAGAATAATAATCAAGCACTCACCCTATGTCAAAGGCCAGTCACTCCAAGCAATCAGATACTATGCAAGAGGGGAAAGCAAGAGTCTAAACAAACACATTTGCCAACTCTGTCACTGTACTTGTTGGCAACATAAGATACGTGCAAGGCCAAGTTGCTGTCTGATTGTCCTGACAATTAGTCAAAGCACATCCCAGTTTATTAAAAGTCTTTGTAGGATAATCCAGAAGTACTGATGCAAAGACAACTGTATAATGCTTGGGGTAGGGAAGAAAGCTTTTCTACAAGGGGATTGAACTGGCTGATGGAAGATACAGGGTTCGATGCTGCAGAGAAGTGCCTTCCGTACTGTAATGAACAAACATGACTGGGATGGGAGAAACAAAGCTTTTGCTGTCTTGTAACAGGTGAATGAGGTAGATGGGCTTGTATTTACCACTTTCTTGAAAGGACCAAGCACTCCTGCACATGAGTGCATTATTCTGCATGTGCGAAAGGAACCACACTACTTATGAGGCATATGTTGTTACAGAGCAAACTTAGTGGCATGCACATGGGATGCATGAGTTGCTGCTAGTTATGTCTTGAGAATTATCCAACAAGTGAATTCAGAGCTTGGAATTCTATGCATGGAGCTCCCAGTGAGGGCCCTTTCGCACATGCAGAATAATGCACTTTCAAACCGCTTTCAATGCACTTTGCAGCTGGATTTTACTGTGCGGAATGACAAAATCCACTTGCAAACAGTTGTGAAAGTGCATTGAAAGTGTATAATTCTGCAAGCACAGAAGGGGCCTTAGTGTTTCAAATCAGTTCTCAGTCACGTTTAAAGCGTGCACCTGAGAGTTTTCATTTTTTAAAATTATTTATATCCCTCTTTTCTCTCCAATGGGGATCTACATCAGCTTACAATACAAAAACCCCACTGCCCCCTCTCAGTCTGCTAGCACAGAGTTTCCCAACATGTGGGTCAGAACAGGGGCTGTGAAACTTCTGAAAGTGGGTCACAGGCCAGCCCTCTTGCCCTTTGCATCCTTTCTTGCCAGCTTCTCACATTCCTATTTCCTCCTCCCTCGTTGTGATGACAATAAGGTAAAAGACTTGGGGCAGAGTGGTAAGCTGCAGGATTACAGTCAAAGCTCTCCTCACAGTCTGAGTTTGATCCGGAAGAACCAAGTCAGGTCTCAGGGAGCCAGCTCAAGGCTGACTCAGCCTTCCATCCTTCTGAGGTTGGTAAAATGAGCACCCAGTCTGCTGGGTTTAAATTGTCGACTACTGGGGAAGGCAGTGGCAAACCAACCCGTAAACAAAGTCTGCCTAGTAAACATCATGATGTGGCATCACCTCATGGGTTAGTAATGGCTCAGTGCTTGTACAGGGGACTAAAAGCCATATGGCAACCAGCACCTGTACAGAAGTAGCTGAAGGAGGGCAGGTGGGAGCTGTTCAGCATCACATGAAAAAAGCAGAGGAGGGTAGAAAGAGGCGTGTCCTTGGAACGGCTCTCCCTTGGTGCCGCTCTTTTGTCTGTCCTCTTGCCCAGCCCCCTACAGTACTTGACTGCCCTCTACCTGCTAAGGGAGATGTACTGCACCAAGCCTCTGGTTGCCAATCTCTTCACCACAGTTTACCAGCTTTGTGTATCTCCTCAACCCAACGCTCCACAAGCGCACCTCCTGAAATTTCAGCTTTGGCCCAAATAGTGTAGAAGAGGAGATTAATTCCCATTTGCCTGGGGTTCAAAGGGGGAACAGCTGCACCCTTTGTTGTTTTCTCAAAAAAATACAGTTGGGTACTAAACAAACTGGAATGCTGGAACAGATAGGTGCCAAGGCAGAGGTGGGATCCAACCAGTTCTCACCTCTTCTCTAGAAGTGGTTACTAATTTTTTCTGAGTGCCGAGAAGGGGTTACTAAAGCAGCCTCCCTGCCCAATAGGGACTGGAGGTGCGTGTGGGTGGGGGCGCCACTGTATGAATCCCACCACCATCGGAACCTGTTATTAAAATTTTTGGATCCCACCACTGTGCCAAGGTAATAGTTTGCCTAGGTCCCCAAGAAATCTTGGGCCAGCTCTGGATGGGTTACCATATGCTAGCAGATTTTCCTCCCAGCCCTAAGCAATGATCCTTTGACTCATACCTTTGAGAACACCGAGGTCTTCAGTACCTGTGAGTAGAGGAAAAACTAACACAGCCAGATCCTATTGGGCTGTTGCTGACCAACTTCATTCCCTGTTTCTGGGCACATCCAAGCTTTAAAGTGTCTTGAGGTTTATAAACTGGATCCTGGAGCATGGTAAGCAGAATGCAATAAATCACTTTCTTGAGTTTAAATCATCACTGGGAACTCTGGATATAGAACTCTCCACAGCTGTCTGGTTTGGTATTGTCCTGGATATCTATCTTGCTATCTGGAGTTGAAGAGTTCTTTACTTTAGACTGTATAATAGGTCCTCAAAGTAGTCAACTGTACAGTAAGATCCTATCATGCTCTCACAATCACATTTTAGAGTCCACACAACATACACAATTGTAGTTATGGCACCAGCTAGAAGAAAATTGCATCTTCCTATGGATCACCGTTTGTAAACAGAGTGCTGGGGAAATACAGAAGTGCAAGCAATAAGATACGTCCATACACTTCTTCTTTTTGGGTGGGTGGGTGGGTGAGGTAGATGTGGTAGATTGGGTCTTGTTTTTAAAATAGGTTTTTATTGTGTTTTTAGAATAGAGTCTTTTAAATGGAGTTTTATTGTGTTTTTAGAATGGGGTTTTACTGTGTTTTTAGAATTGAGTTTTATTGTGTTTTTACTGTCGAGGTTTTAATGTTGCATGTTTTATTGTAAGCCGTCCTGAGAATGTGGTAAAGGGTGGGCAATAAATGTGAATGGAATGGAAACGAACAGAATAGAATAAAACAGAGAAAGACAGATGGATGTTGTGTACCAGTATGTATTTATGGTGCTGTTACTAGATGTCTGGAGAGACATCAAAAATGGCCTGAGAGATTGAATCCCTGACGAAAGAGAGTCATTGACACATGCAAGTCCAAAAGCTTCTGACATAGAGCTGAGCTTTTCCTAAATTCATCTCAAACTCATGGTACATGATCATCTTTTGTCCATCCTCCTTCCAACAGATCCAACACTCAAAGTGGATGACAGCAACACCCGCATCTTGATTGGCTGCCTGGTGGCCATCATCTTTATCCTGGTGGCCATCATCGTGATCATCCTCTGGCGCCAGTTTTGGCAAAAGATGCTGGAAAAGGTAAGTCTGGGATGACGGGCTCACCTGCCTTAAAAATACAAAGCGAACCGAATGCATTCAGCAAAGGTAATTGCTTTGTCAGTGACAGGAGCTTATGGCTAAACTGTCTTTATCGAAGCTGGCTAGTGAGGTGATCTTCAGCCCATAGCTTGCTGCTTTGCGAGCCCCTGTAGAGCTGCCCTGCCTTCTGCTGTCTTTTGGAAGGACTGGCTTCAGACCACGAGAACAAAGTTGCCACCTTCTTTGTGACCCACACAGGAGAGCGAGGTGAAGCAAGGGCCCTCAATGACGGACAGTATTCCTCTATGGCTCTGACCCATGGTTTCATCTTCACTACAGTACATCTTATGGAGTTTGGCTTGAGTTTCCTGTCCCTGGCATTCTCAGACGATTGTATTTACTTATTTGATTATATCCAACTTTTCTCCCTAGTGGGGGTCCAAAAAGGCTTACATCCAGAGGTGGGATCCAGCAGGTTCTCACCAGTTCCCGAGAGTGGGTTACTAATTATTTGTGTGTGCCGAGAGGGGGTTACTAATTGGGTCTGCTTTTTCGTTAGAAATTCCATTAGGTCCAAAAATCATAAAGTCCTGTTGTTTCCTATGTGGCTGGTTAGCGAAGATAGAAAACGGGATAATTCTCCCTATTGGGCTGTTTTAAAAACATGTTTTAGAAATATGGTAAAGTTCCTTGTTTAAGGAAAGTATCTGTTATGTCTCAAAGAATCAGGAGTCGGAGGAACAAAACATGGTGCTTTATTTCAAAGCTGCTACTCACACATAGCCTAAAATCACTCTGCAGCAGTGCTCAATATAACACACCTACTGATTACCAATTCCAGTGCAACAGCTGCAGACTCTTAAAACAATACAGTACCTCACAATCAATACAATACATTACACCCCTTCCCCCTAACTCCTGTAATAATCTGGTGGGATTCTCTTTCGCTGAGATCGTCTCAGCTCCCGCTCTGGCTCCTGAGTCTGTGTTTGTTCCTGGTTCTGCAAAACAATTGGACCCTTTGCTATTTCCTTATCCTGCATCTCCATCTGAAATTTTAACGCCCCAGGTTCCTCTGGGACAATTGGACTATTTACTACTTCCTCATCCTGTAGCTCCATCTGCCCCCCAACGCCCCTGTACTTAGATTCGAGGACCTGGGGTTCCTGGATTCACTGTTGGACCTGGTATCCTCTTCCTTACTTGGTCGTAATATGTTCGCGGATCACCCGCCTCTCTTCAGTTTCCACCCTGCAAGACAAGGGCCCTGTCGGGTTGCCTCACAACTGCTGGGACCCAACATGGACCTTGTTCTATAATTTCGGACATACACCAGATCATCCCTATCAAATGTCCTAGGTGCTTTCAACACCTGATCTTCTTTCCCGTGGACGATCATCAACTGAATCGGGATGCATTCGGTCCAGCAACGCTTGTAAGTTTCCGATTCTCCATTAGCAACTCCGCAGGGACTCCTCCCGGTGGCTGTGCACGGTGTTATGTGCTGTGTTAACAAAAAAATTCGCCAACCGACGGGTGCCAATCCCCCTCTACTATTCGGGCTGCAATGCATCCTTCGTTGTAGACGCACTCATCCTTTCTGCCCGCTCCATTCGTGAAGGCCGATGAAAAGTAACCGAGGTAACCCATGTAATAACACCATTGGCCAGGAATACTCTAAACTCCTTGGATACAAACGCTGTCCCATTATCCGGATACCACCGTATCCTGGAGGCCATAATGCAAATAACTTACGTAGTGCCCTCCCACACCGTTTCCAGATGTCATTGACATTACTGGCACTACTTCTAGCCATTTGGAATATGAGTCCACCACGATGAGAAACACCTCACCTTGGAAAGGTCCTGCAAAATCAATATGTACCCTTGACCATGGTCTTCTTTGTGGACTCCCATTGATAGGTAGGGGCTCAGAGGTGGGGCAGGTCAGCAAGTATCTGACACTCCCCTGCACCTGGCAACCCATTCTTCTATTTCACTATCCCTCTTTGGCCACCACACATCACTACGGGCCTATGCCTTCATTCTCACTATTCCTGGGTGCCCTACATGTAAGGTCTCCAGCACCCTCTAATCCTTAAAGCTGCTGGGATCACTACTCTATTTCCCCACAGTAAGCACCCCTTGTGGACAGATATCTCAGGCTGCCTCATTCCAAATGGTCTGAATTTTTCCCTCTAACTTACCCAATGGCCAACCTCTCCATGCCTAATTCAAAACTCCTCCTCGCAAGCACTGGGTCCTTAGTTGACCTTTCTGCTATTTCTTCGTCAGCTTTGCACTGGAGGCTCTGATAATCCATTCCAACATCAAAACCTCCAAAAAGTGGGGAATGATCTTCCTCCTCCCTTTGTACTGTGCAAGCGACTCAAACGCATCTACATGACCAATTTTCTTTCCTCGACTGGTGCTGCAAAGACATAATCATATGCATTCAGGGAACATTGCCCACACGCAGGCATTCTAGGGGACAATATCTGTGGTGTCACTGGCTTCTCTGAGGAAAATAATCCCAACTTAAGCCGGCTTATGGTCTGCTTAACAATCATAAATGGTCAGCCCATACACGTAATCATGAAACTTCTTAACCCCAGCCACTATTGCTAATGCCTCTCCATTATCAATTTGCGCGTAATTTAGCTCCGTTGTAGACAACGTCCTAGAATAATACGCAATTGGAGCTTCCCCGAGCATATCCTCCAATTCGATGGCTCAACACTGCTCCAACTCCATACGAGGGGAGGCATCGCACGTCAAAATTCAATGGCTTCCCTCTCATCAAAATGAACCAACACGCTTCCTGATGACAACAATCGCTTGACATCTCGGAATGCCTTCACATGTTGATCTCTGTTCACTGCCACACTGCCCGCTTATCTAATCAACGGATGCGGTGGTAACTCACTCCATTGTGGTCTTATGCTTTAAGAATGAATGGTAAAATTTAGCAATCCCAAAAAATGCTCTGTAACTCTTGCTTTGACTGTGGTGCTGGGGCATCCTGGATGGTCTCTCACCTTTGCTGGATGTCGGGTGGATTCCCCTTGCATCTACCATGTAATCCCAAAAACTCTAAACTCTGCGCTACTCCAAACACGCATTTTTTCGCTAAACAGCAGCATGACCCTACATCTGAGAAGCTTACTGCAGTACCTTTCCGTACCCGTGTCATCAGTTCCTCCTCCCAGTTGCAACTCCACTATCAAGACATCATCAAAATATGGTATGACTCCCGGCAAGTTTCTTTAATATTTCTTCCATCAAGCTCCTGGAATATCCCGGGAGCCACGCTCACTCCAAATTGCAGCCGCTTTACTCTGAATGCCCCCCTGTGAGTCATCATCACTTCATATCGTCTGGAGCTTCTGCAGTGGCATCATCCACTTCCAGCTGTTGGTATGCCCGCAAAGCTTAGGATCTACTCTTTGCAAAAACCTTTCCCCCTGCCAAATGTTGCTAACAACTGACTGACAACTGGCACTGGAGTGCAATGGATGTTTCTGCAATGCCTTGTTAATTGTGCACTTTATAATCAGCAACAAATCGCGCATTATCCCCATTGGCTCCTTCAGGGGGTCACAATTGGAGTTTCCCATTTTGCATTTTTTTTACCACTGGCTCCAATATTCCCTGTTCCAATAACCGATCTAGTTCTGCATCCACCTCCTTAGAGCGCATAAGCAAATGGAATAATGCCGTGATTTTTTAGACGGTATTGGGGGTACCTAAAGGATCAAGATGCAATGATATAGGTGGACCCTTATACTGCCCCAGTCCCTCAGCAAACACACTCTTAAATTCTCCCACTAGCACCTCCCCATGTCAACTTTGCTTTAACCTCAATGAATTCCAGTAATTACGAATTCTCCTAACCTCCCAAAACCAGTCCAACCCCAATAGGCTCGTCAGCCTTCTCTTCCCACTATTAACACAATTTCAAACATCCATCAAACATACATGATATTTCACATGGACATTACACATGCCAAACCACAGGTAATTCTATGTCGCCGATAATCCGTAAAGTGGTAAATCCACAGATTGAATGTCCAAATCATCCTGTGGGCAAAATGTTTTATAAAGTGTCCCATGAAACGATGTGGGAGAATGCTGACCCAGAATCCACTTCCATCACACAAAGGGACATCCTTGGATCTTCACAGTCACCGACAACTTACGGCTGGATCTCAGGGTTGCACGTGGTTAATTACATCAGCTGCGTGAAACTTACCATCACACTGCTCATGTGGGGGTTGGCCAGATCAAGCCAGGGGCTACATGGGGACAGCAAAGGTGCATCCCACAGAGTGTGTGTGTAAAGCAGATGAGCCGGGAACATGTCTTCTTGGTCCCCTGATGCCTTTTTTCTCTGCACACTCTCCCAATATGCCCCCCCAACGTTTACATAAACAGAAACGGCATTGTGCCTCTTTAAATTTACACCTTTCTCTCTCATGGGGCCCACCACAACTCATACATTTCTCTAATTTAACATCCTCCCTCTGTTGTGGTGAATGTCTTCCCATCTTCATTGCACCATGCTGCAGTCTCTGAATTTCACCATTACCCGGGTCTACGAGTCCCACTGCCAGCTGTTTGCAATCTCTGTGGGCTCCTGGCTTGTCGCGCCTCCCGAGTAGAGGCTGCAGCAAGTTCAAAATTCAAGGCTTCTTGGTATGCCAAGTTTGAAAAGTCAAGTCTGTCTCTTTGCCAGCAGCAACTTTTGCAATGGTGCCTCCTCTCAGGCCACAGACCAGACGATCCCCTTTAACATTTCTTCCAAATTGGAGAGAAATTACATTGTTGTGCCAACAGCCCGTAAGATCTGCAACATAATCTGCAATGCTTTCCAGTCCCCTCCTGATCACGTTTATAAAAAACACTCCGCTCTAGCTATTTCTGATGGTTGGGGAATGAAATGGTTCCTTAATGCAGTCGAGTATCTCTACAAGCGGTGTTGCTGATAAGTCTCTTAGTAGCTTATCAATGCTGGGAGGCTAGGTCAAACACCCCTTCACCACAGAGGCTCAAAACACGGCTCTTTTCCTTTCTGGGTCTGTTATGCCATTTGCCAGAAGATAAAATTCCAATCGGGGCCTCATAACTCTGCCAATTTCCAAAAGTGGAAAACTCCAAATTAAACTGTTCCAGCTGCCCTTGAAAAGCCATAATTTACTCACAGTCCTTGCTTCACAAAAACTTTGCTAGAGCTGCTGTCATAGCAGCTTCTATCCCTCGGCTTAAGCCAATATGTTATGTCTCAAAGAATCAGGAGTCGGAGGAACAAAACATGGTGCTTTATTTCAAAGCTGCTACTCACACATAGCCTAAAATCACTCTGCAGCTGTGCTCAATATAACACACCTACTGATTACCAATTCCAGTGCAACAGCTGCAGACTCTTAAAACAATACAGTACCTCACAATCAATACAATACATTACAGTATCCTTCTTTTGATTTCTAGAAACAAAATTAAGTATTTGAAAGTAATAAGTATTTGACAGGCAGTCAATTAGAGGAGAAGGAGTTGTTTCTGTTGGCAGTAGACGATAGGCCTTGCTATAATGAATTTAAATTATGGACAGAAAGATACCAGCTGGAAATTAGGAACTTTTTTTTTACAGTAAGAGTTTTTTACAGTAACAGAGAAATTATCAATGCCCCGCCCCCGGAATGCCTGCCCATGCCCCCGTTGTGCCCCGCCCAGCCCCATTGGCGCTACGCCACGGTTTGAATCCCACCACCAAGGGTACCTGTTACTAAAATTTTTGGATCCCACCACTGCTTACATCGTTTCCTCTTTCATTTTATCCACACCACAACTGGTGAGATAAGTTAGGCTGACTGGCCCAAGGTCACCCAGCAAGTCTGAGGGGGGATCTGAACGTGGGTTGTCCAGATCCTAGTCTGGCGTTAACCACTGCACTACACTGCATTATAAGGATTCTTAGAATAGATAAGTCTGTCTGATAAGGGACTCTTAAGTTTTTTTAACTCAAGAAAGAATTCTGACATTAGTTCACAATAATATATAGAACGAACAGCTCCGTGAAACAATGGTTGGCAATTTCTAACTCAAGCCAGAGCCCCTAGGGGATGGGGCGGTCTAAAAATCTGAAAAATAAATAAATAAATAAATAATATGACTTTGAACACTAGTGCATTGATGATTCTGTCACCGCTATTTAGTGCTCTTTTTATATAGTGGTTTTAAGCTGAAATCCAAGATATTAGTTGGAACTAGGACCAGCATGATGTAGTGGTTAACTTGTCAGACTGGGATCTGCGAGACCCAGGATTGAATTCCCGTGGAAGTTTAGTGGGTGAATTTAGGCCGGTCACTCTCTCTGAGCTTAAACTATGTCTCTAAGTTGTTGTTGTGAGGGGAGAATTATATTGAAAGCTGCTTTGGGTCCCTATTGAGGGAAAAAGCAGAGTGTAAATACCTAAACAAATATCTTTTGTTCCATTGTACAACACGGCCAATGCCCTTCTTTTTTGTGTGTGTCATTCACAGGTTCCAGCCACTTTTTAGTACAAACGCATGCACATTTATAATCTTGCCTGTGTAATTTAAAAGTTTGGATGCTGATCAGCCAACATTGATTGAATATAAATTCTATTTATTGTAGCATTTTAACTGGCCCCTTTCTTGGGCTAAATGGTTCAGAGTGGTGTGCATGTTATGTGAGATTATCCTCAGAACAACTTTGTGAGGTAGCTTGGAGTGAGCAGTTGTGTCTAGTCAAAGGTAACTCTGTGGTAGAGGGCCTAACAACATGCCCTGTCAAGGGGAGATGTTCTGGGGGATCATGGTTGAAACTCTGATTCTCAGGCTCATTGGGGCCAATTCGGATTGGCATACAGAAATATGGGTCTTAAGCCTTCCCTCCCCATGCAGTTTTCCCTACCCAAATGTATAACCCTTCAATGAAAAAACCTTTCTGTGCTTTTCCTGTCCTACAGGCTTCTCGTCGGATGCTGGATGATGAAATGACCGTCAGCCTTTCTCTGCCCAGCGAGTTCAGCATGTTCAACCACAACCGTTCCACCTCATCGAGTGAGCGGGAATCAAACTCCACATATGACCGCATATTCCCCTTGGGTCCAGATTACCAGGAACCCTCTCGGCTGATCCGCAAGTTGCCTGAATTCACCTCAGGAGAAGATGAGGCAGGTCAGAACAGAACACCCAATATTTGGAAAGATAATCAGTTTCTTTCATCTATGTCTTCTTGTGAGTGATTAGTTATCCTGGATTGCCGATTCCTGAACTAAATTCGTCTTTTGACTATTTACTAACTTATGGAGTGAATCATATGGTAATAGTTGAACATCAGCAATCTTAGCTCATCCCCTTTTCATCTTGATCATGAATGACCCTGTCAACTCTGCTGACCCATAAAACATTCTGGTTGACTTTGGCTGAGGAGTAGCCCATCCTCAGCCTATTCTAGATAATGAAGGATAAAATGAGCTGCCCTTTTATATGCTCCTCTGAGCTCATATTGCAGTGGGAGCTATATGGGTATGGAGTTCACCATTCCATAGAGAAATACAGTAGCCTGCGAATCACCCAAGATAACTGGCAAGGGAGAATGGCTGAAACATCTTTAAATTCCTTGTTTATGTAGAGCAGGTTTGTGAGCTTAGAGAATAACTATGGACTATTACAAACTTGAGATAATAACATTTTAAGCCATAAAAAAACTAGTATCTGTTGGGTTGAAAGGGACTATAGGTGGATATATCTGCATCCTGATTGGAAATTCTGAAAATGGACAACAAAAGTCCCGATGGGTGCCTTCTTCAAGATCACTCAGTGAGAAAGAGATTGGTCAAAAATTAAAATGGAAGCTGTTGAGTCTCTGGGAGCACAGAAAGAAATCCTGAATAGGGTATTGGTATAACATTTAATTTTACGAGAATCACAGCTTTCAAGGTATTGTCGAAGGCTTTCACGGCCAGATTCAACTGGTTGTGGTGGGTTTTCCGGGCTGTGTGGTAGTGGTGTATCACAGAGGTGTATCACAGAGAGAAGTCTATTATACACTGTGTCAGAATTGGGTATATTTATCAAAGATAATTTTATCATTGGCTATTGTTTTAATTTTTTAATTTTTTAATGTGTTTTATATTTTTGTATTTGTTTATATTGTTAGTTTGCCTTTGGCCTTATTGTGTAACAGAATTCCCTCTGTGATACACCTCTGAAGATGCCAACCACAGATGTAGGCAAAACGTTAGGAACAAGATCTACCAGACCACGGCCACACAGCCCAGACCCCCCCCCCAAACAGCTCTCAAGATTTATTAAAAAGGAAAATTTAATCCTTATTCCAAAAAATATGTTTGAAAGGATATGGACCGTGTGTGAGAAATCTCGGAGCCATAGTTGAGTATGGGTCTCATTACCTGATTATGTGAAATTTGATTTGCGTTTCACATCTGACACAGGACCCATCTTCAAAATAGTAGAGGAAGCACATCTGCTCTAGATCACAGTCTTCGGTCTTTTCTCCCTTCCATTCCATGCTGCTTTTGACATAAAAGAAAGGACCATGGTGGGGACAGTTTGTCCCACCACCCCTGTTCTCAGGAGCCAGGGCATATATGTATATAAGTACAAAGCAAACACAGTCCTGTCTATTGTCTATGCTGAACATCACAATACATATAATGGATACATGAGGCTCAGCCCTAAGAAGTGGAGACACATTGGGACAATATATAAGCTCCAAAAATAATTTGCTTGATTTGGATATTCCCAATAATGGGCAAGTCACTACAACTTGTCACTGACCAAGTGGTCAAGCCATGAAACAGATTACCGAAGTCCCTGGCTTGAGAAACTTGAGGATTGAAAGGACTCTTATTGGACTATTGTCCTGGGAAATGTGTTCTTGTGTCTGTTCCAGATTGGGACTGCATGCACAAAGAACTGTTCATTTATCCTAGAAAGAGTTTTTCAATACATTTTTATGTCTATATGTGTTGCATTGCATGTGGGTGGATTGTTTTCTGATATATGTTTTGTAATTACTGTGCACTTGTTCACTTTATTCAATATACACTTTATTAATGCTGCACTTTCGTGGTCTGCACTTTATACTATTGCCCGTAGCAGCAGTGTAACAGGTACTTCTTTGGATTTCCTTTTCTTCTCTTGTTAGCATGCTGAATACTGACCAAGAGTGCCTCTGATGAATGCTGACACACTTCCCTGCTATGGTCCTTTTCACAATTCCTTTTTCTCCCTGGAGCCCCCAGGCAATGCCGCTCCCGAAGTGTTGTGCTAAGGTCATTTCCCCCCTGATTTTTTCTTCTCAGGCTGCAGTGGTGCCCCCAAGCCTGCCCAGCCAAGTGGAGCTGAAGGGGTCCCCCATTATGCGGAAGCAGACATTGTCAACCTGCAAGGGGTGACCGGCAGCAACACCTATTCTGTCCCTGCTCTCACTATGGACTTGCTGTCTGGCAAAGACGTGGCTATGACTGAATTTCCTAGGAAGCTGCTGACTTTCAAGGAGAAGCTGGGAGAAGGCCAGTTTGGGGAGGTCAGTGCTCACTGCTCATTCCTTCCGGAACACGTGTAGCTGCTGAATCATATACTGAGTCAGACTCACAGTCTTTCACATCACCTATTACCTGATTGGTTTATCTGGAGATACTGAGATCCCGGCACTTTTTGCGTGTAAAGCAGATCCTTTTTCCATTGAGCCGCAGCCCCTTGTTCTATACTGAATCTCTTGGTCTACCCAGGTTGATATTGCCTATTCTGAATGCCATTGGGTCTCTGGTAAAAATCTTTCACATCACCTACTTTCTGATCTTATAACTGGAGATGCTGGGAATTGGGAACGTGTGCATGCAAAGAAGATGCTCTAACACTGGGCCTGGGTACCATATCCACTTCCACGAGGAGTAAGAAGTTCCAAGGGTAACTTTATGGGGTTTGGTTTTCCTTGAAAGAGAGAACCTTGGAGATGTATCTCGGGTGGTAGCCTGTGTGTAAATGGCCTTAATAATAACCATTATTTGCAAATGTACAGATCAGACACATTGGAAGCAACTAGGCACTCCCAGCAAGCAGCAAATCCACAATCTGTAGATCATGACTTGGATCTGTTGGGAAATCTTTATTGATAGAAGGGATTTTCATCTGCGAAACAGGGCTTTTTCTTGCTTTTCCCCTCACTGAAGCCCAAGGTGATTCCCAAGATGCTGTTTCTGGAGTCTGGAACAACATGAAGAGGAAGGCGGAGATCTTTATGTGGCCTGAACATAGGATCCAGGTCCATCTTTTCAAGGACAGCTTCTGCTTTCAAGATGCTTCTCCCCGAACCAACCCTATTCCTTTCTGACACCTGCTTCCCCAACCAAACTGTAAAACCAGCTTTAAAACATCGTCCCTTTTCCTTCCCATCAGCTGGAGGACATTGCTTTCATGCACTGTTGTGAATATTGACATTCCAAGACTAGAGGGAGCTTCCTGTGCAGGAGCATTAACATTCTTGTATTGAACTCCTGACCCCCACCAGGCACTATAGGGAAATTAACCAGTGAATGCTGATTTTTTTAAATCTGCACAAATACATGCTATGCAAATACATTTGCGTAGGGGGTCTAGACCCCGGGCTTGCTGTTGGTCTTGTTTGCTGGGTGGTCATGATGCCTCTTTCTTTTTCATCCTGTTGGATGTATTGTTGTGTCTGGAAAGCTTCCCGTCATCAATAAAGGGATTTTGGCAGGATGATAATGGACAACCAGAAGATCCAAATATCTCTCCGTGCAGAAATTCACAAGCAGGCCTGACTCTGGCTGCACATTAAATGTATTTTTCAAACATATTTTTAAATGTTTTATTTATTTTTTAATTTATATCCAGCCTATTCCCCACCAGGGTTGGGCTCAGGGCAGCTTACGAAGTTTAAAAGACATTAATACAATAAAATACAATAAATTGATATAACTGAAACCTGCATATAAAATCTCTTGATTGCAAAAAACAGCAATATCCTAAGTAGCCAATACTATTTACCTCTCCATCTAGACCAGTGATAGTGAACCTTTTTGAGACTGAGTGCCCAAATTGCAACCCAAAACCCACTTATTTATCGCAAAGTGTATATGGCAATTTAACCTGAATGAAGTGTGACTAACCTGAGGTTTTAGTGTAGAAAAAACAGTTGGCACCAAGGCGTGCATTACTCGGGAGTAAGCTTGAGGGTAGTCGATGGCTTTGCTTTGAAGCAACTGTGCAACTCTTCCAACGGGTGGATCATGACCCTAGGCGAGTTTACTCAGAAGCAAGCCCCATTGCCAGCAACCAAGCTTACTCCCAGGTAAAGGATCGCACTTTAGTTCTTCGCAAGAAAATCAGTGGGGTTTAACAGCGCTTAACAGGGTTACCTACACTGCTTCCCCAAAACTAGGTCTAAGTTTTAATGCTAATAATTGAGCCCTACGGCCCAGGCCAGCCTAGATGTGTGTGTGTGAGAGGCGACTGTTTGCGCGTGCCCACAGAGAGGACTCTGAGTGCCACCTCTGGCACCCGTGCCATAGGTTCACCACCACTGATCTAGACTATTCTTTTACCTCATCTAGAGACTGGAGAGAATGAGAAAGAGTGGGGAGAGAATGATAGCCAGTAGTTGGTCATTGGGAGGCCAGCAAGATGGAATGATGAACGGTGGATGGCCAAAGCTTTGTGAAACTTCTCTGTCGTGCCGCCCCTGTGGAACTGTTTAAGGTCCTGCAGGGCCTTGCGTCAGCTGACAGAGAGTTCCACCAGATTGGAGCCAGGGCCGAAAAAGGTTCTGGTTCTGGTTGAGGCCAACCTAACCTTCTTGGGGCTATGGATCACCAGAAGATTACTGTCGGAGGACCAAAGTGTCCTCCTCAGGCAATATCGGGCAATGCAGTTGCAAAGATATGAGGGCCCCAGTCCACTCAAAAGCCTTAAAAATCGGAACTAAAATGTTGAACCTGATCTGGAATTCAACTGGTCACCAGTGCAGCCGGCGTAGCACCGGGGCTACGTGCTGCCTCGCCACTGATCCGGTGAGGAGTCTTGGCGCCGCATTCTGGACTAGTTTTACTTTCCATGTCCGTCTCAAGGGCACAGTGAAAAGTGGGGGCAAAGTAGAGAAGGCTCTTTTGTGGGTTGATCTAATCTTGGTCCTAACTCTCCTCTAGGTTCACCTGTGTGAAGTGGAAGGGATGGAGAAGTTTGCAGACAAGGATTTTGTTCTGGATGGTAATGTAGGCCAGTCTGTCCCAGTGGCTGTGAAAATGCTGCGAGCTGATGCCAACAAGAATGCCAGGTGCTTGGGAACTATTTGTTGTTGTATTTGGTGCATTTTTATCTGCCAGTCCTCTAAGGAGCTCAGGGTGGCATGAATCATTCTGCCCTTGTCTATTTTATCCTCACAACAGACTGGAAGTAGGTGAGGCTGGGAGAGAGTGATTGGCCCCAAGGTCAGTGAGCTTCATGACTGGGCCGGGGTTTGAGCCTGACTTCTCAGATCCTCATTTAAACTCTTGCCACTATGGCATGCTGCATTCTTAAGAGCAGCTGCAGTCGGTTTTTATCCACTACATGCATGGTGGCGAACCTATGGCACTCCAGATGTTCATGGACTACAATTCCCATCATCCCCTGCCAGCATGGCCAATTGTAGTCCATGAACATCTGGAGTGCCATAGGTTCGCCACCACTGCACTACATGAACCCCTGACTTTTACAGTGATTTGCCTGAAGAAGTAAGATTTGAAACAGAGGGTGCTTATGTCTGCAGTACTTGCCCCACTTCTGAGAAGAACTCAGTATTGTATTGTAATGTATTGTTGAAGGCTTTCATGGCCGGATTCAACTGGTTGTGGTGGGTTTTCCGGGCTGTGTGGCCATTGTCTGGTGGATCTTGTTCCTAACCTTTTGCCTGCTTCTGTGGCTGGCATCTTCAGAGGTGTATCACAGAGGGAAGTCTGTTACACACTGTGTCCGGTGAGAAGGGAATTTCCTTCTCACTGGACACTGTGTGTGTAACAGACTTCTCTCTGTGATATACCATTTTTGGCACTATTTTGCAGACCAACCTTGTCAATTTCATTGGGCTCACTGCTCCAGCAATAAACCCTTACCAAAGGGGGGGTGGGGGCGCAGGGAAAGAAGCCCTTCTGATCCTCCTGAAATGGTGACCTGTACAGCAGGAGGAACTGCTGTGCTGTGGACTGCAGAAGGCAGGGAGGAGCAAGAAAACTTAATGAAAGCTAAACAAATGGTGGTCTCTTTTGCTTTCACTGTGAAGGGAGAGAAAAAGTTGCACTTTAAGAGCTGTTGAAAACTGTGGGGATTCTCTGGTTTGAGGGCAGCATGACTGCTGACGAGGGGGATGTGTGTGTAACTGAAAATCAACCATGAAGGGAATGTATGCTGAAGCAAAGGAGACCACATGTGCTTAAATGGCCAGAGACATTCATAGGCCAGTATGGTAGCCACTAGGCCACCCTGGCTTTCATTGCTATAGGTAGTTTGGCACCACTGATGTCTCCTTCTTTGTTTCCAAAAGGAATGACTTTCTCAAGGAGATTAAGATCATGTCCAGGCTGAAGGATCCCAACATCATCCGGTTGTTGGCTGTGTGCATTGCTGATGACCCTCTCTGCATGATCACAGAGTACATGGAGAACGGGGACCTCAATCAGTTCTTGTCTCGCCAGGAGCCCCAGAGTTTGTCAGAGAGCTCCACCTCTTCTGTCAGGTAGCCAATCCTGCTTTGCCTAAATGCTGTAAATGCGATAAATGCGATAAACGCTGCTCTGCATGTTGCTGTCTCTATGTTGAGGTGCCTTTTTTGTGCTACGTGTTACACAATCTAACCACAAAGATCTAAGCTCCAGGTGTTTGCATATATCTGTATAGTTTGCAGTTTAACAAATAAAGACTTAACACAAGCACAACAATGTAGGCAATGTGAAGCATTTAGACAACTATTGCATTTGTGAAAATCCAAAACAATTAAGAAAACAATACGGGTGATTTTAATGTAGAAAAAGTCGAAGTGCAGTGCCAACACAGAAGAACAGCACACAGAGCAGAACAACACAAGCACTCGAGAGACAATCCTCTATGCCTATGAACAATACCTAATATTAGTTAATTCCTGTATATTGTCCATTTGAAGTTTCAAAGATAGAGGATAAATGAGGTAAACTCACTGTTTATAGCTTCCTCAAAGCAGTCTCTTTTTTGGCAGTCAAAGCCTACGTGATGACTTCCAACTGTCTTGTGATAAGAATAACGACTTGGGATCTCTCCTATTCAAACTCCCGTCTAAGTGGCTTATATACACGTTCCGCATGTTTCACAAAGTCTCCATCAGCTGACAATATATATTGGGGCCAGGCTCAGTTTAGGAAGGTAAATATCAAGGAATTAACCTGTATAACCTCCCCACTGGCTCACAACCTCACATTACTGAGCACTACTGAGATCTCAAGTCATTATTCTTATCACAAGATAGTCGGAAGTGTTCACATAGGCCAGTGGTGGCGAACCTTTTGCACTCCAGATGTTATGGACTACAATTCCCATCAGCCCCAATTGGCCATGCTGGCAGGGGCTGATGGGAATTGTAGTCTATAACATCTGGAGTGCAAAAGGTTCGCCACCATGGACATAGGCATTAAGTGTCAAAAAAGAGACTGCTTTGAAGAAGCTATAAACTTGAGCTGTGCGCTTACTTCATTCATTTAATAGAATGGGAGGCTTTCGGGAAAGTATTGGAGTTCCATCTTTTCATATGTTTTAATGGTCTTCTTTCTGTATTGCATTATTAATATTGTTTAGCCAGCAGAATGTAGTTTTATGGTGTTTTCATACTTGTTCTTAATATTCTGTTGCCAACTTGAAAAGATTTAAAAGTCTTCCAATGGCAGGTAAGGATATGGGTCCTACAGGGGCAGGAGAAGGGAAAATGGCTACTTGTGTAGGTAGGACTAAGAAAATTTTAATTTTCCCACTCATACTGTAGCAATCCAGCCATTGATGCAATGTTTCGCAAAACTTCACAGCAAAGAAGGTTTGGAAAAGATCAGAGAAAGGCTGGGAAAATCCTGGAAAGTGTATGAACTCACAATAATGTGGTGAAATGGGGCAAAAAACCAACTTCTCAACAGTACTGAATCCTGGGCAACAAGAAATAAGAACAAAATGTACAGTAAGCCAAGGAGGGCATTAGAATCAACTTCCTGACCTTTATTAGGCATATCAGTAAAAAGAGCATTGGAATCATAGAGCTAAAAGTTTGCAAAAGGTCATCTAGTGTTCCCTGGGGCAGGATTCCTATCCCTGGGGGCGTTCCAAATTTCTTTAATTGGCAAACGAATATTAAAAACAACCTACACAAACCTCCCTTTTGATTTACCTACAGATTAATGTGCAAAATTAGGACCATGGTTGTTCTTACTGTTCCTGCCAAATTATTCTGTTCTTCTGTGAGTTTATCGTGTGCTGCCTTGCCTGTCTGATAATTTCCTGTCTGCTGTCTGACCGTTTGGTGACTCAGTCTTTGGCAATTCTTTTCACCTGCAGCTATGCAGATCTGAAATTCATGGCTACACAGATTGCTTCTGGCATGAAATATCTGTCCTCCCTGAATTTTGTCCACCGAGACCTGGCCACACGCAATTGCCTAGTGGGGAAGAATTATACCATCAAGATAGCTGATTTTGGAATGAGCCGGAACCTCTACAGTGGCGACTACTATAGGATCCAGGGCCGAGCAGTACTCCCCATCCGCTGGATGTCGTGGGAGAGCATCCTTTTGGTAATTTTCTTGTACCCTTCACTTCCCACTGGGACTATTGAAGCCAAAATACATCATTTTGTCTCAATTACTAGGGCTAGTTCACATATTAAAATCTTGGGGAATTTCTGTCAGATGTGCAGCGAATGTTTTATGCTCCCCCAGGTGCACGTGGCTCCAAGTCTGATTATTCTCACAATTTTTAATGTTTTATGTTTTAATGGGGCTTTTAACCCCATTATGTAAGCCGCCCTGGGACTTTAATGTAGGGCAGGGTATAAATGGAATAAATAAATAAATAAATTCTGAATTGCACTTTCCATCTTAATACAGGGGAAATTCACCACCGCAAGTGATGTGTGGGCATTTGGTGTGACGCTCTGGGAGACCTTCACATTTTGCCGCGAGCAGCCCTATTCCCAGTTTTCAGATGAACAAGTCATTGAGAATACCGGAGAGTTCTTCAGGGAGCAGGGGCGGCAGGTAGGAAAACATTTGTGGAACCAACAGATGCTCTTTTATGACAGGAAAAAATGGAAAGGCTCCTAAATGATCCTCTGGGCCAAACCCATCTCCAGCCTCTGCTGGAACTATCTACCCAAACCTTTAATAAAACCTATTTTTAGGAGCAGCAGTGGCGTAGGAGGTTAAGAGCTCATGTATCTAATCTGGAGGAACCGGGTTTGATTCCCAGCTCTGCCGCCTGAGCTGTGGAGGCTTATCTGGGGAATTCAGATTAGCCTGTACACTCCCACACACGCCAGCTGGGTGACCTTGGGCTAGTCACAGCTTCTCAGAGCTCTCTCAGCCCCACCTACCTCACAGGGTGTTTGCTGTGAGGGGGGAAGGGCAAGGAGATTGTAAGCCCCTTTGAGTCTCCCGCAGGAGAGAAAGGGGGGATATAAATCCAAACTCTTCCTCTTCTTCTTCTTCTATAATTATTAAATAGGATAAACATTAGCAAACTACAGCTATCATTCTGGATGCCAAGCATGAAGGAAATGACCTTTATTCCGGGTAAGTCAAAGAATCCAAGATGGTTGCAGGCAGTGGTGGGATCCAAAAATTTTAATAACAGGTTCCAATGGTGGTGGGATTCAAACAGTGGCGTCGCCGCACACACGCACCTCCAGTCCCTATTGGGCAGGGAGGTTGCTTTAGTAACCCCTTCTCGGCACTCAGAAAAAATTAGTAACCACTTCTAGGGAAGTGGTGAGAACTGGTTGGATCCCACCTCTGGTTGCAGGGTATCTAGGTTTTCCATGCCGTAGAAAATCCCACCTGCACCCTATGCATCTGTCTGATAAAATTACCACCAAAAGAGGGAATGAGAATCATTGATCCCACCTCTTTCTAAAGATAAAAAGTTCCACATAAGTAACAACGCTAACAGTGCAATCCGGGTGGGGAGGGGAAGGTAGGCATGACATGGCTGGGCATGGTGCAAAAGTGGCTTAGCTGAACCGCAGCACTGCCACCATGTGCAGCACTGCCACCAGCCATCGAGTGGCATTGAAAAGTAGCAACATTGGGCAAAAGGGATGTCAGCACAGGAGCACTCGTGTGAAGGGGGCAGGGCTGTGTCTGACAGGATGGCCGACAGTCAGCAGGGGGCAGAGGAACAAGAGCGAGATGCCAAAATCAGCCCAGGGGTGGGGCGGGGCAGGATTAGAGAAAGGAGGACTGAGGGAGGGGCTGCCCTAATGTGTACCAAGAGGGTTGGGGGAGGGGCAATCCTCGGGGAGGGGGGGCTGCAAAAACTCGGGAGACAGCACAGGTATTGGGAGAGTGATTGGGTCAGTGTCAACCCTGGTGGCCTGAAGGAAGACTACGCAGGTGAAGGCAAAGCCTCTGGACAGGTTGAGAAGGCGTCATTGGTAGGGAGGCAGAGAGTGGGAGGGGCCATCCAAGACCCCCTCCCCTCAGTGACAACCTGCACCATGGCAAGCCAACAGATCTTCCATCCAGTGATCTGCCTGCTGGATTTGCACTAAGTCTGCCAGTGGATTTGCCCCTCCGTCAGGGTAAGTGCCCAAGGGAGGGCAAATCCGTGGGCTTATGGCCCCACTGCCTCCACAACTCCCTTCACACACGGCCCACATCTGGATGAGGCTGTTACTGTGTTGAGAATTGAGCAGGGGTCCCCAACCATGCTGAACCTCTGAACGCTTCTGGAAGTTTGAGAAAAGGAAGTGGACAGCAGCACAAAATAGCTGCCATGTGGGACATGGTCAGCTACAAAATGGCTGCCATAGGTCTGAATAGGCTAGAAAAATATCCTATTAATATTGTGGATGCCTTCTGCTTCTGGTGCCTTTGAAGTAAGAGTAAGTTTTTATTGTGTTCACCTTTCCCTCCCTCCCCCCTACTCCAGACATACCTCCCACAGCCTGCATTTTGCCCTGATCCCGTGTATAAGCTAATGCTCAGCTGCTGGAGACGAGACACCAAAGACCGGCCTTCTTTCCAGGAAATCCATCGCCTTCTCGAAGAAGCAACCACTTCGTAGTCCATGCCTTTCATTCCTTCACCAGGTGCTCTGGACCACCTCTCAAAGAAACCCCACACTTCAAGCTGAAGGAACTTCACCTGGACTTTCCATTGCTTTGAATAGCAGAGCTGGGACTTTAATCAGCCACGGAAGGAAAGAAGGTGGGATCTGACCAGGTCTGCCACACAACCTTATTCAAGGTGCTGTGCTATGGACTGGCGTAGTTTGAAACAAATGTTTATTTATCTTGTACGTGTTATAGCTTCTGATTCATGGATGCATTTTTTCCCGCAAGAGGAGGTATACTATTTTTTTCCCCAGGAGAATACATTTTGAGATGTGTCCTGAAGTCAGAAGAGGCATATGAAGTAAGAAAGTGAAGTACCTACCTGGTATTTTATGTTTGAGGCTATATGTATGCTGTGAATCCATAGGATCACAATTAGAAAAGCACAGAATGAGATTTCCAAGGAAGGATATCCTCCCTTCACTTCTGTAGACTCTCAACTTTTAAAAAGACCAAGATTCTGGTCTTTGGGGCTGCAAAGGTACATCAGAAAGTAGGTGGACAGTATATCCTAAACTCCAGAAGAGTGGCCAAGATTTCCAGTAGTTGAAAACAAGGCTTCAGTCTTCCCCATGACTAGCAACCCAGAAGAAATTATACCCCCCCAAAAGAAATATTGTGCACATTTACTCAATTTGTACACTTTATATTGGCCACAAAAAACGGTTTGCCTGGGTGTAGGATTTGGATTGCTTGTGTTAAAGACATGTTTAGCTTGGAGTATACACAGCCCTGTTTGTGCCTTGTGCTACATGAAATATCAGAATGTTGTCACCCACGTTCCCTGGATTTGGAGCACCTACAGCAGGTGCTCTACCCACCCGATCCCTTGGGTCTCTTCCTAAGGCATGAAGGGAAGGTCTAAGGCTCCTTCTCCCATATGTTATGGTCCCAATTTGACATGAGTCCCTGCTAGGGTTGCCTGGAATTACAACTGATCTCTAAGAGTACAAAGATCAGTTCCCTTGGAGAAAACAGCTCATTTGGAGGGCAGATTCTGTGGCATTATACTCTCTTTTACCCAAACTCTGCTTTTCCCAGGTTCCAGCCTTCAAATATCCAGGAATTTCCCAACCTGGTGTTTGCAACTCTAGCCCCCATACATCTGAGAATCATGTTCTGCGCACCAGGCACTCGTCTGTTGACAGTCCATATGCCTGCCACGGGGTCTTTGCGGCATGTGAATTGACACTTGATCAAACAGAAAATACGAATGTCAGAATGTTCGTTGATTGACAGTTGTGAGTTTCAAGCTTCAAAAATCAGCTCTAGAATACTGCTGTATGTTATTTGTGAATGTCTTTTGGAAGTGAAAGTGGGTTTCAGGGGGCTTCAGACACCTTTGCATTTTTGCTTGCTCCTGGGCTGTTGGCTAATGAGGCATCAAAGTATTCTGGGAGAGTGGTTGGTTTTGCAAAGCAGAGGTAGTAAGAAAGCTCTTACGATGTCTGAGGTAACCCTGATATGAGGTGAGTTGAGGTATACCACCCTAGGAAGTCAATTTTGGGTACCTGTAAACAGGGATAGAGTTGTAGATAGATTTTGACAGATTATGTAGCTCTTGTTTATTTCATGGGAACTTGTGAAGGAGCACTGACACTCTAGGAAATAAGGTACCAACCAGGTAAGTTGCTGAACTGGGAAGCTGGCAGGTGCACTGCAAGCTCTCCAGGACCAAACTAGATGGGGTAGGGTAGCCCTCCTTGTTTACGCAGATCCCTCCTCTGTTCATGTCTAATTAGAAGTGGGATGATGCACGACTGAATAAAGCTGAATGCTCTTTGCAGCCCTGACTTGGTTCTGTTCTCCAAATTCTACACTAGGACAGATCCAGGAACAGCCTACAGCTGCCCCATCTCATTTTATTTTGCCCTTCTGCCGGTACCTGAGACTGGGAAGTCAGGCCATAAGATTTAGCAGACTAGGTGGAACCTGATTGGCTCCTTGGGTCATGTGATCGCCATTGCAATTCTGCCATCTGAACCAGTGGCTGCAGTGGCTCTGGCCATCTGCTGTGGTGGTGCTGAAGCACAGAAGAGAGTAAAGCAACAGCCTCCTCCTTGGACAAGCTACCATGGCTCTTTCTGTTCTCATTTTCGACCAAAACCTTAAAGGCTTTCCTGGTGGCTTTTACCACCCATAGCAGAAGGAAGCCTGTCAGTTGGAATATCTGCTTCAGACATTAGCGTAACGTGGGTGGCAGGTCCTATTTGTGTGAGACCCGTGTTGTTTTTCGTCAAAGTCCAGTGAAGCAAATATTTGACTCGCTGGCTAAGGAGAGGAATGCGGAGTTGTGACTACAAGCCTATTGCCTCATACGGGTGGTTCACAATGGAGGCTTTCTGGAATCATCAACTGGTTTGCAAAAGTGGAGGGGCACTAATAAGTGAGAAATAGCAGAAGTAGTACGAATAGTAGAGATAGTAGCAGAGTTTAGGGCTGGATACTCTTGGCAGATCTTCAGACCACCTGGGGACATCTGCTTTCATAGCATCGCTCTCAGACTGTGAGGGAGGCCTACTTGGAGAATGCAGGCCATTGATAAGAGAGAAAAACAGATTGTTCTGTGGATCTCCAAGGCCAGTTTGGGGAATGTTTTGTCTGGGCTGAGAGGTGGAAACGACCCCTCCCTTTCCCACATAGCGGTGGTGGCCTTGTGCCCACTTCCAGTAAGCCCCGTATTAATGGATTTTGCAACAAGTTGATAGAGCAAGTGCCCTTTACTTCAGCCACAATATGCTTGGTGGGCATTTGTGACACATCCCCCTCTTCCTATCCCTTTGATTACTAGCCAAGGACAATTGAACTGAGCACCATCACCTAGTTGTTTTGTCCTAGTATTTGGCAGCAGTTTGAGCATTCTGCTCTTCATCAGCCTCATTAGGAGTAGTTGTCCATACTAAAGACTCGGTATAATCAAATACTCATGTGTACATAGAATTCTGTAAAAATAAAAGTTTTAAAAATGTATGTACAGTTGCAATATATTTGTAGGAAATAGGAATTGTTAAAGCTTTCCAACACATTCTGAAGCATAAAGTCTTCTCTCTTAGCAAAAAATATTCGGCTTGTCAGCGACTTGACCTTACATTAGTATAAACTGGGTGTTATTTAGCTGCCTAGAGGTGGCCAAGCTGTTTTTATACTGGTGTAGCCCCTTCAGAAAACTGACTTTAGGTGATGGGTTTAGTGTTGCCAACTTTGGGTTGACAAATTCTTGTAGATTTGGGAGTAGAAGATAGGGTTTGGGGAGGGGAGGGATGACAACAGAGCATAATGCTGGAGTCCACGTTCCAAAAGCAATCCTTATGTCCAGAGGAGCTGAACTCTGCAGTCTGTAATATCTCCAGGTCCCTCACCTGGAGGCTGGCAACCCTATAATGCAGTGGTGGCGAACCTTTGGCACTCCAGATGTTATGGACTTCTGAGTTACATCAGCCCTACCAGCATGGCTAGTTGGTATGCTGGCAGAGACTGATTATGAATCCTCAGTCCATATAGATGCTCAAAGTCACTCCCTCATTCTGGACTGTTTCTGGAACCCTCTGAGGACATGTGAGGTTTTTTGCTGTGGTACCCCTTGTTCTGTAGCCCCATGATGGGGTGGTGGCAGATTTGACAGAGAGTGGAAACAAATTAGGAAAGACATTTTTAACTCTCAAATTTTTAAGATATTGTTTTTTATTGAAATGATAAAGTAAAAACAAAAAAGGGTGCATATCAATGACTTTGCGAAAAGAACAATATCCATTTCGTGATCAGTTTTTTAAAGTGAAAACATATGCCCTTCAGGCATAAACTTAGGAGTCAGATTTCAAGTTGTCTGCAGGTTTAGTCTCTCAAAGCTGACAATGGTGACAATACAATTTCAAGAATGTCCCCTGCCTGTGCTATAAATAGTTAATACCCTGTTTCTCCGAAAATAAGACATCCCCTGAGAATAAGACGTAGTAGAGCTTTTGCTGAAGTGCTAAATATAAAAACATCCCAGTAAGGGCGTACTTAGTTTTTTTTGTTTGAGCTGATGCCCATCGAGCGAGGAACACCAGAGCATGCAGCTGTGGAGCAGAAAAATAAGACATCCCCTGAAAATAAGACATAGCGCATCTTTGGGAACAAAAATTAATATAAGACACTGTCTTATTTTCGGAGAAACACAATAGCTATACCGGGACCCAAAATGTTAATTTAGAAATTCTTCAATGCTCAGATCTTCCCAGAGAGATCCTTCTTTTTTTTCCTGTACACCCACAATGCACGTATCACAAACTGCTATTTGAAAGGTTCCCTCAGATTCAGAAGTGGTTTGCCATACTGCGTAGATGCTGTTGTCCAAAACAGATATACATAAAGGCTCCTAAGAATTCAGTTCTTTGAAGCCTGACCACAGTTTATAATATATTATACATTAGTCTTGTTGCTGTTTGTAGTGTATTGTTTGCATTTCTTGTCGTGTACACCATTCTCCTGCAAACAGAACACATTCCTCGGAGATGTTCTAAGTTACCGTTGTGATTAATTGGTCCCTCTACTATAGCGAGACCCCAAGAGGGGCATGTTCTTTCCAGCCTGAGGAAATATAAACTTCAGGCTGCTTAATCTTTGTTTATAGCTGTAGTATTTGTTCTGAAGCAGTTCTGTATGTGGAAACGGAGGCTTAGATTACCAGTGTATAGTTTATTTATTCTCTGTAAGGTTAACATTGAACTGTATTCCTGTAAAATGATCAGTTTGTAAATAAGAAGACTCTTTGGAGGAGGAAAAATTCGTGTTGCTGTCTGTGTATTGAGAGTGAAGTGTGATTAGTTCTGTCACTACGTACAGCTGGGGTGTCTGCTTAATACAGTGGCTGTCGGGGCCTCAGTTGGCTCCTCCCCCTCTGATGCTGCTCCGGTCATGGTAAGTAGAATCCATCAGGACGATCCAGGGAAATCAAATCCTCCAAACAAAAGTCATGTAGTATCTTGATTAGATCGAACCTATCAAAGAGCTGTGCCCCATGGCACAGAGTGGAAGGCTGAAGTACTGCAGTCAAAGCTCTGCTCATGACTTGAGTTAGGTCCAATGGTGGGATCCAAAAATTTTAGTAATAGGTTCCCTCACCAGCCCCCCCCCCCCTCAGCAAAGGGGGCAGAGGCGTACCTAGGCAAACCTGAGCCCTGGGCAAAAGCTGAGTTGGATGCCCCATGGGCAGCCACCCACCTAACTTAAAAAAATTTTTTTTGCACCAGGTCATTTCTAAAGCATTATCACATTATAGAAATGCCCCAACTCACAAATCTGAACCTACGCTTGTGGTGAAACACACAGGTTCTTTGATAGAGACTGGTGAGATAAAAGTCTGAAAGGCTGAGAATCAATGAATTGCAGTACCTGAAGGGATTAACAGTTCAGGGGAGTTACATTAATAGTCATAATTGCTATATGGAACCTTCACATTCAAAGGCAGTATGCCTCGGGGAGAGTGAGGGGCATGGGGGGCAAACGGACAATTAGTAACCCCCTCTCGGCACACACAAATAATTAGTAACCCACTCTCGGGAACTGGTGAGAACCTGCTGGATCCCACCTCTGGTTAGGTCCTGATAGAAGTTGGTTTCAGGTAGCTGGCTCAAGTTTGACTCAGCCTTCCATCCTTCCAAGGTCAGTAAAATAAGTACCCAGCCAGCTGGGGGCGAAGTGCAAAGCTTGCTGGAAGAGGCAATGGCAAACCAACATAGAACATATGCGAGAATTGCTCCTCTGTTGGCACAGGAATGCCCAGTAAATCGGGAGTTTGCACTGCCCCCGGTGCGGCAGCGTGGCTGCCACATTTTTGCCCCAGAGTCTTCCAATGGCATTGGCTTTGCTCCACGAATTTCCTGAACTGCAAAGGTTGAGGTTCCTTTGTTGCTCAGGAGGCTTCCACCGCTGTGCAAAACTACTCCGTAGCAGAACCGGCAAATTTTTCTGCCTTGCTGCTCTGGTCCGCCCCACCAATGGAGAGGTGCTGAGAATCGGCACCCCCGCCCACACTTGCAGTGAAAAAAAATGGAGGGAGAAACCTTGGGCAGAAAAGTGGCATGTGCAGACACCGCAAATGGGAGGTCAGTGATTCTCTCGCACACACAAGGATTTTAGATTTAGATTTTAGATGGAGGAGGGTGAAGGATGGCGTCCCGCTCGCTTTAAGCAAAAGTTTTAGGCGAGGCGAGGGCGCGTTCTCAGCGCCTGTTTTGTGTTCAGAGTCATTTAAAACTAAAATAGTGACAGTGAGTGGGGGGAATGGGGCAAGATTCAATCAATCTGAACGCAAGAAACGGAAGCTGCCCGCGCATGCGTGAAAGAGACTGCCGAAGAGCTCGTGGTACTTATGGGAATGCCCCGGGCTTGTGGGGAACCATTCGGGGCTTCCTGCACTGGCTCTGACTCGAGCGAAGGAAAGAGCCAGGCAGCAATGGGGAACTACAAGCAGGGTGTAAAGAGGAGGTTGACTCAGTTTGTTACACTGGGTGAGAAGCCCTGCAGCAGGTACAGTCCCATGATAAGCCACAGTGTAATTTTGACATGCAAAACAGGCCATAGTCTGCCTAGTAAATGTCATGATGAAATGTCACCCCATAGTTAATGACCCCATACTTGCCTTTTACCTTTGCCTTTTACCTGTTATCACCACACCTGTTGATGAAGACCTTCATCAGCAGTGGCGTAGGAGCTCATGTATCTAATCTGGAGGAACCGGGTTTGATTCCCAGCTCTGCCGCCTGAGCTGTGGAGAACATGTGGGAATTCAGATTAGCCTGTACCTCCCACCTGCGCCAGCTGGGTGACCTTGGGCTAGTCACAGCTTCGGAGCTCTCTCAGCCCCACCTACCTCACAGGGTGTTTGTTGTGAGGGCAAAGGAAGATTATGAAAGCCTTTGAGTCTCCTGCAGGAGGGGATATCAACCAAACTCTTCTTCTTCTTCTTCTTCTTAGGGGGAATGGTCCTGTCGGGAGGTATGCCAGCATCAGTGGTTGGCTTCTTTCTACACATGACACGGAGGCATTGCTGGCATGCAGCGGGTGGCCAAAGACTGGCAGGGACAAGACAATTGTCTAAAGGCCAAGGGGGAGCTTGCTCCATGGGCCTAACAGGAGATCCCATTCTAAAAACTCTTGTAATGTGACTGGACCTTTTCATCCAGATTGCTCCTAATAACAGTTAACAGGCGTATGAGCCCAGAGCCCTGCCATTTTTGAGAAAACTACATCTGAAATTGTGACTCAGCTGAACAAATCAGTGCAGGAGGAATCCAAGATTACATGAGAAAGATTCTGCAGCAAAATGAAAAAAAAGTATGTGAATTGTTCCTTAATGTCCTTGGCGTGCGAGTAAAAGAGATACAAAAAAGCAAAAGCATTCCTCTAAAACATAACCAGAGTCTGGCTGCACTAGCCAAAAGATTATCATCTCACTTTCAAACTAAGCCAGCCAAATTCCTCTTTTCAAAACACACATCCAGATAAAAAGCGTGTGTGGGGAGAGGGGTTGTGCCATTCTAAACGAAGTACTAAGTCTCTCTGGTTAGAAATACCTTTTCGTTACAGCAGAGTGCACAGATGCAAAACACAGTGGAGCTCACCCAGGCATGCATGTGTGCTGAACACAAAAGAAACTGGGAGCCAATTCATTGTTTCTGACTAGTAAGAGAAAACTTTATTAGTGAACTCCATTCTGGATAGAAAAGTGGAGAGACAGGTTCTCTATTCTCTAACTAGCTGGATGGGGAGGGATGCTGTCTGCATCTCTCTGCACGCGTGGTGAAGGATGGAGGAATGGGTGCAAAAATGGTGGAGAGTGGAGAAGCAGCAGGAAGGAAGGACATTCCCTGTGCAGCGATCTACATTAAAAAGATAGTGTCAGAGCAGCAGAGAAAAGTTGCCCAGTGTCTTGTCCACCTAGGGTAAAGATGAGTGCAGTCCTGCATGTGCACAAAAAGTGACAGGTGTCTGCTTCCACCAGAGAAAATACAGCGGAACCTCGGTTTTCATTTCCTTCAGTTTTCATCGATTTTTTCAGTGAAAAATTTGTCTCGGTTTTCATCGATTTGCAGTAAGGTGCAGAGGTTTGTGGGGAAAATCCATAGGACAAAAGCTGTTGCAGGCCATGTCTGCAACTTGTTTAATGACAATGTCTTCCCCATTTCAGACAAATCTTAAAGAGGCGTCAGAAACAGACCTCTTGGGACAGTTTTCTTAAAGAGGCGTCAGAAACAGACCTCTTGGGACAGTGCAACATTGGTCCGCTGGCTCTGAAGCTGGTCCGAGTGTTATTGTTTGTTACTGTTTTCAGCATTAAACACTATGTTTATTCATCAAAACATTGTTGTTGTTGTTGTTGTTAATTCAATTTGGTGCACCACCCCATCTCCAGAGGGCTCTGGGCGGTGTACAACATCAACATAAAATACAATAACAAGAGGGACGAGTAAATAACAACCAATAAATGCCTAACATTAAGAACTCAACCCTATAAACTCTAAAATATTAATTTAATTTAAAACAGCGGTGCTACATGAAATTGGCATCCGCCAAAACCCTTACTTAAAAAATCCTCTAACGAGGAAAGAGGAAGGGGAGCGCGATTGTGTCCCAAAAGGGACCCTCACAGGAGAACAGAGGGGGTACAATTCAGCGACTGGTCTCTCCAAAGGCCTGGTGAAACAACTCAGTTTTACAGGCCCTGCGGAAATCGCTGAGATCCCGCAGGGCCGGACAGCTGGAGGAGAGTGTTCCACCAGGCGAGGCCAGAGCCGTAAAGGCCCTGGCCTGAGTGGAGGCCAGTCGCATCATCGAGGGGCCAGGGACTTCCAGTAGATGTGCCTCTGCCGAATGCAGAGGCCGAGTAGGTCCCGAAGGTACGATGTGTTTTTAGTATGTTTTTTGGAGTGCCTAGAACGGATTAATTGGATTTACATTGATTCCCATGGAAATTTGCCTTGATTTTCATCGGTTTCGGTTTTCATCGATTCTTTGGGTTACCAACGAAAACTGAGGTTCCACTGTACTGCAGAATTTAAATAAGTATTAAACAGCCATTTCTGTGTGCAGCTTTCCTTTGGCACTATTAAACTAGCACTGGCGAACACTCCCCTCCATATAGAAAATGGCAGACAGAGCAGCAGCAACAGGAGAAATGGCGGTGAGAATGGCCAATGAGAATTAAGGTTCAAATAACCAGGCCATAATTACTGGGGGGAAAAATTTTGTGAATAAAGACATGAATTAATGAATGTTTTGTTAATAAACCTATTACTGTTTTGAACAGGAATGTGTTATTTATCGAAAATGTATTTATACACCACTATCTCCCCGGTGAGGTACCAGATTGGCTCACATCATTCTCCCCTTTTCCAGTGTAGCCTCACAACAACCCTGCAAGCTAGGCTAGGGTGAGAGAGTCTAACTAACCCAAGGTCACTCAGCTGAAATATTTGCAAGCATACATATGTATTAACACAAGCCTTTCTACATTTACCTGATCCAAACAACATATAAGTATCACAGGTGCTCGGAGGGTTGATCTACCTCCCATTAAGAAGTGCATCTAATGGGAGGTAGATCAGCCCTCCAAGCACCTGCGATTCTCTTCCATTGACCCTGCAAAGTTTTGTAGGTGTCTCCACTAAAAAGAAGAGAGAGATGTGTGAAGGATCACAAAGAACAACTTTATTTGTCTGGTTTTTACATTACAGTGGCCGTTGGGAGAGCTGAAGGAAGAGGAAATTCCTGTAAACATAAGGAAAATGGTCACAACAGCAGCATGAAGCCTCCTGACACTTGCAGAAGTTGGGAGGCACTACATTATAGTGCTCTAAGGTGGTGGGGTGGAATCTGAACAAGTTGGCACTAGAACCACAGTGATGCATTCAGCTGAGAAGTTCCAGGAAGAAGAGGCAGATCGATCTACAATCAAACTCTCATCTTTATCTTGAACAGGGTATAGCTGTGAATGCATCTTCTTAGCAGGTTCATATCCAAATGCTGCTGATAAGATGTGTTAACCTAAACCTAGCGATCTGACTTCCTGATAAGGCTCCCTTCATTCTTGAGCGGGAGCAGCACAAAGTCCCTCACTCAACACCAGACTGGCGGCAAAGAATTCAAATCGTCTGTGTTACTGCTGCTGTTATCCAAAGTTTCAGAAACCACGATGGTTTCCTCTCGCTATCTAGGCTTCTAAATGTCATGCAATACGACTCTAAAGAACATCAAGGGAATTGTGTGCGTGCACGCAAAGAAAGTGCACAAGTTTGTATGTTCCACTCTGAGGCTGTCAATTGCAATGGCATGCCACTTTCCAGAATCTCTTTTCAAAAGGTTCTACGGGAGAGTTACAGAGAGCAACGTCTCCCTTCCCCGTTGTTTGCTCCCAGCGCCAGGCGCTGGCGGGTGTACGTCATACTACCCGGCTGGAGGTTCTACATGGGCTTGGTTTCTTTGCTTTGGATTTTGCGCGCGCCAACCCAGCTGCTCTCCACTCCACAGCCGTTCCAACATCAGTAGTAGAAAGTATGACGTCGATGACGATCCGCCAATGAAAAGTCCGCGGCGCCACAAACTGGAACACCCACTAGCCCGCCCTCCGAACGCTCAAGCCCTATCCTATTGGCTAACAGTCTCCATTTGATTCCTGCCCATCATCGGGCTGCAGTCACCACCGTTCTCCGCTTTCATTAGCGCCAGGAAGGGCTGTCTTATTGGTGACACGCGTCAGGAAGGGGCGTGGCTTGAGTTTCACTGCACTGCTTCCCGGTGGGGCTTCCCGGTATATGGGGGCGTGGTCGCACGACTGAGGGGGCGGGGCTTGGGTGATGTTCCTATAGTAGTCAGCGGCTGGGCTGCGATCTTGCCTTCATTCATTCTGATCTTGTGGGCAGCGCCATGCAGAGGATCGCAGTGGTCACCGGAGCCAGCAGGTGAGGAAGTATAACGATGCCTGAAAGGGGGTCCGGCTTTTACTAAAAAACATGTGGGTTCCAGACACGTGTCAGCCAATTGTAATGTATGCATGCAAGTTGCAGACATGAGTCTAAACCCCGCGTTCTTCCATTGGCAGCATTACGCACGTGTCTCATAGTCTCTCCCTTTGGTATTAGTGGGACTGGAATGGGGCTTGTATGTGGTTTGATCTCCTTACTCTGTTTTCTACAGAGTTCTCCGTTGTGACTTTGGCTGGAAAGTGATATGGGGTGGGGGAGATGATCTTGATGACTTTGGAGAAAAATGACCTTTTGGGAGGGCAATGGCAGCCCCACCCAGTTCTAAATGTAGCCTAATATGTGTATTAAAAAACAACAACAGTCAAGTATCATTAATATGAAAATGTCATGATTCTTTTTTCTTTAATGAATGCCTCTCAGCTATGTTTTTGCCTTGGCCAAAAATGCTAGAAAGCAGAAGCAGATCTGTTCCTTACTAAGCCGCGGAATGCTGCCTCTTTGAGAAGTGGGCATCTTTTTTGCCCGCTGTACCCCACACCCCTGCACATCACTCTGCAACAGGTATGAGCAGTGGTGGGATTCAGCAGGTTCGCACCACTTCAGCAGAACCGGTTGTTAAAATGGTGCTTGTAAACAACCAGTTGACAAATTATTTGAATCCCACCACCGGAACCGGTTGTTAAATTATTTGAATCCCACCACTGGGTATGAGTGAAGAACCAGCTGGTGAAGAACCAGAAGACAGGTGTGGGAGGCGAAGTGGAGGACTGAGCATGGCTGGGCACAGTAGGAATGCTGCCACTGCCTCCAGGATTCCAGGTGCCGTGATGTGAAACTTTTTTTCCCAGGTGCGGTACAATGGTTTGGCAAACTATTGTTTGACTCATGCCGGCACTGACTTATCCCTGTTTTTTTCCTTATAGCGAGGACTTTTCCTGTTCCTGGATCCCGTGGACAGCTCTTTAGAGAGAGGCCTACTTGTTTAAAGGATTTGGGAGGGAGGATCAAACTGGTTATTTGAGGACATTTCTAAAATCAGTTTTATGTTCGTATCATATTAGCTGCATTATGGGGGGGTCGGTCTGCTGGGAGAAACTGGAATTAATGGATATTGCCAATTTAGACTGGGTCCAATGCTTAGAGAAAAGGATTGTTGTTTGAAACTTGGCCTCTAATCTCTATCTGTACATCACTGAAAAATAAAACTACCAGTATCAAATTAGTGGTGCGGCTGCTTGTGGAATACTATGTACAATTCTGTTATCTTATTTCAATGAAGATATCTTAGCACTGGAAAAGGCACTGGAGGATCACCTTTGGTATGAGTGAAAAATAGGTTAGAGTGTCTAGGACTTCTTTAATTTAGAAGAACAATTTCTAAAGTGGCACTGAAGAAAAGGCTACAGAATTGTACATTGTTTAGTGAGATTTTTTTTTTTCCTCACTAACACAGAGCTGGAACTTGGGGCCACCTGGTGAAATTAAATTCAGGCCAAGTGAAAGAAAGATTTTATCACAGCATGAAATACATTCCGTGAGGTGTGATAAAACAACACCTTATCAAGGGGTGTTGAACTCCAAAGATATTCCGCAATAGTTAATTGGAACCTGTTGGTTCAGGATTTCAAAAATAGATAAGGCTGAGAAATCGTGAATGGCCCAAAGTTGCCTGTCTCAGGGAAGAGGTTAATGCTGGGTCACTGACTCCCTTCTGGCAGTCTTTATAAAATTAGTTTTGGAAGATGGGGTGTTTGGGATGAGTACACCGTGTAATATTCAGTGACCTGCCTTTTTAAAAAAACTAAGCTCTTTTTTCCTACTTAATGGAAAAATTTAGATCTTTGAAAGTTTGAAATCACACCCTATGCCAGTGGTGGCGAGCCTTTGGCACTCCAGATGTTATGGACTACAATTCCCATCAGCCTGCCAGGGGCTGATGGCCAATTGTAGCCCATGTGGCAGGCATCTGTAATCCTGCTAAGGTATAGAACATAATACTCCATAGGTGTCAAACTCGCGGCCCTCCAGATGTTATGGACTACAGTTCCCATCATTCCCTGCCAGTATGCAAACCATAATTTGCAGTTGGATCCTTTGCATGGTTACTTGACTAAGTCTCTTGAGTCGAGCGTCAACAGTTGCTCATAAGCAGATATGCATGGGATTGGACTGTGTGAGTTTTGTTGCTACTGTCGTTGCTTTTCACCAGTGCTGGGAGTTGCAGGGTGGGAAATGAGACTATCCTGGGACTTTTAGGTCTGTCTGTCTAAATCTGCAATGTCGGCTGGACTACTCGCTGTTAATGGAAATGCATCATATACTTGCTCATGGGGTCTCTTTGTCTAGTATTCCTGCATAGGGGATAGGAGATTTTCACTGCTTCTCCTTCTACAGCAAAAAAACCTCCAGTTCCGCCCTCATGCTATTCCTGAGGGTCTCCCAGGAACAGTATTTGATGGCTGCAGTGGGTTTCTCAGAGAAAGTGCACACCTACTGATGGAAACCTTCTGTCAGTAGAGACTTACCAGGATTTGAGCCCATTTCTTCTAGGGTTAAATTGTAACACAAGCATAAACCTCCTTTATGTTTGTGTCAGCGTGGTATAGTAATTAAGAGCAGGTTCACTAATCTGGAGAATCAGGTTTGATTCCCTACTCTGCCACTTGAGCTGTGGAGGCTTATCTCAGGAACCAGATTAGCTTGTGCACTCCAACACATGCCAGATGGGTGAGCTTGGGCTAGTCGCAGTTCTTCGGAGCTCTCTCAGCCCCACCCACCTCACAGGGTGTTTGTTGTGGAGGAGAGGGGGAAGGGAAAGGAGTTTGTAAGCCCCTTTGGATCTCCTTGCAGGAAAGAAAGGGGGGGGGGGATATAAATCCAAACTCTTCTTCTTTTCAGTTCCTGCTCTAGTGTTCTCAAATATTTCTCTGTGAGAAAATATTGGGGTAGCACAAAGGAATGTGTACAAATTCCCAAAAGAGCTTAATGCTTTCTCTGATCTTGTTATTGTACATGTGGAATAGGAAGGTTTGTGCTCTCTTTTCTGGGATTTTTCACACTGTGTCCTTTTATCCTTGTTACATATCAGTCAGTGGTGTAAAAGGAAGGGATTTTTATTCCATCCAGTTATGTGGAAACTGAGCTGGAAACTGTTGGCCTCACACTTCAGATCATGTTGTCCCAAAAGTGTGGGGCATAAGTGAACGGATTGTGTTTCCCCCTCAGCATTTATCATCTTTGTTTTTTCAAGTAGCCCAGTGCCTCAGACAACAGTCTGTTGTTTTGGATTAGCCATGCCTAATGCTAGAAAGATCATATCTGGTTCTAGGACAGACTGCCACCTTCATCTGGGACCAAATGAAATTTAATGACAGCGCACAGAAACTTACCCGTCTGCTGCTGGATCTCCTGCCTTTATGTTTTGCAGTCAAAGCGCACTTTTTTGTAAAATAGTGGAGATATTGGCATAGGGAAAAAAAGAATGGCATGGAGTCTTTTTAAACACATTTCTTAACTGGTCCCTTACAGAGGAAAATGACATTTGTTAAAGGGGGGGGGGGGGTTATCCCAGACAGTAGTACCTTCAGGGCAGGATTTGGGAAAAAGGTTCAGGGTCCCCGTTTATGGACTCATTGGGGCTGCCCCTGAAAGCAAACCACTTTTGTGAAATTTGTTTTCTTGAGAAGTGTCAGTTAAAACCTTTTTGTTAAGTGTCCTGTCAAACTGACATTCTCGTTTATTGAATGCAATGAGTTGCTGTATGTTTATAAAGTTTGCTTTCTTTGTAAACTGTATTTTAGGTCATATGCTGTGTATACATTTTCTTGAAAAGTGGATGGCGTCAAATATATATTATGGTGTGTAATTTTTCTGCTGGTGTGTACAGCTGCACCTATTTGAGACTTTGGTGTCTTAATATAGTAGTGTTAAGGGTATGCCTAATAGCAAGTATCTCTCTGGTGATCTGATCTAGGGTGGTGGCCCTGTTTGAGGACTGCATCTTTGTTTCTACTTGCACTTTCCTTGTATATTTGTAAATAAAACTGGTACTACAAAGATACCACATGTCTCTGGTGTTCTCTCATTCAAAGGAAATAAACCTTGATAGCTCTTCTGTGGATCTTTTGGTCACTTGGGAAAATGGGGAGATCATGAAAGTATTTGCATGATAATCTTTCCTTTCAGGTGTTGATGTGTGAAACTGGAATATATAGGATGCCTGCGGTGTGCTTTTTGAAAAGTAGCTGCATTTTTGTCATTCATTATTCTGTCTTCAGGGGAGCCTGACAAAACTAAGGCAAAACAACTACTCCTCAGGGGAATTTATCTGCTCTTTTCTTGCCTTCAGTTTGGCCGTGGCTTACATTAATCTCTTCAGTCCTGTTGGGTGACCAGGTCAATGCGTCTTCTCAGTAACCTAGCATGGTAGTACCATAGAGGACCATTCTTTCCCTTGCGTTCAACCCGTCCCATTGCTCCTCATTCAGACTTTCACTTCCTTGCATCCAAAGTCTCCAGTCTTCTGCAAAAAAGGATTGGTTGAACCAGGATTGAGCAGAAGTGTCTACAGCAGTGGTTCTCAACCTGGGGGTCGGGACCCCTTTGGGGGTCGAATGACCCTTTCACAGGGGTCGCCTAAGACTCTCTGCATCAGTGTTCTCCATCTGTAAAATGGATAAATGTTAGGGTTGGGGGTCACCACAACATGAGGAACTGTATTAAAGGGTCACGGCATTAGGAAGGTTGAGAACCACTGCTCTACAGTGATCGTTAAAATTTTTCCAAAAGAGTTGGTGACAGTTACCTACCATAGGAAGTTCTACCTACTGTCCCAAGGAGACATTTTTCTTGAAGAAAGTGTATGAGTTGCCAGGGAGTTTTCTGTAATGAGTGCCGAGTGGCCAGCCTCTTCTACCACGATACGTTTACTGTACTAGGGCTTGGTGGTAGTCAGGCAGTTCCTTAATCCAGGGGTTGGCATATTTCATAACCGTTTCGGTTGGCTCCTTATGAAAGGAGTGAACAATTTGGGTGGACCGCCTGTCCTCTTCAGAGAGTTCCCATAGACAGCCGATTTGTACATTTGATAGCATGCCTCATTATTATTTTCTGTTACAGTGGCATTGGCTCTGCCCTGTGTGAGCGCCTTCTCCAGGAAGATGCCAGCCTCCTTCTGTGTCTAGCTTGCAGGAACATGGAGAAGGCCAACACCACCCGCAAGAAGCTATTGTCCTACTTTCCCCATGCAGACATCAGCGTCGTTCAAGTGGACGTGGGCAAGGTGGAATCAGTCCTAAATGCAGCCAAAGAGATTAAGAAGAGGTACGCAGGAGGGTGGGGACAGGGTGAGTGCGGCTCCCTGTGGCTTTTCGTAAGGAGTCATTTGCTTATCTTAGTTTGCCCTGTTCACAAACAGTGAACAGTGCAATTTTCCAGCCCATCACCGTGTTGCAGAATTTAATAAGTATATATTAGCAGTGCCAGATTTAGATGAAGAGAAGTCCTCGGCTGTTCCTCCTGTGAGATCCCTCCCAATCCTCCATCTCATGACTAGAGGAAGATGGAAGAGTGTTTTAAACAGAGTCAAGCCAAAAACGATGTTGGATGTTTAAAATTCTGCAGTCCACAATTTCTCCTCTAAAGGATGTAAGATGTTGCTGTTAAATACCGTAATAATTGGAAAAAATGTATAAATGTTAAAATGAACACTGTGAAAAACTTTTGGCATAACCTAACTTTATAAAAATTTTGTGGAATAAGCAAGAATTTGTCAAAAATATACGCCTTGGATTTTGAGGCCCTAGATTTTGAGGCCCTAGGCTTCAGGTTGTTGTTGTTGTTGTTGTTGTTGTTGTTGTTGTTGTTGTTATTATTTATTGTATTTATAAACCGCCCTCCCCCAGAGGGCTCAGGGCGGTGAACAAACAAATAGATAGAGCACAGTAAAAACAAGTTATAGATAATCATTAAATATGGCTCTATATATTAAAATCAACCCCCAATTAAAATGCAGCATCTTAATATCAGAATTACCGATGGCGTCCTACTCATGGTCCCCTAAGAGAGGGGGGAGGAAGAGGGAGGGGGGGAACGGCAGGGTTGCCAAGTCTATAGTTAAATCTGGTACTACATTTTAGTCTAATGTAGCAATGTAAAACTTAAAAGCCTTTTAAAGTGGTCTGGATACTTGCCAGCAAATAAAAAGGCTGGCTTGCCACAGGAAGGATTTAAGCACATGAAAGAATGCCGTTCTACATGTCCTCAGAATATATGGGCAACCAAACATGTTTACAATTGCATCAGAAGTCCATACCCAGAGATTGTAGCCAGAGTTTCAGCCAACTGCGGTTTTCAACTATCAGGCGAAGAAGTTCAGTCCCACCATGCAGTGGTTATTATCAGCCCTGATCTGGATGGCTTGGCTAGTACGATTTTGTCAGATCTCAGAAGCTAGTAGCAGGATTGGCCCTGATTAGTACTTAGATGGGATACTATGAAGGAATACCAGGCCTTTTCTGCACGGGGCCAAAAACAGCAGCCCAGGGACGGAAAAAATCGGTCCCTGGGGTGCTGTTTGCACAGGCGCCGCTGTCCTGTGCGGCCCCGAGTGGCGTGAAGGCGCCGCTTTCCACCTCCCTTCCCAAGGGCACCGCTTTCCCGTTCCCCCCCCCCCCCACTCATCTCGTCCTCCAGCGTCATTCTGGAGGGCTGCTGAGACCCGCCCATGCTGCCCTCCGACCCCTGGGCTCCCGTGCGAATGGCCCCCTCCCCTCCACTGGCATAATTTCTGCTGGTGGAGAGGCGCCCTTTCCGCCGTGCGGAAAAGGCCCCAGAGTCACTATGTAGGCTACCTCTGTTAGTCTCTTGCTTTGAAACCCATAACCCATATTATGAAACCAATATAGGTTTCATAAGTTGGCTGTGACTTGATGTCACTTTACACACGCATCGAAACAGAGGCCATTTCATGCCCTTGAATGCTGTAATCCCAGGTTTTGTTTAGTTTAAAGAAGTCATAAATGCTATTATTTTGTGTTTTTTGACAATTTTTCCCTTTCCCATTTTAAATTTATCTTTTCTGCACCCCCTTCCAACATGTGTGCATTTATTTTTTTAAACTCTCAAATAGTTTTGCACTTGCCTGTAACACTTTGAAGACTGACTTTTTTTGGGTATGTCATAAGTTTCCATAGGCTAGAATCTACTTTTCCAGCCTAGTTTTTCAAGATACATTATTGACATTTCATGCACAAAATTGTTTGGAGAGGTTATTCTGAGGGGTTTTTTTCGCCATCAAAGTTCATGACAAAACCAAATTTTTGTCATGTAAGATCTTTCCTTTGGGCCCCTTTAGGGTAACAAAGGTAGATCTTGATTCAACAGTCAGAAGTTTATGTGACAACTATTGTGACTGACATCAATGGCTGCCAAACTTTCTGAAGTAGGAATCACTTTTAAAAGTTACTTTGCAAGTAGGTCCCAAAAAGTAGCATAACTTCACACTATAATCCCTGGTATGAAATACAAGAATCTCACACCATTTAACAATAAACAAGTTTTTTTTAATTTTCTTTTAAGTATTTTCAAGTGTATTGCATTCCTGAACAGCAGGGTATATTTTAGCATATTTCATATATTAAGTATAGGCAAGACCAAACCTCCTATTTCTTTTCCCAGCACTCCCTGTGCTATACCCTCTTGGCCCTGGGGCCTACATCAGGGTCCCACCCCAGCACTGAAGAGCCACTGGCTGAAGTAAGGCTAGTGCAAGCAGATATTAATGTGCCTTTTGAGAAGTCCCATCATTTGGCAGCAAGATGCCAAGCTAAATTTTGTAGATTAATACTGAGTTGTAAAGTTCTTTTAAAAGGGTGCAACTCTTCAGTATATCAATTATAACTGTTTCTGAGGACAGTCTTTCTGTTCTCTGTATTCTTCCAAGGCCTCCGTCCTGGCTAGCTCTGTTGAATTCAGTGGGGGTTATTTCTGAGTGAATGGATCAAGCAATAAAAACATTGAGTGCGTTCTTAATGTAAAGTTGATAAGCTTTAACTCAAAATTTGTATTTCCAATGAAAAAGCTAAAAACCTTACCAAAACATAGTACTGTTTTGAGATGTTTGCTTTGTCAGTCTAAGCTAGAAACCCAATTAAAGGCTCAGAAGTATTTTCACCAACTGTTTTCATTCTAGAACAGTTTCTAGCTCTAATTAGTAGAGATAAAATAAATAGAAGTCATCTTGGTGCAGAGTGACTTCCCCTTCTTCCTCCATCTCCTGACATTTTGAATTCAAAGTAGTAACTCAAGCAACTTACATTTTAAAGCCTATCTGTGCCATGTCTCCCGTTGGAAACAATGCTTGACAGAGCCAAGAAAGGAAGTTACTACATGTTACCATGGTGTACCTTTTGGCCTTTTTTATGATATTGTGGTACTTTTTAATGCCACACTACTGCATCCAAGTGGTAATAAACACCTTAATGTTTGTGAATAGTGAGGTATAATTGAAGGGCTGTAACTGGAGGGGGGAAGTTAGGAACTTGTCTTTGCAGGCTTGGAGTTTGTTATAATTGGTTCTTTCCTGAACAGTCCTCCTATAATGCATGATGACCCAGAGTCTACAGCATTGTGTGGATTAAACCATTTCCTGGTCTAAACCTCTCCAGGTTCCAGGTGAGGTTGGGTTATATATTTAAATGCTGTACGGTACGATGAATACTTGCAAGCAGAAAGCCACCATATTGAAATAAACAATCAACTACTGGTGCACAAACTCCCAAATTATTTTACCACAAAGGAAGATGGTGATCAGTTGAACCAGCCATGGGATCCTAATGCATGTTTTTTATATGACTAGTTCTGTGTTGCAAGTGTTCAAGATTGTCCTTCTCTTCCAACAGTGACTAACAATAATTAATTCTGTTGTGCAGGTTTCAGCATGTGGATTATCTCTTCTTAAATGCTGGGATCATGGTAAATCCACGTATCAGCCTCTCAGCTTTTGTGCATGGACTTTTCTCGAGGTACAGCATATCCATCTCACCAGTGGATCTTAATTCTCTGCCTGGCTTTGTGAATGGAAGGGATGGGACGACTAGATGTTTCGGTATCTAGGAGTTTGCTTTGGTTGGCCAAGTGAAATTGTAGATGTAGTCTCTGTCATTACCCATGTTACAAACCAAGCACATAGAATCCCCATGGATCTCCTTCCTCTAAGACAGACTGCCACAATTTTGACTCTTTTTGATGTGAAGAAAGCAAAAAAATATTACCCAAGGTCACTGTGTTGTTTTTCTTCTTCTGGATGTAACCCAACTAGAGTTCTAAGAATGTCAACATTTATTTTGAGTATAAAGTACATTCCTAATCTTCACAGAGCTACATTTCGTGACATGAAGATAAAATTATTAGCGGACCAGAAACAAAACTTTAAATTAAACATAGCGCAGATTCACTGTCTGTTCCCTCTCCCTGTTAACTTCATTTGTTAGGATGGGACCCATCCTAAGATCTCCCCACCTAAGATCAAAACCAGTGTTTGAGTAATCATATTGCAGAATGAAAGTGCTAGCTAACTTTAGGCACCAGTGTGTTTTTTCCTCAAACATGTTAGCTTTAGTGCAGAGACTTGTTTAGAGCTACTGCCTGTCAAGAGCATCTGTTTTGGCTTCCCATTCCACAGGAAGCCATAATGCCCTTGAAATCCTGCTCCTATTGGTCAGGATTTTAGAGCACATCTTAGGCTGTCATGGGATGGGAGAAATGTCATGTTTAGCAAGAGGAAATCCTTGTGCCCCTGGAACACTGCCCGGGATCCAACGTGCTGGGTTGATATGCATATTGGGTTGGATCCAGACTCAGTTTTTCATCAGTGGAACGTTTCAGAATTTTTCTGTTCTGTTGCGGCCCACTGATCTCCATAAAGCACTGAGAAATAGAGATCCTTGGGGAACAGCATGAAGAAATGGGTCTGCAACGGGAAGGCAGAATTGATGGAGATTGCCAGTTAATCTGGATCTAACTCCTTAGAGCACCAGGATGACTGACTGACTGACTGACTGACTTATAAATATGGCTTGAAGAAAGATTAAAGCTGTGGTTGAAAAGGAAGCAAGCAATATTTTGAATTGGGCAAAGGTTACGGGGGGCAGGCATGGAAGATATGGGGAAAGAAGTCTTCTGGTCTCTGCTGCTTCTGCTCACACTCGATATGAGGGGTTGATGTGTTGGTTTGAGAGAAAATGCCTGGGTTCACAGTAAAGCCAAGAAGATCCTTGGAATTAAAAGCTCTTACAGAGCCTAAATGAGAAACTACCAGGGCCAGGATTGGGTTGACAGAGGCAGGAAAAGAGAGGATCACATTTATCTGTAGCCCTTTGTGGCCTTTCTGGTTTTGTACCATGGAACCTGTACATACACACACATCTTGTAGGACCAATATATCTTTTTTCCTGCTGTTCGCAGTTCTATGGAGTGTTGTTAAGAACAGTAGCCCTAGTTGGTCATTAGCCTTAAATGCAAAAGGCTGTCTTTGCCCTATAATAGGGGCATGGGAATTGTAGTCCATGAACATCTGAAGTGCCAGAGTTGGACACCCCTGCCCTATAATTCTACGCCTCAGTAGAAAAAACAAGTTAGAAAACAATGGGTTTACGTTGGATGTTTGCAGTATGCTTTGCTCATGTGCATTAAGAACTGGAAGTAGTCTAATTGTAGTTCTGGGTTGTTGTTGTTGTTTTCAAAGCTGCTGCAGCTGGAGGCATAGGAAAACTCCTAGGCAAATGTCAAACTTCATTTGCTGGGCACATTGCACTCCTGTTACAATATCAGTATTTGGAACAATTCTGGCATCATATTTCCCCCTCTCCTTTTCACGGTCTCCTTTCCCCGTATCGCGTTCATTGTGAACTTGCTCCTTGCTTTCAAGGTCTTTCATCCTTGGGCCCTCCCCTGATCTCCTTCCTCTTCCTTAGGTTCTGTGCCCCTTCCAATGGGGGAAGGTTTCTTCAGGCATAACTAGGGGCTGTTGGCCCAGTTCTCTTCATGCACAACTCTTGAGTCCAGTAGAAGGAGCTCTTTGAATCTTTGTTCTCCTTGCTGTGTAACATATTGCGCAAGTGATCCGAGTTTATTTACATATTTCCTTCTGTCACAAAATCCATTATGTACCTCTTTTTGTACTGTTTCCAGTTCATCCTTCTTACAGTTAGCAAGTTGCAAACAAAAACTCCAGATATGAGGACAACATGACTTTATGTATCTATTTACTTCACTTATACCCCACTTTTCTCCCTCATGATCATGAGAGCTAGCAGGGTATAGTAGTAAAGAGCAGGTGGACTCTAATCTGGAGAACTGGGTTTGATTCCCCCTTCCTCCACATGAGTGGAGGAGTCTTATCTGGTGAACCAGATTTGTTTCCCCACTCCTACATATGCCTGCTGGGTGACCTTGGACTAGTCACAGTTCTATAAGAACTCTCTCAGCCCAATCTACTTCATGTTGTCTGTTGTGGGGAGAGGAAGGGGAAGGAATTTGTAAGGCCCTTTGAGTCTCCTTACAGGAGAGAAATGGGTATAAATCCAAACTCTTCTTCCCTACTGAGACCTCAAAGTAGCTTGCAATATTCTTCCCTTCCTTTTCTTCTCACAATAACCCCATAAGAGGTATGTTAGAGTGATTGTGGCTAACCCAAGGTAACACCAGCAAACTTCCCTGGCAGAGTGGGGACGAACTTAGATCACCCAGATCCTAGTCTGATAGTCATTCACCACTACCCCACACTGGCTATAGTATTATGATCTGCATTCTGTCTTTTCACTACCTGGTTAACTTCTTGTTAGACTGTGCATTGGGTTAGAGGGCCATGAGGGCAGGCTTAAAATGGCCATGGACTAACAAGTGGTTATTTTTATTTCCACTTGTACAGTGCTCTTCCTCTATTGGGTTCCTCTAGGTCAGTGGTGGCAAACCTTTGGCTGATGGGAATTGTAGTCCATAACATCTGGAGTGCCAAAGGTTTGCCACCACGGCTCTAGGTGGTCTCCCCTTCAAATACTGACTAGGCCCAACCCTGCTTAATGGCAGTGATGACACATCATAAAGTGAAACAAAAGTTTCATTTTGCCCAATTTGTGTTACTTCATATATGTTGTACAGAAGCAGGATTGGTTTTTGATTTTTATATAATACATGCCCAAAGTGGTTTACAGTCGCCATCTTGGTTTTTCCTGATGACAATCCTGGGGGTCATGTTTTCACCCCTTCCCATTTTACCACGGAGGAACTTGCTGCTTACAGATGAAGGCTGCAGTCATTGGATATCTCTGGCAACAGCATGAGTGACTGCTTCCCTCTGTCTTCCCATTCAGACTTATATCATAGCTCCACTGTTTCCTGCCCCTTGTGTATAGTTGCCACCAGTGTTTGTTGTAGTGGATAGCTCCACTGTTTCCTGCAGCCTCTTCCTAAAAGTTTACCTCACATTCTATCACCACCCCTCAAAAGTTTGGTTTCTGATTATTTAGGAAACCTTTGATTTAGAATAGTGTCATTCTAGTATGCTGTTTTATGTCCACAGTATGACTTATGTGAAACTTCCAGATTGAAACTCAGCCATTACATCCATCTTTTGTGTGGTTGTGATTCAGAGAAGAACCATGCACACAGCCAGTGAGTTTTCTCTCTTTAGCCACTCAAGTAGGCACATAATAGAGACTTTCTGGGTTGAAGTAAGGGCTCTAGTTCAGCATCTGGTTTCCCCCAGTAGCCAGCCAGGTGTCTCCCAGGAACAACCCAAGCCAGGCCTGTAGGCAAATTTACTAATTAAAAGCATCATCATAATAACATACAAGAAACTCCAGATACTTTCCTGAATTTTCGATGTTGTCTTGAGAACCCCTCTGAAAAGCTGGTCTCCATACTGTCACCTCGGAACTACTCTAAAATGGGCTGAATAGAAATAGTTAAGGATTCTGTCATTTCCCACGGGGGGGGGGGTTGCTCTCTTATTACCACCAAATAATCTTCCCTACCTCTGTAAGAAGGGGGTAATGTTTATATTTTTAAATTAATTGTCCAGTTAAGGGCAGCTGTATTCCCTCTTGTTCAGGATACGCTGTAATTTTTGTTGTTGTGTGTTTGCAGGCAAGCAGTTCGGATGCTGACCACAGCAGAAGGCTTGATGACCCAAGAGGACCGCGTCAGTCCAGACGGCCTTCAGGAAGTCTTTGAAACCAACCTTTTTGGGCATTTCATACTGGTAGGGAAGCTTTTGGCCTAGCACCTGGGTTCTACTGGATGGTGGGAGGCCGTCTTGCTTGGGTGTTCATCACCATCTCTCAAGGAGGCAGGACAAACTTCTTGGCCACTCCCACTTGCCCTGCTGATGTCATCAAGCCTCAGTATCTTCCTGCCTCACTCAGGGAGAGCAGGACTTTTTGTAGGCTCTTCAGAGTTTCAGTGCTTTTGGTGTTCGTCTTTTTTTTCACCTTTACTTGCTGTGTGTTCCTGGGCTTTTCTCTCCCCCCCCCCCCATCCCCCACTGCTATTCCATCTGTGTCTGGGGCATGTGTGACAGAAGAAGCAGGGATCGTCGGAGTATCTTTTCCCGCCACCTTCTGTTTGAAGGTAGTTCATAATCTGTTGTAGGTGCCAGCTTCGTAGAAGGCTCTCCAATGTACAGCTTTGTTAGTTCTGAGATAGCTGCCATTTTGGGTGCCAGAAGAAGAAAACAACGCTTTTGAAAAAAGTTTGACTGAAACATTGCTCTGAGATTCCAATTCCTAAGTGAAAATCATGACTTGCAGATCACATCTAGAATCTGACCTGCCACATCTGCTTTTTTTCCCTTGTGGTGCTCTTTTTGCCTAGCATTGGTTGCTTGGAATAGTGGCATTTGGCTTGTGTACAGTCTATAACTGAAAGCCCAGTGTCACAGTGTCATAAAACCACCTTCCAGAGCACCAGTTTTCTCCGAGAGATCTGATCCATCATCTGGAGATCAGTTGTAATTTCTGTTGATCTCCAGTCACCACCTGGAAGTTGTCAGCCTTAATTATACATTAGTTTGTCGACTATTGCCCAGTCCCTTTAACAGAGGCTTAATGGGATGTTGTTCACCAGGTGATTTTGTTCTACACAGAGCCTCTGTTCCAGAGAGAGGACTTTTTTTCCCCTCCAAGCTGTTTGTCAATTCTAGTTGGAGTCTTCTGAAAACTTGTTTTTTTGTCTTCACAGATCCGGCAGCTGGAATCCTTGCTTACCTGTTCTGAAAGGCCCAGCCAGCTCATTTGGACCTCCTCGATCAGTGCCCGCAAGTCTAACTTCAGTCTGGATGACTACCAGCATTGCCAAGGCAAAGAGGCCTACAGCTCATCTAAATATGCCACTGACCTTACCAGTGTGGCTTTGAACAGCCATTTCAACAAACAGGTGAGTGTTGTTAATTCCTTCTCTGCAATGGCCTATTGTTTTTCAGAAGAGGAATGAGGTTGGGGTGATCTGCCAGAAAATGTTGATGAAGTATGATGCGACTTAAAGTGCTACAGAGTTTAAATATGTAAACAATGCCCTGTGAAATGTCTAAATCTGGCTGGGGAGGGGCCTACTATGGTTTTTGCTTTCTTAGGCAATATGAGGAATTTTGTTCAAGTATGGTTTATGTCTTAATTTGTTCAGGGCACAGAGTGGTTTGCAGGTACCTTTGGTTTTGGTGCAGGATTTGAGCTATTTCAGAGGAGGTTTTCCTGTTGTTTTGGCTTTGTTTCATCTTCCTGCATCCTTTTCTCCTCTCTCCTCTGTAGTGTTTAGAAAACATGCAGGGTGTGTCACAATCTCTGTTCTCCAAGCACACCACAAAAGTGCAGCTTGCCTGCATCAAAGGAGTGCAGGAATTTTGGTGCACTCCCACTATTTGCATTTGAGTTTGCTGACTCATTTTCTCCTATGTGCAATCTCCTAAATATGGGCAAAGCATCTACAAACATACAAGCTGGAATCCTGAATTTCCATGCGTTGTAACTGAAAATCACATTCATTTCCCAATAATTTCTGATCACATACCTAGGCATTATTCCATGTGTGGTGAACATAATGAAGGTACCACAGTAGTTCTCATTTCGAAGACATAGGGTACTGAGGTTGAAATGCATTAAGTTCTCCAACGCCTACTGGCAAACGTAGGCAACAGGGACTCCCATATTTCAGGGCCATAGTTTTGATCCACTAAGTCAAACTGCAGGTGTGCAGAACAGGTGGTCCCGTGACTTTAAAAATTGCAGAGCAGAGAACAATTCAAAACCTCCCCAGCAGATTTACAGAACACCTCTTTGCAAACCTTTACAAATTGACTCTTTCAAATGTATTGATCATATTTGTACCATGCCATTCCCTTAAGACTATGTTTTCATCAGGATGAGCAAGTGTGAAATTGGACTGAGATTGCAAGTCCTGCTCTGTCCTGAACCCTGACCACTACCACCACCACCCGGCTCCGGCCTGGACCTTTTATCTATTGCATCACATTAGCCTTCTTTTTTGTAATCTACATAGCTTCTCATATGGAATCAAATGTTTGAAGGCTACCTACCCTTCCCCCAGCAGATCTATTTGCAAGAAGGTGCTTGGAGACCTTCCATCCTTGTGGGTCTTTCCCAGTGGTGGGATCCAAAAATTTTAGTAACAGGTTCCCATGGTGGTGGGATTCAAACAGTGGCGTAGCGTCAAAGGGGCTGGGCGGGGCACAATGGGGGCATTGCCGGGCATTCTGGGGGCGGGGCATTAATATTTTCTCTGTTACTGTAAAAAACTCTTACTGTAAAAAAAAAGTTCCTAATTTCCAGCTGGTATCTTTCTGTCCATAATTTAAACTCATTATAGCAAGTCCTATCGTCTACTGCCAACAGAAACAACTACTTCTCCTCTAATTGACTGCCTGTCAAATACTTAATACTTTCAAATACTTAATTTTGTTTCTTGAAATCAAAAGAAGGATACTTTCCTTAAACAAGGAACTTTACCATATTTCTAAAACATGTTTTTAAAACAGCCTAACAGGGAGAGTTATCCCATTTTCTACCTTCGCTAACCAGCCACATAGGAAACAACAGGACTTTATGATTTTTGGACCTAATGGAATTTCTAACGGAAAAGCAGACCCAATTAGTAACCCCCTCTCGGCACACACAAATAATTAGTAACCCACTCTCGGGAACTGGTGAGAACCTGCTGGATCCCACCTCTGGTCTTTCCTGAAGAATGCTTTCTCGGAAATAATCCCCCTGGGATGTAGAGCAATTGGCATGCATAAAGATCAGAGTGGAAAACTACCTGGAAGAGGGAGGCAGCTCATCCCTCCTTCTCTTAGTAAGCCAAGTGACTGCACATCTTACTTAATGTGGGGTCTGCTGGATTCACTTTCCCCCCCGGCCCAAAACAACCTTTTGCCTTTGTTTCCCCTCTTTCCCAATAGGGTCTGTATTCCAGTGTTATGTGTCCAGGAGTTGTGATGACCAACATGACCTATGAAATCATGCCTGCTTTCATCTGGAAGTTATTTCTCCCCATTATGTGGCTGGTGAGTTGGGGCAGCTTCTGAAACCCTTATAGGAAAAAGAGGGGCCATAACTCACTATAGAGGAGGGGTCCCCAACTTGGTTCCCAAGGGGGTCATGGCATCCACTCACCCCTTGTACCTACCAAGTGCTTCTAAAAAAGTAGGAGAGGCTTTGGCCCAGAAAGGCTTCAGATTCTTTCTCCTTCAGGGTACTCCCCATTCTGAAGATCCCAAGTATTGAATGTGTTGGTTTGGCATGGGACATTGAGGAGAGTTTGGCTATCTGGCTGGTGTACCAACCATCTAACATACCAGCCAATACCCTGCTAAAGCTGTTGGGAGTAGTGTCAGGCTGGGCCTTGGAGTTTCCCAGGCTAATTGTTATGCAGGGCTTTAACCTTTAACCTCCATGTTGATATGCATACCTAAAGGACCTGCATACCTAAAGGACCGTCTCTCCCTATATCGCCCTGTTAGGCCCCTCTGCTCCTCGGAGGCAGAGCTGTTGGTGGTTTCCGGCCCCAAAGCGAGCTGGCTGGTCTTTATGGCCCTGGCCCCTACCTGGTGGAACAGGCTCCCAGGTGAGATCAGGGCCCTGGGAGATATACAGAGTTTCCGTAGGGCCTGTAAAACAGACCTGTTCCGCCAGGCATTTGGCCAGCCGGGTAACAACTCCTTTCGCTATAAATAATATCTGGCCTCCTGAGAGCACAAGAAAAGGGGGAGGGAAGAACTCTGACGCCATCGAAAGAAATATAGTTCTCAAATTTAGGAAGTGTAGATCGTTTTAACTGTTTTTAATGTATTTATAATATTGTTGTTAACCGCCCTTAGCTCCTAGGGGAGGGCAGTATACAAACAAACAAACAAACAAACAAAATATGGCTGTCTCCATGCTGAGCTGGCGATTCTGGGACTTTCTCAATTTGTGTCAGGTCCCACGCATGAAGCAGGCCACAACCTGGATTTAATCTTTGGTATGGGTCGGATATTGGCCCAGTCTCTGTGAATAGAGTGCTGTGGTCAGACCATTTTGCCCTGAAGGCCTGTTTGAGCACCCCAGCCGCTCCCTGTGTAGGCGGTAAACTGATTTATGCATGCCTGTGGAGCTTTATGTTAGATGAGATGGTAGAGGACTGGTATAGCAGCAGTGGCATTGTGGCTAAGAGCAGTGGCTAAGAGCAGGTGCACTCTGATCTGGAGGAACCGGGCTTGATTCCCAGTTCTGCCGCTTGAGCTGTGGAGGCTTATCTGGGGAATTCAGATTAGCCTGTGCACTCCCACACTCACCAGCTAGGTGACCTTGGGCTAGTCACAGCTTTTCGGAGCTCTCTCAGCCCCACCCACCTCACAGGATGTTTGCTGTGAGGGGGGAAGGGCAAGGAGATTGTAAGCCCCTTTGAGTCTCCTACAGGAGAGAAAGGGGGGAATATAAATCCAAACTCTTCTTCTTCTTTCTGAAGCCGGTGATGAAGTGGCATTCTCTTTGCCCCCAGTCCAGGCCAGCTCCTTGGTATATCATGAAGCTATAGAAGACAAAGTGGGAGCTGAGATTACGAGAGCAAGTTTGGCAGAGAACACCTAATGAAGCGGCAAGATCATCTTATAGGGTGCTTACGAAATCCTATGAGATTACTGTGCAGTCATCATTACAACAGCTAGCTCTCACTTGACACAATTGTTTAGGATAATTAGGCTGTTGACTGCCTTTCTGGAGGGATCCTCAAATACTCCGCATTTGGTAAGCTGTGAAGCATTTTGTGAGCTTTTTTGCGGATAAAATCTTGTCACTCCATCAGAACCATCAGGTCAACATTGATACAGTTAGTAAACTGAAAGCCCATTGGTACACTTGTTGGCCAATGGCTCAGTTTATTGCTAGTAGATATAAATCCAAGGCATGACTGCTGTCTCATTGTATAGTAACAGAATGCATGTTTTCTGCTTGAGCACTGGTTGCTGTAAATGTTTATGTGGGGCAGGGTGGGGTCAAGTAGTGTTTCCTACATTTTGCCGTGCTGTAGAAGGGAGATCTGAAAAATTAAACTTTGTTTTGCTCTGCTGTCAGATCCGCTTTTTCACCCACACTTACACATTGACGCCCTACAATGGAGCAGAAGCACAGGTAAGGGTCTTTAATCTGTAACATTCAGGCTGGCATTAGTCTTTTATGTCAAACCATTCCCAGCCATCTTCTCTGCTTCTGTTGGCTTGCCTCCCAGTCAAGTAAGTAGGGAGAAGTTTATTCCAGGGATCCCCAGCGTGGTGCCCGAGGGTTCCATAAAGCCCCCCACACCTTTCCTGGTGCTCACCAGGTGTGTTATTACAAAGGTGGGGCAGATGGCGCCTTAACTTTCTCTGCTGCTGTTCAGGTTTTTTCTCTCCAAAGGCTACGAATATGTCCCAGCGGTCCTTAACCTCTACAATGCTAAAATGTCACAGCAACATTTGTATTGGGCCCCCCTCTGGATCGGTGCTTGGAACCGATCAGTTGAGAGATTACAGTCTGTTTTCCTCTATAAGATTTTTGGAGTGCCCCCTGTGTACCATATGCAGTCCTATGCCTGGAATCTGGACCGCATCTTTTAGAAACCAGTGCCTGGATGCTTACATTTAAGTTTTGGATTAGAGTGTGTTTTAACACAGAATCCAGCAGTATAATTTATATAGCGTTGCCAGATCTACAATCTTTGGAGTGGTGGTCGCTCATAATAACTAAATTATCTTTTCTTGGCCTGTCTCTAGAGGCCATGCTTATGCTTCCCCCGAATGAGATCCTGACTGCTATCAAAAGGAGGGTTTTTTTGATCAAGAACAACAATTTCTTATAAGTCAGTCCAGGAAGACTTGTTCTGCCAGTCTTGGCATTCAGCCCAAACTAGGTCAGATGGCTAATTGTCTTTTTTTACAAAGCCCAAACATAGGTATATAATAACAAGGGCCAGATGTAACACACCCTCCACCGCTTTGTTCTAATGGCCGACTACAGAACATTTGAACTCATGACAGACATTGTCCCTATCATTTGAATATGCCTGAAACTCATGTGCATATCCTTTTTATCTGCCCCCAATACTCAATTTTAAGATGTACCATTCCTGCCCTTGAGTCTGATTCAAAGCCAAAGAACCTCTATAATTTAAAGTTGGTACAGTTGCTGGACTATGGCCATCACTAGGACGTTAAAAGCACTGGCCTGGGGTGGGGGTGGGAGCCGCCATTTTGCCCCAGGCCCCATCCTGCTTCCCCCCCCCCCCCCCCCCCGGGGCTTTTTATTGGGTAAGATTCTGATTGGCTTTGCGAAACAAACTTTTTTTAGCACAGGTAGTATTAAGACCCAGCATCTGTCTCCTATTAAAACTTGAGCACTGCTCCCATTTCTCTTGACAGCTCGTTTAGGTAACAGTCCAAGTTATGGTGCTATTCCCATACAGCTGCTGTTATGCCAATACTTCATGCCTGAATGTAACTGGTGCCATATCCAGGATTGCCAGCTTCCAGGTAGCACCTGGAGATCTCCCGTTGTTACACCTGACCTCCAGAAGACCAAAATCAGTTCACCTGGAGAAAATGGCTGCTTTGGAGCATAAACTCTATGACATTATACCAGGGGTGTCCAACTCTGGTGCTTCACATATTCATGGACTACAATTCCCATCAGCCCCTGCTGGCATGGCCAACTGAAGTGCCAGAGTTGGACACCCATGCATTATACTCTCCTGAGATCCCTCCCCAGACTCCATCCCCCAAAATCATCAGGTATTTCCCAACACAGACCTGGCAACCCTAGCCATATCTTTTCACCTCTCTGCCAGGCCTGCATTCCATCTCTCACACCTATCCTTTTGGCACCTGCTAAGCTTTGTAGAAAGGCCCCACCTACCTCACAGGGTGTTTGTTGTGAGGGGGGAAGGGAAAGGAGTTTGTAGGCCCCTTTGAGTCTCCTTGCAGGAGAGAAAGGAGGGATATAAATTCATACTCTTCTCCTTCCTAGATTTAGGCAGAGCTTGTCTGAATTGAAGGGGTGTTTACAACACACTGCTCATTGCTTGCCCTTCTCGTCTAGGTTTGGCTATTCAAGCAGAAGCCAGAGGTGCTGGACCCACTGGCAAAATTTCACAGCTGTATCACATTCCTTGGGAAGAAATATGTTGATATCCGCAAGGTAAACACACCTGTTTGTTTTAATTATGCAACAGCTGTTGTTTCATTCATGGCATCTATGTGAATTCTGAAGTACGGAATGGGAGGCAGGCCTTTTATGAGGCAAGGCAGCAGATTTATACTTACCATTACCAGAGGTGCTCAACACAGATTCAAAGGGTACATTTTGCCAAAAACTTCTCCTGGGCCAGCCCTCATTGAAAGTCATTGCCTGGAACCTTAGGGATTGGAAAGGCTAAAATATAATTTGGCATTTCCTTTTTTTGTTTGTTTAAAGCTTACTACACATACAGAAACTTTTTAACAGATACAACTTTGTTGCCCCTTGTTTGGCACATTGTGGCAGACTCTTGCTGACGACAAAATTAAGAAGCCAGTCCCATTAGAAGTTATTAGAACAGGAGACAACAATAAGTATTTGAAAAAAACCCAAACAAACCTTGATACCAGTATCATTTATTACTTGCATGAATACTTCTAGTAGATTTTTTTTTAAAGAAGCAGCTTCAGCCAGCTAGTAGGACTGGTGTACGTGAAAATAAGTTTTGGTGTGTATATCCCTAGCGAGATGAAGAATCCTGTATGTGAAGGTAAGAATTGCATCTGTAGTTTCTGCAGCATCCCAGATTAACAACACTGCAGTTTCTTTTGAGCATGTGTCAATAGTGCTGGTCAGTTGGTTTACATGCAGGGAGCTCTGTAGCTCCTGCTATCTGAGGCAGCCAATCAGCATTAGCACAGGTTATTGGGTCCATTCTGTGTACATGCATAGCAGACTGAGACCAAGAAATAACTTATGCCCGTATTAAATTCAGTAACAAGTCTCAGCAAATGATTGGTTTGGTGCCCTACCCAGGCAGGCTGAACCTCCTTAGGGGAAACGGGCTTAACTCATCTGCTGACCTCCTTCTTTGGAGGTTTTTAAAGAGAGGCTGGAGGGCCATCTGATAGGAGTGCTTTGATTGTGTGTTTCTGCATTGCAGGGGGTTGGACTTGATGGCCCTTGGGGTCTCTTCCAACTCTATGATTCTATGCTTCTATGACCTTTCACCGCTGTGTTCTGTGTATCTTTCAGATGGATATCGACAGAAGCCTGGCTGAGAAATTTTACCAGAAGTTGTTGCAACTCGAGAAGGAACTTTTGGCGAAATGTGGCAGCCCGGCACCTAAGCAATAACTCATTAATGTCTCCTGTTGCCTATCTTCATGGCAGTGGGACATTTTTCTTCTTGTTTGCAAAGCAAACCTCACTAAAAAAATGACATCAGGCTTTCCTGGGAATGATGAGAGGAACCAAAAAGACTTAATAATCTCTCCCTTCAGTATCCCTCCCTCTCAGTGTCTTGAACTTTTTTACTGCTATATACAAACTGTCTTTCTAATAAACTAGCTATGCATAACTGTTGGAAAAATGTTGCATCTGGCTTGCACTTCCTCCTGCCCCATGGCTGGCAGTTTGCTGCAGCTCAGGAAGTACTCATCTTCAGAAGGAGGTAGGAATGTTATCAAGTGTCTCAAAATGGGTCCGGACCTTTTTAGTTTGCATACCTGTTTCAGGAGGCTACCGATGTCTGAATTTCTCACTGATTCAGAAACTGACTGCCTTCTTCCCATTTCCATGCAAGAGAGACAATAGTATTTCCTCCAGCTCTTTCCAGATCTGGCAGTCATGAATGGGGCTTGCTTTCCTACCCATCCGGTTCTCATCCACAGTACAGTTCCTCTGGAAGGTCCAGGTCCACATTTTCATCCTAGAAGTACAGTTCCTTAAGGTTATGATTTCCTACTTGAAGATGTCTGCAGCAGGTAGTAAAGCAAACTACTCAATTTGACTGAAGGAGCTGCTATTCATGAAAGTGGGCTTCTTTATCTCACTCTACCTCATACTGCTTCTTAACTTAGTTCTGAGCAAATTACTAAACTATGCAAAACTAGACCACATTTGAGTAGCTGTAAAAATCAGTCACAAGTGCAGTCAATTTCACAAGGGAGCGGGTGACAGGTCTACCGTTACCATCTAATAAAAGAGGTAATGTCTCCAGGTGATCTGTTTTGGAGCAAGGAAAAAATTAAAAGATTTCTAGCCTCAGAAAAATAGTTACATTCAAAAGTCATGTGAGGCAGAATGTCTACACTACCTATCAGAGTACAGCATCTTAAGACATTTCCCTAGATGGTAAGGCGTTTAGGCACACTAACAAGGGCACTCCTATAGTGAGGAACAGTCAAATAAGAAATAGGCTTCTGTGGTAACCAAAGAGCTTCACACACTGTGCACCTGCCGTGCTACCTCTCAGCCTGCTTCTAGGGGTGTACATGCATATTATGCTGTAGGGGAAAGGAGAGTATGTGTCTGGATTCCCCTCCCCTTTTCTCCTTGCTAAGAAGCTGATTTTCTGCAGTTGCTGATTTTCTGGTTACCTTTTTATAGAATTGCATCCTGGGCCAGTGTGTGGATATGTTGTGTAAACATTTTGCTGACTAATTATGCAGGCAGTGTGAAGTTGCAGAACAGGCTGCCTGTGTTCTGGGGATAGGTTTTTTGAGCCAGCAGCACACCACTGTCAAATGGAGCATTCTGTATCTTAATACTGATTTTAAAAAACTCATTTAGTTTTCTGAAATCTTAGGCTCATTCCGCACATGCAGAATAATGCACTTTCAGACTGCTTTCAGTGCTCTTTGAAGCTGTGCGGAATAGCAAAATCCACTTGCAAACAGTTGTGAAAGTGGTTTGAAAACGCATTATTTTGCGTGTGCGGAAGGGGCCTAAGGTATCTTTAGTCTCTTAATTGGCCTCTGCCACATTGCCAGGATTTAAAGTGACTCAAAAACCCAAATTGCAGGTGCTGATTAAACTAGGCAGCTCTAATGCAAGAATATTCTATTTGACCTGTACTGCAAGCTGAACATCTGGCTATGATGTTTTGGTTTTGATTGTTTTTTTAACCACCAAGTTCACACAGCCCAAGTTCTTGGGCTGTTTCCTTCCCTTACCCCACTTTCTGCCATGCCTTTCATTTTTGTCCTCCCTGTCCTGTGTTTCATGTAAACCTTGAGCTTCCTGGAGCAGGGCATACATCTCAGTAAATAACATGAAGTGCGGATGTGTTTTTAACAAGCAGGCTGGAAAAGTGATCACCCATTGGGTGAGAGACTGAAGGGGATGGAAGGTTTGCTGTCCACAAAAGCACTAATGAATGTTGGGCAAGGAAAGAGAGAGACAACTTCCTTTTTGTGGCTCAGTCCTGCAAAGTTCCTTGGGCAGGCACAGACCCCAGTCTCTTAAATGCTCTTATGTGAGGAACCAGTCACATTTCCTGTCTTTAAGTAGAGCAGCAATTCCCAGCTTGGCACCCATGACTCCTGCCAGTGTTTTTCTTTCATACATTTTGAGTCTAAGGAACACAGAAGAAAAAGTACTTCAGATTATTCCCTTTCTTTGGTAACTGATACCAGGCAGTGTATTTTTTCCACCAAAGAACTGATTCTTCTCTCTGTGGCAGCCATTTGGTAGTCACTCCACCCAGCAGCCATTTTGTTTTGGCATGTATTAACTTTACTCAGAAGTTTAAAAGCACCTGCAATCTCACCATCATGATGATGATGATGATGATGATGATGATGATGATGATGATGATGATGATTATACACATAACAACACAGCACAAGTGTCTGGAATTCATCTCTGAATATCGAGTCCTTCCCAAGGACCTAGGATATTAGAGGTATTTGCGTAGAATGTGTGCAGTTCCTAGAAGTGCTGCTTTCTGCAGCATGTGGACTGATGTTCTGTCCAAGTTTAGGCTTTCCAGATGTTTTTCAAGATTTCTTGGGATTCCTCCTAGAGCACCGACTTTACTTGGTGGGATTACTGTTGTTGCTTTCTGCCACAATGCGACTTCAGCTTCAATTTGGTAGGTCGCGCTTGTATTTTTGTGATGGCTTTTCCAGCTCTTTTGTCCTCTACCCTGCTGTCCAACTGGCACAGCAACATCTATGATCCCAAACATGTTTTTTCTCTACCACTGTTATGTCTGGGGTGTTGTGTGCCAGGTGATAAACTGTCTGTCTGTATTCTAAAAGTCCCAGAGTATTTTTGCTTCTTCATTTTCTGTGGACTTCTCTGGCTTGTGCTCGTACCAGGTCTTGCTACACGGCAGGCCGTACGCTTTGCAAAGGTTCCAGTGCACCATTGCTGCTAGCCTATTGTGACGTTCAAGATAGTCAGTTTGGGCTATTTTCTTACAACAGCAGATGATGTGCTCCACGGTTTCATCACCCTCTTTGCAGAGACGGCACTTTGGGTCATTGTAGGACTTTTCGATTCGTGTCTTTATTGCATTTGTCCGTAATACTTGCTCCTGGGCAGCAAAAATCAGGCCTTCAGTTTCCTTCTTTAGAGTTCCCCTTCGGAGCCACTCCCATGTTTTCTTGCTGTCAACCTTCCCTTCAATGTTCTTAAAGTACTGCCCATGGAGTGGCTTGTTTAGCCACTGCTCCTTTCGTGTTTTAAACTGTTGGACTCTATACTCTTTTGATTCTTTGGCTTTCAGCATCTCAGCCTTGTGGACTTCTTTCAATGCTGTCTCTTGACTTTCTTGGATGTATTTTTTCAGGCCTCTTTTCTCTTCCTCTACTGATTGCTTGATGTGGAGCAGTCCTCTTCCTCCTTCTGACCTTGCTAGGTAGAGTCTGTCTACATCACTTCTTGGATGCAGTGCTCGATTGATGGTCATAATTTTCCTTGTTTTTCTGTCCAGGATGTCCAATTCGGCTTGTGTCCAGTTAATTATGCCAGCAGTGTAGCGTACTACAGGCACCGCCCAAGTATTAATTGCCTTTATTGTATATCCTCCATTTAACTTTGATTTCAAAATTTTTCTTACCCTTCTAAGATATTCCTTCCTAATTGCGCCTTTGACTTCTGCATGCTTGATGTTCTCTGCTTGCAGTATCCCCAAGTATTTGTAGCTTTCATTCACTGGTAAGCTCTTTATTTCTATGTCATTTGGCATATTCACACCTTCGCATGTTGCAAGTGTTATTATTATTATTATATTATATTATTATATTATATTATTATATTATATATTATATATATTATAATTATAATTATAATTATAATTATAATAATAATAATAATAATTATTATTATTATTATTATTATTATTATTATTATTATTATTATTATTATTATTATTATTTATAAACCGCCCTCCCCCGAAGGGCCCAGATATATTGACAGGTATCTGGTATAGAGACAGATATATTGACAGGTATCTTCTGAGAATCTTCTCACAGGTAATTGTCTCAGTGTTCTTTGTTCTTTATCTTGGTAGTTAAAAAAAAAAGATAAGTGGACCACGCCCCGCCGGTACACTGTAAATCTAACCAGTTCTCTTAGAGGGGAACAGCAAAGGATAGATTAATCCGATAGGTAAAGTTTGACTTCAACATAATTTCCCCCTCGTCTTTGCAAACTTGTAGCTGTGTGCTCAGTTCTTCAGCATCTATGTTAATTGATTTCAACCACTCAATCAATTCTTTCAACATATCTGTCTCGCTATCCAGCCTTGGCACCCCAACCAACCGTAGTTGCCAGTTCAGCCAATCTCGCCTTGAGCTGTCTAATTTCCATGGAATTTTTTTCTGCTTTTCCACTGTTTATTTCACAGCAGTCGCAGAAGATTGATCTTTCATTATCTTCATATCGAACCCCAGTGCCTTTAAGTTATCCTGGACTGTTTTGGAGAAATCATTAAATGACTCCTTCATTTGCAACATAAAGTCCATTAAATCTGGGGTGTCTTTGGGAGCCATAGTCTTCTCCTAATGTTTTTCTCTATCACCTTAAAAAAAAAATTAAAATGACTCACCAGCTTGTTTTCTGGCTTCACCGGCTGTCCAGAGTTTCAGTTTTTGTTACTTTGTGGAATTTTCACTTTAATCCAGCTATGTTTTCATTTTTTGCTGGTTTTCTCTGATTATTTGCCGGGAGAACCCAGATTGCGACTTAGTCCAGAGCCCCTCGGGGATAGGGCGGTATAAAAATCCAAATCATTCATTCATTCATTCATTCATTCATTCATTCATTCATTCATTCATTCATACATACATACATACATACATACATACATAATCTGTGTCCAACATGGCACGGTTCTTTGCGCTTTTGCCCCAGCCAAAAATGCCAAGAGCTCTTCCTCTAAATATGTACTTCTCCTAAAATTAGCAGACTGTTACTTCAAATGGGCTGTGTTGTAATGGAGAGCTTCTTGTTCTTTGAAAGCGTATTAAGCAAACCGCTTTCCCGCTGTGTGTGTTCTCGTGCATGTCTTCATATGTTACCAGATACAGTTGAGGTGTATCAGTCATAGGTATCAAACTCAGGCCCTCTAGATGTTCATGGACTATAATTCCCAGCAGCCCCTGCTGCTAGCATGGCCAATTGGTCCTGCTGGCATGGGCTGATGGGAATTGTAGTCCATGAACACCTGGAGGGCCTGAGTTTGACACCTATGCCTGAGGCTAGCACATGTTGTGTGGTGCTAGCTACGTGAAAATGAAAAGGTAATTATTAATGGCATGTAATCCAAATTCGAAGCTTGATGTGTTCTCTCTTCAGTTACCGATGCTTTCCATTATGGCACTTGATACTGAATGGACATAAGTCAAATGTTGTGTGCTATATAGAATCCAACTTTCGAACAAGTAAAATTCCTCTGGCCTTAATCTGCTTAACCTGTGAATTAATATTTTAAGGAATAATTTTCCCTATCTTGCTTTGATCATCTCCAGTTCAGCCTCAAAAGGAGGGTAAGCAATCTACTTCAGGGGGTACAGTGACATGGGGGAGGGAGGAGATCTTATTTGATCATTTGAAAAGGTTTCTAACATCACATGCTATAAGGGGGAACACACCCTACTTGGAGAAAACTCTTTTAAATGGGAAGAAAATATATTTAATAGATCTGTGCTAATGAACAGGTAGACTTGTCTTAGTTTTCTGTTCATTTTTTTTCTTTTTTAAAAAGACCCCCTTTTTTGCATTTACATGAATATGCAGCTACCCTTTATTGTACTAGAAAAATCCTTATAAAATCATGCCACTGGGTTGGTGTGGAGGTGTGACGTAGGCTCATTCTGCACATGCAGAATAATGCACTTTCAAACTGCTTTCAGTGCTCTTTGAAGCTGTGCGGAATGGCAAAATCCACTTGCAAACAGTTGTGAAAGTGGCTTGAAAATGCATTATTTTGCGTGTGTGGAAAGGGGCCGTAGTTTTATAGATACCAGAAGGGGCCTATAGATACCAGAAGCTGTATATATTTGATGCTCTTGCAGTGTTTTTCTTCCATCACATCTTTGACTGGCAGGATAGGAAGGTGTGCATGCATTATGAACATATAAAGCAACCTTAATTAAGCCAAGATGGTTTATTACAGCAGAAGGAGGGATACCAAAAATCTCTAATGGGAGACGCCAAAGATTGAATTTGGGATATTCTGCATGCCAAGCTGGAGTTCAGCTACTGATATCAGCGTGACAACAGCAGTAGCTCCCTATCTCGTACAGACCAGTACTGATTCCTGGCCTCAGTGTCTAGCTCTGCCATTTGTTTCCCTTCTGAGAAGAGGTAGTTTTCCCTTTATTCAGTGAAATTTTTGTCCAAAATCTTCAACATCCAGCTTAAAATGGACGCTTTTTTAATTTGCTGTCAAGTCACACCTGACTTATGGTGGTCCCACGAAGTTTTCAAGGCAAGAGATGTTCAGAGGCACTATGCTTTAGAAAATGGCACTATGCTCTAGAAAACGTTACATCTGGGCCTAGATTTTAAGCCAGGCCTACACAATATGATCGAAATTGAATGCAGCCCAGCAGGGTCTTGAGCAACCATCTGCCAAACAAACCATAAAACACAACTGATAGATTTTCTGAGACACAAGCTGTGTAGCCTGTTTTAGGCTGACTCTTTAAGGTCTATGCCATGGGCTATTAGATAAATGCCCTTTTTTCCTGCCCAAGGCTTGGTATTCCTTGAGTAGGCCAAATACCCCAGTGTTTAGGGTTTAGGATTAATCATAGTCTGTTGTTGCAGAGTTTTGTGCCCAAATATTTCCTGGAGGCTGAGTTCTTTTTCCCAAGCTGGAATGTTCTTGTGCCGGATGTAACGGAATTTCCGAGCTTCAGCATATGACTTGGTGAAATTGGGTCTGTAATACATAGTCCTGAGGCGTCCATCTGCAGCATAGGCCTCTGCATCTAGAATCAGCTTCTCGTGAACAAAAGAAGGTCTTCGCTTCCCTGGGGGATTCATAGGTTTATCTGTGGGGTCCTTACATCCAGCATCTCTAGACTCTTCTGCTGTGAGATCTCTCCCTTGCTCCTGTCTGTTACCGGGCTCTTCTCCCTTTGCAGGTTCTTCCAAGATGCTCAGCTGCTTGGCGATGGTGTTTTTAAGAGCCGTCACTTCACTGTCAGCCACAGAACTTTGGTCCTTAGTTTTCAATGGTGGCAAATGCCCTTTTCCAACTTCTTCACAGCCTAAGACATCACTACTGTGTGGATGTGAGGGAAGCTGGCTTGTACTTGACGGGCCTCCTGGCTTGGCTTTCCTCATGCTTCTAGAAGAGAAGGAGAATTATGCAGTCCTTGTCCAAACAGAAATGTTGTTTCATTCCCTCAGAGAGCCAGAGTGATGTAGTCATGAAATGGAATCTGGGAGGCTTGGGTTCAGATCACCACTAAGCAGGGGCGTACCACTCAGGGGGACATATGGGGTCAAATGTCCTTGAGCTGAGGCCATTTAGTCAAGTGGGGGGTGGAAAATTGCCCCCTACACCCAGTAGTGGGATCCAAAAATTTTAGTAACAGGTTCCCATGGTGGTGGGATTCAAACAGTGGCGTAGCGCCAATGGGACTGGGCGGAGCACGACGGGGGATGGCCGGGCATTCCGGGGGCGGGGCATTAATAATTTCTCTGTTACTGTAAAAAACTCTTACTGTAAAAAAAAGTTTCCTAATTTCCAGCTGGTATCTTTCTGTCCATAATTTAAACTCATTACAGCAAGTCCTATCGTCTACTGCCAACAGAAACAACTACTTCTCCTCTAATTGACTGCCTGTCAAATACTTAATACTTTCAAATACTTAATTTTGTTTCTAGAAATCAAAAGAAGGATACTTTCCTTAAACAAGGAACTTTACCATATTTCTAAAACATGTTTTTAAAACAGCCCAACAGGGAGAATTATCCCGTTTTCTACCTTCGCTAACCAGCCACACAGGAAACAACAGGACTTTATGATTTTTGGACCTAATGGAATTTCTAATGGAAAAGCAGACCCAATTAGTAACCCCCTCTCGGCACACACAAATAATTAGTAACCCACTCTTGGGGACTGGTGAGAACCTGCTGGATCCCACCTCTGCCTACACCCCTCCTCGTGATGGTTACTTTGAGATTACCTAAATGCCAAAAAGTGTTGTTTAGACGTGGTGGGGGAGGATGGCTGCTCATACAGGAGAGGGAGGTGGAAAACTCAGATTTTGCACCAGGCTACATTTCCCCTAGATATGCCTCTGCCACTCAGCTATGGAACCTTACTGGGTGACCTTGGGTCAGTCATGCACTCTCAGCCTAATCTACCTCACTGGTTTCTTGTAAGGATAAAATGGAGGAGTAAAGAATGATGTAAGCTGCTTTTGGTCCTCATTGGAGAGAAAAGCAGGGTATAAAGGAATAAATAAATATCACAGAATGGAAAGACCATCTCCTCTGTGTACCCCAACCACAGTTCATGGAATTCTGGCACACAGAGAGTGGCATCAGATGAGAGGAAAAGTGAACCGTCTTGTTTTCTAATGTTCTGGCTAATTTTCCAGTTCTTAGCAGCCCTCACATTTCTAGGAGGTCAAAAATTAAGCCCTCTTACCGTTGTGCTGCATCTTTGGAGCTGCTATCCCACTTTGTCTGATGGGATAGTAGCGGTAGTCTCATGTTTATGCCAATACGTCCTGGGCCCAGGAATAGCTTCTGCTTGGGGCGGCCTGGGAAGAACAGGAGAATGATGGAATAATATATTGAACACAAAACACGAGGCAAAAGAGATCTGAATGGCATCCCAGTAGATTTTGACTGAAACACCTCAGCGGATGAATAACTGGAGATGGCCTCTTTTGACACGTCCTTCACTCAAAATTCACCCTCCTTGAGCTGCATCTGATGCCAGCCACAGATACAGGCGAAACGTCAGGAGAAAATGCTCCTGGAACACAGCCATACAGCCCGGAAACCCAATGATATTTATTTGTTAGAATATATATTTAATAATTTACTTTGGCTTTTATTTTGAATTACATATACAGTATATGGGGGCACCATAATCTTTCAGTGCTTAGGTCCTCTAACAGTCTTAATCTGGCCCTGATGGCATTATACCCTAAATCCCTCCCTTCCTCAAACTCTTCCCTTCCTAGGCTCCACCCCAAAAGCCCCCAAATATTCCTCAACCTGGAACTGGCAACTCTTATTGAAAGCCATCAGAATGAGAATCACACTGTGGGTGCAGAGTCTGCAATGCATTCACATTGATAAAGCACGGAAGGCCTGCTTCTACACGCAGATCTCCTTTACCCACAGAGACTCCTTAGGGGCTCTTGGCAAGCCAGTTAAACCAAATAAAACATCATTAACTGCTGAATCCTCACAAAAAGAGCTTTGTTATTAGGTTATACAAAAGCAGGGGCCTCCTGCTGCTCACTTTTCCGCAACTTCTGGAGTTCCTGCTGGAGTCGCCTCTGTTCCTTGGTCATTGAATTCAAATAGGAAAGCCGAGCTTCTTCCAAACTCCGCAGCCCACAATTGAGCCGGACCTCTGCCCTTTTGACATCTCGCCTCTTTGCTTCCCAGTGTCGGAGGTCCTCACTTTTGGCCATGAAGTCTTTGGCTACTTACAGAAGTATGCCTGATGTTTGCGCAGAGATGGGGTGTGCCTTGTGAGCACCTGTGCTAAATGGTGCCTTTCAGGTGGCTCCCAGAAATGCTAAATTGTCAGGCATGCTTGGAGAAATCTGAAAAAAGATTTGGTGAGATCAGTGTCCTGTGTTTGATGCTTTGTGACAGCACATTCCAGAGCTCTGCAAATTTTGAAAAAGCAGAGATTAAATCCTGGTAGTTCAACCTGAAGGAGAGGTAGGACTTTCCTCCACTCAGATTTGAAACATCTGCCCCAGAACATATTATAGCATTCACAGCATATAGGAGGGGAGGGATCTCTCCACTCCCACAAATCTCTTTTTTTCTGGACACTGCTCCTTCTTTTGTGTGTCTGGAGAGCTTGGTACAGCGTACCAGCGTATCTGTACAGCGTTTCAGAGTGTTTCAAGTCCTGCACATCCAGTACTATATGATGTTTTACATTTTTGTAAGAAAGGCTGGTATTGTCCCACACCCCACTCTTCATACACATATTATAGATGTGAAAGACTGAGAGGTCAGCCTAAGCCCATCTTGTGAATTAGTGGATACAGCAAAATTAACACCAGGGCCTTTCTCATTCACTGCCACCTATTCTGCCAGCCCCCATACATGCAAATGTTAGGGTACAGAGAATAGGTTCTGTCCATTCACACCCATGTGTAACCCCATGACTATGGAATAACCTTCCAAGGAGGTACTTGTGGCGCCCTGACTTGGAGATGACTTTATAGGATCGTGTTGGATTAGCTTGGTGGCATTCTTAAAAGTGTGGTTTTTATTATTATTTGTATTGTGACTGCCTTGAGTACCCTAAGGTAGAAAATGGCTAATAAATTTTTTTTAATCCCATCTTCTCAGTGGCATACTGAGGAGGGGGCACAAGGGGACTCGAGCCCAAGGAGCTACTTCCTTGGGGAGCATTTTGAGTCTTCCCCATCCCACCGCCCGCAGGTTGCCGATCATGGTTGAGTGTTGCTGCACTGCAGCCTTCAGCAGCTGTTCCAAAATTATCCATTCACCCCATCGCTCTGGGCCAGGCGGGCCTCTGCGCATCCAAGTGATGCAAGATGGGACGGTGTGCTGTGCCCTCTGCTGTGCCCCACTACCGCTCACTGTAGGCCCATCAGCTCCAGGAAGAGGCAGTGGCTCCCACCCACCTGGTGGGGGCATTGGGGGGAGAGATTCCCGGCTTCCTGCTGCCCCCAGTTGCCCAGGCCAGAGGGGGATGGCAGTGTTAGGAGCGTGGGGTGAATTGCTCCTTCCCTTCTTACCTGATGTTGCTCTGTGGAGGCTTTCAGGATGCTTGAGAGCTGAGGCAAGAGGAGCGGTGGGGGCACAATGGGTCCTGGGCCAGGGAGAAAGCCAGAGGTGGGATCCAGCAGGTTCTCACAGGTTCCCGAGAGTAGGTTACTAATTATTTGTGTGTGCCGAGAGGGGGTTACTAATTGGTGATTTTGCCACGTGAATTTTGCCCTAGCTACGCCCCTCCTCTCAGCAGTAGCGCGCAGAACTTGAAGCAGTCTAGCAGGAGGTGCACCGGCGTGCATGGCAGCCTGCGCCTGTGTGCATTCGTTTCCCGCCCCCGGAATGCCCAGCCACACCCCCGTCGTGCCCCACCCAGCCCCTTTGGCGCTATGCCACAGTTTGAATCCCACCACCATGGGAACCTGTTACTAAATTTTTTGGATCCCACCACTGGAGAAAGCACGTGGCCAGCTTGACTGCCCGCTCTTGGGCTGTGTAACAAGTGGTGGGGTGAAATAGGGAAGGGTCGGCAATCCCTACTTCTTAAGGAGCAGGTTGGCCAAGGAGATCCCCATGTAGCAGAATGCTTCTGCATCACCCTGTCCTTCACTGCCATTTATGCTGAGGGAGAGTTTTAGGTCCATTCAGCTGGGGGTGGGGGGACAGCAGTAGCACTGCACCTGGTAGGATGAATTGAGAAATCAGAGAACTTGTATCTGGGCAGGAAACACAGGTTGCCCAGGTGGAGGTTGCTGGAGCGATGGAACCAGGTTTCAAAGGCTCATTGGAGCTGTTTGCCGAAGGTAAGGGGAAGTGATTGTCAGAAACTGGAGTAAGGGGGGGACAGGATTGAATCCCAAACTGAAAGCCACATCTGCAAGCTTTCGAGTTATCTAGAACACTTCTTCACCAAGTGATGTTTAAACAACATGTCTTCAATACCTGGATTATTTGAGGACTTTCTTGTCACTCTCCCCCTCCGACTATGTTACTGTTCCAATTATGTTTCCTCAAATATATACTCAGTTCTGGCTGCAAACAAATTCATACTTAGGATGCGTCCTTCCACTGAATTACGTGGGATCTAATTCTGACTGATTATGGGTAGGATTGGGTTGTAAATTTTCTGCCTCTGAAGGAGAATTCTAGGTTGGTTGGATTCTGACTAGAGAACTCACTTCTGTTGTATTCATTGGATAGGGGTTGCTAGGAGAAAAGCTGCTATCTGAACAGCAGTTCATTATGTAATATGAAAAAGTAAATCTTTGCATTGCTGTGCTCCTTTTGATATATGGCCAAACAGTGCTGAATCTATTATGCTAAAGCTAACATCCCTGTTTGGTTTACTTCTTGGTTTGCAGTCTGGACTGCAGGAAGTAGGACAGATCCTAATGCCCTTTTTATGGTTCTGTGTCTGGTCGTCTTGGTTACCTTGAATGTTGTCTATTATCCCTCGGTGCTTTGTCTGAACTGCCACCTGAGAAGTGTGTAGATTTTGGGGATTAAATCTGTTAATGGTCCTTGAGGAAAGGGAGTTGGGGTGGTCTTAGCCATCGGGCAGTAGGGTTGGTGATTCGGTAAAGCCAAATCACAACTCCCCTCCCAAAAAGCCATGACACCCACACCGTTGGCAAAATGATTGCCATCAATGGGCAGCCTTTCAGTACAATATAGTACATCAGATTCTGCAAGGTGCTCCACTTGGTTACGGCCTGGTACATGCCCCCCTCTTGCTTCACAGTGAAGAGGACCATGATGACAGTGGTATACAGGTCTGCAAGGGTCTACGTGAAGGCATAGTCGTGCCATGCTCGCAGGAGAACTGTGCACTTCACCATGGATATCTAGACCTGCTGGCAGGCAGGGCATGCCTACCTTACAGTCACTGTGCTTGCACTGGTGGCAGCCCGATGACCTCTTGGTGGGGAAGGGGACCAGAGCTAGGCAGGGAGAGGGCCAACGAGCCAGCTATTGCCATGCTTTGCTCCACACCGAGGTGCTCAATGAGGTGCTCATGTTGGATAACATCGCTGCTTCCATCAAACCACAACTAGCCACATGGGAAGGCAGGGACCACACCATGAGCTTCACAGTCAACGTTAGGGCAGCAACGAGGGCATTGGGCCTGAAGTACCTTTCCTGTACAGCCCACCTTCTCCACCTCATGCTGAAGGATGCTGCGGGATTGCTCTATTTGCTGCCTGCTATAGGAGTTTTTGATTATTTATACATGTAGTAAATATGATCTAGCCCCAGTGAGTCTCTGGGGATTTTTTCCCCCCAAGAAAACTTAAATCTGTAATAGTGCCCCAGAGATAGTGTGACCAGACATCCCATTTTTGGCGGGACAGTCCCGCTTTTGACGAATTTGTCCCGGGTCCCGCGGGGTTTTTTAAATGTCCCAATTTTTGGAAGGCTGCCGCACTGCCTTCTGGGGCGCTCCCCTGTGACAGGGCGGGAAACAGGGGTTTGGCAGTGTGGCAGCCTCTCGCACTGCCACACTGCCTTCTGGGGTGCTCCCGTTTCCCGCCCTGTGACAAGGCGGGAAACAGGGGAGTGCCCCAGAAAGCAGTGCACTCCTGCGGCTGCGCACGAACCCCCCCCAGGGTGTCCCACTTTAAAAAGGTGAAAATCTGGTCACCTTACCCAGAGAGCCAGCATGGTATAGTGGTTAAGAGCAGGTGGATTCTAATTTGGAGAACCAGTTTTGATTCCCCGCTCCTCCACCTGAGTGGCAGAGGCTTATCTGGTGAACCAGATGCATTTCCACATTCCTACATTCCTGCTGGGTGACCTTGGGCTAGTCACAGTTCTCTCAGAACTCTCTCAGCCCCACCTACCTCACAAGGTGTCTTTTGTGGGGAGAGGAAGGGAAAGGAACTTGTAGGCCCTCCTTACCAGAGGGAAAGGTGGGGTATAAATCCAAACTCTTCTTCTTCAGTACTTCAGAAATGGGGTATGTAGGTTTTAGCAGTGTTACCAAACAGGGAGAGATAAGAGGATGCCCCTACCCTTGATCACATTGCTCTTTACGACAGTGTGGACAGTCATACAGTTGCTACATAGAATGTAGAAATGCCACACTCCTGGTGTAGAAGGCATGCAGTCTATACTAGCAAGCTGAGCCAAACTACGATGGGACAGAAAGGAAGAGGTCTGGAAATGTTACCCTGTATAATATGGGACGATGAATAGTACAGACTTGACAGTCAGCAGTAGGACACATAAAGTGGTTCAGGCTTTATCAGTGTTTGTTTAGAGAGGGATTCAATGGGGCATTCCTAGCTGGCAATTGCGGGTGGGTGGGGAAGATTTAGTAACATTCTAGTGGTACTGTGAAGTTCATGTTTCCTGTTTTCTTTTAAGAGACACCCGCCTAGTTTGCCATAAAATTCCCGCACATGTGAGTGATTTTGCAGTAGTACTGAGAACATCCTGGATTCTGACCAGGTCTGTTGAATTTTGCCATCACCCTGCATACGACGAGTTGTAGGCTGTACAAACTACTGCTTTGGAGCTGACCTTTGAACACATAAATCAGGGCCCCTGGCAAGTTTCTGAAGGATACCCCTTCCCGCAAACAGTAAATAGCAAATCTATACTAACTATTCTGATTTGTGCTGTCTCTAGTCACACTCCCAACCCCGTAAACAGGCATTGAAAAACAAATTCCACTTGCTAACTATTCTGCTTGTGAATACAAATGACAAAATAAAATGTTTGAGGCAAAATGGATCCATGTTTGATTATACATCCTTAGAATGGGTACTAATCAGATGGCCAGATGCAAAGGAGACTTGTATTCCTTTGCATCTGGACATCTGAGTAGTGTCTAAGCAGAAAAACAAGTCGCTTTTTCAGGTAACAGGAGTTGGTGGCAGATTTTCCTAGGCTACCAAAAACAAGCTTCTGCTAACAAAAATGTCTGTACTGTAAAGACAGAGAAATCCGGATATCTGATCACACTCAAGCAGTTTACAAAGGCAGGACAACGATGCTCATACCTTGGAGAAGGATACATGTGACTTGCAGTACTTACACACTCAGGATTCTTGCTGTGATGTAGGGTGCTGTTTCTTATCCAGACTGTGAATTTGAAGCTGGCTGAGGAGATTCTCACCATTCATTCACAAAGTTGACTGTGTCAATCAGCAACCAGCTAGCTTGCTTTTTCTTATTGGAAAACCCCAGACATTATGCAAGCAAAGCTTCCGGCTTCCCAACCTGCTCGATCTGTTTCCATCCCTGCCTGTATGTGGTTGTTGCTGGTTCTGCTTCACGTTTTTGGCTGGGTGCCAGGAAGGTGGAGGCTAGCGAAGGGTAGCGATTTGGCTCAGGGGAACAGTCCCGCAACAAAGAGCCCTGTAAATAGGAAACAGACGTGTGAAATGACATCATTGGACAAGGTTTTTACTGATAAGGGGGGAAAATAGAATCCTGCCTGAACAGCATAGTTTGCTTGATTTTTAATCAAGTAATAGTAACAACTATTAATAGTAACAACTAGCTGATGCCCATGTGCCACTTAGAAGAGTTTGAAGAAGAAGGGTTTGGATTTATATCCCCCCTTTCTCTCCTGCAGGAGACTCAAAGGGGCTTACAATCTCCTTGCCCTTCCCCCCCTCACAACAAACACCCTGTGAGGTGGGTGGGGCGGAGAGAGCTCCGAGAAGCTGTGACTAGCCCAAGGTCACCCAGCTGGCGTGTGTGGGAGTGTACAGGCTAATCTGAATTCCCCAGATAAGCCTCCACAGCTCAGGTGGCAGAGCTGGGAATCAAACCCGGTTCCTCCAGATTAGATACACGAGCTCTTAACCTCCTACGCCATTGCTGCTCCTTACCGTATATACTTTCATTGCCAGTATACCTACAAATACCTAATTTGAGGTTTCGCACCACATAATTCCTTTGGGGACAGACCAAAGCGGATATACCTCATGGCAGGGCTACAATCTGCTATGAAATTTGCCCACCATCGTGGCTGACCTGAAGTTGTTTTTCCAAGGATTGCCAGTCCATTCTAACTGATCTCGATTACAGAGATTAGTTCCCCTTGAGAAAATGGCTGCTTTAGAGGGTGCCCTCTATGGCATTCTATTCCGCTGAGCTCCTTCCCCTTTCCAAACCCTCCCCAGACTCCCCCTCACAAATATCCAGGAATTTCCTAACCCAATCCTAGGTTATTGCCCAACTTGTGCACAATCCTGATGCTCCCCCAGTCACTTAAAGCCTTTTGTTTACAATGCAGCAGCTGAATAAAATTAAACTGGAGTCCCCTGGCACCTTACAGACCAATCACATTTATTCCAGCATAAAATTTCACGGGTCAGTTATGCTGGAATAAATTTTGTTAGTCTTGAAACTGGCACTAGAATCCTCCTTTATGTGGTGGTATAGTTGTATCTCTGTAGCCATTCCAGAAAGGTGGCAGCGTCTTGATCCTATTGCAGCAGAAATAAGCGGCAGTCTGATCGCACCTGAAAAATGACCGAGATTTTACTGCAACGCAGGCATTCTTGAATCAGAACCTGCCCTAGACTCCTGTTTGTTCTTCTACAGGGAATTTGTGCACTTTCCTGCTGTAATCCCTTATAACAAAACAGAACTTGATAGTATCAACTGACCTGGGAAAAAACTCCCAGTCCCAGAGTATGGATAAACAAAGAAACTATACTCACTATACAATGTGAACCAAAGGATTAAATCCTGCCTGGAAAAAGAAATCATTATATTTTGCAATGCTTTCTCTGAAATCCAACTCCAAGAAAAACATTTGAAATGGACTCTTGGGAACCGGTATCTTTACCACTAATTGTTTGCCCTGCATAGCTTACAAAGAGCTGTAAGCTTGAAATTCAGCTTAGGGCAAAAATAAATGTGAACCCTTAGATACCTACTATATTGCAAAACCTAGCAACTAGAACCCAAGAGATCAATTGATTCCCAGGGTATATTTCCCTGTTTCTCTTAAGAGCATTAGAACAGAGTACTTCTGGAGAAAGGTTCCAGGCAAGGCGAGGGGAAGAAACAGCCTTTAGTTAGAGTTTGCTATTAGCGTGCTGGGAAACGTACTGGTGCATTATCAGTTTTAGCAACACTGCCATATGATGGGCAGAGGAATTGGAGGGCACACATCCCCCCCGCCCAGAAGTCTGTGATAGGATCAGCCAGTTCAGGTTTAGATCAGAAGTGTCAATAATAGCAGTGATGGTATGTCCACAATTCCAGTCTTCAGGTGGTGGCTGCAAATGCCCCAGAATTACAGCTGGTTTGATAAAATGGCCACTTTGGATGGTGGACTTTATGGCATTATATCCTACTGAGATCTCTTCCCAAACCCTTTCCTCTCTAGGCTCCACTACTAATATCTCCAGGAATTTCCCAATCCAGATCAGGGGCTGATGGGAATTGTAGTCCATGAACATCTGAAGCACCAGAGTTGGATACTCCTGATTTACTGCTTTTCCATGCCTCCCTGCCATCCCAGAACTTCCTTCTCACCACCATTTTATCACGTCGCTGAGCTCACTTCATTCCCTCTCGCCTGTTTATTTTAATCATTTCTGTGTTATTTTAATGGGGGGGGGTAAAACCTGCGAAGCATCAATTATACAAGTTATAGAGAATCGAAGCAAGAAGCACTGAAGCACCAATTCAACAAATAATTTAAAAAAGTGGAACAATCTCTCACAGCTGCCATGAATCATTTCAAGGAGGTGAATGCGGACAAAAATTGGCCCCTTCCGCACAAGCAGAATAATGCACTTTCAATCCACTTTCAATCAACTTTCACAATTGTTTGCAAGTGGATTTTGCTATACCGCACAGTAAAATCCAACTGCAAAGTGCATTGAAAGTGGATTGGAAGTAGATTATTCTGCATGTGTGGAAGGGGCATGTGTAGTAAAGGAGAGCATTGAAAATGTTTTAGAAACATTTCAGGTTACTTGTGTGGAAAGGGCCATTGTCAGCTTTTATCATAAGGATACAAGGTGGATTACAGTTACTACAATCAACAAAACGGGGCATTCAATAACCAATGCATTAATATTTTAGAAGTCTGGAACCAGCAAAAAGAACAGAAGCATGGCATATGTATTAACAAGTGATACACAGCATAAGTATATTAACATAATACATTAAGTGGTACAAAATGATGCAATAGGATCCTGCTTACAATAAGCTGTATACTGCACCACAGACCATAGTCCCTAATAATTTATGCAAGTAAGTTTGTGAACCATTTTGTACAGCACAACCTTATTATCCACACAGAAAAGCCTTTTTGAATAGTTTAGTGTTGCATAGTTTGCAGAAGGTCAGGAGAGTAGCAGCTTTCCTGACTTTGTACTTTAATAATTGTATTTATTTCGTTTTGAGGTATCGGCTGTGCTGTTTTTTACTTGGTAGGGTTACTAGGATCCCCCTCAGCCCCAAGTGGGGAATAGTGGGGGGGAAGATGGCAATGGCACAGTCACGCCAGATTTTTACATGGCTGGGATAGAAGTGACATTGTGTAAACCAGCACATCTTCCCAGACTTGAGAATATCCCCAAAACCATGGGCTAATGATTACCCCTTCCCCAACTGTTTTAATCTCCAGTAAAGAAAAAAAAAGACAGACAATATAAGGGACTTTAAAGGAGGGGTCAAAAACAGCAAGGGCCACTCTGTGGAGGAAAATGGCATAGGAGCAAAATGTTATCCCCCCTCCCCCCCTGCACCTTCCTAAGTGCTGCAAACTCAAACTGTATTTATCTCACAGCCCAGCATGTTGCAGCTGAATTATTTTGTGGAGAATTAACTGTAGGTTCCCAGCATCTTATGCAGTTTGGTCCTTATTGTTGGATTGCACATACCTATTTTCTTCCTAGGGCAAATATGAGACAAGTATTGACAGAAGACAATGTTATACAGGTGACCACTAGGTGTCACTGTATTCTCACATACTCTTTAAGGACCATAAGTCTGCCAGTCCACAAAATGGCCTGTAGGGGGAGCCTTAAGTCCATCCTGGACAATATACAGTAGGATATGGCAATTCTTGCATCTCTTATGGGGCCATGGGTTAAAAATGCTTTTTCTTTACTGGTTATCCCCACTACTGCATGAGTGGCATATAAATAATATAAATATACAAGTGGAAGACCCACAAAGACTTGCTCTTGGGGAATCTCATCCCTCCCCATTTCCTCTTTCTCTTAGTTGGAAGCTCCCATAGTTTCTCCACCTTTCCTGCCTCCTCTTCTTCCCACCTAGCAGCTTACTTTCATCTGTCTCTCCAATCTTCAGTTTTCCTGCCTTCACTACCTCTAGCGGCTGCTCCTTGGGAAAAGGCTGGCCATGTTTTCAGCATTGGGCCCAGTTCTGCATTAAGGAACCCACAAGGACTTGTGAGAGGCACCTCACTTTCCACCATTACTATTTCTGTCTCTCATGCTTCTCTTCCTCTTGGCAACATCCATAATTTCATCTTTCCTGTCTTCCTTCTCTCCTTCAACCAGCAACGTACATTTTATCTGCCCCCTGTATCTGCAGCTGTTTTATTTATTTATCTGTATTATTTATATACATTTATTTACCTGTATTATCTATATATCTGTATTTATCTGTAAATACTTGTAAATATACATTTATTTGCCTAAATTATTTATATACATATACTCTATTTTTCTTCCCAATAAAGATCCAAAGCAGCTTATATCGTTCTCCTCATCTCCATTTTATCCTCACAATAGCCCTGTGAGGTAGGTGAAGCTGAGTGTATATGACTGACCCAAAACCATACAACAATTTCCATGTCAGAGTTGGAATTTGAGCCTAGGTTTTGCAGATCCTAGTCTATAACTCTAACCGCTACACCACTTGTTTTCATGTGGTGGCTACCAATCTTGATCCTCCTTGATCTCAGATTGCAAATGCCTTAGCAGACCAGGTGTTTAGGAGCAGCAGCAGCAGCAGAAGGCCATTGCTTTCACATGCTGCACGTGAGCTCCCAAAGGCACCTGGTGAGCCACTGCGAGTAGCAGAGTGCTGGACTAGATGGACTCTGGTCTGATCCAGCAGGCTAGTTCTTATGTTCTTAACAGTGACAAGCAGCAGAGGCAGGGTATGTCAGGCAAGACATGTAGTATCAAGTCTCCTAGTGGTTGCTGCTGCTCCTGGCCCCACTGAGTTCTCCCTCACAGGTCAAAACAGCCATGGAAACAGCCCTGCCCTCTTCCCTTGCTTCTTACTGACAAGATTTAAACTGGCAACACTGTTGTTGCCTAGCAATGTCTATAAAGGGCACGTGTTTCTTAAAGTGATAGCTGCTGCTTCCACTATTTGTGGTGGCATTAACCCCCTGGATACTTTGTATATAGGATTTCACAAATCCAGGGCTTTTCTCAGGTTTGTGGAAATATGTCTTTTGTCTGTTCATGGCTGCAGTCCACAGATCTGGCCATGTTGAGAATTAACTATATTGATAAAATATGTTCTTTAATCATTTTGTTTGGAAAGTCTTATGGATGGACTCCAGATATACTATATGAGTCCAAGACACTTCATTTGCTGATACACAGGTGAGCATCTCAAGGGCAGAACCTTTACTGACCAATGGGGAGAAGGAGAGGTTGGACATGTGAATGAAGGGTTTTCACACATGCCAAATAGTGCACTTTCAATCCCCTTTAATGATTGTGTGCAAGTGGATTTTGCCATTTCATATGGTAAAATCTAGCTGCAAAGTACGTTGAAAGTGGGTTGAAAGTGTATAATTCAGCATGTATAAAAGTGGCCAATCCTGGAATGTATATGCCTCTCTGTTAGGAGTTTGCATATGTAAATAGTAATGCTCATAGATTGGCCTAATTTGATTGGTTTAATTCTCTCCCACCCCTGCTCATTATTCCTCCACAGTAGAGGTAAATAGAACTCCAACTACCATCTAAATCGGAGGTGTCCAACTTTGGCACTTCAGATGTTCATGACTACAATTCCCATCAGACTCTGCTGGCATGGAACACTCTTCCTCCAGCTGTCCGGGCCCTGCTGGACCTTGGGGATTTCTGCAGGGCAGATGGAGTTGTTCCACAGGGCCTTTGGAGAGACCAGTTGCTGATGGTGCCCGCTCTGTTCTCCTGTTCTAATGGGTCTGTCAACATGGTTGGGACCCACCGTTCCTCCTTCCTCTTTTTAGGAGGGTTTTAAGTAAGAGGTTTTTGTGGGATGCCATTTTAAAGTAGCATTCACTGTTTTAATGGAAATTAATATTTTACTGGCTATGGAGCTTGAGCTACTAACTCTAGGTATTTATTTGTCAGTAATTTATTTGCTCCGCCTGCTACGCTTGTGTTTTAATTATGATTTTATGTATGATTATTTGTGATGTACACCACCCAGAGCCCTTTGGGGATCGGGGGTTTTTCAAATTCAATCAATAATAATAATAAATAAATAATAATAGTCCATGAACATCTGAACCGCTAGAGTTGGACACCCCTGATCTAATTCAAACCCTTACTCAGCACAGGACATGCCAAGTTAGAGCTGCCAACCTCTGCTTGAAGACACCAGAAGTTCTTTTAGAAGTTCTAATGTTCAGCTGAAAACTACCCTCCTGGATCTTCCCATTAGATCTCATCTTGCCCTCTGAAACAGCAGAGAAAATGAATCTTTGCTTTTTTTTCCATTGGATAGGTCGTTTCCAAGCTAAATGTACCCAGTTCCTTCATCCTTTCCTTGTGGGGCATTTCCCAAAACCCTGATCTCCTTCATTGCCCTACTCTGAAACCCTTCTAATTTGCCTTTCAGAATGAGACACAGGGCTCCAGGTTTATTTATTTATTTACATTTTTTGTAGTTGGCTTTTCTCACTTGGGCTCAAGGGGTCCCAGAGTGAGTAAATACAAACAAAATGGGACATTCAATAAATAATTAAATAGGATTTGGGTTGCAAAACCAACCAGACATCTAAAAAACAGAAAGGAAGCGAGCATAAATATTAACAGGACACATTAAATAATGCAATGTTAAACAATACAATCCAAGTTACAGCAAATTGTACACAGTAGTATAGACCACAGACCCTAATAAATTTATCCAAGTAACTTTGTGAATCATTTTGTACACTCCTACTCTATTGCCTGTGTAGAAAAACCCTATTAAGTAATTCAGTGACACAGTGGAACTATTACAGCTTGTGAGTTGGATACTAAGCCTTTGATGCAGGATAATTGTGTTGGGGTTTTTTTCTTTGGCAGATGCATCATACTGCTGAGTGACAGGGGGCTTCTGATTGACTGCAACCCCAAGATATACCACCTACATTACTGCTCAGTTAGATGCTGTCATCCTGTATAGTTTGCCTAAATATAGGACTTATGCAGAAATGTAGCGGGTGAGTCTTTGCTTATCATTTTTTCTCTCTGCCAAGAAATCTCCATGTTTACAACACAAGAACAAGTCTGGGGCAGGGGATGGTGAGTGAGTCTACTGAGTTTGACTATTACAATCTAGAAGGAGAGGATTTTGGATTTATACCCCTGCCTTTCTCTCCTGTAAGGACTCTCAAAGTGGCTTACAAACGCATTCCCTTCCTCTCCCTATAACAGACACCTTGTGAGGTAGGTGCAGTTGGGAAGAAGAAGAAGAAGATGGAGAAGAAGAAGAAGAAGAAGAAGAAGAAGAAGAAGAAGAAGAAGAAGAAGAAGAAGAAGAAGAAGAAGAAGAAGAAGAAGAAGAAGAAGAAGAAGAAGAAGAAGAAGAAGAAGAAGAGGAGGAGGAGGAGGAGGAGGAGGAGGAGGAGGAGGAGGAGTTTGGATTTATATCCCCCTTTCTCTCCTGAAGGAGACTCAAAGGGTCTTACAATCTCCTTGCCCTTCCCCATTCACAACAAACACCCTGTGAGGTGGGTGGGGCTGAGAGAGCTCTGAAAAGTTGTGACTAGCCCAGGGGTAGGGAACCTGCGGCTCTCCATATGTTCAGGAACTACAATTCCCAATTGGCCATGCTGACAGAGGCTGATGGGAATTGTAGTTCCTGAACATCTGGAAAGCCGCAGGTTCCCTACCCCTGGACTAGCCCAAGGTCACCCAGCTGGCGTGTGTGGGAGTGCCCAGGCTAATCTAAATTCCCCAGAGAAGCCTCTACAACTCAAGCGGCAGAGCTGGGAATCAAACCCGGTTCCTCCAGATCAGAGTGCACCTGCTCTTAGCCACTATGCCACTGCTGCTCTTAGAAAGGTCTGAAGAACTGTGACCACTAGCCCAAGATCACCCAGCAGGCTTTGTGTGTAGGAGTGGGGAAACAAATCCACTTCACCAGATAAGAGTCCACTGCTCATGTGGAGGAGCGGGGAATCAAACTTGGTTCTCCAGATATAAGTCCACCACTCTTGACCACTACATCACACAGCAAAGTGTGAGGGAAAAGGTGGAAATAACATGGAATTGTAAAAGACTACATGTATTACAACTCGTTTTTTTTTTTGGTCTTTGGAAATCAATGAACAGTTTGATGTTGCAGACTGATTATTACACGTTCTCAGAGCTATTAGTTTTGGCGAGACAGTGAGAATGGAATGCAACTCTCAACAGGACTCTCTCTTAGATAATGCCTGCATCTATTTTCATGCCAGTGTTTGCCTGTCTCAGTGAATATATGTCTCATCCATCTGCAGGCATTTACACGTGCTGGCTAATGCACTTTCAAAGCACTTTGAGCTCAATTTCCCTGTGTGAAATGGCAAAATCCACTTGCAAAAGATCACTAACGTGAATTGCAAGTGGATTGAAAGTGCATTAGCCAGCATGTGTAAATGCCTGCAGATGGATGAGACATATATTCACTGAGGCAGGCAAACACTGACATGAAAATAGATGCAGCATGTGCGAAAGTGTTATTTTCTTAAGCAAACATCACCTCTCAGAGCAGTTATTTGCCTACAGGGAAAATGTATGTCCATGTATGTAGTGTACAGGTATGTAGCCCATCAGTACAGGTATGCGACCTTGAGTCAGTAAGCTTAACCTACTTACTATACATGAGGAATTAAAAGAAGCAAAGTAGCATTTGGTGGCAAGATGTGTTGTAAACAACTTGTGCCGAAATGGCCATGTATGGACTTGTCCGCATGTCTTAACCCAGCCCTGAATGTAAGCCATCAGAAAGTGTCTGGAATTCAGATCAAGGCAAAAAGAAATCAACCATTAGTTATGTCAGGTTTGTTGCAGAAATTATTTTTCATGCTCCGAAGTCATCCCCCTAGCAAGGTTTAAGTTTTTCTGGGAAAACATATTCATGATCTGAATGGCCACACGTGGTTTTACAACTGGATGGGCAGTCAGAGAACCAACAAACAGCCTCACCAACACAATAGGCCTCTTTCAAGAGTGATCTACTGTCATGGCTCAGAGCTCTGTAGGAGACTGGCCAAGGGCCCTTTCCTTACTGGTACCAAGCCAAGGAACAGGGTGTTTTAAGGTAACAGGCTTAGCATCTCCAGGACTGGGCATATCACTGGAAAGGTCCAGTGTACTGTGTTTCTGTAAGGTTGGTGTTTCTGCCAGGCATTTTTCTACCCCCTGCAGTACATGTTTTGCTTGTATGAATTCCATGTATTTCCCAACAGTCTGGTATTATCATTCCCCTGTAATTTTACGTGAAATCTGGTATCTGCTTCAGAGTCAAAGCTTCAAGTTTACAGGTTTGAGGTCCTAATGTCACCACCAAAATGCTACAAAACATTTTTAAAACACTAACTCTACTTTTCAATACTGAGGATTTCATATAATGCCATTGTATTCTCTGCAAGCCAGCAAACTGGAAAATTGGAACATGAATGCCAAATTCTCTAGAACAGTGGTTTCCAACCTTTTTTCACTCACATACCCCATGCAACCCATTTCCCTAAAATTGTACCCCCATATTAGTAAACCCATCATGTATTTTTTCATGTGGCGTGTACCCTTAGGGGTATGTGTACACCAGCTTGGGAACCACTGCTCTAGAGAGTTTGTGGTATCAAAACATGACCCGATTTAGTGAAAATTCTCCTTTGACCATGCAATAGTTACTAATAGGGTTGCCAGGTTTGGCCTGGGAACCAGTGGAAGACTGAGAGATAAGGACAATGTGACGTCACATCACTTTCAGGAAAAAACTAGAAGTGATGTCACATTCTTCTAGGAAACATAGATTTTCTGATGATCCGTAGAGAGGACTGATGTCACTTCCAAAGGGGCAGGGGCAGAAGTGACATCAGTCACCTCTAGAGTTTTGATCAATTCCTAGAGATGTATGATACCACATCTGGATTTCCCCAGAAGTTACATTATGCTGAACCAATGGCTCAGAGTAGCAGTGGGAAACACAAGCTGGGAGCCAGGGATCCTCTGTCTCCACGGGGCGGGGTGGGGAGATGGCAACCCTGCTATATCTTGATGCAGCACTTAAGCTATATATTATGTCTAATTGCATTTTTAGTGTGTACTTTTTGAGGCATCTTTTCAGCAGGTTGGGAACAGTACAAACCAGGAAAAACTGTTTGCTTTTTGTTGTACAGTCAGCTAGTTGTTTTCAGAAGGACCTGAAAGCATCTAAGCCCAAAAAAAGACAAGCTGGAAACCAGTAAATGAGGCTTCTTCTTCTTCTGGTTAATTTGTTTGTACAGTAATTTTCCCCTGGACCTTTCCAATTGCTCTTGTAAATAAATAATTCCTAGTTAATCCACATTTTTGTTAACAGTTCTCACAGCACAATATTTATCTGGCAAAGAAGGTAGGATTGTCAGATTCAGAGAAACCCTGGACTTGTGACCAAAGCTTTCAAGAGCCAGACTCAGCTTTTGAAAGAAAGGAAAGTGTTGTTTTTATTTCTTCAGTCTCTCCCTCCCCCACCCCAGCTGCTGTGGTGGCCAAAATGGCTGCATTGGCTGCAATTTGAGGTGAATCAGCCAGTATCTTGGGACTGTGATGCTGAAAGGCTATCCTATTCCCTGCAAGTCAACAAAATATTAAGTGCAGAGCACCAGTATGTGATTCTCTAGAGAGACTGTGGTGCCAAAATATTTGGCATTGTTCATTTCCTGCTTCACCAGGCTCAAAGGCCTGCATGAACTGGTGTGGAAGGCAGATTCTTGGCCATGTCTATCTGTTACCTTACAGGGTACAGACTAAAAAGCCAGCAAGGGCATCACAGACAACATAGTAGATCTCCAACCCCTTATTAGATGTTTGTACATTTGACAATCTTCAGGAGGGCCATCTTTAAGATCATCTCATCTGCAGAGTTTAAACATCCCACCTATTCTTGCAGATAAATCCAACTTTTAGCACTGCACAAAGACAAGCCAAAGCCAAATTCCGTAACATCAGAGAAGTTTGGGCGTGGAGGCAGCAGAGGGGGCTGAGCCAGGTAGCAGGAGTCAGTCTCCTCTGGGCTGTCCATGAGGTAGACGCGGGAGACAGTCGGAGGCCTGGCACGCTGCCTTCCCATCTCGTGCATGGCTCCACCCACCTCTGCCACGCTCCTGCTGTGCCTGGCCCACCACCACAAGGCCTCATTGCTCCTGAGGCACCGCTACCACCCCACACCAACCACATCTTGCTGTTGGGCCCTCCGGCAGAGGGCAGGAGGTGGGCAGTGGAGGGGTGCCACTCTTCCTGCCGCTGGACTGGACTATGAGACAAATGATAACGACAGCCTCCGGGCCAGCTGAGTTAAGTGGGGGGCAGGGGTGCTCTTGGCCAGGTGTTGCCCTGGGCGCCATTTCCCCTTCCCACGCCTCTGCTGCTAACTACTTTAATATGGCCGCTCTTGGGCCTGTAAGCCACTCTCTAGGTCTTGGATCATGACAACTTTGGCATCCCTACTATGTGATATGCTTGGAGCCATTAGTGTTCTGAAAGTTTTAGCATTAAGTAACATTGAAGTTTTAACTGTAGTTTTAGTTATGTTGTAAACTGCTCTGAGCCTGACCTGGTTGGGAAAGGATGGGTTAGAAATAGAAATTAATAAAATAAAAATAATATTGTCCCTGGCAGTCTGCTCTCTTACGAGTCCTTTCTTACCCTAAGAAATTTTATTCACAAGCTTGCAGAACCCATATGGACCAATAGCCATACTGGTTGGGAGCAGTGGTGGGATCCAAAAATTTTAGTAACAGGTTCCCATGGTGGTGGGATTCAAACTGTGGCGTAGCGCCGATGGGGCTGGGCGGGGCACGATGGGGGCGGGGCATTCCTGGGCGGGGCTGTGGCAAGGACGCAGCCGCTGCGCCGGTCCTTGGGCGGGAAACGAATGCACACAGGTGCAGGCTGCCACGCACGCCGGTGCACCTCCTGCTAGACTACTTCAAGTTCTGTGCGCTACTGCTGAGAGGAGGGGCGTAACTAAGGCAAAAATCACATGGCAAAATCACCAATTAGTAACCCCCTCTCGGCACACACAAATAATTAGTAACCTACTCTCAGGAACCTGTGAGAACCTGCTGATCCCACCTCTGGTTGGGAGGCTGCAGTGGAAAAGAGGCAAACTGTCTGATGGAACATGGGACTGAAACCCATAGACCAGCGTTTTCCAACCTTTTCGACATCACGGTACCCTTGACCTCAATCTTCATATCTCACGGTACCCCTGCCATCCTCCCCCCACCTTCCCCTCCCAGTTCCCCTGCTTGCCACCCGCCACCTTCCCCTCCGAGGGTGAAGGGAAGCACGGGGGTGGGGGGTGGGAAGTGGCTGCTGACCTTGTCGCAGGTCCTGCCCCCTGGGCCAGCTCCATATCCATATCCTTGCTGGTGCGGGAGACACCGCAAAAGTGAGGGGGGCCAGTAGCATTGCTGCGGTACCCCTGGGACATGTTCACAGCGGTGGCGTATCTACCTAGGGACAAGGGGTACCCCTTGTCCCCGGGCGCCACTCTTCTGGTCACGTGGGGGGCGCAAAATTGGCCCCCATGTGACCAGGAAGTCCTGCTGCCTCATCGTTTTCGCGTGCCTCAACCTATTCGTGTCAGTCGAGGCACGCAAAAATGATGAGGCAGCAGGACTTCCTGCTGACTCCAAGCACCCTCAACCCCCCCTGGACTCCCCCCTCCCTCCCTTTCTTCCTCCCCTCCCCAGTCAGAAGAGACTGCAGGCTGCCGGCTGGGAGCCCAGCCGGCAGGGGGAGGGGAGGTGGGCACCCTAGACCTTGCCCATGTCCATGGTAACATGGGCGGGGTCAAGGTCAGTGGGGGTGGAGCCTGGGGGCATCAGGGGCGGAGCCAGGGTGGCGGTGGGGCAGAGCCTGGGGAGGCATCCTGGAGACAATTTGTCTCCGGGCGCCATTTACCCATGGTGCGCCTCTGGTTCACAGCACCCCAGGGTACCACAGAACCCTGGTTGGGAATCGCTGCCATAGACAGACAGATGGATGGATGCAGCCACCAGCTGCAGGAATTGTTCCTCATCAGCTGGGGATTCATAGCTCTACTGCTGGTTGGGGGCATAATTGGGACATCCCTAATTTCATGGAGCTTGAAAAGGAGACTTTTCTTATTTAACTTCCCTCTCTCTATATATATATCTTACATTTTATCATCTGTTTTTATTTAATGGAAGGCCATTAAAATGAACAATCTTAATTTTCAGCCCCCTTTCCTGTCAACCTTTTTGTCATGCTTTTTCTTGTTGACGCTGCAATGTTATTTTCTTGGCTGCTGCCCCATCCCTTGCTGATATTTTTACTGGCTGGATGTTTTTCTTTGGAGTACTTTGCAAAAGTGAGTCGTCTAAGAAACAACTAATCCCTGGAGCCATGTTCAAGCTGCTCCCCGTTGAGTGAAAAATTAATTTGAAATGTCTGCCTGTTTGGGTGAAAAAGATTTATTTGGATGCTAAATTAGGAAACCCCATCTATGGCTTTGGGAAGGGAATGATTAATGCTATCTAGCGGAGCAGCTGCTGAGAAGGAATTTGCTGTTTTACAGCTGATGGGAATGAAAAACCTGTAATTTGCTCCACAATTGAAAAAGGCTGGTTTTTCTGCCTGGAGGCAAACTGTCTGGCAGAACCACAATCTCAGCAAATCACCCACCTCAAAATCTACCAATTGCAACATTTAGTGGCTTTTTCCAATAAAATAGACACTAAAAGAAAAATGAATTTTGGCATGTGGCTAAAGAAATCTGGGATTGCCACTTTAAAATTTAAACAACTTAAAACAAGTAATGGAGACAATATTGGGGGGAAAAATGTGATCTAACACCAAGTATTCAGCCTTCTCTAGCCTGGTCACTGGAAATAGATCTATGAAAGGAGATACTTGGTAACAGCATGATCTAATTTAAAAGGCAGAGTAACTGACTCAAAATGTATGTTTGTGTGTGTGTTCCCTTAAGTCACAGCTGATTCATGGGCCAACTATGCACAAAGTGTTTGCTGCATGATAGAGGCAAATGTCTGCTGCAGCAAGATTTCTTGTACGTATTTCCTTCAGTCCCGCTTTCACTTTCCACTCTCTCTGCAGCAAGCAAATCTCCTTATGGCATGGCTTTAATTTTGCTTCATTGCCAGAGTGGAACAGATTTTCCAGTGGACACAGCTTTGCCCCGGACCTCTTCTCTCCACCCAAAGCCAGCCTGCCTAGTCTTACCCCGCCACACCCTCATTCTGCTTTGAATGCTTTCCCCTCATTCTCCTCCCTGATGCTGACTATTTCCTGATTCTTGTCCTGCCATATCACTTCTGTTGCCCATGGCCTCCCTGCTCCTGCATATCTTTAGATCTTTAGAGTTTAAAAAAATTAAATAACCATATTGATAAATCAATACTAATATTTTAAAAATTAAAAATAATATGACTAGTCGATCAGTCCAAACACCCGATTTGCCCTTGTATTTGATCAACAAACTGGGGTGTCTTCAGCATTGTAGTTTTATACACAACCAATCAGTGATTCCAGACCACACTGGGAAAAGCCCATCATCTTGACACGTGGGTTTACAGCACATCAGGAGGCAGATTATTGTTAACCTGGTTCACATTGTCCTTTTGCAGTTTTGCAGTTTGCATGCTACTACTCTACCCTGACTTCCCTCCATAAAAGACAATCAGTCTTCAGGCAAAGTGTACAGATGCCATATTCAAGACTGTTGTGATAGTTTATTTATTGCAGTCATAGACCTTCCATAAAACTTAGAATAAACCAATACAAATTCCAGTATATAACAAATAATTATCATTCAGAGGAGATCTTATTTACATACTAGTGGGGCCCGGCCACGCGTTGCTGTGTCTTATTGTGGTGAAATGGGAAAGGAACAGTAGCAGCAAATCAATTGCAGAAGCCAGCAGTACATTCTCATGGAAAAGCGCAGGCTGATACTGTGCGATGTCATTGGGCCTTTCCCCACTCGCTTCCATCCCCCCTTTGCCGCGCGCTGCTCTCAGCACGCGGCATCCCAGGCGCGCGCCCAGGCGTCCCCACGACCCCGCGCTTTGTGCGGGGTCGTCAAAAGGTGCCGTTCCGAAGAGCGTCTGGGATGCCGCGCGCTGAGGGGCGCGACAGCAGCAGCTTCGGGGCGGCTGCGCTGTCGCCGCCCCTCTCAGTGGGGAGTGCCGAGGGACCCCGCGCTACTCTCCTCGAGTAGCGCGGGGCTTAAGGGAAGTGGGGAAAGGGCCACTGATGTGTGTGACCACATTCCTTGGGGGGGAATGGAAAGGCACCCCTCCCACACATCTAGGCTGGCTGGTCACGATCCTTTACCTGGGAGTCAGTTGGGGTGGTGGCAATGGGTGTCGCTTCTGAGGGGCGCAACTCAGTCATGGTTGCTTTACCGAGCTTACTCCTGAGTAACGCGTGCCTCGGAGGCAACCTGGTTTTCTGAACTGTAACCTCAGTATTCAGGGAATCTAGGCTGGCTGGGCCCTCCCTCCCCTCCCTTGCATGCCACCCCTCGCTCTCTCCCCTCCCTCATTTCTCTTCCCTTGCATGGCACCCCTCCCCCTCCCTCCCCTTTCCCTTTGCTAGAGTGGGTGGGTCATATCCAGATGCTGGTCCCCCTCCCTCCCTTCCCATATGTTTCCCCATGGAGAAATTGAGATATTATGGTTTTTCTACTCATATGTTAATAATGATGAATTATGCACGGGCAAAGGAGATACTTAAACAGAGAGCCCTGGATGTTGAAAGATAGCACAACATTAATAGAATTAAACAATTTCTTTTTGACCCTAACAAGTAAATAAAGTAGCATTGTTATCATATGTAAGGCTGTTAGGTAATTCAGATTATAGAAGATTTTTTTACCTTACTAAGATACAATGCATTATCCATGGTGGTCCTTTGTGATAAATATAGAGAAATTCCATCTGAAAGGTGTCTATGTGTATCACTGAAGCATATTCTATTCGATTGCAAATGGTATGATAGCATTAGAAGGATTCTTATTAGCCCTGTAATAGCCCATTTTCCAGGAAGGGACAGGAAGACTTTTCCAGGAAGGGACAGGACTATAAGGGACAACCGATACTGTATTGTATTGTCATTAAAGTGGGTTTATTACTGTTTTAACCAAATGATAGAGAAATGTAATGTTATTTATTTGAATCTGAGATAGTTTTATTTAAATTGATTGTATTATAGTATAAAAGTGATAGATTTTATAACAACTTTAATCATATACTTCCCTATTGAATGTTATTAATATTTGAGAATTATTGGTTTTATTTAAAAAATTGGTTTTACAGTTTCAATGGATTGTTATATTTATTTCCCAGTTCTAAGTCACATTATCTATATATATGTAAAAATGGAACCATGCGTTTGTTGCTTCGAGAATAACTCCGCATCTGCTGGCCCAAACACTATGAAAATTTCACAGACGCTTACTCATTCCCCTGACTGTGTTCTTATGTACCTCTCGCTGTCAGACAACACACCTGAGCCAGGTAAAACATCTTTTTCCATGCGCACCAGGCCATGAAGCTGCCTGTGTGTAACTGTCACCCTTAGAATGTTTGTGCCCTTAGAATGTTCACTCAGATGGCCAGATATGAGCAGCGAAAACAGTACATAGGTGGAAGTGGAACTCAAGTGGAAGTGAAACACATACACTCGTTGCCGTGTGAGACGTCAGGTGGGGTTCCCCCCCTCACACGCAGGTACCTTTCACTCTCTGTGCCTCACCCACTACTACCACACAACACACCTACTCTCATACATTCAGCGGAAGGAGAGGGAAGGGACGGAGGGGGAGGCATGCAAGAGAAGTGAAGTTAGGGAGGGGAGAGAGTGAGGGGTGGCATGCAAGGGAGGGGAGGGAGTGGGCCCAGCATCTAGATATGACCCACCCACCCTAGCAGAGAGAGACTGGAGGGAGGGAGCGGGAGGGGTGGCATGCAAGGGAAGAGAGGGTGGGAGAGGGAAGGGACGGAGGGGGAGGCATGCAAGGGAAGAGAAGTTATGGTGGGGAGAGAGTGATGGGACTATGGGGACATTGTTAAATACCCTGGTTGAGAAAATTCCTTTTGTTGCTAGGAAGGCTCTCGAGGGCAGCAAAACAGAAGGAATATGGAGGACCCCAAGTGGCTTACAACATTGCTCTCCCCTCCCCTGTTTATCCTTCAAAGAATTATTTGGAATAGGGGTTATCTACAGGGGCTTCTCAGGGTAAACTGTGCAATTTACAAACAGATGGCCACCAGCACAGATGGCCTTATAGGGATTAAGCAGATTCAGAGAGGGTAGGTCAATCAGTGTCAGAGGCATAGCTCTAAGGGGACGGGGGGCACGCGCCCCTGTGGGGGTGTGGTGGGGGTGTTCCAGGGCGGAGGATGCACCAGTGCACCGGGCGCTTTACCCCCTTGCAACGCCTCTGGTCACTGTTTACTATACTTTTTCCCATTGAAAGATCCAAGTGTGGTCTTCCAAGGTATGGTGGAAATGGAAGTTTCCACATTGGAAAATAGTTCTGAATGAATATGAGAATTAATAATTAACACTTATTTTTAAGCGCCGCCTTTGTCAAAACCACTAGTCTTTGCTTCCTGGGAGCCTTCCTGGTCAACCGGCAACCAGCGCACTGCATCTGAACATGGATGTTCCATTCAGTTGTGGTAGAGTCACTGACAGTCCTATTCACCACATTAAAAAAATACTGAGAATCCCAATTGAAGATGAGTAACGGAGACTATTCTAAGCCCATTTAGTTACAGCAAACTCAGACTCAGCAGTCAGCCCGGAGCCCGTACAATTGCCCAACTCGCTTGGGACAGCAGAACCCTCAAGGAAGAAACGATTCAAGATCCTGCAACCAGCCCAAATTGCCTAGAAATAATCTGGGCATTGAAACTCTTTTGTCAAAACAGCCAGCTGCCAAGCGATCCATCCCTTCACACTCTCCAATTACGAAGAGAAGCATTTTCCAAACAGAAATGGTGTTTTTAGTTATTTCATTGCAATATCACTAAACACGACCTATCTGCAGAGCGCGTCCGGGAGAATTGGTTTGGTTTGTTTTGAATTCCGGGGGCTCCGGGCACAGTGCTCGACTCGATCGTCTCCACGTGCATCCCGAAGGAGGAGAAGATGCGGGGCAAAGGGAGCCCTCAAGCACCCGAAAGCCCCACCAGCTCGGGTTCTGCGCTTACCCTCCGCCCCTCAGTGCGCACAGGGTGCAGTCTCACCCGCAGTTACTCCGGAGCCCGTGCGGACAACTCGCGCCGCTTTCAGAGCGCTGCAAAGGGGAAGGAAGCCCGACCGCCAGCCCTGTCTTCATAGCGCGAGTTGCAGGCTGGACGTGCGGGGGGGGGGGCGTCGCTCGCCCTTCGGGGGCCACCGCTAAAGGGTCCCGGGGCCAAAGCGGCCCGAGGGTCGTCTCCCCTTCCCCAAGAAGTCCCGGATCCGCCCCCCCCCCCCCCCGCTCGCAGTCTTCGCCCAGCGAGAGCGCAGCCAGGAGGCTCCTCCTTCGGTCCCGCCTCGCTCGCAGCCGGCCGGAGCCCGTCCCCCTCTTGCTCCGGCCCTGCCCGCCCGCCGGCTCGCCAGAAGGCCGGGAAGGAGAGAGGCGAGCGCGCTGCCTCCGCCGCCCGCCCCATGCCCGGCTGCTCGCCGGCCGCCCGCTAGTCCTCGCCGCCGCCGCCGCGCGCCTCCATGGCGCGGCCCGTGGCGCTGCTCTGCTGGTGCTGCTCGGCGGCGCTCCTGGCGGCCTGGTGGGGCACCGCCGGCGCCGACCCCCGCGCCAGCAGCCCCACCGCCGGCGCCCCCCGGCTGCAAGACGAGGCGGACAACCAGGAGAACGTCCTCTCCCAGGTACCGGAGGCCGGCAAAATGCTGCGGGCCAGGCTCCCCCATCGCGCTGGGGGTCGCCCTTGCTTTGTGCACTGGCGTCTGCTATCCAACGAGGCTCCCTCCATCGGGAGGGGTCTTACTTTTGCAGGCAGGATGGAGAAAACCTAAAGGAAGGGTGGGTGAAGAAGGGGTGCACCCAGAGGTGGGATCCAACCAGTTCTCACTAGAAAAGTGGTTACTAATTTTTTCTGAGTGCCGAGAAGGGGTTACTAAAGCGACCTCCCTGCCCAATAGGGACTGGAGGTGCGTGTGTGCGGCGGTGCCACTGTTTGAATCCCACCACCATCGGAACCTGTTATTAAAAATTTTGGATCCCACCACTGCTTGCATCGCCTCCCCCCCTCCCCCCCCCCCGTTTATTTTCCTTGCTTCGTTGGTCGTTCCATTTGATATGCCTAAAACAAGAAGTCAATATTGGGCATCGATCACGACGCCTGAGAAGTCGATGCTGATGGACTGACATGAGATCTAGTACTAAGTATACTTGTGGGTACTTTGGGTGAAGGAAGTTTAAGCTTCAGGGAGTTTTCATTAACAATCTGGAGGCTCTGCACGACAGCCGGCTCAGAGAGCATCTGCTTTTGCATGCAGAAGATCCAAGATTGTATCTCTGGCTGCCTTCAAAAGATCTCAGGTTCAGCCCATCTGATTTGCATGCAAAACATCCTATGGCCAGTTCCGCACATGCAGAATAATTCACTTTCAGTGCACTTTGCTGCTGGATTTTACTGTGCGAAAGAGCAAAAGCCGCTTGCAAACAATTGTGAAAGTGGATTGGAAGTGCAGTATTCTGCATGTGCTGAAGGGGCCCAAATGTGATTCCTGGTTGGATGCAAAAGGTCCCAGGCTCAATCCCCAGCACTCCCAGTGTAAGGAAGCATCTAGTGATGGGAAAGACCTGCGGCAGAGAAACTTGCGGTGCCTGACCTAGAGTCCAGTGCTCAGAGTCTCTGTACAGGACAGCCACAACAGAGCAGGATGATCCCCTATCCCTGCAGGGTATGATCCTAAACATACTTGAACTCAGTTAGATTTAGTTATGAGTTAGCACGTTTATGGTCAGACTGCAGGGCAGGGACTAGACTTTACTAACAGGTTTGAGTGCCGGCACCTGCCAATTCAGAAGCTAGCATTCATTTACTTATTTTTTAAATTAAAAAACATATACTTTGCCTTTTCTCTTGGTTCAAAGCCAGTTGGGGGCCAGTTTGCTAGAAGTCTAGGTCCATCAGCTTTGCCCCAGTTCACTGTCTTGGGGGGCTTCATAAGTTGAGAGCCAGCGTGGTGTAGTGGTTAAGAGCAGGAGCACTCTTATCTGGAGAACCGGGTTTGATTCCCCTCTGCCACTTCAGCTGTGGAGGCTTATCTGGTGAGCCAGATTAGCTTGGGCACTCCAATGCTAGTCACAGTTCTTCAGAGCTCTCTCAGCCCCACCCACCTCACAGGGTGTTTGTTGAGGGAGAGAGAGGGAAAGGAGATTGTAAGCCCCCTTGAGTCTCCTTGCAGGAAAGAAAGGGGGGATTTAAATCTTCTTTTATTCTTAAAAGGATTGGGGCTCTTAGAACTTCCCCGGACTCTTAATTCTTCACGAGGATCTTAAGAACAGCTTTGCTTTGAGGCAGACTCCGCAGAAGCTCAGGGGCTTTGCTTTCGAAATAAATGGGTATAGGATTTAGTTGCTGGTTCCAAGGGTAACACATGTAGCTTGATCTGCAACCTGAGTTAATGCAGAGTGTTTGAGATTTGGGTTGATAAGCATCCAGCCATCTATTATTTGGAAACTGGAACGAATGATTTCCCAAGACGTCTTTGGGAATGCGGATTTATCCCGCAGGTGCCTGTCATTTCAGGAGAGGTAGCATTGCATCATGGGCAGATTTGCACCGCGCCAGTTGAAAGTCCTTGTGAGCACAGCTCCAATGTTCCATAGGTTTATTTAGTAGTCAGTTTCACTAAGTCCGATGAGGATCACTCCCAAGTAGCTGTGCAAATAGAATTCTAGCCTTGTTTCAATCACATCCTGCCATTAACCATGCCAGATGAGAGCGAGTCTTTTGAAGGTATCATTACATTTCTGTGTAATGAGCATTGCCAGACTCTCTCTATGGGTCGAGGAAGCATTTGCAATTACCAACTCTCACCTTTCATAGGAGGGACAGTACCCTCACCAAGCCACCCAAACGATTGCTGGGGGCAGTACAGTAAGAAGACACCCCAAGGGATCAGCCGGCTCCAAGCCCTCAGTGACAAGGGAAGACTGGCATCCTCTCCTTGGCTTACACCAGGGGGTCCATGCCAATTCTCTGCAAGACTTGTGGTGGACTTAGTCAGCAGTGGCACGTGGTCTGCAAGGGGTGGGTGTCCCTTGCTTGGGTGCAAGAAATCATCTCGTATGAGCCTTACACCTTAGCTAAATCGGATCAGATCTGATTCCAGAAGGGTAGCCGAGTTAGGCAGTTGCAGGAAAAAGAATACACAGGAGTCTTGTGACTCCTAACCATATTCTGGCTTAAGTTTTCACGAACGGGAGACCATTTGCTCAGATGCATGTAACGAGTCTGCGTGTTCAGCCTTTCACTGCTGCTTCATGTCCGTTCTGATATCATCCTGGTCTGAATTGTATTCTTTGCTTTTTAGTTCGATCCAGGTGCTTCCGTTTAGTGACTTTTTAATAGGGAATTTGGGATTGATGCCTGAAATGCTGGAAGCCCTCCGCACAGGGGGATCGTATCGCATCTGCACTCTGTCACCCTACACACTTTCGCTACTGAATAAACGGCGCTTTAGAAACCCATCTCCCAAAGCTGAAATGCTTGGCTTGAAGTCGATAATCCCGTGAAGTGATGGATTTTTGTGGTTTGCTGCCGTCGCGGCTCCTGCCTCTTTAAATCCAAGCTAGGATTTCAGCTGGTCTAATCTCCTGGGATGGTGCGCATTCATGTGATTCTTTGAGCCTGTGGCGGTGGCAGTTTTCCATCTGCTTGTGTTGGCTTTCACCTGTGGTTCAAGTCAGCTCCAATCTGCAGCTGCTGCGGCTCTAGCAGTTGTTGGAGCTACCCATAAATTGGTCTCAGTTAGAATTATTTTTCTCCCAGTGGGCTTTTTGTTGGGTTGGTAGACCCTTTCACTCCTTGTCATTAACGTAACCAGTGATGTAGGACTGCTTTTTAGATTACTTTACCCTGTTGTTGAGTAAATTCTGGCTGTTAGGTTGAGTTCCCTGTCCTACAAGAAAGAAAAGCAGTGCTTCATGGCATCTACGTATTTTAGATGCAAACCTGACCTAAATTGAATACTGTGCTAATCCACCGCTTAGAAGTGTGTTCAGAGATAACAGAGGCCAACAAATTGGTATCTCATTCTGGATCAGTTCCTGTTGCTAGGGGAGCGAGCCCGCTCTTCAAAGTATAGTCTTCACCAAGCCAAAGGAAAAAGGTAGCAATTGCCTGCTGGAAAGAGGACAGATTTGGTTTTCGAGAGCTATTTGGGTCAATTTTTGGAAACCATTTTACTGATCTGTTTAAAATATCTCTATACCACCTTGCCCATAATTGTTTGAGACAGTTTCCAAAATTATAAGTGTCAATTCATCATGATGTCAATTTAATTGCAGACCATATTGCTGGGGAGATATTTTTGTGCAATCCGATGCAGAATTCTTCCAGTCCAAGACCGCTGAGATCGATTGGCTTCAGTTGGATGTACTCTGTAATGGTTTAAGACTGTTGTAACAGTCCAGGATCCAAATGTGCACAAGGTGCTGTTCTCAGAGGTCTTCCTGCTCCCTAAAGAAGTGAAAACGTACAGGGAAACAGAATGCTTTGAAGGTGTAGCATTCACAGTTGTCCAGCTCAGGCTGTTACAATTCCAGAGCATCACTTAGTGGGCAGAGAACCTTATTTCAATTGCTGCAATTGACATGATCTAGCCATCTAACTGCTTGGTTGGATTCAGATATTATACTAACTATGACTAAGGAATCTTCACTATGGTTTGCTATAAAAAGGGGAGCTTATAAATACTTCAAACAAATAATATGGATAAATAACATGCCTAATTTACCCGTCATAATCCACCTGAAAGAAGAAGAGAGGAAGAGTTGGATTTATACCCTGCTTTTCTTTACTGCAAGGAGTTTCAAAGCAGCTTACAAACTCCTTTCTTCCTCTCCCCGCAACAGACACTTTGTAAGATAGGTGGGGCTGAGAGAGTTCTGAGAGAGCTGTGACTAGCCCAAGGTCACCCAGCAGGTATCATGTGGAGGAGTGGGGAAACAAACAATCTGGTTCTCCAGATTAGAGCTGGCCACCCTTAACCACCACACCAGTGGTTCTCAACCTTCCTAATGCTGCGACCCTTTAGTACAGTTCCTCATGTTGTGGTGACCCCCAACCCTAACATTTATCCATTTTACAGATGGAGAACACTGATGCAGAGAGTCTTAGGCAACCCCTGTGAAAGGGTCGTTCAACCCCCAAAGGGGTCCTGACCCCCAGGTTGAGAACCACTGCACTACACTCTCCTGCTCAAATGGGATGTGCTTTTCTGCTTCAGCCCCCCCCCCCCCCAATAGGCATTGTAAGTCCTGGTAGAGGAGAATACTTTTGCTCCTCCACAAATCTGTAAAATGACCACATTTTAAGTACAGTATGAATGTGTCCGTTTTGTGCATTATCAAAAAATGCATAATTTGGAGCTGGTCCATGGGACATGATCCACGATCGACTGGGGAATTCGGCTGACAAAGCCACACTGAAACAATAGTGTAGTGTGCAAGAAGCAGCATAGCGCTTTTATAACTCCTTCATTTGAAGCACGGTGTTACTGCGGACTTTCTTTTTAAGTAGGGTCTTCTGCAAGAACACTTACAGAGGGACTGTACCCATTACATTTCTATGAGATCATTCTGGATGGAATGGCTTGGAAGATGCAAGCTTTTAATTCCCCCCAGATCGTCAGAGAAACACCAGAGTGGGGTTTTGGCGGCGGCGGCGGCGGCGGGGGGAGTTGACCAGATTTTTTTTTATTTGGTGGCTGAAGAAAATTGCTTTCCCAAATTACCAAGGAATGGAAAACTTTAGAGTCAGCAGTTTTGAGCGACCTATTTCTTCAGGGTTTCAGCGAAGCAAAGCAAACACAAATGAGGGGAGGGGGATCTTTCTTTCAGACCCAACTGATCTGCTTATATTTCTTCCCCGCCCCCCAGTTGCTAGGTGACTACGACAAGGTGAAGGCTGTGTCGGAAGGCGGCAACTGCCAGTGCAAATGCGTGGTGAGACCCCTGAGTCGAAGCGCCTGCCAGAGGTTTAATGACGGAGCTTCCAAGCCGGAGGACTTTTACGTGGTGGAAACCATCACTTCTGGACCGGAGTGCAAATGCTCCTGCGTGGCTCCACCATCTGCTCTGAACCCTTGCGAGGGAGACTTCCGGCTGAAGAAGCTGAGGGAAGCAGACAGCAAGGATTTTAAGGTTGGCAAGATCTGAATCACATCATCGTTGAAATTTTAGTTTTTTATTTATCTGCCACTTTGCTTCCCAGCAGACCCAAAACAACTTCCAACACTGTTCTCTGCCCCTTCTCTTCCCTTTTGCCCTCTAATTTACAATCCTGTGAAATAGGTTTGGATCGAGGTTGTCCAGTGATATTCTGTGGCAATGCAGAGATTTGAATGTGGGTCTTCCACAATGTTTAAATATGGCTCTCTCATATCCTAGCCTGACATTGCACCACTCTGGCCCTAATTTGCCTTTGAATGGTCTTTGATACGTCTCCAGTTTTCATTTTCTGTTCTCTGTATTCTTTGAAGTAAGAGCTGAACTACATGTTACAGCACACTTGACTTGTGACCTTTGTGAGGCCTTACAGTTAGATATCAGTTGCAAGTTGCTGTGGAAACTCAGTTCTCATGTTTGAGTTAGGGCCTGGGCCCTTTCTCCACGGGCCATAAATGGCGCCCTGGGGATGGCAAAAACGCCATCCCCAGGGAGCCGTTCGCACAGGCGGCGCTGTGAAAACGCAGCAGTGCTGACCTGGCTCCCCTCCCCATCCCCCAGGGTGGCGTCAGGCCGCCTCCAAAAACCTCCCTCCTGGAGGGAGGTTTTTGGTAAACAGCGCATTCCTGGCGGCGCGGTGCGAATGGCACTGCCGGGAATGCGCTGTTTTCCCCGTCCCTCTCCCACTCACCTCCGTCGCCCTGCTGGCCTCCTAAGACCCTCCCTTGCTGTGCTCCGACCCCTGGAGGTCGGAGGGCAGCGTGGGCGGGTCTTGGGAGGCCAGCAGGGCGACGGAGGCAATGAGGTGAGTGGGAGAGGGACGGGGAAGAGGCGGCTCCTCTCTTGCGCCGGCCTCTTTGGGGGCCGCTCGCACGCTCTCGTACGCTTTCTGCAGCTTTCTGCTCGCACGCTTTCCGCAGTGCGGAAAGGGCCCAAGAATTGGGTTCTCTTCCTCATAGTAAATCCCTATGGTGGTCATGTGTCAAATGCAAAGGGTAGTTTGGCCCTGTGTTCTTCACTGAGTCTAACCTCTCTTCCTTCATTCTGCAGTCCTTTTTTCATAAGTAGAGGAAGATATATAATCATATCACCTACTATGATGGCCGCACAGAAGTTTTTCAGGGACTACCCAGTCTTTCAAGATGAGATTATTTTTGACAGGGGATTGAAGCTGAGGAATCCTGCATGCAAATGTGAACCTTTCCCTGAGTTCTGGGCTCTACCAGTAATGCTGGAATCAACTAAATGTATATCACAAAAGCATAAGAAAGTAGAGACTGGCAGGCATATTATGTGGCCATGAACTTCTGCCCTGATTGACTGAAATAAGATTGCTTTCACAGTGTCTGTAGCCTGAAAAGGAAGTCATTGGCGGAGCAGCCCTAAGCCATGGATGCTGGCTTGTGATGGTATTGGCACGGCCCCAGCGTAGCTAGCCAGCATACTGTGCTTTCTCAACAGAGAGAATAGTTTTTGAAGCAGACCCAAATTGAGCTGAGGATAGCAATTGCTTTGGAGTTCATGTGACACGAAGACCTACCAATCACATGGTAGGCCTTGAGGTACAGAATGGCGTGTTGATGACGCTCCTATACGGAACGGCATGGTGACGATGCTCCCATGCCAGTCATACATGGAAGCAGCCGACCAGTGCATGCTGACATACATCCCCGATGTCACATTGTTCCTCACTCCTGTGCAAAACACAAGTAGGGAAGGAACCAATGAAATACAGCACCCTCTGCTGTTAGGAGGAGTTAACACACCCTGTAGGACTAAATTCCCTGATTCTGGGAGTTCTGCAGATGGCAGTTCAAATCTCTACTTGCACTCTCAGGCCAGCAGAAGGGAGAATGGTGACTTCATTCATACTGTCAAGGCAGCTCAATTTGAAGAGAGAGCCTGTAGAGAAAGATTAGGGCCTCATCTAGGATGATGCCCAGGGCAAGGGAAACTATTCCAAACAGCAGTTTTTCTGCAGGAAGGGGGACCACAGAAACTAGGTGAGGTGTAAGGAAGCACATGTCTATACATTCATAGAAGCCATTGCTATCATCTCCCCAATAATCCCCTAAGGGGAAAGTACACAGGAAACACCTCACAGGCTCTGCAGCATTCTTCGAACCTCATCCCCAGATGGGCACAAAGACAAAAGATGCAACTTGAGGCATTTGAAATCCTTCAGTGGCCCCAGTGTTGAGCCCAGCCATACAGACTGCAGAGAAGAGCCATGAAGCATGTGTGAGTTTCCTTCATGGAGCTAGCTACAAAACAGGCGTTGATGGAGTCTCAGCTCTCAGCTGTTCCATCAGACCTAGTCACTGGGATTTCGCTCCTCATGCTCCAAGGTTGTATTATTGTCCCTTATAATTTTGTTTAGTATCTCCCCAGGTAGCCATCCCTGAGCAGCATTCAGGAGATCCATCACTGTTACTTGATGCTAATCATCCCAGCATCTTCTGGCCTCCACGCTTTGTGTAGGCTGCATTGTTGATGACACACCAGTAATGATGGTGTGGGGGAGTGAACTCAACTCTGCTCCCTGTTGCTTGAGTACAACTGTGCAGGACCCCCTCTGCCCCCTCCCAGGGTGAATCTCATGCTGAGGACAGCTGAGGCTAGTCATTGAAAAAGAAGGTTGGTTTTTATACCCCACCTTTTCCTCTACCACGAGGAGTCTCAAAGCAGGTTACAATTGTCTTTCCTCCCGCCATCTCAAAAGACACCCAGCAGGCTTCATGTGGAGGGCTGCGGAATCAAACATAGTTCATTACATTAGCGCCTTCCCTCATGTGAAGAAGTGGGGGATCAAACCAGACTCTCCAAATGAGAGTCCACTGCTCTGGACCGAATTACCAGGCTGACAGTGGGAGTGGGAATCATTTCCTTTCTAGCAGATCCCACTGCAACTGGGACTCAGCTGTGAAACAATCCAAGCTGGCATTGAACCGCACTGGGAATGGAGTTCTTAAAGCAAGCCAGAGGAACAGAAGTTTCCAACTTTCTTGGTCTAGGAAGGCTCTGGTGCCTTTAAAAGCTGCGCTAACATTATGACTTTTAAAAAGTCACATTCACAGAACTGAGGCTCAACACATTCCCTGGAGTTGCACCAGGGAGCTGCCTTTTAAAGAGCTGCCAGGGCCCAATTCTGCTCAGTATTGGGGCATGAGAGAGGAAGGTCTCCCTCCCTGTCGTTTTCCCAAAGCTGAAACTGCACTAACAGGCACTGTAGGGAATTCACATCAGGTCCAGGGGATGATATTTGTATCTGGGTTTAGTGATTCTGTACCGTGAGGCTCAAACTAGATGCTGTTGCTTTAATGGGTCAGGTTTGCGGAGCTGCACCCGACTTGTTAAAAGTGGTTACATCTAGTCTGAGCCTGGCTTGGCAGAATCGCGCAGTGATCTGTCCTCGTCCCTCTGTGCTTACATGAGAAGAACAACTGTACTGATCAATCAAACAGCTCGCAACAGTGCAGAAAGCAAGCTGGGACTGGAGGATTGGCCACTTTGCAGCAAAGCAGCTGGCCGTATTCTGTGATGTAAACTCAGCAGATGGTTTGAACTGCACTGCAAGGGAGAGTCTGGTCCATCCTGGCCCGCTTGCCGCTTGCAAAGGGCCGACGGGAACAGAACAGAAGCGCGTAATGTTTTGTGGTAGTGACAGACAGCAAACAGGCTTTCAGCATCCCTGCATGGGGCTCTTGCCTATTCCCCTTGTGCAGAGTGGCCCCTGTGTAGGAGATGCTGTTAGCAACAGTCGGGGGAAAAAGAGTTATTAAACCAGGGCCTGGTGGGCACTTTACTGTGGTTTGGGGTGGGTGGGTAAAGAAATTTGCTCAACTCCATGCTGCGCATCTCCCAAGTAAAGGGGTGGAGGCTCCAGTTCAGTATTTGTGTCCTGTAAGGGTTCTGCTCACAGCAGTGTTTTCAGTACTTTGTAGCTCATTAAGTTAGACAGGCAGTTCTCTCAGGCCCCTTCCGCACACGCAAAATAATGCGTTTTCAAACCACTTTCACAACTGTCTGCAAGTGGATTTTGCTATTCCGCACAGCTTTAAAGAGCACTGAAAGCAGTTTGAAAGTGCATTATTCTGAGCCTCAGACTGTTTCTCTGCATACAATATGAGGATGATCCTTATGGGTTCGTCATACATGGCTAGTGGTTATGAGCGGTGGACTCCAATCTGGAGAACCGGGTTTGATTCTTCACTCCTCCCCATGAACGACCAATTCTTATTTGGTGAACTGCTTTTGTTCCCTGCTCCTGCACATGAAGCCTGCTGAGTGACCTTAAGCTAGTCATAGTTCTCTCAGAACTCTCTCTGCCCCTCCTACCTCACAAGATGTCTGTTGTAGGAAGAGAGAGGGAAGGGCATTGTAAGCCGCTTTGAGACTCCTTGTGGTTGAGAATAGTGGGGTATAATCCAAACTCTTCTCCTTCTTAAAGCAAGATGAGTCATTTTATCTTGATAGTTTCCACCTGGTCTTTTTGTTTTGAGATAAAATCAGAGCCCTTTTGGGACATCGCACATGTCAGGGGAGTGCAAACCACGTGTTGATCCTCACAATATGTACAACAGCCAAGTTGTGTGAACAGGGACACTTCATATACTTACCATGCATGTACAATACCTGACCGCTGTTTTTGTCAGGGTTTACATTCATGTGTGCCGAGCCATGTCAATATGCATGTTTGTCCCTCTTTACACAGCATGATTATCTGTTGCAAGGAGAGTGGAGTGGGTGCAGAGGAGAGCGACGAGGATAATTTGGGGCCTGGAGACCAAGCCGTATGAGGGGAGGCTGAGGGACTTGGGATTGTTTAGTCTGGAGAAGAGGAGTTTAAAGGGGGGGGGGTATGATTTAAGTAATTGAGAAGGACAGGGAGCTCTTCCTGTTGGCAGCAGAGGATGGAACTCTCAATAATGGGTATAAATTAGAGGTGCGTATTAGGAACATTTTTTTACAGTGATCAGTGAAATTGGCTACCCAGGTAAGTGGTGAGCTCCCCCTCAATGGGCAGTCTTCAAGCAATTGCTGGACAAACACTAGTCAGAGATTCTGCCATTAGGCAGATCCTGTGTTGAGCAGGGGGGTTAGACCAGGGGTCTGCAATCTGTGGCTCTCCAGATGTTCATGGACTACAATTTCCATCAGTTCCTGCCAGCATGGCCAAGGGCTGATGGGATTTGTAGTCCATGAACATCTGGAGAGCCGCAGGTTGCAGACTGCAGGGTTAGACTGAATGGTCTGTATGGCCCGTTCTAATTCTATGATTCTAATGTGTTGTCCCGATACACCTGGTTGGTCTGTGTAATCGTAACCTCTGAATAGGGCTAAAGCAGTTTACAAATCTGGAATAAAATTCAGTGAAGCAGTAGCATAAAAGCAATTTAATTATTCCCAAAATGCCCAGCAAATGGCAATTGTGAAGACTTGATCAAAGCAGTGAAAATTGCAGTAAAGCCATAAAATCAACATCCGATTAGAACCGGCTGTCGCATCGAAACAAGAATCACGATCCATATCAGTGTGAACAGGGTTCACTCAGTTGCTCGCCCTCTGCCCAAGATGTTCGGAAGAGCCAAGACTTCAAATCATTCCAGATGGCCAGAAGGGGAGAAGTGAAGCAACCCCGACAGGCAGTGCACTCCATTATTTAGGGGCAGTAACTGAGAAGGCTCTCACCTGGAGGCTTACCAGCCTTAGTTTAGATGCAAGTGAGCTCACAGAGCAGGACACTGTTGGTAGATCTCAAGTCCTGGGTTTGTTCAGGGGGGGTGGGGGTGGTGGAGGTGGGATTCTTTAGGTGGCTACAATCTTGAGCTTCTTAGGGTTTTAAAAGAAGAGTTTGGATTTATACCCTACCCCCTTCTCTCCTGTAAGAAGATTCGAAGGGGCTTACAATCTCTTTTCCCTCCCCCCCCAGCAAACACCCTATGAGGTAGGTGGGGCTGAGAGAGTCCAAAAAGCTGTGACTAGCCCAAGGACACTCAGCTGACATGTGTTGGAGTGCACAGGCTAATCTAGTTCCCCAGATAAGCCTCCCCAGCTCAAGTGGCAGAGCGGGGAATCAAACCCAGTTCTCCAGATTAGAGTGCACCTGCTCTTAACCACTACTAGAGACACTTTAGCTCGGGCTGAAAACAAGTGGGAAGCCACTGAAATCAGTATAAGTTTGGCCGATCGCAGTTGTGATGCTCGCCTCATTTTGTACCGAAAAGTTACTGAATATTCTTCTGTGTACGCAAAGTACTCTGAGCACTTAGAAAACATGATATTAATGCAGACTGTTTGTTTTCTTAGATAACAAGATATTGTATTCCGGCCTGCTAAAATTAGACATAAAATCGTTCTGTGTGAAGGTGCCTATTCTCTTTTCTCCAGTGGAACGGGGAAAATGTTTAGCAAGAGACTGCTCGGGTGGTTGGATCCTGATGATCCATTCTGCTACCAGAGGCAGTTTCCTCAGGAGGAAGGAACATTTTCCTTGATACAGATGTCTCTGTAGAATCCAACCCCTGTTGTTTCTGCTTTCCTCCTAGCAGCCCCCTGCTGTGCTTTTAATGCTTCCTCCCCATGGAAAGCAACACTGTTGAGGGAAATTGTGTACGTGGCAGCTTGAGATAGATGTGGAGGATCTGTGCTGAGTGGTGGGGGCGGAGGACGGGGTGGGGGGAGAAGAAGAGAAGAATGCTTCTGGGGGTGGGGGGAACCCAATATTCTTTCAGATTGCCTTTCCCATCTGGAAATAAAATATCTTTTAAAAAGTTTTTGAAGCACCCTGAGATGAATGTTGCCAATTTGCATTACACAGATCAGTGCAACAACTCTTTATTAAAATCTTATTTTGCAAATCAGTCTTTGATTTAGCTGGTCCCAACATCTGCAGAGGCTGTGTGCTGAGAATGGTCTTGTTAGATCAGATCAAGATTCCATCTAGTCCAGCCTCCTGTTTTTCATCAGTCATCAACCAGATGCCTCTGGGAAACTCACAAGCTGTGAGTGCATAGAGATAACTTTTTCTCCCTCTCCCAAAATACCTGAACTTGGGAGCACCCCATGAAGATGATGGGCTAGAGATTCAGAACAGGCTAAAGGGAGTGCTTCTTTACTCAGGCCCCTTCCGCACACGCAAAATAATGCGTTTTCAAACCACTTTCACAACTGTTTGCAAGTGGATTTTGCTGTTCCGCACAGCTTCAAAGAGCACTGAAAGCAGTTTGAAAGTGCATTATTCTGCATGTGCAGAATGAGCCTCAGTGAGTTATTAAAATGTGGGAATTGATATCAGAGGATTTAGTGATGGCTACGAGCATCGATGGCTTGGAAAAGGAGTGGACAAATTCATGGAGTGAATACAGCCATCAGTGGCCACTAGCCACAGTAACTAAAGGGAACCTCCACTTTCAGGGACAATAAACCTCTGAATACCATTGCTGGGAGGCAAGGACAGGGGAAGGCCTTCCAGGGCAACTGGTGAAATAGGATGCTCAACTAGATTGACTAGTGGTCCGATCTGGCAGGGTACTTCAAGATATGCTGCCTTGGGCTGTAAAGAGTCCTTTGCATTTCCTGCTTTCCTTCCCTGTGCTCCCGTTGCAACCGCCACTTTGCATTGTCTGCCAAACAGCTTCCGAGACTCTTTGCAAGGTTAGCATCCTTAGTGCTGCCCAGATAGAAGTCTTGGAATCTATCAGTTGTGTGTGCTCATCATGGTCATAGTTGGCTTGCCTTTTTTTTCCAGTTTCATGAGACTTTGGCCCTTTCTGCACAGCAAATGTATAGTGGGTTGCAGTCGGGATAAAGTAACCCGTTTTCCTGTTTCCGCGTTTGCATGCATCCATGCAGGCAGTGATTGGAACCCACAGAAACAATCCGGGTTGCTGTCACCCTTTTGCATGGAGGCGTGTCTGTTTTTTTTTATTTACCTCCCACTTATGCGTAGCTATGAAGGCATGCACAAATGAACTCCTACAGCCATACTGATGTCTCACGATACCACGATACGACCCTTTTTGCCTGCGTGCCTATGCAGATGTAAGCCGGGAAATTGGGAAAAGGGAAGCGCAGCCGAATAAAGTGCCTCCTGTCTGGCTGTTCGCTCACAAGCAGCTGCGACCCAGCCTTTTTTAAAAGATAGTGCGATTCTCGAAAAACCCAGTTTGTGGGAAATAACATGGGACAGACTCTCTTTAGGGGTGAGATCTGTGCGAAGTTTCCTCCCAAAACGGGTTTTTTACTGTCCTTAATTCATGTTTATTGGCCTGTGCGGAACAGGCCTTTGATAGCCAAAGACTTGTGTTATATATTTTCTTTTGCAATATTGTTCCTGAAAGTCTTGAAACTTGCTCCCTCTGCAATTCCGTGTCCTGATTAGGCTCCAATGAACCATAATCTGGCTAATGATCTGACCAGCAATATCTCCGTTGTTCTTGAAACCACCAGTTGATGAGCAGTTTAGCCTTGTGCTGAAGAAAGACTCTTGTGTGGTTCAAAAACTCCCCCCTCCCCCAATACAGGGAGAGGGGTTGAATCTTACTGTTGGGCTCAGCCAAGTTTGAGGACTTCCTCTAGCACAAGAAGGATCGTTGGGCTGGAGGAAATCCTAATCCTTTGCTGAGTAAAATAGCGGAGTTCAAGCCGCCATTTTAATCTTCTACATAGTTTGTGGCCAAAATAAAATACTCAGCGTGCCTTTAGTATATGCTAAATAAACATATGAAGTGGGAGTTCCATGTCTCTCCATGCAGGAGACATCTGCTAAAGAGCCAGGATCAGTTATGGCTTCCCAGCACCATGCTTTCAGGGTTGTGTGCCCCTTGGCACCCTTGTATTTTGGATGGAGAATGAAACAGCTCTTTTGGAGAGGAGTTTGTATCTCTCTCAGCTCTTAAATAGGAATGTTTTGTCCCAGTCAAATGTACTGTGTCCTCCACTGGTATGCTGATTGTAGGAGCTATGCAGAAGGCAATCGCATTGGATGCCATAGCACCTACTGAACAACGTCCATGATATCAGTAGCATAAGAACTCGCTGCAGCATGGAGGAGGGAGGAAAGGATGAGTCCTGCTGGAACAGACCAGTGGTCTAACTAGTCTAACATCCTTCTTTATGCAGTAGTCAACCAGTTGCCTCAAACGAGAGAGGCCAAGGTCTTCTGTAGAGTTGTCTACTTGCACTGGTATTCAGGGCTTTACTAGCTTAAGATGTAGAGAGCCAATATGGCATAGCGATTAAGAACAGTGGACTCTAATCTGGAAAACTGGGTTTGATTCCCGACTCCTGTACCTACCTCACAAGGTGTCTTTTGTGGGGAGAGGAAGGGAAGGAGTTTGTAAACCACTTTGAGACTCCTTGCAGTTGAGAAAAGTCGAGTATAAATTCAAATTCTTCCTCTAGAGGTTTCCTTTAATAGCCATAGATGAACCTATCTTCCATGAATCAGTCTAATCCAGGGGTGTCCAACTCTGGCGCTTCAGATGTTCATGGACTACAATTCCCATCAGCCCCTGCTGGCATGGCCAGCAGGGGATGATGGGAATTGTAGTCCATGAACATCTGAGGTGCTAGAGTTGGACACCCTGGTCTAATCCTTTTTAAAAACGCTCTGTCCCTGGGGCCGTCTCTGTATCCACTGGCCATGAATTCCACAGTTCATCTTTGAGAAGTCCCACAAGGGTGCCTCAAAGCTGTATTCTTAGATTTTTCCATTTTGAGAATGAGGATATTATATTGATGAACTTGAAAGATCCTCCCTGGGGACAGCATTTGGAAATGCCATTGATTGTGTATGTGTCAGGTCACACTGGATGTGCTTTGTGGCGGCAAGAGCGATTGAGTGATCTCAAGCCCTGGTTGCGCTTCAACTTGATAATAACCGGTCATGTGGTTTGGCTCTCCACTCACTGCATGCCTGCCTTGCCTTGCCTGCTTCTTCCCATGCTAATATATTCAGTTAGCATTTTCTTTTTCTTTGCATCTGCACATATTGGAGCCACATGCTCTACTTTGATTTCTGTCAGTTGATGAGCAGGGGAATCTATGGCGTTTATTTGCTCATTGACCTTGTCGTGCACGGGTATAATGCAAATGATAGAATAGTTATGTTGGGAAAAAGAAAGAAAGTGGCAGTGTTTTTAAAATAAAATGGGCTCTCCTCTTTGCTTCTGGGATAGGTAGGTAAAGACTAACCCTGCTTAGCTTCCAAGATCTGATGAGATTCGGCTAGCCAGGACCATCCAGGTAAGAATGAAGCTGCAATAAGCTACCATTAAATCATTTACCCCTTTATTTAGAGGTCTGTGAAACCATAGAATTGGTCACTGAATTCAGGTTTTCATATTCATGAGCACATTTAGGAAAGTCTCTCTGTAACCAAACCTCTGGATGGAACTGTCGCTCACTGGTTGAGCATGTGGTTTATTCAACCTCTGTAATCTCAATTCAACCTCTGTAATCTCCAAACCAACTCAAGTAACATGGTTGAGAGAGTAACTCCTGATCACACTCATGCACCATGCAGGACCATAAGAGCATTGGACAGCGTCAGCTGTTCAAATAGATCTTGCCCCATGGCCTTATCTATGCAGTTGTAGCATGCCTGAGATGTGCTGTAATTTGTCCAAGGAGCAGCAGTGGTTAAGAGCAGGTGTACTCTAATCTGGAGGAACCGGGTTTGATTCCCCGCTCTGCCGCCTGAGCTGTGGAGGCTTATCTGGAGAATTCAGATTAGCCTGTGCACTCCCACACACGCCAGCTGGGTGACCTTGGGCTAGTCACAGCTCTTCTGAGCTGTCTCAGCCCCACCCACCTCACAGGGTGTTTGTTGTGAGGGGGGAAGGGGAAGGAGTTTGTAAGCCCCTTTGAGTCTACTATAGGAGAGAAAGGGTGGATATAAATCCTCCTCCTCCTCCTTCTTTGTGACACGTTTGAAGCCTGGCTCTAGAGGACGTTGGGTCTCCATTGTTGCCTGTGCCTTTTCCTAGGCCTTCCTCGAAAAGCAGCCAATGGTGGCCAGCTGCAGCAGAGATCCCTGTTGTCTAGGAATGGCACCCCGTTTGAGGACTAATTCGTAAAGCTCCCTGAAGAGGGTTATGCAAACATCCTTGGCTCTATTCTTCAAGCTGGGAAAACTCGGAATGAAGCGATCCAAGATTGCCTTGTGCCAAGCACAATTTGAAGCAATTTATCACCGACAGTTTTGAGATTCACTTAGCGCTGTGGTTTTCTTTTTCTGCTTTGGCCTGAGATTCAAAGTTTAATTCTGTTTTTTAAAAGAAAGCCTTTTACTGCAGCGTTAGTTGACCCAGGGTCAATTCTAACATAAGGTTTTCCAGCCTCAGTGTGGAATTCTCTTAGCTTCATAAAAGCAAAAGGAAGTCATCTTCATACTGTGGATGTAGAGGTATATTGGAAAGGCTTGTTCATGGAGAAAAAGAAAACCTTTAACAGGTTTTACTGTTATAATATGTTCATAATTGTATAGAAAATGGGAAGAGCCATTGGGATTTTGTTCTCTCGCCTTACTGCCATCCTTGCTGGAAAGAATCCAGCAGAGAACCAGCATGGTGTAGTGATTAAGAGCAGGTGCACTCTAATCTGGAGAACCGGGTTTGATTCCCTGCTCTGCCATTTGAGCTGTGGAGGTTTATCTGGTGAACTAGATTAGCTTGTGCACTCCAACAGATGCCAGGTGGGTGACCTTGGTGAGTTACGGTTCTTCTGGAGCTCTCTCAGCCCCCCCCCCCCAACCTCACAGGGTGTTTGTTGTGAGGGGGGAAGGGAAAGGAGTTTGTAAGCCCCTTGGAGTATCTTTATAGGAGATAAAGGGGGGATGTAAATCCAACTCTTCTTTTTCTTCTTCTTCTTGTATCTGCTGGTTATCATGGGGGAGGGGGGACAAATAGTATTACCAGCCTCCTGGAGGGGTCTGGAGTTCTGCCAGAATTACAATTGATCTTTTGATCAGTTCCCCTTGAGAATATAGCAGCTTTGGAGGGTGGTATCAAATTCCCTGTGAGCTCCCTTTCTTCCCTAAGCGCCACCTTTTGGAGGCACTGCTCCTAAATCGCCAGGAACATCCCAAACTGGAGTTGGCAACCATAGGGTCAAACTACATGCTCTTCTGCTTCTGGGTCAGCTCTGGAGCCCATGAAGACCATCTGCCATTCATATACATTTTAGTGTTTGGAAATCAGAGAGTCCTTGTTTTCCTTGTTAGCATGGATTATAGAGACGGTCTGACATTGTTTCTAAAATCATTCAGCATACAAAGTGATCTTCGCAACAGGCCTGAGGGTAAGCTGGGTTTTCTAATCTGGAGAACCAGGTTCGATTCCCCACTCCTCCACCTGAGTGGCAGGGGCTTACCTGGTGAACCAGATATGTTTCCGCTCTCCTACATTCCTGCTGAGTGACCTTGGGCTAGTCACAGTTCTTTGGAACTCTCTCAGCCCCACCTACCTCACAAGGTGTCTGTTATAATGAAAAATTGTATAAAAACATATGAGGAAAGGAAAGGAAAAATGTTAGGAGTTTTATATAAATACATGATTGAAGATCAAGAATTTATGGTAAGAGTTATAATGGAAAAATGGCAAGAAGATGGCGTAAAAGACATAGATTCTATAAAACAAATAATAGACAATATAAATAAGATAAAAATAGAGAAATATGTAGAATTGGAGAAGAAACTAATATCAAAATGGTATAGAACACCAAAACAGTTGGCATATATGACAAGTGGACTCAGCCGGAAATGTTGGCATTGTGGGGATAAAAATGCAATTTATACCCATATGTGGCTGGAATGCCCAGAGGTAGAACATCTGTGGGAAAATGTTATAATGTATATAGAAAAATATGTGAATGTAAAAATAAAGATAAACATAGATCTATTATTTATAGGCATACTGGATTATACAATAATAGAACAAAGAAAGAGAAAGCTATTCAAACTAATGATTAGAGCGGCCCACACAGTAATAGCATTGGGATGGAAGAACAAAAAAATCTGGACAATGCAGAAATGGTTGGAATATATATGGGCACAAATACAATTAGAAATTTTTGACATAATGTCAAGAAACCAAATATGGCAAGAAAAACAAAAGGACATGAAGTGGATCTGGACTGAATTTAAAGACTGGTTAAATGAAATTGGAATCACAGAAGAAACCTGGATAAGAAGATTCGAAAGAATGGACCTGCTGCTGCACATCTAAAGAAGAAAAGAAGAGGGGGGAGGGGGAAAAGGGGGGTAAAAGGATATGGAGGATGAAATATAAAGTATCTACATGTTAAAGCATTCTGTAGGAAGTCACAGGTGATCGATCTCACTGTTGATTTGTTCTGTTTTGCAGTTGGCAGCTGTCATCGATATGCTGGAAGGCGCATTCTACGGCTTAGACCTGTTGAAGCTGCATTCCGTCACCACCAAGCTGGTGGGTCGAGTGGAGAAGCTGGAAGAAGTAAGGGGCCTGCAACCTCTTCTATGGCTTGTTCTTGTAAAAAGCAACAGCAGTCCCCTCAGCCACCTTTAACGAAGCGACCAGCTCTGTGGCAAGAGCTGCTAGACACACTCTGACCTCCCAGTGGGAGCACCTGATCCTCCATGCTGACAGAAGTACCCCAATTTTACCACCCTTTTGTGATATGAAACCAGGCCTTCATGCTGGACATTGCACTGCGTTGGCTATTCCTAGATATTGAACTGTGCTGGATATTGCACTGTTGTTGAATTATTGTGATCATTGGCAACTGCATTGGTTTGTCTAGACTGGAAAATCCAGTTGCTGATGATTGCTGTCATGCAGTGAAAATGCAGTATCCAACAAAGTGTAGATACAGTCCAGATCTTCCTAGATCCATCGGTGTATGTATAGAAGGCTTCCTTCCTTCCTTCCTTCCTTCCTTCCTTCCTTCCTTCCTTCCTTCCTTCCTTCCTTCCTTCCTTCCTTCCTTCCTTCCTTCCTTCCTTCCTTCCTTCCTTCCTTCCTTCCTTCCTTCCTTCCTTCCTTCCTTCCTTCCTTCCTTCCTTCCTTCCTTCCTTCCTTCCTTCCTTCCTTCCTTCCTTCCTTCCTTCCTTCCTTCCTTCCTTCCTTCCACGCACATTTATCCCGGCCTTCTTCTGGGCAAACTCAGAGTGGCTGACATAATTCTCTCATCATCCATTTACATCCAACCTCGTGAGATAGGTTAGGATAAATGTTCTGTGGTCACCCACTAAGCTTTATGGCAGGATTGGGATTTGAACTCAAACCTCTTTTGTCTCAGTCCAACACTGTACCATTCAGGGGACTCTCAAGGAGACTCTTGAAAAGGTAGAGCGTAAGCAGCAGGTGGGAGCAATCCTGTGTTTTCATTCAAACACGTGACTCCTGAACATAACGGTACCTCCCTTCTACTGCCTCTTTGACCTTTGTTCAGTGTATGATGAGATTAAGACTTTGTCCCCGAGAGAGGCTTTCTCTGCATGCACAGTTTACCACAGGTTTTCCCAGTGGTCAAAACTTGTGTCTTGGAAACATTTTCTGTCAAGTCATTCTTCACGCCTCCTTTTCCCCACATTGTTTTGGGTTTTCTCCCTCCTTGTCTCTTCAGCTGCATTTGTATCACACGCTATCGCTGAAAACATATTATTTCTGATGGTGGCGGGATGTCGTCTGTGTTGCAGAAGAACAATGCCCCCCCCCCTTTTTTTCTTTCGCGCAGGCGCTCTGATGTTATTGCACAATTACATTTTGAAGTGGCATTTCAAAAATGTCTGAGAGCCCCCATTCAAGGGGGGAGGGATCTACTCTTGAGAGCAGTGTGCTTCCGCACTGGCACATTCATCTCCCCCTATGCCCCCACGGGGGCACTTAGATAGCAGAGGGGTGATGTTGATGGCATGTGGTAGCAGTTACCCCCCAGCATCAGAACGCACCACTGGATGCCATGCCAGCATCCCAGGGCTCCTGCTCCCATCAGTGTAGGAGGGTATAGTGCAGTGATAGTGAACCTTTTCGAGGCTGAGTGCCCAAATTGCAACCCCAAACCCACTTATTTATTGCAAAGTGCCAACACGGCAATTTAACCTAAATACTGAGGTTTTGGTTTAGAAAAAACGGTTGGCTCCAAGGCGCGTATTACTTGGGAGTAAGGTTGGTGGTAGTCTGTGGCTTTGCATTGAAGCAACTGTGCAACTCTTCCAACGGGTGAATCATGACCCTAGGAGGATTTACTTAGAAGCAAGCCCCATTGCCAGCAACCGAGCTTACTCCCAGGTAAAGGATCGTGCTTTAGTTCATTGCATGAAAATCAGTGGGATTAACAGCGCTTAACCTACACTGCTTCCCCCAAACTTGGTCTTAGGTTTAATGCTAATAATCGAGCCCAGCGGCCCAGGCCAGCCTAGATATGGGGGGGGGGGCACGTGCACACAGAGTGGGTTCTGAGTGCCACCTCTGGCACCCGTGCCATAGGTTCGCCACCACTGGTATAGCGGGAGCAGCCCGGAGGCATGACTATGGGAGGGGCCGATCTTAGCTCCCTCCCAGCCTTTGCCAGCATTACTCTGGAGGCCGCAGTTGGGACTTATGTCACCTTTTTGGATGGTGTAGGTCCATTGTGGCCCATAGAGGCTTCATGGTAGGGAGATTTTGCACTTTGTGAGCCTCCACATACCGTAGGGTCCTGCTGCCTCCCATTTGGGTGGGGCTGTAAGTCTCTATTTCTTGATAGGGTTGAGCACCGATAATTTTTAATTGGTAAATTTCAAATTTTAACATTTTTGGTAAAGCCGAATAAAACTGATAAGTGAATGAATGAATGGGGTGAATGAATGAATGAAGGTGTTCGGTGGAGTGGAGGCATAAAGACCTTTTCAACATGATCCCGCACTCAAGGGACGCTTACTCGGAAACAGATTTTAAAAATCATGGTAAAAGTGCTTGTGAAAACAGTGGAGGAAAAACGAAGGGAAATTTTCCGGAACCTGCAGAATTAAAACAGAAAAAAAACCTAGCATTTGTCTTCAAGACGTGTTGTAAATAACTTGTGTGGAAAAAGCCAGAGTGTTTACAAGAGAGTACACCAGTAATGCAACTGAATCTTGGGGTCGACCAGGAGAATGTTGGCTTCAAAAATACAAAATACAAGCTCCATTATAATGGAAAAAAGTCCTGCATGTGTGCTATGCACAAATTACATTGTTTCTTTTCTTTCTTTTCCATGTGCACCCAGGACCAGAAACACAAGACACAGAAGGCTGATGAAGTTCTTCAGGAGCTGAATCATAAAGCTAAGAATAATTCATCCTTTGGGATCTCCAATGATCTCGCTGACATCCAGAGTTTGCTGCAAAGAGATGCTGCAGCTGCCTATACGCTCACTGAGGTGAGGCCTGAACAGAAAGATTCTTGTTTCCTGTGTCGTTCTCCCTCTCTGCCCCTTAAGGACTAGAAACTTGACGGGGGTGGGGGTTAATAGAAACTTGGAACTCTGAGGATATTGATGCTGGCCTGCTATCAGATTTATCAGAGAAGCTGATGAGATGGTCTTTTTAAAAAAGATTCCTGAAGAGTCACAGGTTCACTTAATAGAAAGGTAATACCGTATATACCGGCGTATAAGACGACTGGGCATATAAGACGACCCCCCCCCCCCCACTTTTCCAGTTAAAATATAGAGTTTGGGATATACTCGCCATATAAGAGTACCCGGCATATAAGACGACCCCACACTTTACAGATGATTTCCCAGGGTTCAAAAGTAGTCTTATACGCCAGTATATACAGTATTTCACTAGCTTGCTAACTTCCCTTTCTTTGTGGTTTTTGATAGCTGAAAGTAGTCCAGAGTTTGGACTGAAATGGTGATTCAGCCTTGCAGAAAGTATCAGTGGTGTCTTCTTCTTCAGTCATGGACCCTTTAACCATTGAGGTTGTAGGTGATGTAAAAGGTTTTGATCTGGGACCCTGGAGAGCCACTCTAAGGCCCCTTCAGCACATGCAGAACAATGCACTTTCAATGCACTTTGCAGCTGGATTTTACTGTGCAGAATAGCAAAATCCACTTGCAAACAGTTGTAAAAGTGGATTGAAAGTGCATTATTCTGCATGTGTGGAAGGGGCCTGAGTCAGGGTAGATGAGTTTGAGGCATCTTAAATAAGGAACTGTTCAGCAATAAAACTTCTGCTTTGGTTTATTACTTAACACTGGAACTTTGAATTGAGCTTGGAAATATGCCGGAAAACAGTTGTGTAGCGGTTTTAATAAACAGAGAGAGATGTTCCTGTCAAGGAGCCCCAGCTAAAATCTTTTGCCGTAATATTTGGAACAAGTGTTTGAAGTTTTGAAAGCTGTTTGCAGGCATGGTGCCACGAATGTCAAACACGAGGTAGAAAATGGGAAATCCAAAACCCAGATCTGAGATCCAGAACGATGCTGAGCTGTATCCCTCCACGACACCCAGGAAAGCTTGCAGCTTCCTCCAAAGAGCCATTTAAGTTGGATGAAGTGGGAGAGAGGCTTCCGATTTTGCTGAGCAATCTGCGGTGATAGGATGCACGGTCGATCATGATGGATGAGAAAGTAGCAAAAAAAAGCTGCTGAGAGATCTCTTGAGAGACTCGCGATGTGCTTTCTGTCCCACTGTCTGTGCTTCTTGTACCTACCAGAACAACCAAGGCAGTTTCCCTACAAATCAACAGGGAAACCAAGCTGGAGATGAGTCAAGCCCGTGTATCACACTTAATAATAGCCAAACTGTTATTTTGAAAAGTAGTGTCCCTCAGGGTGTGTGTGTGGGGTGGGTGGGGGTGTGTGTGTGTGGGCGATCATACAGCCAAGGATAACTATGACTTTCATGCCCTGCTTGTGGGCTTTCCAGAGGCATGTGACCACCCTGTAGGAAACAAGAAAGTGGAATAGGAAGAACGTGAGTCTTATTTATGTTTTCCCTTCATTTCTTTCTTTAATGCCCTGCCTTTCTCCCCAATGGGAAGCCAAAGCAGCTTACATCTTACATCTTACAAAGCAGCATACAAAGCAACTTACATCTTTCCTCCATTTTATCCTCATAACAGCCCTGTGAGGTAGGTTGTCCTGTGAACGTGTGACTGGCCCAAAGTCACCCTGTGAGCTTCCATGGCAGAATGGGGAGGCCTTGAACTCGCGCCTCCCAGATGTCATGTCCAGCTCACTCTGAGCCACTACATCCCCTACCACTGGCTCATTCGTGGTCATTACCACTTGTGGGCTTTCTGATGGGCCTGTTGGAAACAAGAAATGGGACGATGGACCTTGAGTCTGATCCAACTGTGTTCTTATGTTCTTTGGCATATGTGTCCTCTGGACCACAAAGTGATGTGCTCTTCTGGCTCTCTTAAAGGAAAAGTATGAAGATGAGTTCCTGCACGATGAAGTGGTTTCTCAGCACATCGGCTCTGATGAGTCCTTGCACTATGCACCCCACGTGCCAGATGCAACAAAGCCTAAGTCCACTTTGCCAAGAAAGCTCCATGTCAGAAGCAGGTCTCCCTCCCGGCCCACCATCATCCGCGGGGTCACGTATTACAAAGCCAAAGACACGGAGCTGGAAAATGATCTTGATGAACGTGAGTTGTCCTGTCAGAACTGAGGGTGGTTATAAAAGCTGCTCTTTCAAAATTCCAGATTCTCAATAAACATTTGCCAGTTATCGGCAGATAACTACGGATGTTTAACTTCAGAGTGTTATTTTAAGGTGAGAAAAAGGTGCCAAGCTCTGTGATGCATGTAGCCCAGGGGTCTGCAAACTGCAGCTCTCCAGATGTTCATGGACTACAATTCCCATCAGCCCCTGCCACCATGGTGGCAGGGGCTGATGGGAATTGGCCATGGTGGCAGGGGCTGATGGGAATTGTAGTCCATGAACATCTGGAGAGCCGCAGGTTACAGACCCCTGATGTAGCCGATTGTTTTATTATGCATTTTGAAACATTCTTTCCCATATGAAAACCCTATAACAGGGGTTACTTTTTGAGCATTGGTGTGTCCTTCTCCTGTGCTACTAGAAATTCTGGCCCCTTCCGCACACGCAAAATCATGCATTTTCAAATCACTTTCACAACTGTTTGCAAGTGGATTTTGCCATTCCGCACAGCTTCAAAGAGCACTGAAAGCAGTTTGAAAGTGCATTATTCTGCATGTGCTTAATGAGCTTCTGTTGCTTTGAATAAAAGCCTATACTTACAAAAATAAATAAATACACATTTGCCAGTTTGCTGGCTTTGCATATTTAATTTGCATAATATATATACAAATTTGCATAATATATATACAAAACTCTCTGTCTCTCTCTCTCTCTCTCTCTATATATATATATATATATATATAGAGAGAGAGAGAGAGAGAGAGAGAGATTGCAAACCATATAGGCAAAGTAAATCACAGCTGCATAATATGTGCAGAGTAAATCGTACTTTGCATATTTTTCATACATCTCACTGATTTCCTCCTCCCCTGACAAACTTCCAACTCCTCCTTCATTCTGTTCTTGGGGGCTCCCCTGTCCCCCAGGGGCAGCATTTGGTGGAGCATGTTGGGCTCCTGCAGGAAGTAGGAGGGAAAAAAGTTGTTATGCACAGACAAATATTTTAATCCAAAATGATTTTGGGCAGGATCCAAGTCACTATGTGGGTGCAGCCACAGAGCTCAGGTGCTCTCACGAGTTGTTCGATAAAATGTGATGTTGTTGGATATGAGTTGTTGGATAAAATGGGTCATCAGTTGTTGGATAAAATTTGATCCCATCCAGAAGGATTTTGGAGTCAGCAAAGAGTTTTCTCCTGTGGTCCGGTAACCCAGTTGATGTTGTAAAAGTGCTGTCAGGTCATAGCCAAGTTACGTTGATCCAGTATGGTTTTCAAGGCAAGAGATATTGTGGTGGCTTGCCATTGTCTGCCTTTGCGTAGTAACGTTGGACCTCCTTGGTGGTCTCCCATCCAAGCACAAACCAAGGCCAAGTTCTAAACAAGTACTAACCAAAGTTAGGTCTTGAACCCTAAGCCAAATAAACGAACGCTGTAGTATTGATCAGTAGCGTTTATTGATGAGGCATCGAAGCACCAAAGCTTGGCAAAGCCAGTTCTGACAAACCTGGCCTTTGCCATCCCCTTTATCCCCATTGCAAGTCCCCCATCCCACTTTCCCAAGAAATTGTGACAAACAGTCCCAGGAACTGAGGCACCCCAAGGTCAGCAGCAGATAGTAAGGGAAAGCCACCTGGCTTCCTGCCCCTACGAGATAATGGATGCAGCTCTGTTTCTCATGGGACCAGGGTGTCAGGAGAAGCCTAGTTATCTACAAAGCATGGAAAGCCATAAAGATCAAGGAAAGATTCCTTCAGGTGGCAGTGGTAACATATAGTAGACTGGTTACATATATCCTTTAGCAGCATTAATTTGTAGCTTTAGGCAGCTATGTTGAGTTACGAATGCATCTTAACCACATAGATACAATCCCCCGACACCTACTTAGCTTCCAAGAGCTAATGAGATCAGGCTAGCCTGGACCATCCAGATCAGGGGATAACCCAAATGAAGAGAGGGAATGTTTGCCCTCCTCTGCAGGGGCGACTTCACCTGCTGAAGGAGTCAACTTATCTCGGCCTTGCATGTTCCTTTCAGCAGAGCAGCTTCTCTTGATCTCAGGCAGCCTGGGGTCAGGGTTGCATTGGGGCTGCTAAGTAGATGCTTTTGCCTCCACCTAGTGGCTTCCATTTCAGTCTGAAATCCAACATCTAATATACTTATTTCTGCAGTTGCAGTCACTCTCAACGCTTGGATTCCTTTGCACAGAATCCAGATTTAAAGTTTCTGCTTAAATATTAGAGTGGAGAGATGCATGCATGCAAATGAATGCTTTTCTCTGATTCTCAAGGTCCGTTTAGGTCTGAGGAGCTGGAGCCGAGTAAACGAGTCCGGCTGTTTGCAAGGAGGCACAGGTTCTATCTGTCCTTCGCTCCATAAAACAGCCTATTGGGGAGATTCTAGCTACTTTTTCCTGGTCCCAAGTGCAAGTTCTGTTGGATTGGGATCAGAATCTCCATGGGTTATGGTAAATATTCCTATGGAGCCTGATCTTTAGCTCTTGGGAAAGCAGTTCACACACTACAGTTGTGGAACATGCTGTCAAGTCACAACTGACATATCCTGTAAGGTTCGCAAGGCAAGAGATGTTCAGTGGTGGTTTGCCCTTGCCTACCCTGCATAGCAATCCTTGGTGGTCTCTCATCCAGGTACTAATGAGAGATGACGCTGCTTAGCTTCTGAGATCTGATGAGATGGGCCCGCTTGTGCTATCATGCACTATGGCTAAGGTATTTTAAGTGAACAGCCAGATAGTTAGGAGCAGTGGATTCAAGATGGAAGCAAGGTTAGGAAAAAACATTTTGCCGTGTGCCAGATGAGTTCTAGGAAGGATGTGGTAAGAGAATGCACGGGGAATGCCTCCTATCATTTATCTGAGGATAGCCATTTAGATTGGTTCACATGTTCCTGGTGTGAATTCTTTCCACACCTTATGCAGGAGAGAAGCATGACTCCCGTTTCTTGCTCTATCTCTTTGGTAGAGGATGAACTTTTCAGTGGTGAAAATGCAATTGATTTGCTGATTGAGGACCAGCTGTTGCAGCACAACGACCTGCTAAACATCCCCACAAGGAAGCCGTTCCCAGTTGAAGGACCACTTACTGTCCAAAGCATTGATCTTACAAAGGAACCTGTTACGCATGCCACATACACTGGAGGAGGAGCTCCGACAGCCACTACCGAGACAAAGATGCCCCCATTGTCCCCTTCCATTGTTCCTCCTTCTGTTGAACCCAAACCTTGGTCTACCTCATCAGTTGTCTCTCCTGTCAGCCATCATCCACCAACTTCTCTGAAAACCACTGCAGCAGTTGAAGACACCTCAGTGACTGGGTCATTGGGTGAGAGCATCCAGTGGACAATGAAGTCAGTGGCTCAGGCAACCACCCAGGCTCCCACAACAGTCCAGAGTACAACTACCACAAGGCCGCACACCACTAGGGGAGCCACAGTTGATTTCCAAGCAAAAGTGATGGCCAAGCCTAGTTCAACAGCCACCACCAAAGCTGTGACTTCTCCATCCACTACCACCACCACACCAAAAGAGGGCTTTGATGAGGAAGATATCAGAAACAGCATAGGTGAGCTTATTTTTTCTGTCCTGCCTTTTGAATTTCAACTTACAGGTAGACCTGTGACAGCAGAGTTATTCCAAGTGGCATGAAAGGGGCACATGTCTTGGGCCCAGCCTGAAGAGAAGTATAACATATTTTGACAATTGGTTGTGGTGGGCTGTCCGGGCTGTGTGGCCATGGTCTGGTAGGTCTTCTTCCTAACGTTTCGCCTGCATCTGTGGCCGGCATCTTCAGAGGTGTATCACAGAGAAAAGTCTGTTTCACTCTGTGTCTAGTGAGAAGGGAAAGTTTAGTGAGAAGGGAAAGTTTATTTTGACAGTTATTATGTTTTATTTTAGGTTCAGGATAAGGAAGCAAGGTTTCAAGGCTACGAACGTGAAGTGAGATAATGGCTGCCTAAGAGGAGAATTAAAGAGGACAGCTGGCCGGGCAGAGCGGTCCCAGTTTACTCTTTGTCTGTCTGTCTGTGGCATAGTAAAGCACACTGAGCCATTTTGAATGCTGCTGATGGGGAGGGAGAATAGTGAGTCTGGTTGGCCGCAGCCAGGAGATGTTTGACACTCCAGCTTGGAGTAGAAATATTCTCTAGGGTTAGATTCAGATGTCATGTTTCAGTGGGTAGAAGAATATCTGCTGACAGAATGCAGGCCTCCTCCTTCCCTCACACACACGTCCGTCGCCGTCTGAAATGCCTCTGAAATTGTTTTGGGAAGGGAGGAGATCCCTGAGAACAAAAATTTAGTAGCATTTTTGCTGCCGTTGGATGTGTGTATGAGAAAATCACACTCTGTGAGCACCTGTTGAAATATTAGTTTGGATCCAACCCTGTTTGTTTAGCATGAACTTGGAATTGTACCTGCAAATAACCTTGAAGCTCCACAGCTGTTCTTAGCTCCCGTTGATGCTGTGGAGGGGAGATAAGCATAGTTCAGGAAATATGCTTCTCCAGTAGAAATAACAAGTTTCAGTACCACCTTGGATGAGTTTGATAGTCTGGCTGAGGGCTAAAGGGCACCATTGAGTTGCAACTGACTCATAGAGATCCCATTAAGTTCTACCTTCTGGGGTTTTCAAGGTAAGTAATGGGTTGAGATGCTTTGCCACTGCTTCTTCTGCATAGAAAAAGAAGAAGAGTTTGGATTTATATCCCACCTTTCTCTCCTGTAAGGAGACTTAAAGTGGCTCGTAAGCTCCTTTCCCTTCCTCTCCCCACAACAGACACCTTGTGAGGTAGGTGGGGCTGAGAGAGTTCCAAAGAACTGTGACTAGCCTAAGGTCACCCAGCAGGAATGTAGGAGTGCAGAAACACATCTGGTTCAACGGATAAGCCTATGCCACTCAGGTGGAAGAGTGAGGAACCAAACCCAGTTCTCCAGATTAGAATCTACCTGCTTTTAACCATTACACCATGCTGGCATAGTAGCCATGGTCTTCCTTTGATGGTCTGCCATTCAAGTACTAAGCATGGCAGACCCTACTTAGCACATGAAAAACAGAAGGGAAAACAAAACCCAACCTATATAATAAGCTCGGAACCAAAAATGTTCTGAGAAAATCAGAAGGAATAATTAAAATTAAAATTTACAGCATTGTTTATTGCAGAGTCTTAAAGAACAAATGTTAAAACAATGTTGAACGCTTAAAATTGCAATAATTAATTAGAAATTTGAATTCAAAGATTAAACCCCAAAACATCAGATTGCTTGCACATAACGTCTTATATGGATTGACCTGACATATTTTGACCTGATAGGGCTCCTTCAGAGGTCAAACTACATACACACAAACAGTACTTATCAAACAGTTCAAAAAAAGTCCCAAAGAATCTAGTAGAAAGATTGATCATGAATCTCCAGTCAAGTGTAGGTCATCACTTCCAGGTAGTCTTTGAAGAGCTTCTATTATAGATGGCAATGAAATATCTATCCTTAACTGAATGCAAATTCACAGAAAGTGTGCCAGTGCAAATCAAAACCATTTTTGGTTCCTGACTCCACTTAGCTTCAAAGCTCTGGCAATATGGGCTAGTTCCAGCTATTAGGCCTGTGGACTGAGGGCTACCCAGAGGAAATAGCACCCAACAGGGGAGCAGATGAGCCTGTTAATTTTATATTGCTAATCACACTTTCTTATTGCTGATCTGCAGCTGTATCCAGCATTGGCAAGCCCCTGTTTTCCACTTGAGATATGGAGATAACAGTCGCCTTTTTGCAAGGCTGTTGTAGGAACACCTGGTCTAGTGTCTATATATGAAGCACTGTGAACACTTGACATGTGTTATGTACCATGCTGAGTAGGGTTATTCTTTATTCCTCTACTTCCCCATCAGGCCAGTGCAAGGATACCTTGTCCACCATCTCCAGGCCTACGGTCCAGAACACCTACGGGCGGAATGAAGGTGCTTGGATGAAAGATCCACTTGCCAAGGACGAGCGAATCTATGTCACCAACTATTACTACGGGAATACCCTGGTGGAGTTCCGGAACTTGGACAGCTTCAAACAAGGTGAGCTGTATACTGTGAACTGAATTATTCTGCTGCTGTATGTGCCTAATGGGAGGGAGGATCTTTCTGGTCTAGAAAGGAGGAAGGTGGAAGGTAAAGAAGTCCAGTAGAGCCAGGAAGGAATTGGAGGAGGAGAAGGTTATGCAGCAGGCTGGTATTGACATGGACTTTGAAGGAGAGGTGTTAGAAGCTTGCAAAATGGAGGTGGTGGTTGAGAGGACCAAGAATGGTCCCAAGAGGGACAAGGCAATTAAGGCTGCCTGCACATTCCCTGAAGATCTTTCCTTCATCTGCCTGGTGAGATTGTTGAACAGCCTGCTCTCCATAGCGAAAAATTCACACATTCTGGAGATCTGCCAAAATTCAAATGTTGAATGCAGATTTCAAATGACAAACTTTACCTAAATTATTCAGTGTTTAGGAACCCAGTGATCCCTAACAACTGTCCAAATTCACTCCAGCATGCTAGTCTTGAAGGTGCTGCTAGACTCCTAATCTCCTACCACAGACTAACATGGCTGCCGTTCTAGAATTTAGCCATTTGCATCTCTTGGTGGTCTTGATTTTGGTGTAGAGCAAATATGTAATCAAATAAGCTGTCCAGTATCAGAAATTAAATGCCATGATGTTAGACCCAGTGATCTGCTTGCACGAGGGTCACAGATCTTCCTTGCTTTCCCCTTCCCCTAGAGCCATGGTGGCGAACCTTTGGCACTCCAGATGTTATGGACTACAATTCCCATCAGCCCCTGCCAGCATGGCTAATTGGCCATGCTGGTAGGGGCTGATGGGAATTGTAGTCCATAACATCTGGAATGCCAAAGGTTCGCCACCACTGCCCTAGAGCAGTCCCTTCTGATCCCATGAAAGTTGATTCCCAGGGGTGCCATACCCATCTGGGTTATATGGGTCAGTGAACTCCAGGGAGAAAATAGAAGGAAGCAAAATCACTTCCTCTTCCTTCTTCTGCCACTGCAGCTCTGCTACGTGGTAGAAAGGGTGATTTTTGTTCCCTTCTGTCTCCATACTGCAGACCCCACAGCTGCACAGGTGTTGAGAGGCAGCATAGTGTAGTGGTTTAGAGTGGCGGACGCTAATCTGGCGAACCAGGTTTGATTCCCTACTCCTCAATGTGAGTGGCAGACTCTAATCTGGTGAACCAGGTTTGCTTCTCCACTCTTGCACATGAAGCCTGCTGGGGGAATTTGGGCTTGTCATAGTCCTTTCAGAACTCTCTCAGCCCCACCTACCTCACAAGGTTCTGGGGAGAGGAAGGGAAGGCGTTCGTAAGCCGCTTTGAGGCTCCTTATGGTTGAGAAAAGTGGGGTATAAATTTAAACTCTTCTCCGTTACTCCATGCATGTTCTGCAACCCTGGGTGAAACATTTCCATTGACCATTTGCTGGATCCATTTGCTAGATTAGGGGTCTGCAACCCACAGCTCCGGAGCCGCATGTGGCTCTTTCAGCCTTATACTGCGGCTCCACGTGGCCTGGAGGTTGGAGGGTAGCGTGGGCGTGTCCCTCCAGCCCTCCAGAGCAGCGCTGGAAGGAAAGGTGAGTGGAGGGGCCTCTCCGGTTTGGTAGATCTTCGGGGCTGTGGAAAACCGGTCCAAATGGCTCTTTGGGTGGTAAAGGTTGCCGACCCCTGGGCTAGATCTAACTGATTTAACTTATCAGATACTGTTAATATCAGCTGTAAACACTATCAAATGTCAAATAATGAAATGAAGTATATGGCAAATATTGTGGTGGGGGGAGGCATTTGGGAAATATTTGAATATTATAAATTAAACTTTTAAAATCACAGAGGAGAAATTTGGGGAGCGAACTAATCTCAGGCTCACTCAAAGAGCATGTCAGATTTTCAGGCTTCGAAGTAAACCGCTAACAGGAGAGCAGTTAGGTTTGCATGCATGAATTAATTCTGTTATCTCTGGTCTGAAGGCCGATGGAGCAACTCTTACAAGCTACCCTACAGTTGGATGGGGACAGGTCATGCAGTGTACAATGGCTCCCTTTATTACAACCGGGCCTTCACTCGCAACCTCATCAAATATGACCTGAAGCAGCGTTATGTGGCCGCCTGGGCTATGTTGGACGATGTAGCCTATGAGGAGGAGACTCCGTGGCGGTGGCGTGGGCATTCTGACGTGGACTTTGCTGTGGATGAGAATGGCCTGTGGATCATTTATCCGGCCATCAATTATGAAGGCTTCAGCCAGGAGGTGATCGTCCTCAGCAGACTCAACGCCATGGACTTGAGCACTCGGAAGGAGACCACCTGGAGGACGGGCCTACGCAAGAACTTCTTCGGCAACTCCTTTGTCATCTGTGGTGTCCTCTATGCCGTTGATAGTTACAACAAGAAGAATGCCAACATCTCCTACGCGTTCGACACCCACACCAACACTCAGATCATCCCCCGCCTGCTTTTTGAGAATGAATACTCCTACACCACTCAGATAGACTACAACCCCAAGGACCGCCTCCTTTATGCTTGGGACAATGGCCATCAGGTGAATTACGACGTCATCTTCGCTTACTGAGGACACACCAAGGACAATTCGAATGGGCCACTAGCACCTTTTAAAAAAAATAAATATTTTTTTATTGTATAAATCAAAGAATAAATGATTTTTGTTTCCTTTTGGAAAGTTAAGTGGATTGTAGATCAGTCCACAGGCCAAAGTTAACCCTTTTTATTGTGGGCATAACCTTTGCTTCTGTTTTTATACTAAACATGCGGCCTCCCATGGGACCATGGAAAATTATTTCTTTGCCAGTGCAAACTCCCAGCGGAAGACGACCTGTTCTGTTGTCTTGTTATTGTAACACGAGACTTGCCCTTAAAGATGAGAGCCTTAAAAAAAAGTTACCATTTTTTATAATAAAATATCAGTTGTTGAAACTCTGTTAACTAATCGTTATTATTTCTGCTGTTGTGCGTTTTTGTTGAATCAGCCCATGTTCTCTGTAGTTTTAGGGGTCCTGACCCAAATTGCTGTTCTCTTAACTAGAGAGCTCATGCCACAACTCAGAAAATAGAGCTCCACCTGTTGAATTATAAAAGCAGCACTGAAGGATGCGTTCTCTGGTGTTGGTTCCCAAGAACCAGTAATCCGGCATCAGTTTCTTTCAGCCACAAAGATTTCATCTCATAATAGTGTTTCACCAAAAACTCATTACAAAAATATAAGGTGTGAAGTGAGCCACCATAGTATAATATGTGATGTGGTAGGCCAGTCATTTGTGTCTGGGAGACCCAGTTACTCTCAATTTATCCTCCTTCACAATGTTGTTACGAGCATAAAATGGAGTCTGGGAAGAATGATGTGTACTCCTCTGGAATCCTTGGAGGAAATGTGGAACAATAATATACAAAATATAGGATCTGTCTCACAGTCTAACTTTTCTTTGGGAGAAGCGTGAAGTTTTTCTCTTAAAAATGATTTACAAATAGAAAAGGTTACAAAAGGGAGGTACAAAGAGTCTGAGTTAATTGCATATGATAAGTATTAAACAGTCCACTTAAAAAGAATACACTAAAAAAATCACAGCAATGAAGCACTTCCTAATAATTAGCAGGAGTGAATGTAACTTCCATTCCTAAATGGTGCTCTCTTAGGGGCTTGGTGCACAAGATGGGTATAGCCCTGTTTCCCACTTCTTTACTGCTGCTTCATATTAGCCGGTACCAGCTTACTTTCACTTCACTAACACCTCAGTATCACTTTTCTGACTGGGTCTTTTGTTACAGCCCTTCTTTGATCATAAGTAAGAAGTTATTCTCTTTATTATGGCCAGTTCCTAGTCAGATGCACTACTCTCTCGAGAATTTTTGGTTTGTTTTCCCCTATTTGGCATATATTATTCTAACCGCCATCCTTTCTGAAAGGAACTGTATTTGTTACTCCAGTTATACAGTGTCTACTATAATGCTCCTTAAACACATATTTCTTAATGTCCTAAAAATGCCTTCTGTGATAGTCTTGTTCAACCATGGATCATTTTTAAAGAAATTGCACTGCACTGGTTAGCTTCTAACCGTCTCTTACAGATGCTGGTTTCAGGAATACCTTTTTAAACCAGTGTAGAGAAGAACAAGAGTTTTGGATTTATATCCCCCCTTCCTCTCCTGTAGGAAACTCAAAGGGGCTTTCAGTCTCCTTTCCCTTCCCCCATCACAACAAACACCCTGTGAGGTGGGTGGGGCTGAAGCCCAAGGTCACACAGCTGGTATGTGTGGGAGTGCACAGGCTAATCTGAATCCCCCAGATAAGCCTCCACAGCTCAAGTGGGGAATCAAACTGGGTTCCTGCAGATTAGAATGCACCTGCTCTTAATCACTACTCCACTGCTACTCCTGAATTTAGTTTCAGCAGAATTTAGCAGAATTTCGTTTCTGCTTTAAGTTCTTTTCTGGATTCTTTGTGAATGTCCTCCCGGCTCAGTACTTAAACAAATATTTAACTCATCAGTTAATTTTTCTTCTTATTGCCACCCTGATTTAACATTGTTGTTTAGATGCACACCCTGAACATAACGGCTGAAATGGGGGCAGCTGTACCATTTTGACAATTATTATTATTTATTAAATTTCTATACCACCCTACTCTACCAAAGTAAGGCTCAGGATAGGATCAGGATCATATAACAATACAATCATATATTCATTAAAAGGACCTAAATATGAATGTTTAGCTCTTTACAATGTGATACAATAAAACAATACAAACAATTGTGGAAGGCTTTCACGGCTAGATTCAACTGGTGGTTGTGGGCTTTCTGGGCTGTGTGGCCATGGTCTGGTAGATCTTGTTCCTAACGTTTCGCCTGCATCTGTGGCTGACATCTTCAGAGGTGTATCACAGAGAGATATACCTCTGAAGATGCCAGCCACAGATGCAGGTGAAACGTTAGGAACAAGATCTACCAGACCACGGCCACACAGCATGGAAAACCCACAACCACCAATACAAACAATGGCATCTAATTGATGCAACCAAAACTGTCCCTTTACTGAAAATATAAATGAAGCAATAACTGCAATGAATAAAATATAGGGACCGCATGGCAATCATACCTGGGTGGTAACAGTACTGATGAATTTGATGAGGCCAGCAGAAAAGGGCGAGGAGAGTTGTTATTTTCAGCCATCACTTTTTGTTGTCTTCAACCCTATGCCCAGCAGAACATGTCTGTCTTGCAAACCCTTCTAAACTAAGTTAAGCTAGGCCCTGGTCTCTTTGGACAGAGAGTTCCACCAGGTTGGAGCCACTGTTTGAGATAGCTTTGACCCAAGTCAAGGACAGCTGAATAAGCTTTGGGCCAGACAATTGCCAAGCTCTCTGGTGGGTATACTGGGAGAGATGTCCTGCAAATACAAGACCACTTAGGGCAGACCTAGGCATTATACGGCCCATGGGCCACATCCGGCCCGCCAGATGACCCTGACTGGCCCCAGAGCGAGAGGCTTTGCCCGCAGTAGCCAGCTGCCTTGGCTGCCGCTTCATGGTCTTCAAGCCTCGCCTCAAATAGTAGGGGAGCGAGGGCTTTGAAAGCCCGCGAGAAGCCAGTTGCCTTGCTGCCGGGCTTCTGGCGGCTTTCAAAAAGCTACTCTGCCTTGCTGAGGGCCCAGCCTTTGAAAACTCCCTTGTACGAAGCCTATTTTCTGTTTCTTCTGCGGGGCTCGCGCTCCTCGCCCTGCCCCAGCCCAGCCCTCCGCGATGGCCTGAAATGGCCATTGCCCACCCCTGACTTAGGGTGTTAAAGGTAAATGGCAGCACCTTGATGTGGAAATCAATCTGGAGCTAGTGCAGCTGACAGAGCACCGGTTGTACGTTTGCTCTCAACAGAGGTGCCAAAGGAGGTTTCAAACAATTTGTGCAACTTTTTCTGTCCTCTGTTTGCAGTCATTCTCTAGCTATCCTACTGCACCAGTGTAGCAGATTGTGTCTAAATACATCTGAACATGTCTTCAAGGCAAGGTTGCCATGCCTAAAGAAATCTTCTTGCCTTCTGTAGTGACTGTGACTTTGATATTTGACCATGCTGGCATTCTTTTGCCATTGTTACAGCTTTTCCCAGGCTCTAAAAATGTTTTCATCAGTATCTTTGATAGAATTTAAAGAACGCCAAAGCTGATGGGCATTTGGAAACTTTTACATTTTTTGTACAACTGACTTATACAACTGGCCCCTTGAAATTACGTATAGTTGTATCGGACATGCAGGGCAATGTTCCAACTGATAATAATGGCTATAGTTTCCAAGAGAATTTACATGGGGTGCTGTATGAGTCCTGAACATTATTTAGAATTATGTTACTATTATTTAAACGGCACTGCCTAGAGGGCATAGGCCAGTGACGGTGAACCTTTTCGAAACCGAGTGCCCAGATTGCAACCCAGAACCCATTTATTTATCGCAAAGTGCCAACACGGCAATTTAACCTGAATACTGAGGTCTTAGTTTAGAAAAACGGTTGGCTCCGAGGCGTGCGTTACTCGGGAGTAAGCTTGGTGGTAGTTGGTGGCTTTGCTTTGAAGCAACTGTGCAACTCTTCCAACAGGTGAATCATGACCCTAAGAGGGTTTACTCAGAAGCAAGCCCCATTGCCAGCAACCAAGCTTACTCCCAGGTAAAGGATCACACTTTAGTTCTTTGCATGAAAATTGGTGGGGTTTAACAGCGCTTAACAGGGTTACCTACACTGCTTCCCCAAAACTTAATGCTAATAATCAAGCCCAGCGGCCCAGGCCAGATGTGTGGGGGAGGGGAGGGTGACTGTTTGCACGTGCCCACAGAGAGGGCTCTGAGTGCCACCTCTGGCACCCGTGCCATAGGTTCGCCATCCCTGGCATAGGCAGACAAATAGCCTGATCTTTGCCTATAAGCAGTTTGCAAGTAAAAATTTCCTTCTCATGGTAGTGCCTCAACTGCGGGCAACTCGCTACATTATTATGGCTATAAACACACTTGATGCTGGTACTCATGTGACAGTCAAAATCCTCAGCTACATTCAGGTAACACAGAGAATGATCCAGCCAGTTAAGCACAATGCAGTTTATATGGGGAAAGTTTTGTGGGGAAAGTTAAGGACTGCAAAGAAATTGCATTAAAATCAATGGGACCTGCAAAGTTCCAGTGTTGGCTGAATGATGCCTTAATTGCTCTAGTAGTTCAACTATTGCAGTTTTGTTCTGAACAGCTCAAAACCATTGTCAGAGTTTTGTTTGGGAGCGAGGGAAAGGTGCATCCTTTTAGGCCTAACTCTGGTCCACTTTTAGCAAAATGATAGTTGAAATAGAACAATGCCATGGGGTTTTTTTATTTGCAGTCATATTGTTTAAATGGAGCTGCTCCGCCTTGCAAAAGCATCCTGCCTCTGTTGAAGCCGCTGTCATGTGAAAATGCCTTTCCAGTGTTTGGAAGAACAGTCTTGTGAGCAGTGCGTCCCTCCCCCACCTCTGCCCCAGAATATGACAGAGCAAAGCAGAAGGCCATTTCATGAGGTACTTGGTCCAGCTGGCTTTTATTCAGTACTGGTGGAATATCCACCCAACAGAGGGTGTGTGGGTGTGTGATAGCGTTAATCATGAGCAGAGACTCTCCCCTGTGCCAAGATGGCACCCTTGGGCCTGCTTTCCCCTCAGCACCAGGTTCACACATGCCACCTCCCCCCACTTCTCATCCCCCCACTTCTCACTCCTCCTCCACCTCCAGCCCTGCTTCTTCGCACCTTGCCTCAGCCAGCTTTCCTCAGGCTCCTTTCTTACCTGTTGCTTGTCTTTCTTCCACACCTGTGCTGAGAGATTGCCAGGTTGTTCACGCAGCCTTCTTGCTTCTGGCCAGAGGTGTATCTACCCCCATGGCAGTGAACCTTTGGCACTCCAGATGTTATGGACTACAATTCCCATCAGCCCCTGCCAGCATAGCCAATTGGCCATGTTGGCAGGGGCTGATGGGAATTGTAGTCCATAACATCTGGAGTGCCAAAGGTTCGCCACCACTGATCTACCCTGTTTCCCTGAATATAAGACATCCCCTGAAAATAAGACGTAGTAGAGGTTTTGCTGAAGTGCGAAATATAAGGCATCCCCCAAAAGTAAGACGTAGCAAAGTTTTTGCTTGGAAGCATGCCTGACGAACAGAACACAGAAATATAAGACATCCCCTGAAAATAAGACATACCGCATCTTTGGGAGCAAAAATTAATATAAGACACTGTCTTATTTTCGGGGAAACACGGTAGGAAAAATGTAGCCCGGTGCAAAATTTGAGTTTTCCGCCTCCCCATCCCCCACCACGACCAAATAACGAAAGGAGGAAGGGTGTGGGAACGATTTGCCTGCTCCCCTTTTTTGCAGCACAACACCTACCTGGTTCTAAGTCTATGGCTTGGAGGCCAGAGAGGTGCGGCTTTGGGTAAGTTGGAAGGTGAGGATGGGAGAGGGTGGAGAGAAGTGACTGGGGATGGCAGGAGGGTTGAAAGGGAAGGCTTGGGGCAGCAGATTGGGAGATGGTGGAACAGAGGCTTGAGGTGGGGAAGGGAGGAAGTGAGGGTTCTGGTGGGGCAGGGTGGCAAGGTTAGGCTTGGGGTGGGGAGGAAAGAAAGGTAAGGGTTGGGATGGAATGGGGAGGGTTAGGTGAGTATTAGGGTGGGGGAGGGTTGGAAGGTGTGAGTAGGAGTGGGGAAGGAGTTGAAGGTGAGTATTGGGATGGGGAAGGGTTGAAAGGGGTGGGTATGGTTGGAGGAGGGTGGAATTTAGATGGTTAGGGTGCAAGGGGGAGGCAGGGAGGCTTTGCCGGGCCTATGGAGGGCCTGGCTGGAGTTTGGGGGGTGGCGGAAGGGGCCTGCTGAGCCAGCTGGTAAGGAAAGATTGGGGGAAGGGGCAGTGGTGCAAAGGTGTTAGGGACCACGGTCAGCGTGGAGGGTGTGCAGGGATTCCCTAAAGACACCTCCCTCTCCAGTCCTGTCTCATAGAAAGGCAGGGATCCAAGGGGGAGACCCCTGGGGCGGTGCCAGCTCCCCTCCGTTCGGCTGGGCCGCTTGGCATTGAAGTTGTTGAGGGGCCACCGGAAGTCTGCAGCCTCCCATCTGGCTGGGCTACAATGGCGCCTCCTTGCCACCCAACGGGACCTTGTGGGGGACTCCGGCAGCATGGGGCGAAGGGAGCAATGGCTCAGGGGCCTCCGGTGGTGGGGCCAGCACAGTGGCTTGCAGGACCTGGGGGGAAGGAGGAGAGGGGCAATTTTCCACCCCTCCACATGACTAAATGGCCTCCGGCCAGGGACATTTGACTCCATATGTCCTCCTAGGAAGTACTCCACTGCTTCTGGCCTTGCCCTCTCTTTAACACCTACAATTTTGGACCTTCAAACTCTTCCTCTCTTTCTTTCTGGTCTACCTAGCAGATATTCAAAGTTACTGTTTCTGTAGCTAGTGAAGAATGGATAGAGATGGGGGGGTTATTTTACTGGCTAACAATTTGCTTAGATGTTTTTCACCACTGCTGTTTCTTGAAGAGGGGGGGAGGGCTATCTCCTGCCGTGGTGGCGAACCTTTGGCACTCCAGATGTTATGGACTACAATTCACATCAGCCCCTGCCAGCATGACCAATTGGCCATGCTGGCAGGGGCTGATGGGAATTGTAGTCCATAACATGGAGTGCCAAAGGTTCGCCACCACGGCAGATGAATTCAATGTTTCTTAAACCCATGCCTGCCCCTTCTCCTCTGGTTACCTCTCCTTTTGACATTGATGATAAGAGTTTGCACTATAACAGCAGGTATGCAGAACATTGTTGATAAAGCTATTGCAGAACTGGATTCAACAGAAGATGGAAAGCAGATGCCCCCCCCCCCCCAATCAAATCCACTGATGTTCTCCATTAATTGTTCTTAATTTGGTCTCAAAAGAAGAACAGACACAGAAGCTGTTCCTCATTCTCACAGCCTGGCTGTCATACGCCTTCACACACAGACCCAGAGACTTGACTTCATCAAAAACAGACACATTGACTACGTACAAAAAAAATCCCCCAAACACCCCTCTCCAATTCACAAAGAAAATGGTTTCTTCCTTAGGTTGTGCAACTAGAGGCCTAATTTCCTTATTTCAAAAGGATTTTTAACTTGGTGATTTAAGATGCTGTAATTTGGGGAGGGGTATTCCTATACTCTGCTGATTATAGCAGATAACATCTCAGGAAAGGACATGTATTGGAGGGGATGGTTAATCACACTTGATGCACATGGCATCTGACAAAATGCTGCCCTTGTGGTGCCTGTCTCCCAAGATGGAGGGTTCCTGTTAGGAACAGCAGTAGCGTAGTGGTTAAGAGAAGGTGCATTCTAATCTGGAGGAACCGGGTTTGATTCCCAGCTCTGCCGCCTGAGCTGTGGAGGCTTATCTGGGGAATTCAGATTAGCCTGTGCACTCCCACACACGCCAGCTGGGTGACCTTGGGCTAGTCACAGTTCTTCTGAGCTGTCTCAGCCCCACCTACCTCACAGGGTGTTTGTTGTGAAGGGGGAAGGGCAAGGAGATTGTAAGCCCCTTTGAGTCTCCTACAGGAGAGAATGGGGGGGGGGGATATAAATCCAAACTCTTCTCTTCTTCTCTTTGTCTTAAGCGTGCTGTGTGATCTGTGTTTTTTTCTAATACAACAAAAGATACAAAGCAAGCCTGGCTGCCAGGGTCCTGAACAGGTAACGGAGCAGAAGGGGTTGAGAGTAGAAAGAGAGCTGACGGCACCAGGTGGCAGGAGGGGAAACAGACAAGAGCTCTCAAGGCTGCAGCCTCCAGAGATGCTTGGCAGGGCTACAAGATCGGCCTGGAACGGACCACACCCTCAAGTTTCCAGCCTCCTGCAGTTGCTGACAGGTTTTATAGCTAGACCTCCGAAGCTTTCGGGTAACTATTTCACGCTTGCCAAGCGTGTTGACTACTTACCTGGCTCTTCACTGTGCACCAGGGCTGGGTAAATCCAGAGATTTTCTCCAGGAAAGGCCCGCAGCCAGCATCCTCCACGAGACCTGGTGCCGTGACCTTCTCACTGGCTCGTGCCCTCAGTTTTTCAGGACAGGCTTTGCACACTGTTTCCAAAAGCAGCCTTCCAAGAATGTCTGTTTGTTTCCACCACTATTGAATTGCACAGAGCATGGCGGTCTACAGGGAACAGCTAATCATGGGATAACAGTGTGTCCGTCTCCCCCCCGCCCCCCAGCTTTAAAAACCAGGGCATAAAGGAACTTGGCCTCCAAGCAAACAACGCCTTCCTTCTTTAATAAAGGAATGTTTATGAAATATTACTCGACTCCTTATAGGAGCCAAAGCAAGCTTCCTTAACAAGGAAAACAACAGCAACATCTTTCCGTCCCTAGAAACCCAAAGCTTAGGAGATGAAGAGTTGGGGTTTATATCCTGCTTTTCTCAACCTTTAGAGTCTCAAAGTGGTTTTTCTTCTTTTCCCCCACGCACAGCAGACAGCTACGTGGGGCTGGGAGAGTTCTGAGAGAACTGTGACTAGCCCAAGGTTACCTAGCAGACTTCATGCGGAGGAGTGGGGAAATCTGGTTCACCAGATAAGAGTCCATAGCTCATACGGAGGAGTAGGGACTCAAAGAATCTGGTTCTCCAGATTAAAGTCCACCACTTTTTACCACTACACCACACTGGCTCCAGAAGTTGAACAGAAGCTCAGAGCCATGCAGAAGAGAGTTAGGTAAATTTGCAGGATACATTTTTGATATGACAAAGCTCAGCTTTTGCCTAGCACTGTGGCTGACAGAAGAAGAAGAAGAAGAAGAAGAAGAAGAAGAAGAAGAAGAAGAAGAAGAAGAAGAAGAAGAAGAAGAAGAAGAAGAAGAAGAAGAAGAAGAAGAAGAAGAGTTGGATTTATATCCCCCCTTTCTCTCCTATAGGAGACTCAAAGGGGCTTACAAATTCCTTTCCCTTCCCCCCCCCTCACAATAAACACCCTGTGAGGTAGGTGGGGCTGAGAGAGCTCCAAAGAACTGTGACTAGCCCAAGATCACCCAGCTGGCGTGTGTAGGAGTGTACAGGCTAATCTGAATTCCCCAGATAAGCTTCCACAGCTCAGACGGCAGAGTGGGGAATCAAACCCGATTCCTCCAGATTAGAGTACACCTGTTCTTAACCACTACACCACTGCTGCTCCAGGTGAGTCAAATATCATTCACAAAGCATGACACTGTTCAGGCTACAAAGGCAGGCCCTTGCCCTTTGCAGATATCATTCCTCCTTGGGCGGAAAGAACGAAAAAGAAACAAACACACACAAACAAACATGTATTCTTTTGTTTTTATTCCTGCTTACAAACTCTCAGGCCATTACAGGGATTAGTTTCTGGGCTCACCCTGACTATCACTTCTGGGAATGTTCTTACCACATGTCAACATTTGCAGGATAGCCTTCCATGTTCTCATTTAAATGCAACAGAACACGGTTTCCAGTTTGCGTGTCATGTGAAGGAGGAGAGAAGAGACACTGTTGTCCTCTACCCTTAAAAAAAGCTGGATGATAAGGGGGAAACAACACATCTGGGGAGCTGAAACCGATCAGCCTGGCCAAACTTTCCTTTGGTCCAGGCACCAGTGCGCCCAGCTGCAGCCAAAACCTAGTAGCCTCTGGAGAAACTGACATTTCTACATTTCCTTCAGCCAGTTTCTTTCAGCTTCCTCTTTGCAAGCTGGGGATAAGAGCAGAAACACAAGAACCCCTCCCCAGTGACTGTCACTTGCCCCCTCTCATAAATACCCATCATACTTATCTGGCTAGTACTCCAAACATTGTGGCCAAATTATACGCCCCAAAGGATAGCTCTGTTCTTCTTAATTTTGTTGGGTCACTCTGTTATTAAGAGATTCTCCGTTATTATTTTCTTTAGGGACTGATTTAAATTTGGTGTTTTTTTGTATCCTGCCTGTATGGTCCTATATGCCAATAAAGGCTTTGTGGTGGTGGTTGTTGTTAACTACTTAAGCAAACTCCAAACATCTGTCCCAGGTGGCTAGGGATATGTGTGTGATGTGCATGTTCTCAGGAATCCTATATTAAAAATCTAGGAAATGGGCAAACATCCTGGATCGTGTGCAGGAAACGCACAAGTGGGCACATGGTGTGCGATGAACTGCTTGCCTAGGAAGGCTCCTTTTGATGGGTCACTAGTTCAAAGGTTAAATTAAATTGTGAAGTAGACTCTGCAAGTCAGTGATCTAGCCAAGAGCATTTGGGGAGGCTATAATTTTAATTTTTAATTTTTTTTAAAAAAAATTTAGATACACAAGAACCACTTAGACTGCTTTTGCCCATTCTTGCAATGAAAAAAATGAGGGGCTTCCCCACAGGCTTAAGACTGAGGAAGGATTGAAAAGAACTCCACACACTGAAGAGGAACATAAATTATTAAGAAACTAATAACAGCAGAAGAAGGCTGTTTAGAAGGGCTGAGCTAGGGTACATTGAAGGATCTCAAGTTGACTGTCACAAGCAAACCCTTGTCTGAGTCCAGAAGCTGCCATAACCAAGCCAACAAAGGGTTAACAGAAGCAAGTTTGTCACTCTGGGGCACCGTCCAACTTGGGCCTTCTACTGTGGCGATTCCACAATGGTTCTAACTGCAGGGGCTGCTTCTGGGACAGTGGCAGGAGTGTTGTAGAAGGAGGCTGTTTGGTTCCTCTGCTGGTCTCGCAGGTAAGGAGGGATGGAGGAGCTCTTGATGTGCAAAATTCTCGTGTCCATCACTTCGCAGTCGATCTGCATCATGACTTCGTAGTCTTGGCCATTAATTATTTTCTCTGGCAAAGGGGGGGGGGGCACAAACAACAAAAAAAGGCAAGAGTTAACACAGTGAAAAAAGTTTCCCAACAGTCTGCATCCAGGGGGAAAATAAGTTGTTGGGCAGAAAAGTGCTGTTTCTAAAGTGGTTTCATATGAACCAGTGTCTACAAGAGAAGCACACAAGGTAAAGGGCACCGATAGAACACACAGAGTGCAGAGCAATTGATCCAGAGCCCACGATCTGTCAGATGGGCTTACACATGGAGCCAAGCATCCACCGATCAGGAAAAAGCATTGCACATCTGGAAGCAGATCACATAGGTATGTTTAATCCAACGCCTCTCTTTGTAGCTAACTGGAGTCTGCAGAGTTCGCCCACTTCTCCCTATTTTGGATTCTGGTTACTGGGATGCTCTCCCACGCAAGCCTTGTTGGAATGACGATAGCCCTTCAAGAACGTAACTGCTATGAGATGAGACCCCACGACCCCACGACCCCACGATGAGATGAGACCCCACGACCCCACGACAGTTAAATACAATGGCTACAGGGATAACCATGCAAGGCATTCAAAAAAAGAACAACAAAAACCCTTCATACAGACAGTGATGCAGTTTAACTATGAGCCACTTAGCTTGGGCAGCACTGTGATAATAACTGGCCCTTGGTTTAGCTTCATAACCACCCAGAGAAGTAGGTTAGACTGATTAGAATGACTGGATCAAGCTTACTCAGCAATCTTCATGGCCGTGTGGGAGATCTCAACCAGGTCCCCCTAAACTAGGGATCTGCAACATGGTATCCAAGGCCACCATGGTATTCTCCATTGTGATTCCTGGCACCGACTTCCTTCTTCCCCCCAAGCAAACAGCCAATCCTGGTATTCCTCTGCCTTACTGGAGTAGGAGGTGCTTCAGAAAAGGCCAGAAGGCATCCTGTTTGTGACTGCAGGAAGTGCTTATTCCGAAACAGTTTCCTCCATCCCAAGGAGATACTTGGCTTGGAACCTCCCCACATCATGTGACTGGCTGAGTCTCTCCCTCAGGGCAGCCATTTTGTGATGGTGTTCCATCCCCAAAATTCCCAAAGCACTCACAAGCTCAGCAAGACTGGTAAGAAAGATCCCCAATTACCAGAGGCGTTCCTCCCATTGGGCAAAGTGGGCAGTTGCCCAGGGCGCCCCCTTGTGGCGGGCGCCAACAATACAGGTTCGTTTTGGGGTTTTTGTATTTTCAGTGTTTTTTTCTGTTTTTGGCATGCAGAAGGCGCAGTTTTTAGGCTAGCAGCACCATAATTTCAGGGTATTTTTAGGAGACTCCTCCTTGATGGACGATCAAGCTCAGTGAGGTTTGGCTTCAGGGGTCCAGTGTTATGGGCCCATCCCCCCATTGGCTTCCTAAGGGGAGCTAATAAGAGATGGGGGCTACACCTTTGAGGGTCCATAACTTTGGACCCCCTGAACCAAACTTCACCAAACCTAGGTGGTAATTGTAGCAGCAGTGGGTCCTTCACTGGGGAAGATAAAGCTCTTGAAATTGTGGTGTCAGTGCTATTTTAATAATTGCACCCCTGACAGCAGGCACCCCCTAAATTTCTCCAGATTCTTTTAAATCCACACCCTTCCTGCCAATGCTTGATTTCTTTCTTTCTTTTATTCTCTCAATGCCTAATAAAGGTTGTTGTTGTTGTTGTTGTTGTTGTTAAATCCACAACCTTCGGCATGGATTTAAAGGGGGAATCTGAGGCCCCCAGTTTAAACATTGAAAGTGGTGCTGTTTCAGGGTGGGGGAGAATCCACCCCAAAATAGAATCACTTTCAATGTTGTTTAAACTAGGGACCCCAGATTCTCCTTTTAATGTAGATTTAAAAGGAGAATCTGGGCTCCCTAGTTTAAACACCATTGAAAATGATGCTGCTTGGAGGTGGATTCCAGCATCACTTGTTTAAACTCGGGAGCCCAGATTCTCCTTTTAAATCCACCTTAAAGAGAGAATCTGGGGTCCCAGGTTTAAATAACATTGAAAGTGATGCTGTTTCCCCCAATTGGGGGGACTGAATACAACACCATAACATGTTTTCATAGCAATAATAAAACATTTTGAAAGCATTTTGAAAATGTTTTCAAAAAAATTATTTCTGCTATGTGGCACGGGCCATTGCTGTTGGGGCATGTTCTATAATGTGATGGTGACTTTGAAATGACCTAGTGGAAAAAATCAGTGTTTGGTCACAGTGGGGGAGGGTGGCTGCCCATCGGGGGGGCCCATCAAACTCAGGTTTTGCCCAGGGCTCCAGTTTGCCTAGGTACACCACTGCCAATTACGACCACTATATTATACTGGCACGTGTCCAGTTTGTCAGTGTGATTCTAGGCTCTCAAAGCAACTCACCTAAGCCCTCGATAATAAATATAGAATGACCCCCGAAGTCACAAAACAGAGAGTTTGAGTTTCTGCTCCTTTTTCTTCTTAAAAACACAGACACTTGAGCTGCGTCATGCGATAGAGAATCAGAGGAGCAGGCAGGGCTTGCCTTTTGCAGAGTGGTGCAGGATAAACTTTCCCATTTGCAAGGATGTTTTGACAATGTCATGAGCAAAAGCCAAGCCCTATATACATACAAGTCCTACACAAATACACACACACACACACACACACACACACACACACACACACACACACACACACACACAATAGATCTCTCCCCCTTTTTCTGAATTCATTCCAAATTGCCTTGAAGCCTACCCTATCTCAGCATTTCTCAGTGGGTGGTCAGTTTCCCACACTGAAGACCACACTCTTCACTGGCCCGGAGCTGAGAGCGGCTTGCTGCTGGGATTTCCGCACCGCTGTCTTATGTGTGGATATCAACAGGGTTCTGTGGCTGCACTTCCTGCCCTCTGCCCTGCAAGTTCAGGTGGCTGAATAGTCTAAATGCATGTCGGGGAACTCCTGTGGAGCTCCCTTCTGGTGCTAAATGATGCTCTTCATCAGGGGCTATTCAAATCATCGGCCCACTTTCTTTGCTTCCTTTCTGAGCAATTCAGTTGCACTGCAATTCAGTTGCACTGCAAGCAAAACAACAAACTTAGGGACTCCAAATGGCATGCATGAAGCCTTGTACTGAACCAGACCACTGCTTTGTCAGGGTTAGCATTGTCTACACTTGATTGGCAGCTGCTGTCTGGGATCTCAGGCAGTGCTTTTCACATCAGCTAACACGTCATCCTTTTGAACAGAGGATGCTGCACACGAAATCCGGGACTTTCTGTATCCAAAGAGAGCCAGCGTGGTGTAGTGGTTAAGAGCAGGTGCACTCTAATCTGGAGAACCGGGTTTGAGTCCCCGCTCTGCCACTTGAGCTGTGGAAGCTTATCTGGTGAACCAGATTAGCTTGTGCAACATATGCCAGCTGGGTGACCTTGGGCTAGTCACAGTTCTTCAGAGCTCTCTCAGCCTCACTCACCTCACAGGGTGTTTGTTGCGGGGGGTGGGGGGAAGGGAAAGAAGACTGTAAACCTCTTTGAGTCTCCTTACAGGAGAGAAAGGGGGGAATATCCTGCTCCTCCTCCTCATTGGCAGGTTCTCTACCACTGAGCCATGGCCTCTCCCCAAAGTGAGCTTGAGGCATGTATTGCCTGCCTTAGATGAGCCACTGCCAGCCCCACCCCCACTCAACAGCTGGGTCACCAATGGCAGTTAATAAGCAGGGGATCAAATCACACTTTCCCAAAAGAAGCCCCCACCCTGTACATTTCCCATGTCTGCAGGAGGCCATGACAAGCATTAATCTCCAAAAGTTAAACATTTTCATTCTGTCAGAAATCCCACGCCCACTGTCTTCTAGTGTGGAAAAGAGTATGGCCCAGTGAGAAGGAAGGGCTTCTCTGTCTGGGGTGGGGAGTCAAACTGAATTCCAGATCGTTGTCAAGGTCCTAGTGCTCCAAGAGTAATCTCCTGGTGATTCTTGGCCTCAAGGATATACCGCTGACTTTCACCAGAGCAAAGGTCCTGGCTCCTACTTGGTGAATATGTTGCCAGCAGAAATCAGGGATCTGCACAGTATCCAACAATTCTTCAGAGCATGCAAGACTGAATTATTCCACTGAGCATTTTAACTGAAGACCTAAGGCAGTGGTGGCGAACCTATGGCACGGGTGCCAGAGGTGGCACTCAGAGCCCTCTCTGTGGCCACTCACAAACAGAGTCCCCCCCCCCCCCCACACACACACATCTAGGCTGGCCTGGGCCACTGGGCTTGATTATTAGCAGTAAACCTAAGTCCTAGTTTTGGGGAAGTAGTGTAGGTAACCCTGTTAAGCGCTGTTAAACCCCACTGATTTTCATTCAATGAACTAAAGCGTGATCCTTTACCTGGGAGTAAGCTCGTGGCTGACAATGGGGCTTGCTTCTGAGTAAACCCTCCTAGGGCCGTGATTCACCCGTTGGAAGAGATGCACAGTTGCTTCAAAGCAAAGCCACTGACCCCCCCCATACACCCCCCCATACACACACACACCCCATACGCCCCCCCCCATATGTACCCCCCCATACACACACATCTAGGCTGGCCTGGGCCGCTGGGCTCAATTATTAGCATTAAACCTAAGACCTAGTTTTGGGGAAGCAGTGTAAGTAACCCTGTTAAGCAGTGTAGGTAACCCTGTTAAGTGCTGTTAAACCCCACTGATTTTCATTCAATGAACTAAAGCGTGATCCTTTACCTGGGATTAAGCTCGTGGCTGACAATGGGGCTTGCTTCTGAGTAAACCCTCCTAGGGTCGTGATTCACCCGTTGGAAGAGTTGCACAGTTGCTTCAAAGCAAAGTCATCGACTACCACCAAGCTTACTCCCGAGTAACGTACGCCTCGGAACCAACTGTTTTTTCTAAACGAAAACCTCAGTATTTAGGTTAAATTGCCGTGTTGGCACTTTGCGATAAATAAGTGGGTTTTGGGTTGCAGTTTGGGCACTCGGTCTCGAAAAGGTTCGCTATCACTGACCTAACAGAAATCTGCTGGCCCCAATCCTTGCACCCCTCCTTTTATCACCCAAACAAAATCTAGAAGTTTGGGCGAAGCTGGGCTTTGTACGAGCAAAGCGCTTTTGATCTAAATCACCATCAGGGGGTTGTGATTAGTGTTAGGATTTGGTGCTGTATCCTGCGATTTGTTTTAACTATTAGCAACTGGTCAAAGTATTTGTATGATAGTTTTAATCATGATTGCTAGTTGCCCTGATCCCAGGCCAGGCTGGGGAGGGCAGGATATAAAAGAAAATAAAAGCCTCAAACGAAGCACATCTTTTAAAGCAAAAATGGCTCTTACCATCCTCTGAGAAATCACATTGAGATCAGGATCTTTCAACAATGGTAAAGCCTCATTTGGGATACAGATTGTGAAACCAAATGAAACAGCTTTACACTTAGATCTACCACTGGTCCATTTCACTTAATAGTCCACTATGACCAGTTATAGCTCCTAGTGGTCTTTCCCAGTCCAACTGCCCCACATCTCCCCATTTAATGGGTTGTGTCAGGGACCAAACCAGAGTCCTTCTGCTTGCAAAACAAGCACAGTATCACTAAGCTATGATTTCCACCTGGGGTAAGTATCTATGGTCGGAAGGACACCTGAGTTGGATCCAGGAATAGAACTCCCACCCAAATTGCACTGCTGTTATCTCTTAGCTATCACAACCCTGATTTAACCATATGAATAATGCAGCAGTGCTACAAGAAACAGAAATGGTTTTGCTCAGACGAACCTCAATGCTGATCTGAGATTGTATATCATGGCATGGATTCTGTGGTAAAATTCTGAACGCCACCTCTATGACCAGTCCATCTAACCCAGCACGAGACTTAGAGAGCAGCTGCCAGGTGGATGCTTCTCTCCATCTTGCTACCTGAGATCCTTGTAACAGAGGATAGTAGGAGTTGAACCTATCTGAGATGGAAAAAGAAATCCTTTTTCTTTTTCTGAGATGGAAAAAGAAATTAGAGAGGCCAACAAAAACAAAAATGTAGTGGTAATGGGTGATTTTAACTATCCCCATATAAACTGGAAAAAATGCATGTTCAGGTCATAGTAAGGAGAGAGCATTCCTGGATATGCTAAATGACTGTGGCTTAGAGCAGATGGTTGTGGAACCAACCAGGGGAGAGGTGATCCTAGATCTAATTCTATGTGGGACCCAGGACCTGGTGCAGGAAGTCAGTGTTGTTGAGCAGATAGGGAACAGCGACCACAATGCTGTCAGATTCAGTATCTCAGCATGCGAACAAGTGGCAACTACTAATGTAGTTACATTCGCCTTCAGAAAGGGAAATTTCTCAAAGATGAGGGGGGATAGTGTGCAGGAAGCTGAAAGGGAAAATCAAGAGAGTCAAAACTGTCCAGGATGCTTGGAGGTTATTTAAAAACACAGTAATAAAAGCTCAGCTGGAATGTGTTCCACAGGTTAGAAAAGGCAGCACCCAGTCCAAAAGAAAGCCACCATGGTTAACAAGAGAGGTTGAGGAAATTATCAGAAAAAAGAAAATGTCTTTTAGAAAATGGAAGTCCAGTTTGGCTGATGAAGAATATGAGAGGAAACACAAATGGTGGCAAAAGAGAAGCAAGTTAGCTGTAAGGGAGGCAAAAAAGGATTATGAGGAACGCATGGCTATGAACATCAAGACCAGCAACAAACAGTTCTTCAAGTACATCAAAAGCAGGAAGCCAGCAAGGGAAGCGGTAGGCCCGTTAGATGACAAAGGAACAAAGGGTGTGCTAAAAGATGGCAGGGAGATTGCAGAGAAGCTGAATGAATTCTTTGCATCTGTCTTCACCCAAGAGGGGGTGAGGAACATTCCTGCACCTGAACCAAGCTTCTTAGGAGGCGAATCCGAGGAACTAGCAAAGATAGTGGTAGACAAGGAAAAAGTTCTGGCAGCCATTGATAAACTAAATGTTACCAAATCCTCTGGCCCAGATTGCATTCACCCAAGAGTTCTTAAATAGCTCAAGCATGAAATTGCTGATCTTCTCACTTTAATATGCAACTTATCCCTGAAATCAGGCTCCATCCCTGAAGACTGGAAGATGGCCAATGTCACACCAATCTTTAAGAAAGGATCTAGGGGGGACCCGGGAAATTACAGGCCAGTCAGTTTGACATCTGTTCCTGGTAAATTAGTTGAATCTATCATTAAAGATAAAATTATAAAACATGTAGAAAAGCAAGACCTGCTGAGAAAGAGTCAGCATGGCTTTTGCAGAGGCAAATCCTGTCTTACAAACTTACTAGAGTTCTTTGAGGGTGTAAACAGGCATGTGGACAGGGGTGAACCGGTGGACATTGTCTACTTGGATTTCCAAAAGGCTTTTGACAAAGTTCCTCACCAGAGACTGTTGAGAAAACTCAGCAATGAAGGAATAAGAGGGGAAGGCGTCTTATAGATTAAACTGGTTGAGAATCAGGAAACAAAGAGTGGGTGTAAATGGGAAGTTCTCACAATGGAGAGATGTAGGGAGTGGTGTCCCCAAGGATCCGCTTTGGGACCAGTGCTCTTTAACCCATTCATAAAATGACCTGGAAGTAGGGTGGGTAGTGTAGTAGCCAAGTTTGCAGATGATACCAAATTAGGTAGAGTGATTAAAACCTCAAAGGATTGCTAAGAGGTCCAAGCGGACATTGATAAATTAGGTGAGTGTGCTAAGAAAAGGCAAACGCAGCACAATGTAGCTACATGTAAAGTGATGCACATAGGGCAAAATCCAAACTTCACATACACGCTACAGGGAAAGTGCTATCAGTCACAGACCAGGAAAGGGATTTAGGCGTCTTAGTTGATAGTTCCATGGGAATGTCAACTCAATGCATGGCAGCTGTGAAAAAGGCAAACTCTATGCTGGGGATCATTAGGAAAGGAATTGAGAATAAACTGCAAAGATTGTCATGCCCTTATATAAAGCCGTGGTGCGACCGCACTTGGAGTACTGTGTTCAGTTCTGGCTGTCGCGATCTCAAAAAAGGATATTGAGGAGATAGAAAAAGTGCAGAGAAGGGCAACAAGGATGATTGAGGGACTGGAGCACCTTCCCTATGAGGAGAGGCTGCAGCGTTTGGGACTCTTTAGTTTGGAGAGGAGGCGGCTGAGGGGATATGATTGAAGCTCCGCTACAAAAATTATGCACATGGGGTGGTAGAAAATGCTGACAGAGAGAATTTTTTCTCTCTTTCTCACAATACTAGAACCAGGGGGCATTCATTGAAAATGCTGGGGGGAAGAATTAGGACTAATAAAAGGAAACACTTCTTCACGCAACGTGTGATTGGTGTTTGGAATATGCTGCCACAGGAGGTGGTGATGACCACTAACCTGGATAGCTTTAAAAGGGGCTTGGACAGATTTATGGAGGAGAAGTCGATTTATGGCTACCAATCTTGATCCTCTTTGATCTGAGATTGCAAATGCCTTAACAGACCAGGTGATCGGGAGCAACAGCCGCAGAAGGCCATTGCGTTCACATCCTACATGTGAGCTCCCAAAGGCACCTGGTGGGCCACTGCGAGTAGCAGAGAGCTGGACTAGATGGACTTTGGTCTGATCCAGCTGGCTTGTTCTTATGTTCTTATGTCCTTCAACTCAACAAAGCTTCATCCACTCTCCTAACGCCAAGGCCTTTCCTGCTGAGCTACATCCCTTCATCCTAACCATAACGCTAAATGATGGAGATTGCTGACAAGTTCGGCTGAATCTCATCAAAGCAACATAGGAAGAGCCTATAACTCTGTCCACACTGGTTCTGGGCTTTGTAGAATCCATAGCCAATTATCAGCCGTCTTGGAAACAGCAAGCAAGCCTTCCCAGAGTCCAGGCGTCAGGACTAATTGCTGCTGGCTGGGGGAGCCATCTGGGCCATCTAACATCCCTCCCAGTCAACTTCTCTTTGCAACGTCCAAGATGCTGTCCAGAATCCTTTTGGACTTCTTGCCGGAGAAAACAAAGCTTGGATCCAAAGCAGCAGTCAACTAGATCTTCTTGCCAGTCAGTGTCTGTACAATATGTTTTCTGAGCCTAAAGATGGAAGGTGCCTAATGGAAACATGTGAGTCATGAGGAATGGGATATACATTACACTACATTTACTGTTGCCCTGGGTTAACTTGGATTCCAGCTGACAGTCTGCAATTAAGGACTGCACCATCCCAGAGTTCAAACCACCTGCACAAACCATTAAAGCTCTTACACACATTAGAGATACCCCCCCCTTAAAAAAAGCAGGAAAAGCTACAGATTCTAATAGCCTACGAGAACACCAGAAATGAAGAAAGGAAAAGCAAGGGTCTCTCTCGAGTTCAGAGGTGTGCTTAACGCTAGGAAAGGTAAGGTGCTATTACTCCATGGCAGGATTGAGGTGCAGGTCCCATAAGAACTAACCTGCCTGTTGAGGTCTTTATCAGAAGACTTATTCCAGGTGACCCCCCCCCCCCCCCAACAGAAATTAGATGGATGATATCCAGACAGGGCCTTCTCAGCTGTGGCATCTAGGTAACACGATTCGTCTCTGGAGAAGTTCACCCTCCCTCCTTTCACTAGCAAATATAATTTTTTTCAAAAAGTAACAGGTGGACTAATTAGAGTCTCATTAGAAGAAGAGGAAGAGGAGGAAGAAGAAGAGTTTGGATTTATACCCCACCTTTCTCTCCTGTAAGGAGACTCAAGGTGGCTTACAAGCTCCTTTCCCTTCCTCTCCCCACAACAGACACTTTGTGAGGTAGGTGGGGCTGAGAGAGTTCAGAGGGATCTGTGACTAGCCCAAAGTCATCCAGCAGGAAAGTAGGAGTGTGGAAACACATCTGGTTCACCAGATAAGCCTCTGCAACTCAGATAGAGGAGTGGGGAATCAAACCCGGTTCTCCAGATTAGAATCCACCTGCTCTTAACCACTACACCTAAGGTCCAAAAAAAAGTCATACATGCAACTCTGGTCGCGCCAATCCTTGGTCCAAAAATGCAAGAAATGAACAGAATGCTTTGACTTCTTCAGTCTTTTAAGATGAACAGATGCAATTATCATAGGGTGTTCGTGCTTCTTCAGACAATGGGAACAAGCACTATAATTTAATTGTGCCTCCTCTCTCTCTCTCTCTCTCTCTCTCTCTCTCTCTCTCACACACACACACACACACACACACACACACACACACACACACACACACACACACACCCCCTCTCAAAGTGATGAAAGAGATTGTAGGCCTGGGTCAAGGGGAGAGGTGCAAGAAAGGGTAGATTTGAAGAATTTCAACACTAAGCTCTATTTGTCCTAGCGGAGAGGAGGAAGAAGTTTGATCCCATAGCTTTTATGGCTTCAGTATTTCATATGGATAGAATGGAAGAGAACTCCTATGACTGCAATTCACTCATTTATTTCTATATTAGATTTCGTAGTCGTCACTCACCCAAGAGGTTTCACAGTGTCTTACAACACTGAAAACAACATCTTAATAAATAAGCTGAAAACCAACAAGGTGGTACTGCAGGTATGAGGATCCCAAGCTGTAAAAGCTTGGTGCATTTTTATCTTGTCCTTCTTCCAAGAAGCTGTGGGCAGCACACAAATCTCCATTTCATCCTTGCAACAACTCTCTAGGTCAGGGGTGTTCAACTCTGGCGCTTCAGATGTTCATGGACTACAATTTCCATCAGCCCTTGCTCACATGGCATGCCAGCAGGGGCTGATGGGAATTGTAGTCAATGAATATCTGAAGCACCAGAGTTGGACACCCTTGATCTAGGTTGATTAAGCTGAGACAGAATGACTGACTGGCCATGGCTACCCAATGAGCTTTACAGGATGTGGGGTTTTGAAACTGGGTCTCTCTCTTTTTTTTCCAATGGTTTTGCTGGACTGTCTGCTAAAGATCCCTTTTTCAGACTGGCTATGTCCCTGCCCACTTCAGTCAGGAGACTCCTTGGTACATATCCTTTTGCTGTGCCCTTATGAGTCCCAATTTAGGTTAAAATGGATTATGCCATGCTTTAATAAACGATCCATGGTTTTTTTCCAGCAAGCTTAGAGCAAAAGGTTCAATTTCTCTTAGAGGACTCTGACTCAACGTACTTATTTTGTTGCTCATTTTTAGAGGCTGCAGAAAAGAGTCAAAGGGAAGTGTGTTTAGGTATAGGTCTTATTTAAGTTTTATGACTTTACTGTTCAGGACCTTGGTCTAAGAACAGGGGGTTTGAAAGAAAGAAACTGGATTTTCCAAGTTAAGAGCTAAAACCATTTAACCCCTGGACTTTTAAAAAAGAGGGGGAAAAAGCCAATTTCACCAAAATGAGAAGAAGCAATAGTCTTGGGGGGCAGATTTCTGGATACAATTGGGGGTTGCAGCATGAGAGACAGAAAGATATACCTGTGGCACAGTTGGTGTTCATTCCAATTGGGATTGCACAGAAAAATTTCCAAAAATTTCCAATTAAAAAAACACACAGTAGGATTTGGGTGCTGTGTGGTTTCCGGGCTGTATGGCCGTGTTCTAGCAGCATTCTCTCCTGACGTTTCGCCTGCATCTGTGGCTGGCATCTTCAGATCCTCTTCAGATCCTCTGAAGATGCCAGCCACAGATGCAGGCGAAACGTCAGGAGAGAATGCTGCTAGAACACGGCCATACAGCCCGGAAACCACACAGCACCCAAGTGATTCCAGCCGTGAAAGCCTTCGACAATACACAGCAGGATTGATCCAAACCTTCCTCTTCAGCTGCTATACAGGTATTCTGCAACTGCTTGGCTGAAACTGCAACCGCAAAGCAGGAGTGCGTGATACACAGAATTTTGGCTGCTGGTAAGTAACACAATGTTCAGAACATGCCTGGCTGAGGTCACACTAAATTTTTGATGTTTTACTACTGTGCATTACCTACAATGCAATACAGTTTACAGAATTGCACAAATGAAGACAGGGAAAGAAGCCCTACACCTTGCCGACGATGCCTGGATTTATGACAACATCTATTTGTGGCTTTTCTAACACTCTGAAGCAAACAGAAGTTGAACACAGATTTATAGACACAGACGCTTCTATTCCTTCTTTCCAGATAACGTCACTTGCAGCAATGGGCGTTCTGCAGGGCTGTTCGGAGTCAGTTCGGCTGCATGAGGGCTAATGAAGTGAAGTTCAATACAGACAAGGTGGTAAGGAGAAGTGGTTTTCCTAACTAGGAAGATGGCTTCCAGCCTGTGCTGAGTAGCGTTGTATTCCCTCACAACCTGAGCAGGATTTCAGTTCTAGCCTTATCTGTGGATGCCCAGGTGGCTTCCGTGACTCTAAGCCCCTCTGACCAGCTTTGGCTGGAACCTCAGCAGCTCACCTCCCTGTTGTTATCAATGCTTTCTTCACATTTAAGCTAGATTACTGCAATGAATGATATGTGGAGCTGTTTTTGGTGACTAAACAGAAATTTCAACGGGTCTGCAAAGGTTGTGTCAAAAATGTTAACAGGGAAACACATCACCCCTGTGTTGTAAGACTTGAATTACGCTCAGAAACTGACCACGAACCAAAGTGCTGCCGTTAACCTAGTGCAGTGTTTCCCAACCTTTTCAACATCACAGTACCCTTGACCTCACTCTTCATATCTCATGGTACCCCTACCATCTTCCCACCTTCCCCTCCCAGTGCCCCTGCTTGCACACACCTCCACCTTCCCCTCCCAGGGTGAAGGGGAGTGCGGGGGGCGGGAATTGGCTGCTGACCTTGTGGCAGGCCCTGCCTCCTGGGCCAGCTCCATGTCCTTGTTGGCGCCGGTGGGAGACACCACAAAAGTGAGAGGGGCCGGTAGTGTTGCCACGGTACCCCCGGGACATGCTCATGGCACCCCAGGGTACCACGGAACCCTGGTTGGGAATCACTGATCTAGTGGTTTTACAGGTGAAGAAGGCTTAATCTGAAAGTTTAAAGACTCTCATATAAACTTGCCCAGTATTTGGGACTTCAGAGTCCCTTCACTGCATTAGGTATCAATGCCTTGTGCAATAGGGCAGGTGGTAACCAAGGGCACAACATTCTCAAAAGTGGCACCAAGTTTCTGGACTCCCTCCCCTAAAATGTTGTCTTGCTCTTTCCTTTTAGTGACAGGCAGACTTCATTATATTCTGCTACGTTCCTGTCTTTTTGTGTTAGTTTATATGGGGGTGGGGGTTTGCTACTGTAGGATTGTTTTAATTAGTTGTAATTTTTAATTTATTTTAATGCTTCTTGTTGGTAATTTGTGGCAAGCAGCTTTGAACAGAAATTGCAGAATGTTTCAGTAACATAAATAAAACCTCACCTCAGCCAACATAATATTCTCTCTGTGGAAGCTGTACGAGATCTGTGTCAGCTACTGTTTCAGATATTTCAGCCAAAGGCTCTAGTCAAAACTTAAGAACCCAAGAATTCCCGGTCTTGAGAACAGACCAATTTACCAGGCACCATAAGAATGATTTATTTCACCTGTCTTGTCAAAAGAAACTTAAAGGTTTTGAGTTATGAAGGAGAAGCAAAGAGCCAGGTAAGATGGCATCGTTTCATTTATAAGGACTGGCACCATTCCGACCTATCTACTCTAATTCATATTATTTACAGGCATTTTATATCCAAGCAGTACCCTAAAACTAGCTTGAATTGGTAGATGATGCCTCTACTTTGAGGTTCAGGAAATCAGCAAGGAGCAGCAGTGGCGTAGGAAGTTAAGAGCTCGTGTATCTAATCTGGAGGAACTGGGTTTGATTCCCAGCTCTGCCGCCTGAGCTGTGGAGGCTTATCTGGGGAATTCAGATTAGCCTGTACGCTCCCACACACGCCAGCTGGGTGACCTTGGGCTAGTCACAGCTTCTCAGAGCTCTCTCAGCCCCACCTACCTCACAGGGTGTTTGTTGTGAGGGGGGAAGGGCAAGGTGATCATAAGCCCCTTTGAGTCTTCTACAGGTGAGAAAGGGGGGATATAAATCCAAACTCTTCTTCTTCTTCTTTGACTCTTAGCTCATGGCTTGTGGCCTTGAATTAGCTGAGCCAATGGACCCAGAACTAGGCCCGGATGGGCTGCCTTGTGCTGCATTCTTATTTTGCTTTGTCCATTTCAATTGATTCCAATTGAAACAAACAAAAACTACAGCAAGCTACTTTTGAGTCTGCACTGGGGTTCAAAGGGATGTTCAGCAGTGGTTATGGGTTCAGGATTTGGAGCCCAGCTAGGGTTGCCATCCTCCAGCTGGGTCCTGGAGACCTCCTGGGATTACAACTAACTTCCAGAAGACAGAGATCAGGTCACCTGGAGAAAAAGGGTTGCTTTGGAGAGTGGACTCTATGGCATTATATCCCCACTGAGGTTTTACCCTCTGCAAGCTCTGCCTTCCCCAGGTTCTATCCCCAAATCTCCAGGAACTTCCCAAACCAGAGATGGCAACCCCAACCCTGGCACAGCCGCGTTTCTCTCTCCCCAACATTATCCTGTCTCACTAGTACCACCCATCTTCCCTCTATTAGCAATAAGCACACATTTCTCTCTCTCCATTCCTTAAGTTCTTGTTCCCTTTCCCAAACACTCTCTTTGAAATCCTGGATGTTGCTTAGCAATCAAAGCGCAGCCAAAGCAAAGGTCCATTCAAAGTCATCTGTAGTTTTCATTGTAATAGTCTGCTTTGAACACTGAGAGGTTAGACGAAAATATGGGTCTATCATCAATGCAGTTCTGTATGTCATGGCTCAACGGGAGCTCAATCAATGCTCATGTTTTCAAGAACACCAGGAAAGGAAGCAGCTACTTTGAAGACAAGGATATCACCTTGCTATGTATGTCCATGATGTAGCTGGTGTTCAAGGACATGAAAGACTCAAAATCTATCAGAATGGGATGTCTAAAGTGAAGCCCCCTGTACACTGCAATTGACTCCGCTTATGATTTCTGGGCTTGATTGATGCAGTATTCAAAGAGCAGAGTGCATACAGCCCTGAACTGATCTACCAGTAATGAGTGGGGAGGCTGAAACCCACCAAACCAGCTGTTTTAACGTGAGTGGAACAGCTGTACCTCATCCCACAGCTCAATTCCTGCAAATGCCATGACTCAGACTAAACTGAACTGTTCTGCTCTCTTCGATTCAGTCTGTCTGGACAATGTTTCCATCAGAAGAGTTGCTAAGCATTACCAAATATGACTATAAACACCAGCAGGACCGTAACAGTGAAGGAGGCTAAAAATACACTCGACTTCAAGCTCACGCTGTCACATTCTGACCGATCTTCCCCTCCAGTGCTGTATTTGTTGACCTAATGTGAAAAGTATTATCTGCCTTATGAACCCAGGAACTTCAGCTGCAAGGCAAGAATCCACTTTGAAGCCATTCCCAACAAAGAAGGCACTATAGCCTACTGGCAAGTCACACTCTGTGGATAAAATGGCTTGCATGTGCCAGGATTTGGACAATGCAACTATGGCTGATAGATATCAGGATGTCAACAGAGAGTAGACTCATCCCAGTTACTGGGAGTGATTTCATTTGCTGGGTCCAGGAAGTGTGAACAAGGTGCTGGTATGGGTGAGTGTAGACACCCATAACACGACTTGACTCTTGATCATCTTTGCTAGAGTTCGAAGAGTAACAAAGGCTTCCTTAAAGAACAAGATGGATGGTTTGGGCCATATTGTCCAAGCCCACCTTGACCCTAGGCCTAGAAGATCTGAACTTTTATCAGCCAGTAGCAAATACTCTTTTTGGGCTTTTAAAAGGCCATTGTGCTACTCTGGAGCTGCTTGGTTGGAACGGTTTCAAACTGAGCTCCTGACACAGTTTGGGGACTGAAACCACTTGGCAGCCCTGAAAGAAGTCCTTTCTTGGAGAGTAGCAGGTAGCATTTGCCCCCCATTCACCCTTCTGGATCTGTTGGCAGCTTCAAATGCCACAAGCCACAGTATTCCTTCTGACCTGGTTAACTGAGATGATAGTGGGGCTGCACACCCTGCTAGTTTCTATTCCTGTTTGGTAGACAAGAGTGGACCTTTGCCACTTATTCTACAAGGTCCCATAGAATTTGATTCTGTTTCACACATTTAACATCTACATAAAACCCTTGGCAAAGATCAGCTGAAGGTATGGGGTGAACAGTACACTGATGCCACCCAAATCTACTTCTTTGTCACTTATACCACAGCATCGATGCGTCAATCAAAGGACAGAGATAGTTGCTTCTGGTGGGTTAGACATAGATACATACTATATTTGCACAAAAGGAAGATGGCTCTGAAGGTAAAACGACCACCTTCCAATAATGTTATACATTAAAAGTTTATTACTGTACATAGTAGTAAATTGTATGCAAATATAAGGTGACTCCCACATTTTCTTGACACTTGGGGAAAAAACTAGGCTTCCTAGACTTCTTTCACATTAAGCCTATTGGGTTAGTCACAGTTCTTTCTGAACTCTCTCAGCCTCACCTATCTCACAAGGTCTCTGTTGTGGGGAGAGGAAGGGAAGAAGTTTGTAAGCTGCTTTCAGACTCCTTACAGTTGAGAAAAACACAACATTAATTCAGACTCCTTTTTTCTTCTTTTGGATAAATATAGTATATAGCTGGATGTCATCTGTGTGCACATCTAAAACTACAGCAAGTGGTCTTAGATATTAAACAACATAAGGAAAACATCCCACATGTGCTAACAGCTCCCCCCTTCACCATTTCTTGTGCCCAATCACACAAACAGATTAAAAACTAGCACATGCAATGACCAACAATATTGAATGCCACTGAGAGTTCAACAGAACCATAAGAGAGGTGTTTCTCCTGTCCGTCTGCAGTGGAGATCATCCACCAGAGCAACCAAAGCTTGCTCACTCTCAAAGTCTGGCCTTTTAACTGTAAAGGGTCAAGGGCAGATATGTCACCTAAGAATATGCCTGAAGTTATTCAGCTGAACAAGTTGTTCAAGCGCCAGCCCCACCACCCCAGATGGATTTGAAAACTTGCCTTGCAACTAGTGGAATCATCCACCAACAGTGAAAACTTCTCTCAGGAAAGGCCTTCTGTAAAAAAAATTGGGTAATTTTCTCCCTTGAAAGAATTGTGTAGTGCCACTTTGCGATTAATAGGATGTGGTCACAACCATCCACGTTCTAATCATACCCCAGCCATACTGCAATGTGCTCTCTGTGCTTTTGAAGACTGTCAGAAATTCTGTTGTTCTGCTAGTGTCACCTGTAAACTACAGGGAATCTTTGTCTAGCAGCTCTGCTAGTGCCATCTGTAAATTACAGGGAATGTCTGTCTTCAAACCTAAGAAAGTTAGCAGTGGTATCCCATTTGCTTTTAGGCACATTACCTTTTAAACCCATGAACTGATGGGACTAGGGTGCCTTCTTCCATATATGCTTGGGGAAGAAATCAGATAATCTGTGGAGACTGTGTGCCCCATCAGACAGCATGGCTCCTGGTCTATGGAATGCTTTTTTCAAACGCCTGGCACTTGAGGCTCTGACTTATAGGTGCCAAGTTAAAACATTTTAATCCAATCACGTGGTTAATTGTGTTGAGTTGTTCATTACCAACTACAGAAGGATTTAAAAACTTCATACTCCTCCTCATTTCCCCACCACACCCTGGAGTAATACATTTTGTTCTGTTTCATTCGTTTCAGCAGGTTAGTAGTTCATACGTGCCTATTAAGTATTTTATTTCTAAGTTTTGTAATTTATTTCTAAGTTGTTGTTAGCTACCCTGGAAGCCTTTGGCTGAGGGTCGGCTTAAAAGCTACCACCAGGTTTGGCTTAGCTTCCAAGAACATTTACTTATTCTGACGGAGAGGTATGGATCCCACCCAGGGCTCTGTGTACATCCCTCCTCCCACAGGAATCTCCTAGGATATGCTGCTGTTGATCTAAAAGCCAGCACTCTCTGACAAAACAACTTCAAGGGTAGATTGAAACTACTAAATTAGATTTCATCAAGAAGTTGGACATCACATCACTTCTCAAGAACTTAAGGAGGACCTGAGATTCCTCAGCCATTATAGGTATTAATGGAAATACTCTAGCTTTGCTAAGCTGGTTATCACCAAGTGCTACTACTGTGAGTGATCACTGTACTTCCTTCAATTACATCTGAATTTGGCATAATGACATTGCTGCCTCTACTTAATTTATGGATTTTGACCTTGCTGTTCTTTTAATTATTTTTTTTTCATGGCTTTTTCTCCCTTTCCCCAGAACATGGGTCACCCAATGAAGTTGTCGGGCAATGACTCAGATCAGATGAAGGAAAATATATCCATAACTCAATGAGTAATTAAACTGTTGAATTCACTGCCACTAAATGCAGTGAGGGCCACAATCCTGGATTGCTTAAAAATGGGTCAGATGGATTCATGAGGCAAGGGTTGGTCAGCAGCTAGTAGCCACAGTGACTAAGGCACCATGTTCAGAGAAAGCAAACTTCTGAATGCCAGTGGCAGAAGGCAACATCAAGGGAAGGTCTTGGCCTTATAAGCCCTGTTTGTTGGTCCTCCAAGACAACGGATTGGCTGCTGTGGGATACCACACTGACAAGGCTCTATTGACATTCATATGTCTCCCTTGTGAGAATCCATTCAATGTATCTAATGGACCAGGTTCTGGGTCACAAAAGCTTATGCTACAATTAGAATTAGCTTTGAAGGTACCACAAGTCTCCATGTACCCCTGAAAAGGTAGTTTAAGCTTCCACCGGACATGAAGGAAAGAACATCACTACTCTGATACTTTCGTAGACTGGCTCAGCCATGGCTATGAAGTGTAATTTCAGTGATATCAATACTAAGAAAGCCCTGCTGGATCAGACCAAAGGTCCATCTTGTGCAACATTTAATTTTTTAGTGGCCAAGCAGATACCTCCCAGGAAGCTATCACAATACACAGGTGGGGTGGGATCTGTCCAAGTACCTCTATGGCAGGCTTCAACAATGTCCGACCTACCCAGCCTACGTGACAGCCACCTAGAGGACTTCAAAAGGCAGGAGAAGGGAGCGAAGCACTTGGTGGGTCATGATAAATGAGCTGATGGGCTAAATTTGGTGTGGAAGGTTACAAAGAGGCTCTGCACACTCCACTCTTCCATAGGACTCAACTATTCCACAGGGAGTATTGGGCATGGAACTCAGCTTCCTGAATCTCGCCGCCTTCATTTATTTGTTAAAAGGATTAAGTTACTAGTCCTTGTGGTGGTAAAAATATGGGAGAAAAGGCAATACCTGTAAAAATCTTAGCCACAAGTGGATTGAGTGAATAGGGTTTCCAGCGCTTGGTTTTTAGTTTTTAATACTTGCATTGCATAACACTGTTTTTGTCTGGAAACTCTTGTCTGTAGTCTCTTTTTATGGACTATGTTTTTATGCTGGGATGTTTTTTCTTATGGTGGATTGTAATGTCTTGCAATATCTTGTTTTGTTTTTATTTTATTTTATTTTGGAAGCCATCTCAACCATGTTCCTGGAAAGATGGCATAAAATGCTTCTAAACACAAAAGCAAGCAAACAAATATGTAAATACTTCTTTGCAATGCAGTGTGAAAGTTATATTGCAGAGGAACACTTTCCGAGTGGATGATACAGCCAGATAATCTCTTCCGTCCTATTCCAAAATCAGAAACCAAACGTGTGTGCATGTGTGTGTGGCAGGGAGTAAACATGGAGGGGTAGATAAAGCCAAATACGGGTACATAATAGAGAGTTCTGAACAGGGAGGCAGCTTTGAAAAGCCTTCAGTCACTCTGAGCGCTTTGTATTCTTCCCAAGCTCCCACAGAATATAATGTAATGGTAGAAGAGCAGAAAATCCCTTATCCTGAGATTGCCAGCCATGTACTACAAGATGATGCCCTCCATCATACCTTCAGATGAAACAAGCTGCTATTCACAGAATAAAAGAAGTAAGATAGAAGAAGAAGAAGAAGAGTTTGGATTTATATCCCCCCTTTCTCTCCTGCAGGAGACTCAAAGGGGCTTACAATCTCCTTGCCCTTCCCCCCTCACAACAAACACCCTGTGAGGTAGGTGGGGCTGAGAGAGCTCCGAGAAGCTGTGACTAGCCCAAGGTCACCCAGCTGGCGTGTGTGGGAGTGTACAGGCTAACCTGAATTCCCCAGATAAGCCTCCACAGCTCAGGCGGCAGAGCTGGGAATCAAACCCGGTTCCTCCAGATTAGATACACGAGCTCTTAACCCCCTACGCCACTGCTGCTCTTATTGGCCATGCTGGCAGGGGCTGATGGGAATTGTAGTTCCTGAACATCTGGAGAGCCGCAGGTTCCCTACCCCTGGGCTAGTCACAGCTTCCCGGAGCTCTCTCAGCCCTACCTACCTCACAGGGTGTTTGTTGTGAGGGGGGAAGCGCAAGGAGATTGTCAGTCCCTTTGAGTCTCCTACAGGAGAGAAAGGGGGGATATAAATCCAAACTCCTCCTCCTCCTCCTCCATAGAAGTTCACTTGGTGACTTTGGGACAGTCATATGTTCTCAGCCTACCCTACCTCACAGGTTTGTGATGTGGATCAAACAGAGGAGTGTAAGTTGCTTTAGGTTGCCATTGGGGAGAAAGATGGGGTATAAATGAAGTAAATAAATAATAAAGATAGCTTAGAGGGGCAGATGAAAGGAAGGAAGGAAGGAAGGAAGGAAGGAAGGAAGGAAGGAAGGAAGGAAGGAAGGAAGGAAGGAAGGAAGGAAGGAAGGAAGGAAGGAAGGAAGGAAGGAAGGAAGGAAGGAAGGAAGGAAGGAAGGAAGGAAGGAAGGTAGGTAGGTAGGTAGGTAGGTAGGTAGGTAGGTTGAGGCTGCCAGGAGGAAGGAAACAGGAAATAGTGCAGGGAAGGGGATAAAGCAGAAATTGAGCTGCCTCCCCAAGTCCTTGCAGGTTCCTCACTGGTGCCATACAACCTCTTTTTAGTTCTACTGGGGAGGAAAGGAAAGCTGAAGATGGGGATGGACAGAGAAAAGGTTGATTAGCTGATGGATGGAAAGGAGTGAACAAAGCAGGACAAGGAAAAATCGGCTATAGGGATTTTCAGAAAGCGAAAGAAGGGAAGATAAAATTCCTCCTACAAGTCCTTATCAGTTCCTCAACAGTAATAAATATATATTTTTGTTTAGTTATTTATATCTTGTTTTTCTCACCCCTAGAAACCTAAAGCGGCTTATAAGGCTGTTCTCATCGCCTTCGTTTTATCCTAACCACCCCCTTGTGAGGGAGGTTAGGCTGAGAGAGTGAGTGGTCAAAGGGGGGATTTCGACCTGGTTCTCACAGATCCTATTCTAATCCCATAACCTCTACACCACACTGGCTTTCACAGCATTGATATAGTTTTTGGCCTGCATTAAGTTAAAAGTTTGTTCCAGGATACCATACAAAGTCAGTAATTCTCACTGTCAGGACTGTTTTCTGGTCACACGCAGTCAAGGGTCTTTACAGCCCTGGGCAGCTCCCAAGGATTACATGAGTTTTCCACCTGTTTTACACAGTGACATAAAAGGAAAACTGATGTAATTTATTTACATACTACGATTGGTATTTTCTAGTTAAAAGGCTATTTTAACCACAAGATGTCCCTTGTGAAATAGAGGCTTCAAACATGCCCTCTTCCCATGCTCCTAAAACCATGGCCACTGCACTAGAAAGATACCAGCTGTAGCTGGATCGGCTGATAAAATATGGCTATAGCTCCATAGTAAAACAGAAGTTACAGATGAGCTAAAGCTTAAGGGAATGCATGGTTTCAAACAGAACTCTTACAAGCCCTTGCTATACTACAGCAAGGCTAGGCAACTGCAATCAACCAATGAATAAGCATCATCATCAATTTTCAACACGAACAGATCTGTGAATATTTAAATCCAGAGCCTGGAGCCATGAATAGACCGTACATCTTTAACCATACTGAGAAAAGCCCCAGGTTTGCAAAAAAAACCCTGAAATCTTTTAAAAAACCAACTCCTTCCACATATTAGGGAGTTAACCCCTTCAAGTAATAAAAGCAGCACGTGTAACTTTGAGAAATGCATGCTCTCAGCGACATAATGGGGGAGTGTTGCTAGGCAACCACAATAATACTGCCAGGCTTCAAATACTGGTTTCTGTCAGTAAAAGGCTGGGAAGAGGGCAGGCCATTTTCAGAGTTATTTCTGCTTCCTCCTGCTTTGAGAACTCATTCATGCCAGTTTTAGCAGTTACCAATGGGAAACTTGTTACCAACCTGTTCAACTCACCCAGGCGCAGTGATGGCTATGCCTTGCCGCCACACCACTTGCCTAGGCCCAGCAGCAGCCTCCACACAACTCACCTGAATGACTAACTAAGACATGACTTTGGCAACTTGGACAGGCTTTTCAAGGGAGAGGCTGCTAGAGTAGAGAAGCCAGAAAAGCTGAGATCCAGTGTGGGGTAGTAGCTTGAGGGTCAGAATAGGATTTGTGGGATGCAGGTTCAAAAACCTACTCTGTCATAGAAATCTGCTGGGTGATCTTGGAGCAGTCACTTTCTGTCAGCCTCATGGACCACGCAAGTTGTTGTGAGGACAAAATGGAGGGGATGAGAATGATGTAAGCTGCTTTGGGTTCCCCTTGGGAAGAAAGATGAAGTATATATGAAGCAAATACATAATAAAGCTAAAGATTGGGTTGGGGGAGTCAAAAATAAATGTTGGTTGGTGAGGAGCAAGCAGGGGAAGGGGAGAGGATATAGGGGCTGCCAGGAAGGGAGAAAGGAGAAATAGTGTGGGGAAGGGGATACAGGGAGAAATGAAGTGACCCCAACTAATCTTTGTGGATTCCCCATGTGTTTGATTTATAAGCAGTCCTGTAGTGTATAAACATGACAACCCAGTCAACAGAATTATACAGACTTCTCAAAGTGGCACAGGCAGCTGAGCAAATATTCAGTCGGTCTCCCAAACGTCAACCATAAATTTACATTGTACCTACTAAAATGAAACTGAATTGGCATAAAAGCTGCTATCCGCCTCCTAACTCAAAACTAAAAATGACTCTCCTCAGCAGGGAAGACCAGAATGTTCTTGCTGTACATTCATTTATGCTCAGAAAGGGGTTAATAAAGCTAAGTGCCCATCCAAGTGATGTTTCAGAACTAAACACCTTGAAATTCAGCCACAGAAGTGTACCACATGCCTTCAAGATGCTCTCTGGGTTTAGAGGGCATTGTCACCAGTTAAGAAGAAGAATTCTGTGGTGACAGTATGCTGGCCGGGGCTTTAAAATGACATGTGTAAGGCAGCTGTTAACACTAAGGACAAAAAAAGTCTTCATGTTCTGCCAAAAAAAGCCAAACATGTTGCTCAAAAATAAATTAAAACAAACCAATAAGATTTATGCCGATTCACTTTGGTTCATGAAATGTGCTCAATTTGCACATTTCATTCTCGATTTGTGTGTGTGTGTGTGTGTGTGCGTGCGCGCATGTGCTTTCTTGGGCAAAGGTTTGGCTGGGCGTGTGGCTCTATGCCACCTCCCTGCGCAGTGACTATTGCTTATCCTAAGTACGCATCTCAAGTGACCCGTATCTAAGTTCCCCAAATCCAGGCAACGTAATTTGCATATTATGCAAATCAACTACATTAACTGGTATGTCACTTCCTGCTTGCTTTACATCTCTTCCATTAACTATCACCTGTCAGGCCCGCATCACCGGGCTGGCGCCACAGTCACACCTGTGCTTGCTGTTATCTGTGTGGTAATGGGCCACCTTTACTGCTGCTTGTAAGTAGAGAAAAATGTGCCCCTGCTCCTTCCCCTCCCTGGGGCTGGAGTGAGCTGTATCGCTGTCCTTGAGTCTGGAAGCCCATAACAATGTATTTACTTAAAACTGTCTTTTCTTATGCTATCTATTGCGGTGGTTAGGTGGGAGGGGGGAGTACTGGAAAAGGGAAAGTTGGAGATATATGCTAGCTGGAAAAGCCTGAGAGCCGGCTTGGGCTTTCTACAGCTAAGGTCATGACAAAGTTCAATAAAGCTCTTGAACCTTTCCTGGGTCTTTCCTGAGGAGCAGCAGGGGCGTAATGATGAAGACCAGGTGTACTGTGATCTGGAGGAACCGGGTTTGATTCCCTGCTCTGCCGTCTGAGCTGTAGAGCTTATCTGGGGAATTCAGATTAGCCTGTACACTCCCACACAGGCCAGAGGGTGACCTTGGGCTAGCCACAGTTCTTCTGAGCTCTCTCAGCCCCACCCACCTCACAGGGTGTTTGTTGTGAGGGGGGAAGGGAAAGGAGTTTGTAAGCCCCTTTGAGTCTCCTACAGGAGAGAACGGGGGGATATAAATCCAACTTGTCTTCCTCTTCTTCTTTTTAATTATTGACTGGAGTAACAGACCCTTACATCACCCCACAAAAGTTGGGAACAGATCACAACAAGCATCTCTTTCCCTGTCCTTTTGTTCATGCCAGGAATTGCTCAGGCTCTTCTCTGAGACAACGATAAAGCTTGTCTGGGAGTGAGAATGACGGAGCACGGCCCTCTGCCCCGGGGCTTGGCTTTGGTTGCTCCAGCAGGACATGATTCTGAATGTTTTCCATTTAATGTGCAACCAGAAATGTCTGTGGGAAGAGTTCCTCGCTTGGGCAAAAGTTCTTATCAGAGGTTCTCATTTGTTTTCATCCCACCTCGAATCCTCGGCAGTTAAATATAGCGCGTGCACATGCCCTAAGCCTCAAGCAGTTAGTCTTCATTAGCCGACATGGAAAATCTCATAAGCTGCTGAAGCAGGGTTTGAGCTACTGTTCTATGCACCCCTACCTCCTGGGATTCTTCAAGTTTGATCCCACTGGACATTTCTGCTTGGGGCAGGGGACTCAGCTCTCTCACAGCAGACCTCCCACTTCACCTCATACTACTCATGGAGGTTCAGCACTGCACAGGAGCAGGATTTCAGGGAGCATTTCGGGGTACAACAGGAGAAAGGAAGTGAGAAAGTTATGCCTTGTTGGCGGAAATGCTTCTGCCAGTGATGATCTTCGGTGGGATCCAGGCCGCCAGCCAGGAAACTCACAGTCAGTGAAGTACAGATAGGAATACAGTCTTAAAGTCTAAAGCTAAGTAGTAAATTTTATCCATTAAAATTGGACCAGCATCCCTAACAAGTATGCTTAGCATTGCAACCTTGAACATCTCAACTATCTTCCAACAACCTGCAGCAAGATTGAGCATGAGTGTTTCTTTGCACAAAGAATGAAAAAGAAGAAGAGTTGGATTTATATCCCCCCCTTTCTTTCCTGTAAGGAGACTCAAAGGGGCTTACAAACTCCTTTCCCTTCCCCACTCACAACAAACACCCTGTGAGGTAGGTGGGGCTGAGAGAGCTCAGAAGAACTGTGACTAGCCCAAAGGCAGTGTTTAAAAATGAATGATAATTCTCATATTCATTCAGGACTATATTCTAATGAACTGACTGAACTAACATCCTTATGTGAAACAGAGTATAGTCTCTAAGGTGCTACTGGACTCGAATCTAATAGCTGTAATGCAGACCAACACAGCTACCCACCTGAAATTCCTTAGAAGGAAAAGAGCCCTAATGTTACTTGATAGCTATGAAATCTCCCAGTCTGATTTTTCCCCTTGGTTTAAGTTTTTCAAAAGAGAGCATGACAGATCTTCTTACCTGGTTTATTTTCCACGTCAAAAATCTATATCTGGTGTTTATCCATTTACATCTATTACATGTTCAGACCATGCCAACTTTATTTCTGTAAGTGGAGATTCTGTACTGGAAGATCTACCTCATTGTATCTTACCCTGTTCTTTGTATTCAGAACCAAGGGCCAAATTTTTGCTGAAGCTTTCAATAGGCCAAAATCTGTTTTCTGATTTAGATAAACTGGTTTTTTTGTTATCTGATACCAATCCCTTGATTACCTATTATATGTCTCCCTTTTGCCTTAACAGCTAAGAAAATCCAGGCCAAATTCACTTCTTTGGAGAGTAAAACCTGATCTGGTAATGGTTGTTTAATGATCGATTGTATATTTGCTTTTCTTTTTTATGGTTACATTGTAATGGCCTTTGGCTTTAAACACTAAATTTACTTACCACTGCTAATGCTCAGAAAAGTAACTCTAGACTTTGAAGTTTTTATGAGTAGTCAAGAGTGCTACCGAATCCTGCTCCCACCAAATGTTTGAAACTGGATAATGTAAAAGAAAAATTACAAACCAGTCACTTTTATTTGGATAAGACATGTTCTCTCCAATTTCCTCTGCTTCTAAAGATCAATACCAGACTTGCAACACAGGAAATGGATTCTCCAAGTATGTGTTGGCCCTACAGACTTGGGATTAAGGATCAGGGCTTCTGGTAGGCTTCAGTCCTGGCACCTTTTCACAGGAAGTGATTTTAGTGCTCCATACCAAAAATGAAAGACTCATTTTCATTACAAACAGATTTAAGAGAGTCAACCAACTCTACAAAGGTGGAAATATCTAAGTCTCCAATGCTTATAAGAAGATCATTTTCTTAAAATATTATATTTTGAGGGAGTTGGAAGGGTGCAGCTGAAAGACTGGACAAATTATCTGCCCTCCATTCACTGCATAATGCTACTCAATTTGGCCTCTTCTGACATGCCAGTGCAACATCTAAAATTATTTTCCCATTTGGAAAATAAAGATCGCTTTGCTTCGACCTTACATACACAAAGTTGGGGAGGAAGCTGGTAAGTTTTTTGCATTTTTAAACACAGGAACTTTTTAAATTATGCTACTGATGATTTTCTTCGGGAAACCATATGCAAATTCACAAGAAAAGAATGAGATACTGTTAGAAGCCAGTTAAGGTCTGAAAAACAGAAAATGGAAGTTTTTCAAGGGGGGCAAGCACAGAACCATTCCCTCTTGCTTGTCAAACTAGTCATCCACATCTCTGTGACTTTGCTCATTGGACAGAACAAAAGAGAGGCAGAACAGACCTGTTTCCACTGCATGGGGTGAAGCAGAAAACTGCCTGTATATTTTTCTTTCTCTCTCTGAATCTAAAAGACACATGGACTTGCTTGGAAACCAGGTCAGCTAAGGGACCAAAAATGCACAAACCAGAGGCGTGAGGGGTTGGGGGAATGGTGCCCGGGGCAACACCTGCTCTGGGTGCCCCCCCCCCACCGCCTCACTTACTTTAGCCGGTGGAAGCCTACCATGTCCGCCCCCTCAGCCCGGCCCCACCAGGCTGCTCCTTCAGCTGATGGAGGCTCCGCCGGCTGAAGGAGCAGCCTGGCAGGGCCGAGGGGAGCAGTGGGGGTGATTCTCAGCCCCCCACGTGACCAGCTGGCGTGCGGCCAGGGACATGTGACCCCACATGTCCCCATGAGCACTCCGCCCCTGGCACCAGCCTGCATGCACAGATTCCTGTTAAAACCGAGTAGTTTGGAACCACTTTCCACATACAACTGATTGTTAATTAACCTTTATCCTTTCGGGCACAGGATGCATTTTAAAGAATGGTATTTGCAGAATATATCTTAATGCAGGCTAAAAAAATAAAAAGCATCTATGACAAACTGAGAACTGAGTCAACTCCTCTAGAACATTAGCAAGCCCCCAAAGTGATCACCCCAAATTTATGTCTATTTTTTCTTAAAATGGGTCCATGTTGCTTTAATACCAGGAAAAGGCAGAACAAGAACTCCCTGGGAATTCTGCTTTCATGATTTCATTGGTCAATTGTTTCCTGTCCAAATGATTAAACAAAATATGAACTGTCAAGTGGCAAAGATTTTGTTTACCTTCGAACACAAAAGACGGGGGCCGCTTCTACCGCCTGAAGGCGGCAGAAGTGGTTTCCCACGGGAGCAACAAGCTACAATGCATTTGCATGAGCAACCATAATGGAATGTATGCACATTAAAAACTGATCGTTGACACCAGACTGACCTTAGAACACAAGTCCTCACCCCGCCCAATTTTTCTTATTCTAAATAGCCCTTCTCCAATCTTCTTCAGACAATGCAAAAGCACAGCTGCACTAACCGTGTCCAATCCCTCCCATCTGCCCAATCCTGAGTAATGCCACAAGTCACATGAACATGCAAAGCTGCTTAGTATTGAGGGAAGCCTTTGGTTTATCAAGGACAGCGCTGCCTACCTTGACTAGCAGGGGTTCTCCAGGGTCTCAGACAGAAGTCTTCCACATCACCTACTGCCTGATCCTTTTAACTGGAGGTCCTGGGGACCAGTGGCGTAATGCCAACAGAGTGCAGAGGCGCAATGCCCCGGGTGTGTGCCAGTGCGGGGGCGTGACGTGGCATTCTGGGGGCATTCCGGGGCGGGCGCTGCTGCGGCAGGAGCGCAGGGTGCGTATGTGCCCCGGGTTCAGTGTTTCCTCGCTCCACCCCTGCTGGGGACTAAACTGTACAGGGAGGAGCCAAGGAGAGGATGTGCTGTGGCTCAGTGGAAGAACCTCTGCTCTGCATGTAGAAGGTCCTAGGTTCAATCCCTGGCACCAGGATCGTACAGTAGGTGATGTGAAAGACTTCTGCTGGAGACTATGCAGAGTTGCTGCCAGTCTGAGTAGACAGTACTGACGCTGATGCCCCCAGTGGTCTGATATGGAAGCTTCATGTATGTTCATGTGTAAATTTGGGACCTTCTGCATAGCCAAGCAGATGCCTCATCAAGGAGCCACAGCCTCCACCACAGTCGACAGTCCTTCAACCAGTAAAGGATGGCATCAACTTCCCCGGCAAACCAGATTAACGAGCATTCAATTCCCATTCCCTGGGTATTAGGGAAATGGGTACGTAAGACTGACAGAAAACCAATCCAGTTCGGCCAGCATGGGAGGGAAGAAGAAGAAGAGAAGAGTTTGGATTTATACCCCCCTTCTCTCCTGTAGGAGACTCAAAGGGGCTTTCCCTTCCCCCTCCCACAACAAACACCCTGTGAGGTGGGTGGGGCTGAGAGACTCTGAAGGACTGTGACTAGCCCAAGGTCACCCAGCTGGCCTGTGTTGGAATGCACAGGCTAATCTAGTTCCCCAGATAAGCCTCCACAGCTCAAGTGGCAGAGTGGGGAATCAAACCCGGTTCTCCAAATTAGAGTGCACCTGCTCTTAACCATTATGCAACTGTGTCTTTTCACCCTTAAATGAGGTATCATCTTTATGCCAACATAAATAACTGTGTGCAATGCGGGGAGGGGGGGGAAGCACTGCAGAAGCCCCATCAGTACAATTGCTAGCAGAACTAAGAAAGTTTTTCTCAGTCTTGCTCTCCCACCCATTGGCCTCTGTAAACATTATATTTTCTAGGTTTTTTTAACACATATACCTAAAAAGAGGAATATGTAAATCCAAACTAGACTTGAAAACACATATAGTGTGCAGGCCAGAAATGGTACAGGGCTTCGTTTTGTGCACAGTGCCACAAATGTTAGCAGCCCTTTTTAGGCAGCCAGAACTTGAGTTCACCACTAACCATGAAATTCCTTCAACAGAGTGGAATTGAGCTCTTGATTGAAATGACACACAACACATCAGAGATCTTGGAGACTCAGCATCCCTGCAGAGATAAGGTGCTCCCCCAACATCACCCACCCTATCCCTGTCACAGTGACTCTTGGAAAGCAGGGACATTTCTCACTGCTTTCCTATCTGGTCCCCGTTCAGGATGAGATAAGATCATAAGTCCTCCTCAAGGCTTGGAAGGACACCAAGAGATGGAGGAGAAACTTGCCATTTTGATAAGCTGGCAAATGCATTTTGGGCCCCTGGGTCGATTACGATCGCTGCTTTGTTGCTGTGTAAAGGGGGGAAATAGCCTTCAACGGTTGACTAGTTTGATTGCAACAACCAAAGGTGGATTCTCAGGTCTAAACTAGATGTGATTCTAGGAGGTCCGTATTCAGAGCTCCCAAACATTTTTCTCTTAAACCGCAATTAGAATTAAGAGCCCTGAAACATCACTTTCCCCAACTTGATGGCCCTGCAGACAGTGTTACTGGCCACACTGGGACAAAGGTACAGCTGATATAGTGAGTGAGCTTGCTTCAATGAGGAAAGAGCTTCAAGAGGCAAGTAAAACAGCATCAGAGGGAACAAGACTAAACCCCGACTCTCCCTGTGCCATGATTCCAATCCAAACCCTGCAAGCCTGTGGTCAAAACAGAATGTTTGGAAGCTCCACGCAAGGCTAGGTATCCATGTTTGCTTGGGTTCTCATTGAGCTGTGAGTGCGGCTGATGGGGCTGTGCACTAGTGAATGCGTGGAGAGCCGAGGCAGAGAAGAAGAAATCCAACATCGGCAGAAGAAAAGTCTCATGGATAAGAGGATGTGGTCTGAAGCAATCAGGAGGTCCCAATCAGGAGAAGCAATAGCGATGAGAGCAAAGGGTCCATTCTTTGCACTGCCAAGAGTCCCTGGGCCTCCTTGTCCTTCTGCAGACTGCTTGTTTACATGCACGCGGCTGTTCTGTCCAATGAAGCTCCATGACTCAGTAGCTCATTCTGCTAACTTATCCCACATGTTGACTGTTGGACCCATCTTCAAAAATCCACTCCAACACAAACATCTGAGGCGTGTAACTTCCAATGTTCTGCAAGGGAAGTGAGTCCTTCCTTCTCGGTGTGGGGTTTGGCCCTGCTTGCTTTGAGTCTTTTGAATGCATCTCCCTAAAACCAGCTGCCACCCACTGTCGGGCGCTTATCCATTTGTGTCCCCCACCCCCTGCCTAAAGCACATTTTGAAACTGTACTTCCTTTCAATGGTATTACTTTTAACAGGACATGATGATAGGGGTGTTGTAGACAAAGTAAAGCCTCTTTGTTGGAGAACTGTATTTTTTTAAAGAAACCCTTCACACATACTTTTAAAAGCCTTCTTTAAAACACTTTTAAAAAGTGCCTCTTCTCTTAAGTACTACATACATTCAGAATTTACATCTGGCTCATCTTCAAATAGCCCACTTGGCCATTGCTTAAGCAAACCAGGGGTTTGCTTTCATGGCTCTGGCAAAGATCAACTCAACCACTTCATCTTGAGAACACCGTAAGAAGCACCAATTCATGGGCACAATCATAGGAAATAGTGTCACCACAATAGCTTATTTCCATAAAGTAAAGTTGGAAATGGCATCTAACTTCAATTTGTGAGTATGCAACCAATTAAGAATGGGATAAAGCACTAATGAATGTTTGAACAGATTTGTGAAGCTTGTGGATTAGTGCTTTCTGAGTAAGCGAGGCATAATATTTTCCTCTGAATGAAAACTGGAGATCCTTTACTCTTATACTTGGAAAGAATCACAATACCAGAGAAACCTCTCCTGTGTTTGTGTGAGAGCCATTGTTCTAAGCAAACATTAAGACTGGAAGTCAATGCAGTTTGAGTCTGGGAGACACATATGGGCACTTCCGCACATGCAGAATAATGAACTTTCAATCCACTTTCACAATTGTTAGCAAATGGATTTTGCGATTTTGCACAGTAAAATCCAGCTGCAAAGTGGACTGAAAGTGCATTATTCTGCATGTGCGGAAAGTACACTTAGATTTGAACCTTCATTCAGCCATGGAAACTTACTGAGGGACTTTAGGCCAACTACACACATAAACACAATGTAACCGACCTCATATTGTTATAAAGATAAAATGGAGTAGGGGAGAATGATGTCAGCATTTTGGGTCCCCACTGGGGAGAAAATTGAGGTATAAAGAAAGTAAAAAAATAAATAAGCACAGAAAAGCCACTCATGCAGTTATACCACTCTCAAGATTAGTCAGTTTTGCTCAAGCTCAGCACTGAGTGGATTTGAATGAGCCAACCACACCCAATGCAGAGAGGTGGTGCAATTATTACTTCCCCTGCAGAGGCTCACCAGAAAACAGCAAGGTCAGAAACACAAATCATGCAGAGAGACATCAGGCAGCATCCTCTAGATACTTCAGGTTAAAAAGCAGGATAGTTACTTTATACACACATGGAACACAGTTTGGGAGTTACTGCACTAGACATAGCTACACTAAACTCAGCAATAAATCAATGTGAAAAGTACATCTTTGAAGAGGAAACATTATCATTTCCATGCTATAGGAGCCTCGAATATACAGCCCTCCCTCTCCTCATAAAGCTACCACTTGAGCTATTTGATGGTATAATCTCTTTTTACATAAGTGAGTTTCCGGAGCCCAAATCCAAAAGTGGGGGGCGGGGGGGCGGGCGGACCTGAATGATTTTGAGTAAAAGCACTGAGAGAAACATAACATCTGCACCTGTGCAAACAGCTGTAGAAGAGAACTGGGATGCATTTTTCTTATTTTTCATCATCTGGATTATTTTTCAAGCTTTCAAAAAATTAACCAACGTGGTTTCTCTGCCTTCTTACAATTACAGAAATGAACTACTACACATATAGGCTCGGTCCCTTCCTCATGTTATCATCATTCAGCCCTTACTGAGCAGAAATAATGTTCAGTCTTGCCACAACAACTAAAGATTGTCTCCATTAATCCCACTGCACAGGTATGGGGATAGCGGCAACCTGTCCCAGGCCAATAGATGAATCCATGGCTCAATCAGAGTCCGGAATGGAATTAAACATACCCAACCAAACTCTGTACGTGATAACATTCTCTAACACATGGGTGTCAAACTCACGGCCCTCCAGATGTTATGGACTACAGTTCCCATCATCCCCTGCCAGCATGATGCTGGCAGGGGGTGATGGGAACTGTAGTCCATAACATCTGGAGGGCCGCAAGTTTGACACCTGTGCTCTAACACATCATGCACATTAAAAAGCACGTAATAAAAGATTATCATAAGTCATCTGTGCAGGGTTAAGGCTGCTTTCAAAAAGCACCTAACACACTTCAGAACTGAAGAGTAATAATGATTTTGCTGAATTTCAACTCTAGGACAGCAAACTTATTGGCTGGCAATAGTTCTGCAATGAAGGGAATTTAATTTAAACTTTCCTAATTTAAACTTTCCTATCATAAGGCTAATTTAAACTTTCCTGTCATAAGAAGACTTCTTTCTCCCACTCAGGACACAACAGATCAAGAAGGCACCTCCTACTGAACTACTGGGAAAGATACAGCAAATAACGACATTTTCAGAGTATTGTCAAAGGCTTTCACAGCCGGATTCAACTGGTTGTGGTGGTTTTCCAGGCTTTGTGGCCGTGGATCTTGTTTCTAAGGTTTTACCTGCATCTATGGCTGGCATCTTCAGAGGTGTATCACAGAGGGAAGTCTGTTACACACTCTTACACACTCTGTCCAGTGAGAAGGGAATGTTTTAGTGGGTGTTTGTGTGGAACTTGCTATGCAAAGGTGTGGTTGATAGTATAGCATTGCAGGTGAGGTTTTTCAGTCCAGGGAGTGATTCACATTTGCATTCCCTGCAACAGCAGCAGTATTGGTGAATGCAAATCCTGTGTTTGGGTGGAGTCCATTGTCCATGAACTTAGAATGCCCTTGGCCTTTGCTTCTGGTGTTTTTAAGTACTGGTAGCCAGTACTTAAAATTTCATTTTCAGAATTATACAGTTTTCACATAGACTACAAATGGTGATGGTATATGTCAAACCACTGAAATGGGGTGTTGGGAAGAGTATAGAGGTAGGAAGTTTATAATGTAGTATAAATGAACTCACTTTCACAGTGACCACTGTTTTTCAAACTGGACACAGCGAGAATAACTGTTGTCCACTTGTGTGTTTTTCAATGGCTTTTCTGATGTTGCAGAACAGGCAATGGCTATTCATAAACTAAAAACAGTGAGAATAATTATCACAAGATAACAAGATGCTTCAGGTAGAAATCAGATGCGTCTCGGTGCGATGTTTGAAGTGACCATTTGTGATTGGTTGGAAAGCCAGAAACCTTCATCTAAAGCAGGTTTGCAAACTCTGATGGTGCCTGCTACTGTCTGGCGTAAGGTCTCAGTTGCAAATATTAGTTAATGGCCATCACGCCGCTTCCTAAGGCTGGTGTGCCAAAGAATCTGGAGTGCAGAGCAGATGGGAAATGAAAGCAGACATCCAACACGCAGAGATGGATAGCACATGGACATCTGAATTAACACTCAGTTTTGCAGCAAAGGAAGGGACTTCTGTGAGTGATTAAACATTACAAACTTGAACAAGTCTGACCATCAAATGAAATCCAAAAGGACAATTGCCACAAAACCTTCTCAAAGCTGCCATTCAGTGCTCCTTGGGAGAAGCTACAATTGTTAAGCAATCTTAGAACTGGTTATTTTGTTGGGCTGATACACGCACTTTCCCCTCTATGTACACAACCATTTGTGAGAACAGCAATAAAGCTGGTGACATAGATAAGTGGCTGATTGTCCTTTCATACCAAAACAGTCTACACTTTGAACAAAGAAATTTAAAAGCTGAATTTAATATAAATGTTCTCGATCAATTCAGTTTCACCAAAGGTTGTCCTATTTGTATAGACATGCCCAATTAAAATGCTTTTTCTCAAACAATATATTTCCAGATTTTGGGGTTTTTTTACAAGTATTGGTGGTATGGCAGGAGGAAAAGTATGGACAATCCAAGCCAGAAAAGTGGTATATGTCCAGAGGACAGGGGAAGTCACAACCAGATAGGGTACATGTGGTTCATCCCTTTGAACAACTGGCTCTCTCTACATATGCTGCATTCTGCCTCAACCCTGAAAGTCGGATCTGAGCTTCTGCTTATTTAAAATCAACAGCTGAGATGCTCAGAAGGCAGGTGCCATCCCTGCATTCCATTCCCACGTTAAGTCAATCCCGCTCTCCCGCTCAAGACTGTGCTTATATCAGCCAAGAGAACCTGTTACCGCCTGCATTAATCTGCACAAATGAATAGGCATTTTCTATCCGCTGTGGATGCCACTGGTAGCCTATAACCAAACCTTGAGAATGTATTAGATCTGTACAACCATCACACAAAGAGGGATGAAACACTAAGCATTAATGTATGGATTTGCCCTAGGGCTGGGTTAGGCAAGATATTTCTGTTAGAAACTCTGGGCGCCTGGTTTGCTGGCTTTTGTGCCATAAATCACAAGGGATGCCCTGTTAACAATGGGCTATTCAGAACAGACATCTCTGTCTCATAGTTGTCAGCTCTATCCAGAACCATATGTCTAGTTAGCAGTGTAAAAAAGTCCGGCCACCTGTGTCAAGAGGGCCTCTTCAGCTGTGAAGCATTTCCCATCAGCTGCTACACACAATATGGCCATTCAGCAGCCAAGAAGGACTTCTGATGCGGGTTTGCAAGACAACTCGTGGAATTTTATGAAGTGAAAGATGGGGACAAATTTCATATCACGCAGAACTGAGTGTAGTTGGAGTAACTATCACACAAGAACTTTAAAAGTCTGATGCATAATACTTTACCGAACAAAAACTTAAAAAATTAGCTTGTCTCAATGTTTCAGGCACGAGCAGGTATACGTGTTGGCCTCAGATCCAAGCATTCAGGGTGCTCAAGGCAATAGTCTCAAAAAAAACCCCAAAACCTTAAAATAGCGCAAATGCTCTGGGTTCTGGCCATACTACTTTCATTAATGGTTCAATGCCTGTTAATGCAACTCCAAGCAGAGCTATAGTCATTCAAGTCAATGGGCTTAGAAGGGTGTCGCTCTGTTGAAAGCCCTGCTGAGGACTACCCTACACATCTCTGAGACCAGCTTTTTGAAAGTTTTGCCCATAATTGTAGTAGTGCACTGCCGACCCGGCAGTGCCGTAGTAGAACGTTGGCACGCCAACGGACCTGCGGCCTTGCCGGTTGCATCGCACCCCCACTCCTCATCCCCCCATGGAGTGCAGGTGCGTGAACTGTCTGGCTCAATCACGGTAGGGACGTGGTCTTGCCCCCAGGTGAGGATTAGGCTCAGGCAGCGTCGCAGCTCTTCTCCGCACGTAGCCAGATGAGATCATGCATCACCTGATGATCTCCCGACCTCCCGCTCTCCCGGAACTCCCCCCAGTCCTCCCTCCTGCGCCCCCGATGGGAAGTAACAATAAAAGGTGCCAGGAACCCGGCAGGCCGGAGATTCGCTAGGAACCACGGACCTCCGGTCTCCAGCTGCTAAGCGATCTCCGCAGATGTTATCTCCGGCGATACCGTCACCGTTCTTGCAGCTGACGGCGTGGAGTCGAGCTACAAGCTGGTGCCGAAACCCGGGAATCCCCTCGAACCTCCGCCTGCTCGCGTGCAGCCTGGGGAAGGGCCTTGTCACCGAAGTCAGCTGGAGTGTTGGCGCATCCAGGGACCCCCGTTCCCGGTATCGCCTGTCACTCTGGATCGAAGCATCGAAAGACTTCGCACGCGTCCTAGGACCTCGTCCGGCCAAGGAACACCGGTGAGTATGGGAGCTTGCAAGAAAGCAGGGCTTATAACTTAAAGCACGTTGGCGAGCTGAAAACGATTAAATGCGGCAGAGTCCCCGTAAAGAGACTCTAGCTACGCAAATTGGTTTGAGGAGATTGAAGCTCAGTGTCCATGGTACCCAGAGGGGGGGACGGTGAATCTTGGGGCCAAGGAAAACGTAAAGGCGCACTCTTAGCGCAGAGCCTCGCGCGCCGATGTCGCCATGTGCTACTGGCGTGGAGACAATGTTTTGTAAGCCATCAGCCACCTTGGCTCCCTTGCGGCCTCCTTTCGATCTTTCACCTTCAATTTCAGCCGAGATTTCTCTATCCACTGGGGTGAGCGCCTGTCCTCCTTCTGCCCCCCCTGGCTCCTTCACCCAATTCAAACTCTCCAGCGGCTCAGCCGCCTCCTGCTCCGCCTTCATTTTTTTCGAAGCCACTGCACCTCCGTCAGCGCCCCAGCGTAATGGCGCGGGTTTCTAAAGAGCGTATTATGCACGAATCTGCAGAAGAAGGAAACCCTGGCCGATGCCGATATTCTTGCATTGTGCCCCATCCGCTTCCACAGATACCGAAGAGGATGGCATAGTTGAAGGCGGGTTCCAGCCAATTGCAGCCCTGAGCTATAATATCCTTACCCGAGGCTCCATAGAAAGCAATGCGCGGGACGTAAAGTCACTAACCCTACATTAGAGGCATGCTGGAAGCCATCGCAAAAGGAACCACCCTAATGGTTCCGGATGACTGGAAAACCACCTTTCGCGTATCCTGAGCCCTCGCGCAATTTGTGGTGCAGGAAAGTGAGTTCCGCCAGCAATGCTTCAACAGAGCCGCCACCTCTGGTGGCGCCCTACGCGCCAGCTCAACTTTACGACTTCGGTGCTGCCAACCGGCTAGCGGATCAGATTGTCCTGCCTGATGCGCCTCTGAGTGTACATATAAGGCATTTATCCAAAGTCCCCAATGCCCGACCCAGCCAACTCAGAGTTTCTCCTCCATCCGGCAGAAACCCCAAGAGGCCCTATAACGTTGTGAACGGGCTCCAGGAAGCGCTCAAGAGGCGGAGTGAATGGCGAGGTAAAGCGAGGCTCCTCATGCGCCTCGCAAAGGAGAGCGCGTCCATGGAGTGCCACAGGGCAGTCACGGGCCTAGGCAAAAATCCTGAACGACATGCTTAAAGCTTGCCCAGGACATTGGATCCTCCGCCCACCAAACTAGCCTCCTCGCGCACTCTCCACCGGTGGAGGCCGGTCTCAAGATGACTGCTTTAACTTTCGGCAGACCCGGACACTTCCGAAGGGTATGCGGCAATAAAGCGGGGGGGCCTACAACCCCGATGGAGGATATCCCCAGGAGGAGGAAGGCCACCAAAACCCACGGTGCCCGCGTTGCCAGAAGGGCTTCCACTGGAGAGGCGATTTGCCGTCCGGGGAAACTCCCGCCCGAGCGTCTCCCCAGCCCAGGACCAAGGAGGAGGAAATTATACTACAGAGCAAACTCAAATTGCCGGAGGCCCCTGCTAAAACCACCCCCCCCTCTCTGCATTAGCATCCTACGCTCACGTAAAATCAAGCCGTCTCCTTTAAAGTTCCCCGAGGTTCTTTGTCGCCCCAACCCAGTATAGCCCGAGCCCATCCCTACCGGGACAATTGGGCTGTAGTGCTGTAAAGGCCTCTGCCGCTGAGCAGGGACTGTTCGCCGTCCCCGGAGTGATCGACTCCACAGGACCCATCCACCTCCAGGTCACCGGGACCAAGAGCATCCCACAGGAGCTGCCCGCCGGAGCCAGAAGCTCAGCTGATTCTCTTGCCCCTGCGCTGCCAGCTGCCCGACCCAATAAAGGCTACGAGGCCCAGCGGCCAACATGCCAAACAGCCGCCACCGTCGCGGTGGGGCTATCGGGAGCTCCCGTCCATATCTGGAGCTCGCTTCATAGGATGTAAGTTCAAGGGCCTGGTGGACGCGCCGGCTGATGTTACCATCATCAGAGCAGCCGAGTGTGACCAGTGGCCGACTGAGGCTTGCCAGCACATCTGGGGGGTGGGGACAAACGCCGAGGCCGAGCATCCGCCCGCTCGCGGTCAGCAGCCCAGGACTCGGCAGCTCACAGTCCGCCCCATCGTTCTAGACATCCCATGTCAATCTCTGGGGAAGAGACCTGTAAGGTCAGGTTAAAGCGACTCTGGGCTGGGATGAGTAAAGCCGTCACGGATCATTGATTCCAATCGTGCCTTCAGTTGCCTCCTAATTTCCACAGGAAATCTGTTTCCCCCTCCCCTCCCCCTTTTCCTTCTGTTTTTTCGACCAGTAAAGGCGGGAGGGCCAATTGGCAACTGGCCCTCCCTGGATTAAATCCTGGGCCCGTCCTGATACCGCAGCACTGTCAGGACATGAGGCCCCAGTTTAAAAAGGGGTTGCGGCTATTATGCGTCCTCACAATACCCAAACCCGTTTGGAGTTATGAAAACACTTAGCGCCTGGCAACGGCTTTATCAATTACCACATTAAAGGCCGATCAAAACGGCTCATATAAGGAGGCGTCACCGGTGAGCGGCAATTCCCCCAGATAGTCCCGATCACAAAATTTAGCACCATCCAGCTTCCCTGTATTGGCCACCAAGGTCCGCGATGAGGTGTAACTCCTTACCAAAGAAAACCCCCCCTTCCTTTCTCCTTTGTGGCTGTGCAAAGGAATTTGCCTCTAATCGCATACAGTGCTTCATTCCTTTGATGCACCCATCCCCCCCCCAAAAGGTGCTTCCAAAGCCCCGCTTTGTGTTGCTGATTAAGCATGCATACCCTGTCCCCAGGACTCGCTTACCGACTTCCCTCCCCCCTCGAGGCTCGGACCCACCAGCCTTGGCGCTTTACCCTGATGGCGGCTCTGAAGCCAATTCCCACCAGGGCCGCCCTACCTCCTGCCCTCCCTGTCAAACAACTAAAGAAAGAGGAGTGTGGCCCCCAGGATGCATTAAAAGCAACCTTCACAGGCTGCAAAACAAGCCTTCTTCCTTCCATGCAAACTAAAAAAAAAAACCTTAACTCGATCCCAATCTCCCGCCATCGGCTCTAGAACTGAGCCTGGTAAGGTTGGCTACCAGTAACCTGGGAAGGGGTATGTTTCTCAGTCCCCTCTTCCTACAGGTTCCCGTGGACTCCGATTCGCCACGACAGGCCCACCGCGGAGTAAACCAGGAGGAAACCAACCCCATCCCGAGGAGATGGGCAGCATCTCTCTAGAAGATCCAGCCCAGCGGTCAACAGGAGCAGCCGTCATGGCAAAGACCCGGATGACCTGGGGAGGCGTCAAGGCGACCACCAGCGGAGCCCTAGCGCTGCTGCTGTAAGACCACCCCGAGACTTCACCCGAGAACCTCTGTGCAGCTCTCTTTGCGATCATCACCGCAACTCAGCGTACCATCGCTGCCTGCTCTGCTGCCTCCTGCCGATGGCGATCGGCCACCACCTAATGAGCTTTCACCCGACCAACATCACAAGAACGTTTTGCTCTGCCGCTGCCAGCGTCTCATCATCTTTCTGCCTGGGCCAGTACCTAGAAATTAGGGGAGCCTGCTAAACTCCTGCCTGCTCCACGTCTGTAAAGCCGGAGACTTCCTGGCGGAGTCTGGGCTAAACTGTCATGAATGCCTCATCCATCAGGTACTCTATGGCCGACTGGGGACCCGTCGTCCAAACCCTCCCGGCTGGCGCTCTTTCCCTTGTCACCAAGGCCGGTCGCTAACCGCGGAGTCCAGCACCAGCCGCATCACCGGCGCAGCCGAAGCAGAGGAACCGACCAGACCCCATTCATAAACCGACCCGAGGGTTTAGAACTGTACACGCACATGGAGGACGTTCCCGTGTTCGGAAACATCCTGCTCCCCAGGGGCTGGTTCTGGACCTGTGAGGGCGTTTAGCTTCATCCCAGCTCGACTCCCATAGACTCTTTGCTGCCTCAATTAAGCCTCACCATTGTGTCCTACGGAAACCCGCCGGAGGCCGGACGCCCGCCGCCGCCCGCTCCGCCCTGCCCAGCCGACCCTCACCAGCCGAAGCGACGCGGTCGAACCCTCTCCGAAGCGGAGTTAGTCTCCCTCGCCAACTTCCCTAATTAGAGTCCCCGGACTTCGCTTCCTACAATGCTTCAGACTATTGGCCGGCTGGCCTGTGCCCTTGCTTGAAGTCCATCAACTCTACCTCCATCTGGATGCCCTGGCCTCCGAGCAGCAGGAACTTTCGTCAAGCGACCCTGAACAATCGTGCAGCTATTGATTATTTGTTGTTGTTGCATCCGCAAAGGTTGTGAGAATGTACATAATATGTGTTGTTTTAATCTTTCTGATAATTCCCAGTTGATCCACATGAAAGTCATTGAGCTGCAAGAGGGTTAATCTAATCTGAAGTATGATGTTTTGCCCCATTGGTGGTCAGCCCTCTGGAGCTGGCTGCCGGGAGGATGATTGGATGCTATTGTACAGCTCACCATTTAGGTTTAATTGTATGCCTTGTTAGCGGATCTTGTTTACGTTCAATCGCGTGTCTAATATTGCCTGTAACGTAGTAGCAGAGAGCCCCTCGCATTTCCCTTACCCATAGCAAGTTCTAATGTTGCACAAGCAGCTTGATCAGCTTGACCACATCTGACGGAGACAAACGTCCCTTTAAATGCGCCCCTTAGCGACCCCGACGTTTTCTAAAATGTAAAGGAGGAGATGTAGTAGTGCACTGCCGACCCGGCAGTGCCGTAGTAGAACGTTAACACTTCAGCAGACCTGCTGACCTTACGGTTGCATCGCACCCCGTCCTCATCCCCCCATGAGTCACAGGTCGTGAACTGTCTGGCTCAATCACCGAGCGCAGGAACGTGATCTTGCCCCCAGGTGAGGATTAGGCTCAAACAGCGTACGCTCTTCTCCGCGCATTAGCCAGATGAGATCATGCATCACCTGATGATCTCCCGACCTCCCGCTCTCCCGGAACTCCCCCCAGTCCTCCCTCCTACACGCCCCCGATAGAGTAACAATAAAAGGTGCCAGGAACCGGCAGACGGGAGATTCGCTAGGAACACGGACCTCCGGTCTCCCGCTGCTGGCGATCTCCACCAGATGTTATCTCCGCGTCTCGTCTCGTTCTTACGCTGACCGCGTGGGTCGACTACACATAATTCTACTGGTTTTTAGAGACTCTCAAGGGGCAGGCCTGGCTCTGCTTTGGACCCCCTCCGCATCTCTCATTCACCACTCTTGACCCAAGACTACAGCCTCACATATTTTACAGTATGAAGGACCTGTGCAAAGGCATGAATGAACTTCAGATCAAGGGTTCCTGGTCCATGCAATTGGCTCCTTTCACGTTCCTTGCAGTTCAAGTGTTTTTCTTACAAAACAGAAGATGTGCTGCATATATTCCCAGCTAGAAGACTATCCAGAACAAACACACTGTATCCAGTCGTGAGCCAGGAATCTGGGTAAGAACTAGGAAGTACTACACTGCAATGGTTCCATCCCATCCTGCAGGGTAGGCTCCAAAAATCATTCTAGAAGGCTGCTGTTCCCCTGGCCACACACACACTGTGAGGGATCATTTATGTGAAATTGCTGAGAAGAGCTGCCTGGAGGTTTGGGGTAAAGTGCCCATCAAGACACTGAGGACACCCAACTTCACCCCCCTTTTTGCAATTGAACCCGAAGAAGGCAGTGGATTTGTCACACTGGTGTCTGGAGTCAGTGGCAGGGTGAACAAGAAACAACAAGTTGAGCTTCAACAAGACAAGATGAATGTGAGGTTGATTAGGGAACTGGCTGACTCAGAATTAGACATGGAGTTGAGTCCCTCCTGAAGAGCCAGGATTTGGTCATTCTCCTAGGTCCAGCGTTGAAGTCTTTATGCCAATGGTGGCTTTTCTTGAAGAAGTCTAACCTGGACATGGCAACACATATGATGTGGGGACTTCCAGACTGAAGTACTATAAGCACACTCTACAGAAGGCCACCTTCAAAAGATCTCTGAAGCTTCAACTGGTCAAAAGCTGGCTGCACACACAAGGATCTTAGTATTCTCTGGCTTTTCATTTGCTTCTGGGCCCCATGGAAACTGTTAGCCTTATATAATTTGGGCCAGGGTTACGAAAGGACAGCCTCCTCCAGCACAAGCCTACCTGGACACTTGAAAGTCCCTACAGTGACCTGCTCCATTTTCCACAGCCATAACAAATTTGTCAATAGACATGTTTTGCCTCTGCTCTTGTGCAATTTAGAAGAAACAGTAAATACAATTCTGAACCAAAGAGCCTTTGGTTTTGATTAAACTAATGCTTAATTCTCTCTTGCTGAGCTATTGTTTGGATTCTTTTTTGTAGAATTTTACGGATGTATTTATTATCTGCTGAAATCTTCATCTCTCTCTCTGTTATATTTGGTGTGATCTTACTGTGATTCAACCTTACCTATATTTTTTCTAACACTGTAAGGCCCAACCTAGATATCCAGTGCATTTTTATCCCACCCTGTTCCCAAGGAAATCAGGACAACACACACAGTTCTCCTTTCCCCATTTCTTCCTCACAACAACCCTCTGAGGTAGGTTATGCTGAGAGGGCATGGCTGGCCGGCGGTTTCCCAATGAGTTTCATGGAAGAATGGAAATCTGAACCCAGGTCTCCCACATCCTAACAGTCCACTCCCACTGTTAAGTCTTGTGAACCAGAACACCAGTAACAGGATAACATTATTCTAAATAAACATTTTAAAGCATTTTGAAATCAGTAAGTGAGTAGCTAATGCACTACCAGTTCCCCTTGCTCTTGAGTTTCTCACCTTGAACAGGAGTATCATTCTGTTCACTTTCGTTGAAAAACTGCCTAAGATTTTGAGGGGGGATAAAAAGCATTTCCAAAGGAAATGTCCAAATTTCGGTACGATTATCACAAACACAGTTTTGTTTGCCAGTGATAAACCGCACATTTGCAGGTGTGATATTCCAGCACTCAAGGCACATTCTAGAGGCACAGCACAAAATGCCAGTCCTTATCATTTACTTCCTTTTCTGCTGTGGGATTTATCAGCTCCACTTTGCCATATTGCTTGATGAAACTATCACATTACAATACATGGGGAAGCTGCAACCTCATTCTTTCAGTTGGTTGAAATTGTTCCTGGTGGACAACAAAATCTTGACTAGCTTAGCAGACACGCTTGACATTCATTTATGAAAACTCTGTAACCTGTAATTTTAAAGAGACCACCAAGATGACAGCACAATTAAATTAATGAAAACTGAAGCAGTGGAGGAAACAACCAAAACTATGTGGTAAGATCTCTAAGAAAGAATGGCTGTATATATGGTTTTTCCACAAACTGAATTAAAAAGAAGAAGAGTTTGGATTTATATCCCCCTTTCTCTTCTGTAAGGAGACTCAAAGGGGCTTACAAATTCCTTTTCCTCCCCCTTCCCCTACAACCAACACTCTGTGAGGTGGGTGGGGCTGAGAGAGCTCTGAAGGACTGTGACTAGCCCAAGGTCACCCAGCTGGCATGTGTTGGAGTGCACAAGCTAATCTAGTTCACCAGATAAATGTCCCCAGCTCAAGTGGCACAGTGGGGAATCAAACCCGGTTCTCCAGATTAGAGCGCACCTGCTCCTGTCCACTACACCACGCTGGCTCTCAGCTGTTTTAGGGGTAGTTTATCATGCAGCAGAACTGAGTACTAAAGCTTGCTTGTGCTACCAAGTTGAAGGGGGAGATGCATGTTCAAATATCTCCTTTTCCAATTGCAAATCCCACTGAACGGGACAAACATGGCAGGGAGAAGCCCAAGCCAAAATCCTTCGACATTGGCTTTAACTGATATGGTCCAGCAAAAACTTTATCACTTGAATCTGGTAAATGGGTCTCATCTAGGAATACAAAACTTCCAATGCCTTTGCTAGCAGAAATACATAGGGTTGCCAGCATCCAGGTGGTAACTAGAGACCTGCCGCTACTATAATTGATCTCCAGTAGACCAAGATCAGTTCCTCTGTAGAAAATGGCTGCTTTGAAGGGTGGACTCTATGGCTTTAAATTCAGCTGAGTTCCTTCCCCTCTCTAAATCCTACCTCCCTAGGCTCCACCCCCCAAATCTCCAGCTACTTCCCAACCCAGAGCTGGAAACACCTTTGTTTCATCAGAAAAGGGCATGGCCAGAGGTGGGATCCAGCAGGTTTTCACAGGTTCCCGAGAGTAGGTTACTAATTATTTGTGTGTGCTGAGAGGGGGTTACTAATTGGTGATTTTGCCACGTGATTTTTGCCTTAGTTACGCTCCTCCTCCGCTCCTCAGCAGTAGCGCGCAGAACTTGAAGCAGTCTAGCAGGAAGTGGACTGGTGTGCGTGGCAGCCTGCACCTGAATGCATTCGTTTCCCGCCCAAGGACCGGCACAGTGGCTGCGTCCTTGCCACAGCCCTGCCCAGCAATGCTCTGCCCCCGGAATGCCTGGCCACGTCCCCGTCATGCTACGCCACTGTTTGAATCCCACCACCATGGAAACCTGTTACTAAAATTTTTGGATCCCACCACTGGGCATGGCTTTTAAATGGAACAATTCACATTTACTTCCCTGAGCCATTCGGGCATTTTTGATTCTGTGGTTGAAACAGCTTCTTCTCCCACCCATTCACGTTTGACACTCACCACTGATGTTTATTGCTGGCAACACTATTGACATCTTGGGGCGCCTGGTCTTGTTATGGGTTGTAGCTGGCAGCAACAGGTGATCCTGAAAATGTTGAAATATGCATTCAAGTTAGTGCTGGCATGTATAAATTGAGCATTCACCATTTAGATGCTAGCAGGAAGTAAGAATTCAAACAATAAGCCAAGGACAGTTGTTTGCAGAAGTATGAGTAAGCCCAGTGAAGTTTACTTCTTCTCTAAGGCCCCTGGAATAACATTAACCCTGGTCTCCAGCTGAAATGAAAACTGAGTAAATTTCACTTCCACGTTTTGCTTCTGTAGCTCTGTTACACTTTTATAAACTGGTGGTCTTTTTTCATACAGTACAGTAATGAGCTGGAGTCTTGTACTGCAGCACTGAAGTCAAAGCTCCGCTCACGACCTGAGTTTGATCCCGACAGAAATTGATTACAAGTTAAACCCCCCCTCCCCAAAAATAAAAGGAAGCATTCAGTCATGAGATAACCTCCCACCTCACACACACACACCAGTGTCCAAAGTAGTACAATTCAGGACAACTCATATCCTAAGACCTCCTCTGCGGGTAGACTAAATCAAAGCATTTACATGAAGAAACTAGTATAGGCATTAATTTAGCAAGGCGAACACAATAGATTCTTCACCAAATCCATTTGGGAGTTTACATAAATATCCCCCCCCCCCCCCCCCACACACACACACACTGGCAAATTGAAGCACCTTACAAAATGACAAGCACAAAGAGATTGAATTTAAGCACAAATATGCCCGACGTATCCCTGGTACAATCCTAAAGCTGTACCCTTGTGATAAGAATTTACTTTTCCCTTCTTATTGCAGGTATACAGCCTCAGTGTGGCCAGAGATATGAGCCAAATGGATTTACAACCTGTGTGTTTGGAATGAACCAGCCACTGAATTCTCGACCATTCTAAGAGCCTGTTTGTCATTTGGTCTGCTTGCTGGTTTGCTGATATTGTATTCTTTACTGCTGTAAACTGATTTGGATCCTTTTGGGTGGAAAAGCAGGGCACAAGTATTTAAACAAAGCAAAAATAGATGACGAGTCACAAGAACATCCTGAGCTGATACTCATTCTGGCGGCACACTCTTAAAGGGGCACAGGCCTCTAGTCAAAGGCTGAGAGATCAAGAGCCCTTTGCTTTACAGGCCTGACCAAATACTTGCAAAAAAAGGGGGGAGGGTCAGATGCTCAGCTCAGCTGGCTGAGATCTCCCCTGTCCTCTCCTCTTTCCCGAGAGCATCCTTGATACATAAAGTGCAAGGCACTTTGAATCGCACTCCCCAACAAGTAACTGAATTGAGCACCAAGTGACTGGCCTCAACCAGAGCCAGGGTTTTTTCTGCCCTGGTGGAACTCTCTGGCCCCTTCCGCACATGCAGAATAATGCACTTTCAATCCACTTTCAATGCACTTTGAAACTGGATTTTACTGAGTGAAATAGCAAAATCCACTTTCAAACAATTGTGAAAGTGAACTGAAAGTGCATTATTCTGCATGTGCGGAAGGGGCCTCTGTCAGCTGACACCAGGGCTGTGCGGGATCTTAGACTGTTCCGCAGGGCCTATAAGATGGAGATGTTCCGCCAGGGCTTTGGTTAAGGCCATCTCGTGTGTCCCGATATCATCATCCGGTCTCTCGAGAATAATCAACACGTAGTTACCCAGCATTGCCCCTTCTTGACCCAGCTCAGATAGTTTTTAGGAGAGTTTACAACTGAGCTGGGCCAATTGGCCATGTTGGCAGGGGCTGATGGGAATTGTAGTCCATAACATCTGGAGTGCCAAAGGTTCGCCACCACTGTCATAGGCCAACATTTCTTTGTTTGCCACCTTGTGTTCTTAGTGAGTTTAATAATAGATATAGTGAATTTTATGTATTTGTAGAATTGTTTTAAAATGTTTGCATGCCGTCCTGAGCCGGACTTCGGTCAGGGAAGGCAAGATATAAATTTAACAAAATTGAAAATAAAATGCATCAAATTGCATCTGCCCTGCTGTCCAGCTTCAACACATCAAAAATTTTATATGGCCCCCTCCTTCATACGTAAGCTGTGACTTGACAGCACACAGACACACACAGACACACAGACACACACACAGAGTAAGTCAAGAGACAAGAGATCAGAACTACAGAAAACGTCCCCTGCATACATCACAATAAGACTGGGAGTGGGTGGGGGGGGGGAATACTACTAGGTTCAGCCCCTGAAGTGTTTTCCGTTACTACTGTAACTAGGAGAGGACCTGCTTCTCATGGGCAATTTTTAAGCCTGTAGCTGTATAATTTTAAAAACTGTATAAATACTAAAATGCATTATTAGCAATATTAACACATGTACCAAGAAACCCCCTGAAATGTGAGCCTTAAAAACCCACCATCTGCTCCTTTCATGCGAAGCGCCTGCAACAAGTGGAATAAATCACAATGCTTTCGACCACAGCACAGATGGCTTTTGGTCTGGGCCAAAGTTTACACTTCAGATGGGATGACAACCCAAGGATCAGTCCCAGACCCGGAGCGTCTGGCGTGATGGCTGGAAAACTATCAGCTTGGAAAGAGGAGATTGCCAAAGGAGCCCCCGGCTCCATCAGTCTCATTTTCTTCATGGCTATCTCTATAACCCCACAATCCTCCGAGCCAGATGTTCTGCACATTGAAAAATCCAGCCCCAGGTGAACGTGCTTCTTTAATCAAACCAAACAGCAAAGAAGATTTCATGGGCTGTGCAGAAGACTGAGCGCTCCTTCGTGTAGCAATCATGCATGCAGATCTACAATGACTCGCCAGTGGTCCTGATGCCAAGCAAGCAGCACCAAGAAGGACCAGATTAAGTCTCAAGGATAGCCACCCCCACCTACAATGCAGTGGGGTTTGCCACAACTCTGGGATCCTGAGTAGACAGAGCCTGGAAATCTTATGGACAAGTAAGTCCATATGTAGAGCAGAGCTTACCCTCCTATTCGTGGTTCTGGCTCCTCACCCTGAGATTTTATCCTTTCCTCTAGAAGCCTTGAAGTTAAAACCCTGAATGCTGGGATCAAACCCCCCATGCCAGCAATAAATTGGATAACTCACTAGATTTTGACAGCCTGCTCTCTCCTCAGAGAGCACAGATTAAGAACAGAATATTTAAACACCTAAGCCCTGTTCAGATGCTATGCAACCATGCATATTGGAACCAAACACTTTTCGCAATGCTTCTCTAGAGAGCCAGCGTGGTGTAATGGTTAAGAGCAGGTGCACTCTAATCTGGAGAACCAGGTTTCATTCTCCATCCTGCCATTTGAGCTGTGGAGACTTATCTGAAGAACCAGATTAGCTTGTGCATTCCAGCACACGCCAGCTGGGTGACCTTGGGCTAGTCACAGTTCTTCGAAGCTCTCTCAGGCCCACCCACCTCACAGGGTGTTTGTTGTGGGGGAGGGGGAAGGTAATTGTAAGTCCCTTTGAGTCTCCTTACAGGAGAGAATGGAGGGATATAAATTCAAACTCTCCTTCTCCTCTGCATGGTCACCAGGTTGCCTGAATGGGGAACAGTGCATATTTGCCTGCAGTCCAGAACCCTGGAAAATCCCATGAATGGTTTGCACTCACAAAGCAGTTTATCAAAACTCACATGCAAAATATACACATTGCCCCTGTTCAAACAACACAGCAACTTCATGGACTGGACAGATCTATGGGAGGTTGCCAGATTCTGGTATGAATGGACAAATCTGAAATGGGCTCTATTTTGCTTCTTTACACCTCTCCTCTGTACTATAGAGAAAGTCACTAATTATGCTGCCTTCCCTTTACAAGCTCCAGAACCACCAACAGACCGTCGTATCAAAATTTTACCCAATTCTCCCAGTTAAACTTGCTTTTTTCTAAAACAAAATATCACAACATTTCAAAAAGTACAGTTCAATTCCCTCTAAAGAAAGAACAAATGTTCCCAGAATTCTATTTGTAGCCACTGATGCATCCATCTACAGCAAATGGTGCTCGGGGTAAGCACTGAAATTGCCCGCCCCCCAAGTATTCTAAAGAGAGAATATCATGAGTCTTCCATGCAACACCCAAGTAAACAGTTCTTTTGCCTCAGCTCCACCCTCCGCACAAACGCCAGTCATTCTTTAAAAGTGTCTTCACAAAAACTGATCACAAGTGTCAAACCACTTGAGACTGTCATGGCAGAGTGTTACAATACCATGCTTGTTGAACCAATGAGTATATTTAGGAGCAAAAGAAGGGGAGGTGGGAGGGGGAGATAGCAGGGAAACAGAACAATTGTAAAGGGGAAAAGGATAGAAGCTCAGATGAGCAGAGCCAGCAGGAAGTGCTGCTACCTTTGCTAACTTCGCCCACGCTTCTGCCAACTGGAGGCTGCAATCCCTTTCCTGAGGTACCGGGTGCTCCGCCTAAGTTACAATCAAGCACCTTCCTGCCTGTCCTCTTCCTGCACCACCACAGTTCCCATTTTGCAAACCAGTGAACTGAGGCCAGCTTGGACCTAGGACGGAATCTGGAGGGGAGGACGAGGACAGAACGGCCCAGACTGGTGGGGATCACCCTTCCTTCTGATGTCAGCGGATCTGGGCACTCTGGTCTGTCGTTTTGGCGATGGGGTGACCTGAGTGCTTGAGCCAAGCACCGCAGAGTCTGCCTTCTGCCAAAATTTGGGAGGGGGTAGCTGGGAGAGCGAGCGGAAATGGAGCACAGCAGCAAGCCTCGCTGCTGCTGCAGACCTCAGTGGCTGGGCCTCTAAGCCCGCCGCGGGCTCGCCCTCTGCTCAGGCTTCTGTGCTGTTTGCCTCTCCCCCAAGCTTGGAGGCTGGGCAGGAGAAGCATGAAGCGCCAGGTAGCGGAGGCTCAGCATGAAGCGGCTTGGGCTCAGACTGGTGGGGGTGTGCAGGACAAGGAGGTGGCACCAGCATGGCACAGGAAAACAGCCCAATGTCGTTCCTTGCTCCTGGGAGGGAGGGGACAGCCGGATGGGCACCCCCATCTGAAACAGGCAAGGAGCATCTGGGGTGTCGTCCCCCTCCGTACCACATAAAATACGCAACTGGATGCATCCCACACTCATGAACTCTTCCTAGAAGTTCACTTTCAGCAACAGAACACAGCGTGTACTGTGAGGATCTCACAAATGCCCAGGGCTCTTTGTAGTGCTGCAAATTGGGTGTTCTCTCTCTTTTCCTAAATGTTAACCTACTCAACCATTCACGTGCTTTGCCTCTGGTTTCCTGCCCCCTCCCTTGAGCCCTGCCACTTCCCAACTTCTGCTTCATCAAGAGGCCCTCTGCTTCTACCCTACTGACTTTCTATCATTGCTACTTAAAGACCCGAGTTCCTGACCAAAATGTGGCAAAACATGGGGTTTTTAGGAAGGCACCAATTTGTCGGAAGATGTCAGAAACTGAAGGCTCCACAATTTCTGCTGCAAACCAAGAACAGGCCAAATGTTTGTTGGAAACCGCCATCTGTAGCCTGCCAAGGGGGTTTACGCTTTCTTTCAACTGCCACACATTTTGGGCTCTTTGATGTTTTTAGATTGATGGATTCCAGCTGCTTTCGCAGAAGGGTGGATTCTCCCCCCCTCCCCTTTGCTGCTCAGTTATGTGCAATTGAGCCCTTTGCTGAAGGGCGACAGAACCTCCTTTCTGGTCTTAAGAACAGAAGGCCTCTCTTGAGGTTACAACATCCTCAAAGGCCATGGAAAAGCTATCGCAGCAAGATGGTGAACGTCCTGAGATTTTTGTCCCATTTGAAACCAGGCCTTTGTATTCTACTCTGCCAGTGAAATGAGGCCTCGGTGCAGGTAGAAACGGAACTTCTGTGTGATGTAAGGCACCTCTGTGCCGAGAACAGAAGCAACCAAGGTACCTTCACGTAGGCCAGAACATAGCTGTCACATGTCTGCTTCTGGTTTTTGGCTTGTCGGTCCTTAAGAAAAACTGCGGGAAACATATGTATGTTTATGAGTTTGTAATAGGAAGCAGTTGTATAACTTTACTATTGATGCATGTGTGTGATGGCAGCCATATGAGGGGGGAACAATACTTCAGACAGAGGGAGCTGGTTCCATTTTGTTCAAGCATGAAGGCTATAGAGGTTATTCAGAACAGACTATTATAGGATCATCTCTGTTCTAGACTTTTTGCCAAGAAATATGATTCCATAATTCCATGTTGGAACACAGACCTGGGGACTTTTTTTCTTTTGACAGCAGCGGACTTTTCCTTCAGTTATCTCAGTGGACAAGATGCACTCAGCCCACAGAGAAACACACCCAACATGCCACAGGATGTCATATCAAGCGTTCTAAGGACCAAGCTAGGCAAGATTGAAGGAGATCCATGTCTGGATTTCCTACAGTTCCTCCCCCCATGTTAAATAGGCATAGGGAATCCCAAATTAAACTGGGAGGGAGGTAATCTTCCTCTCCCCATGTATAGATCTCCATATATAACAGAACAATCATCAAGTCAGTCTGTAAATTGTTGAGGGCAGCAACTAAGCCCCACATTGGCATAATTTGGAACTAGGTCATTGACACAACTCATGGATCCTGTAACTATGGAACAGAATAGCGCAGCAGCCAGAAATGGTTGACACCTGGGGTGTGCTGGGTTTAATTCTAACTTTCTCAGTCTATGTCCTGCCCTGGCATAAGGTTTTTTGCTGTTGGGTTTTGTTTTGTTTTTGCTATCAAGCTGATTTATAGCAACCTCATAGAGTTTCAAGGCAAAAGATGTAGGGAGGTGTTTTGCCATTGTCCGTTTGCATGACCCTAGTATTCCTGCAAGGTGTTCCGTTCAAATATTAGACAGGATGAAAGCTGAGTGTGTGTGACTGGCCCAAGGTCACTCAGTAAGCTTTCGTGGCATGAGTGGGTATTTGAAGACAGGGTGCATTTAATAGCAACTGATGTTCATCAAGGTATTCTCTGAAAGCACACATTGGGGACTGCTCAGATGCAGGCCAGCCTTTGATGAAGTTCTAGACGTTCATCACTAGAGGGTGCTGTCACAGCCGTTGGCCTCATTATTCCCTCCCAAACCCCTTCTTGATCAATGGCCCGATGCCCTCTCTCCTCAGTTCTGCCTGAGCTTTCACAAGAACCCTATTTGATAACTCAAAGTGGGGCAGGTAGGAGGATATGTGCCTGTACAGAAGAGCTCGGTGAACATCATACAGGTAAGTGCAACCCTGTCTTCATCATCGGTCTTCTCTGCATCCCCATGTTGGGATTATAGCATGCTTCTTTCTTACCATGTTGGCAGGTTGAGTTCATGTAAACATCAAATGCAGAACAGATTTTCTCCACTGCTACATCTTTTCTCTCTTCCAGATGGAATGCATAATGCTGAACAAACCTATCAGCTGATTACCACATGGCTGCTTGACAGACTTCCTGCCGTGGAACTCCCTGCCTAAACGTAGCCGATGAAGCCTCAGCTCTTGTTGAAGGTGCATGGACCACCAACGGGCATGGTGCTTTTGCCAACTTGTAACACTGGTCGCAAAAGTCCATTCATATAAAGTCTAGATCAGGGGTCTGCAATCTGTGGCTCTCCAGATGTTCATGAGCCATGCTGGCAGGGGCTGATGGGAATTGTAGTCCACGAGCATCTGGAGAGCCACAGGTTGCAGACCCCTGGTCTAGATAAAGTTTGTGCTGAAGCTTTTCCCCCTTTTGACTGCCGTGAGTATGTTAACAAATACATTCTTATCCTTCCAAAAAGTCTTTGCCTTCTCAGATAAAACAACGACCTTCTCACATCCAAGTTATACAATTTTCTTTCCCCTTCAGACTTTGGCCTTGAAAAAAATTCCGGTAATACCAACTCTTATGCCGTATGGAACTTACGCATTACCTTGGGTAAAAAGTCCAATGAAGGTCTCAAAATCACTTCGCCTTCAAAAACCTTCAAGAACGGGGGCACAATGCTCAGTGCAGCTAACTCCCAAACTCTTCAAGCTGATGTTATTGCCACTAAAAAACATACTGCCATTGACAGAAAATGTAATGATGCTGCCGATTATTCAAATGGCTCACTCATCAGTTGTGACAAGGACCACTGTGAACCCCCCCCCCCGAATCACAGCTGTAATGGTCTCATCAACAATCTAGCCATCAGGCTACAATCTAGCCATACAGATCTAGTAGATGCCATTAAGTCCAATATCCGCTGACTGTCTCTTGCCTGTTGATATGGCTGCTTAAGAATATTCTTTGAATATTCCTTTGAATATTCTCTCCTCCATCTTTTGAATATTCTCTCCTCCATCTTCCGGCAAGAATGCTCTTCCCACAACAGCATCCAACCTTGCCCTAATAAATTGCACCACCTGAGAAGGCTGCAATTTAGAGTTTTTCCAATCTATATACAGCCCCACCTTCTCACAGTTGAATATCATGCTCCAGATGACCTTTGGATGTTGCCACCACCAGCCAATCACCCAAAAAGGGGTACTGGTATATGGTACACCCCTGTATTTTCAAATGTGCTATCTCTGGAGCCACCCACTTTGTGAAGACCTGTGGTGCTGCAGCTAATCCAAGTGGCAACACTGTATATTGATATACTTTCCCATCAAATTTAAAATGCAATCACTTTCGGTATTCTTTAGGGATCGCAATATGGAAATAAGCATCCTTTAAGTCTAAAACAGCAAATCACAATGAATTTTTTAAAAACGGTATAACCGGACACAGAGAAACCATCCTGAATTTTGTAATGTAAATTTGTTTAACGCTTGCAAATCCAATATAGGTTTTTAACTCCATCCTTCTTTTCTACTAGAAAGCATCTAGCATAAAACCCTTAGTAACATTAGGGTCTTGAACTACCTCAAGAGCCCTTTTCTGCAACAAAGCCTCCACTTCATCCCCTAGCTGAGGTCATTGCTAACGCCACAATGGAGGAAGCAAGATTAAAATTTTAAAGTAAGATGCTAAAACTCAGAGTTGACTGTATATTTTCAAAAACAGAACTGCAAAAGTGGTAGGAAAACAAAGCAGGAGTAGACCTATCCATTACTGTTGTCTCCCATCCGATGTATCATTCAAAGTTGCTACAGCAAAGTATAAGGCAAAGTGTGTGCAGCCCTGGATGTAACTTTCCCCAAAAGGGAATGCCAACCAGTACTGAGGAAGAAGCCCCTGCAGAGATGGAGTCCTGCCCCAATGGCCCTCCTTGAAAATATACGTTGCATCATGGGGAAACTTCACAATTGCTGACAGTTTTTCTACCTTCTGAACGGCCAAATGAGGCAATGGGAATTCGCAGGGGAGGAGTGGGGAAGCATCATTTATAAGAACAAGGAGGCAACTCATAGTTTGGTATGTAGAACAGTGCTTTACCATGGCCAGGAGAAGCATCCAACACAACCTTCTTTGTGAACTGCACCTTTGTTGTAATCCTACTGCTGAAACAGGGCTTGGGCCTCAGTATTCCCTGCAGCCCCCCCCCCCCCAAAAAAACCCCTCTAAACACAAGGTCAATTAAAAAATAAACCTGTAAGAATGGGACTACCACATTTAAAATCTTTGCATACAAATGGATCTCTATTAAAAGGTTCGGATTTCTCCAAAACAAAAACCAAAGTACAATCAATCGGCTTAATTTATTTTTCAGAGACTCCTTTCTGCAGCGCTGATGGCATTCCAATTCTACAGTTAATCTACCTGATCTGTTTTATGGTCATTGTGCTTCTGGAGAGAGCGAAGGAACAGCGAGAGGGTCTTTCTCTTTAAGCACTCCAACAGAAACAGTCCAATCCCACTGTTCATAAAATGGTCTAATATTTCAGATTACCCCTTTCTGACAGTCCCAGACAGGATTTTATAAGGAACGGCTAGCCACTAATGTCTGCAGCAGCCCCCGGTCGCTGTGCATTGCTTCGCTCTGGGTCTGTCCTGCAAATAAAATTACTAGACCTCTAGAGGATCAATCTTTGAGCTCAAGGATTTATCTCTTGCAGATCTTGGGTGCAGGGGCAGAAGATGGCACTTAACATGGTCAGAGGTTGAATTTGGTCCATGTATCTTGGCTTGGGTGGTTGAATGAACAACAAGAGCTCTTCCCAAGTCAAGGTAAAAACAGTCTCTCCCCCCACCCCCAGTCCTCCTGTCCCTACTTTGACCCCTTGCCTTGCCCTAGAGATCCTGAGAAGGAATGAGAAACTCTGAAACCTCTGGTCAAACGCTGAGACCCAGCTATCCTACCGGAGACAGCATTTAATGAAATGTACTTTTCTCAAAGTGAAGAGGTAAAGCTCTCCCATTTACAGATTTGTCCCCAAGTGATGTGAATTAAAAAAAGCATAATTGCAGAATGGATGAACCTTTTACTCACCTCTTAACATTTTACTAGCATTTATTACAAAAACAGCTGAATTCCATTACTGAACTCTGGGGGAGATGATGTATAAAACAAGAGTAAACACACAATCCTAATTTTTTTAAAAGGGTTATTCCAGAGCATAGCACAGATTCTGTTCTTATGCATCTATGGGGGAAATAATGCCCAGATAATGTGGAATTTACAAGTTGGATGCTCCGACAATGTGATCCTTAGCACGGGGTACAAGCAGCCCAGGTACAAGCCAATTATGGACTCTGCATATGAGTAACAGTAATCCTCTTTCCCTGCCTTCTAACTCGCATTCTCTCAGCCATTCACAACAGATCCAGGATGGTCTGTGCAGTAGGGTGCTCACACAAGCTCCACTGCATGCAGTGCAAAACACTTCACTGCTGTCTTGTTGCATGAGCAAGGGAGCTAGATCGGGGTAGGGAACCTGCGGCTCGAGAGCCGCATGTGGCTCTTCTGCCCTTGCACTGTGGCTCCCTTGCACGAGCTGAGCCACCAGCCCCATCCTTGCCCGCCCTGCAGGCAGCAGGGCGGGCACACCAACTGCCCGCGGTCGGCTGGGCCGTGCCGTGGGCTTCCCCTCTCGCCCACCCCATTGGAGCGGGGCGGGCGCTTTCCCGGTGGCTGGCAAGGCCGAGCAGCCGGCTTCATCCTTGCCCGCCCTGCAGGCAGCAGGGCGAGCGCATCCATGCGCTTCTCAGAATGAGCGGAGTAAAAGGTAAAAAAAACCCAATAGTGTTATCTTTATTTTAAATGTCAAAAATTATTTGCGGCTCCAAGTGTTTTCTTTTCCCGTGGAAAACGGGTCCAAATGGCTCTTTGAGTGTTAAAGGTTCCCTACCCCTGAGCTAGATGATGCGGCCAAAAGTTATGAGGCAGAAGCAGCAAAATACCAATATGGGCGAGGCAGCATTCTGCAAGGCTGAACAACAGATACAGGAGGCTGTTGTGACAACCAGTGGGGAAGGGCTGGCGGACATGGTTCAAAAGTGACCAATGAGTCGCTGGGCCAAAAATGACCCTCTAAACTCAGAAAGGTGGATTAACCAAACAAGGAGTAGAGAAACAATGCTTCCAGTAGTGCACACCTTCATAAACAACTTCAGAACCCCTGGCCAGAACCCCTGGCCTTTAGTCTGGATTGGACATTAAGAGGGGGCGAAATAGCTCTCTTGTAGACGTGTGCTCTGCTGGCTTTCTCCACCTGAAAATTGCTCCAACCTTCAATGTGATCAGACATTTGAAGCCAGATTTTGTTTTTTAAAAATGAAAAATACATTAAGTACAGTAACAGAAACCAGGTTTTGTTTCTCTTTAGAACTCTCCCTAGAAGCTACAATGGCTAAACTGAGACTATCGTGCTTTGATCACATTACGTGAAGACAGAGCAAGGGGAAATGGAAGGCAGCAGGAAAACAGGAAGACCCAACAAAGGATGGGTTGATTCAACCAAGGAAGCCATGGCCTCAGTTTGCCAGACCTGAGCAAGACTGTTAACAATAGGATGTTTGGGAGGTCATTAATTTATAGGGTCCCATGAGCCAGAAATGATGGCACTAAATGCACGCACACAGCTCATCATTCTTTTTTCTAACTAATCTGGAGAACCAAGTTTGATCCCCCACTCCTCTACTTGAGTGGCAGAGGCACATCTGGTGAACTAGATGTGTTTCTGCACTCCTACATTCCTGCTGGGTGACGTTGGGCTAGTCACAGTTCTTTGGAACTCTCTCAGCCCCACCTACCTCACAAGGTGCCTGTTGTGGGGAGAGGAAGGGAAAGGAGCTTTGAGTTCTCCAGGTAGAGGTTGTGCAACCTTCCGAAGGATGCTCCATGGGTGGGTGGGTGGGTGGGGGGAGATATGCCAGATGCTCTATAAAAGTGGTGGCGAACCTTTGGCACTCCAGATGTTATGGACTACAATTCCCATAAGCGCCTGCCAATTGGCCATGTTGGCAGGGGCTGATGGGAATTGTAGTCCACAACATCTGGAGTGCCAAAGGTTTACCACCACAGCTCTATAAGTAGGGTTGTCAGCAGGCATGGAGAAAAGTGTTCTGCCCCTTTAATGTGTGGAAATGGGCAGCTGAGGCTTTTTGTGGCATGGAAGTTTTTAAGATCAGTGGGTAGACGTCCCATCATCAAGACTCCTTGATGACGTGATGCTTTTCTCCAGGTCTGCTGGCAACCCTATCTAAGAAGCTGCTTTCAACTCCAAGACTCAATTTGCTCTTCAACAAGCAATGCAAGTGGTTTTCGAGACTGCATTCTCATGCCTTTTTCGCCACATGTGCAAGAAGATGTAGAAGAGACAAGATCCGTTACATCCATTGCTCCGGCTGCTGAGACAGTCACTTTCAGCCTGGCTGCCCTGTCCTGTGGCTCAGCTCATTTCTGGGTGCAGAACCAGTTGTAGGCTGCTGCCAAAGATGGGACAATCTGTCTTGCCAAAGACCAGAGCACAGGAAAAAATTCCCACAGTCCAGTAAAGGGTAATACCAACTTCAAGTTTCTGAAGAGCCACCATCCACAGACTGCCTCCCAAGCAGCAAAAAGATCTCAAAGAGTTCTGCAGCCCAGCCAATCCGTACACGATGAATCATAAGATGGAAGCGTTCTAGACTATACCATTACAGAATGGAGATGGGGGCTTGCCCTTCTCAGTGTGGCCCTATGTTAAAAGTTACTTGCGTTTGGTAAAACACCCAATATATGAAAGCTTAGTATATGTACGAAACTTTTTCTCGGCAAAATCACCTTTTTAACACCCTGTCACTCCTTCCCCCTGGCATCTGAAATGGTAGAGGCCCAAATTTTATCGTCACATTCCTACGCCAAAGCCAGAATTTCATCATCACACTCCTATACCAAGCTCAGTTATAGTCTGCAGATACGGCAAAACAATAGAAGAACACACCATATCAGAGGTGCCCAACTCTGGCGCGTCAGATGTTCACGGACTACAATTCCCATCAGCCCCTGCTGATGCCAGCATTGATGCCTGCTGATGCCAGCAATTGGCCATGCCAGCAGTGGCTGATGGGAATTGTAGTCCATGAACATCTAAAGCGCCAGAGTTGGACACCCCTGCACCACACCTTTCCAGGGAGGTTTTTTAGAGGTTGCTAAAAATATTTACTTTCTAAAAGTTTTTTTTAAGGGGGGGAGTGGGAAGGTGAGAGAAGCTGCAGCCTCTTCAGATTTTACAGCCATGGCTTGGCTATATGGCAGATAGCGTATGTAAGAGGTGGGCTGCTTTCCCATCCATTCTCAGAACAAAAACCAGGATTAAAATAAAGCCCCACAGGAGGACCACAACAATGGCCACTCCTACAAGTCAGACAAGCAGATTCATGCCAGCTCTTCCACAATGACTTCAGTTCAAAGTTGGGTGGGTCTCCACATACATCTTGGCAGGGAATCTGGGCAACATTCCGAGGAAGCCGAACGTCTGTGTGGTGGTCTGGCAGGGCAGGGCTTCAACCCACACTCCAAATCCCACCGGCCTGAAGTCTTTTTTCCTCCCCTCATTAAATAACTCTTTGTGCCTCTTCAGCTCAATGCTAAAAGCTTGTTTACACTAACAGTGCACGATCCGAAAGCACGTTTTAAATTCAGGGTTGTGCCGGACGCACAGGGGAGCCAGCCATACTTTTGCAGCAGTTTCAGCATAGATGCTCTACAAGAGTGCAGCGCCAAAGCACAGAGGTAAGCGCGCTTGCCACATTGAATGGGAAACCGTTTGATATCTCTGCAGACTGGTCTGCTTTATCTGAAGAAGCGGTTGCGCAGAATCTGCTACAAGACCCACAAGAATGCCCCCACTAGCAGTGTTTGCCAACTGCTACCCTGGTTGTCACAACCTTTAGACCAGGGGGGTCCAACTCTGGTGCTTCAGATGTTCATGGACTACAATTCCCATCAGCCCCTGCTGGCATGACTGATGGGAATTGTAGTCCTGTCTACATAGCCCTGACAGTCAGAAAGTTCTTCCTAATGTTTAGGTGGAATCTCTTTTCCTGCACCTTGAACCCATTACTCCGTGTCCTAGTCTCTGAGGCAGAAGGAAACAAGCTTGCTCCCTCTGCAACATAACATCCCTTCAAATATTTAAACACAGCTATCATGTCCCCCCTTAACCTTCGCTTCTCCAGACTAAACATCCCCAGCTCCCTAAGTCTCTCTTCGTAAGCCATGGATTCCAGACCTTTTACCATTTTGGTTGCCTTCCTCTGGACACGGTCCAGCTTGTCAATATCCTTCTTAAATTGCAGTGCCTAGAACTGAACACAGTACTCTAGATGAGGTATGACCAATGCAGAGTAGTGCAATTACTTCCCTCAATCTAGACACTATACTCTTATTGATGCATTCCAGAATCACATTGGCTTTCTTGGCCAAGATTAACTGGCAGACTGTGTGCATGTGCGGGTGGCAAAGACGCCATTGCACAGACAATTACTATTCCAGGACATCTGGCATAAAGCAGCCCAAAAAGGACAAGCGCAGAGTGAAGTGCAGTTCTCTTCCTGCCTTTGCTGGAACTGAGCCTGGGGCAGCCCACCTCTTACATATGCTACCTGCCGCACAGCCAAGCTTTGCCATGGCTGTGAAATCTGAACAGGCTGCAGCTTCTCTCACCTGCGGAACATCAGGTGCAATGCAGAGGATGGGAGGAAGCAGCCGAGACACAACAAACTGGGTCCTACTTTCCAGACTGTTTTCCAGAATTTGGTTTCAAAATGAAATAAAACAGGAGTCCCTTTTCTGTTCTCACTTAAAGTAGAGGTGCCTGTTCAAGCTGTCCTAGCAGTCTGACTCAGACTGCACATCCCAGTAGCAGATCACCTTTGCAGTTCCAGCCCAGCAGGCCAGAAGCATCTCTGCACAACTGCACGAAGCGATTTGTAATTTCCAGTCTAAGAGACCAAAGGTTGGGTGTCCTTCCACTTTTTCCACCCTGAAGGGGATACAAGCTAAGCAAGAAGGAAAAACCTGGTAGGATTCAAATCCATGAATCCAATTCTTAATCAAACACGGATTCCAAACATTCCAGCATCTTCAACCACACAATTATGGCCCAATTTGGAAAGTGGGGGAATTGCTGCCGGGAGGTGGTGCTGCATTAGCCCGGCGGAGGGGCAAATCCACCAGTGGGCAGGGCTGCTGCCATGGCCTGTGGAGACACCTGCATGGGGCACAGAACACCGCATCAGCGCTGCCACCAGCCCCACCAGCATGGGTGTTCCAGAGGTATGGCTCGTGGTGGAGTTGACATTAGTCGGCTTCTACCCCAGCATAGACTTACACCACCCAAGGTCACTGAGTCCAACGGAGGGCTCTTTGGTAGCAGGGAAGTTTTTGTTGTATTTGGCCTCCCCGCGCTGCCAAAAAGCCCTATTGAGGCGGCAGGGCAACACCACAGCGGCACCATCCCTGGCAGTCGCCAGGGCTCCGGTTTGGGCTCCCTGAAGCACAACAACAAAATCCCCCAAATGGATGACGTACATCTGAAATGCTGTAATAATCTATGGGGCTTTCCGCACTGACAGAGTTGTACTGGTTTCTATCTAGGTTCACCTCAGTGTATCCGCACTGCAACTGAGCTCAACGTTGTTTTGTCTCAGTTCCCCCACCTCAGAACTGCGACATCCCTGTCGCAGTTATGAACTGCACCTTTCTGCTGGAACAAGGTCGATACCGCTTTTGAGCAGCGGGGCCTTCAAGCGTTACCTCATCAGTTCAACCAATCAGGAGCCGCTTTTGTGGCATGCGCAGAACGGGAGACTGTAACTGTAAACTGTAAACGGGAGACTGTAACTGTAAACTGTAAAAACTATTTAAAAAAAAGAACGCTCCCGTTTCCCATGGTAACACAAGCTCCAATCACGATCGAGGAGCGAAACAGGCACCAAGATGATCCCGCCCACTTAGCTCGGTTCCAGGGGGTCAAGTAAGTTGCTGTGCGGACAGCCTGGAATCGCCCCCCACTGAAGGGAACCGAGTCGACCTTAGCTCCCTTTTGTAGTGCGGAAAGCCCCTATGTAGCCAGCAAGAGGTGCTGTGACATGCTGGCATACGCATGCTCACAACTCCTGCACCTGGACTTTTATAATACTCTGGGACCTTTATAATGCTCTGGACATTACATGTTGTGTAACTATAAATTTGGCAAGGAAAAAATAGTTTCAAATGGAAAAAAAGTTGCTTCATCTGTATGGAATTAGCTCAGAAACATCGGCTGTAGGCAAGAGAAAGCTGTGCTGGAAAGCTAAGGGGGTCTTAGCCCCTCTACGATGACCCGCTTTACTGAGATCAATGATGGAAATTGTGCCCAAGGGAGGCAGACCGAATGCAGCTGGAAATGGTCAAATACACAACTGTGGTTTTATATAGACAGAAGTAGAAAGTCATTTAAGGATAATGGCACGTTCCCGCCAACTGAATGGGGTGAGAGATGAAAAAGAAAAAAAGAGAACTTGCATTATCGGAGGAGCTGAAAGGCCAGACGTGCTGCTCCTTACGATATGGCACCAGTTTCATACCTCGAACCTGACTATAGGTCTATCAAGGCCAATATTATCAGCGTCTGGGGCAGAAGTCTTTCATATTGCCTATTATATAATCGCTTTAACTAGAGTTGTTGGGAAATCAACCTAGGACCTCCTGTATGCAAAACAGAAGCTCCACCACTGAGCTCCTCCCCTCTCTCCCCCAACCCCATTTTTGGTAGGCTGATCAGCTTGCAGTTTCAAAAGGAGCAGCAGTGGCGTAGGAGGTTAAGAGCTCGTGTATCTAATCTGGAGGAACCGGGTTTGATTCCCCGCTCTGCCGCCTGAGCTGTGGGGGCTTATCTGGGGAATTCAGATTAGCTGGGCATTCCCACACACGCCAGCTGGGTGACCTTGGGAGCTCTCTTAGCCCCACCCACCTCACAGGGTGTTTGTTGTGTGAGGAGAAGGGAAAGGAGATTGTCAGCCCCTTTGAGTCTCCTACAGGAGAGAAAGGGGGGATATAAATCCAAACTCTTCTCCTTCTTCTTCATATGCAACCACCCATGCATGGAGTTTCCCGCATGTTCCTCCCTGTTCCAGAAACCCCTTCAACCCCCAGACCAGCCATTCTCAACCAGGGTTCCCTGGTACCCTGGGGTGCCGTGAGCACGTCCCAGGGGTACCGCGGCAACACTACCGCCCCTCCTCATTTTTGTGGTGTCTCCCACCGGCGCCAGCAAGGACATGGAGCTGGCCCATGGGGCAGGGCCTGTCACAAGGTCAGTAGCCACACACACACCCCCATGCTACCCTTCACCCTGGGAGGGGAAGGTGGGGTGTGTGGCAAGCAGGGGCAATGGGAGGGGAAGGTAGAGGGTGGCGGCAGGGGTACCATGAGATATGAAGAGTGAGGTCAAGGGTACCTTGACCTCGAAAAGTTTGGGAAACACTGCCCCAGACAGATTATTTGCAAAGGCGCAGGACACCTAATGGAGCAAACCCCCCCCCCCATAGGTTTGGGGAAAGGAGTGTGGAGGGACAAGGGGTTGAAATGGCTCCCCCCTCTTCTGCAAGAACAGCCCTGGGGAGAGGAAGGGGATATTTCATCCCCTGGTCCCTCCTTATCGGCACGGTTAAGTCTTAGGCGGGTTCTGTGATCTGGAGCATGATCTTTCTGTGGGTCAAATGGGGCCGCCGGAACAGTTTGGAATGCAGGAAATATGGTTTCCGTGCATCGATGACAGGATTGAAGCAGTTATTGGAAAGTTCCAAGAATCCTGGAAGAAAAAAACAGGAACAATAGTTTTTCAGCTCATTCCAACTTAGTCATTTCCCCTCAGAGCCAGAATTAAGGCTTGCCTGGGATATACCAGGACGTGTTGGTGTGGGGAGAGAAACACAAAACTCTCCTCTTTTAGTGCAGTGATGGACATCCAAAGGCTCACTCTTCTACCTTGGTTTCCAAAATGAGGCAGATCTGGGACATCCAAATGGAACCCTGAAGCTGAAAGCAGACGGGCTTCAAGGCTTTGGCATGGACTCTGACATGTCATGGATTTCCTCAGCTCTGTGGTATCAGCTAAGGCAGTGCCCTCCATGCCAACACACAGGTTTGACAGCAGCCCAGCGCCTGCTTGAACCTGCCATAGCCACCAACAGGCTTTGGTAAATCCTGGCCTCTTTGAGGTCAACACTGACCTGAACAGACTGTGTGCACCATCAGCAAAATCCCAAATGAGAGAGCATCTCTGACTTACAACTCCCACACATGTCTCTGCGATTGTAATCAAAATGCTTTTGACCAATGATTGTTTGAATTACTGCATGAGAGTATTCCGCTTTGTTTTGACTGCTGGTTACAGGAATTACCAGGGCAGGATGATGGAGAAATTGGAAGGGGGGGGTGGGCAAACACATCTTGCCCGTATATACTTATTTTAAAATGTTTATACCATCTTGAACAAATGGAGCCAAAAGTGAATAATATTCAGTAGAGGAGCAGCAGTGGCATAGTGGTTAAGAGCAGGTGTACTCTAATCTGGAGGAACTGGGTTTGATTCCCCGTTTGATTTCACTTGAGCTGTGGAGGCTTATCTGGAGAATTCAGATTAGCCTGTGTACTCCAACACATGCCAGCTGGGTGACCTTGGGCTAGTCACAGTTCTTCTGAGCTCTCTCAGCCCCACCTACCTCACAGGTCTCCTTACAGGAGATAAAGGGAGGACATAAATCCTCCAACTCCTCCTCCTCCTCCTCCTCCTCCTCCTCCTCCATCATCCAACCTCAAAGGCTCTCAAAGCTCTTCGCTACTAAAATTCTTCAAACCTCTTATTAATCGCCTACGCAACTCCGTCTCTGTTTCTCTCTCCCAATTCTACATAGAAGGAACTGGATGAGCTTAGACAAGCATTTTCACTGTAAGTATCTTCACTCTGCCTAATATTTTTTCCAACAAAAAAAAAAATGTGGGGGTTGAAAATTCATGGCGCCGACAGGAAGGATGGACTCTGTGCCGGCCAGGAGAGAAGGGTCTTTGAGAAATGGTTTCCTTCTTGTGGAAACAACATCTCTGGTTTTGTACTTTAAAAAATGTCTCCAAGACACAGACTTGCCTCGGAAACCAGATTTCTGGAACAAATCCCCCAACCATTGAAGAACTGCAGATGCCTCCAGCACTAATGGTCGAAAACGAGCAAGTTGTGTTTGAGCGGAAGGTCAAGTTATACATCTTGTCTCACACAAATCAGAATCTTCTTAAAACTGGAAGCACTGATGAGAAGACAACTAAAAGTGCAAACAAGTCTTAAGCTTAGGTTTCTAACCATGTTCTGTACACAGACAACTTAAGCATGTTTTTCTTCTCTCTCTCTTTTACATACACATTTTCACAGAAATGAAAAGTCATAAGAACATAAGAACATAAGAACTAGCCTGCTGGATCAGACCAGAGTCCATCTAGTCCAGCTCTCTGCTACTCGCAGTGGCCCACCAGGTGCCTTTGGGAGCTCACATGCAGGAGATGAACGCAATGGCCTTCTGCGGCTGTTGCTCCCAAGTACCTGGTCTGTTAAGGCATTTGCAATCTCAGATCAAAGAGGATCAAGATTGGTAGCCATAGATCGACTTATCCTCCATAAATCTGTCCAAGCCCCCTTTAAAGCTATCCAGGTTAGTGGCCATCACCACCTCCTGTGGCAGCATATTCCAAACACCAATCACACATTGCGTGAAGAAGTGTTTCCTTTTATTAGTCCTAATTCTTCCCCCCAGCATTTTCAATGAATGCCCCCTCTGAGTGGCTGATTCACGCAAGAATGGACATCTCTTAAGGTTGCCAAACCCCTCCCCACGGCTAGTGACAGGAAATGGGGGGGGGGGTATGATCCACCTTGGCAAATAAGGCACATCTGCACCCTTAATGAACACAGATTTGTCAGAGCCACCATGCGCATGCACAAATTCAGCCCAAATCACAGGAATTGTGAAAAGAATTCTTTACACTTTAGAATCATAATCTCAAAAGCAGCCCTCAAGTGAGGCTGATAGTTTAGCAACGGGGCTCCTATGGCAAACATCACATTTGGAAAAAAAGAATTGCCTTGGAAACCAGTTTTAAATGCTCTAAATTAAAGTGAATTTGTCTTACGTTATTCAATAATTTTTTAAAAAAGCAAATTGCAGAATGTCATAAATAAATGAGATGTGCTTGTCAGTTAAGCCAGGATCTTCCCATTCATTGGCAAGAACAGGTTTGCTTCTGCCCAATTCAAAGCAATTTTGCACTCGCTTTGCGGCTCATTTGCACTCACATTTCCACATGTAGGGCTAAAGATAAAATCTACCCAGAATTCTTCTAAGGGAATGGAACCACCCCAAATCCTCCCATACAATGGCTCGGTTTTATTGCTTCTAGGACAATCAGGGAGATAGTAATTCTTATCAATGAAGCATGTGGAAACTTTCACCAGCTCAGGCTTCCAGTAACCAATATAAATAAGAAATGCACAAACCGCCTTCTGCTTTTCATTCACAAAACGGGCAGCCCAACAAAACAGAGATTTTGGACTGGACAGGAAGATTGTATTCCTGCTTGGATCTGCTTGGGTGACAACTGTTTTTAGTAACTGGATACTGGCACCCATGAAATAATTCTCCTGTGCCATTATCTGCCAAAGTACGCAACTTTGCCAGAGCACTCAAGATTGCCATTGTCTAATGATAGCAAATAAACATGTAAAGACAACCCTTGCTGTTTAAGTTTTGGAAGAAGCTAAGAAACATTTTGGAGTAAAACAAAAGAAGGGCTCCAGCGAGTCGAAACCGTTAAGAGGTGCCAAGACACTATGCAAACCTTCACATAAAATCAACTGGCTCTGAATATATTTCATTAAGTCCAAATCCCATCTTTTCCTGCCTCAGCTTTAAATCCAGCACCAAGCACACAAACAAATCCTACGTATATTTACTCGGAGAGAAGAACCTGTGAGTTCAGTGTAACTACACCCAAATTAGCAAGCATAGGATTGCAGTTCTAGTTGGGATAGGATGCTGGGTGGGGTGGGGGATATGCAAGAAGATTCAGAAACTGGAGGGAGAGTGGACCCATTCACTAGGTTTTGCTTCCCACTTCAAAAGCTAAGCAACCATTTTGTTTAGAATCTGGAAGCACATCTGAAGTTCAAAGCACTTCACATACATTCCCAGTGAATTTTACATATCAGTGAAAGATGGGCAAATGTTATTCTCCATATTACTGAGGGCTGATGGACTAATGGCTTTGTCAGTACCAGAAGGAAGACTGAGGGGCAAAAATTGTGTTTGCAGGATCCAACCTGACATGGGGATAGCTGCCTCCAGATGTGCACCTTTTCCACAGAGATCCTTGTATTCAGTATGCTGGGCACCTCTAAGCCAGGTGCTGATTCAAGAGTGCTGCTACGCCATCAAAGGCCCTTTCCGCACGGAGGCGGAAGGGCTTGGGTCGGCGTAATGAACGCCGACCTGACAACGTTGGGACCGTCCGCATGGACGGTCCCAGAACCGGCTGGGATGACGGCGCTGCGGAGCGCTGTCGCCCGGCCGACCCGCCTCTTCCCCGTCCTTCCCCACTCACCTCGTCGCCGTCGTCGTCGCCCTGCTGGCCTCCGTAGACCCGCCCACACTGCCCTCCGACCTCCAGGGGTTGGAGGACAGCGAGGGAGGGCCTTTGGAGGCCAGCAGGGCGACGACGGCGACGAGGTGAGTGGGGAAGGACGGGGACAACAGCGCATTCCCGGCGGTGCCAGGAGGGAGGTTTTTGGAGGCGGCCTGAGGCCACCCTGGGGGAGGGGGAAGGGAGCCAGGTCGGCGCTGCTGCGATTTGGCAGCGCCGCCTGTGCGAACAGCTCCCTGGGGACGGCGTTTTTGCCGTCCCCAGGGCGTCGTTATTGGCCCGTGCGGAAAGGGCCAAAGAGAGATTTCATAATCCCCATAAGAAATACACGGATGTATTTTCACAGCAAGAACTGTTATGATCAGTGAAGCCACAAGGCCTACAGGAGGACATTTTGAGTGTGCTCTGGGTTTGGACCTGAGAAGATAAAATTCAAATACTCATATTTATACCCAGAAAGTTACTATCCTTGGAAGATGTGCATAGCTGCTAATGAGGTGCAAGTTCCTCCCTCACCTTCAGAAGTGCTTGTCTCTGGAGTGAGTCCAGAAACAGAGATTCCCTCTATCTTCGTCTCTTCAGAAGCTAGACTCATGCAGTTATGATTGCCAGTGCCTAGACCAGGGATGGCCACACGACAACCCACAGGCCATATCTTGCCCATGGCAGTCCCACCAGATTTTTAAATCAAAGTGCAGAAGGAGGTTTGCTGACCTTTTTACTCATACAGAAAATATGCTTCTTTTCAAATATTTCAGTGAGATCTTGGGGTGTTATACACAATTTGCCAGCTGTTTCCAAGCATTCATGAGTCATACTGACAACCAGTATAATAGAAGGAGGAGGAGGAGGAGTTTGGATTTATATCCCCCCCTTCTCTCCTGTAAGGAGACTCAAAGGGGCTTACAACCCCTTCCCCCCTCCCAACAAACTACCTGTGAGGGGGGTGGGACTGAGAGAGCTCCAAAGAACTGTGACTAGCCAAAGGTTACCCAGCTGGCTTGTGCTGGAGTGCACAAGCTAATCTGGTTCATCAGATAAGCCTCCACAGCTCAAGTGGCAGAGCGGGGAATCAAGTCCAGTTCTCCAGATTAGAGTGCATCTGCTCTTAAATAGATGTTATTTTTCTAATGAGTCAGGCCAGGCCATTTTTCTGACTCAAAATGGTTACAGAGGGGATGTGTTTGCCCCATTGGGAGTAAGCTGCCCTCCAATAGGACAAATAACACTTCTCCTGAGCTGTTTTAGGTTAGGAAAACAGCACTGGGAAACCTGAGCCCTCTCCTCCTCCAGACTATGGTTTCAATCTTGAATTAGGACCTTGTGGGTAAATAATTATTCACAATTCCTATCTAGCTGTGAAGAATGCTAATTGGATCAGGAGAACACACACTCGATTTCTTTAAACAGTAACCTTTACCTCAAGCCACAAAGGCCAAGGGATTGCCTACTTTCAAATGTGGAGGTAAATCTATATGGTATCACTACGGACACACAGCTTTCTAAATGGAGGGAATTTTTGCATGGAAAAGACTTTAAGTCAGTGGTGGGATCCAGAAATTTTAGTAACAGGTTCCCATGGTGGTGGGATTCAAACTGTGGCGTAGCACCAATGGGGCTGGGCGGGGCACAACGGGGGCGTGGCCAGGCATTCCGGGGGCGGGGCATTCCTGGGCGGGGCTGTGGCAAGAGTCTAAGGATTCCCGAGTCCTGCATTTAGATTTGTGTTGTGTAACATTTTGGACACCACTTAAAAGTCCAGGCCGCAATCTGTAAAATCTGAGGAAAAATGGCATTCTATCCTAAAGAGCACATTTCCGTCTTAATCAACCACTGGCTACAGTTCTTGTCTGGATTATTTTTATCAGAAACTTTTCAGCAGAGGGAAAAATATTTCCAAAGTTCCCAGAATCGGATAGCATCAGAATGGACCAGTTACCTCACACTGCGGCCTCTCTCTCTCTCTCTCTCTCTCTCTCTCTCTCTGTCTCTCTCATGTACGCACGCACGCACGCACGCACGCACAGACAGACAGACAGACAGACAGACAGACAGACAGACAGACAGACAGACAGACAGAGGGCTTGTATCCAGTGGTGGGATCCAAAAATTTTAGTAACAGGTTCCCTCGCCAGCCCCCCCCCCTCAGCAAAGGGGGCAGAGGCGTACCTAGGCAAACCGAGCCCTGGGCAAAACCTGAGTTGGATGCCCCCCCCTTGGGCAGCCACCCCACCATGACCCCCCCAAATTTTTTTGCACCCAGTCATTTCTAAATCATCATCACATTATAGAAAATGCCCCAACTCACAAATCTGAACACAGCAATGGTGAAACACACAGGTTCTTTGATAGAGACTGGTGAGATAAAAGGTACGAAAGGCTGAGAATCAATGAATTGCAGTACCTGAAAGGGATTAACCCAGTTCAGGGAGTTACATTATTAGTCGCAATTGCTCTATGGAACCTTCACGTTCAAAGGCAGTATGCCTCTCGGGGAGGCGAGGGTGTGGAGATGGAAAAGCGGACCCAATTAGTAACCCCCTCTAGGCACACACAAATAATTAGTAACCCACTCTCGGGAACTGGTGAGAACCTGCTGGATCCCACCTCTGCTTGTATCCCATCATGCAGCCAACTCTTAAGCCCATCCCTGGCTAGAACAGTGTTTCAAAGTCAGCTAAATGGAGTGGTAGGAGATAAACCATTATTGATCTAAGGGAGTTGGCAGATGCAAGTGGAACCTGACTAGGTTGAGCTCTGACAGTTGAACCAACTGACAGACAGGAAACTAACTGTTGACTACATCATCCCCTGCCAGCATGATGCTGGCAGGGGATGATGGGAACTGTAGTCCATATCATATGGAGGGCCACGAGTTGGACACCTATGGACTAGAGCATTTATCCTCCAGTCCGCACATGTGCACAAAATCCTACAAGCTCTCCTGCCTCAGCACTGTATGCTAGAGCACACTCAGGAAGTAAGATTGATGTTCTTTCAACCAAAGTACTTCTGAAAACTGTGATCTGCAAGGACTTTGCTAGGGTTCCTTAACAGTCACATGGCAGGTGTGTGTGTTAAAGGACATCAAGTCACTTCCAACTGATGACAACTCTATGAATCAATGGCCTTCAAGACATGTTATCATTAACAGCCTTGCTCAGGTCTTGCAAACTGAAGGCCCTGGTTTTGTTTATTGGGTCAATCTATCTCATGTTGGGTCTTTCTCTTTTCCTGCTCTCTTCAACTACATGTATGGCAGATATGTACAGGATTTTTTTTTTAATCAGAGTGGCATCAAGGGCATTTTGTATGTAATAATAGGCATTTCATGCAGCCAACTTTAACTTTCCTGTCATTTTTATATCTCAACAACTTTCTATTTGTCAGATCCCCATTAATAAGACAACGGCCAATTACACACAGTGTGCTTGCTGCGTGATGGGTGTGTGTGTGAATGTTGGTCACAGCAAGATTTCTTGTATGGATACCGTATATGCTCGTGTATAAATTGACCCGTGTATAAGCCCAGGCACCTAATTTTACTATCAAAACCTGGGAAAACTTATTGACTCGCCCAGTGATAAGCTCGGCGGGAAGCTTCTGAGGTAGAGGAGCTCTCTTTATTTGGGCAGTGACTTCTCTGATGTCATCGCATTGTCTAAAACAAGGAAGCCTCCCTTCCCACCTCCAGTCTGGGTTTGAGGAAGCCCAGGCAGCCGGAGGTGGAGGGAGCTCTTTATTTGGGCAATGACATCAGGGGGAGTCACTGCCCAAATAAGGAGCTCCCTCCACCTCCAGGCTGGGTTTGAGGAAACCCAGGCAGCCAGGAGGTGGAGGGAGATCCTTATTTGGGCAATGACATCAGGGGGAGTCACTGCCCAAATAAGGAGCTCCCTCCACCTCCCGGCTGGGTTTGAGGAAACACAGCCAGCCAGGGTTCCCCTTCAAGCTCCGAGGAGGGCAAGCGCTTGTGCAGCCGCAGGGAGGTCGTCCCGGCCACACACCCAGCCTCGGCAGAGGCCTGAAGAGCCGGCTGGTAAGAAGTGACTCGTATATAAGCCAAGAGGGCATTTTTCAGCCTTAAAACAGGGCTGAAAAACTCGGCTTGTACCCGAGTATATATGGTATGTTTCCTCAAGTCCTGCTTTCACTTTCCATTATCTCCATGGCAACTGAGACCACTTGTGACACCATTTTAATCTGCTTTGCCTCCACCGCAGGGAAATTCGCCAGCGAGTCCAGCTTTGCCCCAGAGATCTTCCATCCACCCTCAGCCAGCCTTCCCTCTCCCTTGTGCCACTTTGCATGTCTTCCCCCTCTTGATATTTCAAGATATCGATATAAAGAGATCTTGGAAATAACAAGCCTCTATCCTCCACTGGCAACAGTACCAGTAGCAAGAAGTGTTATCTGCTCTGGGATGGTTCCCTTCCTTAGCAGCCTGTGATCCAGGGAACTGGTTTGTCTCTTTCATGTGGAGCAGGTGGAGGATAACTTTTGGAATAGTAATATCGACAAAAGTGCAGCTTAAAGGGCTATGCTAGCACTCTTGACTGCCAGGTGTAATGAGATCTGTGCCTTTGAGAATCACTTGATGGGTGGAGTTAACAAAACCAGGCCCGGAGAGCACTCTGCAGAAAACCTTCGGAGAAAGGAGCGATTGCCTTCTTGCATGTAAACATAGAAACGTGATGAGAGTCCTCTGCAAGCCCACAGCGCAGAGAAGAGTCCAGACGTATGCATTCCATGCGTAACAGGCCAACATCCAGCTAATTATTTTCTCTTAAAATGCAAAGAAAGTGAAGATATTAATGTCTTCACCAAGAAGATGCACTACACCCACATGAGTACCGAACAAGTGGCTGGAAAGCAGTTTTTAAATAAAAAACCCACTTCAGCAATACTTGTTTTTCACAGTGAAAACACTACTGCAAGCAACTAAGAAGCTCACATTTTCATTCTAAGGAGAGTTATACACTTTTAAGCTCATTGACTTTAATGAACTTTGAAGGGCATTAACTCTGTTTAGGATAGTACTGACAGTAATAGAGGATGAACTTCCCTAAAGGACAGTTTCCTTTCCACGACTGAACTTTCCTCATAGTGGCCAGATACCAGGTGCCTTTTCGAATGCATTCCCAAAGCATGTAGGTTGACAGGAAATACCTGGACAGTGTCACACATGAGGATACTAAAATACTATCCAACTTACAGGGGTTCCTTCAAAGGCCAACGGAGGTAGAAAGGCAGAAAATTGGGAAGGGGGAACCATTGCCTTGGACCAAGAACGTCGAGCAACCACTCCACCTGCTGATAAGTAGTGGGATGCTCTCTCAATGCAGACTACAGGCTGCTTGAAACAAGTGCTGACAGTTTTTACAGGGTGAGAGGGAAATGATGTATTGGATGGCTGAGCCACACTGTTGGAGAATATATCAGAGGAACAGAAATTGCCAAAGCAGCCTCAAGTGCGTCTAAAGAAGACAAATGATCACTGAAAGGGATTCAACAGTTGATGCAAAGTCCAAAAAGCAACAAAAATCAATGCAAAAGGAGGCCTACTCTTATGCAGGGGGTAGATGACTGGGGCTGCATCCAGTGGTAATCTGTTCCTTGATGCAAAAGTTGGTTTAGCAATGCCCATCTTTACAGAATAGTCAGTTAAGGCATCAGTGAGTGTCATCAGGAAACCCCTTGACTGGAGCAGGGCCCAAGAGCCTCTGCCCTTACCCCATTGTGTCAGCTTGCAAGCAGATCTAGCCTGATCTCTGCTTTGCTGTAGCGCCACCACAACAGGTGGTCGGGGGATGCAGTTTTCAGCCTGGCAGAGAACGAAGTGACTCAGATGGGGAACTCATAGCTCATGTACAAACAGAGTGACTACTCATTCAATTCCTGGCTGAACTACCAACCACTGCTCTTACTCCATTATGCTTACCGCATGAATGAACAATCCGCAAATGGAAGCACAAATGCACTTTTGAGATTACCAACATTAACACAAAGTCACAGAAACACAGAGCTGGAAGGGATCCCAAGGGTCATCGAGTCAACCCTCTGCACAATGCAAGAAATTTACAGCTACCTGCCCCAGAAACCCCTGCTCTATGCCCAGAGGAACATCATGTTTACTCTGTTCCTATGCTTGATTATTCAACTTCACTCAGAAGGAGGTACTGGTTCTTTTCATAGTCACCAACCAGTAGAAAAAGGTGCACAGGTGGTTTCACAATTTTCCTGACGTGAACAGGAATTCATCCAATTGTGCAATAGATTTACTACTATACTAGTAAGTGTGAAAAAGCAGCCCTCCCAGTGTCGGGCTGAGGGGGATGATTTCATCTTCGCTTAACTCCTTAATAAGGCAAATACAAATGTGGACAGACTCACTGGGATAGGGAGGAACATCATCTCCCTTCCTTCTTGCCCAATGCACATAAATGCCAGGACATTCTTTTAATGCAATTTCCTTGTCTTGGTTCCACTGACTCTGCTCCCCCAAGAATGCCTAGGAACTGTGTCTTCTGTGAAGAGGTCTAAGCACCATCAACAAGCAGCTTCTAGGATTTCTTCATGGGAGGCCATGACAAATTGGCTTGAAATATATTTACATTTTGCTTATATATCTACCCCCTTTTTTTTGCAACTGGCCCTTTATGCCCAAAATGTATTGAACTTACCCTACGGAATGATACCACGTAAAATGTATCTCCCCTTCTGTGAAGTGCATCAAAGAAGTCTTGATAATTCCGTGGGGAGGCATAATAAACTTGCAGCTCATTCCCAGAGTTCTTGCTGAAACATATTTGAAGACAACAGTGGAACCGATAAGAATACATGCAAGATGCCAGATATAAGAAACTGAGGCCAGCACAATCATAATTTATGTACGATCAGTCACGAAGAAGCCAAATTTGCAGAGGGACATCAAATTACGCTTGTGTGAAAACCTAAGAACTCCAAACTGGACAAATAAGCAACAAAATAGTAAATGGTAGTAATTTTCATGGAAATGGCAGGGATGCCAAATAGATACTTGGGACAGCCACAGAACTTTCCAAGATTCGTTATTTGAAATAACAGGAGAGTGAAAGTCCATTTGTTCACATACATAATATGCTGTGCTTATTCACGTTTCTGTAATCCTAATCTGAATATATTGCTGATTAAATATGTCTTCAGATTCATTGCATCAATTTACACTGTGCAATCTGCTTTAAGTCTCAATGAGAAAGATGGAATATAAATATAGTAAATACACAAACTAAATTCACTGTCAAATTAGTCTGCCAATGATTGACGAGGGAAAGAGTTCTTGGAGTTATGGGGTATGTTTCGATGAAAGTCAACAGGTAAATTCAGAGGAGGGCAGAGACTGAAAATAAAAATGGCAATTGTCATAACGCCTTTCCATAAACCTACAGTGTGGCTGTATCTGTAAGTACTATACTTGCTCTCTCCACTAGATTGCATGGTTTTAAAAAAAATATTGGAGCAAATTCAGGGAAGACAAGCCTATCACAGCTCTTACCCATGATTGCTAAATGAAACCCCAATGTTCTGTGTAGTTCTGAATACTAGTCACTGAGAGGACAAGCAACTCAAGGAGGGCTGTTGTCTACATTTCCCAGAAGCACCTGGGCGGGCCTCTATCAGAAACAGGATATTGGGCTACACAGGACATGGTTTGGTCCAACAAGGTTCTAATACTCTTATAGCACAACAGATGACAATCCAGTATAGAAAAATGAACCAGCATGGTTGGCAGTCCTCCGGCGAGAAAAAGAAATTTACCAAAAAGGATTAAATCCGCTTTTTCAGGACTGATTTAGGTCATAAAAACAGTGATAGGACTTGGGGATTTTCTTTTCCATAGAACAGTGATGGCGAACCTTTTAGAGACCAAGTGCCAGGGGCGGAGCGAGGGGAAACTGCGCCCAGAGAACGCATGTGCCCTGCGCCTTTGCCAAGCCCCCACCTGCCTGTGCCCTGCCCTGGAATACCTCCTGAATGCCATGAAACACCCCCACCACACCCCCGGTACACCCTTGTCACACCCCTGTAGGGGTGCACGCCCAGTGCATTGCGCACCCCTCGCCCCTTGGCACTATGCCACTGCTGAGAACCCAAACTGGGGCAATGGTGTGCGTGCCCACAAAGAAGGCTCTGAGTGCCACCTACGGCACGCATGCCATAGGTTTGCCACCACTGCCATAGAAACTGTTGGAAGTGAATGTAATGGGGACACTTCTGAAGAATGGACTGACAAATACTAGAACTACTACTTGCCGATAAGATTTATCTTCACTTACTCAATGCTGGTGTCTGTATAGGGAATAGCCATCAGCTCAGAGTTTGCATTTTGTTCCAAAGGATTCTTTTTTCAAAAGAGAGAGAGAGAGAGACATATCATAAAAAGGGAAATGAATCACCAGAATTTCAGTTGATCTTGTTGTGGTTCTCTCTCACTCCACTTACATGCGCCTATATGTGCCCACATACATATGTACACTCACATACACCAAACTACAACAAATTATCCATATATAATCCATATATAATATGGAAGATTATCCAGAACAGTTAACGTTTTAAATGTCAATCGAGAATACCACATCAGTACAATATGAAAATATACACCATCTGTCAGAATTAGAAACACCTCAACTTCAACATTTTCAGAGAACAGCTAGAGCTAATCTTGTTTTCTAAAGTTTACTGGAAGTATCCTCTGAATATTCCCGTTGAAGTATACAGATTGTCCACAATTTGGTGATCAAACTGTATTTTGTTTTTTCTAACCATTCTGGCTACAGAACTAGCAAAGGAAGGGAAGTAACCATGTGATTCAAGCATTCTACATGATGTAGACCAGTGATGGCGAACCTATGGCACGGGTGCCAGAGGTGGCACTCAGAGCCCTCTCTGTGGGCACACACAGAGTTCATCATGTGTGTGGGGGGGGGGAAATCACCCCCCCACACACACACATCTAGGCTGGCCTGGGCTGCTAAGCTCAATTATTAGCATTAAACCTAAGACCTAGTTTTGGGGAAGCAGTATAGGTAACCCTGTTGTGCTGTTAAACCCCACTGATTTTCATGCAAAGAACTAAAGCCCTCTAGGGGAGGGCGGTGTATAAATCAAATAAATGAATGAATGAATGAATGAATGAATGAATGAATGAATGAATGAATGAATGAATGAATGAATGAATAAAGCGCGATCCTTTACCTGGGAGTAAGCTCGGTTGCTGGCAGTGTGGCTTGCTTCTGAGTAAACCCTCCTAGGGTCGTGATTCACCTGTTCAAAGAGTTGCATGGTTGCTTCAAAGCAAAGCCAACAACTACCACCAAGCTTACTCCTGAGTAACGCACGCCTCCGAGCCAACCATTTTTTCTAAACTAAAACCTCAGCATTCAGGTTAAATTGCCGCGTTGGCACTTTGCGATAAATAAGTGGGTTTCGCGTTGCAGTTTGGGCACTCGGTCTCAAAAAGGTTCGCCATCACTGATGTAGACCTTCAGAGCACTATGCTGTGACATGGAACAGAAATCCATACCGCAATAAAAAAGGTAAAGTTTCCCCTTCAGTCGTGTCCGACCCTGGGGTACCACTGCAAGCAGTGATTTTATAGGCAAGCCTCTTTTGTGGGGTAGTTTGCCATTGCTTTCCCCGGCTATTCTTTACCCCCTAGCTATGAGCTAGGTACTCATTTGCCGACTAAGAAATGGATGGATGGCTGAGTTGGCCATGAGCCAGCTGCCAGGATGTCTGACCCACAGGGGGTTTGAACTCCTGACCATGTGAGTGGTAGTGCAAGCACTTAACCACTACGCCATGCGGCTCCTATACCGCAATGCTAATATGCAAATTAGGCCTCAGTCTCCCAAATACAGGTTGATGTTGGGGAGAGACAGGAATACCACCAGACTAGCATCAGAGCAGGCAATGGAGGACCTAAGCCAGCTCACTAGGAACTTCAGTTCAGTTAAATTTATTACAGCCAATAGACCCGTGTACACGAAACAAATCATACACAAATAAATCCCCAAATAAGACAGTCTTACCATCTAAAATAGTTCTTGTTCTTTCAGCTTACATACAGTTTTCATTTCAAAATACAGATTTGGGGGTTCTCTGATTTTTAAATCTAAAAACTTCCACCAAAAATGTTGCCACCTCCAGTGTTACCTGAGGATTTTTCTCTCCCAACAAATATTGACTACAAAAATAATCCAATCTATCAGTTTTAACAGAAGTGGAAAAATCCTTTGCTGCCGTTCACACTGACAATACTGACATGATAAGCTAGGAGTTTCACTTTTGACTCCTTAGCCTAGTTCCTGATTGCAACCATCAGGCTTCGCCACTACACAAGTCCCATAAAACTTCTCAAATATGGAAATGGCATCTTAAATCTACCTGAATGGCAGGAGCTTTCTGCTGCTGGCTATTGGACACCCTCCTTGATCTCGTCCTCTCCACTTCGTGTCTGTGGACCCAGCCTCGCAGCTCATGACTTAACCTGTAAATACAAACTCTAGAAGTAAGCTAAGTTTACCACGTTGCGGGTGAAATGTAACCAGTCTCCCCTGCAAGGGCAAAACCCTTGCAAAGTGAGATAACAAACATTCAGATGGACATTTTCAGAGCCGGCGCCCAGTACAATCCAGAGGATATTGTCTCAAGACAAAGTTCACACGCACAACACAGTGAAGCTGCCTTCTACCAAGTGCTATCCTTGGTCTGTCACAATCAGTAGCATTTAGTCCGACTGGCAGTGGCTCCCCAAAGCCTCAGGTAGAAAGGGCTTCCACATCACCTACTACCGAATCCTTTAACTGAAGGTGTTGGGGATTGAACCTGGCACCTTCTGCATGCCAAGCAAATGCTCCACCCCTGAGCCATGACCCCTCCCAGCAATATGCCGACATCAGGACTCCTGGATTTTTGAAGATGAGCTCTCTAGGGTCAAATAAGCTAAACAAAGACCGTGAAAACCAGCACGGTGCTAGTGCAGCTTTGCAGATAACAAAAACAAAAATGTGATCACCACCACAATTTTAAAAATAACTTTTAAACCACATACATAACTTTCCAGTAGAATAATCCAAAAGAAAAAGAAAAAAGAAATTAATGTACAATATGTAATTCAATATTTATGCCTTACCATTACTTTAATACAAAATTAAAAGACTCCCTGCTAGAAATAAACCTTATTTAACAAATTGCTATTTATATGTCAAAGAAATTAACTACTTTCCTGTACAGCCCCCGCCCCTCAAAAAAAGCCCAGTGAATATATCGCAAATTGCATACATTATTATGCCGGTCTCTGAAAAAGCCACAATTCTTCATTACTAGCATTGTATCCCTGACGGCAGAAATTTGTATTCTTTTTTCTTTTTAAGGAAATTCACTAATAATTCCCGATCCTCCACAAACTTTTCTGAGTTTTGGAATTTAATTATTGCAGTTTATCTGTGACTAGTTTATGCAGCCATTCACTTGCTGTCGGGATCTGCGAAGATTTCCATTTCATTGCCAGGAGAATTTTTACTGCTGTGATCACCACCAGTTTATGAGCACCTGGAAGTATTGCTTGCCCAACAGTAAGCAGGGCCTGTAACCTAGTTAAGACTGTGCCTTCTTCAGCAGACATGTTGCTTCCTTTATGCACGATGTTTGATGCTGGTGCCAGGCCCTGAAGAGTCCCCATGTCCGGGCACGGGTGGGGCTCTGGTGAATGGGACTCCGGCCACCCCTGCGCCCGGACTGGCGCGTTCGGGCGGGCCGGAGGAAACCGCGCTGGTCGGTTGAAGTGTCGACGCGACCCCAAGAGAAACGGGCGGCAGGGCGAAGCAGGGACAAATCGAAGGAGCGACAGGGAAACAGGGAGAGGAGGCGGCGGCGCGCGGGGAGATTGCGCAGGACCGTAGCTTTGGTCGCGCTCGGAGGACAGCTGAGCCCGATTGGCATGGCTTAGAGTCGCCTCAGCTGGGGAGAGGGAGGGAATTGAGAGCCGGAAGGGCATTTATGGGGGGAAACCACGAAGCTTGGGAGCTGCCGCTGCAGCAGGGTGCCGGGTGGGGGATTGTTGGTGGCAATGAGAGGAACAAGGGCGTGGCAGGGTTGAGCCGGGTGGGCAGGCTAAAGGCAGCTCAGGCTGAGGAACTAGCTCTAGCCCAGTGAGGCAACTGGGCAGGACGTGCCAGCTCTTTGTGGGAAGGATCCAGCTGGCAGTGAGGCAACTGCAGCAGACCCTTGGCTGGCACGCATAGGGTTTGGAAGGTGAAGCCAGGGACGGGTGGCCTCCAACAGCAGGCGCCCTGTGGGCTAAACTATTTCTTGGCCCCTTGGGCCAATTGGAAAAAGACACCTCTGGGGAGGCAAAGCCCCAGGAGAGGGAGGGAGGGAAGGAACCACAGCCCGAGAGCCCTGGGCGGGGAGGGGAAGCGCCACACCACATTTAAGGCCGCAGGCACTTTAGACCTCTTCCTTGGTCTGCTTCATTATGGGACATAATTGGCCATTCACAACTCAAGAGAAGGAGGGGAAAGGGATTTTTAACACACAGATGTAGCAATGTCTTGAATGCCAACTCTACTCTACAATACAGGGCTTTGGGGGAATAGTCGATTGAAAGGCAAACTAAGAACCTACTTACGCTCTCAAAGGAATCATGTTTGGATAGCAAAGTAAAGGCTCTGGGAATGGGCACCTTGGAAAGCTTCTGCTTTCCTGGGCTCATCACTCACACCAAAGAAGCTGCTTACCTGAGCGACTCTGTGCGGTTGATTGACGGCTGGCATGGTGGAGGAGGGGAAATGTAGATGATCGGTTCCTCCGTCACTACCATCAATGCTTTGTTATCCGAAACCGAATAGCTAGAATAAGAACAAACAAAGAAGACAGGCACTAAGAGAGAAGTCCCCACAGATTTCACAGGGAAACAGTCAGAAGCCTGGAAATCTACAGTCATGACAATAGGGGGGCTGCTCAAGTTAAATGGTTCTTCCATAATCCATGAAATCAAGAAACACGGTAATCCTCTCCCTCCGACAAGGGGGTGGACTGCCAATATCTGACCCAGAACAAGCAAACGGGATTAACACTGCAAAAAAAAGGTAACACAGAGGACAAACCCCCAAAGTTTTCAATATATCAGGTTTCTGATCAGTTTTAAGCAACAAGCGGCTTGTGCAGCCGCAGGTACATCATACGGCCATGCCCCCAGCCTCGGCAGAAGCCTGAAGAGCCAGCTGGTAAGCAGTGACTCGTGAATAAGCCGAGGGGGCATTTTTCAGCCTTAAAACAGGGCTGAAAAACTCGGCTTATACGCGAGTATATACGGTATTTGATGTATTTTATTTTAATCTGTATTTTAACGTCTTTTATTAATGTATTTTATTTTAATCTTGAATGTAAGCCGCTCTGAGCCTTGTGGGGGAGAGCGGCATATAAGTCTGATGAAATAAATAAATGTGACCAGAAAGCAGCTCTTGGAAAACTGGAGAAGAACAAGCTCAGGGGAATGGAATGTGAAAGAGGCAGAGCAGAAACAGTGTTTCTGTGGAGGCTGGAAAATTAGGAAGGAACCATAGGACTAGTAGTGGCGGCCACAGGTATGTGCCAAAGACATTAGGCCAAACCAATGCTAATTTATCTGAAGCACGTACAAGGAGTGGGAGTGGAGGATGTGGAGAGACAAGATGGATGGAAATGTTGATGGAAGGCTAGAAGCAAGGTACCACAGAATCAGCTGCAGGGACACAGTAGCATGAAACTGAAAGAGGAAGGAGAGGAAACTCTGCTGCTCCACCAACACATCTCCCCAGAAGTATCTGTTGCACAGGGCTTGAGTACAAATGCGCGCAGTCGACACTTCTCGAATGAGACCACGTAGGACTTTACAAACACTCTTGTCTCCTGGCCTGCTTTCCACAACATTTCCTGCTACATATGCTTTCAGCACATCTGTGGATGGTCATAAAAGTGTGGGGGGGGGGGGGGGGGAGGAGAACAGGACAACGACACTTCTACTGGAAAGGAAAGACTCCGATAGGAGGAAACAAGACATTAGCCGAAAAAGCCAAACCTTCAATCTGGAGATGATTAAAGCACACATCTGCCCGCTGCCTAAAATAAACCTCTGCAAATGGCCAAGAACATTAGCAGAGAAAGAGTGTGACACTTTACAGGCAGGCTACAGACGGGCAGGCTTGCATTAAGCATCAGGACCCAAATATGCCTTCAGAGGCGTCTGCCAGGGAAGAGATGCTGCTCTGTAAAAGGCTCACACGGCCAGGCTGAGCCAGAGACTTTGTCCTGTTTTGGTACTCTAGCTCTGCCGAAGCATACTTTGAATTGCCAGGGGAGAGAGGGGGATTATCTTTGCAGGAATATTACCAAGCATCACAAGCATCCATTTTAATATTTATACTAACAGGTTTTTTTTCCCTTTCTGGTGGCTGCTTTGCCAGGCCAAACAACGGATGACAGCGAAGAGAACTTTTACAAAATGCACAACATGTGTACATCTAAACTTTGTCACAGGACATCCAGCAAGCTTCCATGGCATGAGTGCGGATTCAGACCTGGATCTTGCAAATCCTAATCTGACCCTCTTGAACACTACCCTGCACTGATTCTCATGCATATTCAAGTAATCATAGTTGAAGGGGAAATTTTTGTATGAGAACAAAAACACACACATACACATAGGGTTGGAGTCTGAAGAGGGCTTTCATGGTTGCAAGAAGTTCCACTTGCAAAGTATGATTTTCTACCTATCTCCACTCCACAAGAACCTGCCTCCTGTTGCTGAGGAGGGTATTTACAGAGTGGGACATTTCAGGTCCCTGTGGGAAGTCAGAAAACTACCCTTCAAGAGCAGATGTTTCTGTAACAACAAAAGTATTGGAATCCAAAGACAAAAAGCAGAGATTTTTATGCTTACCCATCACTGTTCCCACCACCCGTTTCTTGAGGTAAACTTGCTGAGAATTCCAGAAGACGCCTGCTTTGGGGGGAAGGCCCGGCCTGAGGCTCAGCCGAGTTGAGGCCCCACTCCAACACACTGAAAGCAAGAGAGAAACGTCAGCGAGATCACAGAGCTAGAGGCCTGCTGCAGCAAAGCACAGTAAGTTAGCTCCAATGGCTTCCAGTGCTAATCTAGGGCAGCTTCCCCCCTCCCCCCCCCCGCCCCCCAGTGCAGATATATCCCTCACAGGGCACAAGACTCTGAGCAGGTTCTTTGTTCAGAATAGGCAACCCCTCTTTAGCCAGGATTGATTGACTGTCTAAGGGCAGCTTTCATAAAAGATTGGCTGAAACTGCGAACGGCAGAATTCTAGGCTTAAATCACATCTTTTTTGACAAGTCACTGAAGGGGAGTCATTATGCTTTCAACAACATCTACAATAGAAGAATGATATTGCTCTAACACCATACGGTTGGAATGAGTACAGAAATATTGTAAATTGAGCTGAAAGTGGAAAATAAATGAAGCTTCTAGTAGTTTGAAGAAGAAGAGTTTGGATTTATAACCCACTTTTCTCTCCTGTAAGGAGACTCAAGGTGGCTTACAAGCTCCTTTCCCTTCCTCTCCCCACAACAGACACCTTGTGAGGCAGGTGAGGCTGAGAGAGTTCTGAAGAACTGTGACTAGCCCAAGGTCAACCAGCAGGAATGTAGGAGTGCAGAAACACATTTGGTTCACCAGATAAGCATCTGCCACTCATGTGGAGGAGTGGGGAATCAAACCTGGTTCTCCAGATTGGAATCTGCCTGCTCTTAACCACGCTGGCTCCACCTGCTGCACTCCTGACCTGAACTGTTTTAGGTTAGCAAAATTTTTCCCCTTCAGGAGTGTTCCCACATGTGATTTCATTAGTGTCTGTGAGGATAAATTTTAATTTAAGCATTTTGAGTGGCATTTTATGTTTTGTTGGACCATCTGCGTGAGCTTCCCTGCGCCTCTGGATCTTCCGTCAGCAGCGTTACACACTACGTGAAATGATTTTGTGGTCTCATTTTCAAGAAGCCTTCTATTGTCACTCAGTAAATTATTCTGGGTGTGAGATTTGAGCTGCTATACATTCTGACACCCTAGAGCCAAACTCCCAGGCAGTATATACAAACATACACTCAATTCTTAAAAAAAAAATTACAACAAACTTGATGAAAGAGGTTGCTCCCCCTTGCTTATTGCCACCCAACATTTTAAGATGGTGCGATTGTTCTGCTGGCTCTCTGTATGAGTGGCCAATCAGGAGCCAGCCTGCAAAACATGTACTCCCTCCATGCCAAAGGAGTTCACCCTGCTTCCATTTCAGCATCGATCAGACATCAACACAAACCATAACTCCCTCACAGACCATGATTTCAAGGGAGTCTGAAAACCCTAGTCATGCAAGATCCTGGGTTTGCGTCAACCCTGGCTTGTGTCAGGGCATAAGTAATAATGAATTGTTGTTAATACCATAGAGGGGAAGGGGGTGTACATTTTCATTCAGGTAGGTAGGAAAAGTGATCCAGAACGGATGTGAGAAACCTCTCAGGTGGATTTAAGCTTGGCAAGCAATTTCCGCTTCTCTCCTGCTTCAGCCACCGCTTTCTCCTTGCTCTCTTGTAGGCAGAAGACACATCCTAGTGCCCTACAGAAGCCGTCATAGCAAACATGGCCCACCTCTGACTTCCTAATATTAGACCTCCCTCTCTGTTGGCCGGGATAGAAGCCGTCAGAAGCCGTCATAGCAAACATGGCCCACCTCTGACTTCCTAATATTAGACCTCCCTCTCTGTTGGCTGGGGGCTAACTATGACAGAAGAACCTACAAAGGGACAGGGAACCAACGCAGGGAAATTGCTGAATTCAGATCAAGGAGACTCAAGTCAGGAGCAGAAGGCCGTTGCTTTCACCTCCTGCATGTAAGCTCCCAAAGGCACCTGGTGGGCCACTGCAAGTAGCAGAGTGCTGGACTAGATGGACTCTGGTCTGATCCAGCAGGCTCGTTCTTATGTTCTTAAGTTCTAATTTTGGTTCTCCCACAAAGAACACACCTTGGCACCACCACTCTATCTCAACCTATCAGCAGCAGTGGCGTAGGAGGTTAAGAGCTCATGTATCTAATCTGGAGGAACCGGGTTTGATTCCCAGCTCTGCCACCTGAGCTGTGGAGGCTTATCTGGGGAATTCAGATTAGCCTGTGCACTCCCACACATGCCAGCTGGGTGACCTTGGGCTAGTCACAGCTTCTCGAGGACTCTCCCCAGCCCCACCTACCTCACAGGGTGTTTGTTGTGAGGGGGGAAGGGCAAGGAGATTGTAAGCCCCTTTGAGTCTCCTGCAGGAGAGAAAGGGGGGATATAAATCCAAACTACTCTTCTTCTTCTTCTTCTTCTAGCCTATGCAATTAGGGTTGCTATGAGGATAAAATGGGGAGGGAAGGAAAGAAGCTGAGTAAGTGACCAAGTGTGCCCTGCCATAAGTTCCTTTGAAGGGAAACAGAACCATCCACGGCTCCCCTTTCCTAAAAGGCATCAACGAGAGAGCCAGCTGCCTTGTTAGGGGAGAGAGATCTCGATCTCACATACACAGTGGTTGGCCAGCAAGGAACATATTTGCTCAAGGAGACCTGGTATTTTGCTGTATTCTGTTTCCTGGGGCCACGTGTCAGGGTGATAAATTAGAACGCTGTCTCCATTAGCAAAGCTTAACTGGAATTGATTTGTAAATCTGGCTACAAAACAAACCCCGTGCACTTAAAATGCTAGCATTTCTTCTCTCTTTTCTTTGGTTAAAGTTAAACCGTACAGTAACTGTTCTACTGCAGCCAAGGGTGATATCATATGAAACACATGCCTGGTAATAAAAGTTTTCTGAGGACAGAATCATCTGAATTAGAGCTGGGAGGCTTCCAGCAACAAAAGGTGGTGGGGGGAGGGCAGACAACGCTGGCAAATGCCAGGAGCAGAACATTTCCCCCCCCCCCCTCATGGATCTGCCACAAACACCAGTTTAAATCTGCTTATTCCTCAGTAATTTCCTTGCACAAAGCGCCACCTACTGGATCATTTGGGAAAGAAAAAGAAGAATCCAACTGATAAGCAGTAAGCTTGGTGTTGTGATGTCCTTGTCCTAGCACACCATCTCGAGTTAGAAAGCCTAAAGCCTTCAACACCACTGCACCCTGTTGTCCCCATCCTGGGAAAACATCAAAATCCACCACAACTAGGGACAGGAATGCAGAGAACAACAATGTTTTGTGGTCCAGGGTGGCGAACAAGAAGAGGAAAAAGGAGAAGAGGAATAGGAGTTTGGATTTATAACCCCCCTTTCTCTCCTGTAAGGAGACTCAAAGGGGTTTACAATCTCCTTTCCCTTCCCCCCCCAACAAACACCCTATGAGGTGGGTGGGGCTGAGAGAGCTCTGAAGAACTGTGACTAGCCCAAGGTCACTCAGCTGGCATGTGTTGGAATGCACAAGCTAATCTGAATTCCCCAGATTAGCCTCCACAGCTCAAGTGGCAGAGCGGGGAATCAAACCCGGCTCTCCAGATTACAGTGCACCTGCTCTTAGCCACTACAGCTCTTAACCACTGTGCTACGTTTCCTTACCAGAGAATCAGGATGCGTGGGTTTTCCCCCAGATTCAACAATCTTTGAAATGATCAAAAGTACAGCATGACAGTTTCAGCCCAAAACAAACAAACAGAAATATCAAGAACTGCCTCAGTCCCACCCCAGGGATATTCCTGGTTCTCAGAGGGCACCAGAAGAAGCCTCACCTTAGTCTGTCGTAATTCAGCATTATGAAGGCTAGCAGCACCATCACACAGAGAGCTCTTCTCTTTGGAGGGGAAGCTTTGAGGTTGATGTTCTGGAAACGACAAAAAAAATCAGGCAAAATAAGAATTAAACACAGACCAACATTTTAGCATCGCTTCCAAAATCAGAGCTGCAGTTGCCATGCGCATCGCAAGGGAGCAGGATCGTTGGTCACAACAAACAGCTGTTTAATGGTGTTTATATTCCTCGCACCCAAGAAACATTAGAGAGGAAACTAGCATCCAGATGCCCAATATGGATCAGGCACAACATGACCTCAAGACCCAACAGATGTTCCCAGGATGCTTCAAGTGATCTAATATCAGAGGCGTATCTAGAGAAAATGTAGCCTGATGCAAAATCTGACCCCATCCCTATATGTGCGGCTGCCCTTCCCCACCACAACCAAACTTTTTTTGCATCAGGTCATCTCAAAGTCACCATGTCTTGAAGTCAGTGTATGGTCCCAGGGGTAAGGAGGAGGGGCGTGGGGGGCATGACTAAACGGCCACAGCCCGGGGACATTTGACCACAAATGGCCCCCAGGATGGCACATCCCTGTCTAATATTCTTGACCGGGAGGCCACAGAGTGGCAAGAGGAAATCACCAGCCATCTTTTTCAGAGCTGTTTTTGACAGTCTTGTAAACGGCCTGAGCTGAGGGTCGGCGAAAGGGTACATATTGGGAAGGATAAGACTGTCCAGATAGAGGAATAAGACAGTACTAACATGTGACCGACAGCCAAGACCCAAAGATACGCAGTATCGGCTCACAGAGAGAATGGGCCACAGGAGGGGAACCGAAGCTGAATCCGTAAAAAAATAAAAAAGATTGGAATGGCTGACCAGCCCTGCAAACTAAAGAGACTGGTGAACCCAAATTCTGTTGCCAGGATCCAGAACACCACACATGCATTTGTGTGTGCAACAACCACTGACCTCCTCAGCCAAGCCATCCAACTGCCTCTTCAAGGTGCCGTTCTCTCGCCGAAGGCGATCGTTCTCCTGCAAGGCGGCATTCAGCCTCTCCTCCAAGCTCAGCAGGTATTCTTTCTTCTTCTTGCGTGACTCGCAGGCCGACTCTCGGTTTTTGATCATGCGCTGTTGCCGTCTCAGGACGTTCGCCTGCAGAAGAGGACAAGAAAGCTGATTATGCCTCCCCAGGTCGTGACTCTACTCCAGGCTGAACGGAGGATGATTCTGCCCAGGCCAAATATCAGGCCCTTTTAAAAAGCATTATGGGGGAGAAGTTTCCACAGAACTCACCCTCACAGAACTTACCACAAAACACTTCTGACTCATTATATTTGGCTGAACTCAGGTTAAATGAAAGTCACAAAATTAGCAACGTTCTTCCTTCAACCTGGGTTTCAGTCACTTCCTGCTTGCTTGCGCGAACTACGGCAAGCAGGAAGAGTTCTATTCCCCTTCCTTCCACCCACCATTATGGTGGATTCCCCAGGCAGCCGCCATTAAATTCTCTAGGCAGCCGCCATATTGTGCCCATGTGGGTGGGGGGGATTCTTGGGTGGGGGAGGGGTTCTCGGCTCCTGCACCCGTCATACAAACGATGGCCCAGGCAACACAGGTTCCTTCTACCTGTTTGTGTTGCCTGTGCAGAATCAGCCTGAAGAGACAATGCAGACTTAAGGAGGAAAGGAAAACATCCAGGTGAGCACCTCCAGGCAATGGGGCCTTATCCAGACCCAGTTCTCAGGGCTCATGGGCTTGAAGAGAAAAAGTACTGGAAGCAGCCCCAGGATAACCTCAAAGAAGACGAGGAGGAAGAGGAGGAGTTTGGATTTATACCCCACCTTTCTCTCCTTAAGGAGACCCAAGATGGCTTACAAGGTGGCTCTCTTTTCCCTTCCTCCCCCCACAACAGACACATTGTGAGGTAGGTGGGGCTGAGAGAGTTCTGAAGAACTGTGACTAGCCCAAGGTCACCCAGCAGGAATGCAGAAATACATCTGGTTCACCAGATAAGACCCCAAGGGTCACCAGTTGTGAGGCGTGGGGTGTTTCTGGGGTCTTCTTGGTAAGACAATGGGGTTGAAGGGAACTTTAAGCTCCTTTGAGTCTTACAGGAGTAAATGGTGTGCATCAGGGGTGTAACTGCAATGGGGACACCTGGGGCGGCTTGCCCCAGGAGCTGCCACTGAAGTCACCTGTCGGGGCAGGGGTGGGGCCGGAGGGGTGTCAGGAATGGGAAGGGGGGCGCGGGCAGTTCATGCCCCAGGTGCAGTTTTCCCTCCATCACTGGTGTGCATACAGTCATGCATCTAGGCCAGGGGTAGGGAACCTGCGGCTCTCCAGATGTTCAGGAACTACAATTCCCATCAGCCTCTGTCAGCATGGCTAATTGGCCATGCTGGTAGGAGCTGATGGGAATTGTAGTTCCTGAACATCTGGAGAGCCGCAGGTTCCCTACCCCTGATCTAGGCCAAACACAGGTGGAAAAACTGACCAAAACTCTCTTGGGTTTCCACACCTACAGGGGATATTGCCCATCTACCATTCATGAGGACTAGCAGTTTCTGGGTTTATTTAAAAAAATGCAAAGATGGAAGGGTTTTTAGGGCTGCCAAACCCCACAGAGACTGAACACCTGAATGACGATGTTGCTGTGGCACTACCTACAGTCAGAGTTCTTCCTTGGGTCCTTTCTGATTAAATTCTCTGTCTGTAAAGGGCAACTGTACACCAATGTTCATGAGAACTCACATCTGTGTTTGAATTCAGAGCCACCGAATGAACTTCTGCTGGGTTTCTACAGGCCAAGTTATTCCCCACAGCACATGGTAAGACACTGACAGGGTGACCAGGCAGCGAGGCGACTCCACCAGTGACCGTGATGACCGGGCTAGTGGCAGGAAGGATGCCCGGAGCCTGGAGCTGAACCACAGTGGGCTGTGAAAGCACAACTGGCGGACCTGAGATGGAGACAAAAGACTATCAACGTTGTTGATCGGAGACTTGCAGAGGACTGCAAAATTCTGTGGATGATACTTATTGCCCTTTGGCTGCTGCACCAAATGAGAAACCAGCGCTTGCCATACACAGCTGCAAGTGTACATTTCTCCCTGCCCTTGAAAAGCTTTTCAGATGCTTAGTCAGCCAGACTATCACAGTGAGGTCCAGAATGAGGGGGCCGAAAGGGCTTTGGAGCCAGCGTGACCCTGGCACCAGTGTCAATGCCACTCCATGTAGCACGTTATCACAACCACTGTGCCAGCACTCGGTTGCAGGAGCCTGTGTGATGCCAATGGGGCTTGTCCTGGGGACACAACCAACTTCAGTCGGCTTCCTGAGGGCTTTCAGCCTAGGAGTGCCCCTCTTTTACTGATGTGGACTTGCACCAGCTAAAAGTGGGGCCCGGCTCACTGGGCTGCATAGGGGAGTTTCAGGGCAGCTGGGAATCATCTATTTTTTCTTGCAGCATGCACTGCCAGGAACTTACATTCATGCATAGGCTTTTATTGGCATCAAAAATATAACCCATTATAATATTAAAAAGGAGACACAGTTGATTAACATTAAAAGAGAAAACAGAATAGAAAACAAAATGATAAAAATACATATGTTACATATTTTACATTAGAAGAAGAGTTTGGATTTATATCCCCCCTTTCTCTCCTGCAGGAGACTCAGAGAGGCTTACAATCTCCTTGCCCTTTCCCCCTCACAACAAACATCCTGTGAGGTGGGTGGGGCTGAGAGAGCTCCGAGAAGCTGTGACTAGCCCAAGGTCACCCAGCTGGCGTGTGTGGGAGTGCACAGGCTAATCTGAATTCCCCAGATAAGCCTCCACAGCTCAGGCAGCAGAGCTGGGACTCAAACCCGGTTCCTCCAGATTAGATACACGAGCTCTTAACCTCCTATGCCACTGCTGCTCCTAAAATTACCTAAAATTAACCTATCCCTAACCCTGTAGGAAACTAGCTATCACACAGATCTGTGGAAGCGACCAGGAACTTCTTCAGAGGCGATGGGGTTGCACAGTCCCTAGCTGTTGCAAAACTATCCTCCCCCTCATGGATTAGGCTGTCAGTCACTAAGGAGCTACTTAAGACTTGTGCTGGGACTTCTTCGCATAGCACACCCTGGGCTGTACCACAAAACTATTTCTGATCTGCCAAAAGGGTTCACTGCATGGTATTGGTAGATACAGTTCAGGAAGAGAGCCTAGCACTGCATTTCCACCACAAGCCAACAAGATGCCTCCTGGAAGATCATAAGCAGAGCTGGTGGGGCAGTGCTGTTTGCCTGTTCATCAAAGGTACCCTGCCCCTTAAAGTTCTGTTCAGTTATCAGGACTAGAGTTAGCCTCTATCGATTTACTTAACCCTTATTTAAAGCCATCAGAGTGCCCAAGCAGATTGGTGAGCACATCTCCCCAGCTAATTGAACTGCACTTACTCTGTTGGGGCTGTGGGCCAGTGGGGAAAAGGCTTAAATTTCCCGCAGCACTGGGATTAGCTTCATAAGAGAAATTAAGACAGGCAACGATGGTGTGTCTGTTTCCCCTCCCCACCCTCCAAAGTTAGCAAAATAGATTTCACCCACTTTCCAGGCCACAACTCAGATCCAAATCAGTACCCTGGACAGCTGCCATTTCCTTTACTGAAGTACTGGGAAGAGCAATCCGCAGAACTGCTGGTGTTCTGCCTAAATTGGTCCTAAGCTGGAATTCTGTATCTCACTAAGGCACACACCTGTCTCTGCATCCCAGCCCTGACCTAGGTGGCACAGAAGGTGCACCTGACTAGCTGACCACTAGAGGAAGACATTAAACACACAGCACAGGTAGTAGGGGTTGTCGCTGATCTCCTTACTGAAGTTGGATACATGGAGCGAAAACTTAAACAAAAAACTATTAAAGTTCAAACAACTCATGTTGGAGAAGGGCTTTAATGAACAAATAGAAGCTGATCCCATTTTGGGAGGGACCGTAGCTCAATGGCTGAGCATCAGCTTGGCATAAAGAAGGGCCCAGGTCCAATCTGTGGCGTCTCCAGATAAAAGGATCAGGTAAAAGGTGATTTAAAAGGCCTCTGCCTGAATCCCCAGACAGCTGCAGCCAGGCTGAGCAGCCAATGCTGATCTCCGAGTGGACTGATTCAGCAGAAGGCATCTTCATGTGTTCACTTCTCCTCCAGCCTCGGAGCTGAACTTCGTCCTATAGGTGTCCTTCCTACCCCAACAACTGCTCACGTACCTTTCTGTGGGGCTGGCTGAATCGCAACAACAGGCGGCTGCTTTGGCAGTGTCAGCAGTGTTGGCAGCGCTGGGAGGACGATGGTTTTTGCCTGGATGCCGAGGCTGGGCTGAGCTTCCCGGAAGGCAGGCAAGAGAAGCTTAGGTTGAATGGAAGGTTTGGAAGCTGTCAAACTGAACCGGCTGGGCGTTGCTGAAGATCCGTTAGCTGGAGACCAGAACAAAGTACGACTTCAACAGAAGAGCTCTTGCAAAGAGGATTGCAATGACCGATCCTCAGTGAACCTAGAAATCTATTTGCATTAAATTGTATTGCAACTCGGACAGAATTGTCCTTCGAAATACTGGTATGGGACAAGAAGCAACAGCAAACACATCAGATCAAGGGAACCACACCAACTGACTTGACTTCCATTCCTTTTCCAGGACTGTGCATTTCTCTTCCGAGACTGTGCCCGCTACAAAAGGTGTGAAGATCTGCTATGCTTTTTTTTTTATTCTTCAAACCACTGCTTTATATTTGGGCAAATTTACACAGAACCAATCCATCAGCAAGTCAGAAAATGCTTATCATCAACTCTCTTAAAGGTCTCTGATCTGATGACAGCCCTGATTCTTAGCACTCCAGAAATAAGACAGCTCATTTCCTGTATTGCAGACGAGCAAAACGAAACAGATTGATCCTACCTGAGCGGTGAATTGTTCTGGACGGGAGCTTCTTCTCTTTCTGTTCTACAGGTGAAGAGAGATTTTGGGAGGAACATTTTTCATATAATGAAACAGGAGATGGATGAGGATTGGATCCCAGGTCTACCGCTTCCTGTTAATGTACAAAAGACATGGACCAGATGAGAACTCTTATTGTTACAGTGAGTTGGTTAGAAGTTCTAATGTGTCCTATATTCCACCCTACCTACTTGAATCAAACCCGGCTCTCCAGATCACAGTCCACCAGCTCCTAACAACTACCCCACACTGACCTAAACAATCCTAAACTGATGATCATTCTAAATTCCTAACTTGGAATCATGCCGCTTCACTGAATTGCTTAACTCAAGGGTCTACAACCCACAGACATTTTTTTGATGTTTTGGAGAGAAGGCAGCAGGCACCACAACAAAATGGCTGCCAAGGCGGTGAGATTGCGCCGAATGGCAGGAGGTTCCACAGCCAGCATCCTCCTATGAAGGAGGAAACCATTTCTGAAGGGGGGGGGGGGTTCTTTAGATACATGGAATGTTCCAAAGCATCTTTTACTTCAGTGAGGTAGAACAGGAGTGTCCAACTCTGGTACTTCAGATGTTCACAGACTACAATTCCCATCAGCCCCTGCTGGCACGGCCAATTGGAATTGTAGTCCATGAATATCTGAAGTGCCAGAGTTGGACACCTCAAGCTCTCTGCTTTGCAAAAGAGATGAGCTGGAGGAAAAGCAAATGAGTTGGAGAAAAAAACAGGAAACATATTAGCAGGCATCACACCGGGCATCTCTTGTTTGACTGCTCACCGGCACATCCTGCCCTGGAGAATCCACAGATAAAGGAGAAGGAATGGAACATGTTGAAGGGACTGGCGAGAGCGGCTCCACTTTCCAGTCCACATCTGCAAAGGAAGAAACCGTCAAACTTGAGAGACCCTTTAAAAGGACTTGGGCCCCCAAACACTCTTCTGTATAGACGTCATGGGGTAACTACCTATTATGGATGGAGTTTTCACTTTCCTAATGTTGTAATTTATCTGACAGAGCATCGCACACCTATCCAGATGTTTTAATGCAATGAGGCCAACCTTTTCAAGACCGAGTGCCCAAATTGCAACCCAAAACCTACTTATTTACCGCAGTGCCAACACGGCAATTTAACCTGAATACTGAGGTTTTAGTTTAGAAAAAACAGTTGGCTCCTAGGCGCATGTTACTCGGGGGTAAGCTTGGTGAAGCAACCGTGCAACACTTCAAATGGGTGAATCACAACCCTAGGAGGGTTTACTCAGAAGCAAGTCCCATTGCCAGCAACCAAGCTTACTCCCAGGTAAAGGATCGTGCACAGGCCAGCCTAGTGGGGTGTGGGTGTGTGTGGGGTGATTTTCTGCCGCCCCATGATGAACTCTGTGCACGCATGCCCACAGAAAGGGCTCTGAGTGCCACCTCTGGCACCCGTGCCATAGGTTTGCCACCACTGTTTTAATGAATATTTTTGCCCCATTTTTCCAATGAAAAGATGGAGGTGAGTTACATTAAGATGGGACACAAACTTCTTAGGTAAGTAAAGTTAAAAAAACTCAGGAGGTACAACACCCCTTAAATAATGGAAAACATCACACTTCACCTCGCCAGTTTGACTTATGGAATGGTCTGACTGGATTTTAGGCCTCCGGCCTGTATAAACACACTTGCATTATACAGAGTTGTGGAGCATCTATTTCACTGTGCTGTCGATCCAGCAGAACAGGTTGGACGGGCACTTCCTGTGAAAAACCCTTCACAGACCTTGCCTAACTTGCTCCTCTAGAATTCTGTTCCCAAATCTGCAGTCACTTCCAAGCACAGTCTTCCTCAGAGAGAGCGAGAAGAGCAGAACCAGCGGCCTTCTACCCTCCACAGCACATGCACTCTTTACAAAGCTTCTGCCAAAGGGCAGCAAGGAGGTAGACAGTCACCAGGTAACAGAAGCCAGGACACTACTGTGCTAAGATCCACAGAGAGATGTCTTTTGGACTGCCCAATTGTATTTTCAAAAAGCACAGTGTGACAGAGATTCCAGGATGCAGCAGAGATGCAGCAGGGACACCACTAGCCACTTTTAGGAGGAGGTTGACAGGGCCTTCTTGAGATTCCCTTTTGAGGTAAAAGGTATATATTAGAGCAACCCACTCTGCCTTGCTACCAGAACAAGGCCTTTGTGTATGGGGGCAGAGGCGGGATCCAGCAGGTTCTCACAGGTTCCTGAGAGTAGGTTACTAATTATTTGTGTGTGCCGAGAGGGGGTTACTAATTGGTGATTTTGCCACATGATTTTTGCCTTAGTTACACCCCTCCTCTCAGCAGTAGCAGGCAGAACTTGAAGCAGTCTAGCAGGAGGCGCACCAGCGTGCATGGCAGCCTGTGCCTGCGTGCATTCGTTTCCCACCCAAGGACCGGCGCAGCGGCTGCGTCCTTGCCACAGCCCCGCCCAGGAATGCCCCGCCTCCAGAATGCCCCCCGTCGTGCCCCGCCCAGCCCCATTGGCACTACGCCAGTTTGAATCCCACCACCATGGGAATCTGTTACTAAAATTTTTGGATCCCACCACTGTATGGGGGGTGTCTTTCTCTAATATGTGCTAACAATTGTAAGAAAAGTAATTGTTTCTTCCATTAGGTGCATTAATGTGCAAAAAGGCAAGTTATATATTTCAAAATTGGGCGTGGGATAGAGAGTACAAATGAAGTCATATAAACAAATAAAATATTGAAGCAACTGGGTAACTGCCTATTTTGTTTGGGGTTATTTGTTTTCCAGATATACCCCCCTCAGCTTACTGTCTATCACCGGCCCATAAAATCTGGGCCTGTGACTCTCTTGTGGACCAGCCTGCTTCTCCTCAGTTCACCTTTTTCTCTCCTGGCAACCCAGCCCTCTTCTCCCTTGCTTTTTGACTCACGGAGGCTCTGTTCTATCACTGTGAGGGGATCCCCAACCCTGCTCAGTGTGGGCACATCTAAAGTTGTGAGAAGGTATAGTGAGGTTTCTGTTTCCAAAAACAAGGGATGGGTTGTGAAGGGAGAATGTAATTCAAGGCCATACAGCTGTACTGAGCTCAGTGCTTCACTAGCCAGCAAAGGGTTGGAAGCCACCAAAAGCTCCCCAGTTGTTTTTTTCCTCTGATCCATTCAGGGCCCTTTGAATTTTAGCCCTAAGACTCCAAGAGCAACCAGCTATCACGAAACACATTAATAGGCCCCATGTTGGGAATTGACACAGTTGAACAACGTTAACGTGGCTTCTTCTACAAAAGGACACACACTGAATCAGTATAAGCAACAGTTTACTGACTAGTCCAGATCGCATGATTGCAAACTGAGTAATTTTTCATGAGCACCAGCATGGCCCAACACTACAGCGGCAGAGCAGAACAAGGAAAACCCACGTTCAGATTTCTACTTATCCGTGCAGCTTAGTTGACTTGGGCTGTCGCTGTCGTTCACACTAACTTACCATGTCTAGTGGCTGTGGAGGATAGAAGCAGGGGACACACCAACTCTGCTTCCAAAAGCTCCTTGGAGAAAGGACTCAAATGAAACAAATTTAAAAATAAATTAACATTTACCTGTGGGGATCTGCTTTATATTATTCCAGGGGTCCAAATTCCAAGGCATCAGATCCAAATCGAAGTCAAGGTCACAAAGGTTGTTTTCCTAAAAGTCACAATGAGAACAGGAAACAGGGAATATGAAGGACTGCTGGGCCCAGGAAATAAATAAATAAAGACTGCTTCAGATGGATTTGCTTTCTCAAATTTTCCGCCCCCAGGCGTGCGCCTGGTGCACAGCGCATCCCCTGCCCCCTTGTAGCTTTGCCACTGTTTGAACCTCAACCTGAAAACCAACAGTGCAATTCTACACAGTGCAGTCTGACCACTGATTTGCAAAGGACTGCACTTTAAATAAAGCAAGATTTTTAACATGCTGATTTCGGGCCAAGTTCTTAACCACTATTCTTGCACTGAGAGCCAGCTCTCCTGTTGCACGTTGAGGTCCTTTTTATTAAATAGCCCTTCCGTAGATCTGTGTGAGAGGTTAGCTAGTTTTCTACAGGGCACTATAAACCTTCGCGTTGTTCAGAATTAGTGTTAATTTTAGGCATTGTAAAATGTATAACATATGAATTTTTATAATTTTGTTTTCTGTTCTGTTTTATATTACTTTTTAATGTTAACCAACCGGGTCTCCTTTTAATTATTATAACGGATTATATATTTTTGATGCCAACAAAAGCCTATGTATGTATATATGTACGTAATTAAATAGTTGCTTCTAAGTCATGCCAAACACCTTGGGTGAATTATCAACAGTTGGGATTGTCATTGTACAAATAAATGAATTCAATAAAAACCAAACACTGTGCTGAATCTGCAAGGTCTTTCTAGTAACAGATTCATACAAACATCCTTTGCTCAACAGCTTGGTTGTTTGGGATTTCCACTGCATACCCATGAGAACAGGTAGAGCATCTTCGTAACACACAATCAAATTTTGGGAGTGGGTAGAAAGCCCTTATGTCAATGCTTCTCCCAACCGAGCATGCAAAAACAACCACGAATGAGTCCTCAAGAACATCTCTTCTACACTTTACAGAAGTCACTTTGTTTGCGGTTCAACTTTATCAGTTGGGTATATTTGCGCACACTAGTTAATATTTCTTTTGTAACACCAGTTATCGGGTCTTTTTGTTCATGTTCCAAGCATCAAAGCCGCAGCTAGAATTATTGACACCAACATACCCAATGTTTCAGAGCAGTTGTACCTGGCAGGTCACTTAAAGTCTGTGGCAGAAAGTTGAAGGTCATGTAGATCCCACAAGCACAATGAAATACCCAATACAGGTACAGCCGAACAATGGACAGGTACATATAGTTTCCATCCAGACAGGGAAAATAAGGCTCATGGGTGCTAAGAAACCAAATGCAGGGAGCCACATAGGAAATACTTTTTTGTGTTCTCCAAATCGAAGGAACATGAACAGGACTCAAGAAGGACCATGAACAGGACAGAGGCAAAGGAAAGCTCGGTGTAATTTTCATGTTGCATTAATTAATTGAGAGATTGTGGTGTTGAGAAGCCCTGATCAGGATAGCCCAGGATAGCCCAATCCTGTCAGATCTCAAAAGCTAAGCAGGGTCAACCCTGGTTAGTACTTGGATGAGAGACCATCAAGGAATAGGAGGGTCATTATACAGAGGCAGGCAGTGGCAACCCACTTCTGTTCTTCTCATGCTTTGAAAACTTTACAGGGTTGCCAAGGGTCAGTGTGACTTGATGGCACTTTCCACCAGCTGTTTCTCATGAACAAGGGAAAACACAGAGGAGAGCTCAAGTGCAAGATCAAACCACCAAAGTGGAATGAGCGGGAATTCATTGCTGCTCAAGGGTATTCAGGATGGAATGCAATGGGGTAGAAGAAACTGATGGTGCTGTCACTGTGCTATTCCTCGATTACTACTAGAGGAAAAGTTATCAGAGTGAGACAGCAAGGTTGCAAAATTATAAGTGAAAACACAATGTTCTTTGTGATGTGGCTTAGTGGCTAACAGCAGGGGGACTCTAATCTGGAAAACTGGGTTTGATTCCCCACTACTCCGCATGAAGCCTGCTGGGTGACCTTGGGCTAGTCACAGTTCTCTCAAAACTCTCTCAAACCCACCTACCTCACAAAGTGTCTGTTACGGGGAGACGAAGGGAAAGGAGTGCGTAAGCCCCTTTGTGCCTCCTTACAGGAAAGAAGGGGAGGGATATAAATCCAAACTCTTCTTCTTTGTTCCAACACCCAAAAGAAAACACTACCCATCTCTCTCACTCACACAACCACAAACTGCAGAGAGAAAGAACAGTTTTGCAACTCAAATCGCTGAGCTGCTCAAGTCCAGCTCCGTGGACATGCAAAGCTCCTTTCTCCCTGCTCCAAAGGAGACAAAAAAGCAGCTGTCCTGGACTAGATCTGCCCAGCCCAGCATCCTGTTCCCAACAGTTGCCAGTCAGATGCTTCCAAGGAATCAGGTACATTTCCTTTCATTTTAAATTATCATCTCATCTGGGAGGTTACTCCTCTTTTGAAAGCAAATAAAATCACACTGGACTTTCCAAGCGACTCACCACTTACATATATGTCGAAGTGGACTAGGATCCTGTTTCCAATTCGTTTGACAACACTTATATCATCTACCAGGTTCAGAATCACCTCCTCGCTACTTGGCTCCATAAAATTCTATAATCCTCTAACATTTTCCCCCATCCTTATCTTTTCTTAAAACGAAAAAGCCCCAAACACTTTAACTTTCACATATACGTAGAAAAATCCAGACCTTGATTCAGTTGCCATTTTTGGTACATCTACCTGTCCTATTGTTTTCTGAGATGGACTAAAAATAACTACACATTATATAAAGGAGTTATGATAATGGCTGTTGATGTATTCGCTAATAATCCATATTGTGGAATTTGCTTTTAGATCTTCTGAATCAAGGTATTCACTGGGGTATCCAACACAACCCCAGGATCTCTTTCATTAGCATCAGTTCAGAGTTCAAATGCGGTTAGGATGCCTTTGCCCCAGTTTGAACCACTTTACATTTATTCCCAGTAAATAAATAAATGACCTCAATGAGTCATTGTTTTTTGTATCATACAAAGTTTTTTGTTTCTTTTAAAGATGTGAAATGTGGATGGACATATTTTGTATGGCGCTCCAGTCCTGACCACACTAAACCCCATCAGGCACCACTGCACAACCAACTTTAGATTCACCCAGGTACCAAAAAGCCACATAGTTGAAAATCTGATTCAAGGACATATTAAGCAGGAAAACACATAAACCAAATAAAAGTTGATGCACATCACTGAAGGGGAAATGCCTTTTACTGGCTAAGGAATAAAACTGTGTAAACACAACACAAACAAATGCCAGTCAAGGGTTTTTTGTTTGCTGATTTAATGCACTGTTTGTCACTCAACAAATCCTGCTGCTACCAATACTTACATAAGTGTCATTCTCCACATCTAGCTGTAGCTCATCTTCTCCTAACAGGTCACGGAGTTCACTAAACAGAAGAGACTCTGGGAATCAAAAAAGAAGAAAAGGGCATAAGCCATAAAGTCATTACCCAGAAGTGACAGCTCCAGTGGTGGGATCCAAAAATTTTAGTAACAGGTTCCCATGGTGGTGGGATTCAAACAGTGGCGTAGCGCCAATGGGGTTGGGTGGGGCGCGACGGGGGCGCGGCTGGGCATTCCGGGGGCGGGGCATTAATAATTTCTCAGTTACTGTAAAAAACTCTTACTGTAAAAAAAAGTTCCTAATTTCCAGCTGGTATCTTTCTGTCCATAATTTAAACTCATTATAGCAAGTCCTATCGTCTACTGCCAACAGAAACAACTACTTCTCCTCTAATTGACTGCCTGACAAATACTTAATACTTTCAAATACTTAATTTTGTTTCTAGAAATCAAAAGAAGGACACTTTCCTTAAACAAGGAACTTTACCATATTTCTAAAACATGTTTTTAAAACAGCCCAACAGGGAGAATTATCCCATTTTCTACCTTCGCTAACCAGCCACATAGGAAACAACAGGACTTTATGATTTTTGGACCTAATGGAATTTCTAATGGAAAAGCAGACCCAATTAGTAACCCCCTCTCGGCACACACAAATAATTAGTAACCCACTCTCAGGAACTGGTGAGAACCTGCTGGATCCCACCTCTGGACAGCTCACCAGTTCCCCTCATCTGCATAGGCTATCAGAAGAACAGCCAAACAGGGCCCTCCCATAAGCAAAGCAGGGAGTCTTGCATACTTTCAAGAATGCAAAAAACAACCCACCCCATTCCATAATATGACCCAATAAGGGCCAAGCAGGCTTCTTGGTCTTTCTGCGGTAAAGAACACTTAGGTCAGTTGAACATCAGGTAGAAAAAATAACATCTCTGCCTATTTATATATTATTTTATTGTAAATTATGTATTTGATGTTTTAATTGTTTTAGTGTTGATGGACACCGCCCTGAGCCTTCGGGGAGGGTGGTATATAAATAAAATTAAATAAATAAATAAATAAATAAATATTTCACTGCAGCCTCCAAACGACTGACTAATAATACTAGGGCAGCATCTGGCTGGCTGCCCATCAACATAACTGGTGTCACAAGCATATTGATGACAACCCAGTAAGAAACTCCAGACAAACTGGGTAAGGGGGTGCATATAAATGTTAAAAAAACATTCAGAAATGCCTCACAGACTCCAATCTTTTACTTGTGTTTTCTAGTATCCCCAAAAGACTGGAAGAAGGCCCCTTCCGCACATGCAAAATAATGCGTTTTCAAACCACTTTCACAACTGTTTGCAAGTGGATTTTGCCATTCCGCACAGCTTCAAAGAGCACTGAAAGCAGTTTCAAAGTGCATTATTCTGCATGTGCAGAATGAGCCGAAGTGAGTTAAATGCTGAATCATTAAATGCTGTATCCAGAGCCAATTTATAAGGTGCTATAACTGCTAGGCCTTTCAAAAACACACATGAATCAGCCCTTCATATTCCACATCTTCAGCAATTCTTGCACCCTACTTTTATTCACATTTGGACTGAGTGAAACACTACCAGCTCTGAATTATATAGAAAACTTCAGATTCATACACACTGTCAGTTTGGTATACAAGGCCATACCCCTGTCCTAATTTTATTTGGGATAGTAACACCCAAGTTCTTTTGCCATTTACTCTCATAGGATGTTAGATGTTTGCTTGTAATTCCATAATCAGCTCATACAAATTAGAGACCTGTTGAATATTTTATTGGAGACTAAATCCTCCAGCCACATTCCATTCTAACACATCTGCCAGCTGCTGAAAAAAAGCAGACAACAACTGGAACATGGACTCTGAACTAATCATGATCATTTAGAACTTCAGCTTCAGTGAATGCAGTGGAGAGTTACTACAAAGCAGAACAGAAAGGACTGCAGTCTGAAAGCACCAACCCAAGGTGCTCAAGAACAATAGAGATCTAAGTGCTTTAGAGTTTTCAAAGTGTCATGCATACCTCCTGGTAGTAACCTTTACAACAATTCTTTAAGGAAGGCCAGGGTTATTGCTCCCAAGACAAAAACAGGGCCTCACGATAAGGACAGCAGCTTGTCAAAGGTTAACTACAAAGTACTGTTGAAGGCTTTCATGGCCTGACTCAACTGGTTGTTGTGGGCTTTCCAGGCTGTGTGGCCGTGATCTGGTAGATCTTGATGCATCTGTGGCTGGCATCTTCAGAGGTTTATCACAGAGAGAAGTGTGATACACCTCTGAAGATGCCAGCCACAGATGCAGGCAAAATGTTAGGAACAAGATCTACCAGACCATGGCCTCACAGCCCAGAAAGACCACAACAACCAGTTAACTACAAAGTTCACAGTGTGTCTCCTTCAGCTCACATTCTTAGGCCAAGGTATTCCAATAATTAAAGAGCTACAACAAAAATTCAGAGCAGGAGCTCACAAAGAACCATTTGCATAACTGACACTGTACAACTTTTTTTTTGAATGCTTTATTTAGGTTTTGTAGACATATAATAAATATAACATTACAGTATTTCTCATTCATGTCTTAACTAAGAAAGAAAAACAAAAAAAGAGAGAAAGGAAAAGAGAAAGAAAAAGGAGAATGTCAGCGAGAAAAGAAAATCGCCATCATGGAAAAGGAAAAGGAGAAACACTGTACAACTTGACATTACTGAGAATTGACTTCTTGCGTAATAATCCATAAAGTATCTGCTACCCAAACACCAGCTGTTGCAAGTCCTTTATTAGGAAATGGCACACATGAGATCTCACAGTATACAATAAATATACATAGGAATACCCTGTACAATTTTTTTTTAGTTCAGTGGTATGACACTGTATATATGTGGATTACTGGCAGCTGTTCACTGCTGGGCCCATATTTGGTCTGTATGAAGCTGTATTTGACCAAAACAAACAAACAATGTCAATGGTTCTTAGCTATGCTGGTTCTCAGGAACAATTTAAAATGCAGCCATAAGCATACTGATCCAGAAGCAAATGACCCTGAAATCAGCAGAACTCTTTTCAGAAAATTTACTATGGTGGAATGGTGTGTTTGTTAGTGTCAAACTACGATGTGGGACATCTAGCCAGTGTGGTGTAGTGGTGGAGAGCAGGTGGACTCTAATCTGGAGAATCAAGATTGATTCCCCACTCCATGTGGGTGATGGACTCTTATCTGGTGAACTGGATTTGTCTCCCCGCTTCTCCACCTTAAGCCTGCTGGGTGACCTTGGGCTAGTCACAGTTCTTCAGAATTCTCTGGCTCATTCCGCACAGCAGATTTATAAGTTGCAATTGTTATAAATAAACTCATTTTCCCTTTTAATAAATGGAAAACAAATTCATTAGTAACGACTGCAACTTGTTATAAATCTGCCATGCGAAATCTGCCTCTCAGATCCTCCTCCCTCACAAGATGTCTCTTGTGGAGAAAGGAAAGAAAAGGACTTTGTAGGCACCCTTGAAGATCCACTCTTCCTCCAAGCTCAGTGGATGACATCCGACCTATCACTCCCTCCCAGTCAACCCTTACTCACTGTGAGTTTACAATGAGGGAGAGAGAATCACATCTGTCATCTGAGCTTCTTGGGGGCAAGGTAGGATTAAAATGTACCAGATAGACATATCCAGGATCCTTAAGAATTTCTGTTCAAGCTGTCTAAGGGTTCACCTAGAAAGCAGCAATGGCCAACTAGATGCTTCTTGGAGGTTTACAAACATGAAAAGCCCACTGCAGATGCTAATATACACCCCAGTCAGAAGCACTTAGTCCTCAAAAGGAGGCCGTCTCAGAATACAGGCATTCTGCTAAACAACTGCTATTAACAACTGTGATAAATTCACAGAGGGCGTACTTGTCTAATCCATCCCAGCCGCATCATCCTGTTTTCAGTAGTCATTGCTGATGAAATTCGGTAAAAGAGCATGACGTAATAGCCATGTGCTTTGGATTGCCTTCAATAATCAAATGCCTATTTCCTTAAATCCTCATTGAGCCAGAAATAATATTGAGTGGTCTTGGTTCAATTATTCCCTCTCAGTCTGATCTACTTCCCAGGATTACTAATAGCTTGTGTTAGTAAAGGGAGAAGCAGGTATCCGCCCTAAGTTCCTAACAAACCAGCGCAAATTCAGCCTCAACACTCCTTGAGGCGATGTTGGGTCACCCACTCTCTCACATCCCACCTACCTCACAGGGCTGTTGTAAGGATAAAGAGGACAAAAGGAAGAGGAAGCTTAAGTCCGCCTGGCTAGAAAAGACAGTAAAGTAGGCATAAAATGAAACAAGGAGGAGGGAAGCAATTAGTGGCCCGTTTTGAGGCTACGCCCGGCCCTGATCTCCCAGACTTACCCCACTCGGGGTCGCGCTCTTCCACTCCCGGCCCAGCCATGGTCGCTGTCATCGTCGCCGACATCTACAGGCACCACTACGCTCCCTTTCCGGGATTGTACAAACACACGTGTACTTCCTGACAACGCCCCGCCCCCGAAGACCGAGGCCGGAAGGGTCCGAAACAGTCCCGTTCCGCTCGCGCTCTAAAATAGTTGGAAAGCGCTTTTCCCTGCTCCCAGCAGATGGCGCCGGACGAGTTTATCGTCAGAGAAAGCGGATTTGTTTCCCCACCCCACCATTCTCTGCGATAATACTGTGGAGAATGATAACTCGAATACATTGGAGATGATATCTATCAATAAATTGTATGTATGTATGTATGTATGTATGTATGTATGTATGTATGTATGTATGTATGTATGTATGTAATTTTGATTTTGAATTGTTTTGTGTTTTTATCATATATTGGTATGTAAAGACACCTCAAGTCCTTCTGGAGATTGGCGGGGTATAAATGTAAAGTATAAATAAATAAATAACCTGGCATATCCTCCACGTAGGGTTACCAACTCTGGGTTGGGATATCCCTGGAGATTTTGGGGGTGGAACCTGGGAAAGGAGGGTTTGTGCGTGGGGAGATGCCTCATCGGTATGAAATACCATAACCCTCCAAAGCAGTCCAGAGGAACTGACCTCTGTTGTAATTCATAATAACGGGAGATCTCCAGGCAGCAACTGGAGGTTGGTAACCCTATCCCCAAAACTACCATATTTGAGCTCTATCTTTTAAAAGTTTGTACTGGAATATTATTAATCTTTAAGGAATCACCAGATACCTGTTTTATTAGAATGACTAAAGGTTCCTCCTAGGCAGTGGTGGGATTCAAATAATTTAACAACCGGTTCTGGTGGTGGGATTCAAGTAAGAACATAAGAAAGATCCTGCTGGATCAGACCAGAGTCCATCTAGTCCAGCACTCTGCTACTCACAGTGGCCCACCAGGTGCCTTTGGGAGCTCATGTGCAGCATGTGAAAGCAATGGCCTTCTGCTGCTGGTGCTCCTGAGCACCTGGTTGTTTACAAGCACCATTTTAACAACCGGTTCTGCCAAAGTGGTGCGAACCTGCTGAGTCCCACCACTGCTCCTAAGGTGTAACGTGGGAGCATTCACCAGACAGCAGTTTAGGCCCTTTCCCCACTTACCTTTGTCCGAGGGTTGCTACACGCAATTCCCAGCGTGCGCAATTCCCAGCGTGCGCAATTCCCAGCGCGCGCAATTCCTTGCGCGCACCCCGGCTTCCCCACGACCAGAGCGCTGGGTCATCAAAAGGCGCCATTTGAAAAGGCGCCAGGAATTACGCGCGCTGAGGGGGCGTGAGAGAGGCAGCGTTGGGGCGGCTGCGTTCTCGCCGCCCCTGAAGTGGGGAGTGCAGCTGGACCCCGTGCTACTTTAGGAGAGTAGCGCGGGGCTTAAGGTAAGTGGAGAAAGGGCCTTAGTTGAGCCCATTCAAAGAGAATTGAACTTCCTGCAGAGCAAAACTTCCCAGAAGAACTCCAAACCGTTTTGCTTTTGTGTTTCTTTTTATTCCAGAGGGTTAGCCATCTCAATCTTGTAGTTTTCAGCTGCTCATTAGATGTATGTAGGGTTGCCATGTCTTCCCTGGTGACTAGAGGGAGGGGTGGGAGATCCAAGCTGCATAACTCCTGCAGATTTTAGGATGGAGCCTGGGGAGGGCAGGGATCTCAGTGGGCTACAATGCTAGAGAGTCCATCCCCCAAAGCATCCATTTATGCTGGAATAAATTCGTTTAGTGTCAATACTGCCTCTGGACGCCTGTTTTTTTTGGCTACAGACTAATATGGCCGCTCATCTGAAACTGGTACATTAAAAGAAGAGAGATAATTACATAAGCTGCAAATGCGATTAAGAGAAATATAGACATTCATTCTCAGCAACAGTAATTGGGTATGCCCTAGGCCCGGAAAGAGAGCACTGCACTGCGGCCAGCTGCCACCAACCCACAGTTGCTCTTGAAGCTCTCACCTGCCCCAGAGCTGCAATGGTGGCAACTTTGCTCAAGCAGAGGCCAGTGACCCTCCAAAGAGGACTCGACATAAAGCAGATGAAATACAGGGTGGTGGCTTAGTGATAGAGTATCTGCTCAGGGTTACCAACCTCAAGGTGAGGCCTGGAGCACAACTACTCTCCAGATTACAGAGGTGAGTTCCCCTGGAGAAAATGACAGCTTCAAAGGGCGGACTTTATGGCGTCACATCCCCAGGAATCTGTGCAGTCCTTAAATTCTGCTCTCCAAATGAATGCCTTTTTCAAAGAATTCTTTAGCTGAAACGTTTCTAAATGGCTTCATTTTCCTGCGTCGTCTCTTTAACATGTTTCCCACACCTCTCTGCCTTCCTGGAATTTCCTCCTCTGCGCTATTTTCTCAGCTCACTCTCCATTCCCCCTTGCCTATTTTTGAAGAATGTGTTCACTTTTGGAGCACGGTTTCTTCATTTGGGGGCATGGTGGGCTAATCGTTGAAGGAGAGACTACAGAAGGTACACAGAATTGCAGCACCCTGATGTGAAGCATGGAAGCATCATTTGGACAATGTACTAAAAAAGGGAGGGAAGGAGAAATCACAAAATGGCAGCCTGAAATCGTTTTGACGGGATGAGGGTGGACATCCATCATGGTAAAGCGGGGGGGAGGGGGGATGACTGAAAACATCTTAGAAACATTTTCAGGGATTTGTGCGGAAAGAGCCAAAGGCTATCCAAAATATTAGTTGTAGCAGATCACCGGTATGGTTGCTAGCTCTGGATTGGGAAATTTTCAAAGATTTGGGGATGGCGTCTGCGGAAAGGCAAGACTTCAGTGGGGCACAATGCCAAATGGTCTAGCTTCCAAAGTGACCATTTTTTTCAGAGGAACTGAACTCCTGGAGATTGGTAACCCTATGGTCTGGAATTAACTGAATCTACTTGAGAGAGGAAAGTAACAAACCACTATTTTTAACCACAATTTGTCTTTATTTGGGAATTAAGCCTTGTTTTGGTATAATAAGGATTTGCATTGTGAAGCAAATGCATGGATTCACCCCACGTCAAAAATGTTCATCCTATTCTTGGCAACTGGCTCTGTTTACATGAAGAAACCAGTTAATCAACAAGGAATAAGACATCACCAGAGCTATGTGTGGTTTTACAATCCAACATAAATTCATGGAATAGTTATGAATGCCGAATCTGGTTTCCTGAGAATCATACCTTTCACTTTTTCACAATCTGGTTTCTAGTCCTGATTAGTTACAACAATCTGCTTGAAAGTAATGTAAGCAATTCTTGGTGAAATCACAGAAGCCAAAGGGGTGGATGAATAAGACTTCCACAAGCCAGCATATCTTTTTGAATAGAGCAGGGGTGGCCAACCTGTGGTGTTCCAGATGTTCATGGACTGCAATTCCCATCAGCCCCTGCCAGCATGGCCAATTGGCCACCCCTGGAATAGAGCACCACCCCTAGAATAGAGCATATTTGGTAGCTGAATTTGTGCCCCACAATAATGACACTTTCTTGGTTCAGGAATAACTTTTCCTAATTTAGGGAGCAAGGTATAATAAGGGAGGGATGTAGTAACCTGGTATATGTGGCATGAGTCAACAGGGCTGTGCAGGAATGCAGATTTATGGATCTGAGTTTTAAACTCGAGAGAGATCTGATTTTTCAAAAAGCAGTCATTAGCTGATGAGGAGTTCAAGTGAAGCAAGAAGAACTGATTATTTCAGAAAAGCACCATTTACCATAGATGCTGACATGGTTTCGTAGCGGCAGCATCTCCATGGGACCTTCCTTCACTTTATAAGTTGGTTGAGTCCGATAGCAGGAAAAAAATATGGTCATCTGAGAGAGTGTAACAGTAAATGATGCAACGTCCTTGAAATGCTATGCTGGATGGAGAAACAAAGTTCAGCATGGCAAGATCCAAGCAGAGGAAGGTGTTTCAGTCTGATTTTTTTCCAGCTCTACATTGACTCCAGAGGCACACTAAATGAAATACAAAAGTGCAGGAAAGTTCCATCCACTGTGACCTCCTAGGGTCATCTTCCAGATTAGTTCTGTGTGGGTCTCCTAAAAGGGAAACAAAATCAGTTTGGTCATTTGGGAGAAGACCGTACTGTGTTTTGGACTCTGAAGACAGGGCTGTCACTTAAAATACTCCTCACTGTGAGACACACAGTACAAGGAATATAGTACACAACAGGAAATAGTGAATTGTTCTAACTCAAGAATTACACTTAAAAGCAAGAAGATTTGTTTTAGATCAACAAATATGTCCATAAACATTATCTTGCCAAAGGTTATTCGCTGCTTTACAATTGCTAGCAGGAAATTATTTGATTGCTTTCCTGTCAGTTAATCCTCCCCAACAACAGTCCTGGATGCCTCCCCGTTAAAAATGATTATATGCACAAAGACTAAAAGGTTAGATTAAACTTCCTATGACAGAATGGAACTTTCCTGCCTCTCCATCCTTACCCCCACTCACTGATCTCTAAAAATCACTGGTCCTGGGAAATATGTACTTATATGTATTCTGACTTTAAATTATTGGCTGGCCTAAAGGCCGTAATAATAAACCAACTAACTGGTCCTGGGAAATAGGGAATGATTTTAAGGAATGACACTGAGGAAGGTCTGCAGTAAGATTGGGAAACTGGTGGAAATTACCAAATTAATCTGGATCCATCCCTATGCACTGAATGTAGGTCTTTTCTGCACAGCAGAAATAAAACATCCTGCAGATGTTTTTTAAAAAATCTATTTTGACTTTTTGCAGTCCCTCTGTGTGGACAAAAAAAGCATTCCCAGCCAAAATGGTTCTTTTTTCCCGCCTGCCACCTGGCAGTGCTCTTGTAAGTTCATAGTTGCGCACGCCATTTTCTTTTGCTTGTGATTCTCTGTCCTGCCAGCCATTTGGTGAAGGTTTGTGATGGAGGTTTCCTCTGCTTGCAGCTCATCTGTGTGCAATTTTTTTCTGTAAAAATGTATGAATAAAGTTTGTTTTGCCTGGCAATTCCATGCATGTGTTGTTTTAATGTTTTTGTTTTGTTTTGAGGGAGATGTCTGCAAAACTATGACTATTCAAACATGCACATATTGCAGATTTTCATGTTGTATTGTTGTAGCTTTGCAGGCATCCCCCACAAAATAACAAAAGGAAAAATGACACGTGTGCAGTATCACCCGGCAAAATAAACTTTACTCACGTACTTTTTACATGAAATCATGTGTGGATGAGCTGCAAGCAGAGGAAACATTTGCCGCAAACCTTCACCCAATGACAGAAGCAGGAGGCTCTTGAAGAGGGCAGAAAATGGAGGGTGCAACTGCAGTGAAAATGAAAGTAAGAGCTGGGAGGTGGGAGAAATAAAGTGTATCCTGCCTGCTTTTTTTTTTGCAGGTAAGGCGACATCTTCAACCTGCCTTCAGGTAAAAAGTTTGGTAGTTTAATAATTTTTGAAAAATCCAGGTTGAGAAAAATAAAATGATCTGAAGACAATTTGGGGGAGAGAGCTGTGCGAACTCCTTCCCAAAAAAGTTTTTATAACATCTTCAGGACATTATGTTTCTGCTGTGTGGAAAAGACTATAGCTTGAGAAGCAATTTTGACAGTTATTTTTTGTCTTTCACTTCCTCCAAAGAGCCCCTCATTTTAACCTCACAACGTTCAGGCGGGGCATGGGGTTCCCCCAGAATTACAACTGATTTCCAGACCACAAAGATTAGTTCCTCTCGGGGGGGGGGGGGGCTGCTTTTTTGGGGAGGGGGGTGAAATTTATGGAATTGTACCCCACTAGAGTTCCTCTCCTCTCCAAGCTCCACCCTCCTCAGGTTCCTCCCACTGGGTTAGATATTTCCTAACCCAGAGTTGACAATCCTAGGAGTTCTGTGTGGAACTCTCATTCCCATTCTTCTTGCAGATGAATATGGAATAGGAGCAACTGAGCAGGGCAAAAAGTTTGTAGTGTGGAACCACAGGAGATTAGCCCTAAAGCATCCCAAGCACTGCAGTCTAGTTTGCAGCTAGACACACATTAGTCAGCCATTAAAGGGCAGGTAGAGTTTTTGATTGATGTAAAAGGAAGGAAGGTTCCTAAATGAGCCGTGAAAAAGCCTACACTGAGGATCATGACACATACACATACAAAAGCCTTATGAGATGGAGGCTGTAGTGAGAAAAGGAACTAGATGAAATTGAAATGTTGGATCCAACCTATAGGAATTATATTATCATTCGTTCAATCCAATAGTGTTGGTATTTCATCCCCCAGTAGGATGATAATAATAATAATAATGTTGGTATTTCATCCCCCAGTAGGATAATAATAATTCAGAAGGAAGGGCTGGAGTAAAGCCCTCTAAAATTAATATATGAAGAAACACAACTGATGACTTACCTTAAGAAAAGGAATCAAATGCTACATTGGAGAAGACTCCAGGTGCTCCCAAATCACTGAAAGACAAAAAGGTTATTATTCTGAAGTGGCTACAGGCGTAATATAAAATCTGCAGTTTGTACAGGTACTCCCTAGGTACTTTAGAAACTTGAGAATCTGGGTTTCAAGTGACAGAAATATTTTTCTACTCAAAAATATAATGCATATGGTCATATTGCACCATCTCATTCTCTTCACTACTACATGACATTCCTATCTATCTATCTATCTATCTATCTATCTATCTATCTATCTATCTATCTATCTATCTATCTATCTATCTATCTATCTATCTATCTATCTATCTATCTATCTATCTAGTTAGTTAGTTAGTTAGTTAGTTAGTTAGTTAGTTAGTTAGTTAGTTAGTTAGTTATTATCTATCCTGCCCTATCCCTGTAGGGCTCAGGGTGGGTTACAGAAAACATTTTACAATTCATCTTCTAATGCCACCATGTAAAACAGCCCTCCCTGTAGCCCAAACAGATGACCTGCATGCCACCTTTACTGGTTACATCACACTGCTGAAAAAGTGGACTCACAAGTTCATGTTATAATAAATGAGTTTATCCTTAAGGTGTCACAAGATTCTGGATGGTTTTCTGCATGGCTTCACTTCACACAGAAGGCCTTACCTGGTGGAATTCAAGAGCTTATTTTTTTCTTCTGATGGTCAGAGTGTCCAGCAGATGGCACAGAAAAACAGAGAGAGAAACGCAGCTAGTATCACTTACGAATGGAAACAGCAGATAAAAATATAGCATAAGCACTGGTGACGCTATTAAATGATACACACATATCAACCTTCTGCCAAAGTGTTCAAGAGTTTATATGTTGGTTGGTTGGTTTCCTCCTATTACATCCTCAGAACAACCTTTTAATCCTGTTTACAAGTCACAGTGAACAAAGGAACCCACTGCAGATTTTCTGTTCCAGTCAAGCAAAGCAGAAGCCTTCCAGACACACATATCAGGGACCTGCAGACCCCTGCAATGCACCTGATACATAAAGCCACGGTCTTGTGCGAATTGGGCACACATGTAGATCTTCCACGCAGAGACGGTTCACAAAAATGTGAACTTGATGTTTCAGGATTCTGGTTTTTCATGAATCCATGGTACCCTCACGGAAAATTCACACATCACCCAATTTGTGCAAGACAGTGACCACGCATATTGTGCTCCTAGGGCCATGAAAAGAGAACGACACATACGACACATGCATGCATGTATGTCTCTTTGTAGGAGAGATTCATCACACAGTCAATTAAACAATAAAACTATAGACTGTGATAAATGTGAGGTTTAAATTGCATGTCCCGCCATACAAGTGTCAGTGTAATGTAAAAACTGCTCAGCACACCTACAAAGAAAAATTGTATGTGCATTCTCCTTAATAAGTATACATGGCTACTGGGCAGGAAGAAGTCCAGACAGTACAGGTGAGAGAGTCACATTTTTAGTGTTCTCCCATGGAAAACAAAATTAAAGCTCCCTACATGTCATTAACTTAGAAGTCTATAAAAATGTTATCTCTGCTAGTTTGCTGCATGCAGAGAGGGTTTGTTTTTCCTTACTTGAGAGATTTTCCATATCCAAAACATTCTCATGCAATATCTTTAGTCTGCTGTTATATCCAAAATTTATGCATAATATGTGTATCAGCTCTAATTGGTTGTTTTTAAACAAAGTATAGAACTGAAGGAGAACATTTTGAGCAGTTGCATAAGGACAACATTTCTGAATGAAAGGGAAAGACAATGGAGAACACATACGTTTTCTTACCTTTTTTGCTAAAATGTCGCATTACTAGAACTATTAGCGTTCCAGATACTAGCAGGCCAATTACAGATGCTGTGATTCCACCAGTATAGAGCAGAACTTGCTTGAGAAAAGGAGCAGTGTTTTCTGAAATGAATACCAAATCCATAAGACCACGATCACTTAACTAAATTATGCAAAAGCCAAACCTGATGACAATTACAGCAAGGATGGGAATTGAAAGAGATTGAGTAGAAAAACTGAGTTTTGGTCTTATAAAAGTCTATTTTTGAAAATTAATTCATACAAAACTGAAAAAGAAAAGCCACCGCCCTCCCCCACTCCAAACAATGGTCAAAGCCAACGTTTCAAAAGCTACATTTGAAAAGGCTGTATGCATAAAAAATTCCGATTCTAGAAATGGCTTACAAAATTGCATTTGAATTTTTCTCTGCAATAGGAAATACTGAGCATGAAGGTAACAGTTGTAGAATAGGGGTGGCTGCGTATGAATGTTTTTTTCTGAACAAAAAAAGTTAGTATTTTTAATAAATCATGTCACAGTCACTAAAACAAGTGGTTTTGTTACAATGCACTTTTCAAAGGTGATCTATACATTTTGTTTGTTTACTTGTAGGCTTGCATGTATGCAATTTTATATTAAAGTATAGCTTAGAACTGTCTGGTCCATTAACTCACACACACTGTTAAGTGCATGTTTTGATTGCTTTCCATTCTACCATATCTCCATGATTCTACAGACCTTGACTGTGAACCTAGGACTCCACCAAAAATGTTCCCAATTGGACCCTGCAGCTCCAAAGGCTGGCCCTGCCAGTTTGGAAGTGCCCTTACCATGCAGAAACAAATCTCCGTGGTTAGCGTTGAAATTTTAAAAAACAACCCTATTTCTACACATTTTCAGCAAACCCAGCTGGGAATGGCATTGTTTTTCTAGCACTGGTGATAGCAAAAGAAACCTCAACAACCCACACAGCAGTTCTGCAATTATTTTCTTTTTAATAATTCAAAGGATCAATGTGATTCTATAAAAATTAAAAGGGTGACAGCATGTCTAAATCATTCAGCTTCCTAGAACATGCAGCTGACAAACAAACTGAAGCCAGGCCCACTGTGACTTCTTCAACATTATGTTTGTCTTTGCACATAATGTCCCTGCTGCAAAGGGAGGGACCACAGTTGCTGTCGAAAGTTTTCATGGCTGGAATCAACTGGCTGTTGTGGGTTTTCCAGGCTGTGGGGCCATGGTCTGGTAGTTTTGCTTCTAACATTTTGCCTGCATCTATGGCTGGCATCTTCAGAGCCATGTCACAGTGAGATGCAACAGCAAATGCAACTGTGCTGGCAAATTCAATATACATTAGCAGAGTGAAACAGAAGAGACAGATTCTCAGTTGCTTTTGTATAAATGAGTTTACTAACTATTAGAGAGGGTTACATGGAAATAAAATAATAATTCCTTTCTTTCCGGTTGCATATCTACATTACTATACACTTGGTTACATCCTGCTACCTATTTTGGTGTCTCTTCATGGTCACATCGTGGTGGTCTGGTCAAACAAAGAAATAGAGGTAACTTTATAACTTCTGGCTAGCACATAGGCAAAGCTGGTCTCACTGACCAATGGCTTGGCTAATCAAAAGAGCAGGTCATAATACAGTGACCTCAGCAACTTGTTTACATACACACAGCTAACCCTTTCGTGACTGAGTTGTGACAGACACTTGCAAAATACCAACAAACTGTAAATGAACTCCACCTAGACACATGGAAATGTGCCTCATTTCCCTGTGAGGTGGACAAAACATATACCCCACCACATAGTCACTCCACAGGGAGAAATACATCTGACCATGACGTGCCTCTGAAGATTCCAGCTGTAATGCAGGCAAAAAATTAGAAACAAAAACTACCAGAACACGATCACACAGCCTGGAAAACCCACAACAGCCAGACCACAATTACCTCTGCAAACTGGAATCTCAGCAGACCAATGGCCATCGAATTGGCACTCCATCCTGCTTGTCCCATTGAGGAGATACCCATCAGCACAGCGGAAATAACATGTTGAACTATAGCGGAAAGTATCCCAAGGATGGGAACAGTTGATCTCCATATGTTCCTGATTCCACAGCTGGGGACATGATACAGCTGTACAGAAAAAAAAATGAGGAATGGTAATTTGCATTAAACTTTTTAAAAATGTACATTGTACAATTTGCATATATATATCAGGGGGTTCGAAAAGTATCAGAGGTGTAAACAAATGATTATAACAGCATCAAACAGACACACACACATTCTTCCAAAGATGTCCTAAAGCCTAATGCTTCTCAACACTTCTCAAAGGGTAATAGATCTGTCCTCTGCGATCCCAATGCTGTTTAATGGGAGTCTTTTTAATGGGAGCAGCCAAGATTCTCTTATGTGTCAGAATATCTTTGAAAATAGCCCAAAAATTATTTAAAAAATGGAAAACTATATATTGTCAGAATCAGAAGCAACAGCTGAGTACAACTATGTACTTTTGCAGCTGAAAAAGCACCCAGCATCGGAGCCCGAAGAGCAAATACCCTGGGAAAGCTTCAGCAAATGGTGGCAGGGAGAATCCCTTCAGTTGCACAAAAAATATTGGACACAAGCTGATGGTGAAACTGACCAGACAGCAAAATGGTTCGGAAAGGAAAAGCCTCTTTTCCTCTCTGACACCTTTGCTGTCTAGAAAGCACACCAGAAGCAGCCTATTTTGGGCGTGTGGAGTGAAAACGGGCAGTCGCCTCTTTTAAAGGCATCCCACAGATGCAGGGGCGGAGTGAGAGAGAACTGCACACAGGGCATGCCTACGTCCTGCATCCCTGCCATGCCACACCCCCAGAAAACCCCTGAACGCCCCCGCCACGCATGCACCCTGTGTATTGTGCCCCACCCCTGTCCTCTTGGCGCTACACCACTGCATAGACGTCTTTGTTGTGCTGTGCAGGACAGACCTCAATTTTTTTAGTCCAAAGATTTTCCCATTGGCTCATGTGTATGTTTTGCATCCATCTTATCATGCAATCTTGTACTTTCTCTGTTTCAGTATCATATTGCAATAACATTTTATAATTTTTTTCCTAATAAATATCTTGAGTTTCCAATTATTAATTGTTCCAAGGTTGCCTTTCTTCTCAATTGGCCATCACATTTGGCTATTTGTTCTTTCCATTTTGATACCATTTGATGACATAATAACCATAAAATATTCTTTCCTTCATCTTTGCCAGGGTTTTCTTTCTCCTGGATTGTCTGTGATATGCTCATAAGTTTTATAATCAGTTTTCTTCTTTGTGCTGTTATGACAGTAAATGTCAGTTGGAGATGTCAATGGTGAAGTTGTCAGTCTTACTCTATTTCTGCATTGAAACCATATTCTTAATGAAGCATCTCATCAATAAATACATTCCTAGAAATAAAGTCTGAATTTGATTCTGAGGAGCAAATGCCAGATCAGTTATCTCTACAAATCCACCTTAAAGCAGCAATGGCGTAGTGGTTAAGAGCAGGTGCACTATAATCTGGAGAACCGGGTTTGATTCCCCGCTCGGCCACTTGAGCTGCAGAGGCTTATCTGGGAACCAGATTAGCTTGTGCACTCCAACACATGCCAGCTGGGTGACTTTGGGCTACTCACAGTTCTTTGGAGTTCTCTCAGCCCCACCCACCTCACAGGGTGTTTGTTGTGGGGGGAAGGGAAGGGAAAGGAGATTGTAAGCCCCTTTGAGTCTCCTTACAGGAGAGAAAGTGGGGATATAAATCCAAATTCATCTTCTTTTTCATTGCAAACTGATGGCCATACCTTCACAGATCGGCATATCCCTTGTCCAGTTTCCTTCAGCCATGCATTGAAGCATCTCTGAGCCAACTAACTCAAAACCGGAGTCACAGGAGAAGACACAGCTGGCGTTGAATGCAAAGGATCCATGTGGATGTGAGCAGTTTCCCTGGCCGTTGTCTAGAGTCCCTAGGGCAGGGCACTCAACAGCTGAATTTTAGAAAAAGAACAAATGGCATATTTTATTATTATTATAATATTACAATAACAATATTACACCCAAATGGTAAGAAGTGTTAGGGACAGCAATACCAAATTTAATGCGCAATCCTACGCTGTTATTCTTGTGTAAATGCACTGGTTTCAGTGGCTTAGACCAGAATAATTTTGTATTGGATTGTCAGTTGCCTGGAAATAGGACAGCACTGAAGACTATGAGTGGCCTTGAAATATTTGCTTCATTTACAAATATGCAAGCAGAGCACTTTGGAAGCACATGGTACCCCCCGCAGCAGGCAGCAGAAAAAGCCACTTGGCCATTTTCTCTCTGGCTGATTCCACGTGGATCAAAAACAGCGGTGTGAAAACGGTGTGAAAACAGTATAAACCCTTTTACACCATTTTAAACCCTTTTACACCATTTTCACACTGTTTTCACACTGCTGTTTTTGGCCCATGCGGAATCAGCCTCTCTCTCTGCTCTCTCTTCAGCTATCGGGAGGTCTATCACCTTCAAACTATAGTAAGTACTGAATCCCCAAAATTGGAGAGAAATTCTGAGCTATAAGGAGAATATCTGCCATTAGCTCCCATAGCTGAACTATCAGCTGATTTTCCTGCAACATTTATTTATTTATTTATTTATATTTCAAACTTATAGGCCGCCTCTTCCCCGAGGGGCTCGAGGCGGCTTCCAACATGGCTGTTCTCCGACAGCAACTCCAACAACATAACTTAACACATTTAAAATCCCGCAGCAATCATATACAATTTAAACAGTAAAACAGTAGACCAATAAAACGGTAAAACGGGCGCCCGATCCTAAGGCTAAAAAGGGAGAAGTGAGTAATAGAAAAAAAAGAAAAGGGAGGGAGCAGGCGAGGGCCCAGATGGAATCAGCAGTGGAGCCCGGCCAAAGGCATCTTTCAAAGGGATGGAGAATGGCAGCCTCAGTTTTGACTCCGATCAACAGTGGGGAGCAATAAAACTGAAGCCAGCCTCTCCAAAGGCCCGGTGGAATAGCTCTGTTTTGCAGGCCCTGCGGAACTCACCAAGGTCCCTTGGGGCCAGAACTGATGGAGGTAGAGCGACCTGAAGGCAGGGGGCCAAAGCCGTAAAGGCCCTGGCCCGAGTCGGCTCCAGCGCGCATCGTCACGGGGCCGGGGGTCGCCAGCAGTTCTGCCACCGCTGAGCGCAGTGGCCTAAAGTGGGACATAAGGGGGATGATCACCGGTCCACGTAGGTATGAGGGCCCCATGCCCGTGTAAGGCAGCAAAGGTTATTACCAACACCTTGAAGGCCGATCCGAGACTCCACTGGGAGCCAGTGCAGCCCGGCATAGCACAGGGGTGATGTGATGCGAATGAAATGCCACCTGTCAAAAGGCGTGCCGCTGCATTCCTGGACCAGCAAGCTTCCGGATCAATCGCAAGGGAAGGCCCGCGTAAAGCGAGTTACAGTAATCTAGCCTTGAGGTGACCGTCGCATGGATCACGGTGGCTAGGTCGGGCCGGGAGAGATAGGGGGCCAACCGCCGCGCCTGGCGAAGATGAAAAAACGCATAGCCTGGGTTACATGGGCCCACCTGGCTCTCCATTGTGAGAGCAGAGTCCAGAAGCGGACCCCCAGGCTGCGAGACAGGGATGTCGGGGCCAGAGTGACCCCTTCCAAAATAGGCGGCTGGAAATCCCTCGGTCCCTCCCCCCGGCCCAGCCAGAGGACCTCCGTCTTTGTTGGGTTAAGTTTTAGCCTACTCTGCCTCAACCAACCAGCGACCGACTCCAAACAATGCTGTAGAGCCGCAGGGGCAGAGGTCGCCCCCCTCTCCATCAACAGAATGAGCTGGGTGTCATCCGCATATTGGTGACAGACCATTGGCAGCAACCTGCTTAAATTAAAGAATGGCTAGCCAGCAGCTACAACACTACACAGTAGTCATAGATGAGTTTTAAATAATATGGGGGATACACATCCAAATCAATTATGAAGTGCATTTTAATAGGCTATTGCACAACTTTAGTTACTTAAATCCTAGATTCCAAAATGGAAATAGACTCTTTCATGGTTTTATTCACAAGAAGCCTGAAAGGATCAGTTTCCTTGTGAGGGGGAGATTACTGGAGGCTTATAAAATTTTGTGATCTCATTTACTTACCAATATACACGTTCAGCAGTAAGGGAGCAGGCAAGCACCTGGACAGTTCAGGGCTATAATAGCAACCCTAAAAAGACATCAGTTCTGGTCTCCTGGATCACATAATTTAGCACTGACCTTTGCAAGATGGCAGTCGCTCTGTCCAATTTCCACTGGCCGTGCAGTCCAGTATATCCGATCCAACAAGCTGGAAACCAGTATTGCAGAACAAGTTGCAGCTGGAGCCATATGCAAAATCTTCATGGGGATGAGAACAGTTAAAATGGCCATTGTCCGGGGCATGCAGAACTGGGCACTGGATGGCTGGAGGAAAGAAGGAAAAGACAGCAAAGTCAAAGGTGTGCGTTCAGCAGACTGAGGAAAATCATTACTGACCCATGAGATTACAGCACCTCACAATGTTTACTAGGCAGACTATATTTCTGGGATGGTTTGCCATTGCCTTCCCCAGTCATCTATACTTTACCCCCAACAAGCTGGGTACTCATTTCACTGACCCTGGAAGGATGGAAAACTGGGTCCATCTTTAGCTGGCTACTTGAAACTGACTTCCGTCAGGACTGAACTCAGGTCATGAGCAGAGCTTTGACTGCAGTGCTGCAGCTTACCACTCTGCACCACAGAGCTCCTTTCAAGCCAGGGGCGTAATGCCCATTGGGCAAGGTGGGCAGCTGCCCAGGGCACCACCTTGTGGGGGGCATCAAAATGCAGGGTTCGTTTTTGGGTCTTTTTTAGTGGTTTTCCATTTTTGGCCTGCTTAAACATCCGCATTTTATCAAGTCTTAAAACTTAAAGCAACAGCCTTCTTCCTGATGCGTCACATAAGTGGAAAAAGTCACATGGGAAGGGGTCCATATCAAATAAAGCCAAGATGAAAAGCCGGTGACTGCATCTTGCTTCTCAAAGCGATGTGGCCTGAACTGCTAGCAGGTAAATCAAATGCAGGGGTGGAGGGGGAATCTTGCTGTCTAGGCACACTCCTTGCGATTTTGTCTGGAGGAATAGGACAGGGATTGGTTGCTAGTGTTCCAGCTTTACAGCCAAAAGTGGACATCACAGATGGCACACTCACACAAATCCCCTGTCTTTGTATCCTGGGTAAGCATTTGTGGTTTCATGCACTCAATACAAAGTCCTGCTGTCATATTTTCAGGATAGGAATGAGCCAGAGCAATTTATCTTGATGAATCCTGAGGTAGAATTTCTATGAGCCTGTATATATGTAGTCTGGTTAGCCGGGTTGTCCACGTGGCATCTTAGTAGCTTTACTGAGATTCCCATATTACTGGGAGGAGGCATGCGTCCAGTTTTCTGCCACCGGCACAAGTGTTAAAGTAAAGAGGATATTCTATTTCATTGTATATGTTATACAAAGCAAGGATTTCTCTGGCTGATTCCCAAGGGTGTGTGATGGAGCTAATTGTTGCATGCAAATTAGTTAGTGCGATCAGAAGTTAGTGACCAGGTAATTGATACATTTTTCTTCTGTTAGCAATGTGATAATATAAGCAGTGAGCTGGCTGAATTAGTAAGACTTTTCTTGTTTTTCTCTCCCAAGTTCCCTTACCCTTATTCTTAGTAAGTAAACGTTATTTCAGTAGAAGTTATCTTTTGCCTCCTTATTGCATTAACTCTGTTTTGAAAATAATATTTTACAACAGTGTGCTAAGCACTGACCTTCGCAAAGGGGTGGTTTCTCTGTCCACTTTCCCAGGGCTGTGCACTGAAGCCTTTCCTGTCCAACCTGCACAAACCCCGTATCGCAGGAAAAGGTGCAGACTGAACTATACGCAAAGTCTCCATGCGGATGAGAGCAGTTTAATCCTCCGTTCTTGGGGGTGTCCAACTTTGGACAGTCAATAACTGGAATTACACAGAAGGGCAGTAAAAGGATTAACAGTTTGTACCCCGATTAAATTTCCCCATCCAGAAGAAAAGATTAATCAAAGCACAAACGGAGGTTGTACTACGCACTGACCTTCACAAAGGGGTGGTTTCTCTGTCCACCTTCCCAGGGCTGTGCACTGAAGCTTCTCCTGTCCAACCTGCACAAACCCCGCATCGCAGGAAAAGGTGCAGACTGAACTATAAGTAAAATCTCCATGCGGATGAGAGCAGTTTAAACCTCCATTCTTAGGGGTATCCAACTTTGGGCAGTCAATAACTAGAAGGACACAGAAGGACAGTGAAGGAAGGATGCACTCAGCCAGGACTTCCCCATCTACTAGAAGTTAACAAGCCCAATTAAGAAAACATGAACAAAAAAATAGAAGGAACTTTTCCAGGTTAGCATATGGTAGTCCTTTTAAAGCAATGACCAAAAATAGGAAACAAGATCCAAAAACCCACTGAGGAAAGAAAGGACCTTACCCTGGCAAGTTGGTAAAAAGTCGCTCCAGTTTCCAGTTTCCAGGCAACCTATTGCTTTTGTTCCAGCCAAGGCAAAGCCAAGATCACAAGTAAAATCACAAGCAGATTGGTAAGCAAATTCTTCAATGGGATGAGAACAGGTCATTTTCCCTTTCTCAGGGCCTTGCAGACTGTGGCATTTCACAGCTAAGGGAGAAAAGGCATTCATTGAAAATGCTGGGGGGAAAAATTAGGACTAATAAAAGGAAACACTTCTTCACACAATGTGTGATTGGTGTTTGGAATATGCTGTCACAGGAGTTGGTGATGGCCACTAACCTGGATAGCTTTAAAAAGGGCTTGGACAGAGTTATGGAGGAGAAGTCGATCTATGGCTACCAATCTTGATCCTCCTTGATCTCAGATTGCAAATGCCTTAGCAGACCAGGTGCTCAGGAGCAGCAGCAGCAGAAGGCCATTGCTTTCACATTCTGCACGTGAGCTCCCAAAGGCACGTGGTGGGCCACTGCGAGTAGCAGAGTGCTGGACTAGATGGACTCTGGTCTGATCCAGCAGGCTAGTTCTTATGTTCTTAAAAGGATTGGAACTTCACACACACTTGTTCTGAGCCCAGAGTACATACCCATACTTTTGTCCCACTCTGTTCCCAAGGAATACAGGTCAGAATACACAGGTCTCCCTTCCACATTTTATCCCAACAACAACCCTGTGAGGTAGATTAGGCTAAGGGAGGATGACTGACCCAACATCACACAGCTAGCTTTAGGGCAGAGGAGAAATCTACAGTGCACTCCAAGGCAGGTGTTGGTATTTGGCAAGTGCCAGTCACACAATCCAGTAATGAAGGAGTTAATTTAGTACATGCTAATTAGTTAGTGAGTTCAGAAGTCACTGACCAGGTAATTGATCCTTATTGGTCAAGCAGATCCGGCATGGGCTACATGTGGATCTGCACGTGGGCTATAGGTTTATATTCTTTGTTACTCTCTGCACATGCTCACTAGTAGCCTGTTAGCCATGTAATCGTCAAGCTGATAACTAGCTAATGAAGCTAGCAAGGTAGAAATATATTTTCCTTTTCTTTTGCCTCCAAGTTCCCCTATGCTATCTTGTAGCTAGTAAACACCATTTACAGTAAGCAACTGGCTCTGTTTCATTATTATGCAAACTAACAACACAGGTCTACTCAGAATCTTACTGAAGGCTACTCAACTGAACTTACGTGCAGGAAAGTGTTCTTAGGAATGCAGTGTTTGTCTTCCAACTTCTAACCTGCTACTCTAACTGCTATGCAAACGACCCATTGTACTATTGTTTGTGCAAGTCCTTCTGCAGCAGTCAGATACTGGGGCTTGACGACGTCAGCAAGGCTAGTGGGAGTGGCCAACGGAAATTGTTCCTGCCTCCTTGAGAGAAGATGATGAAAACCCAAGCAAGACGGTCTCCCAACATCCAGTAGAACTGCCTTTTGCAAAACAATGCCTTCAGCTCAAACAAATGTTAAGGAAGGAATTCACATTTTCAGCACTTGTATTTGAGCAACTTTTTGTTTCACCCTTATAAATGCTCTAACTTTTCCTTTTTCTGGTACCTGGTACTGGTAAATTGAAGGTTACTGGGTTCCTAAAGATTCATGGCTAACATCTAAAATATTTGAAGAGTTTGGTGTCCTGTACAGTACAAGAAGTAGGATGCTGACTCTCCCCCCACCTCCATGTTATCCCATGCTTGTCCTAATTTTTCCTTTGCAGGACTTTGAATAATCAAAGGGGACATAGTCAAGAAATCAGTAAGATGTCAGTTATTATAACAAGCACTGACCTTTACAAAAGGGTGGTTTCTCTGTCCACCTTCCCAGGGCTGTGCACTGAAGCCTTTCTTGTCCAACCTGCACAAACCCCGTATCGCAGGAAAAGGTGCAGACTGAACTATAAGCAAAATCTTCATGCGGATGAGAGCAATTTAATCCTCCGTTCTTGGGGGTGTCCAACTTTGGGCAGTCAATAACTGGAATTACACAGAAGGGCAGTGAAAGGATGAACAGTTTGTACCCAGGTTAAATCTCCCCATCCAGCAGAAAAGAGTCATCAAAGCACAAAATAAGGTTGATCTCCTTTAAAAATGGAAGAAACCAAACATGGTATCTATGTGAATAACTTCAATTTTTCTCATGCAGGACCAATTTGTCTACTCTGATGTGGACTGGCACCAGCTCTTCTAGAGGTCTTTCCCATCACCTATCTCAGTGATGGTAGACAGCCTTTTGAGACCGAGGTGGGTACTCAGAGCCTCTGTGGGCACGCTGCACACAGAGTTCGTCATGTGATAATAATGTATCGGCTTCAATTGCAACCCCAAAACCTAAGACTTATTTTGGGATCGCTAAGTAGCCAACCCTGTTGCGACGAATTTAAAGTCCCTGAATACTGAGGGTTTCATGGGAAAAACGAACAGTTTAGCTCCGAGCATGTTACTTGGGAGTAAGCTTGGTGAAGCAACCGTGCAATGTTTCGAATGGATGAATCACGACCCTAGGAGGGTTTATTCAGAAGCAAGCCCCATTGCCAGCAACCGAGCTTACTCCCAGGTAAAGGATCATGTCCAGGCCAGCCTAGGGGTGTGTGTGGGGGGGTGTGATTTTGTGCCCCCCCCCACATGATGAACTCTGTGCACGCGTGCCCACAGAAAGGGCTCTGAGTGCCACCTCTGGCACCCGTGCATAGGTTCGCCACCACTGACCTATCTGATCGTTTTAACTGGCCAATTCCAGGGACTGAATCTGTGACTTTCTGCATAGAAAGCAGACATTCTCCCCGTGAGCCACAACAGCCCCCTTGTAGAAAAGCGTTCTACATGAAGTACCTGTTTAGATCTCCTCACCCACAGACTTGCATATCCACCAAAAGTCAAGTTTGCTAGGAATAATTGACCTGGATAGTACAGGCTAGCTTGATCTTGTCAGATCTCAGGAGCTAAGCAGGGTCCGCCCTGGTTAGCATTTGTAAGGGAAACCACCAAGGAATACCAGGGTTGCTATGCAGAGGCAGGCAAAGGCAAATCACCCCTGAATGTCTCTTGCCTTGGAAACTACATTGGGCCGCCATAAGTCGCTGTGATTTGACAGCACTTTATACAAGGCACGACTGCAAGCTGAGTACTGAACAGCTGAACTCCAGGTTTGTTCTGTACATTTTATTTCTTTAATTGCTGCAGTTACTTTGTGGCTCATTTTGCAGGACTTTCAACATCCAAAAGGTTGCAGCCGGGAAATTTTACAGGCTAGTGAAATTCCTGCAATTAAAATCCATTTCAACTTCATCGATGGCATGTCAAGTTTGCAACTTTGGCTTGGGGGATTCCTGGAGATTTGAAGGCAGCGTCTGACAAGGGTGGGGGCTGGAGAGAGGAAGGGGGTTCCGTGGGGATGTAATACCATTGAGATCATTCGCTGAAAGTGCCATTTATCTCTGTGATCTGGAGATAAATTTTAATTTTTGGAGAATTCTGTGTTCCCCACGAAGCTTTATAACCCAAATAACATATGAAGGGTGAAGGGCCTGTCTATGGTGCATGAAATACTCCACATGGGAAACATTAAATTCTCTCATAGGATCCTTGGGCCTTTCCCCACTTACCTTAACCCCCGTGCTACTTGAGGAGAGTAGCGCGGGGTCCCCGGCATTCCCCACGACAGGGGCGGCAACAGCACAGCAGCCCCGACGCTGCCACGCCCCCTCAGCACGCTGCATCCCAGGCGCTCTTCTTAAGGGCGCCTTTTGATGACCCCGCGCAGAGTGCAGGGTTGTGGGGACGCCCGGGGGCGCCTGGGATGCCGCTCGCTGAGAGCAGCGCGCGGCATAGGGGGGATGGAAGAGAGTGGGGAAAGGCCCCTTGTCATTATAGTTGAGGGATGGTGTCCATGCTTTGCCCTCAAATGCAACAGTGTTCCCATTGGAGGACTTTATAGTATTCCATAGGAATGACTGGTAGTCATTCAGTTAAATAAAGGTGTACTCAGAAACACTACTAGGATATGATAAATATGTCCCCTCCCCTGGTGACCTCAAGAAGTGCAAAATTGTGTCCTATTAAACTCAGTTGGCACTAAGCAGTTCCTATCTGTAAAATCTCATCTGTATACCCTTTAACTTTGGTTTCCGTTTGCACACTGCAAATCTAGAACCTGAGAGAACTCTTAAGAAATGGCTTATTATCTATGTGGACACACACAAGCATATGCAGTCTAGAAAAACACATGCAATTAGTCATATACAAATTCAGGTAAGGTGAACGTCTACATCCAGGGTAGAAACTCTCAAAAATATTTTACGCTGAAATATTTTAGCGTGCGGGAAGAATCAACTGATCTTTGCTCTCCTATCTTTGCAAACATCCATAGCTAGTGTACCCACGTTAACCTCGCCCATCTCTTCCCCCACCCCCGCACCCCCCCCGCTGCTTTCCCAGTGTAAATCATCATCATCTCTTGTGTGCTCCACAAGAGAAAACGTACAGGTATCACAAGAGTACATTCTCTTGTGCAATGCAAACAGAAATTCAGGCCCCTTCCGCCTGGGCCAATACATGTGGGATAATAACAGAAAAAAACCTTTTGGGGGGGAACTTCACATGGTTCCCGCCCCTAACGCAATTCTGCCCCATGTTTCCCCCCAAAAAAGGGTTATTCAGGAATTGTAATATCTGCAGTTCTTTCGTTTTACCACGGGTTGCAGCCACTCACGAGCGAACAGCAGCCTCGGGAAGTGCTTTCCTTGGCCACACTCCCCATTTTTTAAAGGTCCCCGCCTCGCAGCTGCGTAGCAATGCAGGGTCACAGGGATGACTCGTGACATCGCAAGATGTCAGCATGGCTGTGAGGGTCCATGCCTGACTGCCCGTCTGCGTAGCTACGCAGCGATGAAGGTAAGGAGCAGGGGGGGGAAAGTGCCTCCGTGCGAAGGTGCACCAGCAACCAGCACTGTTTCTGTGGGCTCTGGTCACTGCCTGCACAGCGGCGTGCAAACAGGAGAGCAGGTAACTTTAGCCCGACTGCAACCTGCTCTATCTGTGTTGTGCGGAAGGGGCCTCAGAGGGGAAAAGATAGCTTTTCAGTAACAAGGTTATGCAAGGGAAAGATTTAACTTTGCTTCCCCCAGCATACAGTGCTGATCTAATGTGGGGGCCTTACCATGAGTTATTAAAAAAGATCCAGTGAAAGACCTCCCACTGTCAGGTCTGATATGCTAAACATGAAAGCAAAGAAAAGTTATTGTGAAAATAAAAAGCATCAAACCTTGACAAACTGGTGGTGGAGACGTCCACTCTCCAGTTGCTGCGCATAAAGTCACCTCTTCTCCAAGCAGACGAAAGCCTTCCATACAATGGAAGGTGCATCTGGATTGATACTGAAAATCCCCATGGAGGTGGGAGCAGGTGAGGTTTCCATGAATGGGGACACCCAGGAGCTGGCACTGAATAGCTAAGGAAGAAACACGGACACTTAAACATGGCTGGAAACTGGCAATGATTCTAAGAGAGTTGAAAGTGATTTGAAATGGGCATTGATTTTCAAAGGATACACTCTGCTCTCTTTCACTCTGCTCTCTTTCACCTCTGATCAATAAGAAAACCCTCCTTTAGCAGAGGAGGAATTGAGATAAGCATGTAAGAATAGCAGGTCCAAGTTTAAAACTGGGTCTAATGCCATATGAAATATGGGAGTGGTGGGGAGGGGCCAAATATCAAGGGGACAGGGAGGGGGAATGGATGAAGTGAACTTTTCTCTGCTCTTTTCTCTCATCCCATAATCACAGCCCCCTCATCAGTCTTGTATTTTTATGGGCCCCAAAACCATTCCAGGAGAAGCAATTTCAGGGCAAAAAGTGGTCCCGCATTATTTTTTTAATGTTTATTTTGTTAGATTTATATCCCACCCTTTCCTGACTATAGACAGTAACTACAGATTAGTAAATGAACTACCTTGGTTTTCCTGTTCAAATATTTTAATGAATATTTAGGTACAAGTTTTGACAAAACAAAAGAAAAAGAAAAAAAGTACATTTTCCATATGGACTCCCAGTTTCTTCTGCACTAAAAAGAAAATCTTCTGCACTAAAAAGAAAATCTTACTAGTTGTTCCTTAACATAAATGAATTGGATCTTCAAAGTTACTACTAATAAAAGTTACACTTTTCTCTGCTGGATCTTATTTTAATAATCCCTAACCTTCAAAACAGCTACTCATCTGTTTATTTTTTCCTGTTTTGTTTAAATAATCTATCAAGGGTGTCCAATTTTCCAAATTTTTAACTCAATTTTTTTTCTTTAAAGTAATAAGGTGAGTTATTACTTTCACACATCGGTTTTCAATTGCCGGTCCGGTTTTCTCCTGTGCTTCATCATAGCTCTCTACTAAAGCAGTTCCCACTGGATGAGCAGATACAACTCCCTTCCTAGAGATCAGCTGAACTATTTCTATTGTAGGTTCAGTTCCTCCTTGCTGCTCATCCATGCTGTACTTTCAGTCCTCATCGTGTCCCCACACTTCATAAGGATTCAGCAGGAATCTATAATTTAGGCCAGCGAGGATTTAAACAGATGAAAATGACTATTGCATGCTTGTGCTGCCTCAGTTTGCCTGGGGGTTGTGCAAGGAAAGGAGCTGAGGTTCAAATATCACTTAGTTCAGCTGTTCAGATTGGATTCCCCCCACTCTATTAGTATTTTAAAGGAAAACATATCTCTGAATTTTCCTTTAAACTGTTAATAGCAGAGTGGGGCAGCTACTGCTCAATGAAACCAAGTGTAAGTTAAACCATCTTTCTCCTGCACAGCCCTGAGACAAACTGAGGCTGCATGAGCCACCAATTTGCATTTCACAGACAGATCTTTATGTTGTTTGATTCCTCAGTTAGATAGTCTTTGGGACAATGAAATAGCTTATACAAACCCTGGGCTTTGACATAGTACACGCATAACATTTCCCTGAGTCACTTATCTGCTTGTCAATGATCACTGTATGTCACCCCCCCCCCCCCGCCCCAATACAACCATTTCTTCAAAAGTAAGAATGTTAAGTGTACACTAGCTGCAGTAAAATTGCAAAAGCAAACTGGGAAGGATGACTCCCCTGTAGAGCCGCAGAATCCCAGATAGATACCATACCATGACAGGTGGGTACATCTGTTGTCCACTGACTGGATGCATTGCAATACAAGATCTCCGAGCCAGTGAGCTGAAATCCAGCTTCACAAGCAAAGCTGCAAGTGGAGTTGTATGCAAAGTCACCTAATGGATGTATGCAATTCATCATTCCTCTTGCAGGAGATTTTATGTCCTGGCACTGTTTGACTAGGAAAATAAAAAGAGGAGGGTGAAACTAGAAAGATTCTGAGTAAGAAATAGGACATATAGAACCAAGACGATTAATAAAACAGCTAGCCAAATAGTGTCTTTACCTCAGATACTTTAAATTCAATTAGCTGGGTTTATAAGTCATGGGAACCACATTTCCCATGGTTCCTAGCATGCCTGGCCATTGCTATGAATGCTCATGACACAATGGTAGGCTTGAAATTTTTAGTTTATTACCTGATATGCAGGGATGGAGGGAGAGGAAACTGCACCATGCGCCCCCAGCCCCACCCATGCCCACCCCTGGGGAGGAGACCTGGGGGCCGATTTTCACCCCCTCGTGGCGCCAATGGTGCATGCCCGGGCTGCGAGCCCCCCACCCTGTTGCAGCTTTGCCACTGCTGATGTTTTACAGGCCCTACAGAAGCTTTGCAAGTCCCACAGGGCCCTGGTCTCTCTAGGAAGTCTGTTCCACCAGAGGGGGGCCAGGGCTGTGAAAACCCTGGCCCTGGTAGAGGCCAGCCGGATGTGTTTCAGACCTGGGATCTCCAATAAGTTCTCCTCCGAAGATCGGAGGGACCTAACAAGACAATATGGGGAGATACGGTCCCTCAAGAATGCAGGCCCAAGGCCGCTCATAGCCTTGAAAGTTAAAACCAACACTTTAAACATGACCCAGAACTCAATGGGCAGCCAGTGCAGATGGTACAGGACTGGTGTAATCCAGTTCTGGCTAGACATCCCTGTAAGCAGTCTGGTTGCCGCATGCTGGATGACAGTGGCGTATTTGCCTAGGGACAGGGGGAACCCTCTGTCCCCAGGCGCCACTGATGTGGTCACGTGGGGGTGCATAATCGCCCCCTCACGTGACCAGGAAGACAGCAAGGCAGCAGTCTCCAGGCGCCATTTTCCCCCGGTATGCCTCTGCTGGACAAGTTTCTGGATCACAGTCAAAGGCAGGCCAGAGTACAGTGAGTTACAATAATCAAGCCCAGAGGTGACTGTTGCATGGATTACTATGTCTATCACAAGAGCGGGGCCTGTGTAAAGGTGACAACCCTAAAAGAATCATGCCCACCAGTAGTAGTTTAGAATCCCCCAGTGTTATGAAAATTATATGGAAAGAATGTTAATTGCATGAATCTAAACATCCTTGTAAGTGGCAGTGTTTCACATCATAATATATTTCTGGTGTTGGCGTTTGGTAGGCCTCCCACAACAGGTGGATCCACTTGTTCAATTGTTGAACCTCCCAAGTATTTTAGCCATGACAGAATGTTAGAACAGAATCTAGGGAGACGAACAGACCTTGACACATTGGCTCTGAGGAAGTCCATTCACCAGATGATTCACATATACTGGTTTCTGCTCCGTGTACTACAAAGCCCTCTGTGCAGTTAAAATGGCAAGTAGACTGGTACTGGAATTCCCCATAGATGGGAGAACAGTGGCGCTCACCATATGCAGGGGTATTTAATGGTCGGCACTGTACAGCTAAGGAAGAAAAGAAAGCAAGATGTCCATTAGATATCATTATTATGATTACCATTACCGTCACCATTATTATAACAACCTAAAATGAGACATGGGTAGGCAACAGAGGAGAAGTTTTGCCAAAATCGTTCAGACTCTGTTCTGGTTTGACCTTTGACTAATCCCCACCCACCTGACAGGGTGTTTGTTGTGAGGGGGAAAGGGCAAGGAGATTGTAAGCCCCTTTGAGTCTCCTACAGGAGAGAAAGGGGGGATATAAATCCAAACTCTTCTTCTTCATCCACCTTTTCAGTCAAACTCAAAGCATACCAGAAAGCTCTTGTCTGAGTTGTTTTAGAGAATATTTGCAGGACAAAGAAAATTAGTAGAGCAGAAGAATAGGCAGGCCCTTTGTGTGTGTTGTGTACTGTCAAGTCACCTCCAATTTATGGTGACTTAGGCATTAATGACCTCCAAAGCATCCTATTGTTAACCACCTGAGGGCATGCCGTCCTTGACTGAGTCAATCCACCTCATGATGGGTCTTATTCTTTTCCTGCTACCTACAACTTTCCCCAGGATTATTGCCTTTTCCGACTAATCCTAATTTCTCGTAATGTGACCAAAGTTTGACAGATTGCTTTACCCAAAATAATTTTAGCCATGACAGAATAATGACATGGACAATCCAACAAGGAGAAGCCTGACTTCATGGAGAAGCCAAACACAATTCACTCAAATCAGACTGGGCAACTATTAATCTATATATCTTGGTCCTCTTTGGCACAATACTCTGTTGCTTTGCCTTAGCCTTACCTAACTGGGTAGGCACTAGGACCCGAGTAGAGCATCCTAAAACAAAGATGGTGGTCCAGCATGTGGTGGATGAAGTTAGGTTTTTTGGTGGGAAAGAGCATAATGAAGACCACCATTCCAGTACCATCAGCCCAAAACATCATGAGTTTTAATACCACAACGGACCCCTCTTTTATCACTAAAATGTCTTTTCTTCTCATGTGGCATTTTTTCTGGTGTTGTTCTGAGGAACCCTGTGGCGCAGAGAGTAAGCTGCAGTACTGCAGTCAAAGCTCTGCTCATGACTGGAGTTCAATCGCAACCGAAGTCGCTCAAGGTTGACTCGGCCTTCCACTTTTCTGAGGTTGATAAAATGAGTACCCAGCTTGCTGGGAGTAAAGTGTAGATGACTGGGGAAGGCAATGGCAAACCATTCCATAAACACAGTTTGCCAAGTAAACATTGTGATGTGACGTCATCACATGGGTCAGTAATGATCCAGTGCTTGACCTTTAAAAACCTTTCCAGGTTGTACCTGCTTTCCATTCAAAATCCTTTCTCTCTCTCTTGATTGGAGAAGGTCCCAGAATTCAAGAATGCCCCCACTCATCCTCAACCTATCCCCAACCTTTCTGTTTCTCCAGCTTCTCTCCGAGCCTGAGAAATCCAAACTTTTGTTTCTCTGCTGATATTTTTTAAATTTGATTTGATATCCTGCCCTAATATACTGAATATCTAATACTGTATATACTCGTGTATAAGTCTAGTTTTTCAGTCCTTTTTTTAGGCTGAAAAAATGCCCCCTCGACTTATACGCGAGTGACCCGGCCCACCCCAACACAAGCAGCAGGAGAGTAGCGGTGGCGGCGACCCGGCCCACCCTTTCCCACCTCGGTCAGCCCCCAGCAGGCAAATGCTCTGTCTGGCGTTTCCTTGCTTGCAAGCAAGGAAACGCAAGAGCAGCCAAGAGCTGGGGCTGCTGTGGGGATCTTATAAGATGCCTCAATTAATATGATTTTATTGGTATCTATTTTTATTTTTGAAATTTACCCCTAGACTTATACACGAGTCAATAAGTTTTCCCAGTTTTTGGAGGTAAAATTAGGTGCCTCGACTTATATGCGGATCGACTTATACACGAGTATATACGGGGTATATCTGAATATCCCCAGCTCCTCCAGCCTTGAACACACCTTGGATCCTGAACTATGGTTTCCGTGTTCACTGAGTTTTGTTTGCCAAACCCAGTTCAGTTGGGGAAAACTTAGGAGTGCGATCAGGTTGCATGAGAACATGCATGCTTGAAATGCTATCAATTGCATCATGCCATACTGCCTGAATATGCAGAAAGTAGCCTTTGAAAAACTGAACTGCTTAAAAACCTAACTCACAAAAGAGAGCCGCATTCCAAATTCTGGCACAGCACCAGCCACAACAACCACGTACCTACACACTGTGGCATCTGTGCTGTCCAGTTCCCATAAGGTGAGCACTGCAGGGTGTCTGGTCCACTCACTTCAAAACCTTCCTTACAACTGAAGACACAGCTGGATTTGTAACTGAAGTACCCCAGAGGATGACTGCAGTTCATGGATAGCAGCCTGTGGACAGCACCAAGCTCCCTGCACTTGATGACTAAATGGGGACATAGCAATATCAGTCTGTGGCACCACAAGAGTTAAATATACGTTATTTAAATATACACACGAACCATGAAAGCTACTCAAAATTCTTGGCTGTAGAAGAGTTCTGTGGAACATGAACTCCCTAATCCCTGTCCATTAAAATGTGTCATCTGGATTGTGGCAACTATTTCAGTATTTCTAATCTTCCAAATATTATTCCAGACAAAATGATTAAGAAATGGCAGTCCATGGTTAATGAGTTTATACAGAATAGCAAAAGCCCAGACTAAAAATGTTAGCCTTTCCAGAATAAAATAAAATTAACAAAGCGGCAGAGGCATCTCTAACATAAAAGTGATTCACAATGCACAATTGGTTTGGGTTGCCAAATGGATAGGTGGCTGTCAAGAGGTCTCAGAAACAGCACTATAGAACTTTATACTACATAAAGATGCCTTTGAAGACTTTTCTGCAGATGAAAATTATCTAGGAGAGAGAGGCTATAATAAATAAAACTGGATTATAAATTTACAGATTTGGAATAGTTACAATAAAAATTGTCACCCGATATCTCTGCATTGGCATCCACAGTGAGAGATTTAGCTAAAATCCAAAATTTTAAATGTAATTCTCTGGTAAAATGGGAATCATATAATATAGATACATATAAGCAATTGATAATAGGCAATATTATTACTGACTTTCAGGAAGTTTATCAAATAAGCAATTACAAGATTATTGATTTGAGTATTTGCAGCTTAAAAGTTATTTGAATAGGTAGGTATATACATATAGGTCCAGGAATAAGAAAACTTGAAGAAACCATAAGTAAAAATCAGAAGATACTTGCAATTTTTTTAAAAAAATCTATATTTAGAGGTCATTGTTTCAAAACGTTCTTTTCAATCAAAATGGGAAACGATTTGTGGGACATCTCAGAGGAAAAAATGGAGATATATGTTTACTTATGGTTTAACCTTTTCTATTTTGCTTACCGTAGATTCAGAGAAAATGTAATAGATTTATCAGTGGCATTTGACACCACACAAAATAGCTAAAATTTATAAAAATGCACATGATATACATCGGTTCTGTAAATTATCCAATGCAGACTATTTGCACATGTGATGGATTTGCTACAGGACAAATATCCCTTGTAAAATGTTTGCAAAAATGCTTTGGTACAGATTTCCCTTTTTCAGCTGAGGTTATCCTATTCCCTTTATACACCGATCTCCCACAGGATGGGTGGAATATCATTTTACATATTTTAATAGCTGCTAGAATCATTTACTGGGACTCAGACTCTAATGAACCTGGACACTGTTTTATGAATGGGGTAGAGACTCACCATCTTCACACTCGGGCCCAGAGAAGCCAGGATAACAGCGGCAGGTGTAGTTCCCAATGGTCTCCACACACTCACCATTCTGACTGCAGGAAGAAGGCTGACAAGATGCTGTACAGAAGACAGACTTGCGTTGAGACCTCTCAATTCTATGGCTGCTTCCACAGGGCAGCACAAAAATGTGATGCCTGGCATGGCAGCTACAGCAAGCGGCGCATGAATGGGCAAGAATAGTACTACACCCCACATGAACAGACCCATTCCTGGTTATCAATATTCTGGAATCGCCCTGAAAGGTGGGCAGAAGGAAACATGTAACTTCTAGCCCTTGTAAGAGCCCATCTTTGTTTTGCCGTAAAGATTGTATTTAAATAACTTGCAGTTTGGGCTTTCTTGGGGACAATGCCAACATTTAGGGAAGAACACAAACTTCCTAGTTAGGTACTGATATTCTTGATCAAGTAGGCGATCCTTGATTGTACAAAACAATTCACTGAGTGCTAGCATATGGAGAAAATCCCAGGAAAGCCTCAGAGAATTCAGCTTTTCCTCAATGAGCGTCCACTAATCAGAGGCGTGAAGTTCTGATACAGGCAGGTAAATAAAGCTGTTTGAATTGACAGAAAAACAGAGTCTATATACTATATATATCTATACACTACTTCCCGCCTTTCAGTTTAAAAAGCAACCATGTCTCTACCCCTTTTGCGAAGATGTGCAAGCAGCCCAAAAGGTCTACAAATTTGCTAAGAAAGAAAGAAAGAAAGAAAGAAAGAAAGAAAGAAAGAAAGAAAGAAAGAAAGAAAGAAAGAAAGAAAGAACGAACGAACGAACGAACGAACGAACGAACGAACGAACGAACGAACGAACGAACGAACGAACACTGGAAACTTTTACATTGTTCTAACAGATGATCATGATGTCATAACATTACAGTTGTAGAGCTATTGTGTGGTTTTTAAAAAGAAAAATCCACTGTTAGTGGAAAAAGAAATGACAGTTACGGAGAACTGAAGCAAATTCTCAGGAAATTTTGCATGTGGGTGCGCCACTGCCCCGAGAAGCCTTCCACATTTGCAGCAGCAATAAGAGCTATACAGAGAATCATCTCCATGTGTGATCAGTCCATAACAGATACTAAGTTCTCAGTTCAGCCCACACCCCCTGGATCCTAAAGTTATGGTCAAGCATACTCATTTCACATGCTTATATCTACACAAACACACACAAAGTCACCACCCAAGCTTGGGTGCTGGATACAAGATGCAACAATATGGACGAGGATTGTGTCATTACCTGTGTAGCACAGTGCCCGCTTCTTTCTCGTGCAAGGTTCATCATTCCACTTCCCGGACTCAAAATCCCTTTTAATGTAAATCTCAACACAGTCCTGGTTAGAACGTTTGTTGTTGGGTTCACCCTTAGCCCAATTCTTCGCCTCCTTTGTCAAGGTTTTATTGGTTCCCACCCAGGTCCAAACGTTGTTCATCTTCCGGATCCCGATCCAGTAGTATGTTTTATGGCGTGGTATGTATTTATTGAGGTAATGGATTTCTTCTTGGTTTTGGATTGCTACCAAGTCAGTGTAGAAGGTTCGGCAATATGTCCTTGCATCTTGCCACGTCAGCTCTGATTCAGTCCCATAATGATAAGTCCAGGCACTCACAGTTACTGGAGAAAAGAGTGCTGCCAGCATAACAAATTGCCAAGAGAACAAGAAAATAGTGACTCGGGTGCCATGATAAGAGATCTAGAATTTTCTCTACATAGTGCACAATTTGGATAGAAGCTTTTCTTCTCTTCCTATAATATTAGAGTCACCTCATAAAATTGATGTCTTGACCTGAATTGCACAGAGCAGTCCGATCTTGTCAGATGTTAGAAGCTAACCAGGATACATGGATGGGAGACCATTAAGTCCAGAATCACTATACAGAGGCAATCTCAGAACATTTCTTGCCTCAGCTGTGACTTTAAAGCATTTTCCACCACTATAATACTAGAAGTGGTTTCAACAGACCAAAGGAAGTACTGATTCACAAAGTAAATAGTTGACTTGTGGAACACACTGCCATAAGATATGGTGATGGTCTCTGGCCGAATTTAAAAGAGTGTGGACAGGTTTGTGGAGGAGAGATCTACTCATGGCTGTAAACCCAGACTCATTCAGTTATCATGGCTCAAAGACAGAAAGCTCTGATTGTCAGAGGCTGAGAGCCATTAGCAGCTGGGGGCCATCATCTACAGACTTTGCTTGTAAGTTTCCTTGCAATACCTGACAGGCCTATGAACTGGATGGACCACAGATCATGTGACTGAGAAAACTCTAATGCTAATATTGCAACATCTAATTTTATAAAACCCTACAATGAAAAGATGCAAAATGAAGATGTTTCCCTCCTGCCCAGAAAAGAAATAAGTGCAGCTCTTTTAAAAACAGCTTTTATGGTTTTAAGAGCTTCTCTCCACCTCTCTATGGGACCAACATCTTGCTTTGGAAAGATGATGTGCTGTATTCAAGGATTTCTCAGTTGTGGCCATACCAGAAAATCTGAGTGTCTGACAATCCAACCTGTCTTTTAAAAAATGAATTGCCAATGAAGCCCCCTAGTTTGCCTCTGGTGTGGTGTCAACATCAGAGTCAGGGCAACTTTGAACACAGTTCTGCTTACACAACTTCCCTCCAAAAGTGTTGCTTTATATCCTTCCAGTTTACAGTCAATAAAAAACTAAAATGGCTCTTTAAAAAAAAGTAAACTTCATGGATACTTACCCCAGCTGATGACAGCAACCACCAGTACATTCTCATTCATCCATCTGTTCCATTTACTGGTCATGCCCTTGGGGTTAGAAATAAGGGTGTAATTTGAAGACAAATATGTGCCTAATTTCAGAGGCGTAGCTGCAATGGGAACATCTGGGGCTGCTCACCCTGGGCGCCGCCATTGCAGTCACATGTCAGGGGGCAGAGGTGTGGGGCGTGTTGGGGTGAGGCAGGGGTTGGGTGGGAGGGCGCGCAGGCAGTTCATGCCCAGGTACAGCTCCCCCTCCCTTTGTCACTGCTGAATTTACCCTATGGAATCAATGGGAATTAAAAGAGCTAGAGTAAGCCCAAAGATAATAACTTCTGCAATAATTTCACAACTCCTGCCTTATCCAATGTGAGAAAGCATATAATATGAAAGGGAATGAAGATGGTATAATGAACAGGGATAGGGCTGCCAACCTTCAGATGGCGCCTGGAGTTCTCCTGGAATCTACAAGTCATCTCTGTTGGAAGTGAAGGATTGTAAACTGTTTCTTGCCTCAGAGACAGAGGGAGATTTACCAGCAAGTCAGATAGCTAGAGGGGTTCAAAACACTGACACCTTCTCTCTATTATGCTGACACTATCCCTTTGATGTGTAGATTGCTACTCTCATGGACTTCCTTCCTTCCAGTGTGGTACAGTGGTTAAGAGCATTAACGAAGGTGCACTCTAATTTGGAGAACTGGGTTTGATTCCCTGCTTTGCCACTTGAGCTCTGGGGCTTATCTGGTGAACTAGATTAGCTTGTCCACTCCAACACATGCCAGCTGGGTGACCTTGGGCTAGTCACAGTTCTTCCAAGCTCTCTCAGCCCCACCTACCTCACAGGGTGTTTGTTGTGAGGGGGGAAGGGAAAGGAGTTTGTAAGTGAGTCTCCTTACAGGAGAGAAAGGGGGGATATAAATCCAGACCCCTCTTCTTTTTCTTCCTGCTTCTTCCTCCTCCTCTCCACAATTCCCTTACCTCTCCATCTTGCACCATGTGTGCAGAGGATGCAGACTGCATCCATCACCATCTAGCCAGGTAGATTAGAATAGAGTTCACTGATAAAGACTCCTCTTATTGGTTAAAAACTACGAAAATAGCTTTTCTTTGTGCCTACGCACACACACATGCTTGGGGATGCTCCGCTGTGCTTTGCCTCTGTGCACTCTGCTTATAATGCAATGGTATCCTTGCCAAAGAGGCTACCAACCATCTCCACATCACAAAGATCAGTTCCCATGGAAGAAATGACATGGCAGATCCTATGACATCACATCCTGGCTGAACCCCCTCATTCCCCAAAATGCCACCTTCCTCCAGGCACCGGCTCCAAATGCACAAGAATATTGCAATCTGGAGTTGGCAACCCTACAGTCTAGGACATAGGTGTCAAACTCGCGGCCCTCCAGATGTTATGGACTACAGTTCCCATCATCCCCTGCCACTATGATGCTGTCAGGGGATGATGGGAACTATAGTCCATAACATCTGGAGGGCCGTGAGTATGACATCTGTGGCCTAGGACAAGGGAGACATGGATTCAAAAATCCTTATCATCCTTCAAGGTTACAACACATTTTCTTATACTATCTATACTCAGAGGTTTGCTGTGAACATAAAAATGGGAAACCGAGTATGAGTCCTGAGTTCCTCGGCAAAAGGGTGGGATAGAAATGGGATAAACAGGACCACTGTTATAGGCATTAAACTTTATGTTTAACATGTAAGCATTGTACAGAAATCAGAACTGACAGAATCCTTCAAATGGGCCTTACAATTTAAGTGTCACAAACAAAAAAAGTCATGCAGTGGTGGTCAGATATGAGCTAGGAAACAGGAGAAGCCACCTGATGGCATTTACCACACAGAGTGGGGGGCTTTGGTCAGGAAAATGGCATAGGAGGAAAGATGCTCCCCTTGCCCAGTGCCCCAGCCCTGATCAGAATCAAGTCCTGACATCTGTTTTTAAAAGGTCAAAACCATGCTGGGTAACCCTATTGCTTTAGCGCCCCTGACCAAAGTGAAGACTGTTAAGTTCTCCACTCATGCCCTCAGTTTCTGGTATTGTTTGGAAGTAAATTTTACATTGCTTGTAAGGAAAAAAAAACTTCTCTGAAGTTTGGGGAAAGATTGAAACATCTACTTAGCTTCCCGTATGACTAGGCATTGTTTAATTTTGCAAAAAAAAAATCTATACAGTTTGGCTATCGAAGAAAAAGGGTGCAAACTCAAGGGGAAGTGCAAGCCACGCTAAAAAGAACATCAGCAGAGCCATGCAATGGAATCATTCCTGCCTGAAGACTTGTGTGAAGGCATCGTTGACAACCACTCTTTCAAAACTACGGACAATGGGAGTACATTGCAGCCAAAAATTACTTGTGACAAAGTCTATCTGAAATCGGCATCACTTCAGCCATTGACAACCAATTTTCTACTGTTTCCAAATGGATTTGGTTGTGACTTGCTTTAGCTGGACTGCATGTTGACATTTGTAAGTACAAATCTGCAGTACATTTTTTTAGTAGCAAGTTGGGCAATTCATACAAATATTACTTAACCTTTGCACGGTAACGCAGAACCCAGCCTTCTTGTGAAGCATTTAAATAATAAAGGTTTCACAAGCGATAGCAATTTGTATTGTTTTTTAAGTTAACCTTCAGTCAACCAATTATTCTGAAAAGTGACATTTTCATTTGCCTCAACATTCTACATCAGGATTTGGGAATAGAATGAATTTCTTTTAAAATTCCAAGAATAGCCCCTTTAGTTTCAAAATTCCAAGAGTAGCCCAATTAGTCTGTGGCAAAAGAACATAAGAACATAAGAACTAGCCTGCTGGATCAGACCAGAGTCCATCTAGTCCAGCAATCTGCTACTCGCAGTGGCCCACCAGGTGCCTTTGGGAGCTCACATGCAGGAGGTGAAAGCAATGGCCTTCTGCTGCTGCTGCTCCTGAGCACCTGGTCTGCTAAGGCATTTGCAATCTGAGATCAAGGAGGATCAAGATTGGTAGCCATAGATCGACTTCTCCTCCATAAATCTGTCCAAGCCCTTTTTAAAAGCTATCAGGTTAGTGGCCATCCACCACCTCCTGTGGCATATTCCAAACACCAATCACACGCTGCGTGAAGAAGTGTTTCCTTTTATTAGTCCTAATTCTTCCCCTCAGCATTTTCAATGAATGCCCCCTGGTTCTAGTATTGTGAGAAAGAGAGAAAAATTTCTCTCTGTCAACATTTTCTACCCCATGCATAATTTTATAGACTTCAATCATATCCCCCCTCAGATGTCTCCTCTCCAAACTAAAGAGTCCCAAACGCTGCAGCCTCTCCTCATAAGGGTTGCTGATATGAAATATGCAGTTGCTGTAGTATGTGAAACTTCAGTATGCTGAAAGTATATACAGGAAATAAAACAACAGTGAGTCATGAAGGTGCCCTTTATTGTGTTCCCTCAAAGTTCTCCAAACTTTCCTCCAAACCTTTACATCACCACCACACATTTGCATGTCCTTAAATAGCCCCACAATGCCAGAATGAACTGCCTTTTTCTATGGCCTGAGGGTATTGTTTATCCATACAGTAACCACTTTCCCAAATGCTGTTATATCCCATTGCTATGTAAGAACCAAGGAATATGCAAAGTGGACCTACAGCAAGCTAGCGTTCCGTTATACCCCAAATAGGTTAACTGTCACATCCCCAGAAAGAAGCTGCACCTACCATTGTTCAGATTGGTTCCTGTGATTTCTCCTGGTGGATGGCCAGGAGCATTCGCAACTCCCTCCTCAGCACAGATGTCTTGTGCCAGCACTTCCTCTACACTATGCAGAAGCTAACTGCATCCTTTTCCTATTGCCTCTGACATGAAGCTCCCCTCCCCAAGACATAACCGCACGCAATCAACGTGCTGGCAATTGGTCTGAACATGTAACAGTGTCTTTCTTTCATGGAGGAATCCTTTCAGTCCAAGTTTATGGGTAGAGAAACATTTAGAGAACTTGTAGAAACTGTAGCAAGGAAGCAAAAGTAGTCCAGGGTATCTGTATCACATGGCAAAGTAGAAAACCTATGCGTAACATAAGTAGCGTAGGATAGCCACCCAAGTCCACCAAAAGTCAAACTTGGGTGAAATCTATTTTTGAAATAGTGATGTGAGGAGATGTTAATGTCTGTATTGTTCCTGCAGCACCCTTTACTACAATTATTTACTTTCCAAAATATTATAGCATTTCCAGACATAATATGTGTGATATGTTCAGCTACCCTACATCAGGGTTTTTTAAATAGTTTAATTGGAGGATATCTCAAGCCTGTATAATTTTTGAAAATAAAATAGAAAAATGCAGCATCAAATGGAATATGAAGGGCCCCAGTAGATTTTATTTAGGATTTTGAGGCTCTTTGGAAGGCAATTAGACTTTGCAGGAAGTTGTTAGATTTCACATAAAATCTGATAATTCAGCAAAATGCTCAAAGGCTATGTTCAGAGGCCAGCTACCTCCAAACTCCACATGGACTGGGCACCCCATGTGGAGTTTGGAGTGGCTGTTACTACTGACCTCAGCCTAGGCTTCGCTGTTGGGCACCTTTTCAGTTTGAAAAGTACATGGTTGTACTCAGCTTATCCCGTCAATTCTGACAATATATAGTTTTCCCTTTTAAATTTCTTTTCGATGAGCTGTCTTCAAAGACATGGTATGAAAATCTGCATGGATCCTGAAATCATGTCTGCATGTCTTTGAAGAGAGGTAATCGAAAAGAAATTTAAAAGGGAAAACTATATATTGCCAGAATCAGCAGGACAAGCTGAGTACAATCATGTACTTTTCGAGCTGAAAAGGTGCCCAATGGCAGAGCCTGCAGAGCAAACATCATGGGGAAACCTTCAGCAAATGACTGCAGGCACAGAAAATCACAGCAGCACGATAAAATATCAGGTGCGACAGCTTTGAGCTCTGGCGGAAGGAAATGGTGGACGGGGGGGGGGGAAGCCTCTTTCTCCTCTGATGCCTTTTTTGTCCGTGTTGGTCAGACAAAAAATGAGGAGGAGCTTTTTTTAAGACGTCCCCAGGATCAGTGGTGGGATTCAGCCTATTCGCACCAGTTCGGTAGAACCGATAGCTATTTTTTTGTCTAGTTCAGAGAACTGGTTGTAATCCACCACTGAGTCCTTTCGGAACCGATTGTTAAATTATTTGAATCCCACCACTTATTTGTGCTACGCAGAAAGGACCGTGATAAATCACAGCAGGTTGCCTATCAAGCACCAACAGAAACCTGGAGGGAGGGGTTACATTTCTGTTTGCAGCCAGTACTGTGAGATTGTCAGGGAATCCCAAGTGCATAATGCTTGAAGACACCCAAAAGTCATCAGATCAAAACCATTTCTCTTCAAGGCCTGTCCTACCGCTCCCTGCCTGCTCCTTCCTGCCACAGATGAAGCAATCAGTAAATCATCTGCAAAGAACAGCAACCAAGAATGCCTACCGCACTTGCAATGTTTTTGGTCCCATAGCCCAATCTGTTTCAGAGCCTGGAGAAGAAAACTGAAATGACATATTTCTTCAACAAGCAGGGTGCAAAATCAATCGAGAGGTCCTTCTGCTCAGACCTCACTGAAATAAATAGGAGCTGTGCAAGAACTACACCCCCTCTCATCCATTTCATTGGAGTTTGCATGGAAGAATTTCTTCAAGAATCCATCTTTGCTCAACTTCTACCCCCCTTGATGGCACCCATTACCAAAGTCTAAGGGAGTCAAATGTTCAAGAAGCCCTAGGGACCAATCTAAGCAAGGGGGGGCATACATAGTGTAGGATTTCCAGGGATATTTTCTCATGAAGGTTGAGAAAGCGGCGAACAGTGGCTGCTTCTGCTGGCAAAATGGTGTGGGATGGAAGCCTAAAAACCTCTGCTCTCCCTCACACCTCCTGGAGCCATCACAACACTTTCAAGGTGAGCTACATTGATCCCAGGCATGATGGTGAGTCAGGTCAGGCATCCATGTCCCAACTCATGTCTCGCATACTGTGTATTTTGGCCCTAAAAGGTGCCCTTGCCAGTGAAAGATCCTGACTATCAAGTAATGCATAGTGTGTGAAGACTTAAGTTTCCCTGAGACAGTAAACATCTCTCAGAAATGCACAACTGGAATTGCTGTGCTGAGCGCTCACATGATACAAAATAATATTGTGGAATTATCAAGCATACAAATGAATTAGCCCAACAAAGGAAGAATCAGCCACACTTCAGCCAAGGAAAGTCCTGTATCTCCAAACTTTAAGATGGAGTTCAAGAGCGAAAACACATATGTGGGTAGAAGTACAACAATAGACACTGTGCACTTGGACTTCCTTCCTAAAAACTGCTGGGAAAGTCCCTTATCCGAAACTCCTCAGTATATTTAGGGATCATCCCTGGGCCCAGTGCTGCTCAGTTTGTTCACAGGTGGTCTGGAATGGGGTATGGGCAGTAAAGAGGACAAGTTAACAGATGGCAAGTTAACAGTTTGGAATATGCTGCCACAGGAGGTGGTGATGGCCACTAACCTGGATAGCTTTAAAAGGGGCTTGGACAGATTTATGGAGGAGAAGTCGATCTATGGTTACCAATCTTGATCCTCCTTGATCTGAGGTTGCAAATGCCTTAGCAGACCAGGTGCTCAGGAGCAGCAGCAGCAGCAGAAGGCCATTGCTTTCACATCCTGCACGTGAGCTCCCAAAGGCATCTGGTGGACCACTGCAAGTAGCAGAGTGCTGGACTAGATGGACTCTGGTCTAATCCAGCAGGCTCGTTCTTATGTTCTTATGTTCTTAATATTCCATCCTTGCAGAACCCCACCATGTAATCACAAAGAAACCAATATGGGAACTGTTCTTCCTGATGTATAGAATCCTTTTACAGAGAAAAGTATTCAGTCATAATGTAACACACACACACCCCTCACAGTTTGATTTGGTACAGCCCAGACACAGATTTAGTTTAGTTTTGTTATATTGTCTGTTTGGTAGGCATGAGCCTCCTTGGGGTTTTTCCTCCTGTTTTCCCCTCATTGGAAGCTTTATTTTCATCCAGATTCTCATAAATAAGGACAGAAGTATTAGTTTCTACCTTCTTTCCCAGCATTTACACTGCTGACTTCCATAGACAGTCAAAGAATACTGCCAGCTCCTGTTTCTGATGCATCCACGTAGTCCTGGAGGGATTAAGAACAGACAAAAGGAGGAAACTGCTGTTCAGCCTGGCTGTCTGGAAAGATGTCTTGGCCTCTTGCCAAATTGAATCTAAAGGGGAATACATGATCAAGAAAGAAAATACTTTCTTTGGCACAATTTCTTCCTACCACAATATACTGTAGGTGACAGAAATTGCTAGCTTGGAGAAGAAACAATTTGGTGGCTGGGGGTGCAGGGCGGGGGAGAGACGAAACAAGCAACCAACAACCCAGGAGCAGTCAGGGATGACTTGTAAATGTTCTATGGCTGGAGAAGGGCTAAAGCAGGGGTAGGGAACTCCAAGCACTGGTGAGCCTCATGCTGCCTCTTCTGCTCCTTGCACTGGCGGCGCTCCACGGTGAGCCAAGCCGCTGGTTCTGCCCGCCTCTGCAGGCGGGCAGGGCGGGCGCACTTAACCGCTCATGTCAATTGGGCCGCACCGGGCTGGCTTCCTTCTCACCTGCCCTGCTGGAGCGGGCGCGGGCGCTTTCCCGGTGGCTGGCAAGGCTGAGCCACTGGCCCCATCCTGGCCTGCCCTGCAGGCAGCAGGGCGGACGCATCCATGCGCTTCTCAGAATGAGCGGAGTAAAAGGTTAAAAACCCCAATATATACAGTGTTGTCTTTATTTTAAATGTCAAAATTATTTATGCTCCAAGTGTTTCTTTTCTCCCATGGAAAACGTGGGTCCAAATGGCTCTTTGAGTGTTAAAGGTTCCTACCCCTTACAAAAGCAGGGGTGAGGCTGGAAACAGAGAGCTCATGGGCTGTACCGCGCACTCTTGGCTCCGCGAGCCAAGCATGATGTCACTTGCCACGCCCACACCAAGGTAGCAGGCGAGAGCGCCTCTGCAGCCGACTGGGCCTTCCTCTCTCACCCTGCCCGTTAGGCGGGCGGGCAGTGGCTGGCAGGCTGAGGCCACTGGCCCCATCCTGGCCTGCCCTGCAGTGGCAAGTGAGGCATCCATCGCTTCTCAAGATGGCCCAGGAGTAAAAGGTTAAAAACCCCAATATATACAGTGTTATCTTTATTTTAAATGTCAAAAATTATTTGCGGCTCCAAGTGTTTTCTTTTCCCATGGAAAACGGGTCCAAATGGCTCTTTGAGTGTTAAAGGTTCCCTACCCCTGGGCTAAAGCATAATGGAGTATCCAGAGGCTGCCAACCTATTGGCGGATCCTAAAGATCTCCCAGAGTTACAACTGATCTCTACAGTACAATTCCCTTGGAGAAAATGGCAGTTTTGGAAGGTGGTTCTATGGCGTTATATCCCAATGAGATTCCCCCGCTCCCCCCAGGCTCCATCCTTAAATCTCTAGGACTTTCTCATCCTCGGTACCACACAAAAAGCAACACTGCCTTATGCTGAGTCAGACCCTTTGTCTATCAAAGTCAGTAGAGTCTACCCTGACTGCCATCACCTCTCCAGATCGTTGCATGACCTGATCCTTCTACCTTGGGACCTTCTGAATGCAAAGTAGAAGCTCTACCACTGAGCCACAGCACCTTATTTGAACTCTTATGCAGAATCAGAATCTTGTTTTATACTCAAAAAGAAGTCCCATGTTATGGAAAGTGTCTTATCTCTATGAAAGTGTCTTTAGATTTGCAGATTTAGTATGTCACGGTCAATACAGCCTACTCATCAGCTTTCTGGGCAGAGATCTTCCCTATCAACGGCTACCTGATGAGGACTTAACCTCAGACCTTCTGCAAGCAAACAAAAAGCCACCTTTGAGCCACAGCCCCCAGTTTTGTTGGCGAGTAATGTTTTGTTAACAAGAGGGGACAAGACATAAGAACATCAGCAAGATTAGATTAACTCATCCAGTTTTATATCTTCTTTGACACAAAGATAAGTTATGACTCCGGCACTGCATCTTACGTATATAGACGTCCATTCCCTTAGGAGAGGCATTATCTTAGCTGTGTGTGTGTGGCTACACCATCAGCTGTTCTGGAAGGCAGATATAAGAAGATCCGTTATTCAGAAAGGTTTTGTCCTTGTGCTACATGAGAAGTTGAAACTACGGTATGGGGTCATGCATTCTTTCGCTGCCCTTTTTATAAGGAGTTATGGGCAAAGACTGTTCTCCACCTCCTCGACAAATTTCCAGCTTTTTCAGAAAAAAATTGTTTAGGAAAACTGTTAATTGATGAAAGCATCAAATATCGCGAGGCGTCCTGCCCAAACTCCCAGGTGTCCGGACAAACCTCCCAGGCATCCCGCCCAAACTCCCAGGCAGGGGAGGCGTCCGGACATGCAGGGGGACGTCCGGACAAGCAGGGGGCCCTCCCAAGCATTCCGCCCAACGTCCCAGGAATCCCGCCCAACCCCCAGACATCTCGCCCAACCTCCCAGGCAGAAGAGACGTCCGGACATGCAGGGGGGCCATCTGGACACACAGGGGGGCATCCAGACACGCAGAGGGGCCTCCCAGGCATCCCGCCCAACCTCCCAGGCATTCTGCCCATCCTCCCAGGTTTCTGGCCAATATTCCCAGGCTTCCCACACAACAGCCCAGGCGTCCCGCCAATGGCCCAGGCATCCCACCCAACCTCCCAGGCGTCCGGCCAATCCTCCCAAACATCCCGCCCAACCTCCCAGGCATCCCACTGTAAACACCCTCCCAGGCAGGTGCCTGACCTAGCCAGAGAGTGCCAAGCAGCCAGGTGACTCGCCCAAGGTCAGCCCAGGTGCCCTTGGCATGTGTAACCCTCATTAGGGAGGCTTGTACAAGTTAACTCTGAATTCCCCCCAGGACTATCCAGCCGCTTCCGGGCCCACAGCCTCCCAGGGCTTCAGCCCAGAGCGGAGGTCTCACCCCAATGTCCTGCCTCAGTATCTCGCCTAACTAGTGTTAAGCCTATCCTCCTAGATGGAGTTCCACCTAACTCCTTCCCAGTTGTCCCATCCAACTCCTATATGAGGTCCTGGCCCAACCTCCCAGGCGTTTCGCCTAACCTCCCAGTTGTCCCACCCAACCTCCCAGGTGGCCCACCCAACCATCCAGGCCTGGGCCGATGGGTGAGATGCCTGGGAAGTTTGTCCAGACCCCTGGGAGGTTGGGCGGGATGCCTGGGAGGTTGGACAGGATGCCTTGGAGATTGGGCGAGATGCCTGGGATGCTGGGCGGGACGCCCTGGGAGGTTGGGCAAGACACCTAGAGGAGGAGTTGGCTAGAGGATGCCTGGGCCTGGCCGAGGCGACTGGGATGTTGAAGCCCGAGGCAGAACAAGCTGGGATGCCCTTAAGGACGCTTGGGCCACCAAGGACGCCTGTGTATAGTTGGGCAAGACTTGGGAGATTAAGGAACGGCTTTGGATGGTTGGGCATTGCGGTGCAGTTGGGGATGGAGATGATGTGTTGGGAGGAGGATTGGGCGGAAAGGATGGAGGCCTGGGAGGGTTGGGTTAAGGACACCTGGGTCTTTGGGCGGGACATCTGGGAGGTTGGGCAGGATGCTTGGGTGGTTGTGCAGGACCCCTGGGAGGTCGCGTGGAATGCCTGGGAGGTTGAGCGGGATGAAGGGCAACAAGGATGATTGAGGGACTGGAGCACCTTCCTTATGAGGAGTGAATGCAGCGTTTGGGACTCTTTAGTTTGGAGAGGAGACGTCTGAGGGTGATATGATTGAAATCTATAAAATTATGCATGGAATAGAAAATGTTGACAGAGAGAAATTTTTCTCTCTTTCTCACAATACTAGAACTAGGGGGCATACATTGAAAATGCTTGGGGGAAGAATTAGGACTAATAAAAGGAAACAACACTTCTTTTCACCCAAACGTGTGATTGCTCTTCAGTGCTCTTTAAATATGTTGCCACAGGAGGTGGTGATAGCTTTAAAAAGGGCTTGGACAGATTTATGGAGGAGAAGTCGATCTATAGCTGCCAATCTTGGTCCTCTTTGATCTGAGATTGCAAATGCCTTAGCATACCAGGTGCTCGGGAGCAGCAGCAGCAGAAGGCCATTGCTTTCACATCCTGCATATGAACTCCTGTGGAGAAATGGCTCCCCCCTCCTTTTCTTTTTCTTTCCTCCCCTCCTCCCAGCAGGTATCATAGACTTGGGGGACTTGGAAATTCCAGAGAAACATCAGGAAATGCTACCTGACCTAGGGGGAAATGATGACCCAGCCTGACCTGGTCAAAGGAGGGTGGGGTCTGGGATCTGATAAATTGCTGGGAGTGAATGGGCGAGGGTCTCTTCTCTCTTCCCTTCTGTTGGAGTGTAGACTTCATGCCTGAGCTGTGGAAGGCAGCAGCCGTTTCCTGGACCATGTGCTCAGTCAAGGTAATGTGAGCTCTTGGAGAACTGCAACTTTTTAAGCTTTAAGGACCTACCCTGCTTTCCAATCTTTCATCTAAGAACTACAATTCTATCGTTTTGGTCAGCATGGCCAATTGGCCGCGCTGGTAGGGGCTGATGGGAATCTGTAGTTCCTGTGGAACATCTGAGGATGCTTCACGGTTCCCTGCAATTCTGAGCTAGGTAGTATTTTAAGTGATAGGGGAAGGGATTTGCATTTTATCTCCCCTTTGCTTTGGTGGTGAACCCTTTATGCTCCATCCTTCGCTACATATGCTAAAACATATGGTAATCATTTTTTCTTTTTTAATAAACACTTTTTAAAACCTTTAGATGTGGAGTGACAGTTCTCTGTAATTCCGAAGCCTTTGATTGCCGGTAGGGATTCCACGATACCTGGCATGGCCAATTGGCCATGCTGGAAGGCTGATAAATTGTAGTCCATAACATCTGAGTGCCAAAGGTTCGCCACCACTGCCCTACTGTCTTAGACATGCTATCTAAATAGGAGATAGAGGAAAGCTGAGCAGCTTTTCCTCCAGGACCTCCAATTTACCCTGTGGAACCCAGGAGAGGGGAACCAAGGGGGAAACTGAGGCAGAGGCCTCGCAGTTGGAAAGGAAGCAGGGAAATCCTGATCTTCCCCAACAGGCAGTCCTCAAATGATCAGGTGGTGGCAGCGTACCCAGAGAGAAAGCTAGCCCTCCCTAGGAAAAGTTGGTAACTCCTGGGGGTGTGCAGAGTGCGGAATAGGGCCTGCCAGGAAAAGCAAGCCCATTTTGCCACAACTCTCAAAGGCACCTGGTGGGCCACTGTGAGTAGCAGAGTGCTGGACTAGATGGACTCTGGTCTGATCCAGCAGGCTCTTTCTTATGTTCTTAAATTAGTGAGCACGTATATCAGAAGTTATGAAGTTAACTTGGTTTCTTTGTTTGAGAAGGACGAAGACATGTGAGAGAAGTGAAGCCATGTGCTGAGACCCAATGGGTTATCCACTGGCAACAATGGCAGGTGAGATCAGTTGCAAGTCCTGTGGCATCACTGTAAATGCTGTTCCCATATCTAACTCCATGTGGACTGGTCTCCCCCAATATGTGCCAGTATATTGAAACTACAGCTGTTTCCAGGCAGATATAAAAGACCCCAACCTGGAAAATCTCAGAATGTCCATAGCTGTTTTCTGCTCCAGTCCACCAGAGAAAGCAAGCATCAGGGTAGAAGATCCCCAAACACCTATCTATGCATTCACAGACAATGTGTCCATGTCAAATGTCCTCTTTTCTTTACAACAGCAGCAAACAAAGTTCACAAAATAACATGACTCAGACTGGTGGTTACCTAACAGCAGAAACATTAGCCACTTTCCTGTTGTGTAGTTGCCAGATATCTGCTGGAACTTTCACATGAAGTGCTTGGTGCTTGGCTTTGAGATGGGTGCACCCGGGAAACAGATGCCCCAGGCTGATTTAAACCCTTGCCAGATGACTACTGTCCCCGAGGCAAAAATTTTCAAGTGAGACCTGGGAATTTCAAACAGTTCCATAGTCTCCGTGGCTTTGGGCCAAAGAAGTTAATTTGAGGTAGCTAATTGGTTTAAAAAACCCTTTGAATATATAGCACTTAAAGATCCAAAATTGACTTTTTCTATTAGTCTTTATTATTGAATACTGAATATTTTGTATGTTATTTTATTGTATTTTATATGAGGCGTAATGTTGTAAACCACCAAGCCCATGTAAGCGGGGGGTGGGGTAGGAAAGAGCAGTACAAAAATCGAACAAATACATCCATCCTGGATGCTCACAAGTTTTAGTATTTTGATACAATAATTGACTGATACACCATGACAGGGTACATAAGAAACATAAGAACTAGCCTGCTGGATCAGACCAGAGTCCATCTAGTCCAGCACTCTGCTACTCGCAGTGGCCCACCAGGTGTCTTTGGGAGCTCACATGCAGGATGTGAAAGCAATGGCCTTCTGCGGCTGTTGCTCCCGATCACCTGGTCTGTTAAGGCATTTGCAATCTCAGGTCAAAGAGGATCAAGATTGGTAGCCATCAATCGACTTCTCCTCCATAAATCTGTCCAAGCCCCTTTTAAAGCTATCCAGATTAGTGGCCATCACCACCTCCTGTGGCAATCACACGTTAGTCCTAATTCTTCCCCCCAGCATTTTCAATGGATGCCCCCTGGTTCTAGTATTGTGAGAAAGAGAGAAAAATTTCTCTCTGTCAACATTTTCTACCCCATGCATAATTGTAGTAATGCACTGCTGACCCAGCAGCACCGTGGTAGAACGTTGGCACACCAACGGACCTACGGCCTTCTGGTCGCACCGCACCCCCACTCCTCAACCCCGTATGAGTCACGGGTCATGAACTATCTGGCTCAGTCCTAGGACACTCTCTCGTCCGACGGAACACCGGTGAGTATGGGAGCTTGCAAAAGCAGGGCTTATGACAAGCACGTTGACGAACTGAAAGCGTTAGCGAAATGCGGCAGGGTCCCCGTAAAGAGAAGGGAGCTGCGCAAATTGGTTGAGGAGATTGAAGCTCAGTGTCCATGGTACCCAGAGGGGGGGACATTGAATCTTAAGGACTGGGAAAACATCGGGCGCACTCTTCGCACAGAGCCTCGCGCGCCGATGTCACTGCTACTGACGTGGAGACAATGTTATGTCGCCATCAGCCTGCAGACCTATGGCTCCCTTGCTGTAGGCCGCCCTCCTTTCGATCTTTCACCTTCAATTTCAACCCCGGAATTTTCTCTATCCGCTAAATTGGACGCCTGTCCTCCTTCTGCCCCCCTTGCTCCTTCGCCCATTTCAAATTCTCCCGCGGCTCAGCCGCCCCCTCCCCTTGCTCCGCCTTCATTTTCCGAAGCCACCGCACCTCCGTCAGCACCACGTAATGGCGCGGGTTTCAAAACTCTCGCAGAGCGTATTAGCCACGATCTGCAAAGGAAAGAAACCCTGACGGAAGACGATGCCGATATCCTCGCATTGTGCCCCGTCCATTTCACAGATACCGAGGGGGAGGGTGGCATAGTTCGGCGGGTTGTCGAGTACCGCCCCTTGAGCTATAATATCCTCACCGAGCTCCGCAAAGCCATGCGGGACGTAGGAATCACTAGCCCCTACGTGAGAGGCATGCTGGAGGCAATCGCGAGGAATCACCTAATGGTTCCGGACGACTGGAAAACCACCTTTCGCATGCTCCTGAGCCCTGCACAATTTGTGATCTGGGAAAGCGAGTTCCGCCAGCAATGCATCAGCAGGGGAGCCGCCTCCGGCGGCGCCTACACAGCCGCTCAGCTTTACGGTTTCGATGCTTTCGCCAACCCCAACGATCAGATTGTCCTGCCTGAGGCCACCCTTACGGTCGCCTCTGAGTGCGCCTATAAGGCATTTATCAAAGTCCCCAATGCCGGCCAGCCAACCCAGAGTTTCTCCACCATCCGGCAAAAGCCCCAAGAGCCCTATGCCGAGTTTGTGAACAGGCTCCAGGAAGCGCTCAAGAGGCAGGTAGATAGCGAAGAGGCCCAAAACGAGCTCCTCATGCGCCTCGCTAAAGAGAACGCCTCCACGGAGTGCCGCAGAGCAATCACAGGCCTGGGCAAAGATCCTGAACTGGCCGACATGCTTAAGGCTTGCCAGGACATCGGATCTTCCGCCCACCAAGCTAGCCTCCTCGCCGCAGCACTCTCCACCGGCGGGAGGCAGCCTCAGGATGACTGCTTTAACTGCGGCAGACCCGGACACTTCCGAAGGGAGTGTAGGCAGCCCGGTGGGGGGGCCTACAACCCCGATGGAGGAGGGTCCTCCCCCAGGAGGAGAAGGCCACCTAAAACCCGGTGCCCACGATGCCAGAAAGGCTTCCACTGGAGAAACGACTGCCCGTCGGGAAACTCCCGCCCGGGCATCTCCCCAGCCCAGGACCAAGGAGGAGAGTACTAGAGCAGACCCAAACACCAAGGCCCCTGCCAAAACCACCCCCCTCTCGTGGCATCTCGCTCGCATGCACCCAGCCTATCTCCTTTAAGTTCCCCCACGAGGTTCTTGTCGCCCCAACCCAGTATGACGAGCCCATCCCTACCGGGACTATTGGGCTAGTGCTGCCAAAGGCCTCTGCCGCTGAACAGGGACTGTTCATCGTCCCCGGAGTGATCGACTCCACGCACCAAGGACCCATCCATCTCCAGGTCTGGACAAACATCCCACAGGAATTGCCTGCCGGAGCCAGCTGCGCTCAGTTGATTCTCTTGCCCCATGCGTTGCCCGCTGCCGACCCAATAAAGGCTACAAGCCCCAGCAGCCAACATGGCGCAGCCCACACCACCGTCGCAGCGGTGGAGACGCCTATCGGGAGCTCCCGCCCATACCTGGAGCTCGCCATAGAAGGATGTATGTTCAAGGGCCTGGTGGACACCGGCGCTGATGTTACCGTCATCAGAGCAGCCGAGTGGCCCGACCAGTGGCCGACCGAGGCTTGCCCGCACATCTGGGGGGTGGGGGGGAGACAAACCGCGAGACGGAGCATCCGCCCGCTCACGGTCAACAGCCCAGGACTCGAGCGGCAGCTCACAGTCCGCCCCATTGTTTTAGACATCCATGTCAATCTCTGGGGAAGGGACCTCATGAGTCAGGTCAAAACGACTTTGGTCTGGGATGGGTAAAGCCATCACAGATCATTGATCCCAATTGTGCCTTCCGAAATTCACTTTCTAATTTCCGTAAGGAAACTGTTTCCCTCTCCCCTTCTCTTCTCCTTCTGTCTTTCGACCAGTAAAGGCGGGAGGGCCAATTGGCTGACTGGCCCTCCCTGGATTAAAATCTGGGCCCGTCCTGATACCGCAGCACTGCCAGGACAGGCCCCAGTTTAAAAAGGAGGCTGCCGCACCAAATTCACCCACAAACCAGTTTGGGCGCCTCCAGTGGTGATGGTATCATAGCACCATCATCACTTCTAAGACGCTTGGCCGAAACCGCCCCTTAAGGAGTGGTTTCGGCGGGCGGCATCTCCCAAAGATAATTCGATCACAAATTTCGCGCCACTCCAGCCTTCCTGCATTAGCCACCAAGGTCACGGTAAGTGCAACTCCCTTGCAAAGAAACCCCCCCCTTTTTTTCTTTGTGTGCGAGGAATCTGCCTCTAATCGCCTGATTGCTTCATTCCCCGGATGCACCCATCCCCCCAAAAAGGCGCTTCCAAAAGCCCCTTTTGTGTTGCTGATTAAGCATGCATACCCACAATCCCCCCAGGACCCGCCTGTCCCCTCCCCCCTCGAGGCTCGGACCCTCGCCTTGACGCACCCTGATGACGCTCTGAAGCCAATTCCCACCAGGGTCGCCTACCTCCTGCCCTCCCTGTCAAACAATTAAAGAAAGAGGAGTAGGCGGCCCCCAGTAGGATTGCATTAAAAGCAACCTTCACGCAGGCTGCAAAACAAGCCTTCTTATATTAAACTCTAAACCCCAACTCAAACAAAAAACTCGATCTTGATCTCCCGCCATCCGCTCTAGAACCGAGCCTGGCGGGACCCGGCCCCCTCCCATAACCTGGGGAAGGGGGTGTGTTTCAGTCCTTCTTCCTACAGGTCCCTGTGGACTCCGACTCGCCATGACGGGCCAGCCCATGGAATGGCGCCAGGAGGAAACCAACCCCATCCCGGAGATGGAACACATCTCTCTAAAGGATCCCGCCCAGCGGTCTCAACAGGAACGCCGTCGCCAACGCCCAAAGACCCGAATGACCTGGGGAGACGTCAAGGCGACCGCCAGCCAAGCTCAAGAGCTGCTGCGCCAGCAAGGCCACCCCGAGACACCCGAGAACCTCTGTGCCGCTCTCTTTGCGATCATCACCGCCAACTCGGCGGCCACCATCCTTTGCCTGCTCTGCTGCCTCCTACCGATGGCAATCGGCCACCCCCTGACGAGCTTTCACCAGACCAACATCTGGGAGCAGTTTGCTGCCGCTGCCAACGTCTCATCTTTCTGCCTGGGCCAGTACCTAGGAGTCGGGAGCCTGCTAAGCTCCTGCCTGCTCCCCGTTTGCAAAGCCCCCGGAGACTTCCTAGCGGAGTCTGGCTTAAGCCCCTTTATGAATGCTTCATCCATCAAGTACTCTATGAGCGCTGACTGGGGACCCGTCGTCCAAACCCTCCCGGCCGGCGCTCTCTCCCTTGTCACCAAGACTGTCGCTAATCACGAGTCCAACACCTGCGCCCGCATCTCCGGCGCGGCGAGACGAGGAACCGACCCGGGCCCATTCACCGGTTCGGCCAACTGGAACTGCACGCACACCGAGGACATTCCCCCCGTGTTCGGGAACATCTTGCTCCCGAAGGGTTGGTTCTGGACTTGCGGGGAGAGAACTTTCAGCTACATCCCTGCTCGGCTCTCTGCCGGGACTCTCTGTTGCCTTAGTCGCCTCACCATCGTCCTGCCTCAGGCTCCACCCCAAGAGCCCGGGCGCCGCCGCCGCCGCTCCACTCTGCCCCTCGACCCCTCTTGCCGGAGCGATGCAGTTGCCCTCTCCGAAGCGGAGTTCGTCTCCCTCGCAACTTCCCTAGTGGGAGTCCCCGGACTCGCTTCTTACAATGCTAAGACTATTGGCCGGCTGGCCTGTGCCCTTGCGAAGTCCATCAACTCTACCTCCATTGCTCTGGATGCTCTGGCCTCCGAGCAGCAGGAACTTCATCAAGCGACCCTAGATAATCGTGCCGCTATTGATTACTTATTGTTATTACATCACCAAGGTTGTGAGAATGTACGTAATATGTGTTGTTTTAATCTTTCTGATAACTCCCAATTGATTCATATGAAAGTGCGTGAATTGCAAAAGGTTGTATCCAGTCTAAAGTATGATGTATTGCCCAATTGGTGGTCAGCCCTCTGGAGCTGGCTGCCGGGAGGATGGTTGAGTGCTATCATACAGCTCTGCATTGGTTTGATTGTATGCCTCATCGTCGGGTCTTGTTTCGTTCAATGTATATCTAATATTGCCTGTAACATGTGTAAGAAGCCCCTCGACTTTCCCCTGCCCCGCAACCAAGTTCTAATGTTGCACAAGCAGCTCGGTCAACTCGACCAAACAGCGGAGGAGACAAGCGTCCCCCTAAATCGCCCCTTAGCAATTCGGTCCCCCTTTTCTAAAATGTAAAAAAGGAGGAGATGTAGTAATGCACTGCTGACCCAGCAGCACCGTGGTAGAACGTTGGCACACCAACGGACCTACGGCCTTCTGGTCGCACCGCACCCCCACTCCTCAACCCCGTATGAGTCACGGGTCATGAACTATCTGGCTCAGTCACCGGGCGCAGGGACAATGGTCTTGCCCCCAGGTGAGGATTAGGCTTAGACACTTACGCTCCTCTCCGCACGTAGCCAGGTGAGATCATGCATCACATGATGATCTCCCGACCTCCCGCTCTCCCGGAACTCCCTCCGTTCCTCCCTTCTACACGCCCCCGATAGAATCACAATAAAAGGTGCCAGGAACCAGCACGCGGGAGATTCGCTAGGAACACGGACCTCCGCGCTCCCGCTGCTGGCGATCTCCACCAGATGTTATCTCCGCGTCTCGTCTCGTTCTTGCGCTGACCACGTGGCTCGACTACAATAATTTTATAGACTTCAATCATATCCTCCCTCAGACATCTCCTCTCCAAACTAAAGAGTCCCAAATGCTGCAGCCTCTCCTCATAAGGAAGGTGCTCCAGTCCCTCAATCATCCTTGTTGCCCTTCTCTGCACTTTTTCTATCTCCTCAATATCCTTTTTGAGATGTGGCGACCAGAACTGAACACAGTACTCCAAGCGCAGTCGCACCACGGCTTTATATAAGGGCATGACAATCCTTGCAGTTTTATTATCAACTCCTTTCCTAATTATCCCCAGCATAACAGGGTATAACAGGGTATTGCATACACCACACAGGAAGCTTGTGACATCCTGACAATGATTCAGCTGTGCTGTGGGTATAGTGATAAACAAAGGTCACAAGCTTAAATATTTGCATTCCCATATCCTAAAAGCCCAGATCTGTGTTAATCTGTTCCTTTATACCCAAGATTGCTAATTTATGGCCTGGCTGTTATAGCATAACCGACTGTTCATGTTGACCTCCATACTAGAACCCCATGCATATTGCAGAGTGTCACCCGATTTAAAAAAATAAATAAAATGCAAGAGTCTCACAATCACACCAACATTTTTTAAAAAAGGATTTATGGGGAAACCACTACAAAAAATATTTCCACAAGCAACATGAAAAAGTCAATTTGGGATACCTGGACACTATTATGTATGAATGTTGCTCTTGCAGGAGAGAAAATTCAGAAGAGAAATGGAATGAATTTTGCAACACAAACTACTATGGTCATAACATGTTCAAATTTAATAGTTGTGCAACAGAGTGTTTCCTGGACAATAATGTGGCTTTCTTTCATGCTCTGGATGCAAATGCCCATGCCTGTATATTACAAACCACTCCCAAATGTTATCAACAATGTTAAATCTTTTTCTCTGTATTGACACTCTAGAAAGTCTTTGAAAATGTTTTCTGTAATTCAAAGAAAAGGCCAACAGAAGGAGCTATTTCATATGATGCTTTAAAAGTCAGCCCAAGTTACAGATTTGAATCTGAATTTGCTCAGGATTCCAAGGAAGAGGGAGAATCTTGGATGGAAGACCACCAAGGAAGTCCAAAGTCACTACACAGGGCAGCCAATGAATGTCTCTGGCCTGGACAACTCTATGGGGTTGTCATAAGCTGGTTGTGACTTGACGGCACTTCCCACCACCCCAATTACTCTTTCCTCTCCTGGGCTCAGGGCCAATTCTTGAACCAAGTGACACAGGTTGACTGCTTAGGATGTCACAGGAGGGTGCCAATATGCAGTAGAGGCCTGGACTAAATAGAGGGCTTACGCATGTATATCCTGAATGGGCGTAGGCTTTGTTCTCACTACCAAGGACCAGGATTGCCAACTAGCCAGTCTTCCCCTTACATAAGCATCCTCCCACTTCTGGCCAGTTGCAAGATGAAGCTTTTCCCACATAAACTAATAAAATAGGAAAGAGGCTGGTTTTTAGCTTTTTGGAGTGACTAAACTTTGAGTCCTTTGCAGGGATAGTCTTGCAGTCAATTTTAACTTTCATTTCCAGCCCTGGTTTTCCTGTGCCTCAAAAGCAGCCTTTCTAAATTATGTAGCTGTCCTAGGCTGCTTGTGTGTTTCCGTTTCCCTTTATGATATCTCCTCAATGAGAAAGAGAGGGGAGCAATTCACCTAAGATGAATTCACATCTTGGCTATTGGTTTTGTTCTTGACCTCCCAGTTCTGTACCTGGGCACATGGGCTCCACCCCGGGTCCTGCTCTTACAGGGGTGGTTCTGTCCTGCCCCCTTATTCTTTCTTCCAAGATTTGGCAACCCTGCCAAGAACCCTTGAAAAGCTGGGGCTACAGTCAAATGCACAGAGGCTCCTTGCTCAGTTCAACACATTTTGCCTGTTTGCTAACATGGGGCTCAAGCTTCTTAAACTGGGGTAGCATTAGCAGACACTGTAGTGATGACTGTCATTGTGTGATGTCTTTATAAGGAATAAAAAGAATGGGAGTTCAGGGGATTCCTGCTAGCTAGAAAAGGAGTCAGGACAGTAAACGTACCTTGTATTCTAAACATTCTTACTAGGGAGTAAATCACTTTGAACTGAGTGGGGTTTATATCTAAATATATATGCTGAGGACTGAACTGTTAGAGAGCATCAAGGAAAGCAGTAATATCCTAGCGGCAATACAGATTTTAAAGATTTGAGTGAATGATTAACTAGCTTAGTAAAGATCATCAGTGTTTTTCCTATTGAGATCTGAACTCTACATAATTACATTTCATTGTGTACATCCTGCATGATACGGTCCCTTGACACTACTTTTTAAAATACTTCCATGTAAAATTACTGTATAGTGAGGATCCCTTCCGGCATCTGGTGAAACGGACTCTGATCTATGAAATGTTATCCTGGAATAAAGTTTTGTTAGCCTATACAGTGCCACAAGATTCCTGTTCCTAGAGAAATAGAGTTTGTTTGGTAATACAAGAGTACATTTACTTTTTCTTTGCTGATTTCTTGATATGGATACCTAATTTATCCTAAAGTCCTGTTCCTTCCCCCTATGTGAGTGGTCTGTGTGCACCCATTGTTTAGCTGCAGTTATCTACATAAGGCTTCCTTGAAGGAAAATAAAGGAAGAGGCGTTGCAACACTGCCACCTATAGGAGAAGAAAAGCCTTGCAATAGAAGAATAGCGGGTGAAAGTATTATGGTTAAGTTAACCATTACTTTTTTTTAAAAAAAAGAACTTAAACTCATTGGCAATTAGAAACTAAAACAGAAAAATAAATTGATGACTAGTGGTTTTGAAGGTTAAAGCAGAAAAAAGTAAGATTTTTTAAATCAATAATTATGCTAAAAATTAATTTTATTTTGATGTTTAATGGTCAAGTGCTGAAAGTTTAGGGTTTAAGGATTAACAATCTGATCAATGATTGTTTTTATGTTTGTGATGGATTTTGACTTTAAGAACAAATGAAAATTGTTACATTAAAAATGGAAGTGCAAAGCCTTGCATGAAGACACAATTCTCTGCAAAGGTTTCTACTAATTGCATAATTGTATTACTGTGATAAACAAAAAACGTGTTTTCTACTAGGAATGAGGAGATGGCTCATAAGAGAGGATGCTTGTGGCAGGACAAGATAAGACCACTGGATGACTAGGCTGAAGGGCAAGGCTTGTATCAGATTGTACATATTGAGCATGCTTAATAGGCTAGTACATATTAACTTCTCCTGCTCTGACGACAAACTGCATTATAATGAACATACAAGAAGAAAATGAGAGGGGGGCACATATTGAGGAGGAATATGTAATTAGGTAGATCGGAAAGTTTTGACCCAATGGGGGAACAGAGAGGGTGTGGTGAATTAGGGAGAAGGAAATAAATGTGCAGTAGAAGTACAGCTCCGGAGGAGTCTGCCCATGTGGGGACAGCTCCCCTTTCTTTGCAAATAAAGCTACTTAAAAACTCTCTTCTGTTGGCTTGATATTTGGTAAAGAAATTTTGGGCACCACATTACCGTTTGCATCTCACCCTATTGCCAAGGGCTCTGGGCAGGGCCGTACCAAAAACTGAAACTCTGTAAGCATAGCCTTCACTTGTACTACTACAGCAACTACCAAAAAGCACAAAACACTCCAAGCCACACCTTTATTGGCGTAGAATAAATGTGTAGAATTGTGGATCAATCCAGCTGAGCCATGGAAGCTTGCTGGGTGACTTTAGGCTGGTCACTTACCTTACCTCAACGGGCTGTTGTGAGAATAAAATGCAGGAGTGGAAAACAGTGTAAGCCACTTTGGGTTTCCCTTGGGGAGAAAGAAAGGCATACATCAAAATAAATAAATAATACTAATTAACAAAGGTAATTCAGGATGAAAGGTAGCAGTCAAAGGGACAAGGTATACCCCAACTTAAAGCTATGGGCCACCCCCACCGCCACCCCAGTAAGAAAGCCTTGATAATGCCCATTAAGGCAGGCCCAACAGGAAGTGAACCCTTTGAAGAGCCTCTGAAGATGTCAGCCACAGATGCAGGCGAAATGTCAGGAGAAAATATTACTGGAACACGGCCATACAACCCATAAAACCCACAACATCCTAGTGATTCCAGCTGTGAAAGCCTTCAACAAAACTTCCTGAGTCTTCCTGAGGTGAACTACCTGTAGCTTCAGGTTCTCCAAGAAATTTGGGAGAACTGCACCTTTCCTTCCTTATATGAGAATAACCCAACTCTTTAGCCCCCCTTGTGGACTTTGGGTTACACTTGCGAGCACTTTACCACAGCTATCTGTGCTTCTGGCTATCCAGTGCCACTGGGGAAAGACGTGCAAAGTGTTACCATAGTGGTGGCATTTCTGGCAGCCACAGAGACAGCTGCATTCACTGCTCTGTGCAGTTAGGGAAAGGGCTGCAGGTAGAGCAGGTGGCTGTGAGTATGGGATGTGGGAGGGGTTGTGAGCTGCAGGGGCCACAAGCTGATGTGCATGCAGATGGTAGGCATGAAGGCTAGTGCAAGCAGGGGACTGGTGGTTGGCAGAGTAGGGGGGAGGGCCCTGGGTATTTCTTGCCCACGGGCCCCAAAACTTGGACCCAGCCTGAATCTGAGGGGCCAAAGAACTCAGCTGTAGGAGCTAGAGCTGTAGCATTTTTATGACATTTGTAAAGTGTTCAAAGTATTTCAGATACATGGGCATTTTGTTCTAGCCTAAGATTTCTTGCCCATTCATAATTTTGATGTCCTTTTAGTTAGCTGGAAAAGTCAATAACTTTCCCATGATGGTGCTACTAGAGAGACATACGAGTTCAGTGCAAGATGGGGGGGGGCACAAATCCTTTTTTTTGGGGGGGAATATCTCATTTCCTCCTGTATCTCCCTTCCCTACTATTTCCTCTTTCCTTTTTCTTTCAGCCCCTAAAGCAGTGGTGGCGAACCTTTGGCACTCCAGATGTTATGGACTACAATTCCCATCAGCCCCTTCCAGCATGGCCAATTGGCCATGTTGGAGCTGATGAAACCAAGTCCGATTATAGAGTGCTCAACCTAAAGCCTTTCTCAGTTTCCAGCTTCCTTTTTTTTTCTTTCCCACTGACTAGCCAACCTACCTTTATCTACCCCTCTCTTCAGTTTTTCTTTCTTCCCGAACCCAGGCAACCATTCTCCATTTAACCATTCTCCAGGGAAATCTGGTCAAGTTGTTACCAGCCAGACATGTGGAGAGACGAGAGTTGGGGGGCTGTTTTTAGGAAGCAGTGTTCCTACCTCTCTCCCTCTTAGAGGTGCTTTAACAGAACAGGTCTAACATGGAAACCATCTCCTAACCCTGCACAGTGGTACCAATATGGAAAGGATTTGCCTGAGCTAATTTCTCCTGTCACTCATTGCAATGTGAAGCTGTCAGCTACACCTATTCTGAAGCAATCTGAAAACCAACAGCCAAGCCTGGGAAACAAGTCCCCTGCCTCAGGGCTAAAGCACACCTGGTCTCCAATTTATAAAGGTCATGCAAAAGCCAGTGATTCAGTTCAATTCTCTATGTGGATAATCCTGTCATTCCCTTTCCTGCTTTACTCCTGGAAAAGACCACCTTAATCCGAACTGAAATAGCCCCAGGGTTGTGATTCAATAAATTCCACCCCAAATCTAACCAATCTCTGGATGTTGACTTGAGTCATCAAGCCAAGTGTCCACCTTTTGTCCTCCCCTGGACTGGACGACAAGAACTTTCCTTGTTTGGGAAGATTAGCTCTTAGAGGGCCGAATTTTCCTATACTGGAACTGTCCACCTTGCAGTAAGCGTTCAGTAGTTTCTGGACTGACCTCTTGTCTGATTACGATGGCCTCAGTGCTGCCTTTATTCTGTTCTTTGGAGCTCAACACAGGCATTGAACTCTGCTTCTCAAACACTTGCCTCTTCAGGGCAGATAACTATCACCCTCATCACTCTATTCATCTTCCGTTTTTACATCTTAGGACTCTCCAATTCTTGTGTGTGTTCATTTTACCCCAACTTCATCTGAAAGTTTATTATTTTACCTTTTCAAATTAAACTTGTTAAATTCTATTCAGGTCTCCTGCAGATTTCGAAGGGAGAAAGACCATGGTATAAACCAGTAGAACAACTCAGTTCATCCTCTTGCAAAGCAAGGTCTGCCCTTCGCTAATGCCCCAACCGAAAGGGGGACAGACCCTGCTATTTCAGGTAACAGATTTATACGATTGCAGTCAGTGTATGGCCAGCCGCAGTGCTTTGCGGTGGCTTCCATCACCAGTTCAGGTTTCATTATTTGGAAACAAATGTGTTGATGTAGTTGGACCTTGGATTAGACAGGTTTGGATTCAGATCCCTGTACAGTCATGATGTGGGCTTGGATTAGGCACATATCTCATTCTAACTTCACAAATTGTTTGTGTAGGCACCTTGGAATAATCCCATATTTATCATCCTGAATGCCCATCACTGGATGTGATGATGGTGGTAAAACAATCCAGACTAAATTTTCTGGGTTTGATTCCCCACTCTGTCACATGAGCGGTGGAGTCTTATCTGGTGTCTTATCTGGTGAACCAGATGTGTTTTGGCACTCCCACATTCCTGCTGGGTGACCTCGGGCTAGTCACAGTTCTTCGGAACCCTCTCAGCCCCACCTACCTCACGAGGTGTCTGTTGTGGGGAAAGGGAGGACGAGGAGTTTGTAAGCCCCTTTGAGTCTCCTTGCAGGAAAGAAAAGTGGGGTACAAATCTAAGCTTTTCTGCTGCTGATGTTGACAAAAAGCACTTCCATCAGTGAAATGAAACCTCCCTGCCCCCACTCCCCTCCTGCAGAAGGTTGGTGGTGGCAGAAATAGTTGCTCTTGTGCAGAGGTCTTCAAACTATGGCCCTCCAGATGTTCAGGAACTACAATTCCCATCAGCCTCTGCCAGCATGGCCAAGTAGCAGAGGCTGGTAGGGTGGACTCAGGCTGGAAGACCTGTGAACCCTGCTCTTAATGTAAAACAAAATTACCCCACGTCCATCCCAATAAAGGATAATGCAATACAAAGCTTTCTTGGGAAGGATGGTGATGTTGAGGCTAGTTAGCGGTGGTGGGTGGCTTACAGACCTACGTGACTATCTCCCTGTCAAAAATCCCTCTTGGTTAAGACTACTTTGAAGTCTGGTGAAAGGCTAGTACCAGCTCTCTCTCATATATTGTTTTTATGCTTGTTAAAACCTCATTAAAACCTTTGTCCCAGAGAGGATAATTTTTCACTTAATCAGCCTGTTAGGTCTTCAGGGCACAAAGTAATTGCTGACTACTAACAGCACAAAGATGCAGCCAGGCAATGGGGAGGCGTGTGCAGATGAAAGAGACCGTCCTGTTGTTCTCTTAAATCATGAGTTGCTGCCAGGTTCATCCCAGAGGGACCATGTAGGTCTGATGTCGGTTCAATTCAGCTTTAGCCTTACACAGCAGTGAGGGATGGGGAATTTCCATTCTCCTTAAAATATGCATCTAGTCATGGATATCACAAATGTAGATATGTTTGCGTATCCAGACTCAGCTTGCCAATGTTCAAGTGGGGCCTGGAGATGTCCCAAAATTGCAACAGGTCTCCAGATGACAGAAATCACGACTCCGGAAGAAAATTGTTGCTGAAGAAGACAGAGGAGGAGGAGGAGGAGGAGGAGTTTGGATTTATGGCCCACCTTTCTCTCCTGTAAGGAGACTCAAGGTGGCTTACAAGCTCCTTTCCCTTCCTCTCCCCACAACAGACACTTTGTGAGATAGGTGGGGCTGAGAGGGTTTTGAAGAACTGTGACTAGCCCAAGTTCACCCAACAGGAATGCAGGAGTGAGGAAAGAAATCTGGATCACCAGATAAGCCTCTGCCATTCGGGTGGAGGAGTGGGGAATCAAACCTGGTTCTCCAGATTAGAATCCGCCTGCTCTTAACCACTACACCACGATAGCTCTCTTTAGATGGTGGACTCTACGGCATCATATTCTGCTGAGCATCCTACACTTCCTAAACCTCTACAGGTTGCACCCACAAAATCTCCAGGAATTTCCCAACCTGCAGCTGGCTTCTGTCTTTATTTTTTTCTGTCTGAATTGGGGTGACTGTATTACAGATCTGACCTTGAAAGCATGTCCAAGCTACATTTAGAGAATAAATTCTTCTCAAGGAAAAAAAAAACTGTAGCAGGAGAGATACTTCCAGTTTCCTCTACTTCTAGCATATAAATATTTTTAGAAGTGCTTCTAGAACTTGACTCTTCAAGGAGTTGATTTTAATCAGTCATTGAGGATGTTCTCCGTTCAGTTAAAATATTGGTATTTATTCATCTTATAACCCAGACTTAAAACTTGATACTGTCGACTGTGAACACTTGTTTATTCAGTGTAGCCCCGTGGTGGCGAACATATGGCACTCCAGATGTTCATGGACTACAATTCCCATGAGCCCCTGCCAGCACAGCCAATCCCCCCCCCCCCCCACCCCCCCCCTTCCACCCCCCCCCCCCCCCACCCCCCCCCCCCCCCCCCCCCCCCCCCCCCCCCCCCCCACTCCCCCCCCCCCCCCCCCCCCCGCCCCCCCCCTCCCCCCCCCCCCCCCCCCCCCACCCCCCCCCCCCCCCCCCCCCCCCCCATCCCCCCCCCCCCGCCCCCCACCCCCCCCCCCCCCCACCCCCCCCCCCCCCCACCCCCCCCCCCCCCCACCCCCCCCCCCCCCCACCCCCCCCCCCCCCCACCCCCCCCCCCCCCCACCCCCCCCCCCCCCCACCCCCCCCCCCCCCCACCCCCCCCCCCCCCCACCCCCCCCCCCCCCCACCCCCCCCCCCCCCCACCCCCCCCCCCCCCCACCCCCCCCCCCCCCCACCCCCCCCCCCCCCCACCCCCCCCCCCCCCCACCCCCCCCCCCCCCCACCCCCCCCCCCCCCCACCCCCCCCCCCCCCCACCCCCCCCCCCCCCCACCCCCCCCCCCCCCCACCCCCCCCCCCCCCCACCCCCCCCCCCCCCCACCCCCCCCCCCCCCCACCCCCCCCCCCCCCCACCCCCCCCCCCCCCCACCCCCCCCCCCCCCCACCCCCCCCCCCCCCCACCCCCCCCCCCCCCCACCCCCCCCCCCCCCCACCCCCCCCCCCCCCCACCCCCCCCCCCCCCCACCCCCCCCCCCCCCCACCCCCCCCCCCCCCCACCCCCCCCCCCCCCCACCCCCCCCCCCCCCCACCCCCCCCCCCCCCCACCCCCCCCCCCCCCCACCCCCCCCCCCCCCCACCCCCCCCCCCCCCCACCCCCCCCCCCCCCCACCCCCCCCCCCCCCCACCCCCCCCCCCCCCCACCCCCCCCCCCCCCCACCCCCCCCCCCCCCCACCCCCCCCCCCCCCCACCCCCCCCCCCCCCCACCCCCCCCCCCCCCCACCCCCCCCCCCCCCCACCCCCCCCCCCCCCCACCCCCCCCCCCCCCCACCCCCCCCCCCCCCCACCCCCCCCCCCCCCCACCCCCCCCCCCCCCCACCCCCCCCCCCCCCCACCCCCCCCCCCCCCCACCCCCCCCCCCCCCCACCCCCCCCCCCCCCCACCCCCCCCCCCCCCCACCCCCCCCCCCCCCCACCCCCCCCCCCCCCCACCCCCCCCCCCCCCCACCCCCCCCCCCCCCCACCCCCCCCCCCCCCCACCCCCCCCCCCCCCCACCCCCCCCCCCCCCCACCCCCCCCCCCCCCCACCCCCCCCCCCCCCCACCCCCCCCCCCCCCCACCCCCCCCCCCCCCCACCCCCCCCCCCCCCCACCCCCCCCCCCCCCCACCCCCCCCCCCCCCCACCCCCCCCCCCCCCCACCCCCCCCCCCCCCCACCCCCCCCCCCCCCCACCCCCCCCCCCCCCCACCCCCCCCCCCCCCCACCCCCCCCCCCCCCCACCCCCCCCCCCCCCCACCCCCCCCCCCCCCCACCCCCCCCCCCCCCCACCCCCCCCCCCCCCCACCCCCCCCCCCCCCCACCCCCCCCCCCCCCCACCCCCCCCCCCCCCCACCCCCCCCCCCCCCCACCCCCCCCCCCCCCCACCCCCCCCCCCCCCCACCCCCCCCCCCCCCCACCCCCCCCCCCCCCCACCCCCCCCCCCCCCCACCCCCCCCCCCCCCCACCCCCCCCCCCCCCCACCCCCCCCCCCCCCCACCCCCCCCCCCCCCCACCCCCCCCCCCCCCCACCCCCCCCCCCCCCCACCCCCCCCCCCCCCCACCCCCCCCCCCCCCCACCCCCCCCCCCCCCCACCCCCCCCCCCCCCCACCCCCCCCCCCCCCCACCCCCCCCCCCCCCCACCCCCCCCCCCCCCCACCCCCCCCCCCCCCCACCCCCCCCCCCCCCCACCCCCCCCCCCCCCCACCCCCCCCCCCCCCCACCCCCCCCCCCCCCCACCCCCCCCCCCCCCCACCCCCCCCCCCCCCCACCCCCCCCCCCCCCCACCCCCCCCCCCCCCCACCCCCCCCCCCCCCCACCCCCCCCCCCCCCCACCCCCCCCCCCCCCCACCCCCCCCCCCCCCCACCCCCCCCCCCCCCCACCCCCCCCCCCCCCCACCCCCCCCCCCCCCCACCCCCCCCCCCCCCCACCCCCCCCCCCCCCCACCCCCCCCCCCCCCCACCCCCCCCCCCCCCCACCCCCCCCCCCCCCCACCCCCCCCCCCCCCCACCCCCCCCCCCCCCCACCCCCCCCCCCCCCCACCCCCCCCCCCCCCCACCCCCCCCCCCCCCCACCCCCCCCCCCCCCCACCCCCCCCCCCCCCCACCCCCCCCCCCCCCCACCCCCCCCCCCCCCCACCCCCCCCCCCCCCCACCCCCCCCCCCCCCCACCCCCCCCCCCCCCCACCCCCCCCCCCCCCCACCCCCCCCCCCCCCCACCCCCCCCCCCCCCCACCCCCCCCCCCCCCCACCCCCCCCCCCCCCCACCCCCCCCCCCCCCCACCCCCCCCCCCCCCCACCCCCCCCCCCCCCCACCCCCCCCCCCCCCCACCCCCCCCCCCCCCCACCCCCCCCCCCCCCCACCCCCCCCCCCCCCCACCCCCCCCCCCCCCCACCCCCCCCCCCCCCCACCCCCCCCCCCCCCCACCCCCCCCCCCCCCCACCCCCCCCCCCCCCCACCCCCCCCCCCCCCCACCCCCCCCCCCCCCCACCCCCCCCCCCCCCCACCCCCCCCCCCCCCCACCCCCCCCCCCCCCCACCCCCCCCCCCCCCCACCCCCCCCCCCCCCCACCCCCCCCCCCCCCCACCCCCCCCCCCCCCCACCCCCCCCCCCCCCCACCCCCCCCCCCCCCCACCCCCCCCCCCCCCCACCCCCCCCCCCCCCCACCCCCCCCCCCCCCCACCCCCCCCCCCCCCCACCCCCCCCCCCCCCCACCCCCCCCCCCCCCCACCCCCCCCCCCCCCCACCCCCCCCCCCCCCCACCCCCCCCCCCCCCCACCCCCCCCCCCCCCCACCCCCCCCCCCCCCCACCCCCCCCCCCCCCCACCCCCCCCCCCCCCCACCCCCCCCCCCCCCCACCCCCCCCCCCCCCCACCCCCCCCCCCCCCCACCCCCCCCCCCCCCCACCCCCCCCCCCCCCCACCCCCCCCCCCCCCCACCCCCCCCCCCCCCCACCCCCCCCCCCCCCCACCCCCCCCCCCCCCCACCCCCCCCCCCCCCCACCCCCCCCCCCCCCCACCCCCCCCCCCCCCCACCCCCCCCCCCCCCCACCCCCCCCCCCCCCCACCCCCCCCCCCCCCCACCCCCCCCCCCCCCCACCCCCCCCCCCCCCCACCCCCCCCCCCCCCCACCCCCCCCCCCCCCCACCCCCCCCCCCCCCCACCCCCCCCCCCCCCCACCCCCCCCCCCCCCCACCCCCCCCCCCCCCCACCCCCCCCCCCCCCCACCCCCCCCCCCCCCCACCCCCCCCCCCCCCCACCCCCCCCCCCCCCCACCCCCCCCCCCCCCCACCCCCCCCCCCCCCCACCCCCCCCCCCCCCCACCCCCCCCCCCCCCCACCCCCCCCCCCCCCCACCCCCCCCCCCCCCCACCCCCCCCCCCCCCCACCCCCCCCCCCCCCCACCCCCCCCCCCCCCCACCCCCCCCCCCCCCCACCCCCCCCCCCCCCCACCCCCCCCCCCCCCCACCCCCCCCCCCCCCCACCCCCCCCCCCCCCCACCCCCCCCCCCCCCCACCCCCCCCCCCCCCCACCCCCCCCCCCCCCCACCCCCCCCCCCCCCCACCCCCCCCCCCCCCCACCCCCCCCCCCCCCCACCCCCCCCCCCCCCCACCCCCCCCCCCCCCCACCCCCCCCCCCCCCCACCCCCCCCCCCCCCCACCCCCCCCCCCCCCCACCCCCCCCCCCCCCCACCCCCCCCCCCCCCCACCCCCCCCCCCCCCCACCCCCCCCCCCCCCCACCCCCCCCCCCCCCCACCCCCCCCCCCCCCCACCCCCCCCCCCCCCCACCCCCCCCCCCCCCCACCCCCCCCCCCCCCCACCCCCCCCCCCCCCCACCCCCCCCCCCCCCCACCCCCCCCCCCCCCCACCCCCCCCCCCCCCCACCCCCCCCCCCCCCCACCCCCCCCCCCCCCCACCCCCCCCCCCCCCCACCCCCCCCCCCCCCCACCCCCCCCCCCCCCCACCCCCCCCCCCCCCCACCCCCCCCCCCCCCCACCCCCCCCCCCCCCCACCCCCCCCCCCCCCCACCCCCCCCCCCCCCCACCCCCCCCCCCCCCCACCCCCCCCCCCCCCCACCCCCCCCCCCCCCCACCCCCCCCCCCCCCCACCCCCCCCCCCCCCCACCCCCCCCCCCCCCCACCCCCCCCCCCCCCCACCCCCCCCCCCCCCCACCCCCCCCCCCCCCCACCCCCCCCCCCCCCCACCCCCCCCCCCCCCCACCCCCCCCCCCCCCCACCCCCCCCCCCCCCCACCCCCCCCCCCCCCCACCCCCCCCCCCCCCCACCCCCCCCCCCCCCCACCCCCCCCCCCCCCCACCCCCCCCCCCCCCCACCCCCCCCCCCCCCCACCCCCCCCCCCCCCCACCCCCCCCCCCCCCCACCCCCCCCCCCCCCCACCCCCCCCCCCCCCCACCCCCCCCCCCCCCCACCCCCCCCCCCCCCCACCCCCCCCCCCCCCCACCCCCCCCCCCCCCCACCCCCCCCCCCCCCCACCCCCCCCCCCCCCCACCCCCCCCCCCCCCCACCCCCCCCCCCCCCCACCCCCCCCCCCCCCCACCCCCCCCCCCCCCCACCCCCCCCCCCCCCCACCCCCCCCCCCCCCCACCCCCCCCCCCCCCCACCCCCCCCCCCCCCCACCCCCCCCCCCCCCCACCCCCCCCCCCCCCCACCCCCCCCCCCCCCCACCCCCCCCCCCCCCCACCCCCCCCCCCCCCCACCCCCCCCCCCCCCCACCCCCCCCCCCCCCCACCCCCCCCCCCCCCCACCCCCCCCCCCCCCCACCCCCCCCCCCCCCCACCCCCCCCAAGAGATGCCAGCCACAGATGCAGGCGAAACGTCAGGAGAAAATGCTACCGGAACACGGCCATACAACCCGGAAAACCCACAATGCACTAAAATATTGTTAGTCTTTACGATGCTGCCGGACGCGAACCCAGCGACAATTTTTGGACACCAATAATTTCTCCTCTCTTTTGCTCCCTCCACAAATGTCTGTCCACCACCTCTAATTACACAGACCGGGTTATTTGAAGAGGGTTTAAAGGCACGGATGATGGACAGGCAGAGCTGCGGAGGGGGCGGGTGTGTGTGTGTGTGTGTGTTGCCAGCAGGTGAGAAAGATCCTCTGGATGCTTTCAAGGGGAACGGATCCAGCGGAGCAGGGAGGTTGCCGGCAGGTCAGGAGGGACGTCGTGGGTAGCCGTTTTTCTCTTTCTCTCTTTCAATCCCTCTCTTCCTCTCTCTCTCTCTCTCTCTCTCTCTCTCTCTCTCTCTCTCTCTCTCATTGGACTCTTTATTTAGCATTCGCTGCCCCCAGGCGAGTTGTCGGCCCATGAAACATCCCTTCTGTCTTAATCTGTAAATGCTCGTTTTCCCCGTAATGTAAGTCAGCACGAGAGAGGAAGTGAAATAGAGATGCGGAGAGGAGAGGAGAGGAGCTTGGCTTTCTTCCGCGTTGCCCCAGATTTGTCAGCTGGCGCTACGCCACGGAGACGACGGCGGTCTCTGTTGGCACCCTCCTGCCTGCCTGCCTGCCTGCCTACCTGCCTGGCTCCCTCCAGGTCGTCTGATTCCCTCTGTCTGCGTGCCATCTCTTATTCCCACCCTTTAATTCCTTGGCCTCCCTCCTGGATGCTACTCCTGGGCTTAAAGAGCCGCTTGCGTGGAGGGGACAGGGCACTGCCTCTCCTCTTGGCATCTGGCCAGGCCAGGTAGGAGCCGCCTGAACTGCAGGTAGGGCAGCTGTGAGCCCCTGTTAGGCCTTTCAGACAAGGAGCCATGTTGCACCTCCCTAGTGTCGCCAGGCTTCAAAGGAAAGCGAATCATGTGACTTTGCTCATGAGCCCCTCCCCCCTGCACACACAGGTGACCATCCTTTAAGATTATCTATGCTGGTTGGGAGATTCCTGGGGGTTTGGGGGTGGAGCTAGGGAGGGCGGGGTTTGGAGAGGGAGGGTACAAGGCCACAGACCCCCACCCTCCCAAGCAACCATTTCCTCTAGGGCAGGGGTCTGCAACCTGTGGCTCTCCAGTTGCTCATGGACTACAAATCCCATCAGCCCCTGCCAATTGGTCGTGCTGGCAGGGGCTCATGGGAATTGTAGTCCATGAACATCTGGAGTGCCATAGGTTCGCCACCACTGGAGTAGCCCAATGAAGCACTAAAGCCCTGCTTTAAGGCCATACTGGAAGGCTGATGCCCTGATAGCATCACCCTTGATACACTTTGGATCTCTTCTGAATGACTGTTTTTACTACAAAAAAGGGACTGTTCCACTTCAGCAGCACTTGTGAAAGAGACGAGGTCTGAAGTTATAAGGATGAGATCTGGTGAGATCTTGGGGCAGGGATGCCGGCAGTAGGACTCAGGCAGCTTCATGTGGCAAAAAGGTCTGCTACAAATAAAAAATAAAGCCAAGGCTGATGGTGCAAAATAAGGTACAAATATATTTTCTTATTAAGTTAAAATCCCCTACACATTTAGCCCAAGGGGCTTCCTTCAGGGGAATCTGTTAGACTTAAGGTGGTTTTTCAAAGAAGTGGGTAAGATCAATAGATAGTCTTATCTTGGGTGTCTCGCTGGGGTGAAGAGAAACAGAGTTTGGATTTATATGCCACTTTTCTCTCCTGTATGGAGTCTCAAAGCAGCCTTCCCATCCTCTCCCCACAACAGACAGTTTGTGAGGTAGGTGGGGCTGAGAGAGTTCTGAGAGAACTGTAACTCGCCCAGGGGCGTAACGAGGCAGCCCTGGGCAAACTGTAGCCCTGGGCAAAACCTGAGTTGGATGCCCCCCCCCATGGGCGGCCACTCCACCACGACCAAAACTTTTTTTGCACCAGGACATTGGTGCCTGCAGGGGGTGCATTTTTAGACATATCAGCACCAAAATTTCAGCATATCATCAGGAGACTGTCCTTATGCTACTCCCCGAGTTTGGTAAGGTTTGGTTCAAGGAGTCCAAAGTTATGGACTCCCAAAGGGGGTGCCCCATCCCCCATTGTTTCCAATGGGAGCTAATAGGAGATGGGGGCTACAGTTTTGAGGGTCCATAACTTTGGTCCCCCTGAACCAAACTGCACCAAACTTGGGGGGTGCCATCATCTCCAGATGATACCCTGAAATTTTGGTGCCGATACATCCAAAAATGCACCCCCCGCAGGAACGTCCTAGAAATTTGCCCAAGAATCTTTGTTCTGCATTGAGTTTTCTGCATTGCTGTCAATGGGGGTTGCAGGCTGTGGGGGGCACATTTCTGTAGGCACAGTCTCAAAACTTTCAGGGTCTCATCAGGGGACTTCCCTAATGATACCCCCCAGGTTTGGTGCAGTTTGGTTGCGGGGGGCCAAAGTTATGGACCCTCAAAACTGTAGCCCCCATCTCCTATTAGCTCCCATTGGAAACAATGGGGGATAGGGGCACCCCCTTTGGGAGTCCATAACTTTGGACTCCCTGAACCAAACCTCACCAAACTTGGAGGGTAGCATAAGGACAGTCGCCTGATGATACGCCAAAATTTTGGTGCTGATATGTTTAAAAATGCACCCCCTGCAGGCACCAATGTCCTGGTGCAAAAAAAGTTTTGGTCATGGTGGAGTGCCGCTAGCCTAAAAACTGCGCCCCCTGCAGGCCAAAAATGGAAAACCACTAAAATACCCAAAAACGAACCCAGCATTTTGATGCCCCCCACAAGGTGATGCCCTGGGCAGCTGCCCACCTTGCCCAATGGGCATTATGCCAGTGAACTCGCCCAAAGTCACCCAGCAGGCTTTTTGTCAAGGAATGAGGAAAAACAAACCTGGGCAGCAACAGTGGCCAAAGTAAGTCTCAGCCACGTTCTCTCCTTCTTTGGAGGTTTTCAAGCACAGGCTAGATGGCCTTATGATTCACTATGAATTTAGGCAGATCGCAGGAAGGGACGGTATGAGTGAAGTGCTTGGCTGTTATGGCCCTTTCTTATATGCCCAGGGTAATGCTGATTGCAACTTTGGGGTCAGGAAATAATTTTCCTCTAGACCAGGTTGGCCCAGGGATTCTGGAAGTTTTTTGTCTTTCTCTGGGCATAGAGTAGGCAGTAGGGGTCACTGGTGGAGATGGGGAGATAGCTGTCAATTTTGTGCATTGGGCAAAGGTTGGACTAGCTTTGTTTCTATGTTTCTCCCCAGCTTATCTCCTTGTACTCTGGTATTTCAGGCACTTTTCTCCCCAGGTGAGTTAATGAAGGGTTACTGAAGCTCATTGGGGAGAAAGGAACTAAGTTACTGAGACCAGGTTCCATCCCAAATATGTGGGAATATGTACCAAGGGTCATCCCAATTTGCCTCCTGGCTTAGCAGGAGCTAGAACTAGATTTCTTCAGCGGTGCTCTTCTATAGCTCCTGATCATGTGTGGGATTATGTGCCATACACAGGAGAACATCCATATAGATTGTACCTACAGGTTTCAGGTAGAAACGAGGGCTCTTTAAAAAAAGAAGTACAGGCTGGGAAACAGCAGGCCTTTGAAAACCATCTCCAAAATTATGAGGTGGGTCACGCTCCAAAGTTTTTCATTATATATACAAGAACACTTCTCAGCTATTTTCTGTAGCCAGAAATCTCCCATTTCTCAAAGCAGTGGGAGTGTTTACAAGAGAATAACTAATAGACAGAGTAGACAATTTCCATTACACAGTCACTGCAGGGAACCCACTGGCTGGACTTTTGGTTTTTCAGCATGTTCTTGTGTGCCCCCCTCCTTACAAGGTCACAGTTTTTAGCAGATGCATTGTACCATGTTCAACAGGCCATGTACGGGAAAAACAATTCAGCTGGAAATCCAGGGATTTTGTCAAGAGCATCAGTCCACCTTGGATTATTTACTTCCCTCCCCAGGGCATCTGGATTGGGAATTCACTGAACTCCAAAACAGAGTTCACTTGCCTCAAGAGGAGCAGAAAGGTTACCAGGATCAAAATTTCTACAAAAAGGGATGCTTTGTGTTTACTGGATATGAAACAAAGGGACATAATTGAGGCCTGTGATATTTCAGACAAAGGGTTAACTACCTATATATATAAAAAGCTAACCATTCGTTTGTTGGTCTTGCCCTAACGCCGAAACGGCTGGACGGATCGCCCCCAAATTTTCACATGACATCCCTCCCTGTTGCGGGCACGTAATCGGACCTTCAGATCGCCGGAAGTCCATACCTGAGCCAGGTAAAATGTCTTTTTCCTGGCGCACCAGGCCATGAAGCTGCCTCTGTTTAACTGTCACCCGTAGAATGTTCACGCAGCCTGTCTGTCTGTGGCCTGAGGGCTTGGGATGAGGGTTTAGAATGTTCGTGCAGAAGGGCAGAGATGAGCAGTGAAAACAGTAAATAGGTAATACGAGGGGAAGTGAAACACATACACACTTTGCCGTGTGAGACGTCAGGTGGGGTTCCCCCCTCCCTCACACTCAGGTAACTTTCACTCTCTGTGCCTCACCCACTGCTACCACACAATACACATCCAGCTCATCCTCACACACCTCACTCTGCACTCCCTCACATCCAACCACCACTTACCCACTTCCTCACCCATATTCGCCACAGCTCTCTTTTACTAAACGCGAGCTGGAGTTTGCCTTTTTCTTCTAAGAAAATCCGTGGGGTGGGGGCGAACCAACACTACTGGCTCCGCTTCTTTTGCACGTGGCCCTTTAAAAACCCAGGGAGCTGGCCTTGATCTGAGCACCTCATCACTCTGCCTCTGCTGCCTGACTGGGATAGCCTCCTTGCCCCAGTTCTGCCTTGCCCAAGCCAGGACTGTGCGTGTCAACCAGCCTCATGGACAGCGGGATTCGCACTCTGGACAGTTCCGTTGTGGAATGGAAAGGGTTACCTTATACTAAAAACCAAGACAGCACCATATAATAATGTGAATTGAAAAGGGAAAGAAGGATTCAATTTGACCACCCCCCCCCCAAAAAAAAGAGGAGGAGGAAGAGGAAGGAGAGGAAGGAGGAGGAGGAGGAGGAGGAGTTTGGATTTATATCCCGCCTTTCTCTCCTGTAGGAGACTCAAAGGGGCTTACAACCTCCTTGCCCTTCACCCCTCACAACAAACACCCTGAGAGACCTCCTAAAAGCTGTGATTAGCCCAAAGTCACACAACTGGTGTGTGTGGGAGTGCACAGGCTGATCTGAATTCCCCAGATAAGCCTCCACAACTCAAGCTGCAGAGCTGGGAATCAAACCCGGTTCCTCCAGATCAGAGTGCATCTGCTCTTAGCCACTACTCCACTGCTGCTCCCAAAAGGCTATGCTGGGAATCATTGGACCTGCATGGACATCTGTGTGGATTGCAGACTGTGATGAGAAGGACAATTGCCACAGCAACGAATGGCCGGGCCTTGCTAGTTTACAATGATAATGCAAACCTTGAGGGTATTCACCTGTTGGAATGATCACAAAGGTACAGGCTGTACCCATAGGACTGCCAGCTTCCAGGTGGAACCTAGTGATTGTCCAGAATTAAAACTGAACTCCAGGCTACAGAGATCAGCCCCCCTGGAGAAAATGGCTGCTTTGGAAGATGGACAGTGTGACATGATACCCTGCTAAGATCCCACCCTCTCAGATCCCACCCTCCCTTGATTCTACCACTGAATCTCGAGATATTTCCCAACCCCACCTACTCAGTCAAAAAAACCTGATGGGGGGAGTACCAGTTTGAGAATTTTTCATTGAGGGAAGGATAGTTCCAGCTACCTTAAAGAGGGGGGTGATGAGGCCCATACATACAAAAACCTGTGTACAATTGTCATCTGGTCGCAAATAATTAGGGCAAGTTGCTTAAGTGAGAAGTGACAATACAACGGCAAGCTTCCCCCCCACCCCCCGGGGGAGTAATAAAATAGATTATCTGGCTTTAACTCAGGTTATCCTGTAATTGTCTAGGCCTGGGTTGACCTGTTCATGAGATACATCGAGACCAGTTATTATCAAGGGGTGAAGTTTACCTACAGACAGTGAAGCACTAAATCACTCTTTCCACGCTCTTACAGAGGAGGGAGGGAACTTATCTCTCATTGTTTGTTTGAAGTTTCTAACGAATACAGAACAGTATTTTTTATTTAGGTAAATTACCCTGGGAAAAGGATGGGGTGGAGGTGAAGGAGAGCTTTCCTATACATAACTTACTGTTCTCCAGAGGACTCTTCAGACAGATGTGTCTAGATTCTGATGACAGGCATCCCCATGGATACACAGTAGGCAAATGATGGGTGTGATGGGGTCATGGGCCAGCCCCAGGAGGTGAGGAATCAGATGCAGAGCCTGAATATACCATGGATCAGGACTGGTCTCCTTGAGAGGAGATGCAAGAAACAGAGCCAGCTCCAAGCCCTTCCCAAGCAGCCGAGGTAGAGCCTGCAACAGAGCCATGCAGTTGGGAGAGCAATCAGCTGTCCCAGATGAGCTAAGTACTGAGCCAGCTGCAAAAAGAAAGCAAAGAAAGAGACTGCAGCTACATAGCAAAAAGAGAAGTGTCCGCATTGCAGCTAGATATGGCAAAAGGCTCTGTGAGCTAGAAACATTAGCATCTGAGGTCGGCATAGCTGGGCCAGAGTGCACCCGGTGCGCACTCTAGCTTTTTTGCCCCCCCACTCCCACTCCCACTCCCACTCCCACTCCCACTCACTTTAGAAAACCGAGCAGGCTGGAGAACAGGTCTTGCTGTTCTGGAGGGAACTACATTTCCCAGGGTCTCCTGTGGGGGGGAATCACTCCAGCCCCCCTGCAGCGCCCCCACACACACACTTACTTTAGAAAGCTGAACAGGTTGCAGAACAGGCCTTCCTGTTCTGGTGGGAACTACATTTCCCAGGAGACCCTGGGAAATGTAGTTTCCCACCAGAACAGGAAGGCCTGTTCTCCAGCCTGCTCGGTTTTCTAAAGTAAGGGGGGGGGGCGCCGTGGGGGGGGGAGGCGCCGTGGGATTTTGCACCCCACGTGACCCAAATTTGTGCGCCTGGTGCGTCGCGCACCCTCCCGTCCCCTGGGAGCTTTACCGCTGTCTGAGGAGGACTGGCCCTTTGCAGGATTCTCGCCTCATTGGCAAGGGTGTCTTATATAAGTCTTATCTTGGACTTGGCTCTGCCTGGGGGCAATGAGTGTGCTTCACTAGGAAGCTCAATGCACCTGGTTTGCTGCTCAGCTCCTTTGTTTCTAGTCTGTCTGTCTTCTTGAATTCCTGGACTGCCCTGAACTTGGACTGTCTGACCACACCTGTACCCGTTGCCTGCCCTGACCTGACCTTGGACTACCTGACCATGCCTGTGCCTGCCTTGACTCCAGACTGCTTGACCACGCCTGCGTCTGCTGCCTGCCGTGACCTCAGATTGCCTGACTAAGCTGTAGCTAACGCCTGCCAGCAGCACAGGTGGGCTGTGCTTCAGAAGCCTCACCTATCCATGGCAGACCTGTGAAGCCTGTATTCCCCTCTTGATGCCAGCCAAATTACTTCTTAACACTTCTTTGCAATTACAAGCTGATCTCCACCACATCAACAACAGAACTGAGTCATGTCTGGTCCATCTATATTTAGAATCAGGTTATTGAAGCAGGGTCTGGAGCTGCCCCAGCCTCCTCACTGAGCCAATTCCCAATCCCCAGCACTATTGGTTGTGGTGGGTTTTCAGGGCTGTGTGGCCGTGGTCTGGTGGGTCTTGTTCGCCAGACCACGGCCACACAGCCCGGAAAACCCACCACAACCAGTTGAATCTGGCTAAGAAAGTTTTTGACAATACACCCAGCACTATTGTTCAGAAATGGGGGGAAGTCAAATAATAAGATCCCTGACCTGGATTGCCCAGACTAAATTGATCTTGTCAGATCTCAAAAGCTAAGCAGGGTTGACCCTGGTAATGTTTGGCTAGGAGATTTCCAAGGAATACCAGGGTTGTGACATGGAGGCAGGCAACAGCAAACCACCTGGGAATGTCTCTTCTCTTGAAAACCCCACCAGGGGTTGCCATAAGTCAGATGTGACTTGATGATGGCAAAAAAAGTTAATAATGAAAGGATAACAATGCTGGATCCTTCTCTGTTGTTATTTCTTGCAGTCTGTTGTTCTTCCCTCTCAACTCTCTGAATCTGTCTACACTTATTTGGGTGTCATTTTCTAAACTCTGTACAGAGTGCAACAAGCAATGAGCATAAGTGTGTGTACATGTTTGCGCATACACACGCATGCTGAATACTGATCTGATAGTTTTGGGGAGTGGGTGCAGGTGCTATTCTAAGCAAAATTACATCCTTCTAAGTCCATTGAAGTCAGTGGGTATAAGTATGTTTATGATTGCACTGTTGATCTCACACATCAAACAGAGTACAGCATACCTTATTCTACGCAGATTTCCTGTCAACATCCCGAGAATGTTGTAAATGAGCCTAAAATCTACATTTTGCAACAATAGATCAAGCAGATAAACCCGAGAGAGAGCTCCTTTCTTCTGGAAGGCCAGACACAGTAAGCTTTCAAGGAGAGCACATTCCAATCTTTTACCAGCAATGCAGGAACATAAACATGCTGTCTCTCTTAGGATTTGAGTGCAGAAAAGAAATAGTTGCGTCTCACATGAGAAAAAAACACCCATCAATCTTTTGATGTATTAAACAAAAGAGCCTTTACACACACACACACAGAGAGAGAGAGAGAAAGAGAGAGGCCTGTCCAGTGCATCTAAAACAAGCAACCATCTTGTTGCTTTGATTCCTTAAGAGGGAAGTAAGTCTTAAGAAAGAGGTCGTAAAAATGGTTTTGGGCAGCCATCAAAGGAGAGGCCGACTTCCAGAGTCAGCTATAAATCTGGGCGTGCGCTGTCTGCTGATGGCCCCCAGGACCCATTGACCATGGCAAGCAGCTGTAGCCGATTACATAGAATTCAACCAATAATTTCTGTATTCTATAGAAGAGTTGGTTTTTATACCCTGCTGTTCTCTACCTTAAGAAGTCTCACAGCAACATACAATAGACCCCTTGTGGGGTAGGTGGGGTTGAGAGAGTTCTGAGACAATGGTGACTAGCCCAAGGCCACCCATCAGGCTTAATGTGGATGAGTGGGGAAGCAAACCTGGTTCTTTGGATGAGGGTTTGCTGCTCTTAACCAATTTGCCACACTTGTTATCATAATGTGGGAAGAACAATATACATATTGGACAATATACATATTCAATGGAGTTACTCTCTTGAGTCCTCCTTGTGGGACCAGGAGTGAATATGGAGAAGGCCTTTTCAGTCGCTTATTTCCACCAATTGTCAACCAACCACACTCCTCTCATAATTTCCTCCCAGGCTCATCGCCAAGATACACTTGTGCTCCTCCTCAGAAGCCCGTTCTCAGAGAAGTTCGGGCAGTGATGGAGCATGTCCCTAGAGAACTACATGCTGTCCAGCCTGTGAGAGAGGCTCTCACAACTCAAAAGGATTGGATTAATGCCCCAAAGGGACCAGTTAGTTGTCCCAGTGGGTGCTGTGGTAGAGAGTTTCTGAGGAGCTCCACTTCCTGTATTCCGGGAATTACAAAGGCCTAAAATTGAGACACTAAAGTACACTGGATCAGTTTCACCAAGCAGATCATAAGGATCCCAACCGGAGGGCTGGCTAATCATCTCATGAAGCCATCTTCTGAGCTTCCAACTTGCATAGGCAGAGCTCAGCCTCTGTAGATTTCAAAGGGATTACTATTTTAACAATACTGTGTGACATTGTTTGAGAATTCTGCCTCTACTGTTCTGAAGAGTTGTAGATTACAAGGGAAATAATTCCCAGAGCCAAGTTTTCTCAGACAACTGGCAAGTCGTCAAGCCAGTCGATACATGGTTGGCAAACTCGTGGCCACATGCACGCTCCAGAACTTCTGGTTTTGAATCCCTTTGAGATTTCTTTGTTTACTTAATGCTGATTTTATTCATTTTCCCACAAAGTCCAAGAGATTTATAGGGACAAGTGCTGCTGACTGCTCAGGGGAGAGAAATTCCCTTCTGTTTTCTGAAACAAGATGAGACAGAGATCTAACTGTAGTGAGGCTCAGTTCTAAACTAATGTTCATGAGATCTATACCCTCTTACACAAGGTGTGTTGACAGGGCCACCTTTGTCCAATATTAGAACCAGCTCTCCACACTGAGACAGCCTGCTCCTCTGGGGTGGGGCATCTCAGTAGAGGCTGGGACATCTTGTTCCAACAGCAGAGTTTGCCACCAGTGATATCCCTATGTGTAGTTTAGTTGTATTTTTTTTAATGAGAGAGACATCCTTTCATAGCTTGAGTTGTTAAGAGTTTAAGAAAGATGAAAGAGTTGAGGGAGGCATTGAGTTCAGTGGTGCACATATATACCTGCTGGGTGATCTTGGGCTAATTACCAACCTCATAAGGTGTCTGTTGTGGGGAGAGGAAGGGAAGGAGTTTGTAAGCCACTTTGAGACGCCTTACAGTTGAGAAAAGTGTGGTACAAATCCAAATTCTCCACTAACTTCTTTTGTTCTGTTTTTACTTCTTTTAGACAGAGTAATGGTCAGGACTGGCTCCAGTCTTTTTTGAGAGCTTGTCAATCCTCCTTCTAGTAGGCTCTCTCCTTTGGTGAACAAATACTGTCTTATACTATCTTGATCTATCAAGGCCAGTATTGTCTACTCTGACCAGCAATGGCTTCTCAGGAGAAGGCCTTTCACATCAGCTTTCACAACTTTCACATCCTTGTAACTGGAGATACCAGAGATTGAACTCAAGACCTTCTGAAGTCATACACATAGGCTCATTCCGCACATGCAGAATAATGCACTTTCAAACTGCTTTCAGTGCTCTTTGAAGCTGTGCGGAATAGCAAAATCCACTTGCAAACAGTTGTGAAAGTGGTTTGAAAATGCATTATTTTGCGTGTGCGGAAGGGGCCAAACTTACCACTGAGCCACAATCCTTCCTTTCCTGGTGGACCAACAGGTGACAAGTGAGCAATCAAGAGCAGAAACTACTGCTTCCTTGTTGTTTTCCCTTTAAGCGAGGATTGTGCCCTAGTATTGTCTGCCCAATCACCGAGGAATGGGTCAAGGTGAAAGCAGAGGTTTGCAGGGGACCCTTTGAGATTTTGAGGCTATAGCAGTAGCCCTGGAAGGCTGACCCCCCTCATGTCAGCCCTAACTGGAGGAAGAACATGGTATCATTCAGATGGGTTCTATCTTTCCAAAAAGATTGTCTCCAGTCCACTCTCATATAGAAGACTGTAAGCGGGTGAATAAAAGAAATGGCACCAGGATCGTATGATGACAAAATACAGCATTGTCAGACAGACAGGAAGAACAGGAGATATCTGCAGTTACTGCCAACGTAAAATGAAAGTGTGGATCAATCAGCGCTGAAAAACATTGAAATGAGTATTTTCAACAATAAGATGGACTCAAAGGACAGCCATAAATAATCAAAAGCAGAAACCAATGTGGATGCAAGTGTTGATGATGTTAAAATGCCTCTGAGGAGGTCTACTAGAACAAGAAGACACTGGAAATATATTACATGCATGTTTTCCCCATGGTAGATTACAACGATTCCCTTAATGAGGAGGTATGATGATTTACTATGTTCAGCAGAACTTGATTTAGTTTAGTACATTTGTTGCTGCCGTGTCAGGGTGTATTGGAAAATTAGAAAAAGAATCTATTACCGAGACATAACTATCATCTTTATGTTCAAAGCAAAAGGCCCACCTGTGGTATCGGTCATTCTTTATCTGCCATCCTAGGGTCATCTATGATTGGTGGTGGAAAGTGCTGGGAAATCACAACAGATTTATAGCAACTATGTAGGATTTTCGAGGCAAGAGGTGTTGTGAGATGGTTTGCTGTTGCTGCCTCTGTGTAGTAACCTGCCATGTCTCCTGGCTGGGATGTGGAATCCTTTCCCCTCATCCCTCCCTCCTGTCTGCTGCTGCTGCTTTAGTTTCATTTCCCAGGCAAAGCCTAATCTGGTCGTTAGAAACCTGCAAGCTGTTGCCCTCCAACATGACACATTCCATTGGACAACCAAAGTTAGTATTTGCTGCTGGGATTGGCAGCACCTCTTCAAAGTTTCAGTCCAGAGGTGGGATCCAGCAGGTTCTGACCAGTTCCCGAGAGTGGGTTACTAATTATTTGTGTGTGCCCAGAGAGGGTTACTAATTGGGTCTGCTTTTCCATTAGAAATTCCATTAGGTCCAAAAATCATAAAGTCCTGTTGTTTCCTATGTGGCTGGTTAGCGAAGGTAGAAAACAGGATAATTCTCCCTGTTGGGCTGTTTTAAAAACATGTTTTAGAAATATGGTAAAGTTCCTTGTTTAAGGAAAGTATCCTTCTTTTGATTTCTAGAAACAAAATTAAGTATTTGACAGGCAGTCAATTAGAGGAGAAGTAGTTGTTTCTGTTGGCAGTGGACGATAGGACTTGCTATAATGAGTTTAAATTATGGACAGAAAGATACCAGCTGGAGATTAGGAACTTTTTTTTTCAGTAAGAGTTTTTTACAGTAATAGAGAAATTATTAATGCCCTGCCCCCGGAATGCCTGGCCACGCTCCCGTCATGCCCCACCCAGCCCCATTGGCGCTACGCTACTGTTTGAATCCCACCACCATGGGAACCTGTTACTAAAATTTTTGGATCTCACCACTGTCTCAGCCATATTGTTTACTGTCTTGTTCTTTTAAATGGAGATGCCAGGGATTGATTTGGAAGTCTTCTGCTTGCAAAGCAGATGATCTGACTCTGCCACTAAATTTTGGTTCCTCCTCACCATATGAAGCTGCCTTATTCTGAGTCAAATTATTAGTCATTCTAGGCCAGTATTTGTCTACTTTGATTGGAAATGAATTCCTCAGGTATCATATATATATATATATATATATTAATCACCTATTACTGGAGACTTTTCACTGCATGTAGGGATTGAACCTGGGAACTATTGCATTACAAGCAGTTGCTCTACCATGGAGCTACAACATCTATGTTTATAAGCATCATGATTACGCCAATGGAATCCAAACAACAGCATCAAATCAAACTCATGAGGCGTCTCTATAAAGGAAATTATTTTGGTATCACACTGAATTACCCTTCAAAGAAGTTCCATGGATCATTCTTTTTTTAGGAAAAAATGTATAAAGTTCTTAGTCTATGGTATTAGTTGAGTGAGGCACTATGAAAGGAGCCCTTCTGTAAGATGTTGAATTCATATAATTTTTTTTAGTGTGTCAGACGTTTTTGTGGAATTGTACTGGATGCTGTGGGTTTTCCGGGCTTTGTGGCTGTGTGGTCTGGTAGTTTTTGCTCCTAATGTTTCACCTGCATCTATGGCTGGCTTCTTCAGAGGAATGTTGTGTAAGATGTGTTTCTCTTTGTGGCACAGTCTATAAGCTTTGTCCACCTCACACACTTGCATGTCTCTGGATGGAGTTCATTTACAGTTGCATTACTATTGTATTTGCAATCACATTCCCATCTGCAGTTGCATTTGCAATCACACTTGCACGACCATGGCCACACAGCCCAGAAAACTCACAACAGCCAGTTGATTCTGGCCATGAAAGCCTTTGACATTACAAATTGAACTGGAGATTATGGGATTTGGTTTCTGTTGATTTGTTCACTACAATGACCATGATATTAGAGGCTGATTCCGCATGGGCCAAAAACAGTGGTGTGAAAACAGTGTGAAAACGGTATAAACCCTTTTACACCGTTTTAAACCCTTTTACACCATTTTCACACTGTTTTCACACTGCTGTTTTTGGCCCATGCGGAATGAGCCAGACTGTCAACTGATATATATACTAAAGGAGCTCTAGCTTGTCAAAGCTAGAGACAGAGCAGAAGAGTTCCTAAAGACAGTGCTTTTGTAAATGTTTGGGTCAGAGCTGTCTCTGAGGACTATGTGTTGTGGTCATTAAAATGTATTTACTTATAGAAAGTTATTACATGTTTATATTGTCATCATTAGTCCTATTGTTGGACCACCGGAACACCACTTTTTCTTCTTTAAACGTTTGGCCAGAAGTCTGAACTCTTGAATTAAATGAAATCGAGCACAATCCTTTTTTGGTTTTCAAAGCCACCGAAAGAGAAATGGGGAACAATCACATAAACAATAATTATGAACAAGAGTGATTTATGCAGAATTCCATTAGGAAGAAACTGGAAGCTCTGGAAAAAGCAATCTTGAGGCTTGTGACCTTCCAAAAAATTACCGTTCAGTAGATATTTATAGTGTTATTTTCACATTTTGCTAAAGCATTTACCTAACAAAACACAAAAGGACAAACACTGCAAGGAACTGCGAGACACACTTTATTTAATACTGGATTAAAGTAGAGTAAATACTTGGTCATCTTTCATCCATAGCTTATAGCCAAGCAATCCATGTTCAATTTACAAGATCAATTGGTGCACTCTAGCAAATAATAATACATGTAACACCCTAAGGGCTCAAACAAACTATTACAAGGCAAGTTCCACTGGGATGTTCCCAAACTTTACCTCACCTCACCCTCACTTAAATGAACTAGAGACTCATTAAAAGCAACATGCCCAAGTCAGTGCCCAAGAAATCCAAAGTGGCCCCACCCCAGGGAGATTACATATGAGCCTAAATGTGAAATTGGAGAAATGTAATGAATATAACTACTCCTAATATTTAAAAATAAACTTTGACTAAATAAACCACTTAACCAGACATCATGCTATGCAATCCCACCATCTCTATAGCAGGTTCCAAATCAAACATTTTGGATTGTTGTCTTTCATTTCCTTTTCAGCTGGTTTGCATGTCTGAAAAATTCGGTGAAGAATGAGTATATTGCACAATGGAATTTCGTTAGGAACAAAGGAATTTTGTTTAGTAGGGCTAGTGTGGTGTGAAGAGGCTTACAGACGCTGGATGAACTGGAACACTGTTTAAAAAGAGATTACTTTTTGCATTTGTTATTGAAGAAGGACGCACATTTTCAAGCACAAGTCAAGGGTGACTGCTGGCGGCAGTATGCTCATGTGTCAGAATGCGAACTTTGGCTTCCCCTGAGTGTCCCAAGCAGTAAATACAGCTCCAATTATATCAGCTTCTAGTCTGGTGACATGAAAAACGGTATGTCAGCATTTGGGAAAGCCAAATCTATAAACTGGAAGAATACTACTGTAATAATCTACAGCATAGGTGTCAAACTCGCGGCCCTCCAGAAGTTGTGGACTACAGTTCCCATCATCCCCTGCTAGCATCATGCTGGCAGCGGATGATGAGAACTGTAGTCCATAACATCTGGAGGGCTGCGAGTTTGACACCTGTGATCTACGGCTATGTTCAGCCAGAAAGGCATGTCCCCCAATTATTTGTCAAAACAGGGAACAAGATAGAGTTTTCCCATGATGTGGTATCAAAGGGCATCATGGCGCCCATCAGAATGTTTCCCAGCTTTCCACCCAAAGTATCACATCTCCAAATCAAAGAGCCTGTCCTGATTTCCCCCCCACTTCATTAGAGTAGGAACAGTCTAAGAGGTACCACATTTCTGTCTGCAGGTATTACACTTTTAGAAACAATTGCCTCCATTATAAAGGGATGCCTGGATTGGAACCTCCCAGTGTTTTGTGAGAGAACCCTACTTCTCAGGGCTGCAATGTTGTGATTGGCTGCATCTCCCCCATGACAACCATTTTGTTGTGACATCCACTACCTGTCCTCAAAATTCCAATAATGCCCATAAGCTCAATAGGAAGAATATTTTCGTTGCACTCAATGATGTAGTTTGCAGGATGCTGAGTCAAGGAGCATTTCACAGTCCTCTCTTCTTTACCTGTAAATACCCGTAGATTTTGAAAGGAACAGACCTATGCTGCAGTTCTCAATGCATATGATCTTGCAGGTATTCCTCGTGGTTTCATGAGTATTGCTCAGGTCTGAAACCCTCATTCAGTGCAGGGTTTACCATCCTGGTGGATGTGAAATAAGAATTGGTTTGATAGTGGGAACAGTGGGTTCTGCATGTGTGAAGTCACTGAGCAAGTGAACTAGCTGGCCAAGTCATTCTCTCTCCATATAATCTACCTCGTAGCCTGATGTTAGGATAAAATCAGAGAATCTATCAGAAATATGATACCAAGTCAGTCCCTCACATCACACAGAGTAGATATCAAGATGTGTTTTAATGACCTTGAGAAAAACATGATTTGGGGATCTGTTCCTTTTCAGATATGGACTCTTAATGTACGTGTAGTCTTTTCAAACGGTTGATGGCTATTCAACCCAACCATCCTGATTCAGTTCTGTTGAAATCCCTGTTCTCTGTCTGGGGTGGAAAAGACCTGTAGGAGCTCTGGGAGATGCTAGACAAAGTGTTGGCCCCGAGCCCCTGTTTCTCTCACATGTATTTCCCCTTCAAACAGCAAGAGGTTGTCTCTTCTGAAGCCTCCACTGAAGTGATCCAAGTTGCCTCCTCAAGTTGCCTCCTCAAAGGATAGCCTTTTACCCAGAGTTTGCTGCCCACAACTAATGCAGGAGTTCTCTGTTTCAAGACCATCCCAATCAAATTGCATTGTAGCCCACCCAGAGTAAGTCAGGATCATGTGACCATTGGGAAAAATATGAATTGTGGGCGGGGGCCTCTAACAATTGGCTCACAATGCTTATTGTGTTGCCAAAAGGCCCTGAGCCTTCTTTGGGAAAACACATACCATAAACTATATATTTCTATTGCTTAGTTGGCAACCTTCATATGACAACCTTCATACAACATCTTATGCAAAGAAATACAAGCAACCAAACATTACAGAATCCTTGGTCCATTGCTACAAAGGTGCTGTGGGTATCTTTTTGGGGGAATATATTAAAAAACAAATTGATCAGTACATTCATCATCTAAGAGCCACCATGATGTAGTGGTTAAGAGCGGCGGACTTTAATCTGCAAAAAACCAAATTTGTTTACCCACTCCTAAACCGTAAGCCTGCTGGGTGGCCTTAGTCCAGCCACAGTTCTCTCAGAACTCTCTCTTGCCCACCTACCTCACAAGGTGTTGCTGTGGGGGGGAGGGGAAGGCTACTTCAAGCCTCCTTAAAAGGTAGAGAAAAATAGGGCGTAAAACCTTCTAACCTTTCCCTGGAAAAAACATGCTTCAGCCATGCGCTATAATTTTATATTGTTAGCATGGAAACAAAATGTAAACAGTCAGGAGTTATTTTTACTATCCTTATAATAGGTCTCTTGCGGCTTTGTTTATTTCATTGTGTTTCATGGGCCATGTCAGTGAACTCCTCTTCCAGAACCAAATGTGAGGATCCTGCTGAGTTTGCCATGACACCAGGCTCATTATACCCTCAGACAAGGATGCAAAAGAGACCTCATCTGAACAGTGGTCATGCACAATCCCCTCAGCAACACGATGACCAAACACTGGGGAAACCATCTCGATTCCTTTTTCGTAGCTAGCAGCTCCAAGAACAGTGTGTGTCCATCCCACCCCCCAAAAAAGGGTCCCTTTCCCACCACATTTCTCTCCGCAAGCCCCACACACACCCCACCCCATCCCTGGCCACCCAGCATCAGGGGAAGGCTGCTCAAACAGGCTAAAACATTGGCCAAGACCAAAATTAATCCATCTTCCACTGTCCCATCTTTCCTCAGAAAAGAATGAAAATAGCTCGGCCTAAATCTTTGAGCAGTTGCACTGGAAATTTCCTTTTACAACAACTGCTTGAAAGTCCACATAGCATATATCCATCATAAAGAGGAACACAAAATGTTTATTAAGCAATTTAAGAACTCTCACTTGGAAATGACATTCGAGCTGTTTGGAGTCCCACAACAATTAGGTTTTTCACTTGAGTGTATTTAAGTTTCAACTCTATGCCTAAAATAAATTTTGCTTCAGTGTGAGTAGAAGTCAATGGTGGGAATCTATGGCCCCTTCTGCACACGCAAAATAATGTGTTTTCAAACCACTTTCACAACTGTTTGCAAGTGGATATTGCCATTCCGCACAGCTTCAAAGAGCATTGAAAGCAGTTTGAAAGGGCATTATTCTGCATGTGCGGAATCAGCCTCTCTCTTTATCTCAAGCCTTCACCCTAGGAGTTCACTCCTTCTCCTGGGCACTCTGAGAAGAAGGAGACTGCAAACATCCATAACCCTATGCAGAATAATTTGGGATTTTCTCCTGCAGAAGACCCATTTAAATGAAAGAGAACATGGTACTACTTGTGTTTAAAGGCAGAGAGAACAATGGCCTATCTGACTATGAGATTAAAAAATTGTTAAGGTTATGTGACATGGGGCATCTGTTAGCCTAAAAGTAGTATGGAAATCAAAGGCTATCATTGGAGGAGATAAGCCGTATTAAGACTTTTTCTACAGCTGAAGCTGGCTTTAACCTGAGAGCTCCAAACACACTTGGTAGGAAATGACTCTGGCTGATTCCACACGGGCCAAAAACAGCAGTGTGAAAACGGTGTGAAAACAGTATAAACCCTTTTACACCATTTTAAACCCCTTTACACCATTTTCACACCATTTTCACACTGCTGTTTTTGGCCCATGCGGAATCAGCCTCATTTTGTAACTCAACATTATTCTAGTCCCCTTCAGTCTCCACTGTGTGTAGCCAGTAAGGCCTCGAAGTAAATATTTAAAATAATAAATTAAACTAGGTTTAAATAAATCAAAAGCAAAAAAAAAAAAACAGCCTGACCAACCAGAGCTCTCTGGAGTTTGTACTTTCTGTTCATCCTGAATTTGAAAGGATTTGGCATGTGAATGTATTTGGGGTTTGAAGTTTGTTTTGGGGGTTATGGAGTTTGTTTTGTTTTGGAGTTTATTTTGTCATCTTATCAATTATTCTATTATTACAGATTTAGAAAATAAAAAAGAAATAACTCTACATGTAAATGTTCATTATACAATTAAAGTTTAGAAGTATAATTCTGCATGTCATTCTAGATACCCCAGACTTCTTTGTTTCTGACGTAACTCAACAGACAGGAACAAACCAAAGGTGAGGGGAATGTTATGGAAAATCCAAAGTATTGCAAGATAATGAAATAGACTTATCCAGATATGCCTCATATGCACACAGACAGGTCCTATGTATACCATATTTCATCAGCAGACTCCACCAGACAGAGGTATGTGCACGTAGCCCTGATCTTGGTACTTTGAACAGTAGCATTTGACCATTTGGGATAGGAAGATGGGAATTACATTCACAGTGCAATCCTAAAGAGAATTACACCCTTCTAAATCCATTGAAATCAATGGGTGTCAAAGGGTGCAACCCAGCTTAGAAATGCATTGTTTGTGTCTCTTTCCCTTACTGATCAGTGATACTCCAAGTAACTCACTGCATGCACAGAAAAACCTGGGAAGAGAAATGTTTTGTGACGATTGCTCCATTTGCACTGAAATCTTTTCTGGAATTTATATTCATTATCTTCATCAGTCCTCATGTATATTTCCTATCCCTTTCAGTGCATCTCACATGGGCGGGAGGGGGAATTCCTAGACAACGGCAGTACATGTAGTCCAATAAGTTTTTTTTGTCACAGGATCAAAGATTTGGGCTGAAAACATGAGTTTGGCAAGACTGCTATAGAGAGAGGGAATATGACAAGACATCACTGTAACGATTCTGATCACAACTAAGAAACAGAACATTAGGCTGTGCGAAGACACTGAAGGCTATGCAGGCCCTTTTGGGAAATTATAACCTCAATGCATCTAATGCAGGAAATGAAAGCAGCTGGGTTGTTAAACATGTACCACCTTGTTTGGGTGCAGATGGTTTGCTTTATTCTTCTCCTGTCCTCCATCTTCAAATTGGGGTGTTATTAGTAACTCTTATTTGGAGAAAGGTATCACACTCACATCTCCTCTTCCCTCATCAGCCACTAAACAGCTGAGGCTTTCTCTTTCACCTTCTTGATGGTACAGCAGACCTGCACAACTGGTGGTCCCACTAACAGTACAATCCAAAGAAGAGTTGCAGCCTTCCCTGCTCATTCCAGTCAATGGGCTTAGAAGAACATAACTGCTTAGGATTGTACTGTTGGCCAAGCAAAGTAAGAGGCGCTTTTAAAAAAATACCCTCTTGGTTTTGTTCCTTGCTAGGGTTGCAAACCTCCAGGTGGGACCCGGAGTTCTAATGGAATTACAACTGATCTCTAGACTACAGAAATCAGTTCCCTGGGAGGAAATGAGAACAGACTCTATAGCATCATAAGTCCCTTCCCAAATACTACTACTCCCCCGCCCCCCCACCCGGGCAACCACCATTAAATCTCCAGGAATTTTCCAAACCACGACTGGCAAATCTACCCCCCCCCCCCCCGCTTGGAGATATCTAAACAAGAGACTTCTCAAGCCCATAGCTGGGGCAGAGTGACTTTCAGACTTGCTACAAAGGTTCATGGTGGGCCACTGGCCGGCAGATGGCCAGAAGCAAGCTGAGACCCCACAGTTCTGAAATCCCTGTTTGCCAATGCTGCTGGCCCAGTCTGAGAAGGGTAGCCCCAGTGACTTTTTTTCCTGGCCTGGGCCATTCTAACATCTCAGCAGGGAACGACATACATCTGATCAACTGTGTTGGGAATCACTAGTTGCACAGGTCTGTGTTAATTGATGGAATGGGAAGAAAAAGGTAAAATGGAATCATCCAACGTGTTTCCCCGAAAATAAGACAGTGTCTTATATTAATTTTTGCTCCCAAAGATGCACTATGTCTTATTTTCAGGGGATGTCTTATTTTTTCCACTCCACAGCTGCATGCTCTGGTGTTCTGTTCAACTGGCATGCTTCCAAACAAAAACTTTGCTACGCATATTTGGCCCCGGAGGGATGTTTTGCTTAGCCAGTAGCACTTCAGCAAAACCCTCTACTTTGTCTTTTTTTTGTGGCCGTTTCCGCATGGCAGCGGAAAGCGGCTGGAAGTCGGAGTTTCGGCGCGCCGACCCGAAGACGCTGGGACGCGTCTGCACGCAGACGGGTCCCGGGAAGAGGCGGAGGCCAGCCCACAATGGCCGCCCGCCAGGCGCCGGCGCCCGCATCGACCGGCTTGTCCCTGGGCGCACTCCAGTGTACGCCGAGGCCACGAGGGACCGCCCCCCTGGCAATTCTGCGCGCCTGCTCGAAGCGCAGAGGCAGTAGGGCGTGTCCCCAGGCCTCAGCGACGCCACCCGGAGAACAAAGGTGAAGTGCAGGGTCGGGGACCGGCGCTTCGATGAAGCTTCGCGCTGCCGTTAAGCCGACCGGCTTCACGGCGGCTAATATTCGAAAAGAACGCTTCTTAAGCGTTCACCGGAATATATGCTCACCGGCTCGCGGAGCCAAGCAGGGCGGCGCAGGGGCCCGGCGGGGCTGCATGCAGCTAAGCCGCCACAATGTGCGAATGATAGCAGCCACACAGGTGAAGCGTTTTTACCGTCTCCAGGTCGTCATTTTTCGGCGCTCGTCTGGGGAGAGCTTGTCTCCTTCCTATTTTCAGGGGATGTCTTATTTTCGGGGAAACAGGGTAGATCAGGAGATAAACCAAACCTTTAACAACACAGCCCTTTGAACTTTTATCAGCTACAATATATATACAAAATATATATATAGCAAGAGCAACTACCAAGTTGAACAACAAAAACAGAACAGGTTATTGAAGTTAGCAAGGGCCCTGCTGAGAGGTGGAATCGCCAATGCTTCGCACAGCTCTGCAACATTGCTACTTGATTAACCCCTGATATATATCCGAGCGCACATATCTGGGCAGGGAATCCTTCTCCATCAATGTGAAGATTCTCTTCTGGGCCAGATCAAATGTGCTCACAGATGGCTCCACCAAGTTCTTCATCGTCACAGATTTGGTGAAATGGTCAATGTTCACCTAGTTAAGAGGGAAGCAAAAATTATCACTATGGGAATCACACTTGCTGTAGTCCCTCATGAGAGGTTACCCACATGATTCTCCCATTACAGCAAATTTGGAACTGGCAGCAATGACATAGAGTCTAGACTGTTAATTACCAACACTGTAAATTTCAACTGCAATAAATATGAATCGTAATGCATTCAACATCTGGAACACAGACGCAAAATTAAACTATTTGAGCTTCTGGGCGTAAACATTGCCACTTGAGGTCTGAATTCCAGATTCTGAATTTTTGCTAGAGGAAGGGTAGTAAACTAAAGTTCTATCCAGACAAGACAGAGGTGCTCTTGGTCAATTCTGTATCAGATCAAGGACTGAAGAGTCAGCCTGTATGGATGGAGTTACACTCGCTTGGAACGAACAGCTTCACATACTAGTGGTGTTCTTAGATCCATGTTTCCAACAGAGGTCTTCTGTGACACTGCCTAATTGGTTTCCATTGGTACACCAGTTATAGTACACTTTGTATGAGGGAGCCGTTGCTTATATGGCACTCAGTAGATATGCTGGAGCTCTGCAGAGCTAGGGTCCCTTCCGCACATGCAGAATAATGCACTTTCAATCCACTTTCACAATTGTTTGCAAGTGGATTTTGCTGTTCCACACAGCAAAATCCAACTGCAAAGTGGATTGAAAGAGCATTATTCTGCATGTGCGGAAGTGGCCTAGGGGATACAACTGTGCATGGAACTGACTTGTGTGTTGCAGTCAACAGCCACTATGTGATCTCTCTTTCACTGCTACCCACTGACCTCTTTGGGAGCCTCACTTTGGATAAACTCTTCATAGATTTTCTTGGCCTTCTCAGCCATTTTGGCAGGGAATTTGATTTTCTTATAATCTTCGCAAGCGATCCAGAACTCAATGTTCTCCTCACTGAACTCAGACTGGAGAAAGTTTCGGAAGCTGGCAAGGCCATCTGCGCAGAAAATGAAAGTTCACCACTTGAAATCACCAGTTGTCCACAATCCCATCAGATTAGAGACTGCTTTGTGCTCCAGCACACAAAAAGCAGCATCACTCGGAGCTGCACAGAAGGAAGAATCCAAATGACAGCAGTAATACGATTATTTCCCCAGGAGCGAGAAAAAAGGTTACTAAATGCTGAACGAGCTTTCTGATGTTCACTGAACAGATTCAAATAACTCCCTGGTTTATGTTTTCAAAAAGAAGTTTGGCTACTTCTTCTTTATCCTGACATGGACTTCGGGCAACCTGAATTCTTTTGCACAAATTAACTGGGCCAAAGTGCACCTGAGAAAACATGTTTCCAATGTTGTGGCTGTTTGTAAGTCGAGTTGGGGAAGTCTGACCTTGTGAATCATATTTAATGAGTATATTAAGACTTTTGCTTCTGTAGCCTTTGCGATAAAGCTTTATTTCTGGAACTTTTGATGATTCACAATTTAGCTTTTTGCTCAACAACCTGACACGGCAGATATCGCATCTGATTTTGGACCTAAGTATTATGGCTTCCTTTAGAGAAGCCTTAGTTGTTTGAGGGGTTGCTTTGTGGCAGCCAGCGAAAAGTATGGCTGCCCTGTGATGCTTCTTTGAATCCCTGGAAGGTTCTCCCTGACTGAGGAAGAAGGGCTGTGAGTCAGTGTTATAGCATCTGCTTTATATTCAGAAAGTGACCAATTTATTTCACACATCTCCAGTTTAAAAAAATGACCAGACAGCAAGTGATGTGAAAGACCATTACTGGAGAGCTACTGTCGGTCAGAATAGATAACGATGACCCTGACAGACCAACAGTTTGACGCCAGGCAGCTTCATGTGCTCATTAAGTTAGCAATTCCTAATCCCACACCCTTAGCAGAACCACATTTCACAGAGTTCTCTGGAAAAAAATGACCTACATTCAGCAAAGGAAGCTCAAAAATGGTTTAGTAGAAGAGTCATGTAAGTCACTCCACTTCCACACAGTCTCTGCTGTCAACCAACCTTCCACATGTGTACCAAATTACATGGAGTAGCTGGTTTGTCAGAGTTCTCCTAAAAAAGTGGAATTACATGTATTCAGACCACATAGGGTCCGGTTCACAGAGTGTGATGGAAGCAGAGGCTCATGCTGCCCCCCTCCACTGCGCAATTTCAGTGTGGCAATGCTTTCTCACACATACTGCCCAATGTACAAACTCAATGACTGTTAAGTCACTTTGAGTTTGCAATATTACAAATACAAATACAAAACCTTTAATGGCATATAAAGAGTGGTAGAGTTTGCAATATTAGACCTTTTCAGTCAATATACCATCAATCATTATGTTTACTATCTGTGGCCATAGATTCCTTCCTCTCACCTGTGTCTTGAGGACCGGCAATATTTTGTTTTTAACCAACCACTTGGTTCTTCCATGACAATATAATAGAAATTAAACTCATTAGGGAACTTTTCATTCAGTGCTACCTTTGTATCTTCCTATCGCTCTCAGTGCCTCAGCACAGTGGCTTAGCCCGTCATTTCTAATGTTACTGGGATGAATGCTAGTTGGAAGATACATACTAGACTAAGACTTACAGGGATTTTGAAGGAGTTTCTCCAAAGAGTTACGCCACTGCCAGGCTTCCTCGGGAGAAGGCCTGTAAATACAAAAGGGATAAAAAGAAAGTATACCCTTCAAAAAACTGCAAAACAGAAAACAATCAATGATGAAATGTAGAGAACTTCTTTGAGCACTTAAACATCTCCTACTGAAAAAAGATGAAGACTAATATAATACCTCTTGGACATTATTTTCTGACATTCATGACAATTCTGTATGGTTCATCAACATGAAGCTGGAAGGCTGAGGGAAAATGGTTTGAATACATGATTATACTGAGTCAGAACCTCAGTATCAAGATCAATGTTTTCTACTCTGATAGAAAGTTCTCCACAGTCCAAGGTACTCTCTTTCACATCACCTGGTTCTTTTCTACCTGATGCTTTTCACAGCAGCTGTCTGGGATTGCCTGCAAGAAAGATGCTCTGTTAAAGCCTTCAACTTGCAAGAAAAATGCCTTGGCTAAGATCAACTACAACTACAAACTATATAGAAATGGCAACACTCAATCCAGGGATGTCACCACTGCAGCTCCATCGATACATTACAAAATCTTTGTGTTTGCAGGGGAAAACACCAGAGCTTTGAATTGGTCATGCAATGTGAGTTTTTGGTCTCTTCCACACATAGTGTTTCTCTTCTGCTTGAGATCAGAGGAAGCAGGGAGAAGACTTACCCGCTGTTGCAAAACCTACAGGTAGCCACCACCTTAAGTAGCATGATTTTAACAATAAGAGCAGATCCACCAGATAATTTGTGAATGAGAAAACAAAAGGAGAGAAAGAGTGAAGTTGATCTTTCTCCTCCACTGGGTGACTTTCCTGGCCATCGATGAAGCAGCCCACAGCAAGTTGCTTCTCAAGCTCCTCGGCCTGTTTCAGCTCACGCTGCCCATCTTCTGTGCTTTCAGAGCAGATGGACATCATTGTCCTTGAAAGGACGAGTGCTTCTCTTCTGGTGCCCATAGCAGCTGCTCCCTCTGTTTCCTACTAATGTCAAACAGGTCAAGTGACCTTCATTTATTTATTTTTCTACCTATAGCCTGCCTTTCAGATACAGAGGCAACTGAAACCCAGTTCGAAACAAAAATTCCAAAATAATGACACGACTGAAAAATAGCCAATGGAAACACATCAACGAATACCGCTCAATATTTATTTCCCTTTAAAGCAGACTTTAAAATGACCATCGTTGCCAAAGCTGTCCTCAATGACCCAAACTATCTGTTTCTGTAGAGCTTCTCACATCCAATGACAAGATAAACAAGGCTCTGCAAGAGCAGAAAATTAAAGAGTTGACCCAAAGCCAATCAGATATGTATCGCAGGATGAAGCGCACATTACACTTGATGTGGGCTATTTCCTAAAACAGCATCCTTTGGGGGGGGGGGATGGATTAAATTAAAATATTCGCACCCCCACCTTCTCCCTCGCATCTCAAGCTAGTTTACGATCCCAACAGTAAAAACAAACAAAATGCAATAAAATCTCCATTAGCTCACCCTACAAAAGTCTCGCACTGGCACTCCATGCCCACAAACAAAAAAGCTTTACAGTGCCTCCTGAGAATTTCTAAAGACAGCCCCCCCCCCTTCCCCCTCTGCCAAGGAGGGAGCCCACTCCACACAGTGGTTTGGTGCCCATTATTTCTTTACCAAATATCAAGCCAACAGAAGAGAGTTTTAAGTAGCTTTATTTGCAAAGAAAGGGGAGACACCCGCTTGGGTACATTCCGCCAAAACAGTATATCCACAGCATGTTTATTCCCTTCTCCCAAATTCATCACACCCCCTCTGTTGGCTAAGGGTACTTAGAGTCACAACTTTCCGGTCTGCCTATTTACATGTACCTCCTTAATATGTGGCCCCCTCCCGTATTCTTCCTATATGTTCATTATAATACAGTTTGTTGTCAGAGCACGTGGATAAGTTAATATGTATTAGCCTATTAAGCATGCTCAGTATGTACAATCTGATACAAGCCTTGCTCTTCAGCCTAGTCATCCAGTGGTCTTATCTTGTCCTGCCACAAGCATCCTCCCTTATGACTCATCTCCTGATTCCTAGTAGAAAACACATTTCGCGTTTATCACAGTGGGAACCACTAAGGAGAAAGAATGTGCTGCATTGTGTTGAATGTGTTCAAGTGGGCCTCCGTAAGCAAGGGAACATATGGGTGGCAAGCAGAAGACCGCAGTTGGTGTACAGCAGTCTTTAATGTGTCTTAACTGCAGTATGCACAATTTCTACACAGGACACAAATTGTACGGGATCACTATAACCTGTTGTTATACATTTCCCTACATAACACAGCTACTGGTGTGGGTTGAGGCAAGCAAATTCACCATGTCATGACAAAAGGTTGCTAGTTCTGGGTTGGGAAATAGCTGGAAATGATGGGGTAAAACCTGAGTGAGAAAGGGTGGAATTTGGGAAGAGGAGGAACTTCAATGGAGAATAATGCCATTGAGTTCACTTTCAACAGGGCATTTTGTCCAGGTAAACTGATATATAACTCATAATATATGCAATGTTACATAGTATGTGGAAAATGGGGGTAGTGGAGAGGCTTATCATGTGTGTGCAGTTTTCAGTAAGATTTCCTCTTTCTGGTCTAGGGCTTGGAATTACTGTAAAACCACAGTTTCTTAAGACTGGGTCTTCTGGCATTTCTTCTACTCTTTTGTCTTTTAACATCTCTACAACTGTCCCATGTGAAAGCAGGCAGGGAAGGGAATGATCTATCTCTATCCATATCCCATCTCCTGCCCAGCTATTCATTCTCTAACCAGAAGTTCAAAGAGGTTTCCTGTTTCCCTCCTTCTGTCCCTCTCACAAACCTTTCTCAAATTCCCATGGCCTGTTCAGGGATGCAGCAAATGATGCCCTTTGTCTCAGACAAGACAGGCCAAACATTCTTACAGCAATTATGTGACCTTGGGGATTTTTTAAAAAGAGAAGAAAAGAAGAAAGCCATATATAGAAATGGTGTGTGGAGTCAAAGACAGAAACAAAGCCCTAGTCTTGTTTTGTGCTGACTCAGAGAGTTAATGCATCTCTGGAATATTGTACAGAGCTATTAATTGGCAAAGGGTTCTATCCTACAGACTTGGCCCAAAGCCGCCCTCCTCGAGGAACAAGAGTTCCTCAAGGAACAAGAGTTATAGGGTCGCCGGCTCCTAATTGGGAACTCCTGAAGATTTCAAGTAATGACAGGGGTGGACAGGAACTCAGCATGTGTTATTTATTTGTTTATTTATTTAATTCATTGATACCCCAGATTTCTCCCCAATGGAGACCCAAAGTGGCTTACATCACTTGCCCGTCCTCCATTTTATCCCCACAACAACCTGTGAGGTAGGTTAAGCTGAGAGAGCGGAACCAGTCCAAGGTCATCCAACAAGCTTTCAGGGGAGAGTGAGGATTGAAACCCAGCCAGGTCTCCTGGCTCCAAGTCCAACACTCTGACCACAACACCAGACTCAAAAAGCATGTTTCCTGGGGTTAAGACTCCTTGACTAAAATGGGTTTTACTTCTGAGTAAGAATTGCTCAGTCCTTTACTTGCTCCCCCCACCACCAAGTTTATTAGAAAGGTTAATAGCAATAAGGGTATGTGTGGCCAGGCCAAGGTCACCCAGCACGTTTCCATGGCACAAGTGGGGAATCAAACCTGGGTCTCTCAGATACTAGTTCTACCATTCTTAACCACTACACCGTACTGGCTTTCACATTTACATTTATTTACTTGTTTATTTCCCACTTTTTCTCCCCAGTTGGGACTCATCTCACACTCCAACACAGCCATTTTCTCCAGGGAAATTGATATCTGTCATCTGGAGATCAGTTGTAATTTTGGAAGGTTGGCAATCCTAGGCCCTTTCTGCATGGGCCAATAAAAGCGGGGGGAAACCTACCCTTGCCCCAGCCCCTTTGCACGGCTGGCTGTCCACGACGTGTTGGCCAGGGCACGTGCCTTCAGATGAAGGTGCATCCTTTTTTTCTTCCCTACCAGCTGTGCTTCCCAGGCAGGCAGGACCAACCCCCAGGGCCATGATACGGTCCATTTCCCCTGCATGGCTCTGCAGATGGGAGCCGGGGAAGGGTTTTCCAAGAATTCCAATATGTTTGATTCTCTTGTTCGAATGCATCTCACAAGCCACGTTAAAACAAAAGAATCGCACAATGTGATTCTTGAAAAACCTGGGTTGTGGGGCAAAATGCAGAGCAGATCTGCATTAGGATCGGGATCCATGCGAAGTCCCCCCCTAATCTGGGTTTTTTACCGATGTTATTCCAGTTTTATTGGCCTGTGAAGAAAGGGCCCTAGACTTACAACAGAGGGAATGGTAGTGTCTTGTTAATGCATCTTAGGTGCAGCCTTTTGTGCAGGATCACGCTCAAGAAAGGCCCCTTTTGCCAATCCAGCATAGAATGGATTGGCTGGTGCTTGTGCCATCACAAAGGCACCTCACTGTCAGGAACAATTATTCATTATTTAACAAAAACTTATTTGGATTTAGAAACCAAACAAAAACTGAGTTGGACAAACTTAGAGGAGACTAAAAATTATTTTTGAAAAGTGGTCAGTCAGCATTTAGTGTGTTCTGATTTAGAATCTAGTTCTCCTCAACTCAGTTGAATTGTAATATAACATAAACCCATTCATATTTACTGAGTTACTGATTTACAATTGCAGCAAGACAAAAGAACAGCAACTCTGAAAGACATTGTTTGGGCCTTTCCATATGGCAACAACCCAGGATCATAAAGGGTTGCCAGTCCTGGGCTGGGAAATTCCTGGAGAAATAGGGATAGGTCCTGGGGAGGGGAAGGTCAACATGGTATAATGCCATAGAGTCCATCTGGAGATCTCCTGTAATTCCAGGAGAAATCCAGGTCCCACCTGGAGACTGATAAACTTATCAGAGATCCACAACTTGGAGTAGAAACAATAACCTAAGAAATGTCAGGTACCTTTACCATACAACATCTTCACACACTTTCTATGAGAAGGCACCTGAACAGATGGTGCTACACCTGCCCTACAGATTGGCAGGGTTAGTTAGTGCCAAGAGTTAAGTCACACATCTGATCTACCTGGAATGAACCCTGTGGATATCTTCTTGGGTCCCTTTTCTGACACTCTTCTTTCCCCTTCCCATACTCTTGAGCCAACACTTAGGAACATAAGTTCCTTAATGATATGTGTGACTTCAAGTCAGGTCAGAGGAATCCCAACCAGTTCATGTCACATGTATCATCTAGCTGAGTCCTAAAATGAGAAGTTCCAGGTCTCAAATGTAGCCATCCTTTCTGCAAATTGAATTATATTTCCAAGTGAATAAGGGTGGAAGAGGGGAGATCCCAAATCTTTTCCTTGTCACAAACTTTCAGACTCCATTTCCCATCTGTAAAACAATGGCCCAATCTTCAATGTTGCTTTGAAGACCACCAAGCAAAGGACCACCAGGCATTTAAAATGTTGACTGTACAGTCCTTTGCAGAGGAAGATTTCAGTGGTCCAGGTTGGGGTATCAGGTGCCTATTTAGTTGTTAAGTTTTAGTTTGACTATTTTTACTATATCACCTTAGGATATCTGAAAGCAGTCCTATGGCATCTTAAAAACTGATTTTATTTCTCTATAAACGTTTGTGGATCAGAGCCTTCGGTTTACCAATGTAAAATCATGGGGTCTAGTCTACAAAAGCTTACCCTAGAATAAAATTTTGTTAGATTCCTCTTTAGTTTTGCTGCAACAGACTTGCACACTTACTCTTTTGAGCTATAGTGATTTGCCTGTCTGCCTGATGGGCAAAATAAGGAATAAATTACATAAAGCAACAGGATAAATTACAAAAACGCAGACCAATCTGGCAGATTGTCTCAGTTTGCTAAAAGCCAGATGCTGCCATTTGTGCAATGGTTTGAAAAAGTACACGCAGCCCGGCCTGTATCAAGAGAAAGTATGGTCTCAGATATGATCTCAAAATAATCACTCCAGTAGGTACTGTAGAAAAGAACCCTCCTTATTCAATGTTGGCCAGTGTAAGGCGCCTGTTTTCCGTTGCCTCGGGAAGAAGCCTCACTCAGAACTGCCCATCCCAATTTGTTCCTAATTGCTATCTAAAGGAACAGCACAAAATCTATTTAATGGTTTTTAAAACATGGCTAATAACAGCTGCGCTAGTCACGAGGCAATCTCCAGATTGACCTCTCTACACAGCAAACCCTCCTCAAAATATAATTGGAAACAGATTCTAAGACAATAAAGCCATGTGAAGTTACCCCCTCATGCAACGAGGCTAGCTCCCGTTTCCCCTTAGAGAATCAGACGCTGCTAGTGTTTGTTCTGTTCCAATTCCTGGAATTAATTTGCCTCCAGGACAGAGAGGGGACTGTTTTCTCATAGCTAAAAATGACAGTTATTAGATCAACAGGCCAAAGCACTTTAAAAGAGATCAGAGCGCAGGTTGAAATGTCCTCTCAAATATTCAGCACCAGCTTTTCTTCCTGCAGTCGCTTTCATCTGCTGCTGCTGCCCCCGCCCCCCCCCTTATGTTCCTCATAAGTTTCTTCTCTTCTAACCCCTATCAACAGTTTTACTTAGGAATGGAACTTTATGGCCAAATGTTTGGACCAAGAAACCTGAGATCAGCATTGACAATCATGGGATCAGCTGAAAATACATTTTGCTTCTCCTCTATAAAAAATGAACGTAGCTCCCTCATGTATCATTGAGATATTTAATTTCCTGATTCATTGCTCATTTTTTAAAAAAATGGCTAATTTCTGCATTAGTCCATCAGTAGAAACAGGCTGGGATTAGACCGTACAGCCTCTGCTTTGCACAAGAAGAAATGCAATGAAAGCAAAAAATCTCCAGGGTCTGTGTGATACAGTGGCTAGAATGATTGGTTCAGAGCAGAGAGATTTATAGGTTCAAGTCACACTCTCTCTCTCAGCTTAATTTATCTCAAAAGTTATTGTAATAATAAATTGGGAGCGAAATCATCATCTGCAGTGCTATGAGCTTGTTGCAAGAAGTATGAAAATATACCATATTTGTTTCTGGGTCCTACAGCATCCTAGCACCAAAGAAATGTAAACAATTAGCTGCCCCCCCCCCCCCGGGCCCATATTTCTATCTTCAGGCTGGAAAAAGCTTCTCTTACTATACTTTTACAAGCCAGGCTTTTACTAAAGACTCAGGTATAAGACCAGTAAAACTACAACAATCTGAAGCATGACCACAGACCCTAAGGGGAACAGACATGCACCATTGGGTCCTTCCTATTCCGCATGAATATGTAGGTGATCCTCACAGGCCTGCACAGAAAACCTATCATAGCATAACATTAGAATAACTACATTTTAACAATGCAGTTCTAATCAGATTTACATCCTTCAAAGTCCATGAAAGTAAGAATGTAACTCTGAAGAATGGAACTCTGTAGGATGGAACTGGTAGGCAACTGATATAGGGCCTTTCTAAGCAGAGTTACACTCTTCTAAGTTCATTGGCCCATTCCGCACAACACAAATAAAATGTTTTCAGGTCGCAAAATGAATGTTTTGGAGTTGTATTCTGCACAGATTTTCCCCAAAAAACGTTTTCAAAATGTTTTATTTTCCCTGAAAACATTTTATTTTAAAACCGCCAAAGAGGGTTTTTTTGCTGAAAATGTTTTGAAACTGGTTTCTGTTCGTTGTGCAGAGTTCAGGAAACATTTTATTTCCCCTGCCCCCTTTTAGAAGCTCTTATTTTGTTGCCATTTTCTGCCGCTTGTGATTCTCCATTCCGTCCACCATTTTCTAAAGTTCCCCCCCAGAGATTTCCTCTGCTTGCAGTTTATCCACCTACCATTTCCTTGTAAAAAAAATGCATAAATAAAGTTTTAGTTGCCTATGATTACACACACAAGTCTTTTTCCTTTCTTTGTTTTGGGGAAGGTATCTCCAAAGCTACAATAACTCGAAATATGCTCATATTGCAGATTCCAACATCGTGTCATTGTAGCTTCAAAGACATCAACTCCAAAACAAAAGAAAAAAGAAAAAAATGACACATGCATGGAATTGCCAGGCAAAAATAATTTTATTCATATACCTTATACTCGGAAATGGCAGGTGGATGACCTGCAAACAGAAGAAACCTCTGTTGGAACATTCTACAAATGGTGGGCAGCATGGAGAATCCAGGAAATGGCAAGCACAGAAAAACCAAGTCGGTCTGCGGAGAGCAGGTCAACCCAATTCTTTTCAATGGGTGGCAGAACTGTCCTCTGAGTGGCTAAGATTCTCTTTTGTGTGTCTGTTTATCTTCAAAAATAACTGCTCAATTTAAAAAATAAATAAATAGAGAAACTATATATTGCCGGAATCTGCAGAACCAGCTGAGTACAACTATTTATTTTTGGGGGCTGAAAAGATGCCCAGTATCAGAGCCTGCAGAGCAAATGTCCTGCGGCAACCTTCAGCAAATGGTGGCAGGGAGAATCCCTTCTGCTGCACACAAAATGTTGGACCCAAGGAGAGGGTGAAACTGACCAGAGAGCAAAATGGTCAGGCGGGAAACGTAAACCGCCTCCTGAGCTCCACATTCCACACAGCCAAGCAGACAACATCTTGCAGAAAAGGTGCATTTTGAAGCGATTTTTTAAAAAGACCTCTTGAGTGGAAATAAGGCCTCCTAAGGATGTCTTGGGGAAAAGGCTGTACAGAGTGACTTCTCAGGACACCTTTTTTGCATCCTCAGGATGTCTTATTTCAACTGTGTGGAACAAACTAGAGAGCAGTCCCTGGCATCTCCTGTTAGAATATATGAATTATCCTGCATTGGACCAACCATTCATTTAATCCAGCATCCTCTTTCACACAGAGGCCAACCAGTTTCCCTGGAGGAACAACAAACAGAGGGCAGAGGCCAAGGTTTTCCACAGATGTTACCTCCTCGCACTCATATTCAGAGGTTTAGTGCTTTGTAAGTGAAAGTTTCCGTCAGTTGCCATGGCCACTAATGGAAGTATCCTCCATAAAATCCAATTTCAAGCAGCAGGTGTTAAGAAAGACCTTTCTCTGCCTGAGTGATTATCCATCAGCCTAGACAACCCTGAACTGGCTTAACCAATAGCCTGACTCAATATAAAATAGCTTCATATCTCAGGAAATACAATTATATTATGCAGATCTCTCACTAGAAAGATTTATGGCCTCAGAGTTTATAGATCTTCTGTCTGAGACAGACAAGTGTATTGCCATGAAAATATACTGCAGTTCATATGTTACCAGTGACTTCTGTAAACGGTCCCTCGTTCAACTGGGCTCCAGTGCCAGTTGCAAATAGTTATTTCAAAAACCTGTCTTGAATAGTTCAGTGGTTGCAGCCTTACTTCTGAGCCTTCACTGGCTTCTCCGGCTTCTCCAGGTAAGGGATGATCAGGTCAATTGCTGAGTCAGGCTTCTGGAGCAGTATGCCCAACTTGCTCTTGATCTCCTTGGCCCTGGTAGGAGAGAAAACATGTCAAATGTGGCTGCCAGTTTATTTACTAATAGCTGGGTTGAGGAAAATACATTTCTCAAGCTGTATTTACTTGAATTTCTAAGTGGAGCATTTCTTGGGTGCTGTCTGGTTTCTGGGCTGTATGGCCGTGTTCTAGCAGCATTCTCTCCTGACGTTTCGCCTGCATCTGTGGCTGGCATCTTCAGAGGATCTCCTCTGAAGATGCCGGCCACAGATTCAGGCGAAACGTCAGGAGAGAATGCTGCTAGAACACGGCCATACAGCCCGGAAACCAGACAGCACCCAAGTGATTCCGGCCATGAAAGCCTTCGACAATACATGGAGCATTTCTGTTTACTGCCTCCTCAATAAATATCAATACCTCTGCTGAGGCATCTTTGAAGTATTTCTCATTATTTTACTCTGGTTCCACAGAAGATATTTTCATTCCCCTTTCCCTTGAATCCCACCACACCTTCTGCTCATTCACCAGCCCTCCTCCTCTCCGCATTTTGGTGATACCAAATTATGTAAATTATAGGTAACCTTCCATTTTATTTTATGTATCCCCCCCCCCCCAACACACACACACACACACATCCAACCAAGGATCTCAGGTGGCATATCTTTCTTTTAGACACTTTCTTGTAACTTAAACACTTAAAATTATTCGTGCTGCTTGTTTTATCTTTAAAAGGTAGATTTGGTGAGAGGGCATTACTGATACAATAATCACTACAGTTCAACAACAGTACTAGCCACACCGAACAAGGAAGAACAGTTGGCAAGAAGAAGTAAGGGAAGAATGGAGCAACAGCCACAGCTATATCCTCACCTGACAGCTCAGTCAGAGCACATAAAAACTGTGCCCTGGTAAGGACATGGTGTGCCCTACTGAGAACCTGTGGCAAGCATATTGGCAACACCTCACCGCCCTGAGATGCTGTCTCATGCTGGAAGTGAAATAATATGGGGAGGATATAGGAGCATGGGAGAAAGAAGAAGCAATAGCAGAGGATACTAGTTGTGCTGATCACCTGATAATCTCTTGTTTCTGGCAATAATTTAGATCACGGGTGTCAAACATGCAGCCCGGGGTCAAATCTGGCCCCGAAAGGGCTTATCAGGCCTGTGAGCTAACCCCCTCGCTCCCAATCACCAATCCAGGCACCCACCCCATCTCACTCCCAATCTGGCAAGACCCCCCCCCCCCCATGCCAATCTGGTCTGGTGAGTCTCTTTTTGTACTTGCAGTCCAGTGATGAAGATTTTACAGGGAAAGAATTGCACGCAAAAAGGGTATGGGTATTAACCTTTCCTCTCCCCCCTCTTGCTCTGAATCCCTACATTTCAGCACAGGAGACAATGTGGCACCAGTCTGAAAAAAGTATTTCCTCCAGTGAAGTTGCTTTTAACAATGCCTTATTCTTCCAGCAGAGTATATTTTTAAATTCATGGGTGCCGTAAACCATATTTACAGACACCTGCACAAAAGCACATTACTGCAATTGATACAAACGTTACCCAAATTGCAGCACCAAAATTATAACACTAAATTATAACACTAAAAATTATAACACCAAAACATCTGACTATGGTAACAGAAACATTCATAAACAATATTGAAGAGGGAAAGTGCTGCAGTCCTTTATTTGAAAAACACTATATCCTAAATATTACTTCTTTCTTTTATTAGTCACAAATTTAATTTACTTTGTAATCAAAAAGTAAAAGGATCAAGCGCTATAGGAACCATGTCACCCCATGGGACTAAAATTCAAATTGCTGGTTTTTACCTATAAGGACCTAAATATATTGGGAACAGGGTTACTTGAATGACTGCCTCCTTCCATACCAGCCCACCAGTAAAGAGTCTCATCAAAACCTCCATTGGCCATGCTCCATCTGTGGAAATATGACAGCTGGTGACCAGAGACAGGGCTTTTGGGGTGGTAGCACCTAACCTATGGAATGCCATCCCCATTGAAGATCATACAACATACACTCTCCTTTACATGCTATGGTAAAACATTACTTTTTATCCAAGCATTTGACTATGGATTAACCCTGGTTTTATACACTACTGTAGCCTATTATTGAAGACTGTTTTTAAGCTGTTAGATTTTTACGCTGCATTTATACTCTGAGTTGCTGTTTTTTTTCAATTCTGATTTTTTAAAAATGATATATAAAATAGTTTGTTAACTTTTAGCCACTTTAAAAAAATTAAATAATCTTTTACTTGCAAAGCCACCTCAAACAGGGTATCTGGAGTGATGGAATAAACAGAGTCTTGGTTAATCAAAAAACTTAAGAAAACATTGTTAAAATGTATTGTTCTAAAGAGTAATCCAAACAGAACTGACCAGCTTTTCAACAGAACTCTGAAGCTGTGCTTTTGCAGTGATGGCATTTCTCACATCATGAAGAGCTTTATCTGTCTACAGCTGCAGATTTTGTTGCCGTCAAAGGCACAGCTACAGATACTAGCCAAGAAGCTGGCAGCACTAATTTAAATACAATATTTTTAAGAATCCCATCAATTACAATGTTTAACCAAGTAATACAAATGCCAGAAAACTACAAATGTGTGTGTGTATGTTACAATCCATATAGGCTAAAAATACTAGGCAATGAAAAGCCTTCTCTCGCACACAATAAAAACTAGTATTACTAACAATAATTCATTTGGCCTCTGTCTAGTTAAAGCGCCAAAGTCATCTACTACACTATAAAAGTCAGAATTGTGTAGTATAAGATCATACTCAGTTCAGTTCAGTTTGACCTTTAATGGCATAAAAGTTTGCAGATTATTTACATTTAGACATTTAAATATTAGTATTTAAAATGTTTTCCAAAAACTTAGCCACTGCCAAGGTAATCGATGGACTACAGCCCCTCAGCAAAAAACGAGTGGTCTGGAATTTAGAATAATGAAGTCTTGGAAGCAGCAAAGGATAAATTAATAAGATCATACTCAAATAACTCAGAGCTAAACTAACATATGCAAACAAAACCTCTTCAGCAAAGTATTTTAATTAAACCAAGGCCCCTTCCGCACATGCAAAATAATGCGTTTTCAAACCACTTTCACAACTGTTTGCAAGTGGATTTTGCCATTCCGCACAGCTTCAAAGAGCATTGAAAGCAGTTTGAAAGTGCATTATTCTGCATGTGCGGAATGAGCCCAAGTGTAGAATCAAGAAACCCTCTACTCATTCACACAGAGAATTTCCCTTCTGCTCCCTTTTCTCTCCCAAGTTCATAAGAACTACCTTGCTGGATGAAATTTAAAGCAGGGGTTTAAACTTTGTTTAGCTGTGGTCACATTAAGAATTTTGAGAGCTTTGTGAAGGTAGTAACAAAAAAAATGGCTGCTATGAACTCTGGGGTCAATTATCAAAGAATGGGAGGTTTCAAGCCAAATCTACTCCTGTAAGGTCCCTTCCACATATGCAGAATAATGCACTTTCAATCCACTTTGTAGCTGTGCGGAATAGCAAAATCCACTTGCAAACAATTGTGAAAGTGGATTATTCTGCAGGTGTGGAAGGGGCTTAAGTAATGTATTTGTTTGGGGTTAAATGCCTAGAATTTTGCGGGAGCTTTTCCAGAATTCATTCCCATCAGCTTCACCAGCATGGCCAATTGGCCACGCTGACAGAGGCTGATGGGAATTGTAGTTCCTGAACATCTGAGAGCCGCAGGTTCCTACCCCTGGTTTCAGGCATTTTCCAGGATGTTCATTCACATCTCTATCGTTTCACCAGTATAGGGCCACTGGCCAATGCTGGACAGAGGCTGATGGGAATTGTAGTTCCTGAACATCTGGAGAGCCGCAGGTTCCCTACCCCTGGTCTAGCTGAACAGTTATGGGATGCTGCTGTGTTTAGAGATTACCTGTTCGTTGCCTGCCTGAACAGAATTCAAGTTAAAATAGTCATCATGGCAAGTACTTTTGGTTGGGAAGGTATACTTGGTGATCCCGAGTATAATAACTCCTATATTGAAGGTGGGGGTTTCTGAATGGGTGTTCCCTACAGACACAAAGGTAATGATGCCTCCTGGACTTCTTTGCAACATCTCCTGCTCCAACGAGATGAATGGCAGGTTGGCTCTTTGCTTAGAAAGTGGATACCAGGAAATACATCAGTAGTCACCATGATGCCCTTGGCCACCATGTTGGAGATCAAAATCTGTCTAGTCAGACACTCTATTGTCTCCAGGTTCACAAGGAAAGAATGAAAGTGCTGTGTGTCCCTGATATTTGGTACTTACGGGTAGATTTCCTCTGTACTTAGGAACTCTGTTTAGCTACCTGGCTGACAGAATCTAGAACAAAAGTTGATATTGGATATTCTATAAGGAAAATTTCTGCTTCCACATGGTTTCATTCCTTAACAGTGTGGGGGAAGGCATTTTCTTTACTTTTGCAAATATTAAAACATTCTGATTGGTCTTCTGCAAGAATTTCAAAGGCAGTTTATCAAAAGATGCAGGATATCAGAGACCCCTTGGAAAGTCTCCCTGTTAGTCATCAACCCCAAGTCTTTCCCTTTTTTCTCTTTTCTCATACAGGAAGTCACAGAGTTCTCAAGACTGACCGTTATGTTCTTGACTTTTGGGGCTTTGGAGCCAAAGTCTTACTCATCAGTCTCTTTGGAGGATGTCAGCAGATGTGAAGGCCATTATATAATCAGAGGTTCCAAGAAATCCATTCATTTGACCTGGGAAAAGGCCTTTTTCATAGGCCAAAGGGTGCCTAAATCCCCATGCTCTCTTTTGACCGAGGTGTCTCTGGGGTAAGGAGATTCACATTACAACTGCACAGGAATAGCAGAATCAAATTGCATCTCTCCCCCGCTTTCCCCCCTCCCCCCCATATGAGAAAGAATACTTTTAATCTTGGAAGTCAAAGACAAACAGTAGCGAAATACTTCAAATAAAACAGGAATGTGGCATTTTAACATTTTAGAAGATAATAACGATTTATTGTCCTTTAAAAAAAATTGCTGTCAGACTATTTTTTGTCTTACACCGTGGGAGGTTCTCAGACCCAGCGTGGTATTGTAAAGAGTGGTGGACTCTAATAATCTGGAGTACTGGGTTTGATTCCCCACTCCTCCACATGAGTGGCAGACAATTATTTGATGAACTGGATTTGTTTCCCCACTCCTACACATGAAGCCTGCTAAGTGACCTTGGACTAGTCACAGTTCTCTCAGAGCTCTCTCAGTCCTGCCTACTTCACAAGGTGTCTGTGGTGTGGAGAGGAAGGGAACGAGTTTTAAGCCACTTTGAGACTCTTAACAAAGGCTCTTTTTGTTCCAACAAAACAAGACTGGATTTTAAAAGTCACAGAATATGCAGAGATGGCAAGGCCGACGGTGCTTATAAGAGATAGGAATGTGGATAATTTCCCTGAAGATTGGAAACTCTTTGCTGACTACCTACTGAAAACATACACAAACAGGGAAATAATGGCAGGATTTGAGATTTAAATGAAAACAGCGGATTGGACTAAAATAGTTTTATAAGAAGGATTAAAAGCAGAGGAAATGCCAGCTAAAAGCACAAAACTAGATTTGAGTTTGGATCCATAATGAGGTAGCTGGAAGTCACATATGTATGTAGTGATTTCTTGAAATGTGTGTTGTTGTTGTTGTTTGTTGTTGTTGTTGGGGAGGGGGAGTAGATTTGGGTTGGGGTTTTTTGTCTGTGTTGTCTGCATGAGAAGTTGCGGTAGTTTGCCATTGTGTTCCTCTGAAGAGTCTGCCTTGATGGTCTCTCATCCAAGTATCAACTCTTCATAGTTTAACAAGACCTTCCCTCCCTGGCTGTTCTTAGGGTAAGTAAGATGAGGTGACTCCTGAATGTCAGCAGATACTCCTTGCAAAAGCATAGCATCTCTGCAACAAACCACCATAAGCAGGATAAGGTTTGCAAATTCATTAGAGATTTCAAGGAATCCAAACTACGACCTTCCTGTTCAGTAAGATAGCAACTGTGGATGCAACATCAAGTTGTAATTGACTTATGAGGACCCTAGCAAGGGGCTTTCAAGGCAAATAAGAAGCTGAGGTGAGTAGGCAGGAACATTTCTTGGGGACTTCCCAGGAAGCCAGCCAAGTATATTATACATCTGACTTCTATTATACCCAGAGAGTGGACTTTAGGAGCACTAACCCAGGAAATCACTCCACTAGATTGCTGAATGATCCCTGGAGAAAAGATGATCAGGGACATTAGGAATTTAAGGGCTCTGACATAGCATGGTTCCGAGATGAGCCAGTGTGGTGTAGTGAGCAGGGTTACAAGCAGAGGTGGGATCCAGCAGGTTCTCACAGGTTCCCGAGAGTAGGTTACTAATTATTTGTGTGTGCTGAGAGGGTTACTAATTGGTGATTTTGCCACATGATTTTTGCCTTAGTGACGCCCCTCCTCTCAACAGTAGTGTGCAGAACTTGAAGCAGTCTAGCAGGAGGTGCACCGTAAGGCGCATGGCAGCCTGCACCCTCACGTGCATTCGCTTTCCCTGCCATAAGCGACTCAGTATGGCGCAGCGGCTGCGTCCCTGCCACAACCTCCGCCCAGGAATGCCCTCAGCCCATGGAATGCCCGGCCACACCAGCGCATCACTGGGCTCCCCACCCAGTCTCCCAGCATTGGCTAATGGTTCACAGTTTGAATCCCACCACCATGGGAACCTGTTACTAAAATTTTTGGATCCCACTACTGGTTACAAGCCTGACTCCTGGATCACAACTTGGCCACAGATCTCAATGACTAACAATTATTTCTCAAGGAGTAACTAGATCAGATAGCAGAATATGAGTGGCTGGATCCTCCTCATTTTGAAAAAGAAAAAAGAAACAACTGTGAGAATGGAACATGCATCAGGGTGATGTTATTGAAAAAAGAGGATCAATTATTTTGGGAAGAAGGCATCTGTGGTCTAGGATTACTTTGATAGACTATAAAATCTCATGTCAATTTCAAGGGTTTATTGCTCAAGCGATAGACACAAAGCATTTTTTTTTTAAACAAAGGAAGCCCTTCTGAAATGCTGGCCCGGAGAACGGGAACTTCTGTTGGGTGTATGGGTGAAGAGGGGAGGAATGAGAAAACCCAAAGAAAGCAAAATGTGAAGGGGGGAAGGGGAGTCGTACTCTAGCAGGTTTCAGAAACCACAAAGGTTCTCTCATCTGAGAGCATAGTGCAGGAGGAGGGAAAATGTGGCTAACCAAGAATCCCATCTGAAGGGAATGTGTGCTCAATGTGAAGTACATAAATGGCCTGTGTTAATTGGTTCAGGTTTTATTGAATAGAAGAGTGACAACCTGATTTATGGGGTGTTCCAGGCAAGAGAAGAGCAGAGGCAGTTCGCTATTGCTTTCCTCCATCTAGCAACCCTGATCTTCCTTAGTGGTCTCCCATCCAAGTGCTAACCGTGGCCGACCTTGCTTAGCTCTTAAGCTCCAATGACCTTGGGAGAGTTGGGCTATTCATGCTGCTAGGTTTTATTAAAGGCAGCATTTAGCATTTATTAGCCAGAATCCTAAAGCTCCTTAAAAGATTTTGCCAAAACACTTCTCCTCCTGTGCAAATAAAGATACAAAAAAAGGGCACAGTTCTAAGCAGGATCTCACTCCATTATCCTGTTGTGGTACTGATACCCTATTTCTTCCTAAGGGTCCTTTAACAATATTGCTGTTGGATATCCAGGATTCCCTTCCAGGAGTAACACAACCAGAACTCTGAGTTCAGGAAGGTTTTAGGGGCAAGTGACACAGTCAAGGTCATGAAGATCCTAGAGAGAGTGTGTAGACACACTTATGACTGAGAAGGGCATCGCTTAGAGAGTTTTCCCAAGAGTGCAGTATCAATATAACCACAAAGTAGAACTTGTAAGATTTGGCATTTATGCTCTGTTGTAACATTCCACACAATTGAGAAATCGCAGGACATGAACACAAAGGATTCAAGAGCTTTTCTTTGCTGTTTTATGTGAAGATTTCTGAGGTTACCACCTCAGAAAGGAGTGTTTATGTTATTGTTATAAAAAGGTTGACAGTTGAGCAAAACTGATCCGCTGAGGAAAAACAGGCTTAGGGACAAACTAGACATGACAAACCACATATATTTATCCACACATGGGTGTGTTTGGTACATGAAATAGAGCACACAGGTAAAGGGAGTGAAATTGTCTCTTCCTCAGCCTTACCTCAGCATGTTTCATTGTCTGAATCATTTCTCCCCAGTTGCAGGGCTAGGAGCAAGCCAGACTTGAATAAAAGAGTTAGACCAGGGTTCTCCAATGTGGTGTCCATGGGCACCACATTATTTGCAGACATTTGGAACCTGGCAAACATTTTTAGAAAGTGAAAGGAGCCAGACGGGGTTTTTGCCCAACAAACTGCTTTTGCCCCAACAAGGCTTCTGATTACTCACTGGAGCTCTGACTGGCTGGGCAGATTTTTAAAATTTGCTTCAGCAATAGCTGCCAACACAGCTCAAGGATCTTTGCTATATGACTGCAGATAAGCTGTGTGTATGCCATAAAATATTTTAAACAACACAGCCATTGGTAAAGGGATCCTGTTAAACAAAGCAGCTGTCTGAAATGCTGAAAATCTTAGCCTTATGGTAATTCAGAATGCATGTGTGTGTTCTGGATCTGTGAGTGCACCCCCGCTTGCATGTTGGCTCTTCCTTTAGCTCCTGGAAACGCTGGTCGTTTTCTTTTCAGTGCTGCTTTCCCTGGCCGTCCCTTCAAGACTGGTAACTATCACCCATTTCTGAAACCCTCTCCAACTTCTTCCCTTTTCTTGCAGTTAGCTCTTGCATGCTTTGTGCATTCGTTACTTAAAATTTCATTGATAAAGTCATATTGTAATTATACAATTGCTTGCTCATTTGAGAGTTTTCACTTAAGACTATCCCGGTATACATAGGTTATAGATCCAAGTCACCCGCTCTCGCTCATTATCTCCATACTGCCTACCTAGGGTAACAAGATAGCTCTATTATCTGCTTTGGGCTCGATACCTGTTGTTGTTGTTGTTGTTGTTGTTGTGGTGGTGGTGGTGGTGGTGGTAGATTTCACAGCTGCCAGATATTTAGCTGGTTGAGGACCTTCATTACAATTTGAGTCTCACCCAGGGGCCTAGGAAGTTGTAATGGATCGGCATAGTAGCCTTCTGAATTTGACAATGTTAATATTGTCAATTCAAAGATGTTTCAAGTGCTGCCCTAGTGTTTTTGGGATGGTGCCCAGCGTGCCGATTACCACTGGGACGACGCTGGTTTGTGCCACAGATGCTGAAGCTTGATTTTCAAATCATGGTATCTAGTGACCTTCTCATGTTCTTTTTCAGTGACCCTTCTGTCACCTGGGACTGCTATGTCGATTGTGGTCACTTTCTTGTCCTCGATCACGGTGATGTCTGGTGTATTGTGTTTCAACACTTTGTCTGCTTGGATTCGAAAGTCCCACAGGATCTTGACCTTCTCATTTTCCATTACTTTCTCTGGATTGTTGTTGTTGTTGTTGTTGTTGTTGTTGTTGTTAATAATAATAATAATAATAATAATAATAATAATAATAACAATAATAATAATAACAATAATAATAATTTGACTTAATAAACCGCTCTCCCCCAAAGGGCTCAGTTATGTAACATGTTTTCCTACTTATTTATTTGAGTTTTAGAGATATTTGCATACTAAACTCTGAAGACCATATATACAATTTTAGAAAATAAGTTGTGTCAGAGTATCTGGGAGCTAGGTTGTATGAAGAGCTGAGGATATGTAAAAATGAGTTTCTGTGTGGAAGGAAAACATTTGTTGTGAAATTGAGAGGAGTGGCTTTGTATAATGGCTAAAGGAATGTGAACTATGATGTTCCTGGTTCAAAGCTTTTCTCAAGCACAAATTGATCAAGAAGCCTTAACTGCCCTCATAATTCAGCACGGTTACCTTAAATAGGCAGCCTCCACTTTACTTGGGAAGAATTAGCTGGAGACTGGGGGGTGGAGTGGGGAGTAACTGGGTAGTCTGGGGTGAAAAGTCTCAAATGAACAGGGGGTACAGTTGAAATGTTTTTTTATTAAAGATTTAAGTAATAAAAACAAGACGTTTATCTCAAATAATGAGTACACAGACACACAAAGAGCTGACTTAAGAGGAAAGGGAGGAAGTTGGATAGGATTTCAGGGATGGGTGATAGTGACCAGTCTTTAAAGGATATCCCTTTTGTTCTCCCCCACCCCCACCCCGAGGCATTCCTCCCTTTGGGCAAAGTGGGCAGCTGCCCAGGGCGCCACCTGGTGGTGGGCGACAAAATTGCAGGTTCATTTGTGGGGGATTTTGTATTTTCAGTGTTTTTCCATTTTTGGCATGCAGGGGGCGCGGATTTTAGACTAGCAGCACCAAAATTTCAGGGATTTTTTGGTAGACTCTCCTGATGATATGACCCAAGTTTGGTGAGGTTTGGTTTAGGGAGTCCAAAGTTATCGACTTCCAAAGGGAGTGCCCCCATCCCCCATTGTTTCCAATGGGAGCTAATAGGAGATGCGGACTACACCTTTGAGGGTCCATAACTTTGGACCCGCTGAACCAAACCTCAAACTGGGTGGTATCATCAGTATGAGTCCTCACGAAGACACTCTGAAACTTTTGCGCTGCCATCTTAATAACTGCACCCTCTGAACACAATAGACACCCCCTAAATTTCCCCCAGATTCTCTTTTTAAATCCACTCCCTTCCTGCCAGTGCTTGTTTTCTTTCTTTCTTTTATTCTCTCAATGCCTAATAAAGGTGGTGGTGGTGGTGGTGGTGGTGGTTGTTAAATCCACCACTTCGGCATGGATTTAAAGGGAGAATCTGAGGTCCCCAGTTTTAACATTGAAAGGGATGCTGTTTCAGAGTAGGGGAGAATCCACCACAAAATAGCATCACTTTCAATGTTGTTTAAACTGGGGGCCCCAGATTCTCCTTTTAAGATGGATTTAAAAGGAGAATCTGGGCTCCCTAGTTTAAACACCATTGAAAGTGATGCTGTTTGGGGGTGGATTCCAGCATCACTTGTTTAAACTAGGGAGCCCAGATTCTCCTTTTAATCCACCTTAAAGGGAGGATCTGGGGTCCGCAGTTTAAATAACATTGAAAGTGATGCTGTTTCCCCCAATTGAGGGGACTGGATACAACACCATAAAATGTTTTCATAGCAGTAATAAAACATTTTGAAAGCATTTTGAAAATGTTTTCCAAAAATTATTTCGGCTGTGTGGCATGACCTATTGCTGTGTTCAGATTTGTGAGTTGGGGCATGTTCTATAATGTGATGGTGATTTTGAAACGACCTGGTGGAAAAAATCATTGTTTGGTCATGGTGGGGGAGGGTGGCCGCCCGTGGGGGAGGGGGGCATCAAACTCAGGTTTTGCCCAGGGCTCTAGTTTGCCTAGGTACACCTCTGCCCCCCTTTTACATGGGGTTCCAAATCACCCTGGAGTGACACCATGGAGATTAGGTAGCCCCATTGACCAGCCAAGCGCACCTTAAAGACAGGGGGGAAATTCAGCAGCCAACCGTCTTTCTGCCCAGGCTTGATACACAAGACTGTTCCCAAAACTCTCTGAGAGGAATCCATTTTGTGTGGAGCAGTGTCTTGCTCTTATGCCAATCTTTGGCCCCCATGCCTTTGTGGCACCCCTTAGCAAGACAGGGGTCTGACTACTTAAAGCATATGCATGAGTGCTCCCATAAACACAATCCCTGTGCTGGATTAAGACAAGTAGGGCCCTATGTTACATCTTGTAGCATTGTTTCCCAAAAAGTAATTTAGTAATTTTTAATAAATTGGGGCACAGAGGCCCATCATAATCTGAGGTTCTAAACTGTAGCTTTCTCAGCTTGTACATAGCTCTGTCTCTGCCCCATTGCCACAAACATGACAACAGATCTGCTACCAATGTGTGGCTGGGAAATTCTAATGCATGCAACCACCTCTCCCCATGTAGCTCAGGAGGATGGAACATCCCTGTGCCAGATCTCCACATGCCACAACCTTCTTGTCCTCATTTCCTTCTTTTACCAACTTCTGGATAATCTTCTTGTTTCTATGCCTTTCTCATGGGTTGCTTTATCTCTCCCCTGCCCCAGAACCTCCTCCATCTCTCTTGTCCATCACTGCCTTTTTCATTTTCACCAGTTCCCTGATGCAAGTGCTTATTGTGTTGAGGCTTTACTGGCACACATGCACACATTACAAAGATTAGATAAGGCAAGGCTGCAGGTCTGAGGCAATGCGATGAAATGATGTAGGTCCGTGGTGGCGAACCTTTGGCACTCCAGATGTTATGGACTACAATTCCCATCATCCCCTTGGCCATGCTGGTAGGGGCTGATGGGAATTGTAGTCCATAACATCTGGAGTGCCAAAGGTTCGCCACCACTGATAGGTGAACCATGCTCCTCCTCCGAAAGAACGATTCTCCAACTGATATGGCAGAAGAGGAGGAAAAGGGATAATCCGGCCTCTGCCTCCTGTCAAAGGAATAAGAACTGTAGGATGACTCCATCCCTTTTGTCCAAGACAGACCACCACCAGCAAGGGAGGACCATAGCCCAATTTAGATATAAGTTCTAACTTCAAGCATATCTTCACTCCCTTTCCTTTGTTTCAAGTCTTGTATTTCTCATGAGTAAGGGACTGTATTCCATTATTAATGGAAGCTGTTCTGGGAGAGGTGTCAGAAAAGCAAGATATTAAACAATTAATAATTAATAAAATACGTGCATTTGAACATGCAAAGGTGCTACATAAATGCTGAGAAAATATCTAAGTTTTTTCAAAGAGGCGTATCATATCCCATGGAATTAGACTGTGTCTATCTCGTTATGTAAAAGTGTTCCCTTGTGAGAAAACAAAAGTACCTACTTTTTATCCAGCAAATCCTGAAAAGTATGTTTGCTGGTTAAAAAATCCATCCAAATATTTTTGAAAGCCTGACAAAGTCAAAGCAGGAATTGTGCAAGTAAACGGGAAGAATTTTTTCCCACCATTGCTGCCAACATCAGCTGAATCTAATCCTCTTTTCTCCAACAACACAAAACAGAAGTTCTTATTCAATTAAAAATAGACTAGTGATAGCCCTCCACTGAAAAAAGCCCTCCACTAGAATCACTATTGAATAATAATCCCTTAGCATCTTTGTGTCACTTTTGGATGTTAAAAAAATGCTTTCTGCACATGACCTTAGTAATCCTTAAAAAGATCCAAGTGGTATCAAGATGACCTGAAAGCAGCTTCCTATATAATTTATGAAAATATCGGTTCCTCAACTGCATGCAAGTTTTGGCTATTTGGCTTTGGAATAGTGGTGCCAAATCTCAGAAAGAGGATATTTGAGCATTGAAGCAGACCAGAAACGTCAGACACCTGTTTGTTTTGCTATCTTAAGGCGAAGAGTTTGGCCTTGTTTTAAGTTAGAACTTCTAAGGGGTCTTCTTCATTGTCTATTAAAGAAGTATTTTTGTGGTTATTTGTGTATTGTTCACTTAGTACAAAACTATCCCACCCTTGCGCCATGGAACTCAGGACAGTGCACGTTATTTTGTGCTCCTCCGTTTTATCCTCACACCAACCCTGTTTAGGAAGGTTGGACTGAGAGAGAAGAAATTGTCCAAGTTCATCCAAGAATTGCAGAGTTAGCTATTTGAACTGGGTTCTCCCAGATCCAAATCTGATGCTCTGACCACCACACAATATTTAGGTTGCTATTCAATTTAATCTTGATTCTACTGCCCTCTTATATGATAGATTGTAAGCCGAAGCTCTCAAGCAAGATCGCCAGGAGATGCCCTCCTAACCAATTAAAGGTGTTAGTTTGATGGGTAGATGAGTTTTCCATGGCACCCCCACAATTATAGACAACCTCCCCAGGGTGGTGCACCTGTTCCCCTCATTATTGATCTTCAGAAGTCAGTTGAAAGCCTTTTCATTTAGGACTGCATTATGATCGATTTAGCTTTTATTATTGGCAGTCCTTGTTGGGAGTTTTTTAAATTGTGACTTTCATGGGTTTTATAATAGTATTTTATTGTGTTTTTGGAATGTTTTACTTATATTATAAGCCGCCTAGAGATCCGCAAGGGAGAAAGGCAGTTAGTAAATAACAAACAAATAAACAAATTGGAAGCACGGCAGCTTTCCTAGGACTACCCAGTAAATCATGACTGAGGCACTTGTGGTAGTAGCAGAATTATGTGAGGAACTGAGTGTGTCACTAAGTCCATAAGAAGCAGTATGATGCAGGTGATTTAAAGTTTACCTGTCCAACACTCCCACACTGCCTTTTAAATGCTTTTTTCTCCCAAGAACTGAGGTAAACTCCATGATGGGGGAGGGGAGTGTTTAAAAAATAGTTTGGGGTAGAAGTCCGTTTGGGAGAACCCAGTTCAAATGCTCACTGTCCCATGGAACTGACTGGGTATTACTGGGTCAATTTCTCTTCAAGCCTAGTTTTACCTCAGAGGGCTGTTGTGTGGAAGTGTGGAATGAAGCCTGACACAGCCAAAGCAGGGATAAAACTATGTTAAACAGACAAATGGATAAATAGATAAAAAGTATTCGTAGACAGGCGTTTCTGCTCCCTTCTTTCATCTTTGCTGTGCTTTAAATCATCCCCAGCTAATAAGAAAGTGACAAGACCCAGGATTAATCTTGAGACATCACAACTGTTGTGCTCGGAAGCAAAACTGGAACCATTGCCTTCTTCAATAGCCTACACCAGCTCTTTGGCACTGTACTAACGAAATTGGCCTCCGTCAAAACAGTGATTAGTCCAAATTTGGTACAGCTTTCTAGTTTCATGCATTCTATCTGTCTCAAGGTGATTCTTTTCTGCTTTAAGAGACTAACAGTGCAATCCTACGCACAGTTACTCCAGCCTAAACTCATTAGCCCCAATGGGCTTAAACTGGAATAACCCTGAAAAGGATCGCCCTGTTAGGCACACTCAGTAAGGACTTCTATGCAAGCAGATTTTACTGAGTTTGATGGTGCTGACATTTGAGCAAAAATGCTTAAGACCGCTCTGTTACTGTTTCCTTTCCTGTTTTCATGAAGTTTGAACCTATCCAGACCTGAAACACCAGGCACGCAATTTGCAAGGAATTTGTCTTGGGCAAACTTCACAGGAACGGTGCTCTCACCCACCTCCCGTTCCTACCAAGGGAGCTTTCCTTAACTGATAAGAATACACAGGAGATTTTCTCTCTCTGCATACCCCTCAGTGCAACTCCTTCTGAGCCCATCGTTGCCACGCTGCCCTTCATCCCGTTCTTACCTCTCCAGGCATGTGTGGGGCAAGGCGGCTAGTCCTTTGCACATTTTGCCGGTTGGTTGGTGACAATGTCCTGTCCTGGACGCCGAGCAGACCGCGTGAGGGAAAAGGCTGTGGCTCTGTCTCTAAAGCCGGCTGCCTCTTTTCAGTAATATATAAAGAGGCTGCCTTGAATCCCGGCCAGCCCCTTTGGCCAATCACATCCAACACAGTATTTCAGAGTGGTTGAGCAATAGCCAGACAGGCAGAGACCTCCTGAAGAGACTGATGAAGCCTTCCTGCACTCAGGAGGTTGTTTTTTTTGTCTGTGTTTTGTACAAGTTAGCTACTGTTGACTCATCCCCTCACTGACATGGGCAAACCGAATTTCAGAATGGACCCAGGATCACATGGGCAGGGTTATCAACTTCAGGTTAGTTCTGTCCTTTATGGCTTCTGTGGGTAAAATTAGCAGGATCCTCCCAGACCGGTTGCAACCAACATCGTTTTAAGTACTTGATGCAGATGTTGGTGGGGAAATAGGGGTACCTGCCTTGAGTACATCCAGACACAGATGGGGAAATAGGTATCAGAGGTCATGCTGTAATAGTGATAATTATTAATATAACATTAGACTTGATCATAGCAATTACATTGGCTACCAAAAGGTGCATCCGTTAGCCAAATGTAACTTCATCAAAGCCCACCGATCTCCCCAAAATGCTGCTTTTGAGGGATATTTGTTCATAACAACCAGCATCCACCCTCACATATGCCTGTCAGCTACCTCTTTTATGTTCCCTTGTGCTCGGTATGTGTGGTGCAGTGGTCAGAGCAAGACTGGGGAACTTAAATTAAGAATGCCAGTCCTATCATGATGCTTACTGGGTGATCCTGGTTAGTCACTCTCCTGGCTGATATCACAGGGTTGTTGTAAAAAAATAAACTGGGGGAGGGAAAACCAATATCTACTGTTCTGAGATCCTTACAGGAAGGGTGAGATAAGAAATGATAGTATACAGCATGCTTCAGAGAAGCCTTGAAGCAACAAACTTTATGCCAAGGCTGCCTGTGAGGGAGAAGGCGTGAGAATCGTCACGGCCTCTGTTCCACGTCTTGCTCAGCATGGCCTTTCACGTGCTTTCTTTTCAACACTCCAGTTTTCTATTTTTATTCACTTTATTCAGTTTTAAAATGTTAGACGCCACATCATTCCAATGGAATCTCCCGTAATTTTTCTTTCCCTTAATGTGTATTTTAATCTGAATAAACCAAGCATGCAAATGTAGGACAGCAACCATCCATAACGAACACTATTTTGAATTCCTATGTTATTCGCTGATGCTTTTGCGTAAATTCAAGCGCAAGATCCCAAGGCAGAAACAAACACACAGCCGTCACCCACTTCACCAGCTCTGTGATTCAGCCTCGGAAGCTGTCCAATGGACGGCACTAACCCCAGTCGTGTGTAGCCAGGACTCGGTGTCAAGAGTATTTACTTTGCATGCAGAAAGTCTCATATTTGAGTTTGGGCCTCATCCTTTAGAGCTCATAAGCAGACAACAGTAGCACCCTATTCCCAGCACAATTTGTGCCCCGGAATGTATGAAATATTTGATATGGCTAAAAGTATTTTTGGTTTAATGAAGATAATTTTGATTGAAACACACTTTATGAAATGCTATGAGCATTTTTTAAAATAACTGTGAACTTAGATAGAGGTGTTTATGAAAAACAGGCACTCATTATTGGGGGGGGGGTCCACTTATTTATTTATTTATTGAATTTCTAGACCGCCCTCCCCCCTAGGGGCTCAGGACAACAGTGATAAAAACAGCTTAAAAATGTTTTAAGGGACTAACAGTGATGACCCAATTGGGTTTTGAAGGCAAGAGATGTTCAGAGATGGTTTGCCATTGCTTGCCTCTGCAAAGTGATCCTGGATTCCTCGGTGGTCTCCTATCCAAATGCTAACCAGGGTAAACCCTGCTTAGCTTTTAAGATATTGGTATTGACCTTTAAGGCTGTGAGTGGTCTTGGGCCCACATACCCTTAGGGACTGCCTTTCCCCACATTGCCCAAGTAGGTCCCTCCATTCTTCAGAGGAGAACCTTCAGGAAATCCCTGTCCCCAAAACTATCCAGCTGACCTCAACTGATGCTGCAGGAAATACACTCACTAGTGCTGGTATGTGAACTGGGGTAGGGGTGAAAGATGACATTGTAAATTATGAGCAGACCAGAAGATTCAGCAGAGAGAATCATATTTCAACCACTGATAGAACTTGCAGTCCACCATGTCCTTCACCACTGCCCTTTTTACGACTCTGTGCGGAAAAACTTACTCGAACCCCTTTTCTCTGGCCTAGACAGCATTGCGGGTGCTGCCCAAACTCTGTTTTTGTTAGATAGCAACTCTGTCTCAATACTGGAACCCACGGCCAGATTTCCGTGTGTCGTCATCACATGATCCCGATTTTTCGCCAAACAGAACTTTTAATCCCTTCTTTTTTTAAAAAAAAGATTGTTTTATTTAATTATCTTAATGTTATATTCTTCAAGCCTATTGCATATTATATATTTTTTAAAATGCCATTAAAGGTTTCAATTTCAAATTATGTGCAGACAAAATACTCCTATGTGCCTGTAGATGGGTTGATCTTCTGTTGAACTAACACTAACAATTTGGGGTGCTTTTCAGCCTCCTTATAATGAAAAATCCAGCTGTTGCTTAGGAGACTGCCCTGGCAATCTGTCAGTGTCCCAGACATGCCTGCATGTTCTGCCTCCAGATTTGCAAACTGACTACCTTTTGTCATCTTCCATTTTTTGTGTGTGTTAAACCACACTGACACATCCACACCCTCCTATGTACATTGTACAGAGTTTTTGTCTTTTTTTAAAGGCTGCATCAAAAGATTAAAAAAACCACTAAGTCCCCAATGAAATAAATGAGCATTTGGCAAGAGAGCAATCAATGCCTTTATCATGATTAATCTTCCTAATAAGCTCTTGCAGGGAAGAGCTTAGCAACAATTCTTAGAAGTAAATCCCATTTTATTCGATGGGGCTTAATCCCAAGAAAGAGTATTTCAAGTCTGGTGTAGCAGTTAAGAAGGTTGGACTAGGACCCAGGAGACCCAGGTTCAAACTCCCACTTTGCCCCTGGGCCAGTCACACATTCCCAGGCTAACCTACCTCACAGGGTTGTTGTGAAAATAATATGAAGGAGAAGAGAACTTTAGGTCTCCACTGAGGAGAAAGAATATAAGTGAATAATAGAGTTGGAAGAGACCCCTAGGGCCGTCAAGTCCAACCCCCTGCAATGCAGGAACACATAATCAAAGCACTCCCAACATATGTTCATCCAGCCTCTGTTTAAAAATCTCCAAAGGAGGAGACTCCACAACTTTCCAAGGCAGTGAATTCCACTGTCGAACAGCCCTGATGGTCAGGAAATTCTTCCTAATGACCATCAGGGCTGTTCGACAGTGGAATTCACTGCCTAGAAAGGAACTAGAAATACATATTTAGGACTGAAACCCAAGTTTATCTCTTGAGTAAGAAAGAATTAGGGCAAAACTACACAATTCAGCTTCCTCAGGCTTACCAGTTGTAGCCACAGGACAGAAGCAAGTTCCCCTCAGGAATCGCTGCAGGGGCCTGATTCTGATCAGGACTACTACAGGATGGAAGGGCTCCTGCCTTCCCCTGTGCTGGTTTTCCTGATCCAAAACAGAGCCGAAGGCACTATTTGCCTTGTCAGTGAGTTCTATGCACACGAAGTGTACGTGTAGCGCTTCCCCTCAGCAACAGAGCAAATAAAGCATTCCCCCGTATCATCTAGCATCAGGATAATCATGTGGGAGGAGGCATGAACACTACCTCCCTCCATACCATGGTCCCAACCGGAATCAGGCCTCTACAGCAATCCTAAATGGAGTTCCTACAGGGAACTTGCACCTATGACTGAAAGTCCCCGTGGCAACCCTGTGGACAACATAAAGTGTGGCTTGGCCCAAAGGATGTCTTGCTCAGGAAATAAACGATGGCTGCAATCCTAAATACACTTTGGCCTTTAGACATCCTTCAAATAGGAACTGCTTCCTTGAGGTACGGTCCTTCATAGTTGCACATGAACAGTGCAATAAAATGCAATGCAGATTTTTCAAGCTAAGTTTTGATATGCCAAAAATCTAATGACAAAGCTTAAAAAAAGACAAGTATTCCCTTTTATAAAAACTGCCTCAGAACTGAGTTTTATTGTCACGGCTTTTGCCCATGTATCATACATCCATAACACAGAAAAACCAACTTTGCTGAACACAGGTTTACTGGCAAGGCAGCCTAGGGCTGCGGTTCAAAAACGGCAACTGGGCAGGGCACCTTGAACTGCCAGAACTGGCTGCTTGCTGACCACAATCCTCCACGTCTGTCCAACAGCAACAGAAACAAAGCAACAACACAGGATGTCACACTTCCCAACTCGTTCCGCTACTTGACACGGCCCAAGCTTTTTCAGAATGATTTGCATTCCGTTTGGTTAAAGGTTAATGCACCGACGAAGCAGTATCATCCTTGAGGAAGACGAGGCATCGTTACTGCAGTTTTTTTGTGACATGGTTTCCGACGGCAAACACAACATCCTCCTGCATCTCGAGTCATATTTCCATTGGAAAGATGTCCACGTTTCCACTGGGAAATGCTGGCCCAGCTACGCAAAGTCCAGATGCCTGACGAGGCAGGCCTAGGAAATGCTGCTGTGGACCTCAGCACATCAAGAGCCCTTCTTTTGCCGCCAAGCGCTGCCGGTGGATTTTGTCCTGCTGCAGCTCTTCGTGGTTTGGGTGCCAGAGCTTCATGATGATCCTTTCAATGTTGAGAGCGTAAATGGTGTGAGCAGGGATCACTTCTCGGTAGATCTACAGGTCACACGCACATGGAGGAAATCTGATCAGTGACAAATTGGTGGCTTAAAACCTCCCCCAATTTTCCAACCAAAATCAGTATCTCCCAACTTAATTCTTTGCTTCTTATGATTCACAATCTTCTATGGTGCCAGAGGGTGATAAAACTTTGTAAGAAGCAGTGTCAGGACTGAGAAGGAGGGGCAATGAGTGAAGGGGGGGCCATTCTAGCTGCCTAGGCAACCAAGACAATGCCCCCCTGCCTATACTCTGTTCAGAATAAAGATCCAAGGAGATGTGTATATTGAACAGCCACATCTTACGGGACCGTTGCTATGGAGCAATGCTCCATCGGGTTCTAGGGCCTGCCCTTTCCCCATCCCTTTTGATTCTCTTTTAACCTTAAAGAATAGTATTTAAGTGCCACTTTCGTCAAAACCATTGTTGCCTACAGTATCAAACATGGAACTTTTAAAAAAATCATTTAAATTGCCCCAGATGGCTTTTAGCAAGACTTTGTAAAGTTTGTAAAGTTACACCTGCCGTTCTGTTTCCTGTTCCTGCTGCAGGAAACAAAATGGTGGCGCGACTTTACAAATAGGCAAGTCTTGCTAAAAGCCATCAAGGGCAATTTAAATTATCTTCTTTCAAAGTTCAAATAGCAGATACTACAGACAATTAATGGTTTTGATGGAAGTGAAGCTCAAAGAGGATTCTCTCAGGCCAAAAGAGAATCGGCACTATTTTCCACAGTGGAAACAGGATCCTTTCACTTCAACCAGGGAATGCAGACCGCACTTCTTTTATTATGCTGAATGGCATATAGGTAGCAAACTCCTGGTCACTGGAGTAACCTGGACTGATGCTCACTGTTGCTCTGAAGAGGCATGTCCTGGCTCACCTGCTCAGGAGCCTTCTCCTGCTCCCTTCTAGCTGGATGTGGGTGTCTTGTCATACTCCACCCAGCACAGAGACAGGAAAGAAGGGGATAGGCAACTAGAGAGGTGGCTGACAAAGATAACTTGCATCAGGAATGGTGTAGTAGGGAGACACTGAGGGCACAGCTAATGAGAGATGGGGTTGTATGCGCAAATTTATCAGCCCCTGGCAATGTTATTTTATTTTTATCATGCTTAGCATGTAACAGGATAGTTTTTACCACATTTTCAACATCTTATTCTCCATCCTTTTTCTGGATTAAAACTGGAGAACTTCACTCTTACTCTCAAAAAGATTTTTTTACGACGGGGCCTCAAAATAGGGCCAGGTATGCTCCTTGCAACAGTGAGGCTGCCCAGGTGATACTGCTCCCCAGCGCCCCATCTCCTCCTCTACCCAGTCACAGTAGGGCTTCAGGGACCATATCATGCTTCCTGGCATCCCTCCACACCTGTCAAGCATAACCTAGACAGAGTCAAGGTACCACATTCTTTTATCCTTGTATAAAAAAGAGAAGATCAGTGCCACACAAGACCCTGTATGCTGAAGGGCACACAACGTTGGACGCATCCAATTGCACAAGTCAGATTTTAACTCCTTACAGGGTATTTAGCTTCACAACCACTGCACAAGCCACAAGGCAACCCAATCCTCACTCAGAAATCAGAAAGAAATAGCAGATTAATTTGTAAAAATTATAGACTTCAATCATATCCCCCCTCAGACGTCTCCTCTCCAAACTAAAGAGTCCCAAACACTGCAGCCTCTCCTCATAAGGAAGGTGCTCCAGTCCCTCAATCATCCTCGTTGCCCTTCTCTGCACCATAAGAGCTGGAGTGAACGAGTGGAAGAAGGATAAGAACATAAGAACAAGCCAGCTGGATCAGACCAGAGTCCATCTAGTCCAGCTCTCTGCTACTCGCAGTGGCCCACCAGGTGCCATTGGGAGCTCACATGCAGGATGTGAAAGCAATGGCCTTCTGCAGCTGTTGCTCCCGAGCACCTGGACTGTTAAGGCATTTGCAATCTCAGATCAAAGAGGATCAAGATTTGTAGCCATAAATCGACTTCTCCTCCATGGAATCTATTTCAAGCCCCTTTACACAAAACTATCCAGGTTTAGTGCTTGGCCATCACCACCTCCTGTGGCAGCATATTCCAAACACCAATCACACGCTGCGTGAAGAAGTGTTTCCTTTTATTAGTCCTAATTCTTCCCCCCAGCATTTTCAATGGATGCCCCCTGGTTCTAGTATTGTGAGAAAGAGAGAAAAATTTCTCTCTGTCAACATTTTCTACCCCATGCATAATTTTATAGGCTTCAATCCTATCCCCCCTCAGACGTCTCCTCTCCAAACTAAAGAGTCCCAAACACTGCAGCCTCTCCTCATAAGGAAGGTGCTACAGTCCCTCAATCATCCTTGTTGCCCTTCTCTGCACCTTTTCTATCTCTTCAATATCCTTTTTGTGGCGACTAGAACTGAACACAGTACTCCAAGTGCGGTCACACCACAATCTTTGCAGTTTTATTCTTGATTCCTTTCCTAATGATCCCCAGCATAGAGTTTGCCTTTTTCACAGCTGCCATGCATTGAGTTGACATTCCCATGGAACTATCAACTAAGACGCCCAAATCCCTTTCCTGGCCTGTGACTGATAGCACTGACCCCTGTAGCTTGTATGTGAAGTTTGGATTTTTTGCCCCTATGTGAATCACTTTACATTTTGCTACTGCATTTGAACTGCATTTGCCATTTCTTAGCCCACTCACCTAATTTATCAAGGTCTGCTTGGAGCTCTTTGCAATCCTTTGTGGTTCTCACCACCCAACATAATTTGGCATCATCTGCAAACTTGGCCACCACGCTTCCCACCCCTACTTCCAGGTCATTTATGAATAGGTTAAAGAGCACTGGTCCCACTGATCTGCTTTCCAGGAGTTATGGAGCCGTGGCAGGAAATTAATTAAACTTGGAGCTTGGTCAATGGTTGCAGGCAAGAGGGAAGTATGTGTGGGCACACAGTGAAGAGCACTTTCTAGTGGGATTGCTCAGACTGGGCTCTTTACTAGAAGACACCTCCTCCAGAACAAGCTGGTCAGTGAGATAGCAGCAATACCTGCAATGCCTCAAAGAGGTCATACATATTCACAGGTGGGAGAGATGGTGGTGCAGTATCCCCCGAACAGGCTAGCAGGAGGGCAGCCTGTTGCTCAGCATCATCAGGAGTAGGGTGGGAAGCCAGGTTCTGACCCGGAGGGGGAGCTAAGCAGGTTGGCGGGCTAAAAAAAAGAGAGAAGAGAAAGGGGAAAAAATGACCCAGCATTACATCTTGGAAAGCAGACATGCAAGTCTGATTCTTTCCCCCAAGGGCTAATTCAGGCTTTGTCCATATTCTAGAAGCAGGCATGTATAATTTCAAGCCTTGACAAAAAATATCTCAGAATTCATTTACACAACCTAATTTCCTGAACTCAGTCTAGCAGCAGCAGCATAGTAGTTAAGAGCAGGTGACCTCTAATCTGGACGAATCGGGTTTGATTCCCTGCTCTGCCACCTGAGCTGTGGAGGTTTGTCTGGGGATTCTGATTAGCCTGTACATTCCAACACATGCCAGCTGGGTGACCTTGGGGAAGTCACAGTTCTTCAGAGCTCTCTCAGCCTGACCCACCTCACAGGGTGTTTGTTGTGAGGGGGGAAGGGAAAGGAGTTTGTAAGCCCCTTTGAGTCTCCTTGCAGGAGAGAAAGGGGGGGGTATAAATCCAACTCTTCTTCTTCCAACCTGGAACCTTGACTTTAGGAGTTGGTTGTTACAGATCAGCTGTTATCGGTCACTGACCGCATGAATAGCTGCTAAATGAGAAGTAAGATGAAATTATAGTAACAATTATTTCATCTAAAGTTATGACTTCCACTGCCACCACTAGCAGCAAAAAAAGAAAGCCCTCTTGCAGATTTTCCTCTATTCCTGGAAGATAGGCCAAGGACCAGGCCTTATAGTGTTCACTGTTTCTCTGAGCAGCACCAGACTTAAATGCCAACATTGTCGCAAACTAAACCACTCAACTTGACTTGCCTATACTTTTGAAGTGCCTGAATGTTTCTATAGTCCTTCAAAATTACAGTACTTAAGGGCCTGAATGTTACTACAGTACTTCAAAATTTTCCTTACCATTCCATTAAACTGTTATAAGCCACAACACTGTTCTTCAGGAAAGGCTGTGGATTGACATTGCTGCCAAAGGCGTATTTGAAGTGACCGTCCTTCAGGCGGTAGGCCTTTCTCCTGGATATTACTGACGCAAGGATATCCTTGAGATGCTTCTGCAGAGACAAACCCAAACTCTTCAGCATGAGAGAAAACGAGTAGTAGGAGCGTTATCAGCGGAAACTCTCAGGCAATGTCAAAAACAAATATGCTGGGCATCGAAATGCCAACCCCCAGGCATTAAGGGCCAAACTAAATGTAAATGTGGCAGCCATGTTTGCTTGTTTACTGGGGTGTTCTGATCATGCATAAAGCAGAGGGCAAACAGTCTAAGATAACAAGACATAGGGTGTGGTTACCCCCTAGCACCATCCCCCAGCTTGCTTCCTGCTTTGAGACCAGAGTAGGAAAAAAATACCTGAAGAAACAAACAGAGAGGAGAAAAAAAAGGCAGGGATGGATTTAGTTCCCCTGTTTGTGCAAAAACTAGACTCTTTACCCTCCTCATCTAATGAGAATATGGCAGATATTTGAAGAGCAAACACAGTTGCTTCTTTCACATATGGGCTGGTCTCGAGTTTTGCTGTTACTTGTTGCAAACCAGATCCCCAATGCTCAAAGGTACACACCCGCCCTATGGTCTCCCCTAGGAGTCTGAGGCTGATTCCGCATGGGCCAAAAACAGCAGTGTGAAAACGGTGTGAAAACAGTATAAACCCTTTTACACCGTTTTAAACCCTTTTACACCATTTTCACACTGCTGTTTTTGGCCCATGCGGAATCAAGCAAAGCAAAGCTCCACATGCAGAGTATACTGGAGAAGCAAAGCAGAAAGGACCAAGGCAATCCCTGGGGAATCCAGGTATGCAGGGAAGCCCCATAGACTTTTCTATCTGCAACCATGCAAGTAACTATGTCCAATCTAGAAACTTCCTTTCTTTAACAACAAACATCCCTATTACCCCCACATGCCAATTAAGTTTTCAGGAATTTTGCATCAGACTTGAGTTTTACGTTGCAAAGACAACAACAACAACAAAAAAGTGTTTGTGAAAAGATTTGCAAAAAAGAGAGACTGTTTTGACTATAACCTGGGAGAATAAATTAATTGTCACACCCCTTCAACTTGGGGTCCACAAGCCCCAGGTCCATTGTGCTCAAGGGCTCTTCACAGGGCCGCAGACAAGGCTGTTCTGGATCTTCTTCCAACCCTGAGATGTTGGCCTAGCTGCTGGCTTGCCCTGGTGTTGGACCCCAGCAAGCTAGATATTTAGTCCTTGTCTTTAAATTCCACCCTCCACAGCCAGACCCTTTTTAGGCCTGGGCCTTTAAATGGGGCTCTCTCCCCTGCCCGCACTTCTGTATCAATCCGGTGGGCCATGTCTGGGGCAGACTGGGAGCCAGGCTGCTCGCTGTCTCCAAATCAGTCCTCCTGCTGTCTGGTGCCGCCAGCTGGAAGTTGCGACTGACTGCTCCCTCATCCAATGCTACTGGTAAGGACTCCTCTCGGGCAGGGTGGAGGTCCAGGTTTCTGTGAGGGGGAGGGGAGGCCAGAGGCTCAATCTCTGGATTTTAATAATATACACAGCCACAGCGTGACCTCTGTGACACAGATGTCTATTTTGCTCAACTTTACATAAAGAGACTGCCAGCCCAGTGGTTGCCTGCAGCGCTGTCTGAGTCACACGAACAATCTCACCTCCACGGCACAGACAATGACTGTCACTGCCTCTTCGGTGACATTGTCCAGGCCATGCTCATAAGCAGTAACAATCATCCTCCCCTCCAACTGGCCCCAAGTGGGAAGCATCATGGTGTGCGAACACAGCTTCAGGTCATCATCTTCTTGGGGGTCCTTGGCCATGAACTGCGGGGCTCCCGATAATGGGTTCTGTGGCTGGAACCGGTGCTGTAAAACGTAAGTAATGGTTTTTAGTTAGCTAGCCAGCTGAGATATGGTCATACATTGTAAGGAGAATATCTTCTGCCACATCCCCAAGGCTTCAAGTAGATTTTTTAAAAAACCCCGTGGTTAAGGCAGAGAAGTCGGGCCTAAAGCTGTTGTACTTGGGGCAGAAGAGCAAGATGTGTTCAAGTGAGTCGATATAAGAAGGGCAGAAAGAACAGTGTCGATCGTGGCAAGGAATGTTTGAGAACCGGTCTTGAAGTAGTGACGATGGAAAAGAATTGGTGATGTGATGTGAAACACAGGACTGCTGTAAAAGTGGCAGCCTGGTGTCACATTTTCTTGTTCTGTAATTTATTTGTTTGTTTGTTTGTTTATTAAATTTATAGGCCGCCTCATCCCCGAAGGGCTCGAGGCAGCTCACAACATGACTGTTTCCAGAACAGTAAATCAATATAACATAAAATCTAACTCATTAAAATTCAGCAGCAATTAAAACAATAGACACAAATTAAACAACAAGGTTGTGTAAAAACACACACACAGGCGCCCAGTCTAAAGGCCAAAAGAGAAGGGAGGAGAAGGCAGGGCCCAGGATGGAATCAGGGCCCTACCTAGATGGGAAAGGCAGCTTAGTTCCGGTTTTAATGTTCACCACAATTTAGCTCATCTCCCAAGGTCATTACACGGTGTCATGTTTGCCTTCCTGCACCACAGCCTGGGATGTGAAATGCACATTGTTTTGGCACCAAATCAGAAAGTAAGCGGTGCAACAGAATGGAGGAACATGAAACTCCGTAGGTAAGATCCAGCGAGTTTTTTCACTCAACCTCACCACATTTCTTTCCTTTCTCCAGTCACTACCTCACATGACTTTGATCCATGTGAAGTCCTAAGATCTCCAGCAGAAGCTTTTGGGTGGTCAAAATGAACATTGCTCCTTTTTCGCACCAGTGGAAAATTGATTGATTGATTTGATTTGATAGACCGCTCTACCCCTGAAGGGCTCAGAGCAGTATACGGGTCAGACAAAGAACAATAAATTACAACTACAAGGAAGTAACAAATCAAATAACCCCATTAAAATCAATACAATAAAATCAGTAGCAATAAGCTGGATGGATCCAGCCCCAAAAGTTAAATGTTCCACTCCCTGGGCTAAGTTTACCGATTTCCTGTTCCAACGCACATGAGAAAGGACGTAGTTTTTCTTATTGCACGCACTTACATCAAACTTCTGTCGAGCAGAAGAAAATTTTTTCTTCCCTTTGGGCTTGCCAGGTTTTGTTGCAGAACCTCCTGTCCATGGCAGAGAGCCAGCACCCTCTGGAAAGACGAGAGGAAAAAACCAGCCAGATTCAGACTTAGCAAGAATACCACTGCATTCATACAAATGTGAATAATGCTGAACCCAAAGAGCTCTTAAACACCCTGCATGCCTCAGTCTATTTCTAAGCCACAGGTTCTTTATTCAAAGCCAGGGGTTTTTTTTTCATGCCAGCAGCTTCCCGGCAATCTGACGAATCAGATTTTTAGGACATTCCAGATGTCTTTTGGCCTGATGCGGAATAGCTCCTCTTCTGTTCTTATGACACAAGATTTTTCAGAATTAGAGCGGCAATTGGAGCAATTGTGATTTGTTTTTATTCTGCGCTTGTGCTGTGCTGTAATGTCCAACCTGCTTCCTGCTACCCTTTCTTAGCTTTGCTTTTGACCTTTGTCCACATGGCTCTTTGCTGTTCAGTCTCTCCTTGTCAAGTTAAATGAGGCCAATGCAATACATCAAGACGTTACTTGGCTTTCAATTTTTTCCTCCCCCATTTACTCAGTTATTAAGTTTTTTGCACAGAGCTTACACAGCCCTGTCCAACCACACATGTTAAAACAAGTAGGCCATTTGTGCACCCACGTCTTATTCTGCCCTTTGTCAACAGTAAATTTGTCTCCCTTTCATGTAAGGAAAATAGTGTGTATTTCACACTCTTGTCCCTGCCTCTTCAGCGTTTTTCTGGCCCGATGCAGGAGTAACACATCTCCTTGCAAACATCATTCACTTGCCCCCAGTTTGCACTGTTGCTATGCAGAGGCGTAGCAAGGGGGAAAAGCACCCGGTGCACTGGTGCATCCTCCGCCCCCACCACGCCCCCGAATGCCCCATCACACCCCCACGGGGTGAGCGCCCAGTGAGTCACGCACCCCCCTGTCCCCTTGGAGCTACGCCTCTGTTGCTATGACATGTTGTCTGTGAGTGTTTCCACATCTACAACATTTGCAAAGGGAATCAGCATGGGGAAGTTGTATTGCACCTGTGTGGGTCAATGTCCGAAGGCACATGTGCCCTTTCTTATCCCCTCATACAACATCTAGGATTGAGCAAGCATGGAAGTGGCACCTCAGAAAGAGATTTCAGCAACCAAACTCTATTTCAGCTGCTGCAGAGAGAAACCCTCCTCTCTGGCAGAGCTATCTACATTTTGCTTAGCGAGTGCGAGACTGCCAGAACTAAACAGCCCCAAACAAGGTTCGTTTATCATATGGGTCTTGGCAGTTACAACCATGGGCATAATATCAGAGATGACAAAAGAAGTTGTCAAGGGATATCAGAATACTTTGCGGGTTCTGGAATGTCCCACTTCCTTAAATAAATTCCTCGCTTCCATAGCGGCAGAGATAAACTTAAAAACATGAACATAAAGTCAGCGAAAGGTTGTTGGGTGATGTGAGTGGCAAGAGACACACATGTATTTTTGTCTTCAAATCACAAATGGTGGCCTGCTATCATTACCACACATGAAGTATATAAACATGCCATTTTACATAGAGTTATGCAAGAGAGCTTTATATAAAGGAAGAGAAGTGCGGAGAGGTGAAAATCGTTCACAGTTGTCACCAGTCTATAGACAGCTGGTATCTCACCTCTGGCCACAGGTATACCCATGAAAAATGGGTTAAGAACTGGGCTAACCAATGTCAATTTGCTTGTCAAAAGTATTTCTCTTTCAATAGAAGGTATACCCATGAAAAATGGGTATACCTTCTATTGAAAGAGAAATACTTTTGACAAGCAAATTGACATTGGTTAGCCCAGTTCTTAACTATCCCCTGTATTTGGCAACTGAGGCAGAACCAGCCGACAGGGAAACTCTCTGACAACTTTAAATGAGGAAACAGGCAGGTTGCTGTGCTTTTTTCTGATAATAAAAGTCATACACTCAACTCTGAACATGAGAAATGGCTCATTCCAGGGGCAGCTCCCCGCTCTATTGCCATCTGTCCCAATTCACTATCCGAGGGCACTAACTACCTCTGATCTCACTGATTTTCAACAGCAGTCCCAAGATCCCTGCCAAGGTTAGAAGAGTAGCAGCTTCCAGGATGTAGCAAAAGTTGTTCTGAAAAGCGAAGCAACTCTGCTTATTTCAGGAGGTCAAAACAACATGTATCTACACTAAAGTAACATTGATAAAGATATTCTAGCATAGGCTTCAGGAACTCACAGCTAAATTCCTAGGTACTTATAAAGCTCGGGCAAGTTCAGAGGCATGAGCCTTTCATCAAGCTCTTAGCCATCCAGTTCACCTGGATGAACCAGGAACTAATTCCTGACTCACTCAGGCTACATGGGGGGGGGGGGGTATCTATACTGTGTTGTTGTTGTAAGCTACTTTGGGTCCCCATGGTTGGGGTGGGGGAACCAGGATATAAATTTAACTATAGAAGATTACTGCGGCAAATGTTTTTAACGTATTTATTGTTTTAACTGAGTTTATTCAATGTATTGTTTTATTGTTCTGTAAACCGCCCTGAGCCCTTCGGGGGTAGGGCGGTCTACCAAATTGAATGAATGAATGAATGAATGAATGAATGAATGAATGAATGAATGAATGAATGAATGAATGAATGAATGAATGAATGAATGAATGAATGAATGAATGAATGCTCATAAAGTATACACCAGTGGAACCATGAGTCCAGAGAATTTTTATAGTTGACTTACCAGGTGCAGAAACCAAGATCTGGCACCGTGTGAGAATAGCCAAGAGGAAATCGTTATGCGAATGAACTGCCACGAGGAAGAAGGGGAAAACAAAGCAGAGGTAATTCAAACTAATGGTAGCAAGCAGCCTTACAATCATGGAAGAGCTTGTATCAGAACCACAAAATAGCATGGGCTGTATACATAAGTATGAAGGGTAATAATTACTTGTGTTAGAGTTAGAATTGCAAAAACAATGCAGCTGTAAACAATAAAGTTATGTTCAGGTTTCTGAATTCTATGTAAAAGCAATTAATTAGATGGGTGTGTAAAGCTGACTTAAGGTGACCCCATAGACTCATGGCCCTCCAGATGTTATGGACTACAGTTCCCATCATGGTAGGGGATGATGGGAACTGCAGTCCATAACATCTGGAGGGCTGCGAGTTTGACACCTGTGCCATAGAGTTTTCAAAGCTAGTGACTAATATGGTTTGCCATTGCCTGCCTCTGCATAGTGACACTGGCATAGTGACACTGGTGGTCTCCTATCCGAGTACTAACCAGGGCAAAAACTGCTTAGCCTCCACGATTTGACAAAAGCAGGCTGGCCTGGGCCATCCAGATCAGAGATAATGAATTAAATATTGGACACATATTTCAGCATCCTGAGAATCTTATTCATCTCCTAAAAAGTCCTTCCAGTGGCTGAAAAAATACACTTGAAAATATATCAGCAAAATCCAATTAAACCTCTGAAGACCGGGAAAGAGGACTACATAAAGAGTTCCTTAGTCATGGCATAATTGCACTTTCCCATTTCCATGACCTACCGCAGCCAAATCGTTTTAGATAAGGCAGCTGTAAACATTTAGCTGGCAGGACAGCAATCCCCGATCTCAGTTACGTGCATTTATTGATGGGAATATGGAATATAGAAGAAAGAAGTCAGAGATGTACCATTGTCTTGCGTGAGGAGCCTTCGTGCTTCTAGGTCAAACTCTTCTTTGCTGATCTTCTGCTTAAACCACAGCTTTAAATTAGCCCAGTATCTGTATGAGGTATAAACAGTGCACTATCAGTGATAAGTTCTTCCTATTACAATCTATCTTTTTTTCTATCATGTCATTTCCTAGAATATAAAGAGAGGATGGTTTAATGTTTTTCCATCAGCTATCGCCCTTGGCTGCTTTATGTCAATTCCGCTCCAGGATAGAGTCTGTGATCTCGGCCCGAATCAGCTGGAATCAATCAGTCATATTTTATTTGATTGCCTGAACTACAAAAAAAGATGGAACCCCCCTGCTTTGCAGTGTATCCACTGACAAATCTGGGGTCATAACAGCATCTAACATGGCTTTCTTCCTCAATAGTAGTGATGCTGAGATTCTTGAAGAGGTGGCAACTTCTTGAAGAAGTTGCAAAGTTTCTTTTACAGGTATCTGCACATTCTTCAAAAGAGATACAACCTTTTAACATACATATATTTTCAAATGTAAATTTATGCTTTTATCCATTTTTAATATGTATTTCATAGAAGGTTTAACTTGTATTTCCTTTTGATAATTTGTTTTACTTTTGTCAATCTGTTGCCACCTCTGATTAATCATTTCCAGTCAGATCATAAACAACTTAATGTATGCTGAACTGCAAGGATTGTCTATTCCAGGACCAGGCAGAACCCAGACTTCAATGAGAGGGCTGATTTCAGTTCGACCACAACCACTCAGGCTCCCCTGCTACTTGGAGCATTTCTTACCACCATTTTAAACTCTCTGAGGGCCTGAGAACACAGTCTGGCACTAAAGAGCAGAGCACATGATATGGTGCAGAAGGTTAAGCAAAGGTTTGCATGTGCATGCTCCTAGAAGTCCCAAAAATTGAGGCAGCAGCAGCATGACCTGTCTATCTTCACAATATGTCTGCCAATCATCCACCTTTGAGGTGTGTGTGTGTGTGTGTGTGTGTGTGTGTGTGTATGTATGTATGTATGTGTGTATATATATATATATATGTATGTATGTATGTATGTATATGTATGTATGTATGTATGTATGTATGTGTGTGTGTGTGTGTGTGTGTGTATATATGTGTGTGTATATATGTATATGTATGTATGTACATATATATACACACACACACGCATATATATATACACATATACATATATATATATACATACACACACACACACACACATATATATACATACACACACACATATATGCATACACATACATACATACACACACACACACACACACACACACACACACGCTGTGTATACTGGCTGAGTGCTACTCTTCCTTCACCTGGGGAGGGAGGGATACCTGGATAGCATCAGACGAAGGAAGGCTAGCAGCCAGTATATACAGTATATACATAGATATGCTGTATATACTGGCTGAATGCTACCCGTCCTTCATTTGATGTCACTGATCTAGTCACACATAAATCTAATACTATCCATTTTTCGGTCTTGATGGGCCTCGATTTTTGCCAACTAAGGAAATCGGGATGGGGGGAGGGGTCAGTTTTGAGAGCAGCGTTCCGGAGCACGGCCAAAATCGAGCCCGTGGCTCCAACAGGCCTAGCTAGTTTTTTCTCCCTCCCCCGCCCCCCGCGGTCCAAGGGGTGGGTGACGAGGAAGGGGTCACCCGGCCGTCACTCACTGCTTCACATTCTCGCCCAGCGCCTCGCTCAGGTTCTTCTTGGCCACCTCCAGCTCACTCACGTAAGTCGCCATGGCGAAAGCGGCCCACAGAGCCGCCCGCCCGCGCCACTTTAATGGCTGATACCGTCAACCTCAACCGCAAACCTTTTCTGGCACTGTTTTATTAGGTTCACGGCTGCCGCCGGTTTCAGAATGCGCAGGAAGAAAGGATGACCATGCGACGGCGCGTTTCGCCCTCTACTGTACCTTTCTCGCGTGATGCGTTTAGGGTCGTTGGTGTGCAGGAGGAGAATGCTGGAGGAGGAAGTTTTCGGTGGCTGAACAAAGATCGTTGCAACAGGGAGACAAGGAAAGAGCCTTTCTCGAAAGAAATAAAGCATTCCTTCACATAACACTTTTGAATTTATAGAAATCATTGCCACGCGCTTCAGTCATCTATCTATCTATCTATCTATCTATCTATCTATCTATCTATCTATCTATCTATCTATCTATCTATCTATCTATCTATCTATCTATCTATCTATCTATCTATCTATCTATCTATCTGATAGAGAGGTAGAGAGATAGATATATATATAAAGATATTGATATACAGAGATAGATATTTAGATATAGATATATGCCCAGAGGTATAAAATGGGAAGGGAGCGGGTGTTACAGAGATTGGCCAGAAGTTCCAGTTTATCATGGCACAGCTATATGGGACCACTTTGCAAGGTAGCGATAATTTGCTGCAAGATTTCAACGGGGAGTTCGGTAATCCAGTCATTTTTACAAAAATTATTTGCTTTATACTAGTTATATTCTCACTATAGTCAGGTATATGGCCTTCTGGGCCTTTCATGTTGAAGTGTGCTTATGTTGCATTTATTTAATTAAAAGTTCCTTCCCAGCAGTGACAGATAACCGATTCATACATAAATAATGTACATACACTCTGCTTTAATTAGATGAATATCACACATTCCAATAATAATAGCCATTGGAGAGGAACAGATGCATTTCAGTTGCCATTTGGTATGATTCTTTTTGAGAGCCAGCGCAGTGTAGTGGTTAAGGTGTGGGACTACTACCTGGGATCCCCACTCACACCATGGAAGCTTGCTGAATGCCTTTAGGCCAGTCACATAATCTTAGCCCTGACCCTGGCTAGTATTTGCAAGGCAGACCTCCAAAGAACACCAGGGCTGTGACATGGAGGGAAGCTGTGGCAAACCACCCCAAAGGTCTCTTGCCTTGGGAGCAGGCAATGGTAAACCACCTCCAAAGATATCTTGCCGTGAAAACTCTGCAAGGTCGCTGTGACTTGATGGCAAAAAAGAGAGATTCTTTTTAGCACAGCAGCCTCTGCAGAAATACAACAAGCAAGGCTCAACAATTTTGCATTACTTCAGGACAGGGATCAGGAAAATGTTTCTCCATGTGACCCCATTGTGAAAAGATTAATTGAACCAAAAAACATTCATGCCTCTTGTGACCGAGACACAGGAACTGTGTGTTTTCAAGGGCTACTTTATCAAGGGAGTGGACTGAGGCCCCAATCTCGTCTTCCAGGGTTGTCTGATACAAAATCTTGGGACCAGGAGTAGCTTCAGCAATCCCATTAATACTGTTTGGGTTTGAAACTATTCTGGAGGCAATTTCAATTCTGTTTATACAGCTGCCTCTACCCTGCTGGCCTAGAGGCCAGATCCTCACCTTCCAACTCCATGTGGTTTGCGCATCACATGGACTTGAGCTGAAATGCAATAAAAAGCGATTAGTCCATCTAGCTAATAATATGATTTTTCTTCAAAAACAGAGTAGTCATTAGACCAGGAGGGGAAAAAAATACCCTATCCCTTTAATGGAAGCTTCATGGGATGTCGTTTACCAGGGGAAGCCATTAGAAGCTTCAGACTGTTTAGTTCTATACATTAAACCTTTAATGAAGGGACAGGACATTCCCTACCCAGGAATCTGGAGGCAACACAGAAACAAAATGCATTCCAGCATTAGTTTTCATGAGCTCACACTATCAGATGATTCTTACGCACTCTGGCTCTAACTTATAAAAATTATGCTGGAATAAATGCTGTAGTGTCTAAAAACCTCTGGACTCCTACTGCTATAAATTATCGGGGGTGGTGATGGTGGTTTAACATGGGTTATTTGCCCGAGAACTGATGGATTTTCTTTGCTTTCCCGCAGCATCATGATGCATTCATTCGCCTCCCAGGTTTTCCCCAGTCTTTCACAAGGGGCTTTGTGATGGTCCCCCCTCCCCCCAGTTGATAATTGTCATGTCAATATACTAATATGATGGTATATTTATAAACCAACTACTATTTAAAAAAAACTTGAAAAGGCCCCCAGTTGTGGGGAGGGGAGGTGGCCACCACAGGGCTTGGGGAAGGGGAAATGCAGGTAAACCTGCCATCTGGAATCCCTGCTGCTACCACAAGACATCACCATATGGAAAAGCTCTTGCCAACCAGTTCCCTATTTACTTATTTACAGAATGTATATACTGTCTTTTTGCTCCCATCAGGGCCACCAAAGTAACTAACAGATGAAAAACATACTTTAATTAAAGTTTTTTAAAACATAAAAACCAAACAAAGATTATTTTAAACAATGCAAACCAAACATACTCTGTTAATATTCTGCACATGCACCTTGGTGAGGTAGGACTTCCCCTGGTGGATCACTATTATGCCAGTGCAGGGAATAGCTCCCAAGGAGGTCAGAACTAACCTCCTCAAGAGGAAAGACTGCTATGGAGTAGAGGCCTCCTTCAGCAGACAGCCCTGCTCAAGATTAGCCAAGAAAGCCCGGTAGTAAGTATGGCAAAACAGGGAAAACAGGACAGCCAGAAGGGCCCAGGCCTTCCTAAACACAAGAGTGATGGTATTTCTAGCTGAGAGTGCAACAGGCAGTGGAGCCATAGATATCTCAAGGCCTAATCTTGCAATAATGGTATAATGACCAGAGGTAGTGACTGACGGACCTTGGCCTGGGATCCAGTCCTGGGAGCTGATCTGGAGTCTTAGTGGAGGCAGGTGGGTGCTGTATTTGGTAGTGGGTATGCTGACTGCAATGTGGGTATAAGCCTAGACCAGTGATGGCGAACCTTTTCGAGACCGAGTGCCCAAATTGCAACCCAAACCCCACTTATTTATCGCAAAGTGCCAACCCAGCAATTTAACCTGAATGCTGAGGTTTTAGTTTAGAAAAAACCGGTTGGCTCCCTCTTCCTCCACCCCACCCGCTTGAGCAGGGGCCAGCCTGCTGTAGCCTCCAGCAAGTCCTGAGCGCACCGTTCTGTGCCTCTCTAGCATCTCTGCCTCCTCTGCGCCCCCCCCCCCCCCCAGGCACCAGGCCCGCCAGCCGAGTCCTCCCTGCTCACCGCGGTGTGTGCACAGAGGCCCAGGCCAGCCTAGATGTGTGGGTGTGTGGGTGTGATTTTCCTCCACCCACATGGCAAACTTTGTGTGTGTGTGCCCACAGAGAGGGCTCCAAGTGCCACCTCTGGCACAAGTGCCATAGGTTCGCCATCACTGGCCTAGACTTTGCTGTGAAAAGTTTTCTGTATAATTAAACCAGAAGTTCTGCTGTCCCCTTGGAGCCTGATGATCATTTGAGAGACTGGAGGAAAATAGAACACACTGGAGGAGGAATGGCTACTGGCCCCTGGTCACTTGACCAGAGACTCACGAATACATTTACCAGGTGTGAACTTGATATGATCTGGCAAGAATACCATTACTTTGAGGAAACAGGTCCTGACTTGCCTTGGCTCTACCTGCAAGCAGTGTGATGTCTACGCAATGTCTAGGCCACATGCAAAAGAGCTCAGCTTGCACCATCTATCAGGGCAAGCACACAACACAGCCAAAGCCGAACAACCTGGCCAAAGTCTCACCGGGGACAAGGAGGAGGAAAGCCAGCAGCCAGAGGCACCTTGCAGAGATGTAAAGCTTAGGTGTTACCGGAAACAGGAGCCAACGGGCTCTTTCAACTTTGGCCCCCCTAGCTAGTGGTTTTTAGATGAGCCAACTACTACGGTACATTCCAGGGCTGTCTGAGATGCATTTTATTTTGATTGGTTGTTTATTTAGATTGTATTTTTTGCATTATTGTAAGATGCCACTGCCAGGTGGGTGGAGTTGGGTGCAGTATCACATTTTCCACACTCTTGACCCCATTGCTGGACCATGTGCAGTATAAATGGCACGTGCATCTCTTTAAGTCTGCAGCGCCTTAGTGATGGTAGTACAACAGGAATATGCTATGTATTGTCGAAGGCTTTCACGGCCGGATTCAACTGGTTCTGGTGGGTTTTCCGGGCTGTGTGGCCGTGGTCTGGTGGAACTTGTTCCTAACGTTTCACCTGCATCTGTGGCTGGCATCTTCAGAGGTGTATCACATAGGGAAGTACTGACTTCCCTCTGTGATCCACTTCTGAAGATGCCAGCCACAGAAGTACTGACTTCCCTCTGTGATCCACTTCTGAAGATGCCAGCCACAGATGCAGGCGAAACGTTAGGAACAAGTTCCACCAGACCACGGCCACACAGCCCGGAAAACCCACCAGAACCAGGCATGTGCTAATTTTTACCTGTTTTATCATGTTTTGGGGTAACAACCTGCTTGGGTTATCCAGAAGCCGTTCAATGTAATCGTTTCTGCGTTTTAGTGGGGGGGGGAGGGGGTAGAGAAGGAATCAAAACCGAAACGGGGCTGCTTCGAATTAATTATACAGCCTTCCGTCCGATTCTCAGCGTGGGTATTCATTCCACTGAGGCTCATTTTCTAGTGCATGCGCTTGGAGCTCCGTAGCATCCCCCCCGCCCCCGCGCAAAAAGCACACTCTTCTCTGGAGTTTACATTGCAATCTCGTACCGTACAGTTGCACAGATTCGAAGCGAGCGATGCAACTCTTTTTAGGACAGCACTGTTAAACTACACCGGCTCCACTTCCGACTACACAGGCATTCAGGTTTGCAAAGAAGCTGGGAATTTTCGGAAGCTCCACCCCCTCCTCTATAAAGCCCCGCCCACTGCTTGGACTGTGCAAGATCTTGGCTTTTCTCGTGCGGCTTACCTAGGTGTCTGCTGTGCGTTTTACTAGCGCTGCTATCATGCCGGGCCTGCTGTTGGGGGACGAGGCGCCCAACTTCGAAGCGGAGACCACCCACGGCCGGATCCGCTTCCACGAGTTCCTGGGAAACTCGTGAGTAACCCTAGCGGTGTTAGCTGCCCGTGGGCCTTGTTTCTTTTCCGATGGGGGTGTGCTGGTGGTCAGGTTTGAGAGTCGCTGGCGGGTTGCTGCAAAGCAGGGCGAACAGATCTTTGCAACTTTGGAATCTCTTTCTTACGAGGAAAAGAAAAGGTGAAGCATCTGGAGCCACTTTGGTCTGCTGTTTTCTCCCGCCCTCCCAGACTTAGAAGGGGGAGGTGATGGTGGAGCCCAATGTATGGGGTTGGGATGGCCTGTGCACATGGTCCTGCACCTCTCCACAATGAATGGCCCTCGACTAACTGAATAGCTTTTGTCTCATGCTTGGGAGCGAGTACAGCATACCGACCTGGCAAGACTTTGCACTCATGGTCAGCTATGAAGTCTGCCTGATGACCTTGGTTAAATTGTTCTGCCTTAATCCAACTCCCAGTATTGTTGCGAGGCCAAAATGCATGGTGACAGAACCATGTGTCCAGCCCTGAGCTTTTTGGAGGAAGAGTGGGATAACAATGCTTGAATGGAAACATTAAAATGTCCAACTTGGTGCATGATGCTGTGCTGTAGAAGCCCGTTTACCTGTCTTCAAAGTGCTGGACCCCCCTACATTATAAGATCATTGCTGCCAGGACAGCTCTATGCTTCAGTATTTACATTAGAATGAAGCTGGGGTTACTTTGCTTCAGAAAAGCAAGTAGGAAGTAGCTCGAACTTGAGGATTCCAATATCAAAGGGCAATGCACGCAGGAAGTCTGATTTGGAGCAACTCGGCTTGTTCCAAATAGTAGTAATTATATGGAGCACAGTGTATCTCCATATAGATGTTCTAGTTGTTCAAGTAGCCCTGTTAACTGATAGGTGAAACAGAAGCAGAATGGGCCATAGAAACCTTTTTGGGTGGATGGGAAACCCCACAAACCCAAAAATAACACTGGGGAATAATGCAAACCATATCCATGGGTTGGGCCCTTGGAAATCATGATGTCTAGCGCGACCTTTAGTCTGCTGACTGCATGGTTGCACTGACTCTATATTAAGTGATAGTTCAGTTTGACTGTTTAGCATTAACATTTGAATTGCTGCCTCCCTCTGCAGAAAACTATCTTCATCCAGCTGGGAAAGTAGCAAAAAACTAACCTCAGAGCATTAGCAGGATACAAATTAAAAATTATTCTTCCAAGTGTCAACTTTTACACAGCCGGCCTGAGGGGAGAGGTGGGCACATGGCACATATTGGTAAAGAGGTGACTTTAATAAGAGTTACTTGGTTGGAATCCATTCGTGCAAAACATGAGTAGTAGTAATAAAATATGAAACTGATTTATGCTTGTGGCTTGGCTCAAGAGGAATTTCTAGAAAGCTAGGCTTCCAAGGCCAGCACACAGTCGGTTACTTCTGATTACTTAACTCTGGCCAGATGTGTATTTCCTGCACTTATGAAATTGTTTTCGGAGCTAAATTGGGCTTATTTCATTCAACATCTTTTCTCCATGCTCAGTGATAGCTATAATAGCAGAAATATGTTGAAGTCGAAGACCTCTCTCACCATCTGTAAGTGGTACATTAACTTTGTAGTAGAATTCCACCCAAGGCTAACATGAATGCTGTAGAATGTATGGTGTTCAAAATGATTTTTTGAAGTTCCTGTGTTTGGGTGGCTATTCTCTGCATTTTCAAGAACATTTGTTCCAAACTCATTATTCTCTTTAGTTGTGTGTTTATAACAAAGCAAGAGGAAACAGATAACTTGGAGAGAGGGGTGTCTACTTTTTTGACTTTCCAGCAAGGCTGCAAAACAGCTGTTCCAGAGAACTTTTTGGGCAGTGTGTGATCCTGGGCTGAGGGGGAATACCCATGCATGGGTAGCATAAGGAGATTGTAGTCTGTTTTTAAAATATCTGTTGTTTTTAGTGCCTTTGTTTTATGCAATTGCTTTTCCACTATTGTTTCCGATCTTGGATCCTGAGATGGTCAGAAGAAAGGCAGGCTTATATTTTAAATAACTCAGAGAAGCGTTAGGCAAATTATAGTGGCTTCCTGAGAAGTTGCTAAAGAGACACATGGCAGGTTTGAAATTCATAAAACACCATTCGACTCTTGCCTGCAAGCAAGCAAAGTGCTTTTTAAGCAGGTAATTTCTCTCTTACTGTTTCATAAACCACTTGTTCCACAGGAAGTTCAGTAAAAACATGCTGCCAGTAGCATTGCTATCTGTGGCTTGAGTAGGTATGTCAAATTAGAATGTGCCACAATCACCAAGCCTGCCCCCTCTGCCTTCAGGCGGGCTCCTTTTATACCTTACAGGTTAATCTGTGCAGTTCTGTCTGCTAGAAGCAGGGAGGATGCTTTCTGCTAATGGCACCTGCAGATGGCTCTGGCAGGGTGAGCCAAGCTTGTTGAGTTTAGTTTTTAGCCCACTCTCCCCTACCAAGCAGGCTCAGAGCGGTTTAAATCAGTTTAAATACAACAGTACAACAATGCAATAAAGCAATAACGCAGTAAAATCAACTGATAGTTTAATAATTAACCATGATGTACAAATTAACCCAACAAAAGGATGGGATTAAATATCTTAATAACAGTCTACGAAGGGTAGGGGGGAAAGGGGAGGATTAGGGGAAAAGAAAAAAAGGGAAAGGTGAAAGGAAGGAGGAGGGAGAAGGGAGGTAGGAAAGGAGGAAGAGAGGCCAGCCGTTGCAGCCCTCAGCCATAGGTCTGGTGGAACAACTTGGTTTTGTAAGGCTCGCGAAACTCTGGTAAATCCGGCAGGGCTCTGGTCTCATTACATAGAAAAGTGTTCTGGCTTTGGCTGAGGACCTCCAGATACTCTTTGGGTTACAGTTAAAGGCATCTTTCAAAACACTTGGAGTCACTAAGTGCCAATCTGATCCAAGGGGATTTTTTTTTCCGGCCTAAATATTTGTTGTTGACAGAGTCATTGATAGCAGTTGGATTCTATGAATAACCCTTTTCAGGCTCTTACAAAATCTTGTTGGGACATATTAGTCTGAATTTTCTTTATGATAATCCCATATTCCCTAAAGTAAGGAATTGTAAAACAAATACCCAAATACACGGGTCAAGATTAAATGGACTCCTGTAGCTGCAGTTAAAACATTAGCTTGAGGTTATAAAGCTACACAACTCTTTTGTTGAAACAGCTGAAATTCTCTGCTTCCACAAATGTTCTAGGGAGGTCTATAGTTTTGCACCACCAGGTCTCCAGCCTACACTTATAAGAGATCAGCTTCATATTATCAGATCTGGTGAACATGTGCAGCTGTCCATCTATCAAGGTCGGTGTTATTTGCTTTGACCAACAGCAGCTTTCTTGGGTTTTAGATCATGGTCTTCAACATCATCTGCTACATGACTGTAGATTATGGGGATGAAATTTGGTGCCTTCTGCATGCCAGTTATTTTGCTGTTGAGCCATGGCCCCTCCGGGTCTTGTGATTCAGCACTGTCTTTAAGTTCAAAATGGATCAGATCCACTGTGGCCAATTACCCACAAGCACTCTGGTGTGCGGTGGGACAGGAAGCGTGTCGGAGCAAAAAATGTTGTCTCGACGTGCTTCCTGTTTGCGACGCCCCAAGAGAGGAGGCGCATCAGGACAAGATTTCATGTCCCGACGAGATTCCTCTTGCCATGCACGTTCTTCCCATCGACAAACCAGGGGGCATACATTGAAAATGCTGGGGGGAAGAATTAGGACTAATAAAAGGAAACACTTCTTCACTCAACGTGTGATTGGTGTTTGGAATATGCTGCCACAGGAGGTGGTGATGGCCACTAACTTGGACAACTTTAAAAGGGGCTTGGACAGATTTATGGAGGAGAAGTCGATCTATGGCTACCAATCTTGATCCTCTTTGCTCTCAGATTCCAAATGCCCTAACAGTCCAGGTGCTTGGGAGCAACAGCCGCAGAAGGCCATTGCTTTCACATCCTGCAGGTGAGCTCCCAAAGGCACCTGGTGGGCCACTGCGAGTAGCAGAAAGCTGGACTAGATGGACTCTGGTCTGATCCAGCTGGCTTGTTCTTATGTTCTTATGTTCTTACTTTCGTCGGGGAAAGCAAGAGCACTCTGACAAGATTTTTGCACCAGAACAGGGCAAGGTTGGGGAATGCCAGCAGTGGGTGATCAGCCTGTGTGACCCTTACTTGTAATAAAAATCTGTCACTATAGTGCTGTGTATGAAGGAGGTTTATACCCTTCCAGCAAGCAGCTGTTGGGCTTGGTTTGCAGTGCTATAACGTTTCTTCAAGGATAATAGAGAATTCTAGTTGGAGCCAGTGAATTTATGATTGAAAACTGCTGCGCCACTAGCAATCAGGCAGTTTACTGGCAGTATTAAAAGTCAAACAGTTATTTCTCAGTTTAAGATATGGAAACAGACATGACAATGGATTTTGTAATGTCTTGCAACTCTAGTTCCTCAGGAGGAAAACCTTTGAAATATGAACTTCTTATACTGCATATAAGGAACAAAGCTCTTTGAATAAGGGCAACTGTCCAGAGAAGATGTGTAAATACTTATTTCCAGATCTCTTGTTTGTTCGTTTAGAATTCCACCACTAACATGTTTAACAAATATTTGCTTTCTTTTATGGCTGAGGAGTGACGCAGCCTTGTAGTTAAGCATTAAAATGCATTTCCAAGGTGATCTTTTGATGCTCAGCCAAGATAGTCAGAGAGCAAAGGGTAGGAGGGTTCTATTGGTCAGCATATTTCCATGGGATCTGGAAGCATAGTGGAGTTCTAACAGTTGGCAATTTAGGCCAGGGTTGCAGAAAGGCAAATGATACACTTGGCAAATATATCTGCCACTCTGGTGTAGTGGTTAAGAGTGTTGGTTTAGGATCTGGGAGACCCAGATTCAAGTGCCATGAAACTCACTGTTTGACCTCTTCGACCTTTTGTTCTCAGCCTGACCTTCTTAAGGGTCTTTACAGGAGCAAAATAGGACAGAAGCAGGTGTGCCTCCTTGTGCTCCTTGGAAGAAAGGTGGGAAGGATTGATAGATCTATTGAGAAGAGTTCTAAATGTACAGTATAATTATTACTCCGTGGATTGTGGATTGCTCTGTGGTAACTTCAAAGAGGTTATTGTCCACAAAATGCCATTTTAATGCCACAATGAATAGCATTGCATGTGTAAAGTGCTGTCAAGTCACAGCTGATATATGGTAACCCGTTAAGGTTTAGAGAGTAACAGAGGTGGTTTGACTTCCTCTGCACTGCAAACCTAGGAGATTTCCCATCCAAGTACTAACCATGGCCAACCCTGCATAGCATCTGAGATCTGATGAGATCAGCCTAGCCTGGGCCATGGGAGTCAGAGTGGTGTAGTGGTTAAAGTGTTGGATTAGCACAGTGGTGGCAAACCTATGGCACGGGTGCCAGAGGTGGCACTCAGAGCCCTCTCTGTGGGCACGCATGCACAGAGTTTGTCATGTGGGGGGGCTTGCTTCTGAGTAAACCCTCCTAGGGTCGTGATTCACCCGTTCAAAGCATTGCACGGTTACTTCAAAGCAAAGCCACCGACTACCACCAAGCTTAATCCCGAGTAATGCGTGCCTCGGAGCCAATAGTTTTTCCTTAACTAAAACCTCAGTATTCAGGTTAAATTGCCGTGTTGGCACTTTGCAATAAATAAGTGGGTTTTGGGTTGCAGTTTGGGCACTTGGTCTCGAAAAGGTTTGCCATCACTGGACTAGCATATGGGAAACCCAGGTTTGAATCCCCACTCTGTCATGGAAGCTTGTTGGCTGACCTTCAGCCAGTCAGACACTCTTAGCCTTGACCCTGGCTAGTATTTGGATGAGAAACCCCCAAGGAATACCTGAGGCATGACACAGAGACAGGCAACGGAAAACCACCTCTGAACATCTCTTGCCTTGAAAATCCGACCAGGGGTCACCGTAAGTCAACTGTGACTTGATGGCAAAAAACATTGAATATCAGGGATTTGGGAAATTAAAACTGTATTTTTAAAGTGTTAAAAGGGATTTGGGGAACCTTATGGTCAAAAATTGAGATCTAAATTTCAATTAAGCACCACCTTCCAGGGCCACAGCACAAAAACAACCCTGCAGTGTTATGAAATGTGACTTGAAGCCAAGGCTACTATCAGGTACCATGATCAACCACTGTCTGTAAACCATGATATTGTGTGCTGTGACATCAGAATGCAGACTGCCCAACCAGCCACGGTTTGTTGATGGGAATTAAATATGGATATGGTTTATAATGACATATTAATGCAGGAATCTCAGTTTCTTGAGTAGCCTTCCTCTAAGCCTCCGAATGAGGTTTATAAATAGTTAAGTTTTGGCAGCATCCTGGCAACACAAGGGAGCTTAGGAATAGCACTTGGGGATTCCGTTTGGAGGCTGAAAAAGGGCAAGCCACGGGCTAATTAGATTCACAAACAAGGAATTTCTTATTTCGCTAGCGTGTAGCTTTTGTTCTGTTGATGAGTAAGGCAGTAGGTATTCCAGTGTTACCGAAATATGTGTTGCAACTTGCAAGTAAATATAGTTCACCAGTATCTATAGTTGCTGTTCTGTGTTACCAGTGTTTATCTTCTATGCTGTCTTTTCAGAATTATAGATGGTGGAAAAACCTGAAAGTCACTTGTTTGCTGAACATTGGTGTTCTCTTGAGTTACTAGCCTATGCTGGGATTGAGTTAAAAATCTTACATATGCATAAAATCCAAGAGTGTTCGGTTTGGGGATTCTTTCAAAACATCTTCTCAGTAGCATTTCTTTCCTCATTTGGGCCATAAACCCTGGATCCTGCAGAATACATCTGATGGTGGAAGGGATTTCTTTCAGCAGAGCAGTGTTTTCATCTCCCTCTTACAGCAACAGCCCCAAATGCCCCCTGAAATGCTATAGAGGGTCATCAGGAATAGGGCTGGAGAGGGAGATTAGGTGGAAATCCCCCCCCCTTTTGCTACTGTGGAAGTCCAACCCATTACTCATTGTTTATTTGATGTTAGAATTTGCAGAACCGTGTATAAGAGGACCATACCTTGTAGGGGGACATGACAATAAAAGGGTGATAGTCCTGGCTTTGAGTCTTAAGCTTTTAAGATTGACACAAGGAGCCTCCGAAGGTGTGCGTATATATAATATGGATTTGATTACCTGACTAAATATAGTAATCCAATCTTTGTGGTGACAGACTGTATTGAAAGTAGCTGTACCATACAATCTGGGATTAAGCATTGCTGGTTTGTGATAGGCTGCCAAAGGAGCTATCATTTTGCTCAAAAGGCAACGTCGAGGATCCATGCTATTGTGGAAGGTGGATTTTTGTGGCATGTGAGCACCTCTGAAAGATGCAGAATGCAGAGAGACTAGTTTTGAGGGCTGGAGAGAATGCTGGCCAAAGTCCTTCCCTTAATCTCATATGGCATCATGTTATAGGAGGTCAGAACATTAACATCCAGAAACTGAACACTAAAGATAAAAGGAAATGAAAGGGAGAGAGGGAGTTGTTCACGTGGGTGGATGCCACAGCAAAGATAACTAAAAGGTACAGAATGTAAAGGAGGCATTGATTTTCTACATGTCAGAAGGAGCCCCGTGGCACAGAGTGGTGAGCTGCAGTACTGTAGTTGAAGCGGCTCACAACCTGAGTTTGATCCCGACAGAAGTTGGCTTCAGGTAGCCAGCTAAAGGTTGACTCAGCCTTCCATCCTTCTGAGGTTGGTAAAATAAGTATCCAGCTTGCTGGAGATAAAGTGCAGACAACTGGGGAAGGCAATTGCAAGCCACTCCATAAACATAGTCTGCCTAGTAAACTGTGTGATGTAATGTTGTCCCATGGGTCAGTAGTGACCTGGTGCTTGGACAGGGACTGTCTTTAACTTTACCATAAGAAGGCAAAACTGTCAGATTCTGACCCATTTTATCCTGTGCTTCCTTTAAGGAACTTGAATAGAACACAAGGTTCTCTCTTTCCATTCAACCTCAATAGCTCTGTGAGCTAGGTTAGGCTGAGTAAGTGACAGGCCAGGTACTTTCATAGCAAACAGAGCCAGTGTGGTGTAGTGGTTAAGAGCAGGTGCACTCTAATCTGGAGAACTGGGTTTGATTCTTTACTCTGCCACCTGAGCTGTGGAGGCTTATCTGGTGAACCAGATTTGCTTGTGCACTCCAACACATGCCAGCTGGGTGACCTTGGGCTAGTCACAGTTCTTTGGAGCTCTCAGCCCCACCCACCTCACAGGGTGTTTGTTGTGAGGGGGGGAAGGGAAAGGAGATTGTAAGCCCCTTTGAGTCTCCCTACAGGAGAGAAAGGGGGAATATAAATCCAACTCTTCTTCTTCTAAGTGGGAATTTAAGCCCATGTTTGTCTAGTTTGATTCCAGCACTCTAACCAGCTCACCAAACTGACTCTCTAATTCTTCAATAAAGATGATTGAAACATCCTGTTTTTAGTGCCGTGACATTGCTATGCTTGTTCTTTTCTTTTAGATGGGGCATTCTCTTTTCTCATCCACGGGATTTCACTCCGGTCTGTACCACGGAGCTTGGCCGAGCGGCAAAACTGGCACCAGAGTTTACCAAGCGCAACATTAAAATGATAGCCCTCTCCATAGATGATGTCAAAGACCACCTCTCTTGGAGCAAGGTATTATGGGACTGAAATGGAGGCATAGTGAACAGAAAGGATGCTTGTTACCTGTTCTGATCTTCGGAATTGGCAATGTAACTAAAGTAACTCTTAGTTTATTGACTTGGCTCTGCTTTTTAGAAAACGTTTGGCAAGGTGTTCTTGGCCTGTTCTTGGTTAGGTGTGGTGAAGAACTAGGTGCATTTTAATACTTAACAGAATTTTATCCCTGCATAAAAATTCAGACTATTGAGCACAGTCTGCTGCTTCTTAGTTTTCTCCTGAGTTTTGGGCAGAGCAGTAGTAGTAGTCTTTATTTACAGTCATTGACCAAATACAATTCTCCAATACAGCGAAAACATTTACAACAGCAAATGCAAATCTCTCTCCAGTACAGCACAAAAATGCCAAATAAAACAAAAATAGCTAAGCGGAATGCCATATTCAGATCATTTTTTCTTTTTTCATAATGAATAAGCAGAACTTTGCTTCCTGTTAAGTAATATTGTCCTTCATAACTTGTAATAATTTGTCGCAACAAACTTCATTAGAACAATATGCCATATTATGTAGCAGATGTGACAGGCATTTTTCCCTTGCCTCCTCATAGAGGGGGGCATTCTAATAACATATGTTCTATAGTTTCTACAGAATTCAGGGAGCAAAAACATAACCTTGCAGCATAAGGTATCTTCTGATATTTCCCTTCTCAAACAGCAGAAGGTCAATGTGCACTTCTTGCAAGAGTAAAAGCTCTCCTTAGATCTTTGTTATATTTGTATATGCCTTGAAAAGTGAACCTCTCTGCATCCCATTGTTAATAATTTAATCAAATTTCTCATTTAAGGAGTTTAGTCCTTTACAGATCATTTCTGCTGTTGCTGTTGTAAGCTTCACCAAATTATAGAGTCTCCACTTTTGTAGAGGTGTCAGTTATATTATCGCAAATTATTTCCTTATGATCTTCCTCTGTTAACACCGCAAAGTGGTTAAAAAGCAGGACCTCTTGAGGGGAAAAAATCCACCATTTTTGTTTAAACTGTGGGCAGTCATATTCATCACTTTCTATTTCGTCTACTCTCATATGTTTCTTCCTCCCCATTTAGTCATTGCTCCATTAACTGGGCTGCAAATCTCTTGCCATTTGTAATTTACGATCCTTTAGTAGCTAATAAAATGCAATTATAAACACAACTTATTTCAAGGTTTCTAGTTGAAATGCTCCTTGAACTAATCAATCATAAAACTTCAGTACGCTGTGAAGCTCTTAAAACCATTTTTTTAAAAAGGCAAAAGATGAAAACCGGAGAGAGAAGTCGTTGTGTGCTGGTGTTCAAACTGGAAGTTTCACTGAAAAACCGAGCAGAGCAGTGCAGGCTAAATATTCTACCCTGGAGGCTTGCTGCCCTTCTCCTGGAGGCAACCTTGGGCATCCTGATTGGGTGATTCCCAACTCATTCTCAGGGAGGGGGGACTTAATTTGTTGTCACTTCCTGTAGAAGGCTTGGTCACCCATCTTGGTCCAGTATTTTCCCTGCCTCAGTAGAGGGAGCAGGTCTTGGAGCTAGCTCCAAGTTCAGGCTAGGCTTTATACTAATTTCTTCATTTCTTTTACTCATTTCTTCAACCTGTCAACCCTGTCGTCCAATTCTCCTTCTTCGTGAGTCTGCCGTCTACTTCCCCCCCCCCTCCACCCTCCCAGCCGTTTCCCGCCTAAATTGCTGGTCGCAAAGGCCTCCTCTAAAATGGCCTCCCTGCGATCCTTCTCCCCACCGCCGGATTCCTTCAGCAAGTCGGCAGCGGAGGGGACAAGAGCGGCCACCCGAGCAGGGTTGCAACGCTCCAACAATACCGGCGCGGGCGAGGAAGCCGCCGCCGCCCGGTCTTCATCGGCCACAGCCGCCACGGCCAGGAAGCCGCGGGGGAAGGGCGCAACAGCCACGGCCGGGAAGCCGCGGGGGAAGGACGCAACGAAGAAGAAGGACAAGGGCGCAGGCACGGCCCTGACCAAACGCCCCAGGCGCCTTGAAGAATGCGAACCAGCGCCTTCCCCTCGGAGCACCAGCGTCCCTGACCGGGATGTGGTTGATGTAGCTCCGCAACGGCCGCCGCCTCCCAAAACGAGCGAGCAGCCACAGGACGACTCCCAGGCAGCCGGCGGAGAGCGTTCAGGCGGCGAAGAGGAGGACTCCAGCGGCCATTCCCTGACGACCAGCCATGGCAGGCAAGATCGGGATGAGGCGGGGGAGGGGCAATCAACCACCCGCTCAGTCACCCCGTTTACAGACGCGGGATCATGGGCAAACTCCTCTCCAGCAGAACTAATGCGTCTGTTTAAAAAAATCCATGAGGGAGGAAATCCTCCGCCATGAAAGGGAAAAGGAGAGGCAAAAGGCAGACAGCAGGGGGCGGCACAGATCCAGGCACAAGCATAGTCATAGGAGAAGGCACATATCTAGTTCTTCACACAGCTCACGCAGCCCCATTCCTCCCACCCATGCACGCAGGGACCCCTTAGAAGCCCCTAGGGACCCAGATAGCAGCGAGGGAGAATGGGAATACTCCTCAGATCACCTCTCAGAAGGAGAAGAGACCCTTAAAGAGCCCAAAGACCAATGCCAGAGATTCTTTAAACAGGAAGATCTCTCTTCCCTGATGGCCAAGGCTATTTCAGCATTGGAATTGCACAATTCTGCAGATGTGGAGGAACCCTCCACCTCCTCAGGCCCTAAGAAACCGGTCAAGGGATGCCCCAAGGGCAATAAGGAAATTTTTCCTCAAACGGAGGAGTCCCCTAGAGCCGAGTACTTTGAAAGAAAAATCAAAAAAGAGTGGCTCTACCTTGATTCCAACAAGAGCTGTCCTTCACTCCTCAAAAAACTATATGTCTTGCCCAAACACATACACTCCATGATCCAAACACCTCTGGTAGATGCCCCCATAGTGGCCATACAATCAGGCGGACTAGTTAATAAAGATGGAGAAGGAACCCGTAAGGACTCCTCTGACCGAAAGGGAGAGGTTCTCCTCAAACGAATGCACGACAGACTGGCCTTGAGCATCCGAGCACTAGCCTCCTCCGCCACCATGGCTAGAGCCGCCATCGTTTGGGCAAGGAGAATCCTGGCCATCATTCCTCCCGAGCACTGGGGCATCAGAGAGGGCATGGAAAGAATGCTCATGGCAGTCTCCTACTGGGCCGACTCCAACTTCGATGCCCTCCTACTGGTGTCGCGCATCCTAGGTATAGGAGTGGTAGTTAGAAGACAGGCCTGGCTCTGAGCCTCGTCAGCAGACTTCCATTCAAAACAGGTAGTGGCCACCTACGACTACCATGGGTCCCGACTGTTTGGCAAAGAATTAGATGCGGTCCTGGTAGAGGCCAAAGGCAACAAAAAGACCATGCCCAGATACGTACGGTCAGAACAGGGTTTGTCCCACAAACCATTTACCTCCTTCAGATCCCAGCGCACCCTGGCGTGTAACCGTAAGGAGGGCAGATGATGGTCTTCCACTAATCCCTTCCGCAGACGAAACGACTCCAATAACAACAACTCTTCCTTTCGTCCGAACACCTTTAAGCAGGGGAGAGGCGGCAGATCCTTCCAGCAGGATCGCCCACCCAGATCCTGACCACCACAGAGATCCGGTTGGAGCCCGTCTCCTAAACTTCCAACACCTATGGAGGGGAACACACGTCAACAGATGGACAAGAGAGGTGGTCACCACCGGCTACCTCATAGAGTTATTCCGCCTCCCTCGACCTCGATTCCAGGGCTCACCCACTCATCGCAACCCACAAAAGAGGTTGAGAACTCAGCAGGCCATGCAACATCTGCTCCAGATTCGGGCCATCGAACCTGTACCGACCTCAGAACGCTTCTGCGGAGTGTACTCACACTTCTTCACCGTTCCCAAGCAAAACGGAGAATGGAGAGCCATCCTCAACCTCCATTACGTAAACAGGTCGATCCGCCTCCGCAAGTTCAAGATGGAAACCCTACGCTCCATCACCGAAAACCTTCGGCCGGGAGAACATCTGACCTCGTTAGACCTCACCGAGGCCTATCTGCATATACCGATCAACCAACGTCACAGATGCTTTCTCAGGTTCGCAGTGGGCGAAGACCACTTTCAATACCGAGCACTTCCATTTGGATTGGCCACAGCCCCAAGAGTTTTCACAAAGGTCCTGCTGGCGCCCATCACGGCACTAAGGGAGCAAGGAATTCACGTCCACCCTTATCTGGACGACATCCTCGTCAGATCGGCTTCCAAGGACCAAGCCCGGACAGACGTGAAACTAGTTATGACGTCTCTTACCTCTCACGGTTTCTTGGTGAACTTTTCCAGGTACCACTCACGCAGCGCCACGGCCACGGACGCCCTGACCACGCCCTGGCCCAAGCAACTTCTCTATGCCTTCCCACCAGTCCCGGTCATTCCCAAGGTACTGAGAAAGATCTGGAAGGAGGAAGCAGAGGTAATACTGGTTGCACCATGGTGGCCCAGAAGGCCATGGTTCTCGTCCATTCTACAACTGTCCACCACACAACCCCTTCGTCTTCCAACTCCACCAGACATGCTGTTGCAGGGGCCAATCTTCCACCCAGACCCCAAGTGGTTCTGTCTAACCGCTTGGCACTTGAGCACGCGACATTAGAAAAGAAGGGATACTCCAGGACAGTCATAGACACCATCATAGCTTCCCGACGACCTTCCACCCGTCGCATCTACGACTCTTCATGGAAGTCCTTTGTTGCCTGGGCAGCCCAACACGATACAAACCCACTGTGTCCCAGGGTACCACAGATCCTAGCATTTCTCCAAGAAGGTACCGAGAAGGGACTCCGGAGTGCCACCCTCAGGAGACAACTTACCGCTCTATCCACGGTCTGGCCACGGACAGGAGGATTATCCCTCTCCAAACATCCAGACGTTGTCCGATTCATCAAAGGAGTGCGACAAATGCAACCCCCAGTGGCTCACAGATTCCCTTCGTGGAGACTAAACTTGGTTCTCACCGCTCTCACTAAGCCCCCCTTCAAACCCATCCAGACTACGGCTCTGAAGTGGCTGCGAATGAAGACCCTATTCCTAATAGCAATCACGTCGGCACGAAGGGTCTCGGAACTGCGCGCCCTCTCTATGAACTCACAACTGTGCGTGTTCCATAAACAAAAGGTGGTCATGCGCCTCGACCCCACCTTCCTGCCAAAAGTGGGATCTTCCTTCCACCTCAAATAAGAAATCATCCTCCCCACATTCTTTCCTTCACCAAAACATCCAAAGGAAATCACGTGGCACACTCTAGATGTCAGGAGGTCTCTAAAGGCCTATATCATCCGCACGGAAACCATCAGAAAAACAGAAGCCCTGTTCATTAACGTTTCCGCGCCAAATCTAGGCGCCCAGATGTTAGGGCAGTCATCAGCTCTACCATCAAATCCTGCATCATAGAGGCACACAGGATAACCAACACACCTGTTCCTCCGGGAATCACAGCCCATTCCACCAGAAGTGCTGCAACCAACGCAGCATTCAGGCGAATGATCCCTGTTGAGGACATATGCAGGGCCGCTACGTGGTCCTCTCTCACGACATTTATCAAACATTACAGGCTCCAGTCCATGGCGGACAATGATACCGCGTTTGGACACAGAGTCCTAGAGCATATATTCAGTGAATAATCCCGCCTGGATAGGGACACTGCTCTGGGAGGTCCCAATCAGGATGCCCGAGGTCGCCTCCAGGAGAACGGTCCATTGGTATACTTACCCTGAAGGGGCCTTCTCCTGGACGGCGACGAGGGCATCCTGGCCCTTCCCAAAGGAGCAAAACACACATACAGTGCACACTAGCCTAGCTACACAGGGACAGATTAGTATGACCCCTGTTCCGTATTCTGTCATTGTTGTTACGTACAGTTTCTCGTTAAAGTTGTTACTTCCTACTGTATTTATATGTTATGGAGTTTTTATCGTTCCTATACTACAATGTTAGTTCAAATACTGGACCAAGATGGGTGACCAAGCTTTCTATAGGAAGTGACAACAAATTAAGTCCTGCCTCCCTGAGAATGAGTTGGGAATCACCCAATCAGGATGCCCTCGTCGCTGTCCAGGAGAAGGCCCCTTCAGGGTAAGTATACCAATGGACCGATCACAACTTGTCAGCCTGGCCTACCTCAAAGGGCTGTGAGAGAAAATAGAGAAGGGGCAAGCAGTGCTCTAAGCCACTTTAAGTCTCAACTGTGGAGAGAAAAGTAGGATATAAATAAAGGAAAAAACTGTTGTCCTAAATAGAACATCCAAATGCCCCTTGTACTGAAAATGAAATATTGGAGAAATAACTTTACTGCTGTTCTGGAAAAAAATTATACTTCCAAAACTAAATTTAGAATGTTATTGATGGAATTTATTTTCATAAGATTACACACAAATGAATCCTTGGTTTTCATATGCACAAGGTGCTGTCTTTGAAGCTGGCTTGGTATTGTAGATCTGCAGATTTGCGGAGTACACATGCAAGTCCCTAATGTAGATCAGGGTTAAAGAACTTGTAAATTAAACAAGAGATTTTAAAATTTCAGCTGCCCAGAACAGATGAATTGTAGGGGATCGGGGGTTGGAAGTGTTATTAGGGTGCTGCATAGAATGTACAACTTCTTCTAAATCTGCTTACTTCCATCTTCCACCCCACTGCTTTCTATTTCGACAACCCTGTCCTTTCTGTGTTGCCACTTTGCTGTTACTTTATATTCTTCCACCTTGATGTGATATGCTTTAGTGCAGTCATGTGCAGGCTGGTAGACTCTGTTCATGGTTCTGTTATGCATGTAAATCCTTTCCTCCCCCACACCAAGCCAAGCACATTTCTTTTATTAAATGTAGTAGGAAGATGGGGCACTGGAGAATAGAATTGTAGCATTCTTGGGTAACATCAGAAGCAGTTAAAACAAAAATGGTACTCATAGTAAAAATGTAACTGATACCCTTGGAGATATTTGCCACATCCCGGATGGTCCTTGGACAGTCACTTCAACCTTTCTGAAGTAGATCTCAAAGATCAGCATTCTGGAACTTCATTTACAGCTGAGAGGTTCACTTAACAGGTGGAATTCAGGCGGCTTTTTTGCTGACACTGGATTCTTGCGTACCTGGAAACATTTCAGCCATGAAACATTTTAGTGTTGAACTGCATTAATGGGAAAGGATGCATATGATGGCACAAGGCATTGAGTAGAGTGCTTCCAGGGTTTCAATGCGTTTCTATCGCTGTAAGGCTTTGGAACCCTTGTCATTCAGTTTCATTCCCTTCTGACAGAGCTTGCTCTGGCTAGAAATGTCTTTGTTGGTGGAAAGCTCTGTTATCAGCAGAAACTGAGTCATCAGGATCCAAACCATTACCTTTGTAGGCTCCTAACAGGCCTATGAATTAGACTGGTGATATCATCACTGTTTGGCGGATTGCGGGGTGGGTTTAAAGAGCCAGAGGCCACCTCAAATGTGCCGTACTATGCCTTTTTTTCTGGCAGAGGCAAAATCTGAACTCCGGGGTCTTGTGGATCCCAGCCTACTGTTACATAAGAAGTTCCCCAGTAATGTATTCAAACCTGTTTCCAAAATGTTTACTATACGTCAAAGATCTGCATTAGGAAGTAAATTACGTCACAATCTAGGGCTGCTGCTGACACCTATATTCCTTTAAGGGGATTTATTCAGGGAGTGTGGTAACAAGGAATCCTTAACCATTGTAGAGGACTCTAGAGGTGTCTGGTGACATGATACACTTGGCTCAGTGTAGGTATTAGGGTTAGGGTTAGTTAAGTTAAATAGGGTTAGTTAGTTAAGCCTGTTAAGCTTCACCATCATTCTGCGTGAACAGCGATTGTGCCGTAGAGTATGTGGTCTTTGTACGTTCCATCGAAAAAATAAGTGGCTGTGGGATGCCGCTTATTTCAAAATAATCTAGTTGAGCATGGACATAGGGTGCCATTCTAGTTAAGGAACAGATGTTCTGTTGTTCTCTGTTGGCACTGAATCTAATGTGGAAGGTCAAGATGACCTTAAACAAAAGCAGTTCTACATGTAGCCAAACTGTGTGGTCAAGCGCAGTAAGTATCTTAATGAATGAGGCAGGGGTTTTCTGAACGAACCAGTGGACTTCTGTTGACCAGAAATATCAGTCTCTTCCATCTTGCTCTTCTTACCTGCCCTTTTGTGAATGTTAATTGCTATCCACATTCTCTTGAGGTTTATGGCAAACCTTTTATGCATATGGATTGTATTTGATCTCTAGAGAGAATAGTTGTACAGGACAGATATGAAGCATACTTTTAGATCTTATTTGGGCTGATATAGCTGTTGCTCTGAATGATATCCTGTTGGGTATAAAGTCCCTATACTCTTTTCCACATAAAGATTAAAGTGCGGTCAGTTGTGGTGCGGCAGCAGGGAAAGCAGTGTGCTTCCACAGTAGAAAAATAGTCCCAAACGATTACGAGCATTATAATGTATTTTTAAGTGCAGCCTTTGTCAAAGCCGTAATTTTGAGCTGACTTAAACATGGTACTTTGATAAAAGAGCATTTATAGTGAAGAAGAAGAAGAATTAGGATTTATATCCCCCCTTTCTCTCCTGTAAGGAGACTCAAAGGGGCTTACAATCTCCTTTCCCTTCCCCACTCACAACAAACACCCTGTGAGGTAGGTGGGGCTGAGAGAGCTCCGAAGAACTGTGACTAGCCTAAGGTCACCCAGCTAGCATGTGTTGGAGTGCACAAGCTAATCTGGTTCACCAGATAAGCTTCCACAGCTCAAGTGGCAGAGCAGGGAATCAAACCCAATTCTCCAGATAAGAGTGCACCTGCTCTTAACCACTACGCCACGCTGTGCATCGAACGACTATCAGTAAATCTTGCCTTTTTAAAATGGCTGGGAGTTGCCATGCCCAGCTCAGATGCAGTGGGCTGCTTTCTCCCCCAAGCTGGACCGGAGGCTGCTCTTTGCCAGACCAGAAGAGGCCGCCCACCAGGCAAGTGTTGTGGCCCCGCAAAGGTTGGAGCAGCAGCGGGGTCTATCCTCTGTGTTGTCCCCTGGTGGCAACAGCTGCTGACCTGGCTCTTGCTCACTCTGCAGCCAGGAAGAATCACATTAAAGGAAATCCAGTTTCCTGCTCTGGGGAGATGTCAGAGGGGATTGATTGGTCTCCGGGCAGTGGCTCTCTGTTGGAGGTGAATTTCTGTCCCTCAAGATGGGGAGGGGTCCACATGACAAGCTGGAGTGCCTCTGTCGCTTGTGTTCCCCTGAATGTTGAATGAGAAGAGTGGCCACATGTAGTCCTGCACTGAAAGCCAGACACACACACACAGTCTGCTTCGGTGCCAGAGGCTCCAGGTGCTTTTTCAGAGCCAACTGGCGCTCTCTCTCCACCCCTGCTTTGCGGGGTTGGAAGAAGCAGCTCCAAAGTGGCCTCTTCCTCAGTGGTTTTTTTTTATTTTGGTGTTTGAGTGGAGAGAGGAAGGAAACAGAACTGGGTAGGCACTAGGACCCCAGTGGAGCATTCTAAAACAAAGAAGGTCCAGCATTGGCAGATGAATTTACAATTCTACTTTAATCTTTATGTGGAAAAGAGTATAATGATACATACTTTTCTGTGTTCTGAGGTTCCTATTACAGGGGGAGAGTAATCAGAATAAAACTATTGCATAAAGATGCTAACTCTTTCCTTTCCGACGGGGCACAGAAGGCATATTCCACTAAGGCAAACCTTGCCCTTTTCTTTTGCGGCAATGGATGCTACGTTATTGAGATATTTAACAATGCAGCTTAGCCTGTTGGTAACAAAGAATGAATGTTTTCCCCCCATCTATAGGACATCAACGCCTACAATAAAGATGAGCCCACAGAGAAGCTCCCCTTTCCAATAATTGCAGACTCCAAGCGGGAGCTTGCGATTCAGTTGGGGATGCTGGATCCAGATGAGAGAGACAAAGACAACATGCCTCTGACTGCCCGCGTTGTGAGTATCGGTGCATCTCTAGCATTGCATTCATGCAGGCTGAAGGCAAAGTTCTATGAATGAACAGTTCTCTTTTTACCCTTCCCATGTTGTCTTGCTATTCAATCACTGACCAATTACCATTGTCTTAGACGAGAGAGATGCCAGAGTGAAACAGTATTGGTACCCAAATGAAATAGACTAAGTGGCCAGATTCTGGTAGTGGACCACAGAGTCCCTTGCTGACTGAGAATAGTATCTCTGTATTGTCGAAGGCTTTCACCGCCGGAATCACTGGAGTGTCGTGGGGTTTCCGGGCTGTATGGCCGGTTTGCTTTACTACCATCAGATCCTCTGAAGATGCCAGCCACAGATGCAGGCAAAACATCAGGAGAAAATGCTACTGGGAGATGGCCATACAGCCTGGAAACCCCACAACACTCCCAATAGTACTTCTCATTCTTCGTTAGTTTTAGGTGACCAGCTTTTCACATACCAGCTCAGTTGTGGTCTCCTGGGAAACACAACTAGCATGACACTGCCCGCTCCTGGCTTGTAAAATGGAAATAAGTACTTTGATGGCTTATGAAGATGAATAAGGGGTATGTCATGGCACACAAAATGCTACCCAGAGATCAGGCAGGTTATAAAACTTTTTAAAAGTTCAGTAACCCTGCCCAGCATCCAAAATCTTATAAAGTAGATTATACTAGAAGAGACCAAGATTTTTAACTCAAGCTAATAGCTGAAATCTTGATTCCAGTTTAAACAAGACTAAATGAGTCAATGGACAGATTGACCTCTACCTTTCCTGGTCTGTTAGTGGCAATGACTAGGAGATGATTATAGCAACATAAGATTTTTTGTGTGTCTGTCTGTGACTTGCTCAGCTGGCCCTCTGTGCTTTGTAACTGTTCAGGACAAGAGATGCAGTTTGCCAGAATTCTTGCACAAGCCCCATTGAAATGAATAAAAGACAATCAGATATTTCTAGTGGATTTCCTGTCTTTATAGAAGTAACTTTTGGAGGAGCCAGCTGGTCCATTTCAGGGACATCTAAAATCCCTCTGACGTACTTTCTGTTCCAGCTATCTAAGATGTTTCTCTCTGCTGATACTTAGCAGTAAAGAAATCTGGTTGCTTTCTTGCCCACAAATACAGGGCAAAGATTTTTTTTTTTGCCACAAGACTGTAAGATGGAAGCCTGAACATAGCACTTACTGTAGAGTACCTCACTGAATTAAAAAAGAATAGGGTTCCAAATGTACTTGTTCTTTGCCCCCAGAAAGCAAACTGTGCTAAGGAGTACAGAAACTTAAACTCTAAAGGAAAATTATTGGACAGGACTGATCATAAAAGAAGCCAGAATAATGTGACATGCTCGGTTTTCATTGTGTGGTTTTGCTTTTTAGGTATTTGTATTTGGTCCAGACAAGAAACTCAAACTTTCTATCCTGTATCCAGCGACCACTGGAAGAAACTTTGATGAGATTTTGAGAGTCATTGATTCCCTGCAGCTAACAGCTGCAAAGAAAGTTGCCACACCAGTTGACTGGAAGGTAGATATTGTGTTCTTGAAGGCTACTAACAATGCAAGCATAAACAGTTACCCTTCTTAATCCATAGGCTGTAACTGATTAGGATTTTACTGCTAATCTCTTTTTAAGGTTATTTAATTCTGCAGTTTGCTCAAGTAAAACTCTTGTTGGAAACTCTTGTTAAATTTATGCATTGTGGAAAAGGTGCACATTTTAGTTTTTGCTTTCTGGGAAGTAGCCTCCAATAGAATAAACCACATCCAGGGAAACAAGGAGGTTAGCAGATAGTCCTGTGGCTCTTGTGCTGTTAAGGAAAGCAGTTGCCCTTGGGAGCTGACTGTACCATTGGTGCTAATGGAGGAGGGTTATTAGCCTGCGTTTTGAGAAAATGAAGATTAAAAATATACACATGCCTAGCTTTGAAAGATCCAAAATTAAATCAAATGGGATTTCCACACATTTCCTTCCAGAGGCAGATGCAAAACTTCTGTAACCTGAAACACTATGTTCTTTTTTTGTTGAAATTTCTGGTTGCCTGAATGCATTCTACTTCTACACTTGTGCAATGTTATATGTAGATCATATGTAATTTGCAGAGCAGTGGCGTAGCTGCCAAGGGGACAAACGCCCCAGATGACTCCATGGGAGTCACATGGGAGGGCTCCCAGAAAAATCACCCCCACACTTCCGGGAAGGAGGAGGGGTGTGGCTGAGCCATGGTGCAACGTGTGCATGCCACCCATGCCATGGCCTGCCCGGGCAGTGTGCGTGCATCATGCCAAGGCCCAGCCACACCCCTCCTCCTTCCTGGAAGTGGCTGGGCCTCGCCACCCCCACTTTTTTGAGTTCAGCCAGCTGCAAAAATCAGCCGACTGAAAAAGTAGCCTGGTGGGAACTACACTTCCAAGGAGACCTTGCGAGGCTCTGGGAAGTGTATTTCCCACCAGGCTACTTTTTCAGTCGGCTGATTATTGCAGCTGGCTGAACTCAGGTAAATGGGGGGCAGGGCACCGTGGGGGGGGTTGCTGCGGGGGGGCACCATTTTGCTCCAGGCGCCATTCCCCCCTCCCCGCCCCATGCCACTGCTGCAGAGGCTTCATTATGGGCATGTAGTAACAATCAGTGTGAAAACTTGTGGTTGGGATGATGATATTGTGCTTGCTGGATGACTTTGGACCCAGACCCAGTTCTCTCAGAACTCTCTCAGCCCATACAGAGGCTGACAGTGGCAAACCACTTCTGAATGCCTTTTGCCTTGAAAACCCTATGGCAGGGGTCTGCCATAGGGCAGGGGTCTGCAGTCTGCAAACCCATAGGGCAGGGGTCTGCAATCTGCCAATTGGCCATGCTGGCAGGGGCTGATGGGATTTGTAGTCCATGAACATCTGTAGAGCCACAGGTTGCAGACCCCTGCCCTTTGGGGTCACCATAAGTTAATGGTGACTTCACCGCACACACACATACAACATGCATTCAGACTAAAGGTTCTAGGCTTCCACTTGCAAACATGGAGTATAAAAGGTCTGCATGTGCAGCTGTCCTAGGATGAGTCTTGTTTACTAAAGTTCTCTTTTTCTGACTGTTTCTTTCTTTTTTGAGCCTGGAGATGAAGTAATGGTAATTCCGAGCTTATCAGATGACGAGGCCAAGAAGCTGTTTCCTGGAGGAATTTGCACTAAAGAACTCCCGTCAGGCAAGAAATACCTTCGTTACACCTCTCACCCAAAATAGCAACAGTGAAGAGGGGTTGAGCAAACCAAGATGCTGATCACGGGGGCTTTTTAGAACAGGCTGAACAACTGCTGTGTGAAGGTGTGCTGGAGAAATTGTTAAGGTTGGAATCATTGAGGGCCTTCTCATTAGTCTCTCCTTGAAAAGTGGTGGCTGAATCTCTTTGGCGTGGCATAATTTCAGCTAGCCGTTAGGTAAAAGTTGCTTCTCTTCTTTCACGTGATCAGATATCTAGGTTCTAGTGGGTGACCAGAGTCTGCAATACTGTACTAACTGGCAGTTTATTATTTACTTCTAAACTTTCACTTTCCTGTTCTTTGGCCACATCATCCACTGTCTCCTCGGCACTACAAACTTGCGAGCGGACACTAAATTCCCTTGCTGCCAAATGTTTCCTGATTGGGCAGAGAGAAGAATCTCGCCCTTAAAGAAAGGTTGTGAGAGTTTTTGGGTACAATTCACCCGAGATAAACAAGAGTGCATTTTTTTCCACAGAAGGAAGTTTGTTCCATTAGCCATGTGCCTTTATTACAATGAAATGGACCTACTTTATTAATTAAAGTCTTACAGGAAAACTTGTGTTCCTTATGCAGATGATATATTGGAGATGTGAAGCAGATAAGTTTTACTGAACAGTTTAACAATTGACCCTGTATCCTTTAAGTTTGTAATCATGCACCTTCACTCATAAAATAAAACTAGCCCCTGAAATGCCTGCTGCTTCTGTGTCTTTTTTAATTTGAATGAGACGTTGTATATTTTAAATTGCATATGTGCATGCGACACAATTGCTTAGAAGAGGGGGACAGAGTACAAGGTGGCAAGCTTATGAGTTATCTGACTGAAAAAGTTCCCTGGGAATTTGAAAAGCATCAGTATGAGTCTCCCTCAACATAATGAATTGCCATGCTGTGCTGTCTCAGGCTGTCCTTCTGCACCATTTCTTAGTGTAAAACTTTTTTCTTAGTGCAACATTATTTGGGCTACCTGCTGAAACAACTTCAGAGATTTCCAGCAATGCGGCACCACCAGAGCCCACTTTAAACATGTCTCCTGATACGGTACTGAACCATTTGGATAAGGTGACAGGAGATCCATGTCCAATTCTGAAGTTCAGCACTGTCTGCACTTTAAACCTTACACATGAAGCTGCCCTTGCTGAATCAGTGGCCCAGTTGTGCACAGAACATCTCCCTGCCTGAAGCAGACTATTTCCTTGAGTTAGATTTTCAATGATGCAACTGTTCTGAAGTGACCAGGTTTCTTGAAAGGGACTCTCCATAATTTTAGAATGCGGGGAAAATCCGACAACCCCCCCTCCCCCAGAAAGCAAAGCAGAACGCACTGCGCCAAGCCTTCTTCACATTTTTTCCACCACCCTCTCTGCTTTTCCCTTCAGTTTGGTCATCCCACTGTCCTCCCATTTTGCTGCAATTGCCATTTTGCAGGGAAACTCTCTTTAATTATTATTTTTTAAAAAAAATTGCTACTGCCACAAGCTGCTACCAATAGGCCATTGGGCAAATGTGATATGTACAAGACTTGGCAGGAGAGGGCAATGCTGTCCTATTTTGCCTGCCTCTTTTCCATTTGGGTTTGGTGTAGGCACATACATGCCTCTCATTTAACATTTTTTCTTACTTCCTGAGTGACTATCCATAGTCCTCACACAGGCCACAGTGCAGGCCAGTCATGTGTCCTGCCTTCTGAGGCAGGAACTTGCCGGGGCAACTTGCTGCTGATCCCTTTTAAGATGGTTTATAGAGGGTAACTGCTGAGCTTGTGATTTGAGGGAAAGACCAGCACAGACAGATAGGGCTATTTAACTCTTTCCCCATTGCTCCACTTTCCTGTTGAAAATTGTTTCCTTCAGGTTGTTTTGGATCCCTACTGGGAAAACTCAAAAGTGGGTTACCAATGTGCCAGTCTATTCTATTATTGACTGCTTATTATAAAATGAAGAAGAAGAACAGTTGGATTTATATCTCCCCTTTCTCTTCTGTAAGGAGACTCAAAGGGGCTTACAAACTCCTTTCCCTTCCCCCCTCACAGCAAACACCCTATGAGGTAGGTGGGGCTGAGAGAGCTCTGAAGAACTGCGACTAGCCCAAGGTCACCCAGCTGGCATGTGTTGGAGTGCACAGGCTAATCTGAATTCCTCAGGTTGGTTCTTATGGAGTGCTTGTTGATTCTGATAGCATTGGATCTCTCCGGCCTGCCCCCCTCTTCTGTGTGCCTGTGTGTTAAAAAGACTGTGCCATCGAATGGTGGACCTGCACAGAATGAAAGCTGTGCAGAACTGGCTACTTCAGTGAAGAGAAAATGGTCAAAATCACCCTTCCTAGCCATCAGATCATCTTCTACAGAGAAGAATGCATAGGATACAACATGCTGTCCGCAAAAAGGACTGGACAACTAAACTCAGATATAATTTGCCTTGAACTTTTAAGTTAGCCTCAAGTGGTTCTCTAACTGGGAGACTATTAATTTCCATAGAAATTTTTAGAATCAGTAGAACATGGAAAAGGAGAGATGAATTAATATAGTGGTAAAGTCTTGAAACTATTCCTTCTGTTTTGTTAAATGTTGTAATCCACGAATCTTAGCAAGAAAGGCGGACTATAACGAAATTAAGAAGAAAAAGAGTTTGAATTTACACCCTGCTTTTCTCTTCCTTTAAGGGGTCTCCAAGTGGCTTACATTCATTCGCCTTCCCTTCCTCTCCTCACAACAGACATCTTGTGAGGAAGATGAGGCTAAGAGAGTTCTGAGAGGTGTGGTGAACCTAACCAAATTCTCCAGATTAGAGCCCACCTGATTTTTACCATTATGCCATGCTTTCTGAACAGCAATACACGGAACATGTTTACACTGCTCTGTGTAATTGAGCTGAGGAACGAGGCTTATTGCTTTGGCTTATTTTTAAAGCCTTTCTTTTCTTCATGGAACTCAAGGCAGAGCACATCAACCCTACAATGCAGGAGAGAAGGAATTTTTAATATGGCGAGGCATTCCCAGGGCTATAAGATGATACCCTTCAGTGAATTTTACAGAATGCATTTTCCAAAGTATGGGAGAATGCATATTTTTTTCCAAATTAGTTTGGCAGTTTAAAATCAACACATGTGTCATGATAGATTCTGCTTCCAAAATCCTGGTTTAAATCTGATTTGGATTCAAAGGAAAGGGGTACAGAGAAAGATTCGTCATGACAACCCATTGTTTGCAATCTTCTTACTGCATGAACAAGAAAATAAAAACATACTAGTTTTAAAGCCTTTCATTTGAATGAAAGTCCCAAACATATGATACTGCAGCCTGTCGTAGCTAGCCTGGTGTAGTGGTTAAGAGCAGGGGGATTCTAATCTGGAGAATCAGGTTTGATTCCCCCCCCCCCCCCCCCCACCCCCCCCCCCCCCCCCCCCCCCCCCCCCCCCCCCCCCCCCCCCCCCCCCCCCCCCCCCCCCCCCCCCCCCCCCCCCCCCCCCCCCCCCCCCCTCCCACCCCCCCCCCCCCCCACCCCCCCCCTCCCCCCCCCCCCCCCCCCCCCACCCCCCCCCCCCCCCCCCCCCCCCCCACCCCCACCCCCCCACCCCCCCACCAACCCCCCCCCCACCCACCCCCCCCCCCCCACCCACCACCCCCCCCACCCCCCCCCCCCCCCACACCCCTCCCCCCCCACCCCCCCCCCCCCCCACCCCCCCAACCCCCCCCACCCCCCCCCCCCCCCACCCCCCCCCCCCCCCACCCCCCCCCCCCCCCACAGCCCCCGCCCCCAACACCCCCCCCCCCCCAATGGCCAATTGGCCATGCTGGCAGGGGCTGATGGGAATTGTAGTCCATTACATCTGGAGTGCCAAAGGTTCGCCACCACGGTGGTATAACCTCTTGTGAGTCAGAACTCACTTCATCAGATACATGAAGGGTTACATTCAGGTGAGCTGTGGCTGCATCTATCTGGCAGCTGTTCTCAGTGTTGAATTTGCAGTGGCAAATGGGGTATCTTCACAATCAGCTGAGCAGAACTTCCCACCCCACTGCAGTAGACTTGCAGCTTCCCCTCCCAATTCCTTTCCAAACAATCTGAACAAAATGACATGCATCTTTCCCTTCATTCAAGCTGTAGGGGTTTTTTTAATCCAAAAGTTTTAATTTAAGCACATTGATAGATAATGCTCTGTGTGTTCTTAATAGATTAAGATGTGTGCATAATAGATTAATACTTGTCAAAGTTATTTCATTAAATATGTGGATTACCATTATCCTTAGATACCATTTTTGAAAACTTGATTCAATATAGGTTAGGAATTCTCAGTTTGTCCCTCCCAGTGTTAATAAATGTGGAGCAAAATTCACAGTTCTGTTGGTATGTTTCCTTTTCTTTAACCTTGGTCAGGAAACCAACAAGCTAAAAGAAAAAAAGGGGCAAAACAGTGTAGGACTGAAGGAAACTGAAAAGTTGGTGGTTAGGGTTGCCAACTCCAGGTTGGAAAAGTCCTGGAGATTTGGGGTAGAGTCAGTGGAGAGCAAGATTCAGGGTGGGGAGAAACTTCAGCAAGGTATAATGCCATAAAGTTCATTCTTCAGCATAGCCATTTTCTGCAAGGGAGCTGATTTCCGTAATCTAGAGCTCTAGTTCTAGCAATTCCCCAGGCCCCATTTGGAAATTGGTGGAAGGACTCAAAAGAAGCAACTAGTTTGCTTCGTTGAGCACCTACAGTATCTATTAATGATAGGTCATCAGTACCTCCTAGTACAAGAAAATATGATTGGGAAGAAGTTCCGTGCTCCCTGTAGCAATGCTTTTATAAAGCGTGCCCTTGCAGTATGGATGTTTGGGTACAAAACCATGGTTTTAAACTGCCTCCAAGGGAACTCTGAACTCTCTCAGATCAGAAGCTTATTAAGGGATTCCTCAGGAAGAGGATCAGTATTGGCAGACAAGCTTCCCTTAAAGAGGCTTTTCTGCCATTGCTGATCTCACAGTGGGCAACAGCAGAGGGTCTTGCGCATGCTCTAGAATTGCACTTTCTGTTCACATGGGAGTAATGGGGAGGCCATGCTTCAGAAGCTCCTGAAATGTGCTGGGGTTTCATAGAAGATGCTAAGGGGGTATTCTTGATAGACTTTACCAGGTAGGGCATATTCCTTGAAAGTGGTACATTTGAAAGACCCTGAGGCAGGAGTTTCTTCCAAGGAGAAAATACTTACGGGGAGTAGCTAGCTTGGTGAAGATGGGAAGCATTATGTCTTCTAGCAGCTGCTTTTGATCCAAGAAGTCTTGCAAAGTAGGTTCCTTAGTATTTTCAAGCCACTCTGTCTTGGCCTGGCAGGCTTTGTTAGATATGCTCTGCACAGGAAGCATGAAAGGAGAGAATGAGAG